>NW_024544151.1:5560480-6950600 GCF_018167655.1 Microtus oregoni | reverse complement strand
ACCGAGCACCCTGAGTACTGAGGACCCAGCACACCGAGCACTGAGCACCCAGCACCCTGAGCACTGAGCACCCAGCACCCCGAGTACTGAGCACCCAGCACCCTGAGTACTGAGCACCGAGCACCCCGAGCACTGAGCACCCAGCACCCCCGAGAATGAGCACGCAGCACCCTGAGTACTGAGAACCGAGCACCCTGAGTACTGAGCACCCAGCACCCCGAGTACTGAGCAAACAGCACCCCGAGCACTGAGCACTCAGCACCCCGAGAATGAGCACCCAGCACCCTGAGTACTGAGCACCTAGCACCCTGAGTACTGAGCACCCAGCACCCCAAGCACTGAGCACCCTGAGTACTTTGCACCCAGCACCCTGAGTACTGAGCACTAAGCACCCAGAGCGCTGAGCACCCAGCACCCCAAGCACGGAGCACCCCAGGACCCCGAGCACTGAGTACTGAGCACCCAGCACCCTGAGGACTGAGCACCGAGCTCCCCGAGCACTGAGCACCCTGAGAACTTAGCACCCAGCACCCCGAGCACTGAGCACCCAGCACCCCGAGTACTGAGCACCCAGCACCCCGAGTACTGAGCACCCAGCACGCTGAGTACTGAGCGCTGAGCACCCTGAGTACTGAGCACCGAGCACCCTGAGTACTGAGCACCCAGCACCCTGAGCACTGAGCAGCCAGCACCCTGAGCACTGAGCACCCAGCACACCGAGCACTGAGCACCCAGCACCCTGAGTACTGAGCACCCAGCACCCTGAGTACTGAGCACTCAGCACACTGAGTACTGAGCACCGAGCACCCCGAACACTGAGCACCCAGCACCCTGAGCACTGAGCACCCTGAGGACTGAGCACCCAGCACGCTGAGTACTGAGCACCCAGCATCCTGAGTACTGAGCACCGATCACCCTGAGCACTGAGCACCCAGCAATCCGAGCACTGAGCACCCAGCACCCTGAGTACTTAGCACCCTGAGTACTGACCACCCAGCACCCCGAGCACTGAGCACCCAGGACCCTGAGTACTGAGCACCCTGAGTAATGAGCACCCAGTACCCTGAGTACTGAGCACCCTGAGTACTGAGCACCCAGCACCCTGAGCACTGAGCACCCAGCACCCTGAGTACTGAGCACCCAGTACCCTGAGCACTGAGCACCCAGCACCCTGAGTACTGAGCACCCAGCACCCTGAGAACTTAGCACCCAGCACCCTGAGCACTGAGCACCCAGCAGCCTGAGTACTGAGCACCGAGCACCCTGAGTACTGAGCACCCAGCACCCTGAGTACTGAGCACCCAGCACCCTGAGTACTGAGCACCGAGCACCCCGAGTACTGAGCACCCAGCACCCTGAGCACTGAGCACCCAGCACCCTGAGTACTGAGCACCCAGCACCCTGAGTACTGAGCAAGCAGCACCCCGAGCACTGAGCACCCTGAGTACTGAGCACTAAGCACCCAGAGCGCTGAGCACCCAGCACCCCAAGCACGGAGCACCCAGGACCCCGAGCACTGAGTACTGAGCACCCAGCACCCTGAGTACTGAGCACCGAGCTCCCCGAGCACTGAGCACCCTGAGTAATGAGCACCCAGCACCCCGATCACAGAGCACCCAGCACACTCAGCACTGAGGACCCAGCACCCCGAGCACTGAGCACCGAGCACCCTGAGTACTGAGCACCCTGAGGACTGAGCACCGATCACCCTGAACACTGAGCACCCAGCACCCTGAGTACTGAGCACCCAGCACCCTGAGTACTGAGCACCGAGCACTCCGAGCACTGAGCACCCAGCACCCTGAGCACTGAGCACCCAGCACCCTGAGTACTGAGCACCAAGCACCCTGAGTACTGAGCACCCAGCACCCTGAGTACTGAGCATCCAGCACCAAGAGTACTTAGCACCGAGCATCCTGAGCACTGAGCACCGAGCACCCCGAGCACTGAGCACCCAGCAGCCTGAGTACTGAGCACCCAGCACCAAGAGTACTGAGCATCGAGCACCCCGAGCACTGAGCACCCAGCACCCTGAGTAATGAGCACCCAGCACCCCGAGTACTGAGCACCCAGCACCGTGAGTACTGAGCACCCAGCACCCTGAGTACTGAGCTCCCAGCACCCTGAGCACTGAGCACAAAGCACGCTGAGTACTGAGCACTGAGCACCCTGAGTACTGAGCACCAAGGACCCTGAGCACTGAGCACCCAGCACCCCGAGCACTGAGCACCCAGCACCCTGAGCACTGAGCACCCAGCACCCCGAGTACTGAGCACCCAGCACCCTGAGTACTGAGCACCGAGCACCCCGAGCACTGAGCACCCAGCACCCCGAGCACTGAGCACCCAGCACCCCGAGAATGAGCACCCAGCACCCTGAGTACTGAGAACCGAGCACCCTGAGTACTGAGCACCCAGCACCCTGAGCACTGAGCACCCAGCACCCCGAGTACTGAGCAAACAGCACCCCGAGCACTGAGCACCCAGCACCCCGAGAATGAGCACCCAGCACCCTGAGTACTGAGCACCCAGCACCCTGCGTACGGAGCACCCAGCACCCCGAGCACTGAGCACCCTGAGTACTTTGCACCCAGCACCCTGAGTACTGAGCACCCAGCACCCTGAGTACTGAGCACCCAGCACCCTGAGTACTGAGCACCGAGCACCCCGAGTACTGAGCACACAGCACCCTGAGCACTGAGCACCCAGCACCCCGAGCACTGAGCACGCAGCACCCTGAGTACTGAGCACCCAGCACCCCGAGCACTGAGCACCCAGCACCCTGAGCACTGAGCACCCAGCACCCTGAGCACTGAGCACCCAGCACCCTGAGTACTGAGCACCCAACGTACTGAGCATCGAGCACCCCGAGCACTGAGCACCCAGCACCCTGAGTACTGAGCACCCAGCACCCCGAGCACTGAGCACCCAGCACCCTGAGTACTGAGCACCGAGCACCCTGAGTACTGAGCACCCAGCACCCCGAGCACTGAGCATCCAGCACCCCGAGCACTGAGCACCCAGCACTGAGCACCCAGCACCCTGAGTACTGAGCACCCAGCACCCTGAGTACTGAGCACCGAGCACCCCGAGCATTGAGCACCGGGCACCCCGAGCACTGAGCACCCAGCACCCTGAGTACTGAGCACCCAGCACCCAGAGTACTGAGCACTGAGCACCCTGAGCACTGAGCACCCAGCACCCTGAGTAATGAGCACCCAGCACCCCGAATACTGAGCACCCAGCTCCGTGAGTACTGAGCAACCAGCACCCCGAGCACTGAGCACCCAGCACCCTGAGTACTGAGCACCCAGTACCCTGAGCACTGAGCACCCAGCACCCTGAGTACTGAGCACCCAGCACCCTGAGAACTTAGCACCCAGCACCCTGAGCACTGAGCACCCAGCAGCCTGAGTACTGAGCACCGAGCACCCTGAGTACTGAGCACCCAGCACCCTGAGTACTGAGCACCCAGCACCCTGAGTACTGAGCACCGAGCACCCCGAGTACTGAGCACCCAGCACCCTGAGCACTGAGCACCCAGCACCCTGAGTACTGAGCACCCAGCACCCTGAGTACTGAGCAAGCAGCACCCCGAGCACTGAGCACCCTGAGTACTGAGCACTAAGCACCCAGAGCGCTGAGCACCCAGCACCCCAAGCACGGAGCACCCAGGACCCCGAGCACTGAGTACTGAGCACCCAGCACCCTGAGTACTGAGCACCGAGCTCCCCGAGCACCCAGCACCCTGAGTAATGAGCACCCAGCACCCCGATCACAGAGCACCCAGCACACTCAGCACTGAGGACCCAGCACCCCGAGCACTGAGCACCGAGCACCCTGAGTACTGAGCACCCTGAGGACTGAGCACCGATCACCCTGAACACTGAGCACCCAGCACCCTGAGTACTGAGCACCCAGCACCCTGAGTACTGAGCACCGAGCACTCCGAGCACTGAGCACCCAGCACACTGAGCACTGAGCACCCAGCACCCTGAGTACTGAGCACCAAGCACCCTGAGTACTGAGCACCCAGCACCCTGAGTACTGAGCATCCAGCACCAAGAGTACTTAGCACCGAGCATCCTGAGCACTGAGCACCGAGCACCCCGAGCACTGAGCACCCAGCAGCCTGAGTACTGAGCACCCAGCACCAAGAGTACTGAGCATCGAGCACCCCGAGCACTGAGCACCCAGCACCCTGAGTAATGAGCACCCAGCACCCCGAGTACTGAGCACCCAGCACCGTGAGTACTGAGCACCCAGCACCCTGAGTACTGAGCTCCCAGCACCCTGAGCACTGAGCACAAAGCACGCTGAGTACTGAGCACTGAGCACCCTGAGTACTGAGCACCAAGGACCCTGAGCACTGAGCACCCAGCACCCCGAGCACTGAGCACCCAGCACCCTGAGCACTGAGCACCCAGCACCCCGAGTACTGAGCACCCAGCACCCTGAGTACTGAGCACCGAGCACCCCGAGCACTGAGCACCCAGCACCCCGAGCACTGAGCACCCAGCACCCCGAGAATGAGCACCCAGCACCCTGAGTACTGAGAACCGAGCACCCTGAGTACTGAGCACCCAGCACCCTGAGCACTGAGCACCCAGCACCCCGAGTACTGAGCAAACAGCACCCCGAGCACTGAGCACCCAGCACCCCGAGAATGAGCACCCAGCACCCTGAGTACTGAGCACCCAGCACCCTGAGTACGGAGCACCCAGCACCCCGAGCACTGAGCACCCTGAGTACTTTGCACCCAGCACCCTGAGTACTGAGCACCCAGCACCCTGAGTACTGAGCACCCAGCACCCTGAGTACTGAGCACCGAGCACCCCGAGTACTGAGCACACAGCACCCTGAGCACTGAGCACCCAGCACCCCGAGCACTGAGCACGCAGCACCCTGAGTACTGAGCACCCAGCACCCCGAGCACTGAGCACCCAGCACCCTGAGCACTGAGCACCCAGCACCCTGAGCACTGAGCACCCAGCACCCTGAGTACTGAGCACCCAACGTACTGAGCATCGAGCACCCCGAGCACTGAGCACCCAGCACCCTGAGTACTGAGCACCCAGCACCCCGAGCACTGAGCACCCAGCACCCTGAGTACTGAGCACCGAGCACCCTGAGTACTGAGCACCCAGCACCCCGAGCACTGAGCATCCAGCACCCCGAGCACTGAGCACCCAGCACTGAGCACCCAGCACCCTGAGTACTGAGCACCCAGCACCCTGAGTACTGAGCACCGAGCACCCCGAGCATTGAGCACCGGGCACCCCGAGCACTGAGCACCCAGCACCCTGAGTACTGAGCACCCAGCACCCAGAGTACTGAGCACTGAGCACCCTGAGCACTGAGCACCCAGCACCCTGAGTAATGAGCACCCAGCACCCCGAATACTGAGCACCCAGCTCCGTGAGTACTGAGCAACCAGCACCCCGAGAACTGAGCACCCAGCACCCTGAGTAATGAGCACCCAGCACCCTGAGTACTGAGCACTGAGCACACTGAGCACTGAGCACCCAGCACCCTGAGTACTGAGCACCCAGCACCCTGAGCACTGAGCACCCAGCACCCCAAGCACTGAGCACCCAGCACCCTGAGTACTGAGTACTGAGCACCCTGAGTACTGAGCACCCAGCACTCTGAGCACTGAGCACCCAGCACCCTGAGTAATGAGCACCGAGCACCCTGAGCACTGAGCACCCAGCACCCTGAGTACTGAGCACCCAGCACCAAGAGTACTGAGCACCGAGCCCCCCGAGCACTGAGCACCGAGCACCCTGAGTAATGAGCACCCAGCACCCCGAGCACTGAGCACCCAGCACCAAGAGTACTGAGCACTGAGCACCCTGAGTACTGAGCACTAAGCACCCTGAGCGCTGAGCAACCAGCACCCCAAGCATGGAGCACCCAGGCCCCCTAGCACTGAGTACTGAGCACCCAGCACCCTGAGTACTGAGCACCGAGCTCCCCGAGCACTGAGCACCCTGAGTACTGAGTACCCAGCAGCCCGATCACAGAGCACCCAGCACACTCAGCACTGAGCACCCAGCACCCCGAGCACTGAGCACCCAGCACCCTGAGTACTGAGCACCCTGAGGACTGTGCACCGATCACCCTGAGCACTGAGCACCCAGCACCCTGAGTACTGAGCACCCAGCACCCTGAGTACTGAGCACCGAGCACTCCGAGCACTGAGCACCCAGCACCCTGAGCACTGAGCACCCAGCACCCTGAGTACTGAGCACCGAGCACCCTGAGTACTGAGCACCCAGCACCCTGAGTACTGAGCACCCAGCAGCAAGAGTACTGAGCACCGAGCATCCTGAGCACTGAGCACCGAGCACCCCGAGCACTGAGCACCCAGCACCCTGAGTAATGAGCACCCAGCACCCTGAGTACTGAGCACCCAGCACCGTGAGTACTGAGCACCCAGCATCCTGAGTACTGAGCACCGAGCACCCCGAGCACTGAGCACCCAGCACCCCGAGAATGAGCACGCAGCACCCTGAGTATTGAGAACCGAGCACCCTGAGTACTGAGCACCCAGCACCCCGAGTACTGAGCAATCAGCACCCTGAGCACTGAGCACTCAGCACCCCGAGAATGAGCACCCAGCACCCTGAGTACTGAGCACCTAGCACCCTGAGTACTGAGCACCCAGCACCCCGAGCACTGAGCACCCTGAGAACTTTTCACCCAGCACCCTGAGTACTGAGCACTAAGCACCCAGAGCGCTGAGCACCCAGCACCCCAAGCACGGAGCACCCAGGACCCCGAGCACTGAGTACTGAGCACCCAGCACCCTGAGTACTGAGCACCGAGCTCCCCGAGCACTGAGCACCCTGAGTACTTAGCACCAAGCACACCGAGCACTGAGCACCCAGCACTCCGAGTACTGAGCACCCAGCACCCCGAGCACTGAGCACCCAGCACCCTGAGCACTGAGCACCCAGCACCCCAAGCACTGAGCACCCAGCACCCTGAGTACTGAGTACTGAGCACCCTGAGTACTGAGCACCCAGCACCCTGAGCACTGAGCACCCAGCACCCTGAGTACTGAGCACTGAGCACCCTGAGTACTGAGCACCCAGCACCCTGAGTATTGAGCACCCAGCAGCAAGAGTACTGAGCACCGAGCATCCTGAGCACTGAGCACCCAGCACCCCGAGTACTGAGCAAACAGCACCCCGAGCACTGAGCACCCAGCACCCCGAGAATGAGCACCCAGCACCCTGAGTACTGAGCACCCAGCACCCTGAGTACGGAGCACCCAGCACCCCGAGCACTGAGCACCCTGAGTACTTTGCACCCAGCACCCTGAGTACTGAGCACCCAGCACCCTGAGTACTGAGCACCCAGCACCCTGAGTACTGAGCACCGAGCACCCCGAGTACTGAGCACACAGCACCCTGAGCACTGAGCAACCAGCACCCCGAGCACTGAGCACGCAGCACCCTGAGTACTGAGCACCCAGCACCCCGAGCACTGAGCACCCAGCACCCTGAGCACTGAGCACCCAGCACCCTGAGCACTGAGCACCCAGCACCCTGAGTACTGAGCACCCAACGTACTGAGCATCGAGCACCCCGAGCACTGAGCACCCAGCACCCTGAGTACTGAGCACCCAGCACCCCGAGCACTGAGCACCCAGCACCCTGAGTACTGAGCACCGAGCACCCTGAGTACTGAGCACCCAGCACCCCGAGCACTGAGCATCCAGCACCCCGAGCACTGAGCACCCAGCACTGAGCACCCAGCACCCTGAGTACTGAGCACCCAGCACCCTGAGTACTGAGCACCGAGCACCCCGAGCATTGAGCACCGGGCACCCCGAGCACTGAGCACCCAGCACCCTGAGTACTGAGCACCCAGCACCCAGAGTAATGAGCACTGAGCACCCTGAGCACTGAGCACCCAGCACCCTGAGTAATGAGCACCCAGCACCCCGAATACTGAGCACCCAGCTCCGTGAGTACTGAGCAACCAGCACCCCGAGCACTGAGCACCCAGCACCCTGAGTACTGAGCACCCAGCACCCTGAGTACTGAGCACCGAGCACCACGAGCATTGAGAACCGGGCACCCCGAGCACTGAGCACCCAGCACCCTGAGTAATGAGCACCCAGCACCCCGAGTACTGAGCACCCAGCACCTTGAGTACTGAGCACCCAGCACCCTGAGTACTGAGCACCCAGCACCCTGAGCACTGAGCACAAAGCACGCTGAGTACTGAGCACTGAGCACCCTGAGTACTGAGCACCAAGGACCATGAGCACTGAGCACCCAGCACGCTGAGTACTGAGCGCTGAGCACCCTGAGTACTGAGCACCGAGCACCCTGAGTACTGAGGACCCAGCACACCGAGCACTGAGCACCCAGCACCCTGAGCACTGAGCACCCAGCACCCCGAGTACTGAGCACCCAGCACCCTGAGTACTGAGCACCGAGCACCCCGAGCACTGAGCACCCAGCACCCCGAGAATGAGCACGCAGCACCCTGAGTACTGAGAACCGAGCACCCTGAGTACTGAGCACCCAGCACCCCGAGTACTGAGCAAACAGCACCCCGAGCACTGAGCACTCAGCACCCCGAGAATGAGCACCCAGCACCCTGAGTACTGAGCACCTAGCACCCTGAGTACTGAGCACCCAGCACCCCAAGCACTGAGCACCCTGAGTACTTTGCACCCAGCACCCTGAGTACTGAGCACTAAGCACCCAGAGCGCTGAGCACCCAGCACCCCAAGCACGGAGCACCCAGGACCCCGAGCACTGAGTACTGAGCACCCAGCACCCTGAGGACTGAGCACCGAGCTCCCCGAGCACTGAGCACCCTGAGAACTTAGCACCCAGCACCCCGAGCACTGAGCACCCAGCACCCCGAGTACTGAGCACCCAGCACCCCGAGTACTGAGCACCCAGCACGCTGAGTACTGAGCGCTGAGCACCCTGAGTACTGAGCACCGAGCACCCTGAGTACTGAGCACCCAGCACCCTGAGCACTGAGCAGCCAGCACCCTGAGCACTGAGCACCCAGCACACCGAGCACTGAGCACCCAGCACCCTGAGTACTGAGCACCCAGCACCCTGAGTACTGAGCACTCAGCACACTGAGTACTGAGCACCGAGCACCCCGAACACTGAGCACCCAGCACCCTGAGCACTGAGCACCCTGAGGACTGAGCACCCAGCACGCTGAGTACTGAGCACCCAGCATCCTGAGTACTGAGCACCGATCACCCTGAGCACTGAGCACCCAGCAATCCGAGCACTGAGCACCCAGCACCCTGAGTACTTAGCACCCTGAGTACTGACCACCCAGCACCCCGAGCACTGAGCACCCAGGACCCTGAGTACTGAGCACCCTGAGTAATGAGCACCCAGTACCCTGAGTACTGAGCACCCTGAGTACTGAGCACCCAGCACCCTGAGCACTGAGCAACCAGCACCCTGAGTACTGAGCACCCAGTACCCTGAGCACTGAGCACCCAGCACCCTGAGTACTGAGCACCCAGCACCCTGAGAACTTAGCACCCAGCACCCTGAGCACTGAGCACCCAGCAGCCTGAGTACTGAGCACCGAGCACCCTGAGTACTGAGCACCCAGCACCCTGAGTACTGAGCACCCAGCACCCTGAGTACTGAGCACCGAGCACCCCGAGTACTGAGCACCCAGCACCCTGAGCACTGAGCACCCAGCACCCTGAGTACTGAGCACCCAGCACCCTGAGTACTGAGCAAGCAGCACCCCGAGCACTGAGCACCCTGAGTACTGAGCACTAAGCACCCAGAGCGCTGAGCACCCAGCACCCCAAGCACGGAGCACCCAGGACCCCGAGCACTGAGTACTGAGCACCCAGCACCCTGAGTACTGAGCACCGAGCTCCCCGAGCACTGAGCACCCTGAGTAATGAGCACCCAGCACCCCGATCACAGAGCACCCAGCACACTCAGCACTGAGGACCCAGCACCCCGAGCACTGAGCACCGAGCACCCTGAGTACTGAGCACCCTGAGGACTGAGCACCGATCACCCTGAACACTGAGCACCCAGCACCCTGAGTACTGAGCACCCAGCACCCTGAGTACTGAGCACCGAGCACTCCGAGCACTGAGCACCCAGCACCCTGAGCACTGAGCACCCAGCACCCTGAGTACTGAGCACCAAGCACCCTGAGTACTGAGCACCCAGCACCCTGAGTACTGAGCATCCAGCACCAAGAGTACTTAGCACCGAGCATCCTGAGCACTGAGCACCGAGCACCCCGAGCACTGAGCACCCAGCAGCCTGAGTACTGAGCACCCAGCACCAAGAGTACTGAGCATCGAGCACCCCGAGCACTGAGCACCCAGCACCCTGAGTAATGAGCACCCAGCACCCCGAGTACTGAGCACCCAGCACCGTGAGTACTGAGCACCCAGCACCCTGAGTACTGAGCTCCCAGCACCCTGAGCACTGAGCACAAAGCACGCTGAGTACTGAGCACTGAGCACCCTGAGTACTGAGCACCAAGGACCCTGAGCACTGAGCACCCAGCACCCCGAGCACTGAGCACCCAGCACCCTGAGCACTGAGCACCCAGCACCCCGAGTACTGAGCACCCAGCACCCTGAGTACTGAGCACCGAGCACCCCGAGCACTGAGCACCCAGCACCCCGAGCACTGAGCACCCAGCACCCCGAGAATGAGCACCCAGCACCCTGAGTACTGAGAACCGAGCACCCTGAGTACTGAGCACCCAGCACCCTGAGCACTGAGCACCCAGCACCCCGAGTACTGAGCAAACAGCACCCCGAGCACTGAGCACCCAGCACCCCGAGAATGAGCACCCAGCACCCTGAGTACTGAGCACCCAGCACCCTGCGTACGGAGCACCCAGCACCCCGAGCACTGAGCACCCTGAGTACTTTGCACCCAGCACCCTGAGTACTGAGCACCCAGCACCCTGAGTACTGAGCACCCAGCACCCTGAGTACTGAGCACCGAGCACCCCGAGTACTGAGCACACAGCACCCTGAGCACTGAGCACCCAGCACCCCGAGCACTGAGCACGCAGCACCCTGAGTACTGAGCACCCAGCACCCCGAGCACTGAGCACCCAGCACCCTGAGCACTGAGCACCCAGCACCCTGAGCACTGAGCACCCAGCACCCTGAGTACTGAGCACCCAACGTACTGAGCATCGAGCACCCCGAGCACTGAGCACCCAGCACCCTGAGTACTGAGCACCCAGCACCCCGAGCACTGAGCACCCAGCACCCTGAGTACTGAGCACCGAGCACCCTGAGTACTGAGCACCCAGCACCCCGAGCACTGAGCATCCAGCACCCCGAGCACTGAGCACCCAGCACTGAGCACCCAGCACCCTGAGTACTGAGCACCCAGCACCCTGAGTACTGAGCACCGAGCACCCCGAGCATTGAGCACCGGGCACCCCGAGCACTGAGCACCCAGCACCCTGAGTACTGAGCACCCAGCACCCAGAGTACTGAGCACTGAGCACCCTGAGCACTGAGCACCCAGCACCCTGAGTAATGAGCACCCAGCACCCCGAATACTGAGCACCCAGCTCCGTGAGTACTGAGCAACCAGCACCCCGAGCACTGAGCACCCAGCACCCTGAGTACTGAGCACCCAGTACCCTGAGCACTGAGCACCCAGCACCCTGAGTACTGAGCACCCAGCACCCTGAGAACTTAGCACCCAGCACCCTGAGCACTGAGCACCCAGCAGCCTGAGTACTGAGCACCGAGCACCCTGAGTACTGAGCACCCAGCACCCTGAGTACTGAGCACCCAGCACCCTGAGTACTGAGCACCGAGCACCCCGAGTACTGAGCACCCAGCACCCTGAGCACTGAGCACCCAGCACCCTGAGTACTGAGCACCCAGCACCCTGAGTACTGAGCAAGCAGCACCCCGAGCACTGAGCACCCTGAGTACTGAGCACTAAGCACCCAGAGCGCTGAGCACCCAGCACCCCAAGCACGGAGCACCCAGGACCCCGAGCACTGAGTACTGAGCACCCAGCACCCTGAGTACTGAGCACCGAGCTCCCCGAGCACCCAGCACCCTGAGTAATGAGCACCCAGCACCCCGATCACAGAGCACCCAGCACACTCAGCACTGAGGACCCAGCACCCCGAGCACTGAGCACCGAGCACCCTGAGTACTGAGCACCCTGAGGACTGAGCACCGATCACCCTGAACACTGAGCACCCAGCACCCTGAGTACTGAGCACCCAGCACCCTGAGTACTGAGCACCGAGCACTCCGAGCACTGAGCACCCAGCACACTGAGCACTGAGCACCCAGCACCCTGAGTACTGAGCACCAAGCACCCTGAGTACTGAGCACCCAGCACCCTGAGTACTGAGCATCCAGCACCAAGAGTACTTAGCACCGAGCATCCTGAGCACTGAGCACCGAGCACCCCGAGCACTGAGCACCCAGCAGCCTGAGTACTGAGCACCCAGCACCAAGAGTACTGAGCATCGAGCACCCCGAGCACTGAGCACCCAGCACCCTGAGTAATGAGCACCCAGCACCCCGAGTACTGAGCACCCAGCACCGTGAGTACTGAGCACCCAGCACCCTGAGTACTGAGCTCCCAGCACCCTGAGCACTGAGCACAAAGCACGCTGAGTACTGAGCACTGAGCACCCTGAGTACTGAGCACCAAGGACCCTGAGCACTGAGCACCCAGCACCCCGAGCACTGAGCACCCAGCACCCTGAGCACTGAGCACCCAGCACCCCGAGTACTGAGCACCCAGCACCCTGAGTACTGAGCACCGAGCACCCCGAGCACTGAGCACCCAGCACCCCGAGCACTGAGCACCCAGCACCCCGAGAATGAGCACCCAGCACCCTGAGTACTGAGAACCGAGCACCCTGAGTACTGAGCACCCAGCACCCTGAGCACTGAGCACCCAGCACCCCGAGTACTGAGCAAACAGCACCCCGAGCACTGAGCACCCAGCACCCCGAGAATGAGCACCCAGCACCCTGAGTACTGAGCACCCAGCACCCTGAGTACGGAGCACCCAGCACCCCGAGCACTGAGCACCCTGAGTACTTTGCACCCAGCACCCTGAGTACTGAGCACCCAGCACCCTGAGTACTGAGCACCCAGCACCCTGAGTACTGAGCACCGAGCACCCCGAGTACTGAGCACACAGCACCCTGAGCACTGAGCACCCAGCACCCCGAGCACTGAGCACGCAGCACCCTGAGTACTGAGCACCCAGCACCCCGAGCACTGAGCACCCAGCACCCTGAGCACTGAGCACCCAGCACCCTGAGCACTGAGCACCCAGCACCCTGAGTACTGAGCACCCAACGTACTGAGCATCGAGCACCCCGAGCACTGAGCACCCAGCACCCTGAGTACTGAGCACCCAGCACCCCGAGCACTGAGCACCCAGCACCCTGAGTACTGAGCACCGAGCACCCTGAGTACTGAGCACCCAGCACCCCGAGCACTGAGCATCCAGCACCCCGAGCACTGAGCACCCAGCACTGAGCACCCAGCACCCTGAGTACTGAGCACCCAGCACCCTGAGTACTGAGCACCGAGCACCCCGAGCATTGAGCACCGGGCACCCCGAGCACTGAGCACCCAGCACCCTGAGTACTGAGCACCCAGCACCCAGAGTACTGAGCACTGAGCACCCTGAGCACTGAGCACCCAGCACCCTGAGTAATGAGCACCCAGCACCCCGAATACTGAGCACCCAGCTCCGTGAGTACTGAGCAACCAGCACCCCGAGAACTGAGCACCCAGCACCCTGAGTAATGAGCACCCAGCACCCTGAGTACTGAGCACTGAGCACACTGAGCACTGAGCACCCAGCACCCTGAGTACTGAGCACCCAGCACCCTGAGCACTGAGCACCCAGCACCCCAAGCACTGAGCACCCAGCACCCTGAGTACTGAGTACTGAGCACCCTGAGTACTGAGCACCCAGCACTCTGAGCACTGAGCACCCAGCACCCTGAGTAATGAGCACCGAGCACCCTGAGCACTGAGCACCCAGCACCCTGAGTACTGAGCACCCAGCACCAAGAGTACTGAGCACCGAGCCCCCCGAGCACTGAGCACCGAGCACCCTGAGTAATGAGCACCCAGCACCCCGAGCACTGAGCACCCAGCACCAAGAGTACTGAGCACTGAGCACCCTGAGTACTGAGCACTAAGCACCCTGAGCGCTGAGCAACCAGCACCCCAAGCATGGAGCACCCAGGCCCCCTAGCACTGAGTACTGAGCACCCAGCACCCTGAGTACTGAGCACCGAGCTCCCCGAGCACTGAGCACCCTGAGTACTGAGTACCCAGCAGCCCGATCACAGAGCACCCAGCACACTCAGCACTGAGCACCCAGCACCCCGAGCACTGAGCACCCAGCACCCTGAGTACTGAGCACCCTGAGGACTGTGCACCGATCACCCTGAGCACTGAGCACCCAGCACCCTGAGTACTGAGCACCCAGCACCCTGAGTACTGAGCACCGAGCACTCCGAGCACTGAGCACCCAGCACCCTGAGCACTGAGCACCCAGCACCCTGAGTACTGAGCACCGAGCACCCTGAGTACTGAGCACCCAGCACCCTGAGTACTGAGCACCCAGCAGCAAGAGTACTGAGCACCGAGCATCCTGAGCACTGAGCACCGAGCACCCCGAGCACTGAGCACCCAGCACCCTGAGTAATGAGCACCCAGCACCCTGAGTACTGAGCACCCAGCACCGTGAGTACTGAGCACCCAGCATCCTGAGTACTGAGCACCGAGCACCCCGAGCACTGAGCACCCAGCACCCCGAGAATGAGCACGCAGCACCCTGAGTATTGAGAACCGAGCACCCTGAGTACTGAGCACCCAGCACCCCGAGTACTGAGCAATCAGCACCCTGAGCACTGAGCACTCAGCACCCCGAGAATGAGCACCCAGCACCCTGAGTACTGAGCACCTAGCACCCTGAGTACTGAGCACCCAGCACCCCGAGCACTGAGCACCCTGAGAACTTTTCACCCAGCACCCTGAGTACTGAGCACTAAGCACCCAGAGCGCTGAGCACCCAGCACCCCAAGCACGGAGCACCCAGGACCCCGAGCACTGAGTACTGAGCACCCAGCACCCTGAGTACTGAGCACCGAGCTCCCCGAGCACTGAGCACCCTGAGTAATGAGCACCCAGCACCCCGATCACAGAGCACCCAGCACACTCAGCACTGAGGACCCAGCACCCCGAGCACTGAGCACCGAGCACCCTGAGTACTGAGCACCCTGAGGACTGAGCACCGATCACCCTGAACACTGAGCACCCAGCACCCTGAGTACTGAGCACCCAGCACCCTGAGTACTGAGCACCGAGCACTCCGAGCACTGAGCACCCAGCACCCTGAGCACTGAGCACCCAGCACCCTGAGTACTGAGCACCAAGCACCCTGAGTACTGAGCACCCAGCACCCTGAGTACTGAGCATCCAGCACCAAGAGTACTTAGCACCGAGCATCCTGAGCACTGAGCACCGAGCACCCCGAGCACTGAGCACCCAGCAGCCTGAGTACTGAGCACCCAGCACCAAGAGTACTGAGCATCGAGCACCCCGAGCACTGAGCACCCAGCACCCTGAGTAATGAGCACCCAGCACCCCGAGTACTGAGCACCCAGCACCGTGAGTACTGAGCACCCAGCACCCTGAGTACTGAGCTCCCAGCACCCTGAGCACTGAGCACAAAGCACGCTGAGTACTGAGCACTGAGCACCCTGAGTACTGAGCACCAAGGACCCTGAGCACTGAGCACCCAGCACCCCGAGCACTGAGCACCCAGCACCCTGAGCACTGAGCACCCAGCACCCCGAGTACTGAGCACCCAGCACCCTGAGTACTGAGCACCGAGCACCCCGAGCACTGAGCACCCAGCACCCCGAGCACTGAGCACCCAGCACCCCGAGAATGAGCACCCAGCACCCTGAGTACTGAGAACCGAGCACCCTGAGTACTGAGCACCCAGCACCCTGAGCACTGAGCACCCAGCACCCCGAGTACTGAGCAAACAGCACCCCGAGCACTGAGCACCCAGCACCCCGAGAATGAGCACCCAGCACCCTGAGTACTGAGCACCCAGCACCCTGCGTACGGAGCACCCAGCACCTCGAGCACTGAGCACCCTGAGTACTTTGCACCCAGCACCCTGAGTACTGAGCACCCAGCACCCTGAGTACTGAGCACCCAGCACCCTGAGTACTGAGCACCGAACACCCCGAGTACTGAGCACACAGCACCCTGAGCACTGAGCACCCAGCACCCCGAGCACTGAGCACGCAGCACCCTGAGTACTGAGCACCCAGCACCCCGAGCACTGAGCACCCAGCACCCTGAGCACTGAGCACCCAGCACCCTGAGCACTGAGCACCCAGCACCCTGAGTACTGAGCACCCAACGTACTGAGCATCGAGCACCCCGAGCACTGAGCACCCAGCACCCTGAGTACTGAGCACCCAGCACCCCGAGCACTGAGCACCCAGCACCCTGAGTACTGAGCACCGAGCACCCTGAGTACTGAGCACCCAGCACCCCGAGCACTGAGCATCCAGCACCCCGAGCACTGAGCACCCAGCACTGAGCACCCAGCACCCTGAGTACTGAGCACCCAGCACCCTGAGTACTGAGCACCGAGCACCCCGAGCATTGAGCACCGGGCACCCCGAGCACTGAGCACCCAGCACCCTGAGTACTGAGCACCCAGCACCCAGAGTACTGAGCACTGAGCACCCTGAGCACTGAGCACCCAGCACCCTGAGTAATGAGCACCCAGCACCCCGAATACTGAGCACCCAGCTCCGTGAGTACTGAGCAACCAGCACCCCGAGCACTGAGCACCCAGCACCCTGAGTACTGAGCACCCAGTACCCTGAGCACTGAGCACCCAGCACCCTGAGTACTGAGCACCCAGCACCCTGAGAACTTAGCACCCAGCACCCTGAGCACTGAGCACCCAGCAGCCTGAGTACTGAGCACCGAGCACCCTGAGTACTGAGCACCCAGCACCCTGAGTACTGAGCACCCAGCACCCTGAGTACTGAGCACCGAGCACCCCGAGTACTGAGCACCCAGCACCCTGAGCACTGAGCACCCAGCACCCTGAGTACTGAGCACCCAGCACCCTGAGTACTGAGCAAGCAGCACCCCGAGCACTGAGCACCCTGAGTACTGAGCACTAAGCACCCAGAGCGCTGAGCACCCAGCACCCCAAGCACGGAGCACCCAGGACCCCGAGCACTGAGTACTGAGCACCCAGCACCCTGAGTACTGAGCACCGAGCTCCCCGAGCACCCAGCACCCTGAGTAATGAGCACCCAGCACCCCGATCACAGAGCACCCAGCACACTCAGCACTGAGGACCCAGCACCCCGAGCACTGAGCACCGAGCACCCTGAGTACTGAGCACCCTGAGGACTGAGCACCGATCACCCTGAACACTGAGCACCCAGCACCCTGAGTACTGAGCACCCAGCACCCTGAGTACTGAGCACCGAGCACTCCGAGCACTGAGCACCCAGCACACTGAGCACTGAGCACCCAGCACCCTGAGTACTGAGCACCAAGCACCCTGAGTACTGAGCACCCAGCACCCTGAGTACTGAGCATCCAGCACCAAGAGTACTTAGCACCGAGCATCCTGAGCACTGAGCACCGAGCACCCCGAGCACTGAGCACCCAGCAGCCTGAGTACTGAGCACCCAGCACCAAGAGTACTGAGCATCGAGCACCCCGAGCACTGAGCACCCAGCACCCTGAGTAATGAGCACCCAGCACCCCGAGTACTGAGCACCCAGCACCGTGAGTACTGAGCACCCAGCACCCTGAGTACTGTGCTCCCAGCACCCTGAGCACTGAGCACAAAGCACGCTGAGTACTGAGCACTGAGCACCCTGAGTACTGAGCACCAAGGACCCTGAGCACTGAGCACCCAGCACCCCGAGCACTGAGCACCCAGCACCCTGAGCACTGAGCACCCAGCACCCCGAGTACTGAGCACCCAGCACCCTGAGTACTGAGCACCGAGCACCCCGAGCACTGAGCACCCAGCACCCCGAGCACTGAGCACCCAGCACCCCGAGAATGAGCACCCAGCACCCTGAGTACTGAGAACCGAGCACCCTGAGTACTGAGCACCCAGCACCCTGAGCACTGAGCACCCAGCACCCCGAGTACTGAGCAAACAGCACCCCGAGCACTGAGCACCCAGCACCCCGAGAATGAGCACCCAGCACCCTGAGTACTGAGCACCCAGCACCCTGAGTACGGAGCACCCAGCACCCCGAGCACTGAGCACCCTGAGTACTTTGCACCCAGCACCCTGAGTACTGAGCACCCAGCACCCTGAGTACTGAGCACCAAGCACCCTGAGTACTGAGCACCGAGCACCCCGAGTACTGAGCACACAGCACCCTGAGCACTGAGCACCCAGCACCCCGAGCACTGAGCACGCAGCACCCTGAGTACTGAGCACCCAGCACCCCGAGCACTGAGCACCCAGCACCCTGAGCACTGAGCACCCAGCACCCTGAGCACTGAGCACCCAGCACCCTGAGTACTGAGCACCCAACGTACTGAGCATCGAGCACCCCGAGCACTGAGCACCCAGCACCCTGAGTACTGAGCACCCAGCACCCCGAGCACTGAGCACCCAGCACCCTGAGTACTGAGCACCGAGCACCCTGAGTACTGAGCACCCAGCACCCCGAGCACTGAGCATCCAGCACCCCGAGCACTGAGCACCCAGCACTGAGCACCCAGCACCCTGAGTACTGAGCACCCAGCACCCTGAGTACTGAGCACCGAGCACCCCGAGCATTGAGCACCGGGCACCCCGAGCACTGAGCACCCAGCACCCTGAGTACTGAGCACCCAGCACCCAGAGTACTGAGCACTGAGCACCCTGAGCACTGAGCACCCAGCACCCTGAGTAATGAGCACCCAGCACCCCGAATACTGAGCACCCAGCTCCGTGAGTACTGAGCAACCAGCACCCCGAGAACTGAGCACCCAGCACCCTGAGTAATGAGCACCCAGCACCCTGAGTACTGAGCACTGAGCACACTGAGCACTGAGCACCCAGCACCCTGAGTACTGAGCACCCAGCACCCTGAGCACTGAGCACCCAGCACCCCAAGCACTGAGCACCCAGCACCCTGAGTACTGAGTACTGAGCACCCTGAGTACTGAGCACCCAGCACTCTGAGCACTGAGCACCCAGCACCCTGAGTAATGAGCACCGAGCACCCTGAGCACTGAGCACCCAGCACCCTGAGTACTGAGCACCCAGCACCAAGAGTACTGAGCACCGAGCCCCCCGAGCACTGAGCACCGAGCACCCTGAGTAATGAGCACCCAGCACCCCGAGCACTGAGCACCCAGCACCAAGAGTACTGAGCACTGAGCACCCTGAGTACTGAGCACTAAGCACCCTGAGCGCTGAGCAACCAGCACCCCAAGCATGGAGCACCCAGGCCCCCTAGCACTGAGTACTGAGCACCCAGCACCCTGAGTACTGAGCACCGAGCTCCCCGAGCACTGAGCACCCTGAGTACTGAGTACCCAGCAGCCCGATCACAGAGCACCCAGCACACTCAGCACTGAGCACCCAGCACCCCGAGCACTGAGCACCCAGCACCCTGAGTACTGAGCACCCTGAGGACTGTGCACCGATCACCCTGAGCACTGAGCACCCAGCACCCTGAGTACTGAGCACCCAGCACCCTGAGTACTGAGCACCGAGCACTCCGAGCACTGAGCACCCAGCACCCTGAGCACTGAGCACCCAGCACCCTGAGTACTGAGCACCGAGCACCCTGAGTACTGAGCACCCAGCACCCTGAGTACTGAGCACCCAGCAGCAAGAGTACTGAGCACCGAGCATCCTGAGCACTGAGCACCGAGCACCCCGAGCACTGAGCACCCAGCACCCTGAGTAATGAGCACCCAGCACCCTGAGTACTGAGCACCCAGCACCGTGAGTACTGAGCACCCAGCATCCTGAGTACTGAGCACCGAGCACCCCGAGCACTGAGCACCCAGCACCCCGAGAATGAGCACGCAGCACCCTGAGTATTGAGAACCGAGCACCCTGAGTACTGAGCACCCAGCACCCCGAGTACTGAGCAATCAGCACCCTGAGCACTGAGCACTCAGCACCCCGAGAATGAGCACCCAGCACCCTGAGTACTGAGCACCTAGCACCCTGAGTACTGAGCACCCAGCACCCCGAGCACTGAGCACCCTGAGAACTTTTCACCCAGCACCCTGAGTACTGAGCACTAAGCACCCAGAGCGCTGAGCACCCAGCACCCCAAGCACGGAGCACCCAGGACCCCGAGCACTGAGTACTGAGCACCCAGCACCCTGAGTACTGAGCACCGAGCTCCCCGAGCACTGAGCACCCTGAGTACTTAGCACCAAGCACACCGAGCACTGAGCACCCAGCACTCCGAGTACTGAGCACCCAGCACCCCGAGCACTGAGCACCCAGCACCCTGAGCACTGAGCACCCAGCACCCCAAGCACTGAGCACCCAGCACCCTGAGTACTGAGTACTGAGCACCCTGAGTACTGAGCACCCAGCACCCTGAGCACTGAGCACCCAGCACCCTGAGTACTGAGCACTGAGCACCCTGAGTACTGAGCACCCAGCACCCTGAGTATTGAGCACCCAGCAGCAAGAGTACTGAGCACCGAGCATCCTGAGCACTGAGCACCCAGCACCCCGAGTACTGAGCAAACAGCACCCCGAGCACTGAGCACCCAGCACCCCGAGAATGAGCACCCAGCACCCTGAGTACTGAGCACCCAGCACCCTGAGTACGGAGCACCCAGCACCCCGAGCACTGAGCACCCTGAGTACTTTGCACCCAGCACCCTGAGTACTGAGCACCCAGCACCCTGAGTACTGAGCACCCAGCACCCTGAGTACTGAGCACCGAGCACCCCGAGTACTGAGCACACAGCACCCTGAGCACTGAGCAACCAGCACCCCGAGCACTGAGCACGCAGCACCCTGAGTACTGAGCACCCAGCACCCCGAGCACTGAGCACCCAGCACCCTGAGCACTGAGCACCCAGCACCCTGAGCACTGAGCACCCAGCACCCTGAGTACTGAGCACCCAACGTACTGAGCATCGAGCACCCCGAGCACTGAGCACCCAGCACCCTGAGTACTGAGCACCCAGCACCCCGAGCACTGAGCACCCAGCACCCTGAGTACTGAGCACCGAGCACCCTGAGTACTGAGCACCCAGCACCCCGAGCACTGAGCATCCAGCACCCCGAGCACTGAGCACCCAGCACTGAGCACCCAGCACCCTGAGTACTGAGCACCCAGCACCCTGAGTACTGAGCACCGAGCACCCCGAGCATTGAGCACCGGGCACCCCGAGCACTGAGCACCCAGCACCCTGAGTACTGAGCACCCAGCACCCAGAGTAATGAGCACTGAGCACCCTGAGCACTGAGCACCCAGCACCCTGAGTAATGAGCACCCAGCACCCCGAATACTGAGCACCCAGCTCCGTGAGTACTGAGCAACCAGCACCCCGAGCACTGAGCACCCAGCACCCTGAGTACTGAGCACCCAGCACCCTGAGTACTGAGCACCGAGCACCACGAGCATTGAGAACCGGGCACCCCGAGCACTGAGCACCCAGCACCCTGAGTAATGAGCACCCAGCACCCCGAGTACTGAGCACCCAGCACCTTGAGTACTGAGCACCCAGCACCCTGAGTACTGAGCACCCAGCACCCTGAGCACTGAGCACAAAGCACGCTGAGTACTGAGCACTGAGCACCCTGAGTACTGAGCACCAAGGACCATGAGCACTGAGCACCCAGCACGCTGAGTACTGAGCGCTGAGCACCCTGAGTACTGAGCACCGAGCACCCTGAGTACTGAGGACCCAGCACACCGAGCACTGAGCACCCAGCACCCTGAGCACTGAGCACCCAGCACCCCGAGTACTGAGCACCCAGCACCCTGAGTACTGAGCACCGAGCACCCCGAGCACTGAGCACCCAGCACCCCGAGAATGAGCACGCAGCACCCTGAGTACTGAGAACCGAGCACCCTGAGTACTGAGCACCCAGCACCCCGAGTACTGAGCAAACAGCACCCCGAGCACTGAGCACTCAGCACCCCGAGAATGAGCACCCAGCACCCTGAGTACTGAGCACCTAGCACCCTGAGTACTGAGCACCCAGCACCCCAAGCACTGAGCACCCTGAGTACTTTGCACCCAGCACCCTGAGTACTGAGCACTAAGCACCCAGAGCGCTGAGCACCCAGCACCCCAAGCACGGAGCACCCAGGACCCCGAGCACTGAGTACTGAGCACCCAGCACCCTGAGGACTGAGCACCGAGCTCCCCGAGCACTGAGCACCCTGAGAACTTAGCACCCAGCACCCCGAGCACTGAGCACCCAGCACCCCGAGTACTGAGCACCCAGCACCCCGAGTACTGAGCACCCAGCACGCTGAGTACTGAGCGCTGAGCACCCTGAGTACTGAGCACTGAGCACCCTGAGTACTGAGCACCCAGCACCCTGAGCACTGAGCAGCCAGCACCCTGAGCACTGAGCACCCAGCACACCGAGCACTGAGCACCCAGCACCCTGAGTACTGAGCACCCAGCACCCTGAGTACTGAGCACTCAGCACACTGAGTACTGAGCACCGAGCACCCCGAACACTGAGCACCCAGCACCCTGAGCACTGAGCACCCTGAGGACTGAGCACCCAGCACGCTGAGTACTGAGCACCCAGCATCCTGAGTACTGAGCACCGATCACCCTGAGCACTGAGCACCCAGCAATCCGAGCACTGAGCACCCAGCACCCTGAGTACTTAGCACCCTGAGTACTGACCACCCAGCACCCCGAGCACTGAGCACCCAGGACCCTGAGTACTGAGCACCCTGAGTAATGAGCACCCAGTACCCTGAGTACTGAGCACCCTGAGTACTGAGCACCCAGCACCCTGAGCACTGAGCACCCAGCACCCTGAGTACTGAGCACCCAGTACCCTGAGCACTGAGCACCCAGCACCCTGAGTACTGAGCACCCAGCACCCTGAGAACTTAGCACCCAGCACCCTGAGCACTGAGCACCCAGCAGCCTGAGTACTGAGCACCGAGCACCATGAGTACTGAGCACCCAGCACCCTGAGTACTGAGCACCCAGCACCCTGAGTACTGAGCACCGAGCACCCCGAGTACTGAGCACCCAGCACCCTGAGCACTGAGCACCCAGCACCCTGAGTACTGAGCACCCAGCACCCTGAGTACTGAGCAAGCAGCACCCCGAGCACTGAGCACCCTGAGTACTGAGCACTAAGCACCCAGAGCGCTGAGCACCCAGCACCCCAAGCACGGAGCACCCAGGACCCCGAGCACTGAGTACTGAGCACCCAGCACCCTGAGTACTGAGCACCGAGCTCCCCGAGCACTGAGCACCCTGAGTAATGAGCACCCAGCACCCCGATCACAGAGCACCCAGCACACTCAGCACTGAGGACCCAGCACCCCGAGCACTGAGCACCGAGCACCCTGAGTACTGAGCACCCTGAGGACTGAGCACCGATCACCCTGAACACTGAGCACCCAGCACCCTGAGTACTGAGCACCCAGCACCCTGAGTACTGAGCACCGAGCACTCCGAGCACTGAGCACCCAGCACCCTGAGCACTGAGCACCCAGCACCCTGAGTACTGAGCACCAAGCACCCTGAGTACTGAGCACCCAGCACCCTGAGTACTGAGCATCCAGCACCAAGAGTACTTAGCACCGAGCATCCTGAGCACTGAGCACCGAGCACCCCGAGCACTGAGCACCCAGCAGCCTGAGTACTGAGCACCCAGCACCAAGAGTACTGAGCATCGAGCACCCCGAGCACTGAGCACCCAGCACCCTGAGTAATGAGCACCCAGCACCCCGAGTACTGAGCACCCAGCACCGTGAGTACTGAGCACCCAGCACCCTGAGTACTGAGCTCCCAGCACCCTGAGCACTGAGCACAAAGCACGCTGAGTACTGAGCACTGAGCACCCTGAGTACTGAGCACCAAGGACCCTGAGCACTGAGCACCCAGCACCCCGAGCACTGAGCACCCAGCACCCTGAGCACTGAGCACCCAGCACCCCGAGTACTGAGCACCCAGCACCCTGAGTACTGAGCACCGAGCACCCCGAGCACTGAGCACCCAGCACCCCGAGCACTGAGCACCCAGCACCCCGAGAATGAGCACCCAGCACCCTGAGTACTGAGAACCGAGCACCCTGAGTACTGAGCACCCAGCACCCTGAGCACTGAGCACCCAGCACCCCGAGTACTGAGCAAACAGCACCCCGAGCACTGAGCACCCAGCACCCCGAGAATGAGCACCCAGCACCCTGAGTACTGAGCACCCAGCACCCTGCGTACGGAGCACCCAGCACCCCGAGCACTGAGCACCCTGAGTACTTTGCACCCAGCACCCTGAGTACTGAGCACCCAGCACCCTGAGTACTGAGCACCCAGCACCCTGAGTACTGAGCACCGAGCACCCCGAGTACTGAGCACACAGCACCCTGAGCACTGAGCACCCAGCACCCCGAGCACTGAGCACGCAGCACCCTGAGTACTGAGCACCCAGCACCCCGAGCACTGAGCACCCAGCACCCTGAGCACTGAGCACCCAGCACCCTGAGCACTGAGCACCCAGCACCCTGAGTACTGAGCACCCAACGTACTGAGCATCGAGCACCCCGAGCACTGAGCACCCAGCACCCTGAGTACTGAGCACCCAGCACCCCGAGCACTGAGCACCCAGCACCCTGAGTACTGAGCACCGAGCACCCTGAGTACTGAGCACCCAGCACCCCGAGCACTGAGCATCCAGCACCCCGAGCACTGAGCACCCAGCACTGAGCACCCAGCACCCTGAGTACTGAGCACCCAGCACCCTGAGTACTGAGCACCGAGCACCCCGAGCATTGAGCACCGGGCACCCCGAGCACTGAGCACCCAGCACCCTGAGTACTGAGCACCCAGCACCCAGAGTACTGAGCACTGAGCACCCTGAGCACTGAGCACCCAGCACCCTGAGTAATGAGCACCCAGCACCCCGAATACTGAGCACCCAGCTCCGTGAGTACTGAGCAACCAGCACCACGAGCACTGAGCACCCAGCACCCTGAGTACTGAGCACCCAGTACCCTGAGCACTGAGCACCCAGCACCCTGAGTACTGAGCACCCAGCACCCTGAGAACTTAGCACCCAGCACCCTGAGCACTGAGCACCCAGCAGCCTGAGTACTGAGCACCGAGCACCCTGAGTACTGAGCACCCAGCACCCTGAGTACTGAGCACCCAGCACCCTGAGTACTGAGCACCGAGCACCCCGAGTACTGAGCACCCAGCACCCTGAGCACTGAGCACCCAGCACCCTGAGTACTGAGCACCCAGCACCCTGAGTACTGAGCAAGCAGCACCCCGAGCACTGAGCACCCTGAGTACTGAGCACTAAGCACCCAGAGCGCTGAGCACCCAGCACCCCAAGCACGGAGCACCCAGGACCCCGAGCACTGAGTACTGAGCACCCAGCACCCTGAGTACTGAGCACCGAGCTCCCCGAGCACCCAGCACCCTGAGTAATGAGCACCCAGCACCCCGATCACAGAGCACCCAGCACACTCAGCACTGAGGACCCAGCACCCCGAGCACTGAGCACCGAGCACCCTGAGTACTGAGCACCCTGAGGACTGAGCACCGATCACCCTGAACACTGAGCACCCAGCACCCTGAGTACTGAGCACCCAGCACCCTGAGTACTGAGCACCGAGCACTCCGAGCACTGAGCACCCAGCACACTGAGCACTGAGCACCCAGCACCCTGAGTACTGAGCACCAAGCACCCTGAGTACTGAGCACCCAGCACCCTGAGTACTGAGCATCCAGCACCAAGAGTACTTAGCACCGAGCATCCTGAGCACTGAGCACCGAGCACCCCGAGCACTGAGCACCCAGCAGCCTGAGTACTGAGCACCCAGCACCAAGAGTACTGAGCATCGAGCACCCCGAGCACTGAGCACCCAGCACCCTGAGTAATGAGCACCCAGCACCCCGAGTACTGAGCACCCAGCACCGTGAGTACTGAGCACCCAGCACCCTGAGTACTGAGCTCCCAGCACCCTGAGCACTGAGCACAAAGCACGCTGAGTACTGAGCACTGAGCACCCTGAGTACTGAGCACCAAGGACCCTGAGCACTGAGCACCCAGCACCCCGAGCACTGAGCACCCAGCACCCTGAGCACTGAGCACCCAGCACCCCGAGTACTGAGCACCCAGCACCCTGAGTACTGAGCACCGAGCACCCCGAGCACTGAGCACCCAGCACCCCGAGCACTGAGCACCCAGCACCCCGAGAATGAGCACCCAGCACCCTGAGTACTGAGAACCGAGCACCCTGAGTACTGAGCACCCAGCACCCTGAGCACTGAGCACCCAGCACCCCGAGTACTGAGCAAACAGCACCCCGAGCACTGAGCACCCA
This sequence comes from Microtus oregoni, assembly GCF_018167655.1. Taxonomy (NCBI): domain Eukaryota; kingdom Metazoa; phylum Chordata; class Mammalia; order Rodentia; family Cricetidae; genus Microtus; species Microtus oregoni. Next base: position 6,924,010 of record NW_024544151.1, on the reverse strand, counting down.
GCACCCCGAGAATGAGCACCCAGCACCCTGAGTACTGAGCACCCAGCACCCTGAGTACGGAGCACCCAGCACCCCGAGCACTGAGCACCCTGAGTACTTTGCACCCAGCACCCTGAGTACTGAGCACCCAGCACCCTGAGTACTGAGCACCCAGCACCCTGAGTACTGAGCACCGAGCACCCCGAGTACTGAGCACACAGCACCCTGAGCACTGAGCACCCAGCACCCCGAGCACTGAGCACACAGCACCCTGAGTACTGAGCACCCAGCACCCCGAGCACTGAGCACCCAGCACCCTGAGCACTGAGCACCCAGCACCCTGAGCACTGAGCACCCAGCACCCTGAGTACTGAGCACCCAACGTACTGAGCATCGAGCACCCCGAGCACTGAGCACCCAGCACCCTGAGTACTGAGCACCCAGCACCCCGAGCACTGAGCACCCAGCACCCTGAGTACTGAGCACCGAGCACCCTGAGTACTGAGCACCCAGCACCCCGAGCACTGAGCATCCAGCACCCCGAGCACTGAGCACCCAGCACTGAGCACCCAGCACCCTGAGTACTGAGCACCCAGCACCCTGAGTACTGAGCACCGAGCACCCCGAGCATTGAGCACCGGGCACCCCGAGCACTGAGCACCCAGCACCCTGAGTACTGAGCACCCAGCACCCAGAGTACTGAGCACTGAGCACCCTGAGCACTGAGCACCCAGCACCCTGAGTAATGAGCACCCAGCACCCCGAATACTGAGCACCCAGCTCCGTGAGTACTGAGCAACCAGCACCCCGAGAACTGAGCACCCAGCACCCTGAGTAATGAGCACCCAGCACCCTGAGTACTGAGCACTGAGCACACTGAGCACTGAGCACCCAGCACCCTGAGTACTGAGCACCCAGCACCCTGAGCACTGAGCACCCAGCACCCCAAGCACTGAGCACCCAGCACCCTGAGTACTGAGTACTGAGCACCCTGAGTACTGAGCACCCAGCACTCTGAGCACTGAGCACCCAGCACCCTGAGTAATGAGCACCGAGCACCCTGAGCACTGAGCACCCAGCACCCTGAGTACTGAGCACCCAGCACCAAGAGTACTGAGCACCGAGCCCCCCGAGCACTGAGCACCGAGCACCCTGAGTAATGAGCACCCAGCACCCCGAGCACTGAGCACCCAGCACCAAGAGTACTGAGCACTGAGCACCCTGAGTACTGAGCACTAAGCACCCTGAGCGCTGAGCAACCAGCACCCCAAGCATGGAGCACCCAGGCCCCCTAGCACTGAGTACTGAGCACCCAGCACCCTGAGTACTGAGCACCGAGCTCCCCGAGCACTGAGCACCCTGAGTACTGAGTACCCAGCAGCCCGATCACAGAGCACCCAGCACACTCAGCACTGAGCACCCAGCACCCCGAGCACTGAGCACCCAGCACCCTGAGTACTGAGCACCCTGAGGACTGTGCACCGATCACCCTGAGCACTGAGCACCCAGCACCCTGAGTACTGAGCACCCAGCACCCTGAGTACTGAGCACCGAGCACTCCGAGCACTGAGCACCCAGCACCCTGAGCACTGAGCACCCAGCACCCTGAGTACTGAGCACCGAGCACCCTGAGTACTGAGCACCCAGCACCCTGAGTACTGAGCACCCAGCAGCAAGAGTACTGAGCACCGAGCATCCTGAGCACTGAGCACCGAGCACCCCGAGCACTGAGCACCCAGCACCCTGAGTAATGAGCACCCAGCACCCTGAGTACTGAGCACCCAGCACCGTGAGTACTGAGCACCCAGCATCCTGAGTACTGAGCACCGAGCACCCCGAGCACTGAGCACCCAGCACCCCGAGAATGAGCACGCAGCACCCTGAGTATTGAGAACCGAGCACCCTGAGTACTGAGCACCCAGCACCCCGAGTACTGAGCAATCAGCACCCTGAGCACTGAGCACTCAGCACCCCGAGAATGAGCACCCAGCACCCTGAGTACTGAGCACCTAGCACCCTGAGTACTGAGCACCCAGCACCCCGAGCACTGAGCACCCTGAGAACTTTTCACCCAGCACCCTGAGTACTGAGCACTAAGCACCCAGAGCGCTGAGCACCCAGCACCCCAAGCACGGAGCACCCAGGACACCGAGCACTGAGTACTGAGCACCCAGCACCCTGAGTACTGAGCACCGAGCTCCCCGAGCACTGAGCACCCTGAGTAATGAGCACCCAGCACCCCGATCACAGAGCACCCAGCACACTCAGCACTGAGGACCCAGCACCCCGAGCACTGAGCACCGAGCACCCTGAGTACTGAGCACCCTGAGGACTGAGCACCGATCACCCTGAACACTGAGCACCCAGCACCCTGAGTACTGAGCACCCAGCACCCTGAGTACTGAGCACCGAGCACTCCGAGCACTGAGCACCCAGCACCCTGAGCACTGAGCACCCAGCACCCTGAGTACTGAGCACCAAGCACCCTGAGTACTGAGCACCCAGCACCCTGAGTACTGAGCATCCAGCACCAAGAGTACTTAGCACCGAGCATCCTGAGCACTGAGCACCGAGCACCCCGAGCACTGAGCACCCAGCAGCCTGAGTACTGAGCACCCAGCACCAAGAGTACTGAGCATCGAGCACCCCGAGCACTGAGCACCCAGCACCCTGAGTAATGAGCACCCAGCACCCCGAGTACTGAGCACCCAGCACCGTGAGTACTGAGCACCCAGCACCCTGAGTACTGAGCTCCCAGCACCCTGAGCACTGAGCACAAAGCACGCTGAGTACTGAGCACTGAGCACCCTGAGTACTGAGCACCAAGGACCCTGAGCACTGAGCACCCAGCACCCCGAGCACTGAGCACCCAGCACCCTGAGCACTGAGCACCCAGCACCCCGAGTACTGAGCACCCAGCACCCTGAGTACTGAGCACCGAGCACCCCGAGCACTGAGCACCCAGCACCCCGAGCACTGAGCACCCAGCACCCCGAGAATGAGCACCCAGCACCCTGAGTACTGAGAACCGAGCACCCTGAGTACTGAGCACCCAGCACCCTGAGCACTGAGCACCCAGCACCCCGAGTACTGAGCAAACAGCACCCCGAGCACTGAGCACCCAGCACCCCGAGAATGAGCACCCAGCACCCTGAGTACTGAGCACCCAGCACCCTGCGTACGGAGCACCCAGCACCCCGAGCACTGAGCACCCTGAGTACTTTGCACCCAGCACCCTGAGTACTGAGCACCCAGCACCCTGAGTACTGAGCACCCAGCACCCTGAGTACTGAGCACCGAGCACCCCGAGTACTGAGCACACAGCACCCTGAGCACTGAGCACCCAGCACCCCGAGCACTGAGCACGCAGCACCCTGAGTACTGAGCACCCAGCACCCCGAGCACTGAGCACCCAGCACCCTGAGCACTGAGCACCCAGCACCCTGAGCACTGAGCACCCAGCACCCTGAGTACTGAGCACCCAACGTACTGAGCATCGAGCACCCCGAGCACTGAGCACCCAGCACCCTGAGTACTGAGCACCCAGCACCCCGAGCACTGAGCACCCAGCACCCTGAGTACTGAGCACCGAGCACCCTGAGTACTGAGCACCCAGCACCCCGAGCACTGAGCATCCAGCACCCCGAGCACTGAGCACCCAGCACTGAGCACCCAGCACCCTGAGTACTGAGCACCCAGCACCCTGAGTACTGAGCACCGAGCACCCCGAGCATTGAGCACCGGGCACCCCGAGCACTGAGCACCCAGCACCCTGAGTACTGAGCACCCAGCACCCAGAGTACTGAGCACTGAGCACCCTGAGCACTGAGCACCCAGCACCCTGAGTAATGAGCACCCAGCACCCCGAATACTGAGCACCCAGCTCCGTGAGTACTGAGCAACCAGCACCCCGAGCACTGAGCACCCAGCACCCTGAGTACTGAGCACCCAGTACCCTGAGCACTGAGCACCCAGCACCCTGAGTACTGAGCACCCAGCACCCTGAGAACTTAGCACCCAGCACCCTGAGCACTGAGCACCCAGCAGCCTGAGTACTGAGCACCGAGCACCCTGAGTACTGAGCACCCAGCACCCTGAGTACTGAGCACCCAGCACCCTGAGTACTGAGCACCGAGCACCCCGAGTACTGAGCACCCAGCACCCTGAGCACTGAGCACCCAGCACCCTGAGTACTGAGCACCCAGCACCCTGAGTACTGAGCAAGCAGCACCCCGAGCACTGAGCACCCTGAGTACTGAGCACTAAGCACCCAGAGCGCTGAGCACCCAGCACCCCAAGCACGGAGCACCCAGGACCCCGAGCACTGAGTACTGAGCACCCAGCACCCTGAGTACTGAGCACCGAGCTCCCCGAGCACCCAGCACCCTGAGTAATGAGCACCCAGCACCCCGATCACAGAGCACCCAGCACACTCAGCACTGAGGACCCAGCACCCCGAGCACTGAGCACCGAGCACCCTGAGTACTGAGCACCCTGAGGACTGAGCACCGATCACCCTGAACACTGAGCACCCAGCACCCTGAGTACTGAGCACCCAGCACCCTGAGTACTGAGCACCGAGCACTCCGAGCACTGAGCACCCAGCACACTGAGCACTGAGCACCCAGCACCCTGAGTACTGAGCACCAAGCACCCTGAGTACTGAGCACCCAGCACCCTGAGTACTGAGCATCCAGCACCAAGAGTACTTAGCACCGAGCATCCTGAGCACTGAGCACCGAGCACCCCGAGCACTGAGCACCCAGCAGCCTGAGTACTGAGCACCCAGCACCAAGAGTACTGAGCATCGAGCACCCCGAGCACTGAGCACCCAGCACCCTGAGTAATGAGCACCCAGCACCCCGAGTACTGAGCACCCAGCACCGTGAGTACTGAGCACCCAGCACCCTGAGTACTGAGCTCCCAGCACCCTGAGCACTGAGCACAAAGCACGCTGAGTACTGAGCACTGAGCACCCTGAGTACTGAGCACCAAGGACCCTGAGCACTGAGCACCCAGCACCCCGAGCACTGAGCACCCAGCACCCTGAGCACTGAGCACCCAGCACCCCGAGTACTGAGCACCCAGCACCCTGAGTACTGAGCACCGAGCACCCCGAGCACTGAGCACCCAGCACCCCGAGCACTGAGCACCCAGCACCCCGAGAATGAGCACCCAGCACCCTGAGTACTGAGAACCGAGCACCCTGAGTACTGAGCACCCAGCACCCTGAGCACTGAGCACCCAGCACCCCGAGTACTGAGCAAACAGCACCCCGAGCACTGAGCACCCAGCACCCCGAGAATGAGCACCCAGCACCCTGAGTACTGAGCACCCAGCACCCTGAGTACGGAGCACCCAGCACCCCGAGCACTGAGCACCCTGAGTACTTTGCACCCAGCACCCTGAGTACTGAGCACCCAGCACCCTGAGTACTGAGCACCCAGCACCCTGAGTACTGAGCACCGAGCACCCCGAGTACTGAGCACACAGCACCCTGAGCACTGAGCACCCAGCACCCCGAGCACTGAGCACGCAGCACCCTGAGTACTGAGCACCCAGCACCCCGAGCACTGAGCACCCAGCACCCTGAGCACTGAGCACCCAGCACCCTGAGCACTGAGCACCCAGCACCCTGAGTACTGAGCACCCAACGTACTGAGCATCGAGCACCCCGAGCACTGAGCACCCAGCACCCTGAGTACTGAGCACCCAGCACCCCGAGCACTGAGCACCCAGCACCCTGAGTACTGAGCACCGAGCACCCTGAGTACTGAGCACCCAGCACCCCGAGCACTGAGCATCCAGCACCCCGAGCACTGAGCACCCAGCACTGAGCACCCAGCACCCTGAGTACTGAGCACCCAGCACCCTGAGTACTGAGCACCGAGCACCCCGAGCATTGAGCACCGGGCACCCCGAGCACTGAGCACCCAGCACCCTGAGTACTGAGCACCCAGCACCCAGAGTACTGAGCACTGAGCACCCTGAGCACTGAGCACCCAGCACCCTGAGTAATGAGCACCCAGCACCCCGAATACTGAGCACCCAGCTCCGTGAGTACTGAGCAACCAGCACCCCGAGAACTGAGCACCCAGCACCCTGAGTAATGAGCACCCAGCACCCTGAGTACTGAGCACTGAGCACACTGAGCACTGAGCACCCAGCACCCTGAGTACTGAGCACCCAGCACCCTGAGCACTGAGCACCCAGCACCCCAAGCACTGAGCACCCAGCACCCTGAGTACTGAGTACTGAGCACCCTGAGTACTGAGCACCCAGCACTCTGAGCACTGAGCACCCAGCACCCTGAGTAATGAGCACCGAGCACCCTGAGCACTGAGCACCCAGCACCCTGAGTACTGAGCACCCAGCACCAAGAGTACTGAGCACCGAGCCCCCCGAGCACTGAGCACCGAGCACCCTGAGTAATGAGCACCCAGCACCCCGAGCACTGAGCACCCAGCACCAAGAGTACTGAGCACTGAGCACCCTGAGTACTGAGCACTAAGCACCCTGAGCGCTGAGCAACCAGCACCCCAAGCATGGAGCACCCAGGCCCCCTAGCACTGAGTACTGAGCACCCAGCACCCTGAGTACTGAGCACCGAGCTCCCCGAGCACTGAGCACCCTGAGTACTGAGTACCCAGCAGCCCGATCACAGAGCACCCAGCACACTCAGCACTGAGGACCCAGCACCCCGAGCACTGAGCACCCAGCACCCTGAGTACTGAGCACCCTGAGGACTGTGCACCGATCACCCTGAGCACTGAGCACCCAGCACCCTGAGTACTGAGCACCCAGCACCCTGAGTACTGAGCACCGAGCACTCCGAGCACTGAGCACCCAGCACCCTGAGCACTGAGCACCCAGCACCCTGAGTACTGAGCACCGAGCACCCTGAGTACTGAGCACCCAGCACCCTGAGTACTGAGCACCCAGCAGCAAGAGTACTGAGCACCGAGCATCCTGAGCACTGAGCACCGAGCACCCCGAGCACTGAGCACCCAGCACCCTGAGTAATGAGCACCCAGCACCCTGAGTACTGAGCACCCAGCACCGTGAGTACTGAGCACCCAGCATCCTGAGTACTGAGCACCGAGCACCCCGAGCACTGAGCACCCAGCACCCCGAGAATGAGCACGCAGCACCCTGAGTATTGAGAACCGAGCACCCTGAGTACTGAGCACCCAGCACCCCGAGTACTGAGCAATCAGCACCCTGAGCACTGAGCACTCAGCACCTCGAGAATGAGCACCCAGCACCCTGAGTACTGAGCACCTAGCACCCTGAGTACTGAGCACCCAGCACCCCGAGCACTGAGCACCCTGAGAACTTTTCACCCAGCACCCTGAGTACTGAGCACTAAGCACCCAGAGCGCTGAGCACCCAGCACCCCAAGCACGGAGCACCCAGGACCCCGAGCACTGAGTACTGAGCACCCAGCACCCTGAGTACTGAGCACCGAGCTCCCCGAGCACTGAGCACCCTGAGTACTTAGCACCAAGCACACCGAGCACTGAGCACCCAGCACTCCGAGTACTGAGCACCCAGCACCCCGAGCACTGAGCACCCAGCACCCTGAGCACTGAGCACCCAGCACCCCAAGCACTGAGCACCCAGCACCCTGAGTACTGAGTACTGAGCACCCTGAGTACTGAGCACCCAGCACCCTGAGCACTGAGCACCCAGCACCCTGAGTACTGAGCACTGAGCACCCTGAGTACTGAGCACCCAGCACCCTGAGTATTGAGCACCCAGCAGCAAGAGTACTGAGCACCGAGCATCCTGAGCACTGAGCACCCAGCACCCCGAGTACTGAGCAAACAGCACCCCGAGCACTGAGCACCCAGCACCCCGAGAATGAGCACCCAGCACCCTGAGTACTGAGCACCCAGCACCCTGAGTACGGAGCACCCAGCACCCCGAGCACTGAGCACCCTGAGTACTTTGCACCCAGCACACTGAGTACTGAGCACCCAGCACCCTGAGTACTGAGCACCCAGCACCCTGAGTACTGAGCACCGAGCACCCCGAGTACTGAGCACACAGCACCCTGAGCACTGAGCAACCAGCACCCCGAGCACTGAGCACGCAGCACCCTGAGTACTGAGCACCCAGCACCCCGAGCACTGAGCACCCAGCACCCTGAGCACTGAGCACCCAGCACCCTGAGCACTGAGCACCCAGCACCCTGAGTACTGAGCACCCAACGTACTGAGCATCGAGCACCCCGAGCACTGAGCACCCAGCACCCTGAGTACTGAGCACCCAGCACCCCGAGCACTGAGCACCCAGCACCCTGAGTACTGAGCACCGAGCACCCTGAGTACTGAGCACCCAGCACCCCGAGCACTGAGCATCCAGCACCCCGAGCACTGAGCACCCAGCACTGAGCACCCAGCACCCTGAGTACTGAGCACCCAGCACCCTGAGTACTGAGCACCGAGCACCCCGAGCATTGAGCACCGGGCACCCCGAGCACTGAGCACCCAGCTCCCTGAGTACTGAGCACCCAGCACCCAGAGTAATGAGCACTGAGCACCCTGAGCACTGAGCACCCAGCACCCTGAGTAATGAGCACCCAGCACCCCGAATACTGAGCACCCAGCTCCGTGAGTACTGAGCAACCAGCACCCCGAGCACTGAGCACCCAGCACCCTGAGTAATGAGCACCCAGCACCCTGAGCACTGAGCACCCAGCACCCCAAGCACTGAGCACCCAGCACCCTGAGTACTGAGTACTGAGCACCCTGAGTACTGAGCACCCAGCACTCTGAGCACTGAGCACCTAGCACCCTGAGTAATGAGCACCGAGCACCCTGAGCACTGAGCACCCAGCACCCTGAGTAATGAGCACCCAGCACCCCGAGCACTGAGCACCCAGCACCAAGAGTACTGAGCACTGAGCACCCTGAGTACTGAGTACTAAGCACTATGAGCGCTGAGCACCCAGCACCCCAAGCATGGAGCACCCAGGACCCCGAGCACTGAGTACTGAGCACCCAGCACCCTGAGTACTGAGCACCGAGCTCCCCGAGCACTGAGCACCCTGAGTACTGAGTACCCAGCAGCCCGATCACAGAGCACCCAGCACACTCAGCACTGAGCACCCAGCACCCCGAGCACTGAGCACCCAGCACCCTGAGTACTGAGCACCCTGAGGACTGTGCACCGATCACCCTGAGCACTGAGCACCCAGCACCCTGAGTACTGAGCACCCAGCACCCTGAGTACTGAGCACCGAGCACTCCGAGCACTGAGCACCCAGCACCCTGAGCACTGAGCACCCAGCAACCTGAGTACTGAGCACCCAGCACCCTGAGCACTGAGGACCCAGCACCCTGAGTACTGAGCACCCAGCACCCTGAGTACTGAGCACCCAGCACCCTGAGTACTGAGCACCCAGCACCCTGAGTACTGAGCACCCAGCACCCTGAGTACTGAGCACCCAGCACCCCGAGCACTGAGCACCCAGCACCCTTAGCACTGAGCACCCAGCACCAAGAGTACTGAGCACCGAGCACCCTGAGCACTGAGCACCCAGCACCCTGAGTAACGAGAACCCAGCTCCCCGAGTACTGAGCACCCAGCACCGTGAGTACTGAGCACCCAGCACCCTGAGTACTGAGCACCCAGCACCCTGAGCACTGAGCACAAAGCACGCTGAGAACTGAGCACTGAGCACCCTGAGTACTGAGCACCAAGGACCCTGAGCACTGAGCACCCAGCACGCTGAGTACTGAGCGCTGAGCACCCTGAGTACTGAGCACCGAGCACCCTGAGTACTGAGCACCCCGCACCCTGAGCACTGAGCAGCCAGCACCCTGAGCACTGAGCACCCAGCACCCCGAGCACTGAGCACCCAGCACCCTGAGTACTGAGCACCCAGCACCCTGAGTACTGAGCACCCAGCACCCTGAGTACTGAGCACCGAGCACCGAGCACTGAGCACCCAGCACCCTGAGCACTGAGCACCCTGAGGACTGAGCACCCAGCACCCTGAGTACTGAGCACCCAGCATCCTGAGTACTGAGCACCGATCACCCTGAGCACTGAGCACCCAGCAACCCGAGCACTGAGCACCAAGCACCCTGAGTACTGAGCACCCTGAGTACTGAGCACCCAGCAACCAGAGCACTGAGCACCCAGCACCCTGAGTACTGAGCACCCTGAGTACTGAGCACCCATCACCCTGAGCACTGAGCACCCAGCACCCTGAGTACTGAGCACCCAGCACCCTGAGCACTGAGCACCCAGCACCCTGAGTACTGAGCACCCAGCACCCTGAGTACTGAACACCCAGCACCCTGTGTACTGAGCACTGAGCAACCCGAGTACTGAGCACCCAGCACCCTGAGCACTGAGCACCCAGCACCCTGAGTACTGAGCACCCAGAACCCTGAGTACTGAGCACCCAGCACCCCGAGCACTGAGCACCCTGAGTACTGAGCACTAAGCACCCTGAGCGCTGAGCACCCAGCACCCCAAGCACGGAGCATCCAGGACCCCGAGCACTGAGTACTGAGCACCCAGCACCCCGAGCACTGAGCACCCAGCACCCTGAGTACTGAGCACACTGAGGACTGAGCACCGATCACCCTGAGCACTGAGCACCCAGCACCCTGAGTACTGATCACCCAGCACCCTGAGTACTGAGCACCGAGCACTCCGAGCACTGAGCACCCAGAACCCTGAGCACTGAGCACCCAGTACCCTGAGTACTGAGCACCCAGCACCCGGAGCACTGAGCACCCAGCACCCTGAGTACTGAGCACCCAGCACCCTGAGTACTGAGCACCCAGCACCCTGAGTACTGAGCACCAAGCACCCTGAGTACTGAGCACCCAGCACCCTGAGTACTGAGCACCGAGCACCCCGAGTACTGAGCACCCAGCACCCCGAGCACTGAGCACCCAGCACCACGAGCACTGAGCACCCTGAGTACGTTGCACCCAGCACATTGAGTACTGAGCACTAAGCACCCAGAGCGCTGAGCACCCAGCACCCCAAGCACGGAGCACCCAGGACACCGAGGACTGAGTACTGAGCACCCAGCACCCTGAGTACTGAGCACCGAGCTCCCCGAGCACTGAGCACCCTGAGTACTTAGCACCCAGCACCCCGAGCACTGAGCACCCAGCACCCCGAGTACTGAGCACCCAGCACCCCGAGCACTGAGCACCCAGCACCCTGAGCACTGAGCACCCAGCACCCCAAGCACTGAGCACCCAGCACCCTGAGTACTGAGTACTGAGCACCCTGAGTACTGAGCACCCAGCACCCTGAGCACTGAGCACCCAGCACCCTGAGTACTGAGCACTGAGCACCCTGAGTACTGAGCACCCAGCACCCTGAGTATTGAGCACCCAGCACCCTGAGCACTGAGCACCCAGCACCCTGAGTACTGAGCTCCGAGCACCCCGAGCACTGAGCACCCAGCATCCTGAGTACTGAGCACCCAGCACCAAGAGTACTGAGCACCGAGCACCCCGAGCACTGAGCACCCAGCACCCTGAGTAATGAGCACCCAGCACCCTGAGTACTGAGCACCCAGCACCGTGAGTACTGAGCACCCAGCACCCTGAGTACTGAGCACCCAGCACCCTGAGCAGTGAGCACAAAGCACGCTGAGTACTGAGCACTGAGCACCCTGTGTACTGAGCACCAAGGACCCTGAGCACTGAGCACCCAGCACGCTGAGTACTGAGCGCTGAGCACCCTGAGTACTGAGCACCGAGCACCCTGAGTACTGAGCACCCAGCACCCTGGCACTGAGCAGCCAGCACCCTGAGCACTGAGCACCCAGCACCCCGAGCACTGAGCACACAGCACCCTGAGTACTGAGCACCCAGCACCCTGAGTACTGAGCACTCAGCACCCTGAGTACTGAGCACCGAGCACCCCGAACACTGAGCACCCAGCACCCTGAGCACTGAGCACCCTGAGGACTGAGCACCCAGCACGCTGAGTACTGAGCACCCAGCATCCTGAGTACTGAGCACCGATCACCCTGAGCACTGAGCACCCAGCAACCCGAGCACTGAGCACCCAGCACCCTGAGTACTTAGCACCCTGAGTACTGACCACCCAGCACCCCGAGCACTGAGCACCCAGGACCCTGAGTACTGAGCACCCTGAGTACTGAGCACCCAGCACCCTGAGTACTGAGCACCCTGAGTACTGAGTACCCAGCACCCTGAGCACTGAGCACCCAGCACCCTGAGTACTGAGCACCCAGCACCCTGAGCACTGAGCACCCAGCACCCTGAGTACTGAGCACCCAGCACCCTGAGAACTTAGCACCCAGCACCCTGAGCACTGAGCACCCAGCACCCTGAGTACTGAGCACCGAGCACCCTGAGTACTGAGCACCCAGCACCCTGAGTACTGAGCACCCAGCACCCTGAGTACTGAGCACCCAGCACCCTGAGCACTGAGCACCCAGCACCCTGAGTACTGAGCACCCAGCACCCTGAGCACTGAGCACCCAGCACCCTGAGTACTGAGCACCCAGCACCGTGAGTACTGAGCACGCAGCACCCTGAGCACTGAGCACCCTGAGTACTGAGCACTAAGCACCCAGAGCGCTGAGCACCCAGCACCCCAAGCACGGAGCACCCAGGACGCCGAGCACTGAGTACTGAGCACCCAGCACCCTGAGTACTGAGCACCGAGCTCCCTGAGCACTGAGCACCCTGAGTACTGAGCACCCAGCACCCCGATCACAGAGCACCCAGCACACTCAGCACTGAGGACCCAGCACCCCGAGCACTGAGCACCGAGCACCCTGAGTACTGAGCACCCTGAGGACTAAGCACCGATCACCCTGAACACTGAGCACCCAGCACCCTGAGTACTGAGCACCCAGCACCCTGAGTACTGAGCACCGAGCACTCCGAGCACTGAGCACCCAGCACCCTGAGCACTGAGCACCCAGCACCCTGAGTACTGAGCACCCAGCACCCTGAGTACTGAGCACCCAGCACCAAGAGTACTGAGCACCGAGCATCCTGAGCACTGAGCACCGAGCACCCCGAGCACTGAGCACCCAGCAGCCTGAGTACTGAGCACCCAGCACCAAGAGTACTGAGCATCGAGCACCCCGAGCACTGAGCACCCAGCACCCTGAGTAATGAGCACCCAGCACCCCGAGTACTGAGCACCCAGCACCGTGAGTACTGAGCACACAGCACCCTGAGTACTGAGCACCCAGCACCCTGAGCACTGAGCACAAAGCACGCTGAGTACTGAGCACTGAGCACCCTGAGTACTGAGCACCAAGGACCCTGAGCATTGAGCACCCAGCACGCTGAGTACTGAGCGCTGAGCACCCTGAGTACTGAGCACCGAGCACCCTGAGTACTGAGCACCCAGCACCCTGAGCACTGAGCAGCCAGCACCCTGAGCACTGAGCACCCAGCACCCCGAGCACTGAGCACCCAGCACTCTGAGCACTGAGCACCCAGCACCCCGAGTACTGAGCACCCAGCACCCTGAGTACTGAGCACCGAGCAACCCGAGCACTGAGCACCCAGCACCCCGAGCACTGAGCACCCAGCACCCCGAGAATGAGCACCCAGCACCCTGAGTACTGAGCACCCAGCACCCTGAGCACTGAGCACCCAGCACCCTGAGTACTGAGCACCCAGCACCCTGAGAACTTAGCACCCAGCACCCTGAGCACTGAGCACCCAGCACCCTGAGTACTGAGCACCGAGCACCCTGAGTACTGAGCACCCAGCACCCTGAGTACTGAGCACCCAGCACCCTGAGTACTGAGCACCGAGCACCCCGAGTACTGAGCACCCAGCACCCTGAGCACTGAGCACCCAGCACCCTGAGTACTGAGCACCCAGCACCCTGAGTACTGAGCACGCAGCACCCCGAGCACTGAGCACCCTGAGTACTGAGCACTAAACACCCAGAGCGCTGAGCACCCAGCACCCCAAGCACGGAGCACCCAGGACCCCGAGCACTGAGTACTGAGCACCCAGCACCCTGAGTACTGAGCACCGAGCTCCCCGAGCACTGAGCACCCTGAGTACTGAGCACCCAGCACCCCGATCACAGAGCACCCAGAACACTCAGCACTGAGGACCCAGCACCCCGAGCACTGAGCACCGAGCACCCTGAGTACTGAGCACCCTGAGGACTGAGCACCGATCACCCTGAACACTGAGCACCCAGCACCCTGAGTACTGAGCACCCAGCACCCTGAGTACTGAGCACCGAGCACTCCGAGCATTGAGCACCCAGCACCCTGAGCACTGAGCACCCAGCACCCTGAGTACTGAGCACCCAGCACCCTGAGTACTGAGCACCCAGCACCCTGAGTACTGAGCACCCAGCACCAAGAGTACTGAGCACCGAGCACCCTGAGTAATGAGCACCCAGCACCCCGAGTACTGAGCACCCAGCACCGTGAGTTCTGAGCACCCAGCACCCTGAGTACTGAGCACCCAGCACCCTGAGCACTGAGCAAAAAGCACGCTGAGTACTGAGCACTGAGCACCCTGAGTACTGAGCACCAAGGACCCTGAGCACTGAGCACCCAGCACGCTGAGTACTGAGCGCTGAGCACCCTGAGTACTGACCACCGAGCACCCTGAGTACTGAGCACCCAGCACCCTGAGCACTGAGCAGCCAGCACCCTGAGCACTGAGCACCCAGCACCCCGAGCACTGAGCACCCAGCACCCTGAGCACTGAGCACCCAGCACCCCGAGTACTGAGCACCCAGCACCCTGAGTACTGAGCACAGAGCACCCCGAGCACTGAGCACCCAGCACCATGAGCACTGAGCACCCAGCACCCCGAGAATGAGCACCCAGCACCCTGAGTACTGAGAACCGAGCACCCTGAGTACTGAGCACCCAGCACCCTGAGCACTGAGCACCCAGCACCCTGAGTACTGAGCAAACAGCACCCCGAGCACTGAGCACCCAGCACCCCGAGAATGAGCACCCAGCACCCTGAGTACTGAGCACCCAGCACCCTGAGTACTGAGCACCCAGCACCCCGAGCACTGAGCACCCTGAGTACTTTGCACCCAGCACCCTGAGTACTGAGCACTAAGCACACAGAGCGCTGAGCACCCAGCACCCCAAGCACGGAGCACCCAGGACCCCGAGCACTGAGTACTGAGCACCCAGCACCCTGAGTACTGAGCACCGAGCTCCCCGAGCCCTGAGCACCCTGAGTACTGAGCACCCAGCACCCCGATCACAGAGCACCCAGCACCCTCAGCACTGAGCACCCAGCACCCCGAGCACTGAGCACCCAGCACCCTGAGTACTGAGCACCCTGAGGACTGAGCACCGATCACACTGAGCACTGAGCACCCAGCACCCTGAGTACTGAGCACCCAGCACCCTGAGTACTGAGCACTGAGCACCCCGAATACTGAGCACCCAGCACCCTGAGCACTGAGCACCCAGCACCCCGAGCACTGAGCACGCAGCGCCCTGAGTACTGAGCACCCAGCACCCCGAGCCCTGAGCACCCAGCACCCTGAGTACTGAGCACCCTGAGTACTGAGCACCTAGCACCCCGAGCACTGAGCACCCAGCACCCTGAGCACTGATCACCCAGCAGCCTGAGCACTGAGCACCCAGCACCCTGAGTACTGAGCACCCAACGTACTGAGCATCGAGCACCCCGAGCACTGAGCACCCAGCACCCTGTGTACTGAGCACCCAGCACCCCGAGCACTGAGCACCCAGCACCCTGAGTACTGAGCACCGAGCACCCTGAGTACTGAGCACCCAGCACCCCGAGCACTGAGCATCCAGCACCCCGAGCACTGAGCACCCAGCACTGAGCACCCAGCACCCTGACTACTGAGCACCCAGCACCCTGAGTACTGAGCACTGAGCACCCTGAGCACTGAGCACCCAGCACCCTGAGTAATGAGCACCCAGCACCCCGAGTACTGAGCACCCAGCACCGTGAGTACTGAGCAACCAGCACCCCGAGCACTGAGCACCCAGCACCCCGAGTACTGAGCACCCAGCACCCTGAGTACTGAGCACCGAGCAACCCGAGCACTGAGCACCCAGCACCCCGAGCACTGAGCACCCAGCACCCCGAGAATGAGCACCCAGCACCCTGAGTACTGAGCACCCAGCACCCTGAGCACTGAGCACCCAGCACCCTGAGTACTGAGCACCCAGCACCCTGAGAACTTAGCACCCAGCACCCTGAGCACTGAGCACCCAGCACCCTGAGTACTGAGCACCGAGCACCCTGAGTACTGAGCACCCAGCACCCTGAGTACTGAGCACCCAGCACCCTGAGTACTGAGCACCGAGCACCCCGAGTACTGAGCACCCAGCACCCTGAGCACTGAGCACCCAGCACCCTGAGTACTGAGCACCCAGCACCCTGAGTACTGAGCACGCAGCACCCCGAGCACTGAGCACCCTGAGTACTGAGCACTAAACACCCAGAGCGCTGAGCACCCAGCACCCCAAGCACGGAGCACCCAGGACCCCGAGCACTGAGTACTGAGCACCCAGCACCCTGAGTACTGAGCACCGAGCTCCCCGAGCACTGAGCACCCTGAGTACTGAGCACCCAGCACCCCGATCACAGAGCACCCAGCACACTCAGCACTGAGGACCCAGCACCCCGAGCACTGAGCACCGAGCACCCTGAGTACTGAGCACCCTGAGGACTGAGCACCGATCACCCTGAACACTGAGCACCCAGCACCCTGAGTACTGAGCACCCAGCACCCTGAGTACTGAGCACCGAGCACTCCGAGCATTGAGCACCCAGCACCCTGAGCACTGAGCACCCAGCACCCTGAGTACTGAGCACCCAGCACCCTGAGTACTGAGCACCCAGCACCCTGAGTACTGAGCACCCAGCACCCTGAGTACTGAGCACCCAGCATCCTGAGTACTGAGCACCCAGCACCCTGAGTACTGAGCACCCAGCACCCTGAGTACTGAGCACCCAGCACCCTGAGCACTGAACACCCAGCACCCTGAGCACTGAGCACCCAGCACCAAGAGTACTGAGCACCGAGCACCCCGAGCACTGAGCACACAGCACCCTGAGTAACGAGCACCCAGCACCCCGAGTACTGAGCACCCAGCACCGTGACTACTGAGCACCCAGCACCCTGAGTACTGAGCACCCATCACCCTGAGCACTGAGCACAAAGCACGCTGAGAACTGAGCACTGAGCACCCTGAGTACTGAGCACCAAGGACCCTGAGCACTGAGCACCCAGCACGCTGAGTACTGAGCGCTGAGCACCCTGAGTACTGAGCACCGAGCACCCTGAGTACTGAGCACCCCGCACCCTGAGCACTGAGCAGCCAGCACCCTGAGCACTGAGCACCCAGCACCCCGAGCACTGAGCACCCAGCACCCTGAGTACTGAGCACCCATCACCCTGAGTACTGAGCACTCAGCACCCTGAGTACTGAACACCGAGCACCCCGAGCACTGAGCACCCAGCACCCTGAGCACTGAGCACCCTGAGGACTGAGCACCCAGCACCCTGAGCACTGAGCACCCAGCAACCCGAGCACTGAGCACCCAGCACCCTGAGTACTGAGCACCCTGAGTAATGAGCACCCAGCACCCCGAGCACTGAGCACCCAGCACGCTGAGTACTGAGCACCCTGAGTACTGAGCACCCATCACCCTGAGAACTGAGCACCCAGCACCGTGAGTACTGAGCACCCAGCACCCTGAGCACTGAGCACCCAGCAACCTGAGTACTGAGCACCCAGCACCCTGAGTACTGAGCACCCAGCACCATGTGTACTGAGCACCGAGCACCCCGAGTACTGAGCACCCAGCACCCTGAGCACTGAGCACCCAGCACCCTGAGTACTGAGCACCCAGAACCCTGAGTACTGAGCACCCAGCACCCCGAGCACTGAGCACCCTGAGTACTGAGCACTAAGCACCCTGAGCGCTGAGCACCCAGCACCCCAAGCACGGAGCACCCAGGACCCCGAGCACTGAGTACTGAGCACCCAGCACCCTGAGTACTGAGCACCGAGCTCCCCGAGCACTGAGCACCCTGAGTACTGAGCACCCAGCACCCCGATCACAGAGCACACAGCACCCTCAGCACTGAGCACCCAGCACCCCGAGCACTGAGCACCCAGCACCCTGAGTACTGAGCACACTGAGGACTGAGCACCGATCACCCTGAGCACTGAGCACCCAGCACCCTGAGTACTGAGCACCCAGCACCCTGAGTACTGAGCACCGAGCACTCCGAGCACTGAGCACCCAGCACACTGAGCACTTAGCACCCAGCACCCTGAGTACTGAGCACCCAGCACCCTGAGCACTGAGCACCCAGCACCCTGAGTACTGAGCACCCAGCACCCTGAGCACTGAGCACCCAGCACCCTGAGTACTGAGCACCCAGCACCCCGAGCACTGAGCACCCAGCACCCCGAGCACTGAGCACCCTGAGTACTTTGCACCCAGCACCCTGAGTACTGAGCACTAAGCACCCAGAGCGCTGAGCACCCAGCACCCCAAGCACGGAGCACCCAGGACCCCGAGCACTGAGTACTGAGCACCCAGCACCCTGAGTACTGAGCACCGAGCTCCCCGAGCACTGAGCACCCTGAGTACTTAGCACCCAGCACCCCGAGCACTGAGCACCCAGCACCCCGAGTACTGAGCACCCAGCACCCCGAGCACTGAGCACCCAGCACCCTGAGCACTGAGCACCCAGCACCCCAAGCACTGAGCACCCAGCACCCCGAGCACTGAGCACCCAGCACCCCGAGTACTGAGCACCCAGCACCCCGAGCACTGAGCACCCAGCACCCTGAGCACTGAGCACCCAGCACCCCAAGCACTGAGCACCCAGCACGCTGAGTACTGAGTACTGAGCACCCTGAGTACTGAGCACCCAGCACCCTGAGCACTGAGCACCCAGCACCCTGAGTACTGAGCACCGAGCACCCTGAGTACTGAGCACACAGCACCCTGAGTACTGAGCACCCAGCAGCAAGAGTACTGAGCACCGAGCATCCTGAGCACTGAGCACCGAGCACCCCGAGCACTGAGCACCCAGCATCCTGAGTACTGAGCACCCAGCCCCAAGAGTACTGAGCACCGAGCACCCCGAGCACTGAGCACCCAGCACCCTGAGTAATGAGCACCCAGCACCCCGAGTACTGAGCACCCAGCACCGTGAGTACTGAGCACACAGCACCCTGAGTACTGAGCACCCAGCACCCTGAGCACTGAGCACAAAGCACGCTGAGTACTGAGCACTGAGCACCCTGAGTACTGAGCACCAAGGACCCTGAGCATTGAGCACCCAGCACGCTGAGTACTGAGCGCTGAGCACCCTGAGTACTGAGCACCGAGCACCCTGAGTACTGAGCACCCAGCACCCTGAGCACTGAGCAGCCAGCACCCTGAGCACTGAGCACCCAGCACCCCGAGCACTGAGCACCCAGCACTCTGAGCACTGAGCACCCAGCACCCCGAGTACTGAGCACCCAGCACCCTGAGTACTGAGCACCGAGCAACCCGAGCACTGAGCACCCAGCACCCCGAGCACTGAGCACCCAGCACCCCGAGAATGAGCACCCAGCACCCTGAGTACTGAGCACCCAGCACCCTGAGCACTGAGCACCCAGCACCCTGAGTACTGAGCACCCAGCACCCTGAGAACTTAGCACCCAGCACCCTGAGCACTGAGCACCCAGCACCCTGAGTACTGAGCACCGAGCACCCTGAGTACTGAGCACCCAGCACCCTGAGTACTGAGCACCCAGCACCCTGAGTACTGAGCACCGAGCACCCCGAGTACTGAGCACCCAGCACCCTGAGCACTGAGCACCGAGCACCCTGAGTACTGAGCACCCAGCACCCTGAGTACTGAGCACGCAGCACCCCGAGCACTGAGCACCCTGAGTACTGAGCACTAAACACCCAGAGCGCTGAGCACCCAGCACCCCAAGCACGGAGCACCCAGGACCCCGAGCACTGTGTACTGAGCACCCAGCACCCTGAGTACTGAGCACCGAGCTCCCCGAGCACTGAGCACCCTGAGTACTGAGCACCCAGCACCCCGATCACAGAGCACCCAGAACACTCAGCACTGAGGACCCAGCACCCCGAGCACTGAGCACCGAGCACCCTGAGTACTGAGCACCCTGAGGACTGAGCACCGATCACCCTGAACACTGAGCACCCAGCACCCTGAGTACTGAGCACCCAGCACCCTGAGTACTGAGCACCGAGCACTCCGAGCATTGAGCACCCAGCACCCTGAGCACTGAGCACCCAGCACCCTGAGTACTGAGCACCCAGCACCCTGAGTACTGAGCACCCAGCACCCTGAGTACTGAGCAACCAGCACCAAGAGTACTGAGCACCGAGCACCCTGAGTAATGAGCACCCAGCACCCCGAGTACTGAGCACCCAGCACCGTGAGTTCTGAGCACCCAGCACCCTGAGTACTGAGCACCCAGCACCCTGAGCACTGAGCAAAAAGCACGCTGAGTACTGAGCACTGAGCACCCTGAGTACTGAGCACCAAGGACCCTGAGCACTGAGCACCGAGCACGCTGAGTACTGAGCGCTGAGCACCCTGAGTACTGAGCACCGAGCACCCTGAGTACTGAGCACCCAGCACCCTGAGCACTGAGCAGCCAGCACCCTGAGCACTGAGCACCCAGCACCCCGAGCACTGAGCACCCAGCACCCTGAGCACTGAGCACCCAGCACCCCGAGTACTGAGCACCCAGCACCCTGAGTACTGAGCACAGAGCACCCCGAGCACTGAGCACCCAGCACCATGAGCACTGAGCACCCAGCACCCCGAGAATGAGCACCCATCACCCTGAGTACTGAGAACCGAGCACCCTGAGTACTGAGCACCCAGCACCCTGAGCACTGAGCACCCAGCACCCTGAGTACTGAGCAAACAGCACCCCGAGCACTGAGCACCCAGCACCCCGAGAATGAGCACCCAGCACCCTGAGTACTGAGCACCCAGCACCCTGAGTACTGAGCACCCAGCACCCCGAGCACTGAGCACCCTGAGTACTTTGCACCCAGCACCCTGAGTACTGAGCACTAAGCACACAGAGCGCTGAGCACCCAGCACCCCAAGCACGGAGCACCCAGGACCCCGAGCACTGAGTACTGAGCACCCAGCACCCTGAGTACTGAGCACCGAGCTCCCCGAGCCCTGAGCACCCTGAGTACTGAGCACCCAGCACCCCGATCACAGAGCACCCAGCACCCTCAGCACTGAGCACCCAGCACCCCGAGCACTGAGCACCCAGCACCCTGAGTACTGAGCACCCTGAGGACTGAGCACCGATCACACTGAGCACTGAGCACCCAGCACCCTGAGTACTGAGCACCCAGCACCCTGAGTACTGAGCACTGAGCACCCCGAATACTGAGCACCCAGCACCCTGAGCACTGAGCACCCAGCACCCCGAGCACTGAGCACGCAGCGCCCTGAGTACTGAGCACCCAGCACCCCGAGCCCTGAGCACCCAGCACCCTGAGTACTGAGCACCCTGAGTACTGAGCACCTAGCACCCCGAGCACTGAGCACCCAGCACCCTGAGCACTGATCACCCAGCAGCCTGAGCACTGAGCACCCAGCACCCTGAGTACTGAGCACCCAACGTACTGAGCATCGAGCACCCCGAGCACTGAGCACCCAGCACCCTGTGTACTGAGCACCCAGCACCCCGAGCACTGAGCACCCAGCACCCTGAGTACTGAGCACCGAGCACCCTGAGTACTGAGCACCCAGCACCCCGAGCACTGAGCATCCAGCACCCCGAGCACTGAGCACCCAGCACTGAGCACCCAGCACCCTGACTACTGAGCACCCAGCACCCTGAGTACTGAGCACTGAGCACCCTGAGCACTGAGCACCCAGCACCCTGAGTAATGAGCACCCAGCACCCCGAGTACTGAGCACCCAGCACCGTGAGTACTGAGCAACCAGCACCCCGAGCACTGAGCACCCAGCACCCTGAGTACTGAGCACCCAGCACCCTGAGTACTGAGCACCGAGCAACCCGAGCACTGAGCACCCAGCACCCCGAGCACTGAGCACCCAGCACCCCGAGAATGAGCACCCAGCACCCTGAGTACTGAGCACCCAGCACCCTGAGCACTGAGCACCCAGCACCCTGAGTACTGAGCACCCAGCACCCTGAGAACTTAGCACCCAGCACCCTGAGCACTGAGCACCCAGCACCCTGAGTACTGAGCACCGAGCACCCTGAGTACTGAGCACCCAGCACCCCGAGTACTGAGCACCCAGCACCCTGAGTACTGAGCACCGAGCACCCCGAGTACTGAGCACCCAGCACCCTGAGCACTGAGCACCCAGCACCCTGAGTACTGAGCACCCAGCACCCTGAGTACTGAGCACGCAGCACCCCGAGCACTGAGCACCCTGAGTACTGAGCACTAAACACCCAGAGCGCTGAGCACCCAGCACCCCAAGCACGGAGCACCCAGGACCCCGAGCACTGAGTACTGAGCACCCAGCACCCTGAGTACTGAGCACCGAGCTCCCCGAGCACTGAGCACCCTGAGTACTGAGCACCCAGCACCCCGATCACAGAGCACCCAGCACACTCAGCACTGAGGACCCAGCAACCCGAGCACTGAGCACCGAGCACCCTGAGTACTGAGCACCCTGAGGACTGAGCACCGATCACCCTGAACACTGAGCACCCAGCACCCTGAGTACTGAGCACCCAGCACCCTGAGTACTGAGCACCGAGCACTCCGAGCATTGAGCACCCAGCACGCTGAGCACTGAGCACCCAGCACCCTGAGTACTGAGCACCCAGCACCCTGAGTACTGAGCACCCAGCACCCTGAGTACTGAGCACCCAGCACCCTGAGTACTGAGCACCCAGCATCCTGAGTACTGAGCACCCAGCACCCTGAGTACTGAGCACCCAGCACCCTGAGTACTGAGCACCCAGCACCCTGAGCACTGAACACCCAGCACCCTGAGCACTGAGCACCCAGCACCAAGAGTACTGAGCACCGAGCACCCCGAGCACTGAGCACACAGCACCCTGAGTAACGAGCACCCAGCACCCCGAGTACTGAGCACCCAGCACCGTGACTACTGAGCACCCAGCACCCTGAGTACTGAGCACCCAGCACCCTGAGCACTGAGCACAAAGCACGCTGAGAACTGAGCACTGAGCACCCTGAGTACTGAGCACCAAGGACCCTGAGCACTGAGCACCCAGCACGCTGAGTACTGAGCGCTGAGCACCCTGAGTACTGAGCACCGAGCACCCTGAGTACTGAGCACCCCGCACCCTGAGCACTGAGCAGCCAGCACCCTGAGCACTGAGCACCCAGCACCCCGAGCACTGAGCACCCAGCACCCTGAGTACTGAGCACCCATCACCCTGAGTACTGAGCACTCAGCACCCTGAGTACTGAACACCGAGCACCCCGAGCACTGAGCACCCAGCACCCTGAGCACTGAGCACCCTGAGGACTGAGCACCCAGCACCCTGAGCACTGAGCACCCAGCAACCCGAGCACTGAGCACCCAGCACCCTGAGTACTGAGCACCCTGAGTAATGAGCACCCAGCACCCCGAGCACTGAGCACCCAGCACCCTGAGTACTGAGCACCCTGAGTACTGAGCACCCATCACCCTGAGAACTGAGCACCCAGCACCGTGAGTACTGAGCACCCAGCACCCTGAGCACTGAGCACCCAGCAACCTGAGTACTGAGCACCCAGCACCCTGAGTACTGAGCACCCAGCACCATGTGTACTGAGCACCGAGCACCCCGAGTACTGAGCACCCAGCACCCTGAGCACTGAGCACCCAGCACCCTGAGTACTGAGCACCCAGAACCCTGAGTACTGAGCACCCAGCACCCCGAGCACTGAGCACCCTGAGTACTGAGCACTAAGCACCCTGAGCGCTGAGCACCCAGCACCCCAAGCACGGAGCACCCAGGACCCCGAGCACTGAGTACTGAGCACCCAGCACCCTGAGTACTGAGCACCGAGCTCCCCGAGCACTGAGCACCCTGAGTACTGAGCACCCAGCACCCCGATCACAGAGCACACAGCACCCTCAGCACTGAGCACCCAGCACCCCGAGCACTGAGCACCCAGCACCCTGAGTACTGAGCACCCAGCACCCTGAGTACTGAGCACCGAGCACTCCGAGCACTGAGCACCCAGCACACTGAGCACTGAGCACCCAGCACCCTGAGTACTGAGCACCCAGCACCCTGAGCACTGAGCACCCAGCACCCTGAGTACTGAGCACCCAGCACCCTGAGCACTGAGCACCCAGCACCCTGAGTACTGAGCACCCAGGACCCCGAGCACTGAGCACCCAGTACCCCGAGCACTGAGCACCCTGAGTACTTTGCACCCAGCACCCTGAGTACTGAGCACTAAGCACCCAGAGCGCTGAGCACCCAGCACCCCAAGCACGGAGCACCCAGGACCCCGAGCACTGAGTACTGAGCACCCAGCACCCTGAGTACTGAGCACCGAGCTCCCCGAGCACTGAGCACCCTGAGTACTTAGCACCCAGCACCCCGAGCACTGAGCACCCAGCACCCCGAGTACTGAGCACCCAGCACCCCGAGCACTGAGCACCCAGCACCCTGAGCACTGAGCACCCAGCACCCCAAGCACTGAGCACCCAGCACCCCGAGCACTGAGCACCCAGCACCTCGAGTACTGAGCACCCAGCACCCCGAGCACTGAGCACCCAGCACCCTGAGCACTGAGCACCCAGCACCCCAAGCACTGAGCACCCAGCACGCTGAGTACTGAGTACTGAGCACCCTGAGTACTGAGCACCCAGCACCCTGAGCACTGAGCACCCAGCACCCTGAGTACTGAGCACCGAGCACCCTGAGTACTGAGCACACAGCACCCTGAGTACTGAGCACCCAGCAGCAAGAGTACTGAGCACCGAGCATCCTGAGCACTGAGCACCGAGCACCCCGAGCACTGAGCACCCAGCATCCTGAGTACTGAGCACCCAGCCCCAAGAGTACTGAGCACCGAGCACCCCGAGCACTGAGCACCCAGCACCCTGAGTACTGAGCACCCAGCACCCTGAGCACTGAGCACAAAGCACGCTGAGTACTGAGCACTGAGCACCCTGAGTACTGAACACCAAGGACCCTGAGCACTGAGCACGCAGCACGCTGAGTACTGAGCGCTGAGCACCCTGAGTACTGAGCACCGAGCACCCTGAGTACTGAGCACCCAGCACCCTGAGCACTGAGCAGCCAGCACCCTGAGCACTGAGCACCCAGCTCCCCGAGCACTGAGCACCCAGCACCCTGAGTAATGAGCACCCAGCACCATGAGTACTGAGCACTCAGCACCCTGAGTACTGAGCACCGAGCACCCCGAACACTGAGCACCCAGCACCCTGAGCACTGAGCACCCTGAGGACTGAGCACCCAGCACGCTGAGTACTGAGCACCCAGCATCCTGAGTACTGAGCACCGATCACCCTGAGCACTGAGCACTGAGCAACCCGAGCACTGAGCACCCAGCACCCTGAGTACTTAGCACCCTGAGTACTGACCACCAAGCACCCCGAGCACTGAGCACCCAGGACCCTGAGTACTGAGCACCCTGAGTACTGAGCACCCAGCACCCTGAGCACTGAGCACCCAGCACCCTGAGTACTGAGCACCCAGCACCCTGAGCACTGAGCACCCAGCACCCTGAGTACTGAGCACCCAGCACACTGAGAACTTACCACCCAGCACCCTGAGCACTGAGCACCCAGCACCCTGAGTACTGAGCACCGAGCACCCTGAGTACTGAGCACCCAGCACCCTGAGTACTGAGCACCCAGCACCCTGAGTACTGAGCACCGAGCACCCCGAGTACTGAGCACCAAGCACCCTGAGCACTGAGCACCCAGCACCCTGAGTACTGAGCACCCAGCACCCTGAGTACTGAGCACGCAGCACCCCGAGCAGTTGAGCACCCTGAGTACTGAGCACCCAGCACCCTGAGTACTGAGCACCCAGCACCCTGAGTACTGAGCACCGAGCTCCCCGAGCACTGAGCACCCTGAGTACTGAGCACCCAGCACCCCGATCACAGAGCACCCAGCACACTCAGCACTGAGGACCCAGCACCCCGAGCACTGAGCACCAAGCACCCTGAGTACTGAGCACCCTGAGGACTGAGCACCGATCACCCTGAACACTGAGCACCCAGCACCCTGAGTACTGAGCACCCAGCACCCTGAGTACTGAGCACCGAGCACTCCGAGCATTGAGCACCCAGCACCCTGAGCACTGAGCACCCAGCACCCTGAGTACTGAGCACCCAGCACCCTGAGTACTGAGCACCCAGCACCCTGAGTACTGAGCACCCAGCACCAAGAGTACTGAGCACCGAGCACCCTGAGTAATGAGCACCCACCACCCCGAGTACTGAGCACCCAGCACCGTGAGTACTGAGCACCCAGCACCCTGAGTACTGAGCACCGAGCTCCCCGAGCACTGAGCACCCTGAGTACTGAGTACCCAGCACCCCGATCACAGAGCACCCAGCACACTCAGCACTGAGCACCCAGCACCCCGAGCACTGAGCACACAGCACCCTGAGGACTGAGCACCCTGAGGACTGAGCACCGATCACCCTGAGCACTGAGCACCCAGCACCCTGAGTACTGAGCACCCAGCACCCTGAGTACTGAGCACCGAGCACTCCGAGCACTGAACACCCAGCACCCTGAGCACTGAGCACCCAGCACCCTGAGTACTGAGCACCCAGCACCCTGAGTACTGAGCACCCAGCACCCTGAGTACTGAGCACCCAGCACCCTGAATACTGAGCACCCAGCATCCTGAGTACTGAGCACCCAGCACCCTGAGTACTGAGCACCCAGCACCCCGAGCACTGAACACCCAGCACCCTGAGCACTGAGCACCCAGCACCAAGAGTACTGAGCACCGAGCACCCCGAGCACTGAGCACACAGCACCCTGAGTAACGAGCACCCAGCACCCCGAGTACTGAGCACCCAGCACCGTGACTACTGAGCACCCAGCACCCTGAGTACTGAGCACCCAGCACCCTGAGCACTGTGCACAAAGCACGCTGAGAACTGAGCACTGAGCACCCTGAGTACTGAGCACCAAGGACCCTGAGCACTGAGCACCCAGCACGCTGAGTACTGAGCGCTGAGCACCCTGAGTACTGAGCACCGAGCACCCTGAGTACTGAGCACCCCGCACCCTGAGCACTGAGCAGCCAGCACCCTGAGCACTGAGCACCCAGCACCCCGAGCACTGAGCACCCAGCACCCTGAGTACTGAGCACCCAGCACCCTGAGTACTGAGCACTCAGCACCCTGAGTACTGAACACCGAGCACCCCGAGCACTGGGCACCCAGCACCCTGAGCACTGAGCACCCTGAGGACTGAGCACCCAGCACCCTGAGCACTGAGCACCCAGCAACCCGAGCACTGAGCACCCAGCACCCTGAGTACTGAGCACCCTGAGTAATGAGCACCCAGCACCCCGAGCACTGAGCACCCAGCACCCTGAGTACTGAGCACCCTGAGTACTGAGCACCCATCACCCTGAGAACTGAGCACCCAGCACCGTGAGTACTGAGCACCCAGCACCCTGAGCACTGAGCACCCAGCACCCTGAGTACTGAGCACCCAGCACCCTGTGTACTGAGCACCGAGCACCCCGAGTACTGAGCACCCAGCACCCTGAGCACTGAGCACCCAGCACCCTGAGTACTGAGCACCCAGAACCCTGAGTACTGAGCACCCAGCACCCCGAGCACTGAGCACCCTGAGTACTGAGCACTAAGCACCCTGAGCGCTGAGCACCCAGCACCCCAAGCACGGAGCACCCAGGACCCCGAGCACTGAGTACTGAGCACCCAGCACCCTGAGTACTGAGCACCGAGCTCCCCGAGCACTGAGCACCCTGAGTACTGAGCACCCAGCACCCCGATCACAGAGCACACAGCACCCTCAGCACTGAGCACCCAGCACCCCGAGCACTGAGCACCCAGCACCCTGAGTACTGAGCACACTGAGGACTGAGCACCGATCACCCTGAGCACTGAGCACCCAGCACCCTGA
This sequence comes from Microtus oregoni, assembly GCF_018167655.1. Taxonomy (NCBI): domain Eukaryota; kingdom Metazoa; phylum Chordata; class Mammalia; order Rodentia; family Cricetidae; genus Microtus; species Microtus oregoni. The sequence continues at coordinate 6,895,909 of NW_024544151.1, read as the reverse complement.
GTACTGAGCACCCAGCACCCTGAGTACTGAGCACCGAGCACTCCGAGCACTGAGCACCCAGCACACTGAGCACTGAGCACCCAGCACCCTGAGTACTGAGCACCCAGCACCCTGAGCACTGAGCACCCAGCACCCTGAGTACTGAGCACCCAGCACCCTGAGCACTGAGCACCCAGCACCCTGAGTACTGAGCACCCAGCACCCCGAGCACTGAGCACCCAGCACCCCGAGCACTGAGCACCCTGAGTACTTTGCACCCAGCACCCTGAGTACTGAGCACTAAGCACCCAGAGCGCTGAGCACCCAGCACCCCAAGCACGGAGCACCCAGGACCCCGAGCACTGAGTACTGAGCACCCAGCACCCTGAGTACTGAGCACCGAGCTCCCCGAGCACTGAGCACCCTGAGTACTTAGCACCCAGCACCCCGAGCACTGAGCACCCAGCACCCCGAGTACTGAGCACCCAGCACCCCGAGCACTGAGCACCCAGCACCCTGAGCACTGAGCACCCAGCACCCCAAGCACTGAGCACCCAGCACCCTGAGTACTGAGCACCCAGCACCCTGAGCACTGAGCACCCAGCACCCTGAGTACTGAGCACCCAGCACCCTGAGCACTGAGCACCCAGCACCCTGAGTACTGAGCACCCAGCACCCCGAGCACTGAGCACCCAGCACCCCGAGCACTGAGCACCCTGAGTACTTTGCACCCAGCACCCTGAGTACTGAGCACTAAGCACCCAGAGCGCTGAGCACCCAGCACCCCAAGCACGGAGCACCCAGGACCCCGAGCACTGAGTACTGAGCACCCAGCACCCTGAGTACTGAGCACCGAGCTCCCCGAGCACTGAGCACCCTGAGTACTTAGCACCCAGCACCCCGAGCACTGAGCACCCAGCACCCCGAGTACTGAGCACCCAGCACCCCGAGCACTGAGCACCCAGCACCCTGAGCACTGAGCACCCAGCACCCCAAGCACTGAGCACCCAGCACCCCGAGCACTGAGCACCCAGCACCCCGAGTACTGAGCACCCAGCACCCCGAGCACTGAGCACCCAGCACCCTGAGCACTGAGCACCCAGCACCCCAAGCACTGAGCACCCAGCACGCTGAGTACTGAGTACTGAGCACCCTGAGTACTGAGCACCCAGCACCCTGAGCACTGAGCACCTAGCACCCTGAGTACTGAGCACCGAGCACCCTGAGTACTGAGCACACAGCACCCTGAGTACTGAGCACCCAGCAGCAAGAGTACTGAGCACCGAGCATCCTGAGCACTGAGCACCGAGCACCCCGAGCACTGAGCACCCAGCATCCTGAGTACTGAGCACCCAGCCCCAAGAGTACTGAGCACCGAGCACCCTGAGCACTGAGCACCCAGCACCCTGAGTAATGAGCACCCAGCACCCTGAGTACTGAGCACCCAGCACCGTGAGTACTGAGCACCCAGCACCCTGAGTACTGAGCACCCAGCACCCTGAGCACTGAGCACAAAGCACGCTGAGTACTGAGCACTGAGCACCCTGAGTACTGAACACCAAGGACCCTGAGCACTGAGCACCCAGCACGCTGAGTACTGAGCACCCTGAGGACTGAGCACCCAGCACGCTGAGTACTGAGCACCCAGCATCCTGAGTACTGAGCACCGATCACCCTGAGCACTGAGCACCGAGCAACCCGAGCACTGAGCACCCAGCACCCTGAGTACTTAGCACCCTGAGTACTGACCACCCAGCACCCCGAGCACTGAGCACCCAGGACCCTGAGTACTGAGCACCCTGAGTACTGAGCACCCAGCACCCTGAGTACTGAGCACCCTGAGTACTGAGCACCCAGCACCCTGAGCACTGAGCACCCAGCACCCTGAGTACTGAGCACCCAGCACCCTGAGCACTGAGCACCCAGCACCCTGAGTACTGAGCACCCAGCACACTGAGAACTTACCACCCAGCACCCTGAGCACTGAGCACCCAGCACCCTGAGTACTGAGCACCGAGCACCCTGAGTACTGAGCACCCAGCACCCTGAGTACTGAGCACCCAGCACCCTGAGTACTGAGCACCGAGCACCCCGAGTACTGAGCACCAAGCACCCTGAGCACTGAGCACCCAGCACCCTGAGTACTGAGCACACAGCACCCTGAGTACTGAGCACGCAGCACCCCGAGCACTGAGCACCCTGAGTACTGAGCACCCAGCATCCTGAGTACTGAGCACCCAGCACCCTGAGTACTGAGCACCGAGCTCCCCGAGCACTGAGCACCCTGAGTACTGAGCACCCAGCACCCCGATCACAGAGCACCCAGCACACTCAGCACTGAGGACCCAGCACCCCGAGCACTGAGCACCAAGCACCCTGAGTACTTAGCACCCTGAGGACTGAGCACCGATCACCCTGAACACTGAGCACCCAGCACCCTGAGTACTGAGCACCCAGCACCCTGAGTACTGAGCACCGAGCACTCCGAGCATTGAGCACCCAGCACGCTGAGCACTGAGCACCCAGCACCCTGAGTACTGAGCACCCAGCACCCTGAGTACTGAGCACCCAGCACCCTGAGTACTGAGCACCCAGCACCAAGAGTACTGAGCACCGAGCACCCTGAGTAATGAGCACCCACCACCCCGAGTACTGAGCACCCAGCACCCCGAGCACTGAGCACCCAGCACCCCGAGCACTGAGCACCCTGAGTACTTTGCACCCAGCACCCTGAGTACTGAGCACTAAGCACCCAGAGCGCTGAGCACCCAGCACCCCAAGCACGGAGCACCCAGGACCCCGAGCACTGAGTACTGAGCACCCAGCACCCTGAGTACTGAGCAACGAGCTCCCCGAGCACTGAGCACCCTGAGTACTTAGCACCCAGCACCCCGAGCACTGAGCACCCAGCACCCCGAGTACTGAGCACCCAGCACCCCGAGCACTGAGCACCCAGCACCCTGAGCACTGAGCACCCAGCACCCCAAGCACTGAGCACCCAGCACCCCGAGCACTGAGCACCCAGCACCCCGAGTACTGAGCACCCAGCACCCCGAGCACTGAGCACCCAGCACCCTGAGCACTGAGCACCCAGCACCCCAAGCACTGAGCACCCAGCACGCTGAGTACTGAGTACTGAGCACCCTGAGTACTGAGCACCCAGCACCCTGAGCACTGAGCACCTAGCACCCTGAGTACTGAGCACCGAGCACCCTGAGTACTGAGCACACAGCACCCTGAGTACTGAGCACCCAGCAGCAAGAGTACTGAGCACCGAGCATCCTGAGCACTGAGCACCGAGCACCCCGAGCACTGAGCACCCAGCATCCTGAGTACTGAGCACCCAGCCCCAAGAGTACTGAGCACCGAGCACCCTGAGCACTGAGCACCCAGCACCCTGAGTAATGAGCACCCAGCACCCTGAGTACTGAGCACCCAGCACCGTGAGTACTGAGCACCCAGCACCCTGAGTACTGAGCACCCAGCACCCTGAGCACTGAGCACAAAGCACGCTGAGTACTGAGCACTGAGCACCCTGAGTACTGAACACCAAGGACCCTGAGCACTGAGCACCCAGCACGCTGAGTACTGAGCACCCTGAGGACTGAGCACCCAGCACGCTGAGTACTGAGCACCCAGCATCCTGAGTACTGAGCACCGATCACCCTGAGCACTGAGCACCGAGCAACCCGAGCACTGAGCACCCAGCACCCTGAGTACTTAGCACCCTGAGTACTGACCACCCAGCACCCCGAGCACTGAGCACCCAGGACCCTGAGTACTGAGCACCCTGAGTACTGAGCACCCAGCACCCTGAGTACTGAGCACCCTGAGTACTGAGCACCCAGCACCCTGAGCACTGAGCACCCAGCACCCTGAGTACTGAGCACCCAGCACCCTGAGCACTGAGCACCCAGCACCCTGAGTACTGAGCACCCAGCACACTGAGAACTTACCACCCAGCACCCTGAGCACTGAGCACCCAGCACCCTGAGTACTGAGCACCGAGCACCCTGAGTACTGAGCACCCAGCACCCTGAGTACTGAGCACCCAGCACCCTGAGTACTGAGCACCGAGCACCCCGAGTACTGAGCACCAAGCACCCTGAGCACTGAGCACCCAGCACCCTGAGTACTGAGCACACAGCACCCTGAGTACTGAGCACGCAGCACCCCGAGCACTGAGCACCCTGAGTACTGAGCACCCAGCATCCTGAGTACTGAGCACCCAGCACCCTGAGTACTGAGCACCGAGCTCCCCGAGCACTGAGCACCCTGAGTACTGAGCACCCAGCACCCCGATCACAGAGCACCCAGCACACTCAGCACTGAGGACCCAGCACCCCGAGCACTGAGCACCAAGCACCCTGAGTACTGAGCACCCTGAGGACTGAGCACCGATCACCCTGAACACTGAGCACCCAGCACCCTGAGTACTGAGCACCCAGCACCCTGAGTACTGAGCACCGAGCACTCCGAGCATTGAGCACCCAGCACGCTGAGCACTGAGCACCCAGCACCCTGAGTACTGAGCACCCAGCACCCTGAGTACTGAGCACCCAGCACCCTGAGTACTGAGCACCCAGCACCAAGAGTACTGAGCACCGAGCACCCTGAGTAATGAGCACCCACCACCCCGAGTACTGAGCACCCAGCACCGTGAGTACTGAGCACCCAGAACCCTGAGTACTGAGCACCGAGCTCCCCAAGCACTGAGCACCCTGAGTACTGAGTACCCAGCACCCCGATCACAGAGCACCCAGCACACTCAGCACTGAGCACCCAGCACCCCGAGCACTGAGCACCCAGCAACCTGAGTACTGAGCACCCTGAGGACTGAGCACCGATCACCCTGAGCACTGAGCACCCAGCACCCTGAGTACTGAGCACCCAGCACCCTGAGTACTGAGCACCGAGCACTCCGAGCACTGAACACCCAGCACCCTGAGCACTGAGCACCCAGCACCCTGAGTACTGAGCACCCAGCACCCTGAGTACTGAGCACCCAGCACCCTGAGTACTGAGCACCCAGCACCCTGAGTACTGAGCACCCAGCATCCTGAGTACTGAGCACCCAGCACCCTGAGTACTGAGCACCCAGCACCCTGAGTACTGAGCACCCAGCACCCCGAGCACTGAACACCCAGCACCCTGAGCACTGAGCACCCAGCACCAAGAGTACTGAGCACCGAGCACCCCGAGCACTGAGCACACAGCACCCTGAGTAACGAGCACCCAGCACCCCGAGTACTGAGCACCCAGCACCGTGACTACTGAGCACCCAGCACCCTGAGTACTGAGCACCCAGCACCCTGAGCACTGAGCAGAAAGCACGCTGAGAACTGAGCACTGAGCACCCTGAGTACTGAGCACCAAGGACCCTGAGCACTGAGCACCCAGCACGCTGAGTACTGAGCGCTGAGCACCCTGAGTACTGAGCACCGAGCACCCTGAGTACTGAGCACCCCGCACCCTGAGCACTGAGCAGCCAGCACCCTGAGCACTGAGCACCCTGCACCCCGAGCACTGAGCACCCAGCACCCTGAGTACTGAGCACCCAGCACCCTGAGTACTGAGCACTCAGCACCCTGAGTACTGAACACCGAGCACCCCGAGCACTGAGCACCCAGCACCCTGAGCACTGAGCACCCTGAGGACTGAGCACCCAGCACCCTGAGCACTGAGCACCCAGCAACCCGAGCACTGAGCACCCAGCACCCTGAGTACTGAGCACCCTGAGTAATGAGCACCCAGCACCCCGAGCACTGAGCACCCAGCACCATGAGTACTGAGCACCCTGAGTACTGAGCACCCATCACCCTGAGAACTGAGCACCCAGCACCGTGAGTACTGAGCACCCAGCACCCTGAGCACTGAGCACCCAGCACCCTGAGTACTGAGCACCCAGCACCCTGAGTACTGAGCACCCAGCACCCTGTGTACTGAGCACCGAGCACCCCGAGTACTGAGCACCCAGCACCCTGAGCACTGAGCACCCAGCACCCTGAGTACTGAGCACCCAGAACCCTGAGTACTGAGCACCCAGCACCCCGAGCACTGAGCACCCTGAGTACTGAGCAATAAGCACCCTGAGCGCTGAGCACCCAGCACCCCAAGCACGGAGCACCCAGGACCCCGAGCACTGAGTACTGAGCACCCAGCACCCTGAGTACTGAGCACCGAGCTCCCCGAGCACTGAGCACCCTGAGTACTGAGCACCCAGCACCCCGATCACAGAGCACACAGCACCCTCAGCACTGAGCACCCAGCACCCCGAGCACTGAGCACCCAGCACCCTGAGTACTGAGCACACTGAGGACTGAGCACCGATCACCCTGAGCACTGAGCACCCAGCACCCTGAGTACTGAGCACCCAGCACCCTGAGTACTGAGCACCGAGCACTCCGAGCACTGAGCACCCAGCACCCTGAGCACTGAGCACCCAGCACCCTGAGTACTGAGCACCCAGCACCCTGAGCACTAAGCACCCAGCACCCTGAGTACTGAGCACCCAGCACCCTGAGCACTGAGCACCCAGCACCCTGAGTACTGAGCACCCAGCACCCCGAGCACTGAGCACCCAGCACCCCGAGCACTGAGCACCCTGAGTACTTTGCACCCAGCAAGCTGAGTACTGAGCACTAAGCACCCAGAGCGCTGAGCACCCAGCACCCCAAGCACGGAGCACCCAGGACCCCGAGCACTGAGTACTGAGCACCCAGCACCCTGAGTACTGAGCACCGAGCTCCCCGAGCACTGAGCACCCTGAGTACTTAGCACCCAGCACCCCGAGCACTGAGCACCCAGCACCCCGAGTACTGAGCACCCAGCACCCCGAGCACTGAGCACCCAGCACCCTGAGCACTGAGCACCCAGCACCCCAAGCACTGAGCACCCAGCACCCCGAGCACTGAGCACCCAGCACCCCGAGTACTGAGCACCCAGCACCCCGAGCACTGAGCACCCAGCACCCTGAGCACTGAGCACCCAGCACCCCAAGCACTGAGCACCCAGCACCCTGAGTACTGAGTACTGAGCACCCTGAGTACTGAGCACCCAGCACCCTGAGCACTGAGCACCCAGCACCCTGAGTACTGAGCACCGAGCACCCTGAGTACTGAGCACACAGCACCCTGAGTACTGAGCACCCAGCAGCAAGAGTACTGAGCACCGAGCATCCTGAGCACTGAGCACCGAGCACCCCGAGCACTGAGCACCCAGCATCCAGAGTACTGAGCACCCAGCACCCTGAGTACTGAGCACCCAGCACCCTGAGCACTGAGCACCCAGCACCCTGAGTACTGAGCACCCAGCACCCAGAGTACTTAGCACCCAGCACCCTGAGCACTGAGCACCCAGCACCCTGAGTACTGAGCACCGAGCACCCTGAGTCATGAGCACCCAGCACCCTGAGTACTGAGCACCCAGCACCCTGTGTACTGAGCACCGAGCACCCCGAGTACTGAGCACCCAGCACCCTGAGCACTGAGCACCCTGCACCCTGAGTACTGAGCACCCAGATCCCTGAGTACTGAGCACCCAGCACCCCGAGCACTGAGCACCCTGAGTACTGAGCACTAAGCACCCTGAGCGCTGAGCACCCAGCACCCCAAGCACGGAGCACCCAGGACCCCGAGCACTGAGTACTGAGCACCCAGCACCCCGATCACAGAGCACACAGCACCCTCAGCACTGAGCACCCAGCACCCCGAGCACTGAGCACCCAGCACCCTGAGTACTGAGCACACTGAGGACTGAGCACCGATCACCCTGAGCACTGAGCACCCAGCACCCTGAGTACTGAGCACCCAGCACCTTGAGTACTGAGCACCCAGCACCCTCTGCACTGAGCACCCAGCACCCTGAGTACTGAGCACCCAGCACCCTGAGTACTGAGCACCCAGCACCCTGAGTACTGAGCACCCAGCACCCTGAGTACTGAGCACCGAGCACCCCGAGTACTGAGAACCCAGCACCCCGAGCACTGAGCAGCCAGCACCCTGAACACTGAGAACCCAGCACCCCAAGCACTGAGCACCCAGCACCCTGAGTACTGAGCACCCAGCAGCTTGAGTACTGAGCACCCAGCACCCTGAACACTGAGCACCCAGCACCCCAAGCACTGAGCACCCAGCACCCTGAGGACTGCGCACCCAGCACCCCGAGCACTGAGCACCCAGCACCCTGAGTACTGAGCACCCAGCACCAAGAGTACTGAGCACCGAGCATCCTGAGCACTGAGCACCGAGCACCCCGAGCACTGAGCACCCAGCACCCTGAGTACTGAGCACCCAGCACCAAGAGTACTGAGCACCGAGCACCCCGAGCACTGAGCACCCAGCACCCTGAGTAATGAGCACTGAGCACCCTGAGCACTGAGCACCCTGAGTACTGAGCACTAAGCACCCAGAGCGCTGAGCACCCAGCACCCCAAGCACGGAGCACCCAGGACCCCGAGCACTGAGTCCTGAGCACATAGCACCATGACTACTGAGCACCGAGCTCCCCGAGCACTGAGCACCCTGAGTACTGAGCACCCAGCACCCCGATCACAGAGCACCCAGCACACTCAGCACTGAGGACCCAGCACCCCGAGCACTGAGCACCGAGCACCCGGAGTACTGAGCACCCTGAGGACTGAGCACCAATCACCCTGAACACTGAGCACCCAGCACCCTGAGTACTGAGCACCCAGCACCCTGAGTACTGAGCACCGAGCACTCCGAGCACTGAGCACCCAGCACCCTGAGCACTGAGCACCCAGCACCCTGAGTACTGAGCACCCAGCATTCTGAGTACTGAGCACCCAGCACCCCGAGCACTGAGCACCCAGCACCCTGAGCACTGAGCACCCAGCACCCCGAGTACTGAGCACCCAGCACCCTGAGTACTGAGCACCAAGCACCCCGAGCACTGAGCACCCAGCACCCCGAGCACTGAGCACCCAGCACCCCGAGAATGAGCACCCAGCACCCTGAGTACTGAGAACCGAGCACCCTGAGTACTGAGCACCCAGCACCCTGAGCACTGAGCAACCAGCACCCCGAGTACTGAGCTAACAGCACCCCGAGCACTGAGCACCCAGCACCCCAAGAATGAGCACCCAGCACCCTGAGTACTGAGCACCCAGCACCCTGAGTACTGAGCACCCAGCACCCCGAGCACTGAGCACCCTGAGTACTTTGCACCCAGCACCCTGAGTACTGAGCACTAAGCACACAGAGCGCTGAGCACCCAGCACCCCAAGCACGGAGCACCCAGGGCCCCGAGCACTGAGTACTGAGCACCCAGCACCCTGAGTACTGAGCACCGAGCTCCCCGAGCCCTGAGCACCCTGAGTACTGAGCACCCAGCACCCCGATCACAGAGCACCCAGCACCCTCAGCACTGAGCACCCAGCACCCCGAGCACTGAGCACCCCGCACCCTGAGTACTGAGCACACTGAGGACTGAGCACCGATCACCCTGAGCACTGAGCACCCAGCACCCTGAGTACTGAGCACCCAGCACCCTGAGTACTGAGCACCGAGCACCCCGAGTACTGAGCACCCAGCACCCTGAGCACTGAGCAACCAGCACCCCGAGCACTGAGCACGCAGCACCCTGAGTACTGAGCACCCAGCACCCCGAGCCCTGAGCACCCAGCACCCTGAGTACTGAGCACCCTGAGTACTGAGCACCTTGCACCCCGAGCACTGAGCACCCAGCACCCTGAGCACTGAGCACCCTGCACCCTGAGTACTGAGCATCAAGCACCCTGAGCACAGAGCACCCAGCACCCTGAGCACTGAGCACCCAGCACCCTAAGCACTGAGCACCCAGCACCCTGAGTACTGAGCTCCCAACGTACTGAGCATCGAGCACCCCGAGCACTGAGCACCCAGCACCCTGAGTACTGAGCACCCAGCACCCCGAGCACTGAGCACCCAGCACCCTGAGTACTGAGCACCGAGCACCCTGAGTACTGAGCACCCAGCACCCCGAGCACTGAGCATCCAGCACCCCGAGCACTGAGCACTCAGCACTGAGCACCCAGCACCCTGAGTACTGAGCACCCAGCACCCTGAGTACTGAGCACCGAGCACCCCGAGCATTGAGCACCGGGCACCCCGAGCACTGAGCACCCAGCACCCTGAGTACTGAGCACCCAGCACCCTGAGTACTGAGCACTGAGCACACTGAGCACTGAGCAACCAGCACCCTGAGTACTGAGCACCCAGCACCGTGAGTACTGAGTAACCAGCACCCCGAGCACTGAGCACCCAGCACCCTGAGTAATGAGCACCCAGCACCCTGAGTACTGAGCACTGAGCACCCTGAGCACTGAGCACCCAGCACCCTGAGTACTGAGCACCCAGCACCCTGAGCACTGAGCACCCAGCACCCCAAGCACTGAGCACCCAGCACCCTGAGTACTGAGTACTGAGCACCCTGAGTACTGAGCACCCAGCACCCTGAGCACTGAGCACCCAGCACCCTGAGTACTGAGCACCGAGCACCCTGAGCACTGAGCACCCAGCACCCTGAGTACTGAGCACCCAGCACCAAGAGTACTGAGCACCGAGCACCCCGAGCACTGAGCACCCAGCACCCTGAGTAATGAGCACCCAGCACCCCGAGCACTGAGCACCCAGCACCAAGAGTACTGAGCACTGAGCACCCTGAGTACTGAGCACTAAGCACCCTGAGCGCTGAGCACCCAGCACCCCAAGCACGGAGCACCCAGGACCCCGAGCACTGAGTACTGAGCACCCAGCACCCTGAGTACTGAGCACCGAGATCCCCGAGCACTGAGCACCCTGAGTACTGAGTACCCAGCACCCCGATCACAGAGCACCCAGCACACTCAGCACTGAGCACCCAGCACCCCGAGCACTGAGCACCCAGCACCCTGAGTACTGAGCACCCTGAGGACTGAGCACCGATCACCCTGAGCACTGAGCACCCAGCACCCTGAGTACTGAGCACCCAGCACCCTGAGTACTGAGCACCGAGCACTCCGAGCACTGAGCACCCAGCACCCTGAGCACTGAGCACCCAGCACCCTGAGTAATGAGCACCCAGCATCCTGAGCACTGAGCACCCAGCACCCTGAGTACTGAGCACCCAGCACCCTGAGTACTGAGCACCGAGCACTCCGAGCACTGAGCACCCAGGACCCTGAGTACTGAGCACCCAGCACCCTGAGTACTGAGCACCCAGCACCCCGAGCACTGAGCACCCAGCACCCTGAGCACTGAGCACCCAGCACCAAGAGTACTGAGCACCGAGCACCCCGAGCACTGAGCACCCTGAGTACTGAGCACCCAGCACCCCGATCACAGAGCACCCAGCACCCTCAGCACTGAGCACCCAGCACCCCGAGCACTGAGCACCCCGCACCCTGAGTACTGAGCACACTGAGGACTGAGCACCGATCACCCTGAGCACTGAGCACCCAGCACCCTGAGTACTGAGCACCCAGCACCCTGAGTACTGAGCACCGAGCACCCCGAGTACTGAGCACCCAGCACCCTGAGCACTGAGCAGCCAGCACCCTGAGCACTGAGCACCCAGCTCCCCGAGCACTGAGCACCCAGCACACTGAGCACTGAGCACCCAGCTCCCCGAGCACTGAGCACCCAGCACCCTGAGCACTGAGCACCCAGCACCCCGAGTACTGAGCACCCAGCACCCTGAGTACTGAGCACCGAGCACCCCGAGCACTGAGCACCCAGCACCCCGAGCACTGAGAACCCAGCACCCCGAGAATTAGCACCCAGCACCCTGAGTACTGAGAACCGAGTACCCTCAGTACTGAGCACCCAGCACGCTGAGCACTGAGCACCCAGCACCCCGAGTCCTGAGCAAACAGCACACCGAGCACTGAGCACCCAGCACCCCGAGAATGAGCACCCAGCACCCTGAGTACTGAGCACCCAGCACCCTGAGTACTGAGCACCCTGAGGACTGAGCACCGATCACCCTGAGCACTGAGCACCCAGCACCCTGAGTACTGAGCACCCAGCACCCTGAGTACTGAGCACCGAGCACCCCGAGTACTGAGCACCCAGCACCCTGAGCACTGAGCACCTAGCAACCCGAGCACTGAGCACGCAGCACCCTGAGTACTGAGCACCCAGCACTCCGAGCCCTGAGCACACAGCACCCTGAGTACTGAGCACCCTGAGTACTGAGCACCTAGCACCCCAAGCACTGAGCACCCAGCACCCTGAGCACTGAGCACCCTGCACCCTGAGTACTGAGCATCAAGCACCCTGAGCACTGAGCACCCAGCACCCTGAGCACTGAGCACCCAGGACCCTGAGCACTGAGCACCCAGCACCCTGAGTACTGAGCACCCAACCTACTGAGCATCGAGCACCCCGAGCACTGAGCACCCAGCATCCTGAGTACTGAGCACCGAGCACCCCGAGTACTGAGCACCCAGCACCCTGAGCACTGAGCACCCAGCACCCTGAGTACTGAGCACCGAGAACCCTGAGTACTGAGCACCCAGCACCCTGAGCACTGAGCACCCTGAGTACTGAGCACTAAGCACCCTGAGCGCTGATCACCCAGCACCCCAAGCACGGAGCACCCAGGACACCCAGCACTTAGTACTGAGCACCCAGCACCCTGAGTACTGAGCACCCAGCACCCTGAGTACTGAGCACCCAGCACCCTGAGCACTGAGGACGCAGCACCCTGAGTACTGAGCACCCAGCACCCTGAGTACTGAGCACCCAGCACCCTGAGTACTGAGCACCCAGCACCCTGAGTACTGAGCACCCAGCACCCTGAGTACTGAGCACCCAGCACCCTGAGTACTGAGCACCCAGCACCCTGAGAACTGAGCACGCAGCACCCTGAGTACTGAGCACCCAGCACCCTGAGTACTGAGCACCCAGCACCCTGAGTACTGAGCACCCAGCACCCTGAGTACTGAGCACCCAGCACCCTGAGTACTGAGCACTGAGCACCCCGAGTACTGAGCACACAGCACCCCGAGCACTAAGCACCCAGCACCCTGAACACTGAGCACCCAGCACCCCAAGCACTGAGCACCCAGCAACCTGAGTACTGAGCACCCAGCACCCTGAGTACTGAGCACCCAGCACCCTGAGTACTGAGCACCCAGCACCCCGAGCACTGAGCACCCAGCACCCTGAGTACTGAGCACCGAGCACCAAGAGTACTGAGCACCGAGCATCCTGAGCACTGAGCACCGAGCACCCCGAGCACTGAGCACCTAGCACCCTGAGTACTGAGCACCCAGAACCAAGAGTACTGAGCACCGAGCACCCCGAGCACTGAGCACCCAGCACCCCGAGTACTGAGCACCCAGCACCCTGAGTACTGAGCACCAAGCACCCCGAGCACTGAGCACCCAGCACCCCGAGCACTGAGCAACCAGCACCCCGAGAATGAGCACCCAGCACCCTGAGTACTGAGAACCGAGCACCCTGAGTACTGAGCACCCAGCACCCTGAGCACTGAGCAACCAGCACCCCGAGTACTGAGCTAACAGCACCCCGAGCACTGAGCACCCAGCACCCCAAGAATGAGCACCCAGCACCCTGAGTACTGAGCACCCAGCACCCTGAGTACTGAGCACCCAGCACCCCGAGCACTGAGCACCCTGAGTACTTTGCACCCAGCACCCTGAGTACTGAGCACTAAGCACACAGAGCGCTGAGCACCCAGCACCCCAAGCACGGAGCACCCAGGGCCCCGAGCACTGAGTACTGAGCACCCAGCACCCTGAGTACTGAGCACCGAGCTCCCCGAGCCCTGAGCACCCTGAGTACTGAGCACCCAGCACCCCGATCACAGAGCACCCAGCACCCTCAGCACTGAGCACCCAGCACCCCGAGCACTGAGCACCCCGCACCCTGAGTACTGAGCACACTGAGGACTGAGCACCGATCACCCTGAGCACTGAGCACCCAGCACCCTGAGTACTGAGCACCCAGCACCCTGAGTACTGAGCACCGAGCACCCCGAGTACTGAGCACCCAGCACCCTGAGCACTGAGCAACCAGCACCCCGAGCACTGAGCACGCAGCACCCTGAGTACTGAGCACCCAGCACCCCGAGCCCTGAGCACCCAGCACCCTGAGTACTGAGCACCCTGAGTACTGAGCACCTTGCACCCCGAGCACTGAGCACCCAGCACCCTGAGCACTGAGCACCCTGCACCCTGAGTACTGAGCATCAAGCACCCTGAGCACAGAGCACCCAGCACCCTGAGCACTGAGCACCCAGCACCCTAAGCACTGAGCACCCAGCACCCTGAGTACTGAGCTCCCAACGTACTGAGCATCGAGCACCCCGAGCACTGAGCACCCAGCACCCTGAGTACTGAGCACCCAGCACCCCGAGCACTGAGCACCCAGCACCCTGAGTACTGAGCACCGAGCACCCTGAGTACTGAGCACCCAGCACCCCGAGCACTGAGCATCCAGCACCCCGAGCACTGAGCACTCAGCACTGAGCACCCAGCACCCTGAGTACTGAGCACCCAGCACCCTGAGTACTGAGCACCGAGCACCCCGAGCATTGAGCACCGGGCACCCCGAGCACTGAGCACCCAGCACCCTGAGTACTGAGCACCCAGCACCCTGAGTACTGAGCACTGAGCACACTGAGCACTGAGCAACCAGCACCCTGAGTACTGAGCACCCAGCACCGTGAGTACTGAGTAACCAGCACCCCGAGCACTGAGCACCCAGCACCCTGAGTAATGAGCACCCAGCACCCTGAGTACTGAGCACTGAGCACCCTGAGCACTGAGCACCCAGCACCCTGAGTACTGAGCACCCAGCACCCTGAGCACTGAGCACCCAGCACCCCAAGCACTGAGCACCCAGCACCCTGAGTACTGAGTACTGAGCACCCTGAGTACTGAGCACCCAGCACCCTGAGCACTGAGCACCCAGCACCCTGAGTACTGAGCACCGAGCACCCTGAGCACTGAGCACCCAGCACCCTGAGTACTGAGCACCCAGCACCAAGAGTACTGAGCACCGAGCACCCCGAGCACTGAGCACCCAGCACCCTGAGTAATGAGCACCCAGCACCCCGAGCACTGAGCACCCAGCACCAAGAGTACTGAGCACTGAGCACCCTGAGTACTGAGCACTAAGCACCCTGAGCGCTGAGCACCCAGCACCCCAAGCACGGAGCACCCAGGACCCCGAGCACTGAGTACTGAGCAACCAGCACCCTGAGTACTGAGCACCGAGATCCCCGAGCACTGAGCACCCTGAGTACTGAGTACCCAGCACCCCGATCACAGAGCACCCAGCACACTCAGCACTGAGCACCCAGCACCCCGAGCACTGAGCACCCAGCACCCTGAGTACTGAGCACCCTGAGGACTGAGCACCGATCACCCTGAGCACTGAGCACCCAGCACCCTGAGTACTGAGCACCCAGCACCCTGAGTACTGAGCACCGAGCACTCCGAGCACTGAGCACCCAGCACCCTGAGCACTGAGCACCCAGCACCCTGAGTAATGAGCACCCAGCATCCTGAGCACTGAGCACCCAGCACCCTGAGTACTGAGCACCCAGCACCCTGAGTACTGAGCACCGAGCACTCCGAGCACTGAGCACCCAGGACCCTGAGTACTGAGCACCCAGCACCCTGAGTACTGAGCACCCAGCACCCCGAGCACTGAGCACCCAGCACCCTGAGCACTGAGCACCCAGCACCAAGAGTACTGAGCACCGAGCACCCCGAGCACTGAGCACCCTGAGTACTGAGCACCCAGCACCCCGATCACAGAGCACCCAGCACCCTCAGCACTGAGCACCCAGCACCCCGAGCACTGAGCACCCCGCACCCTGAGTACTGAGCACACTGAGGACTGAGCACCGATCACCCTGAGCACTGAGCACCCAGCACCCTGAGTACTGAGCACCCAGCACCCTGAGTACTGAGCACCGAGCACCCCGAGTACTGAGCACCCAGCACCCTGAGCACTGAGCAGCCAGCACCCTGAGCACTGAGCACCCAGCTCCCCGAGCACTGAGCACCCAGCACACTGAGCACTGAGCACCCAGCTCCCCGAGCACTGAGCACCCAGCACCCTGAGCACTGAGCACCCAGCACCCCGAGTACTGAGCACCCAGCACCCTGAGTACTGAGCACCGAGCACCCCGAGCACTGAGCACCCAGCACCCCGAGCACTGAGAACCCAGCACCCCGAGAATTAGCACCCAGCACCCTGAGTACTGAGAACCGAGTACCCTCAGTACTGAGCACCCAGCACGCTGAGCACTGAGCACCCAGCACCCCGAGTCCTGAGCAAACAGCACACCGAGCACTGAGCACCCAGCACCCCGAGAATGAGCACCCAGCACCCTGAGTACTGAGCACCCAGCACCCTGAGTACTGAGCACCCTGAGGACTGAGCACCGATCACCCTGAGCACTGAGCACCCAGCACCCTGAGTACTGAGCACCCAGCACCCTGAGTACTGAGCACCGAGCACCCCGAGTACTGAGCACCCAGCACCCTGAGCACTGAGCACCTAGCAACCCGAGCACTGAGCACGCAGCACCCTGAGTACTGAGCACCCAGCACTCCGAGCCCTGAGCACACAGCACCCTGAGTACTGAGCACCCTGAGTACTGAGCACCTAGCACCCCGAGCACTGAGCACCCAGCACCCTGAGCACTGAGCACCCTGCACCCTGAGTACTGAGCATCAAGCACCCTGAGCACTGAGCACCCAGCACCCTGAGCACTGAGCACCCAGGACCCTGAGTACTGAGCACCCAGCACCCTGAGTACTGAGCACCCAACCTACTGAGCATCGAGCACCCCGAGCACTGAGCACCCAGCATCCTGAGTACTGAGCACCGAGCACCCCGAGTACTGAGCACCCAGCACCCTGAGCACTGAGCACCCAGCACCCTGAGTACTGAGCACCGAGAACCCTGAGTACTGAGCACCCAGCACCCTGAGCACTGAGCACCCTGAGTACTGAGCACTAAGCACCCTGAGCGCTGATCACCCAGCACCCCAAGCACGGAGCACCCAGGACACCCAGCACTTAGTACTGAGCACCCAGCACCCTGAGTACTGAGCACCCAGCACCCTGAGTACTGAGCACCCAGCACCCTGAGCACTGAGGACGCAGCACCCTGAGTACTGAGCACCCAGCACCCTGAGTACTGAGCACCCAGCACCCTGAGTACTGAGCACCCAGCACCCTGAGTACTGAGCACCCAGCACCCTGAGTACTGAGCACCCAGCACCCTGAGTACTGAGCACCCAGCACCCTGAGAACTGAGCACGCAGCACCCTGAGTACTGAGCACCCAGCACCCTGAGTACTGAGCACCCAGCACCCTGAGTACTGAGCACCCAGCACCCTGAGTACTGAGCACCCAGCACCCTGAGTACTGAGCACTGAGCACCCCGAGTACTGAGCACACAGCACCCCGAGCACTAAGCACCCAGCACCCTGAACACTGAGCACCCAGCACCCCAAGCACTGAGCACCCAGCAACCTGAGTACTGAGCACCCAGCACCCTGAGTACTGAGCACCCAGCACCCTGAGTACTGAGCACCCAGCACCCCGAGCACTGAGCACCCAGCACCCTGAGTACTGAGCACCGAGCACCAAGAGTACTGAGCACCGAGCATCCTGAGCACTGAGCACCGAGCACCCCGAGCACTGAGCACCTAGCACCCTGAGTACTGAGCACCCAGAACCAAGAGTACTGAGCACCGAGCACCCCGAGCACTGAGCACCCAGCACCCTGAGTAATGAGCACCCAGCACCCCGAGTACTGAGCACCGAGCACCGTGAGTACTGAGCACCCAGCACCCTGAGTACTGAGCACCCAGCACCCTGAGCACTGAGCACAAAGCACGCTGAGTACTGAGCACTGAGCACCCTGAGTACTGAGCACCAAGGACCCTGAGCACTGAGCACCCAACACGCTGAGTACTGAGCACTGAGCACCCTGAGTACTGAGCACCAAGGACCCTGAGCACTGAGCACCCAACACGCTGAGTACTGAGCGCTGAGCACCCTGAGTACTGAGCACCGAGCACCCTGAGTACTGAGCACCCAGCACCCTGAGCACTGAGCAGCCAGCACCATGAGCACTGAGCACCCAGCTCCCCGAGCACTGAGAACCCAGCACCCCGAGAATTAGCACCCAGCACCCTGAGTACTGAGAACTGAGTACCCTCAGTACTGAGCACCCAGCACGCTGAGCACTGAGCACCCAGCACCCCGAGTACTGAGCAAACAGCACACCGAGCACTGAGCACCCAGCACCCCGAGAATGAGCACCCAGCACCCTGAGTACTGAGCACCCAGCACCCTGAGTACTGAGCACCCTGAGGACTGAGCACCGATCACCCTGAGCACTGAGCACCCAGCACCCTCAGTACTGAGCACCCAGCACCCTGAGTACTGAGCACCGAGCACCCCGAGTACTGAGCACCCAGCACCCTGAGCACTGAGCACCTAGCAACCCGAGCACTGAGCACGCAGCACCCTGAGTACTGAGCACCCAGCACCCAGAGCCCTGAGCACACAGCACCCTGAGTACTGAGCACCCTGAGTACTGAGCACCTAGCACCCCGAGCACTGAGCACCCAGCACCCTGAGCACTGAGCACCCTGCACCCTGAGTACTGAGCATCAAGCACCCTGAGCACTGAGCACCCAGCACCCTGAGCACTGAGCACCCAGGACCCTGAGCACTGAGCACCCAGCACCCTGAGTACTGAGCACCCAACCTACTGAGCATCGAGCACCCTGAGCACTGAGTACCCAGCATCCTGAGTACTGAGCACCAAGGACCCTGAGCACTGAGCACCCAGCACGCTGAGTACTGAGCGCTGAGCACCCTGAGTACTGAGCACCGAGCACCCTGAGTACTGAGCACCCAGCACCCTGAGCACTGAGCAGCCAGCACACTGAGCACTGAGCACCCAGCTCCCCGAGCACTGAGCACCCAGCACCCTCAGCACTGAGCACCCAGCACCCCGAGTACTGAGCACCCAGCACCCTGAGTACTGAGCACCGAGCACCCCGAGCACTGAGCACCCAGCACCCCGAGCACTGAGAACACAGCACCCCGAGAATTAGCACCCAGCACCCTGAGTACTGAGAACCGAGTACCCTCAGTACTGAGCACCCAGCACGCTGAGCACTGAGCACCCAGCACCCCGAGTACTGAGCAAACAGCACACTGAGCACTGAGCACCCAGCACCCCGAGAATGAGCACCCAGCACCCTGAGTACTGAGCTCCCAGCACCCTGAGTACTGAGCACCCTGAGGACTGAGCACCGATCACGCTGAGCACTGAGCACCCAGCACCCTGAGGACTGAGCACCCAGCACCCTGAGTACTGAGCACCGAGCACCCCGAGTACTGAACACCCAGCACCCTGAGCACTGAGCACCTAGCAACCCGAGCACTGAGCACGCAGCACCCTGAGTACTGAGCACCCAGCACCCCGAGCCCTGAGCACACAGCACCCTGAGTACTGAGCACCCTGAGTACTGAGCACCTAGCACCCCGAGCACTGAGCACCCAGCACCCTGAGCACTGAGCACCCTGCACAATGAGTACTGAGCATCAAGCACCCTGAGCACTGAGCACCCAGCACCCTGAGCACTGAGCACCCAGCACCCTGAGGACTGAGCACCCAGCACCCTGAGTACTGAGCACCCAACGTACTGAGCATCGAGCACCCTGAGCACTGAGCACCCAGCACCCTGAGTACTGAGCATCGAGCACCCCGAGCACTAAGCACCCAGCACCCTGAACACTGAGCACCCAGCACCCCAAGCACTGAGCACCCAGCATCCTGAGTACTGAGCACCCAGCACCCTGAGTACTGAGCACCCAGCACCCTGAGTACTGAGCACCCAGCACCCCGAGCACTGAGCACCCAGCACCCTGAGTACTGAGCACCGAGCACCAAGAGTACTGAGCACCGAGCATCCTGAGCACTGAGCACCGAGCACCCCGAGCACTGAGCACCTAGCACCCTGAGTACTGAGCACCCAGAACCAAGAGTACTGAGCACCGAGCACCCCGAGCACTGAGCACCCAGCACCCTGAGTAATGAGCACCCAGCACCCCGAGTACTGAGCACCGAGCACCGTGAGTACTGAGCACCCAGCACCCTGAGTACTGAGCACCCAGCACCCTGAGCACTGAGCACAAAGCACGCTGAGTACTGAGCACTGAGCACCCTGAGTAATGAGCACCAAGGACCCTGAGCACTGAGCACCCAGCACGCTGAGTACTGAGCGCTGAGCACCCTGAGTACTGAGCACCGAGCACCCTGAGTACTGAGCACCCAGCACCCTGAGCACTGAGCAGCCAGCACCCTGAGCACTGAGCACCCAGCTCCCCGAGCACTGAGCACCCAGCACCCTGAGCACTGAGCACCCAGCACCCCGAGTACTGAGCACCCAGCACCCTGAGTACTGAGCACCGAGCACCCCGAGCACTGAGCACCCAGCACCCCGAGCACTGAGAACCCAGCACCCCGAGAATTAGCACCCAGCACCCTGAGTACTGAGAACCGAGTACCCTCAGTACTGAGCACCCAGCACGCTGAGCACTGAGCACCCAGCACCCCGAGTACTGAGCAAACAGCACACCGAGCACTGAGCACCCAGCACCCCGAGAATGAGCACCCAGCACCCTGAGTACTGAGCACCCAGCACCCTGAGTACTGAGCACCATGAGGACTGAGCACCGATCACCCTGAGCACTGAGCACCCAGCACCCTGAGTACTGAGCACCCAGCACCCTGAGTACTGAGCACCGAGCACCCCGAGTACTGAGCACCCAGCACCCTGAGCACTGAGCACCTAGCAACCCGAGCACTGAGCACGCAGCACCCTGAGTACTGAGCACCCAGCACTCCGAGCCCTGAGCACACAGCACCCTGAGTACTGAGCACCCTGAGTACTGAGCACCTAGCACCCCGAGCACTGAGCACCCAGCACCCTGAGCACTGAGCACCCAGCACCCTGAGCACTGAGCACCCAGGACCCTGAGCACTGAGCACCCAGCACCCTGAGTACTGAGCACCCAACCTACTGAGCATCGAGCACCCCGAGCACTGAGCACCCAGCATTCTGAGTACTGAGCACCGAGCACCCCGAGTACTGAGCACCCAGCACCCTGAGCACTGAGCACCCAGCACCCTGAGTACTGAGCACCGAGAACCCTGAGTACTGAGCACCCAGCACCCCGCGCACTGAGCACCCTGAGTACTGAGCACTAAGCACCCTGAGCGCTGATCACCCAGCACCCCAAGCACGGAGCACCCAGGACACCCAGCACTTAGTACTGAGCACCCAGCACCCTGAGTACTGAGCACCGAGCTCCCCGAGCACTGAGCACCCTGAGTACTGAGCACCCAGCACCCCGATCACAGAGCACACAGCACCCTCAGCACTGAGCACCTAGCACCCCGAGCACTGAGCACCCAGCACCCTGAGTACTGAGCACACTGAGGACTGAGCACCGATCACCCTGAGCACTGAGCACCCAGCACCCTGAGTACTGAGCACCCAGCACCCTGAGTACTGAGCACCCAGCACCCTGAGCACTGAGCACGCAGCACCCTGAGTACTGAGCACCCAGCACCCTGAGTACTGAGCACCCAGCACCCTGAGTACTGAGAACCCAGCACCCTGAGTACTGAGCACCCAGCACCCTGAGTACTGAGCACTGAGCACCCCGAGTACTGAGCACCCAGCACCCCGAGCACTAAGCACCCAGCACCCTGAACACTGAGCACCCAGCACCCCAAGCACTGAGCACCCAGCAACCTGAGTACTGAGCACCCAGCACCCTGAGTACTGAGCACCCAGCACCCTGAGTACTGAGCACCCAGCACCCCGAGCACTGAGCACCCAGCACCCTGAGTACTGAGCACCGAGCACCAAGAGTACTGAGCACCGAGCATCCTGAGCACTGAGCACCGAGCACCCCGAGCACTGAGCACCTAGCACCCTGAGTACTGAGCACCCAGAACCAAGAGTACTGAGCACCGAGCACCCCGAGCACTGAGCACCCAGCACCCTGAGTAATGAGCACCCAGCACCCCGAGTACTGAGCACCGAGCACCGTGAGTACTGAGCACCCAGCACCCTGAGTACTGAGCACCCAGCACCCTGAGCACTGAGCACAAATCACGCTGAGTACTGAGCACTGAGCACCCTGAGTACTGAGCACCAAGGACCCTGAGCACTGAGCACCCAGCACGCTGAGTACTGAGCGCTGAGCACCCTGAGTACTGAGCACCGAGCACCCTGAGTACTGAGCACCCAGCACCCTGAGCACTGAGCAGCCAGCACCCTGAGCACTGAGCACCCAGCTCCCCGAGCACTGAGCACCCAGCACCCTGAGCACTGAGCACCCAGCACCCCGAGTACTGAGCACCCAGCACCCTGAGTACTG
This sequence comes from Microtus oregoni, assembly GCF_018167655.1. Classification (NCBI taxonomy): domain Eukaryota; kingdom Metazoa; phylum Chordata; class Mammalia; order Rodentia; family Cricetidae; genus Microtus; species Microtus oregoni. The sequence goes on along the minus strand of NW_024544151.1, from coordinate 6,873,486 downwards.
AGCACCGAGCACCCCGAGCACTGAGCACCCAGCACCCCGAGCACTGAGAACCCAGCACCCCGAGAATTAGCACCCAGCACCCTGAGTACTGAGAACCGAGTACCCTCAGTACTGAGCACCCAGCACGCTGAGCACTGAGCACCCAGCACCCCGAGTACTGAGCAAACAGCACACCGAGCACTGAGCACCCAGCACCCCGAGAATGAGCACCCAGCACCCTGAGTACTGAGCACCCAGCACCCTGAGTACTGAGCACCCTGAGGACTGAGCACCGATCACCCTGAGCACTGAGCACCCAGCACCCTCAGTACTGAGCACCCAGCACCCTGAGTACTGAGCACCGAGCACCCCGAGTACTGAGCACCCAGCACCCTGAGCACTGAGCACCTAGCAACCCGAGCACTGAGCACGCAGCACCCTGAGTACTGAGCACCCAGCACCCCGAGCCCTGAGCACACAGCACCCTGAGTACTGAGCACCCTGAGTACTGAGCACCTAGCACCCCGAGCACTGAGCACCCAGCACCCTGAGCACTGAGCACCCTGCACCCTGAGTACTGAGCATCAAGCACCCTGAGCACTGAGCACCCAGCACCCTGAGCACTGAGCACCCAGGACCCTGAGCACTGAGCACCCAGCACCCTGAGTACTGAGCACCCAACCTACTGAGCATCGAGCACCCCGAGCACTGAGCACCCAGCATCCTGAGTACTGAGCACCGAGCACCCCGAGTACTGAGCACCCAGCACCCTGAGCACTGAGCACCCAGCACCCTGAGTACTGAGCACCGAGAACCCTGGGTACTGAGCACACAGCACCCTGAGCACTGAGCACCCTGAGTACTGAGCACTAAGCACCCTGAGCGCTGATCACCCAGCACCCCAAGCACGGAGCACCCAGGACACCAAGCACTGAGTACTGAGCACCCAGCACCCTGAGTACTGAGCATCGAGCACCCCGAGCACTAAGCACCCAGCACCCTGAACACTGAGCACCCAGCACCCCAAGCACTGAGCACCCAGCAACCTGAGTACTGAGCACCCAGCACCCTGAGTACTGAGCACCCCGAGCACTGAGCACCCTGAGTACTGAGCACCCAGCACCCCGATCACAGAGCACACAGCACCCTCAGCACTGAGCACCCAGCACCCCGAGCACTGAGAACACAGCACCCCGAGAATTAGCACCCAGCACCCTGAGTACTGAGAACCGAGTACCCTCAGTACTGAGCACCCAGCACGCTGAGCACTGAGCACCCAGCACCCCGAGTACTGAGCAAACAGCACACCGAGCACTGAGCACCCAGCACCCCGAGAATGAGCACCCAGCACCCTGAGTACTGAGCACCCAGCACCCTGAGTACTGAGCACCCTGAGGACTGAGCACCGATCACGCTGAGCACTGAGCACCCAGCACCCTGAGTACTGAGCACCCAGCACCCTGAGTACTGAGCACCGAGCACCCCGAGTACTGAGCACCCAGCACCCTGAGCACTGAGCACCTAGCAACCCGAGCACTGAGCACGCAGCACCCTGAGTACTGAGCACCCAGCACCCCGAGCCCTGAGCACACAGCACCCTGAGTACTGAGCACCCTGAGTACTGAGCACCTAGCACCCCGAGCACTGAGCACCCAGCACCCTGAGCACTGAGCACCCTGCACAATGAGTACTGAGCATCAAGCACCCTGAGCACTGAGCACCCAGCACCCTGAGCACTGAGCACCCAGCACCCTGAGGACTGAGCACCCAGCACCCTGAGTACTGAGCACCCAACGTACTGAGCATCGAGCACCCCGAGCACTGAGCACCCAGCACCCTGAGTACTGAGCATCGAGCACCCCGAGCACTAAGCACCCAGCACCCTGAACACTGAGCACCCAGCACCCCAAGCACTGAGCACCCAGCAACATGAGTACTGAGCACCCAGCACACTGAGTACTGAGCACCCAGCACCCTGAGTACTGAGCACCCAGCACCCCGAGCACTGAGCACCCAGCACCCTGAGTACTGAGCACCGAGCACCAAGAGTACTGAGCACCGAGCATCCTGAGCACTGAGCACCGAGCACCCCGAGCACTGAGCACCTAGCACCCTGAGTACTGAGCACCCAGAACCAAGAGTACTGAGCACCGAGCACCCCGAGCACTGAGCACCCAGCACCCTGAGTAATGAGCACCCAGCACCCCGAGTACTGAGCACCGAGCACCGTGAGTACTGAGCACCCAGCACCCTGAGTACTGAGCACCCAGCACCCTGAGCACTGAGCACAAAGCACGCTGAGTACTGAGCACTGAGCACCCTGAGTACTGAGCACCAAGGACCCTGAGCACTGAGCACCCAGCACGCTGAGTATTGAGCGCTGAGCACCCTGAGTACTGAGCACCGAGCACCCTGAGTACTGAGCACCCAGCACCCTGAGCACTGAGCAGCCAGCACCCTGAGCACTGAGCACCCAGCTCCCCGGGCACTGAGCACCCAGCACCCTGAGCACTGAGCACCAAGCACCCCGAGTACTGAGCACCCAGCACCCTGAGTACTGAGCACCGAGCACCCCGAGCACTGAGCACCCAGCACCCCGAGCACTGAGAACCCAGCACCCCGAGAATTAGCACCCAGCACCCTGAGTACTGAGAACCGAGTACCCTCAGTACTGAGCACCCAGCACGCTGAGCACTGAGCACCCAGCACCCCGAGTACTGAGCAAACAGCACACCGAGCACTGAGCACCCAGCACCCCGAGAATGAGCACCCAGCACCCTGAGTACTGAGCACCCAGCACCCTGAGTACTGAGCACCATGAGGACTGAGCACCGATCACCCTGAGCACTGAGCACCCAGCACCCTGAGTACTGAGCACCCAGCACCCTGAGTACTGAGCACCGAGCACCCCGAGTACTGAGCACCCAGCACCCTGAGCACTGAGCACCTAGCAACCCGAGCACTGAGCACGCAGCACCCTGAGTACTGAGCACCCAGCACTCCGAGCCCTGAGCACACAGCACCCTGAGTACTGAGCACCCTGAGTACTGAGCACCTAGCACCCCGAGCACTGAGCACCCAGCACCCTGAGCACTGAGCACCCAGCACCCTGAGCACTGAGCACCCAGGACCCTGAGCACTGAGCACCCAGCACCCTGAGTACTGAGCACCCAACCTACTGAGCATCGAGCACCCCGAGCACTGAGCACCCAGCATTCTGAGTACTGAGCACCGAGCACCCCGAGTACTGAGCACCCAGCACCCTGAGCACTGAGCACCCAGCACCCTGAGTACTGAGCACCGAGAACCCTGAGTACTGAGCACCCAGCACCCCGCGCACTGAGCACCCTGAGTACTGAGCACTAAGCACCCTGAGCGCTGATCACCCAGCACCCAAAGCACGGAGCACCCAGGACACCCAGCACTTAGTACTGAGCACCCAGCACCCTGAGTACTGAGCACCGAGCTCCCCGAGCACTGAGCACCCTGAGTACTGAGCACCCAGCACCCCGATCACAGAGCACACAGCACCCTCAGCACTGAGCACCTAGCACCCCGAGCACTGAGCACCCAGCACCCTGAGTACTGAGCACACTGAGGACTGAGCACCGATCACCCTGAGCACTGAGCACTCAGCACCCTGAGTACTGAGCACCCAGCACCCTGAGTACTGAGCACCCAGCACCCTGAGCACTGAGCACGCAGCACCCTGAGTACTGAGGACCCAGCACCCTGAGTACTGAGCACTGAGCACCCCGAGTACTGAGCACCCAGCACCCCGAGCACTAAGCACCCAGCACCCTGAACACTGAGCACCCAGCACCCCAAGCACTGAGCACCCAGCAACCTGAGTACTGAGCACCCAGCACCCTGAGTACTGAGCACCCAGCACCCTGAGTACTGAGCACCCAGCACCCCGAGCACTGAGCACCCAGCACCCTGAGTACTGAGCACCGAGCACCAAGAGTACTGAGCACCGAGCATCCTGAGCACTGAGCACCGAGCACCCCGAGCACTGAGCACCTAGCACCCTGAGTACTGAGCACCCAGAACCAAGAGTACTGAGCACCGAGCACCCCGAGCACTGAGCACCCAGCACCCTGAGTAATGAGCACACAGCACCCCGAGTACTGAGCACCGAGCACCGTGAGTACTGAGCACCCAGCACCCTGAGTACTGAGCACCCAGCACCCTGAGCACTGAGCACAAAGCACGCTGAGTACTGAGCACTGAGCACCCTGAGTACTGAGCACCAAGGACCCTGAGCACTGAGCACCCAGCACGCTGAGTACTGAGCGCTGAGCACCCTGAGTACTGAGCACCGAGCACCCTGAGTACTGAGCACCCAGCACCCTGAGCACTGAGCAGCCAGCACCCTGAGCACTGAGCACCCAGCTCCCCGAGCACTGAGCACCCAGCACCCTGAGCACTGAGCACCCAGCACCCCGAGTACTGAGCACCCAGCACCCTGATTACTGAGCACCGAGCACCCCGAGCACTGAGCACCCAGCACCCCGAGCACTGAGAACCCAGCACCCCGAGAATTAGCACCCAGCACCCTGAGTACTGAGAACTGAGTACCCTCAGTACTGAGCACCCAGCACGCTGAGCACTGAGCACCCAGCACCCCGAGTACTGAGCAAACAGCACACCGAGCACTGAGCACCCAGCACCCCGAGAATGAGCACCCAGCACCCTGAGTACTGAGCACCCAGCACCCTGAGTACTGAGCACCGAGCACCCCGAGTACTGAGCACCCAGCACCCTGAGCACTGAGCACCCAGCACCCTGAGTACTGAGCACCGAGAACCCTGGGTACTGAGCACCCAGCACCCTGAGCACTGAGCACCCTGAGGACTGAGCACCGATCACCCTGAGCACTGAGCACCCAGCACCCTCAGTACTGAGCACCCAGCACCCTGAGTACTGAGCACCGAGCACCCCGAGTACTGAGCACCCAGCACCCTGAGCACTGAGCACCTAGCAACCCGAGCACTGAGCACGCAGCACCCTGAGTACTGAGCACCCAGCACCCCGAGCCCTGAGCACACAGCACCCTGAGTACTGAGCACCCTGAGTACTGAGCACCTAGCAACCCGAGCACTGAGCACCCTGCACCCTGAGTACTGAGCATCAAGCACTCTGAGCACTGAGCACCCAGCACCCTGAGCACTGAGCACCCAGGACCCTGAGCACTGAGCACCCAGCACCCTGAGTACTGAGCACCCAACCTACTGAGCATCGAGCACCCCGAGCACTGAGCACCCAGCATCCTGAGTACTGAGCACCGAGCACCCCGAGTACTGAGCACCCAGCACCCTGAGCACTGAGCACCCAGCACCCTGAGTACTGAGCACCGAGAACCCTGGGTACTGAGCACCCAGCACCCTGAGCACTGAGCACCCTGAGTACTGAGCACTAAGCACCCTGAGCGCTGATCACCCAGCACCCCAAGCACGGAGCACCCAGGACACCAAGCACTGAGTACTGAGCACCCAGCACCCTGAGTACTGAGCACCGAGCTCCCCGAGCACTGAGCACCCTGAGTACTGAGCACCCAGCACCCCGATCACAGAGCACACAGCACCCTCAGCACTGAGCACCCAGCACCCCGAGCACTGAGCACCCAGCACCCTGAGTACTGAGCACACTGAGGACTGAGCACCGATCACCCTGAGCACTGAGCACCCAGCACCCTGAGTACTGAGCACCCAGCACCCTGAGTACTGAGCACCCAGCACCCTGAGCACTGAGCACGCAGCACCCTGAGTACTGAGCACCCAGCACCCTGAGTACTGAGCACCCAGCACCCTGAGTACTGAGCACCCAGCACCCTGAGTACTGAGCACCCAGCACCCAACATACTGAGCATCGAGCACCCCGAGCACTGAGCACCCAGCACCCTGAGTACTGAGCACCGAGCACCCCGAGTACTGAGCACCCAGCACCCTGAGCACTGAGCACCCAGCACCCTGAGTACTGAGCACCCAGAACCCTGCGTACTGAGCACCCAGCACCCCGAGCACTGAGCACCCTGAGTACTGAGCACTAAGCACCCTGAGTGCTGAGCACCCAGCACCCCAAGCACGGAGCACCCAGGACCCCGAGCACTGAGTACTGAGCACCCAGCACCCTGAGTACTGAGCACCGAGCTCCCCGAGCACTGAGCACCCTGAGTACTGAGCACCCAGCACCCCGATCACAGAGCACACAGCATCCTCAGCACTGAGCACCCAGCACCCCGAGCACTGAGCACCCAGCACCCTGAGTACTGAGCACACTGAGGACTGAGCACCGATCACCCTGAGCACTGAGCACCCAGCACCCTGAGTACTGAGCACCCAGCACCCTGAGTACTGAGCACCCAGCACCCTGAGCACTGAGCACGCAGCACCCTGAGTACTGAGCACCCAGCACCCTGAGTACTGAGCACCCAGCACCCTGAGTACTGAGCACCCAGCACCCCGAGCACTGAGCACCCAGCACCCTGAGTACTGAGCACCGAGCACCAAGAGTACTGAGCACCGAGCATCCTGAGCACTGAGCACCGAGCACCCCGAGCACTGAGCACCTAGCACCCTGAGTACTGAGCACCCAGAACCAAGAGTACTGAGCACCGAGCACCCCGAGCACTGAGCACCCAGCACCCTGAGTAATGACCACCCAGCACCCCGAGTACTGAGCACCGAGCACCGTGAGTACTGAACACCCAGCACCCTGAGTACTGAGCACCCAGCACCCTGAGCACTGAGCACAAAGCACGCTGAGTACTGAGCACTGAGCACCCTGAGTACTGAGCACCAAGGACCCTGAGCACTGAGCACCCAGCACGCTGAGTACTGAGCGCTGAGCACCCTGAGTACTGAGCACCGAGCACCCTGAGTACTGAGCACCCAGCACCCTGAGCACTGAGCAGCCAGCACCCTGAGCACTGAGCACCCAGCTCCCCGGGCACTGAGCACCCAGCACCCTGAGCACTGAGCACCAAGCACCCCGAGTACTGAGCACCCAGCACCCTGAGTACTGAGCACCGAGCACCCCGAGCACTGAGCACCCAGCACCCCGAGCACTGAGAACCCAGCACCCCGAGAATTAGCACCCAGCACCCTGAGTACTGAGAACCGAGTACCCTCAGTACTGAGCACCCAGCACGCTGAGCACTGAGCACCCAGCACCCCGAGTACTGAGCAAACAGCACACCGAGCACTGAGCACCCAGCACCCCGAGAATGAGCACCCAGCACCCTGAGTACTGAGCACCCAGCACCCTGAGTACTGAGCACCATGAGGACTGAGCACCGATCACCCTGAGCACTGAGCACCCAGCACCCTGAGTACTGAGCACCCAGCACCCTGAGTACTGAGCACCGAGCACCCCGAGTACTGAGCACCCAGCACCCTGAGCACTGAGCACCTAGCAACCCGAGCACTGAGCACGCAGCACCCTGAGTACTGAGCACCCAGCACTCCGAGCCCTGAGCACACAGCACCCTGAGTACTGAGCACCCTGAGTACTGAGCACCTAGCACCCCGAGCACTGAGCACCCAGCACCCTGAGCACTGAGCACCCAGCACCCTGAGCACTGAGCACCCAGGACCCTGAGCACTGAGCACCCAGCACCCTGAGTACTGAGCACCCAACCTACTGAGCATCGAGCACCCCGAGCACTGAGCACCCAGCATTCTGAGTACTGAGCACCGAGCACCCCGAGTACTGAGCACCCAGCACCCTGAGCACTGAGCACCCAGCACCCTGAGTACTGAGCACCGAGAACCCTGAGTACTGAGCACCCAGCACCCCGCGCACTGAGCACCCTGAGTACTGAGCACTAAGCACCCTGAGCGCTGATCACCCAGCACCCCAAGCACGGAGCACCCAGGACACCCAGCACTTAGTACTGAGCACCCAGCACCCTGAGTACTGAGCACCGAGCTCCCCGAGCACTGAGCACCCTGAGTACTGAGCACCCAGCACCCCGATCACAGAGCACACAGCACCCTCAGCACTGAGCACCTAGCACCCCGAGCACTGAGCACCCAGCACCCTGAGTACTGAGCACACTGAGGACTGAGCACCGATCACCCTGAGCACTGAGCACTCAGCACCCTGAGTACTGAGCACCCAGCACCCTGAGTACTGAGCACCCAGCACCCTGAGCACTGAGCACGCAGCACCCTGAGTACTGAGCACCCAGCACCCTGAGTACTGAGCACCCAGCACCCTGAGTACTGAGAACCCAGCACCCTGAGTACTGAGCACCCAGCACCCTGAGTACTGAGCACTGAGCACCCCGAGTACTGAGCACCCAGCACCCCGAGCACTAAGCACCCAGCACCCTGAACACTGAGCACCCAGCACCCCAAGCACTGAGCACCCAGCAACCTGAGTACTGAGCACCCAGCACCCTGAGTACTGAGCACCCAGCACCCTGAGTACTGAGCACCCAGCACCCCGAGCACTGAGCACCCAGCACCCTGAGTACTGAGCACCGAGCACCAAGAGTACTGAGCACCGAGCATCCTGAGCACTGAGCACCGAGCACCCCGAGCACTGAGCACCTAGCACCCTGAGTACTGAGCACCCAGAACCAAGAGTACTGAGCACCGAGCACCCCGAGCACTGAGCACCCAGCACCCTGAGTAATGAGCACACAGCACCCCGAGTACTGAGCACCGAGCACCGTGAGTACTGAGCACCCAGCACCCTGAGTACTGAGCACCCAGCACCCTGAGCACTGAGCACAAAGCACGCTGAGTACTGAGCACTGAGCACCCTGAGTACTGAGCACCAAGGACCCTGAGCACTGAGCACCCAGCACGCTGAGTACTGAGCGCTGAGCACCCTGAGTACTGAGCACCGAGCACCCTGAGTACTGAGCATCCAGCACCCTGAGCACTGAGCAGCCAGCACCCTGAGCACTGAGCACCCAGCTCCCCGAGCACTGAGCACCCAGCACCCTGAGCACTGAGCACCCAGCACCCCGAGTACTGAGCACCCAGCACCCTGATTACTGAGCACCGAGCACCCCGAGCACTGAGCACCCAGCACCCCGAGCACTGAGAACCCAGCACCCCGAGAATTAGCACCCAGCACCCTGAGTACTGAGAACCGAGTACCCTCAGTACTGAGCACCCAGCACGCTGAGCACTGAGCACCCAGCACCCCGAGTACTGAGCAAACAGCACACCGAGCACTGAGCACCCAGCACCCCGAGAATGAGCACCCAGCACCCTGAGTACTGAGCACCCAGCACCCTGAGTACTGAGCACCGAGCACCCCGAGTACTGAGCACCCAGCACCCTGAGCACTGAGCACCCAGCACCCTGAGTACTGAGCACCGAGAACCCTGGGTACTGAGCACCCAGCACCCTGAGCACTGAGCACCCTGAGGACTGAGCACCGATCACCCTGAGCACTGAGCACCCAGCACCCTCAGTACTGAGCACCCAGCACCCTGAGTACTGAGCACCGAGCACCCCGAGTACTGAGCACCCAGCACCCTGAGCACTGAGCACCTAGCAACCCGAGCACTGAGCACGCAGCACCCTGAGTACTGAGCACCCAGCACCCCGAGCCCTGAGCACACAGCACCCTGAGTACTGAGCACCCTGAGTACTGAGCACCTAGCACCCCGAGCACTGAGCACCCAGCATCCTGAGCACTGAGCACCCTGCACCCTGAGTACTGAGCATCAAGCACCCTGAGCACTGAGCACCCAGCACCCTGAGCACTGAGCACCCAGGACCCTGAGCACTGAGCACCCAGCACCCTGAGTACTGAGCACCCAACCTACTGAGCATCGAGCACCCCGAGCACTGAGCACCCAGCATCCTGAGTACTGAGCACCGAGCACCCCGAGTACTGAGCACCCAGCACCCTGAGCACTGAGCACCCAGCACCCTGAGTACTGAGCACCGAGAACCCTGGGTACTGAGCACCCAGCACCCTGAGCACTGAGCACCCTGAGTACTGAGCACTAAGCACCCTGAGCGCTGATCACCCAGCACCCCAAGCACGGAGCACCCAGGACACCAAGCACTGAGTACTGAGCACCCAGCACCCTGAGTACTGAGCACCGAGCTCCCCGAGCACTGAGCACCCTGAGTACTGAGCACCCAGCACCCCGATCACAGAGCACACAGCACCCTCAGCACTGAGCACCCAGCACCCCGAGCACTGAGCACCCAGCACCCTGAGTACTGAGCACACTGAGGACTGAGCACCGATCACCCTGAGCACTGAGCACCCAGCACCCTGAGTACTGAGCACCCAGCACCCTGAGTACTGAGCACCCAGCACCCTGAGCACTGAGCACGCAGCACCCTGAGTACTGAGCACCCAGCACCCTGAGTACTGAGCACCCAGCACCCTGAGTACTGAGCACCCAGCACCCTGAGTACTGAGCACCCAGCACCCAACATACTGAGCATCGAGCACCCCGAGCACTGAGCACCCAGCACCCTGAGTACTGAGCACCGAGCACCCCGAGTACTGAGCACCCAGCACCCTGAGCACTGAGCACCCAGCACCCTGAGTACTGAGCACCCAGAACCCTGCGTACTGAGCACCCAGCACCCCGAGCACTGAGCACCCTGAGTACTGAGCACTAAGCACCCTGAGTGCTGAGCACCCAGCACCCCAAGCACGGAGCACCCAGGACCCCGAGCACTGAGTACTGAGCACCCAGCACCCTGAGTACTGAGCACCGAGCTCCCCGAGCACTGAGCACCCTGAGTACTGAGCACCCAGCACCCCGATCACAGAGCACACAGCATCCTCAGCACTGAGCACCCAGCACCCCGAGCACTGAGCACCCAGCACCCTGAGTACTGAGCACACTGAGGACTGAGCACCGATCACCCTGAGCACTGAGCACCCAGCACCCTGAGTACTGAGCACCCAGCACCCTGAGTACTGAGCACCCAGCACCCTGAGCACTGAGCACGCAGCACCCTGAGTACTGAGCACCCAGCACCCTGAGTACTGAGCACCCAGCACCCTGAGTACTGAGCACCCAGCACCCCGAGCACTGAGCACCCAGCACCCTGAGTACTGAGCACCGAGCACCAAGAGTACTGAGCACCGAGCATCCTGAGCACTGAGCACCGAGCACCCCGAGCACTGAGCACCTAGCACCCTGAGTACTGAGCACCCAGAACCAAGAGTACTGAGCACCGAGCACCCCGAGCACTGAGCACCCAGCACCCTGAGTAATGACCACCCAGCACCCCGAGTACTGAGCACCGAGCACCGTGAGTACTGAACACCCAGCACCCTGAGTACTGAGCACCCAGCACCCTGAGCACTGAGCACAAAGCACGCTGAGTACTGAGCACTGAGCACCCTGAGTACTGAGCACCAAGGACCCTGAGCACTGAGCACCCAGCACGCTGAGTACTGAGCGCTGAGCACCCTGAGTACTGAGCACCGAGCACCCTGAGTACTGAGCACCCAGCACCCTGAGCACTGAGCAGCCAGCACCCTGAGCACTGAGCACCCAGCTCCCCGAGCACTGAGCACCCAGCACCCTCAGCACTGAGCACCCAGCACCCCGAGTACTGAGCAACCAGCACCCTGAGTACTGAGCACCGAGCACCCCGAGCACAGAGCACCCAGCACCCCGAGCACTGAGAACCCAGCACCCCGAGAATTAGCACCCAGCACCCTGAGTACTGAGAACTGAGTACCCTCAGTACTGAGCACCCAGCACGCTGAGCACTGAGCACCCAGCACCCCGAGTACTGAGCAAACAGCACACCGAGCACTGAGCACCCAGCACCCCGAGAATGAGCACCCAGCACCCTGAGTACTGAGCACCCAGCACCCTGAGTACTGAGCACCCTGAGGACTGAGCACCGATCACGCTGAGCACTGAGCACCCAGCACCCTGAGTACTGAGCACCCAGCACCCTGAGTACTGAGCACCGAGCACCCCGAGTACTGAGCACCCAGCACCCTGAGCACTGAGCACCTAGCAAACCGAGCACTGAGCACGCAGCACCCTGAGTACTGAGCACCCAGCACCCCGAGCCCTGAGCACACAGCACCCTGAGTACTGAGCACCCTGAGTACTGAGCACCTAGCACCCCGAGCACTGAGCACCCAGCACCCTGAGCACTGAGCACCCTGCACCCTGAGTACTGAGCATCAAGCACCCTGAGCACTGAGCTCCCAACACCCTGAGCACTGAGCACCCAGCACCCTGAGCACTGAGCACCCAGCACACTGAGTACTGAGCACCCAACGTACTGAGCATCGAGCACCCCGAGCACTGAGCACCCAGCACCCTGAGTACTGAGCACCGAGCACCCTGAGTACTGAGCACCGAGCACCCCGAGCACTGAGCACGCAGCACCCTGAGTACTGAGCACCCAGCACCCTGAGTACTGAGCACCGAGCTCCCCGAGCACTGAGCACCCTGAGTACTGAGCACCCAGCACCCCGATCACAGAGCACACAGCACCCTCAGCACTGAGCACCCAGCACCCCGAGCACTGAGCACCCAGCACCCTGAGTACTGAGCACCCAGCACCCTGAGTACTGAGCACCCAGCACCCTGAGCACTGAGCACGCAGCACCCTGAGTACTGAGCACCCAGCACCCTGAGTACTGAGCACCCAGCACCCTGAGTACTGAGCACCCAGCACCCTGAGTACTGAGCACCCAGCACCCTGAGTACTGAGCACCGAGCACCCCGAGTACTGAGCACCCAGCACCCCGAGCACTGAGCACCCAGCACCCTGAACACTGAGCACCCAGCACCCCAAGCACTGAGCACCCAGCAACCTGAGTACTGAGCACCCAGCACCCTGAGTACTGAGCACCCAGCACCCTGACTACTGAGCACAAAGCACGCTGAGTACTGAGCACCCTGAGTACTGAGCACCAAGGACCCTGAGCACTGAGCACCCAGCACGCTGAGTACTGAGCGCTGAGCACCCTGAGTACTGAGCACCGAGCACCCTGAGTACTGAGCACCCAGCACCCTGAGCACTGAGCAGCCAGCAACATGAGCACTGAGCACCCAGCACCCCGAGCACTGAGCACCCAGCACCCTGAGCACTGAGCACCGAGCACCCCGAGCACTGAGCACCCAGCACCCCGAGCACTGAGAACCCAGCACCCCGAGAATTAGCACCCAGCACCCCGAGTACTGAGCACCCAGCACCCTGAGTACTGAGCACCGAGCACCCCGAGCACTGAGCACCCAGCACCCCGAGCACTGAGAACCCAGCACCCCGAGAATTAGCACCCAGCACCCTGAGTACTGAGAACCGAGTACCCTGAATACTGAGCACCCAGCACGCTGAGCACTGAGCACCCAGCACCCCGAGTACTGAGCAAACAGCACACCGAGCACTGAGCACCCAGCACCCCGAGAATGAGCACCCAGCACCCTGAGTACTGAGCACCCAGCACCCTGAGTACTGAGCACACTGAGGACTGAGCACCGATCACCCTGAGCACTGAGCACCCAGCACCCTGAGTACTGAGCACCCAGCACCCTGACTACTGAGCACCGAGCACCCCGAGTACTGAGCACCCAGCACCCTGAGCACTGAGCACCGATCACCCTGAGCACTGAGCACCCAGCACCCTGAGTACTGAGCACCCAGCACCCTGAGTACTGAGCACCGAGCACCCCGAGCACTGAGCACGCAGCACCCTGAGTACTGAGCACCCAGCACCCCGTGACCTGAGCACCCAGCACCCTGAGTACTGAGCACCCTGAGTACTGAGCACCTAGCACCCCGAGCACTGAGCACCCAGCACCCTGAGCACTGAGCACCCTGCACCCTGAGTACTGAGCATCAAGCACCCTGAGCACTGAGCACCCAGCACCCTGAGCACTGAGCACCCAGCACCCTGAGTACTGAGCACCCAACGTACTGAGCATTGAGCACCCCGAGCACTGAGCACCCAGCACCCTGAGTACTGAGCACCCAGCACCCCGAGCACTGAGGACCCAGCACCCTGAGTACTGAGCACCGCGCACCCTGAGTACTGAGCACCCAGCACCCCGAGCACTGAGCACCCAGCACCCCGAGCACTGAGCACCCAGCACCCTGAGCACTGAGCACCCTGAGGACTGAGCACCCAGCACCCTGAGTACTGAGCACCCAGCATCCTGATTACTGAGCACCGATCACCGTGAGCACTGAGCATCCAGCAACCCGAGCACTGAGCACCCAGCACCCTGAGTACTGAGCACCCTGAGTACTGAGCACCCAGCACCCCGAGCACTGAGCACCCTGCACCCTGAGTACTGAGCACCCTGAGTACTGAGCACCCAGCACCCTGAGCACTGAGCACCCAGCACCGTGAGTACTGAGCACCCAGCACCCTGAGCACTGAGCACCCAGCACCCTGAGTACTGAGCAACCAGCACCCTGAGTACTTAGCACCCAGCACCCTGAGCACTGAGCACCCAGCACCCTGAGTACTGAGCACCAAGCACCCTGAGTACTGAGCACCCAGCACCCTGAGTACTGAGCACCCAGCACCCTGAGTACTGAGCACCGAGCACCCCGAGTACTGAGCACCCAGCACCCTGAGCACTGAGCACCCAGCACCCTGAGTACTGAGCACCCAGCACACTGAGTACTGAGCACCCAGCACCCCGAGCACTGAGCACCCTGAATACTGAGCACTAAGCACCCTGAGCGCTGAGCACCCAGCACCCCAAGCACGGAGCACCCAGGACCCCGAGCACTGAGTACTGAGCACCCAGCACCCTGAGTACTGAGCACCAAGCTCCCCGAGCACTGAGCACCCTGAGTACTGAGCACCCAGCACCCCGAGCACTGAGCACCCAGCACCCTGAGTAATGAGCACCCAGCACCCCGAGTACTGAGCACCCAGCACCGTGAGTACTGAGCACCCAGCACACTGAGTACTGAGCACCCAGCACCCTGAGCACTGAGCACAAAGCACGCTGAGTACTGAGCACTGAGCACCCTGAGTACTGAGCACCAAGGACCCTGAGTACTGAGCCCCCAGCTCCCTGAGCACTGAGCACAAAGCACGCTGAGTACTGAGCGCTGAGCACCCTGAGTACTGAGCACCGAGCACCCTGAGTACTGAGCACCCAGCAGCCTGAGCACTGAGCACCCAGCACCCTGAGCACTGAGCACCCAGCACCCCGAGCACTGAGCACCCAGCACCCTGAGCACTGAGCACCCAGCACAACGAGTACTGAGCACCCAGCACCCTGAGTACTGAGCACCCAGCACAACGAGCACTGAGCACCCAGCACCCCGAGCACTGAGCACCCAGCACCCCGAGAATGAGCACCCAGCACCCTGAGTACTGATAACCGAGCACCCTGAGGACTGAGCACCCAGCACGCTGAGCACTGAGCACACAGCACCCCGAGTACTGAGCAAACAGCACACCGAGCACTGAGCACCCAGTACCCCGAGAATGAGCACCCAGCACCCTGAATACTGAGCACCCAGCACCCTGAGTACTGAGCACCCAGCACAAGGAGCACTGAGCACCCTGAGTACTGAGCACCCAGCACCCTGAGTACTGAGCACTAAGCACCCTGAGCGCTGAGCACCCAGCACCCCAAGCACGGAGCACCCAGGACCCCGAGCACTGAGTACTGAGCACCCAGCACCCTGAGTACTGAGCACCAAGTTCCCCGAGAACTGAGCACCCTGAGTACTGAGCACCCAGCACCCCGATAACAGAGCACCCAGCACCCTCAGCACTGTGCACCCAGCACCCCGAGCACTGAGCACTCAGCACCCTGAGTACTGAGCTCCCTGAGTACTGAGCACCGATCACCCTGAGCACTGAGCACCCAGCACCCTGAGCACTGAGCACCCAGCACCCTGAGTACTGAGCACCGAGCACCCCGAGCACTGAGCACCCAGCACCCTGAGGACTGAGCACCCAGCACGAAGAGTACTGAGCACCGAGCATCCTGAGCACTGAGCACCGAGCACCCCGAACACTGAGCACCCAGCACCCTGAGGACTGAGCACCCAGCACCAAGAGTACTGAGCACCGAGCACCCCGAGCACTGAGCACCAAGCACCCCAAGCACTGAGCAACCAGCACCCTGAGTACTGAGCACCCAGCACCCCGAGCACTGAGCACCCAGCACCCTGAGTAATGAGCACCCAGCACCCAGAGTACTGAGCACCCAGCACCGTGAGTACTGAGCACCCAGCACCCTGAGTACTGAGCACCCAGCACCCTGAGCACTGAGCACAAAGCACGCTGAGTACTGAGCACTGAGCACCCTGAGTACTGAGCACCAAGGACCCTGAGTACTGAGCACCCAGCACCCTGAGCACTGAGCACAAAGCACTCTGAGTACTGAGCGCTGAGCACCCTGAGTACTGAGCACCGAGCACCCTGAGTACTGAGCACCCAGCACCCTGAGCACTGAGCACCCAGCACCCTGAGCACTGAGCACCCTGCACCCCGAGCACTGAGCACCCAGCACCCTGAGCACTGAGCACCCAGCACCCCGAGTACTGAGCACCCAGCGCCCTGAGTACTGAGTACCCAGCACAACGAGCACTGAGCACCCAGCACCCCGAGCACTGAGCAACCAGCACCCCGAGAATAAGCACCCAGCACCCTGAGTACTGAGAACCGAGCACCCTGAGTACTGAGCACCCAGCACGCTGAGCACTGAGCACCCAGCACCCCGATTACTGAGCAAACAGCACACCGAGCACTGAGCACCCAGCACCCCGAGAATGAGCACCCAGCACACTGAGTACTGAGCACCCAGCACCCTGAGTACTGAGCACCCAGCACAACGAGCACTGAGCACCCTGAGTACTGAGCACCCAGCACCCTGAGTACTGAGCACTAAGCATCCAGAGCGCTGAGCACCCAGCAGCCCAAGCACGGAGCACCCAGGACACCGAGCACTGAGTAATGAGCACCCAGCACCCTGAGTACTGAGCACCGAGCTGCCTGAGCACTGAGCACCCTGAGTACTGAGCACCCAGCACCCCGATCACAGAGCAGCCAGCACCCTCAGCACTGAGCTCCCATCACCCCGAGCACTGAGCACCCAGCACCCTGAGTACTGAGCACCCTGAGGACTGAGCACCGATCACCCTGAGCACTGAGCACCCATCACCCTGAGTACTGAGCACCCAGCACCCTGAGTACTGAGCACCGAGCACCCCGAGTACTGAGCACCCAGCACCCTGAGCACTGAGCACCCAGCACCCTGAGCACTGAGCCCCCAGCACCCTGAGTACTAAGCACCCAGCACCCTGAGTACTGAGCACCCTGCACCCTGAGTACTGAGCACAAAGCACACTGAGTACTGATCACCCAGCGTACTGAGCACCGAGCACCCCGAGCACTGAGCACCCAGCACCCTGAGTACTGAGCACCCAGCATACTGAGCACCGAGCACCCAGCACCCTGAGTACTGAGCACCCAGCACCCTGAGCACTGAGCACCCAGCACCCTGAGCACTGAGCCCCCAGCACCCTGAGGACTGAGCACCCAACGTACTGAGCACCGAGCACCCTGAGCACTGAGCACCCAGCACCATGAGTACTGAGCACCCAGCACCCTGAGCAATGAGCACCCTGAGTACTGAGCACCCAGCACCTTGAGCACTGAGCACCGAGCACCCCGAGCACTGAGCACCCATCACCCGGAGTACTGAGCACCCAGCACGCTGCGTACTAAGCACCGAGCACCCTGAGTACTGAGCACCCAGCACCCTGAGCACTGAACACACAGCACCCTGAGTACTGAGCACCTCGAGCACTGAGCACCCAGCACCCTGAGTACTGAGCACCGAGCACCCCGAGCACTGAGCCCCCAGCACCCCGAGCACTGAGCACCCAGCACCCCGAGCACTGAGCACCCAGCACCCTGAGTTCTGAGCACCCAGCACCCTGAGTACATAGCACCCAGCACACTGAGCACTGAGTACCCAGCACCCTGAGCACTGAGCACCCAGCACCCTGAGCACTGAGCACACAGCACCTGAGCACTGAGCACCCAGCACCCTGAGTACTGAGCACTGAGCACCCAGCACCCTGAGTACTGAGCACTGAGCACCCAGCACACTGAGCACTGAGCACCCAGCACCCTGAGCACTGAGCACCCAGCTCCCGAGTACAGAGCACCCAGCACCCTGAGTACTGAACACCCAGCACCCTGAGTACTGAGCACCCAGCACCCCGAGTACTGAGCACCCAGCACCCTGAGTACTGAGCACCCAGCACCCTGAGCACTGAGCACCCAGCACCCCGAGCACTGAGCACCCAGCACCCTGAGTACTGAGCACCCAGCACCCTGAGCACTCAGCACCCAGCACCCTGAGCACTGAGCACCCAGCACCCTGAGCACTGAGCACCCAGCACCCTGAGTAGTGAGAAACCAACGTACTGAGCACCGAGCACCCCGAGCACTGAGCACCCAGCACCCTGAGTACTGAGCACCGATCACCCCGAGCAATGAGTACCCAGCACCCTGAGTACTGAGCTCCGAGCACCCCGAGCACTGAGCACCCAGCGCCCCGAGCACTGAGCACCCAGCACCCTGAATACTGAGCACTGAGCACCCAGCACCCCGAATACTGAGCACCCAGCACAATGAGTACTGAGCACCCACCACCCTGAATACTGAGCACCCAGCACCCTGAGTACTGAGCACCCAGCACCCTGAGCACTGAGCACCCAGCACCCCGAGCACTGAGCACCCAGCACCCTGAGTACTGAGCACCCAGCACCCTGAGCACTGAGCACCCAGCACCCTGAGCACTGAGCACCCAGCACCCTGAGCACTGAGCACCCAGCACCCTGAGTAGTGAGCACCCAACGTACTGAGCACCGAGCACCCCGAGCACTGAGCACCCAGTACCCGGAGTACTGAGCACCCAGCACCATGAGTACTAAGCAACGAGCACCCTGAGTACTGAGCACCCAGCACCCTGAGCACTGAACACACAGCACTCTGAGTACTGAGCACCTCGCGCACTGAGCACCCAGCACCCTGAGTACTGGGCACCGAGCACCCCGAGCACTGAGCACCAAGCACCGCGAGCCCTGAGCACCCAGCACCCCGAGCACTGAGCACCCAGCCCCCTGAGTACTGAGCACCCAGCACCCTGAGTACTGAGCACCCAGCACCCTTAGCACTGAGTACCCAGCACCCTGAGCACTGAGCACCCAGCACCCTGAGCACTGAGCACACAGCACCCTGAGCACTGAGCACCCAGCACCCTGAGTACTGAGCACTGAGCACCCAGAACCCCGAGCACTGTGCACCGAGCACCCTGAGTACTGAGCACTGAGCACCCAGCACCCCGAGCACTGAGCACCCAGCACCCTGAGCACTGAGCACCCAGCACCCGAGTACTGAGTACCCAGCACCCTGAGTACTGAGCACCCAACACCCTGAGTACTGAGCACCGAGCACTCTGAGAACTGAGCACCCAGCACCCCGAGTACTGAGCACCCAGCACGGTGAGCACTGAGCACCCAGCACCCCGAGCACTGAGCACCCAGCACCCTGAGTACTGAGCACCCAGCACCCTGAGCACTGAGCACCCAGCACCCTGAGCACTGAGCACCCAGCACCCTGAGCACTGAGCACCCAGCACCCTGAGTAGTGAGCACCCAACGTACTGAGCACCGAGCACCACGAGCACTGAGCACCCAGCACCCTGAGTACTGAGCACCGATTACCCCGAGCACTGAGCACCCAGCACCCTGGGTACTGAGCTCCGAGCACCCCGAGCACTGAGCACACAGCGCCCCGAGCACTGAGCACCGAGCACCCTGAGCACTGAGCACCCAGCAGCCTGAGTACTGAGCACCCAGCACCCCGAGCACTGAGCACCCAGCACCCTGATCACTGAGCACCCAGCACACTGAGCACTGATCACCCAGCACACTGCGCACTGAGCACCCAGCACCCTGAGTACTGAGCACCCAGCACCCTGAGTACTGAGCACTCAGCACCCTGAGTACTGAGCACCGAGCACCCCGAGCACTGAGCACCCAGCACCCTGAGCACTGAGCACCCTGAGGACTGAGCACCCAGCACCCTGAGCACTGAGCACCCAGAACCCCGAGCACTGAGCACCCAGCTCCCTGAGTACTGAGCACCCAGCACCCCGAGCACTGAGCACCCAGCACCCTGAGTACTGAGCACCCTGAGTACTGAGCACCGATCACCCTGAGCACTGAGCTCCCAGAACCCTGAGTACTGAGCACCCAGCACCCTGAGCACTGACCACCCAGCACCCTGAGTACTGAGCACCCAGCACCCTGAGCACTGAGCACCCAGCACCCTGAGTACTGAGCACCCAGCACCCTTAGCACTGAGCACCCAGCACGCTGAGTACTGAGCACACAGCACCCCGAGCACTGAGCACCCAGCACCCCGAGAATGAGCACCCAGCACCCCGAGTACTGAGCACCGAGCACCCTGAGCACTGAGTACCCAGCACGCTGAGAACTGAGCACCCAGCACCCTGAGTACTGAGCACCCAGCACCCTGAGTACTGAGCCCCCAGCACCCTGAGCACTGAGCACCCAGCACCCCGAGTACTGAGCACCCAGCACCCTGAGCACTGAGCCCCCAGCACCTTGAGTACTGAGCACCCAGCACCCTGAGTACTGAACACCCAGCACACTGAGCACTGAGCACTGAGCACCCTGAGCCCTGAGTACTGAGCACCGAGCACCCCGAGAACTCAGCACCCAGCACCCGGCGTACTGAGCACCCAGCACCCTGAGTACTGAGCACCCAGCACCCCGAGCACTGAGCACCCAGCACCCTGAGCACTGAGCACCCAGCACCCTGAGTACTGAGCACTGAGCACCCAGCACCCCGAGCACTGAGCACCCAGCACCCTGAGTACTAAGCACCCAGCACCCTGAGCACTGAACACACAGCACCCTGAGCACTGAACACAGAGCACCCTGAGTACTGAGCACATCGAGCACTGAGCACCCAGCACCCAGCGTACTGAGCACCGAGCACCCCGAGCACTGAGCACCCAGCACCCTGAGTACTGAGCACCCAGCACCCCGAGCACTGAGCACGCAGCACCCTGAGTACTGAGCACCCAGCGTACTGAGCACCGAGCACCAAGCACCCTGAGTACTGAGCACCCAGCAATCTGAGAACTGAGCACCCAGCACCCTGAGCACTGAGCACCCAGCACCCCGAGCACTGAGCACCCAGCACCCCGAGCACTGAGCCTGAGCACCCTGAGTACTGAGCACTGAGCACCCTGAGTACTGAGCACAGAGCACCCTGAGTACTGAGCACCCAGCACCCCGAGCACTGAGCACCGAGCACCCTGAGTAGTGAGCACCCAGCACCCTGAGCACTGAGCACCCAGCACAACGAGTACTGAGCACCCAGCACCCGGATTACTGAGCACCAAGCACCCTGAGCACTGAGCAACCAGCACCCCGAGCCCTGAGCACCCAGCACCCTGAGTACTACGCACCCAGCACCCTGAGTACTGAGCACCCTGCACCCTGAGTACTGAGCACCCAGCACACTGAGTACTGATCACCCAGCGTACTGAGCACCGAGCACCCCGAGCACTGAGCACCCAGCACCCTGAGTACTGAGCACCCTGCACCCTGAGTACTGAGCACCCAGCACACTGAGTACTGAGCACCCAGCGTACTGAGCACCCAGCACCTTGAGCACTGAGCACCGAGCACCCCGAGCACTGAGCACCCAGCACCCGGAGTACTGAGCACCCAGCACCCTGCGTACTAAGCACCGAGCACCCTGAGTACTGAGCACCCAGCACTCTGAGCACTGAACACACAGCACCCTGAGTACTGAGCACCTCGAGCACTGAACACCCAGCACCCTGAGTACTGAGCACCGAGCACCCCGAGCACTGAGCACCCAGCACCCCGAGCACTGAGCACCCAGCACCCCGAGCACTGAGCACCCAGCACCCTGAGTTCTGAGCACCCAGCACCCTGAGTACTGAGCACCCTGCACCCTGAGCACTGAGTACCCAGCACACTGAGCACTGAGCACCCAGCACCCTGAGCACTGAGCACACAGCACCCTGAGCACTGAGCACCCAGCACCCTGAGTACTGAGCACTGAGCACCCAGCACCCTGAGTACTGAGAACCCAGCACCCCGAGTACTGAGCACCCAGCACCCTGAGTACTGAGCACCCAGCACCCTGAGCACTGAGCACCCAGCACCCCGAGCACTGAGCAACCAGCACCCTGAGTACTGAGCACCCAGCACCCTGAGCACTGAGCACCCAGCACCCTGAGTACTGAACACCCAGCACCCAGAGCACTGAGCACTGAGCACACTCAGCAGTGAGTACTGAGCACTGAGCACCCTGAGCACTGAGTACCCAGCACCCTGAGTACTGAGCAACCAGCACCCTGAGCACTGAGCACTGAGCACCCAGCACCCTGAGCAATGAGCACTGAACACCCAGCACCCCGAGCACTGAGCACCCAGCACCCCGAGCACTGAGCACCCAGCACCCTGAGTACTGAGCACCCTGAGTACTGAGCACCGATCACCCTGAGCACTGAGCTCCCAGCTCCCTGAGTACTGAGCACCCAGCACCCTGAGCACTGAGCACACAGCACCCTGAGTACTGAGCACCCAGCACCCTGAGCACTGAGCACCCAGCACCCTGAGTACTGAGCACCCAGCACCCTGAGCACTGAACACCCAGCACCCTGAGTACTGCGCACCCAGCACCCCGAGCACTGAGCACCCAGCACCCCAAGAATGAGCACCCAGCACCCCGAGTACTGAGCACCGAGCACCCTGAGCACTGAGTACCCAGCACCCTGAGCACTGAGCACCCAGCACCCTGAGCACTGAGCACCCAGCACCCTGAGTACTGAGCAACCAGCACCCTGAGCACTGAGTACCCAGCACCCTGAGCACTGAGCACCCAGCACCCTGAGCACTGAGCACCCGGCACCCTGAGCACTGAGCACCCAGCACCCTGAGTACTGAGCACCCAGCACCCTGAGCACTGAGTACCCAGCACCCTGAGCACTGAGCACCCAGCACCCTGAGCACTGAGCACCCGGCACCCTGAGCACTGAGCACCCAGCACCCTGAGTACTGAGCACTGAGCACCCAGCACCCCGAGTACTGAGCACCCAGCACCCTGAGTACTGAGCACTGAGCACCCAGCACCCCGAGCACTGAGCACCCAGCACCCTGAGCACTGAGCACCCAGCACCCGAGTACTGGGCACCCAGCACCCTGAGTACTGAGCACCCAGCACCCTGAGTACTGAGCACAAAGCACCCCGAGTGCTGGGCAACCAACACCCTGAGTACTGAGCACCCAGCACCCTGAGCACTAAGCACCCAGCACCCCGTGCACTGAGCACCCAGCACCCTGAGTACTGAGAACCCAGCACCCTGAGCACTGAGCACCCAGCACCCTGAGCACTGAGCACCCAGCACCCTGAGCACTGAGCACGCAGCACCCTGAGTAGTGAGCACCCAACGTACTGAGCATCGAGCACCCTGAGCACTGAGCACCCAGCACCCTGAGTACTGAGCACCGAGCACCCCGAGCACTGAGCACCCAGCACCCTGAGTACTGAGCTCCGTGCACCCCGAGCACTGAGCACCCAGCGCCCCGAGCACCGAGCACCCTGAGCACTGAGCACCCAGCACCCTGAGTACTGAGCACCCAGCACCCTGAGCAATGAGCACCCTGAGGACTGAGCACCCAGCACCCTGAGCACTGAGCACACAGCACACTGAGCACTGAGCACCCAGCACCCTGAGTAATGAGCACTGAGCACGCAGCACCCCGAGCACCGAGCACCCTGAGCACTGAGCACCCAGCACCCTGAGGACTGAGCACACAGCACCCCGAGCACTGCGCACCCAGCACCCTGAGCACTGAGCACCCAGCACCCTGAGCAATGAGCACCCAGCACCCTGAGCACTGAGCACCCAGGACCCTGAGTAGTGAGCACTCAACGTACTGAGCACCGAGCACCCCGAGCACTGAGCACCCAGCACCCTGAGTACTGAGCACCGAGCACCCCGAGCACTGAGCACCCAGCACCCTGAGTACTGAGCTCCGAGCACCCCGAGCACTGAGCACCCAGCGCCCTGAGTACTGAGCACCCAGCACCCTGAGTACTGAACACCCAGCACCCTGAGCACTGAGCACTGAGCACACTCAGCACTGAGTACTGAGCACTGAGCACCCTGAGCACTGAGCAACCAGCACCCTGAGTACTGAACACCCAGCACCCTGAGCACTGAGCACTGAGCACACTCAGCACTGAGTACTGAGCACTGAGCACCCTGAGCACTGAGCAACCAGCACCCTGAGTACTGAGCAACCAGCACCCTGAGCACTGAGCACCCAGCACCCTGAGTACTGAGCACCCAGCACCCTGAGTACTGAACACCCAGCACCCAGAGCACTGAGCACTGAGCACACTCAGCAGTGAGTACTGAGCACTGAGCACCCTGAGCACTGAGTACCCAGCACCCTGAGTACTGAGCAACCAGCACCCTGAGCACTGAGCACTGAGCACCCAGCACCCTGAGCAATGAGCACTGAACACCCAGCACCCCGAGCACTGAGCACCCAGCACCCCGAGCACTGAGCACCCAGCACCCTGAGTACTGAGCACCCTGAGTACTGAGCACCGATCACCCTGAGCACTGAGCTCCCAGCTCCCTGAGTACTGAGCACCCAGCACCCTGAGCACTGAGCACACAGCACCCTGAGTACTGAGCACCCAGCACCCTGAGCACTGAGCACCCAGCACCCTGAGTACTGAGCACCCAGCACCCTGAGCACTGAGCACCCAGCACCCTGAGTACTGCGCACCCAGCACCCCGAGCACTGAGCACCCAGCACCCCAAGAATGAGCACCCAGCACCCCGAGTACTGAGCACCGAGCACCCTGAGCACTGAGTACCCAGCACCCTGAGCACTGAGCACCCAGCACCCTGAGCACTGAGCACCCAGCACCCTGAGTACTGAGCACCCAGCACCCTGAGCACTGAGTACCCAGCACCCTGAGCACTGAGCACCCAGCACCCTGAGCACTGAGCACCCGGCACCCTGAGCACTGAGCACCCAGCACCCTGAGTACTGAGCACCCAGCACCCTGAGCACTGAGTACCCAGCACCCTGAGCACTGAGCACCCAGCACCCTGAGCACTGAGCACCCGGCACCCTGAGCACTGAGCACCCAGCACCCTGAGTACTGAGCACTGAGCACCCAGCACCCCGAGTACTGAGCACCCAGCACCCTGAGTACTGAGCACTGAGCACCCAGCACCCCGAGCACTGAGCACCCAGCACCCTGAGCACTGAGCACCCAGCACCCGAGTACTGGGCACCCAGCACCCTGAGTACTGAGCACCCAGCACCCTGAGTACTGAGCACAAAGCACCCCGAATGCTGGGCAACCAACACCCTGAGTACTGAGCACCCAGCACCCTGAGCACTAAGCACCCAGCACCCCGTGCACTGAGCACCCAGCACCCTGAGTACTGAGAACCCAGCACCCTGAGCACTGAGCACCCAGCACCCTGAGCACTGAGCACCCAGCACCCTGAGCACTGAGCACGCAGCACCCTGAGTAGTGAGCACCCAACGTACTGAGCATCGAGCACCCTGAGCACTGAGCACCCAGCACCCTGAGTACTGAGCACCGAGCACCCCGAGCACTGAGCACCCAGCACCCTGAGTACTGAGCTCCGTGCAAACCGAGCACTGAGCACCCAGCGCCCCGAGCACCAAGCACCCTGAGCACTGAGCACCCAGCACCCTGAGTACTGAGCACCCAGCACCCTGAGCAATGAGCACCCTGAGGACTGAGCACCCAGCACCCTGAGCACTGAGCACACAGCACCCTGAGCACTGAGCACCCAGCACCCTGAGTAATGAGCACTGAGCACGCAGCACCCCGAGCACTGAGCACCCAGCACCCTGAATACTGAGCACTGAGCACCCAGCACCCCGAGCACTGAGCACCCAGCACCCAGAGCACTGAGCACGCAGCACCTGAGTACTGAGCACCCAGCACCCTGAGTACTGAGCACCCAGCACCCTGAGTACTGAGCACCCAGCACCCCGAGCACTGAGCACCCAGCACCCTGAGTACTGAGCACCCAGCACGCTGAGCACTGAGCACCCAGCACCCTGAGCACGGAGCACCCAGCACCCTGAGCACTGAGCACGCAGCACCCTGAGTAGTGAGCACCCAACGTACTGAGCATCGAGCACCCTGAGCACTGAGCACCCAGCACCCTGAGTACTGAGCACCGAGCACCCCGAGCACTGAGCACCCAGCACCCTGAGTACTGAGCTCCGAGCACCCCGAGCACTGAGCACAAAGCGCCCCGAGCACTGAGCACCCTGAGCACTGAGCACCCAGCACCCTGAGTACTGAGCACCCAGCACCCTGAGCAATGAGCACCCTGAGGACTGAGCACCCAGCACCCTGAGCACTGAGTACCCAGCACCCTGAGTACTGAGCACTGAGATCCCTGATTACTGAGCACGGAGCACCCTGAGTACTGAGCACCCAGCACCCTGATCACTGAGCACCCAGCACCCTGAGCACTGAGCACCAAGCACCCTGAGTACTGAGCACCCAGCACCCTGAGCACTGACTACCCAGCACCATGAGCACTGAGCACCCAGCACCCTGAGCACTGAGCACCCAGCACCCTGAGCACTGAGCACCCAGCACCCTGAGTATTGAGCACTGAGCACCGAGCACCCCGAGCACTGAGCATCCAGCACCCTGAGTACTGAGCACTGAGCACCCAGCACACCGAGCACTGAGCACCCAGCACCCTGAGCACTGAGCACCCAGCACCCTGAGTACTGAGCACCGAGCACCCTGAGTACTTAGCACCCAGCACCCTGAGTACTGAGCACCCAGCACCCTGAGTACTGAGCACCCAGCAACCTGAGCACTGAGCACCCAGCACCCTGAGCACTGAGCACCCAGCATCCTGAGTACTGAGCACCCAGCACCCTGAGCACTGAGCACCCAGCACCCTGAGCACTGAGCACCCAGCACCCTGAGCACTGAGCACCCAGCACCCTGAGTAGTGAGCACCCAACGTACTGAGCACCGAGCACCCCGAGCACTGAGCACCCAGCACCCTGAGTACTGAGCTCCGAGCACCCTGAGCACTGAGCACCCAGCGCCCCGAGCACCGAGCACCCTGAGCACTGAGCACCCAGCACCCTGAGTACTGAGCATACAGCACCCTGAGCAATGAGCACCCTGAGTACTGAGCACCCAGCACCTTGAGCACTGAGCACCTAGCACCCCGAGCACTGAGCACCCAGCACCCGGAGTACTGAGCACCCAGCACCCTGAGTACTAAGCACCTAGCACCCTGAGTACTGAGCACCCAGCACCCTGAGCACTGAATACAAGGCACCCTGATTACTGAGCACCTCGAGCACTGAGCACCCAGCACCGCGAGCACTGAGCACATAGTACCCCGAGCACTGAGCACCCAGCACCCTGAGTACTGAGCACCCAGCACCCTGAGTACTGAGCACCCAGCACCCTGAGCACTGAGTACCCAGCACCTGAGCACTGAGCACCCAGCACCCTGAGCACTGAGCACACAGCACCCTGAGCACTGAGCACCCAGCACCCTGAGTACTGAGCACTGAGCACCCAGCACCCGAGCACTGAGCACCCAGCAACCTGAGTACTGAGCACCGAGCACCCCGAGTACTGAGCACCCAGCACCCTGAGTACTGAGCTCCGAGCACCCCGAGCATTGAGCACCCAGAACCCTGAGTACTGAGCACATAGCACCCTAAGCAATGAGCACCCTGAGTACTGAGCACCCAGCACCTTGAGCACTGAGCACCGAGCACCCCGAGCACTGAGCACCCAGCACCTGGAGTACTGAGCACCCAGCACCCTGAGTACTAAGCACCGAGCACCCTGAGTACTGAGCACCCAGCACCCTGAGCACTGAACACACAGCACCCTGAGTACTGAGCACCTCGAGCACTGAGCACCCAGCACCCTGAGTACTGAGCACCGAGCACCCCGAGCACTGAGCACAAAGCACCGCGAGCACTGAGCACCCAGCACCCTGAGTACTGAGCACCCAGCACCCCGAGCACTGATCACCCAGCACCCTGAGCACTGAGCACCCAGCACCCTGAGCACTGAGCACACAGCACCCTGAGCACTGAGCACCCAGCACCCTGAGTACTGAGCACTGAGCACCCAGCACCCGAGCACTGAGCACCCAGCAACCTGAGTACTGAGCACCGAGCACCCCGAGTACTGAGCACCCAGCACCCTGAGTACTGAGCTCCGAGCACCCCGAGCATTGAGCACCCAGAACCCTGAGTACTGAGCACATAGCACCCTAAGCAATGAGCACCCTGAGTACTGAGCACCCAGCACCTTGAGCACTGAGCACCGAGCACCCCGAGCACTGAGCACCCAGCACCTGGAGTACTGAGCACCCAGCACCCTGAGTACTAAGCACCGAGCACCCTGAGTACTGAGCACCCAGCACCCTGAGCACTGAACACACAGCACCCTGAGTACTGAGCACCTCGAGCACTGAGCACCCAGCACCCTGAGTACTGAGCACCGAGCACCCCGAGCACTGAGCACCCAGCACCGCGAGCACTGAGCACCCAGCACCCTGAGTACTGAGCACCCAGCACCCCGAGCACTGATCACCCAGCACCCTGAGTACTGAGCACCCAGCACCCTGAGCACTGAGCACCCAGCACCCTGAGTACTGAGCACCCAGCACCCTGAGTACTGAGCAACCAGCACCCTGAGCACTGAGCACTGAGCACCCAGCACCCTGAGCACTGAGCACCCAGCACCCCGAGCACTGAGCACCCAGCACCCCGAGCACTGAGCACCCAGCACACTGATCACCCAGCACCCTGAGTACTGAGCACCCAGCACCCTTAGCACTGAGCACCCAGCACCCTGAGTACTGAGCACTGATCACCCTGAGCACTGAGCACCCAGCACCCCGAGCACTGAGCACCCAGCACCCTGAGTACTGAGCTCCCAGCACCCCGAGCACTGAGCACCCAGTACCCTGAGTACTGAGCACCCTGAGTACTGAGCACCGATCACCCTGAGCACTGAGCTCCCAGCACCCTGAGTACTGAGCACCCAGCACCCTGAGTACTGAGCACCCAGCACCCTGAGCACTGAGCACCCAGCACCCTGAGTACTGAGCACCCAGCACCCTGAGTACTGAGCACTGAGCACCCAGCACCCCGAGCACTGAGCACCCAGCACCCTGAGCACTGAGCACCCAGCACCCTGAGCACTGAGCACCCAGCACCCTGAGTACTGATCACTGACCACCTAGCACCCCGAGTACTGAGCACCCAGCACCCTGAGTACTGAGCACTGAGCACCCAGCACCCCGAGCACTGAGCACCCAGCACCCTGAGCACTGAGCACCCAGCACCCGAGTACTGAGCACCCAGCACCCTGAGTACTGAGCACCCAGCACCCTGAGTACTGAGCACCCAGTACCCCGAGTACTGAGCACCCAACACCCTGAGTACTGAGCACCCAGCACCCTGAGCACTGAGCACCCAGCACCCTGAGCACTGAGCACCCAGCACCCTGAGTACTGAGCACCCAGCACCCTGAGCACTGAGCACCCAGCACCCTGAGCACTGAGCACCCAGCACCCTGAGCACTGAGCACACAGCACCCTGAGTACTGAGCACCCAGGACCCTGAGTACTGAGCACTGAGCACGCAGCACCCTGAGCACTGAGCACCCAGCACCCTGAGTACTGAGCACTGAGCACCCAGCACCCCGAGCACTGAGCACCCAGCACACTGAGCACTGAGCACCCAGCACCCTGAGCACTGAGCACCCAGCACCCTGAGCACTGAGCACCCAGCACCGGAGTACTGAGCACCCAGCACCCTGAGTACTGAGCACACAGCACCCTGAGTACTGAGCACCCAGCACCCTGAGCACTGAGCACCCAGCACCCTGAGCACTGAGCACCCAGCACCCTGAGCACTGAGCACCCAGCACCCTGAGTAGTGAGCACCCAACGTACTGAGCACCGAGCACCCCGAGCACTGAGCACCCAGCACCCTGAGTACTGAGCACCGATCACCCCGAGCACTGAGCACCCAGCACCCTGAGTACTGAGCTCCGAGCACCCCGAGCACTGAGCACCCAGCGCCCCGAGCACTGAGCACCCAGCACCCTGAGCACTGAGCACCCAGCACCCTGAGTACTGAGCACCCAGCACCCTGAGTACTGAACACCCAGCACCCTGAGCACTGAGCACTGAGCACCCTGAGCACTGAGTACTGAGCACTGAGCAACCTGAGCACTGAGCACCCAGCACCCCGAGTACTGAGCACCCAGCACGCCGAGCACTGAGCACCCAGCGCCCTGAGCACTGAGCACCCAGCACCCCGAGCACTGAGCACTGAGCACCCTGAGCACTGTGCACCCAGCACACCGAGTACTGAGCACTGAGCACCCTGAGTACTGAGCACCAAGCACCCTAAGTACTGAGCACTGAGCACCCTGAGTACTGAGCACACAGCACCCTGAGCACTGAGTACCCAGCACCCTGAGTACTGAGCACTGAGAACCCTGAGTACTGAGCACCGAGCACCCTGAGTACTGAGCACCCAGCACCCTGATCACTGAGCACCCAGCACCCTGAGCACTGAGCACCCAGCACCTTGAGTACTGAGCACCGAGCACCCCGAGCACTGAGCACCCAGCACCCTGAGTACTGAGCACCCAGCACCCTGAGCACTGAGCACCCAGCACCCTGAGCACTGAGCACCCAGCAGCCCGAGCACTGATCACCCAGCACCCTGAGTACTGAGCACCCAGCACCCTGAGCACTGAGCACCCAGCACCCTGAGTACTGAGCACCCAGCATCCTGAGTACTGAGAAACCAGCACCCTGAGCACTGAGCACTGAGCACCCAGCACCCTGAGCACTGAGCACTGAACACCCAGCACCCCGAGCACTGAGCACCCAGCACCCCGAGCACTGAGCACCCAGCACCCTGAGCACTGAGCACCCTGTGGACTGAACACCCAGCACCCTGAGCACTGAGCACCCAGCACCCTGAGTACTGAGCACCGATCACCCTTAGCACTGAGCACCCAGCACCCCGAGCACTGAGCACCCAGCACCCTGAGTACTGAGCTCCCAGCACCCCGAGTACTGAGCACCCAGCACCCTGAGCACTGAGAACCCAGCACCCTGAGTACTGAGCACCCAGCACCCTGAGCACTGAGCACCCAGCACCCTGAGTACTGAGCTCCCAGCACCCCGAGTACTGAGCACCCAGCACCCTGAGCACTGAGAACCCAGCACCCTGAGTACTGAGCACCCAGCACCCCGAGCACTGAGCACCCAGCACCCTGAGTACTGAGCTCCCAGCACCCCGAGTACTGAGCACCCAGCACCCTGAGCACTGAGAACCCAGCACCCTGAGTACTGAGCACCCAGCACCCCGAGTACTGAGCACCCAGCACCCCGAGCACTGAGCACCCAGCACCCCAAGAATGAGCACCCAGGACACCGAGTACTGAGCACCGAGCACCCTGAGCACTGAGTACCCAGCACCCTGAGCACAGAGCACCCAGCACCCTGAGTACTGAGCAACCAGCACCCTGAGTACTGAGCACCCAGCACCCTGAGCACTGAGCACCGAGCACCCCGAGTACTGAGCACCCATCAACCTGAGTACTGAACACCCAGCACCCTGTGCACTGAGCACTTAGCACCCTGAGCACTGAGTACTGAGCACCGAGCACCCCGAGCACTGAGCACCCAGCACCCGGAGTACTGAGCACCCAGCACCCTGAGTACTAAGCACCGAGCACCCTGAGTACTGAGCACCCAGCACCCTGAACACTGAACATACAGCACCCTGAGTACTGAGCACCTCGAGCACTGAGCACCCAGCACCCTGAGTACTGAGCACCGAGCACCCCGAGCACTGAGCACCCAGCACCTCGAGCACTGAGCACCCAGCACCCCGAGCACTGAGCACCCAGCACCCTGAGCACTGAGCACCCAGCACCCTGAGTACTGAGCACCCAGCACCCTGAGCACTGAGTACCCAGCACCCTGAGCACTGAGCACCCAGCACCCTGAGCACTGAGCACCCGGCACCCTGAGCACTGAGCACCCAGCACCCTGAGTACTGAGCACTGAGCACCCAGCACCCCAAGTACTGAGCACCCAGCACCCTGAGTACTGAGCACTGAGCACCCAGCAACCCGAGCACTGAGCACCCAGCACCCTGAGCACTGAGCACCCAGCACCCGAGTACTGGGCACCCAGCACCCTGAGTACTGAGCACCCAGCACCCTGAGTACTGAGCACAAAGCACCCCGAGTGCTGGGCAACCAACACCCTGAGTACTGAGCACCCAGCACCCTGAGCACTGAGCACCCAGCACCCCGAGCACTGAGCACCCAGCACCCTGAGCACTGAGCACCCAGCACCCTGAGCACGGAGCACCCTGCACCCTGAGCACTGAGCACGCAGCACCCTGAGTAGTGAGCACCCAACGTACTGAGCATCGAGCACCCTGAGCACTGAGCACCCAGCACCCTGACTACTGAGCACCGAGCACCCCGAGCACTGAGCACCCAGCACCCTGAGTACTGAGCTCGGAGCACCCCGAGCACTGAGCACCCAGCGCCCCGAGCACTGAGCACCCTGAGCACTGAGCACCCAGCACCCTGAGTACTGAGCACCCAGCACCCTGAGCAATGAGCACCCTGAGGACTGAGCACCCAGCACCCTGAGCACTGAGCACACAGCACCCTGAGCACTGAGCACCCAGCACCCTGAGTACTGAGCACTGAGCACGCAGCACCCCGAGCACTGAGCACCCAGCACCCTGAGTACTGAGCACTGAGCACCCAGCACCCCGAGCACTGAGCACCCAGCACCCTGAGCACTGAGCACCCAGCACCCGAGTACTGAGCACCCAGCACCCTGAGTACAGAGCACCCCGCACCCTGAGTACTAAGCACACAGCACCCCGAGTACTGAGCACCCAGCACCCTGAGTACTGAGCACCCAGCACCCTGAGCACTGAGCACCCAGCACCCCGAGCACTGAGCACCCAGCACCCTGAGTACTGAGCACCCAGCACCCTGAGCACTGAGCACCCAGCACCCTGAGCACTGAGCACCCAGCACCCTGAGCACTGAGCACCCAGCACCCCGAGCACTGAGCACCCAGCACCCCGAGTACTGATCACCCAGCACCCTGAGTACTGAGCAGCCAGCACCCTGAGCACTGAGCACCTAGCACCCCGAGCACTGAGCACCCAGCACCCTGAGTACTGAGCACCCAGCACCCTGAGCATTGAGCACCCAGCACCCTGAGTACTGAGCACCGAGCACCCCGAGCACTGAGCACCCAGCACCCTGAGTACTGAGCTCCGAGCACCCCGAGCACTGAGCACCCAGCGCCCCGAGCACCGAGCACCCTGAGCACTGAGCACCCAGCACCCTGAGTACTGAGCACCCAGCACCCTGAGTACTGAACACCCAGCACCCTGAGCACTGAGCACACTCAGCACTGAGTACTGAGCTCCGAGCACCCCGAGCACTGAGCACCCAGCGCCCCGAGCACCGAGCACCCTGAGCACTGAGCACCCAGCACCCCGAGCACTGAGCACCCAGTACCCTGAGTACTGAGCACCCTGAGTACTGAGCACCGATCACCCTGAGCACTGAGCTCCCAGCACCCTGAGTACTGAGCACCCAGCACCCTGAGCACTGAGCACCCAGGACCCTGAGTACTGAGCACCCAGCATCCTGATCACTGAGCACCCAGCACCCTGAGTACTGAGCACCCAGCACCCTGAACACTGAGCACCCAGCACCCTGAGTACTGCGCACCCAGCACCCCGAGCACTGAGCACCCAGCACCCCAAGAATGAGCACCCAGCACCCCGAGTACTGAGCACCGAGCACCCTGAGCCCTGAGTACCCAGCACCCTGAGCACTGAGCACCCAGCACCCTGAGTACTGAGCACCCAGCACACTGAGTACTGAGCACCCAGCACACTGAGCACTGAGCACCGAGCACCCCGAGTACTGAGCACCCAGCACCCTGAGTACTGAGCTCCCAGCACCCTGAGTACTGAACACCCAGCACCCTGAGCACTGAGCACTGAGCACCCTGAGCACTGAGTACTGAGCACTGAGCACCCCGAGCACTGAGCACCCAGCACCCGGAGTACTGAGCACCCAGCACCCTGAGTACTAAGCACCGAGCACCCTGAGTACTGAGCACCCAGCACCCTGAACACTGAACATACAGCACCCTGAGTACTGAGCACCTCGAGCACTGAGCACGCAGCACCCTGAGAACTGAGCACCGAGCACCCAGAGCACTGAGCACCCAGCACCCCGAGCACTGAGCACCCAGCACCCCGAGCACTGAGCACCCAGCACCCTGAGCACTGAGCACCCAGCACCCTGAGTACTGAGCACCCAGCACCCTGAACACTGAACATACAGCACCCTGAGTACTGAGCACCTCGAGCACTGAGCACCCAGCACCCTGAGTACTGAGCACCGAGCACCCCGAGCACTGAGCACCCAGCACCCCGAGCACTGAGCACCCAGCACCCCGAGCACTGAGCACCCAGCACCCTGAGCACTGAGCACCCAGCACCCTGAGTACTGAGCACCCAGCACCCTGAGCACTGAGTACCCAGCACCCTGAGCACTGAGCACCCAGCACCCTGAGCACTGAGCACCCGGCACCCTGAGCACTGAGCACCCAGCACCCTGAGTACTGAGCACTGAGCACCCAGCACCCCAAGTACTGAGCACCCAGCACCCTGAGTACTGAGCACTGAGCACCCAGCAACCCGAGCACTGAGCACCCAGCACCCTGAGCACTGAGCACCCAGCACCCGAGTACTGGGCACCCAGCACCCTGAGTACTGAGCACCCAGCACCCTGAGTACTGAGCACAAAGCACCCCGAGTGCTGGGCAACCAACACCCTGAGTACTGAGCACCCAGCACCCTGAGCACTGAGCACCCAGCACCCCGAGCACTGAGCACCCAGCACCCTGAGTACTGAGCACCCAGCACCCTGAGCACTGAGCACCCAGCACCCTGAGCACGGAGCACCCAGCACCCTGAGCACTGAGCACGCAGCACCCTGAGTAGTGAGCACCCAACGTACTGAGCATCGAGCACCCTGAGCACTGAGCACCCAGCACCCTGAGTACTGAGCACCGAGCACCCCGAGCACTGAGCACCCAGCACCCTGAGTACTGAGCTCGGAGCACCCCGAGCACTGAGCACCCAGCGCCCCGAGCACTGAGCACCCTGAGCACTGAGCACCCAGCACCCTGAGTACTGAGCACCCAGCACCCTGAGCAATGAGCACCCTGAGGACTGAGCACCCAGCACCCTGAGCACTGAGCACACAGCACCCTGAGCACTGAGCACCCAGCACCCTGAGTACTGAGCACTGAGCACGCAGCACCCCGAGCACTGAGCACCCAGCACCCTGAGTACTGAGCACTGAGCACCCAGCACCCCGAGCACTGAGCACCCAGCACCCTGAGCACTGAGCACCCAGCACCCGAGTACTGAGCACCCAGCACCCTGAGTACTGAGCACCCCGCACCCTGAGTACTAAGCACACAGCACCCCGAGTACTGAGCACCCAGCACCCTGAGTACTGAGCACCCAGCACCCTGAGCACTGAGCACCCAGCACCCCGAGCACTGAGCACCCAGCACCCTGAGTACTGAGCACCCAGCACCCTGAGCACTGAGCACCCAGCACCCTGAGCACTGAGCACCCAGCACCCTGAGCACTGAGCACCCAGCACCCCGAGCACTGAGCACCCAGCACCCCGAGTACTGATCACCCAGCACCCTGAGTACTGAGCAGCCAGCACCCTGAGCACTGAGCACCTAGCACCCCGAGCACTGAGCACCCAGCACCCTGAGTACTGAGCACCCAGCACCCTGAGCATTGAGCACCCAGCACCCTGAGTACTGAGCACCGAGCACCCCGAGCACTGAGCACCCAGCACCCTGAGTACTGAGCTCCGAGCACCCCGAGCACTGAGCACCCAGCGCCCCGAGCACCGAGCACCCTGAGCACTGAGCACCCAGCACCCTGAGTACTGAGCACCCAGCACCCTGAGTACTGAACACCCAGCACCCTGAGCACTAAGCACACTCAGCACTGAGTACTGAGCTCCGAGCACCCCGAGCACTGAGCACCCAGCGCCCCGAGCACCGAGCACCCTGAGCACTGAGCACCCAGCACCCCGAGCACTGAGCACCCAGTACCCTGAGTACTGAGCACCCTGAGTACTGAGCACCGATCACCCTGAGCACTGAGCTCCCAGCACCCTGAGTACTGAGCACCCAGCACCCTGAGCACTGAGCACCCAGGACCCTGAGTACTGAGCACCCAGCATCCTGATCACTGAGCACCCAGCACCCTGAGTACTGAGCACCCAGCACCCTGAACACTGAGCACCCAGCACCCTGAGTACTGCGCACCCAGCACCCCGAGCACTGAGCACCCACCACCCCAAGAATGAGCACCCAGCACCCCGAGTACTGAGCACCGAGCACCCTGAGCACTGAGTACCCAGCACCCTGAGCACTGAGCACCCAGCACCCTGAGTACTGAGCACCCAGCACACTGAGTACTGAGCACCCAGCACACTGAGCACTGAGCACCGAGCACCCCGAGTACTGAGCACCCAGCACCCTGAGTACTGAGCTCCCAGCACCCTTAGTACTGAACACCCAGCACCCTGAGCACTGAGCACTGAGCACCCTGAGCACTGAGTACTGAGCACTGAGCACCCCGAGCACTGAGCACCCAGCACCCGGAGTACTGAGCACCCAGCACCCTGAGTACTAAGCACCGAGCACCCTGAGTACTGAGCACCCAGCACCCTGAACACTGAACATACAGCACCCTGAGTACTGAGCACCTCGGGCACTGAGCACGCAGCACCCTGAGTACTGAGCACCGAGCACCCAGAGCACTGAGCACCCAGCA
This sequence comes from Microtus oregoni, assembly GCF_018167655.1. Lineage (NCBI taxonomy): Eukaryota > Metazoa > Chordata > Mammalia > Rodentia > Cricetidae > Microtus > Microtus oregoni. The sequence continues at coordinate 6,836,443 of NW_024544151.1, read as the reverse complement.
CCCCGAGCACTGAGCACCCAGCACCCCGAGCACTGAGCACCCAGCACCCTGAGCACTGAGCACCCAGCACCCTGAGTACTGAGCACCCAGCACCCTGAGCACTGAGTACCCAGCACCCTGAGCACTGAGCACCCAGCACCCTGAGCACTGAGCACCCGGCACCCTGAGCACTGAGCACCCAGCACCCTGAGTACTGAGCACTGAGCACCCAGCACCCCGAGTACTGAGCACCCAGCACCCTGAGTACTGAGCACTGAGCACCCAGCACCCCGAGCACTGAGCACCCAGCACCCTGAGCACTGAGCACCAAGCACCCGAGTACTGGGCACCCAGCACCCTGAGTACTGAGCACCCAGCACCCTGAGTACTGAGCACAAAGCACCCCGAGTGCTGGGCAACCAACACCCTGAGTACTGAGCACCCAGCACCCTGAGCACTGAGCACCCAGCACCCCGAGCACTGAGCACCCAGCACCCTGAGTACTGAGCACCCAGCACCCTGAGCACTGAGCACCCAGCACCCTGAGCACTGAGCACCCAGCACCCTGAGCACTGAGCACGCAGCACCCTGAGTAGTGAGCACCCAACGTACTGAGCATCGAGCACCCTGAGCACTGAGCACCCAGCACCCTGAGTACTGAGCACCGAGCACCCCGAGCACTGAGCAGCCAGCACCCTGAGTACTGAGCTCCGAGCACCCCGAGCACTGAGCACCCAGCGCCCCGAGCACCGAGCACCCTGAGCACTGAGCACTCAGCACCCTGAGTACTGAGCACCCAGCACCCTGAGCAATGAGCACCCTGAGGACTGAGCACCCAGCACCCTGAGCACTGAGCACACAGCACCCTGAGCACTGAGCACCCAGCACCCTGAGTACTGAGCACTGAGCACGCAGCACCCCGAGCACTGAGCACCCAGCACCCTGAGTACTGAGCACCCAGCACCCCGAGCACTGAGCACCCAGCACCCAGAGCACTGAGCACCCAGCACCCGAGTACTGAGCACCCAGCACCCTGAGTACTGAGCACCCAGCACCCTGAGTACTGAGCACACAGCACCCCGAGTACTGAGCACCCAGCACCCTGAGTACTGAGCACCCAGCACGCTGAGCACTGAGCACCCAGCACCCCGTGCACTGAGCACCCAGCACCCTGAGTACTGAGCACCCAGCACCCTGAGCACTGAGCACCCAGCACCCTGAGCACTGAGCACCCAGCACCCTGAGTACTGAGCACCCAGCACCCTGAGTAGTGTGCACCCAACGTACTGAGCACAGAGCACCCCGAGCACTGAGCACCCAGCACCCTGAGCACTGAGCACCCAGCACCCTGTGCACTGAGCACCCAGCACCCGAGTACTGAGCACCCAGCACCCTGAGTACTGAGCACCCAGCACCCTGAGTACTGAGCACCCAGCACCCCGAGTAATGAGCACCCAGCACCCTGAGTACTGAGCAGCCAGCACCCTGAGCACTGAGCACCTAGCACCCCGAGCACTGCGCACCCAGCACCCTGAGCACTGAGCACCCAGCACCCTGAGCACTGAGCACCCAGCACCCTGAGCACTGAGCACCCAGGACCCTGAGTAGTGAGCACTCAACGTACTGAGCACCGAGCACCCCGAGCACTGAGCACCCAGCACCCTGAGCACTGAGCACCCAGCACCCCGAGCACTGAGCACCCAGCACCCCGAGTACTGATCACCCAGCACCCTGAGTACTGAGCAGCCAGCACCCTGAGCACTGAGCACCTAGCACCCCGAGCACTGAGCACCCAGCACCCTGAGTACTGAGCACCCAGCACCCTGAGCATTGAGCACCCAGCACCCTGAGTACTGAGCACCGAGCACCCCGAGCACTGAGCACCCAGCACCCTGAGTACTGAGCTCCGAGCACCCCGAGCACTGAGCACCCAGCGCCCCGAGCACCGAGCACCCTGAGCACTGAGCACCCAGCACCCTGAGTACTGAGCACCCAGCACCCTGAGTACTGAACACCCAGCACCCTGAGCACTGAGCACACTCAGCACTGAGTACTGAGCTCCGAGCACCCCGAGCACTGAGCACACAGCGCCCCGAGCACCGAGCACCCTGAGCACTGAGCACCCAGCACCCCGAGCACTGAGCACCCAGTACCCTGAGTACTGAGCACCCTGAGTACTGAGCACCGATCACCCTGAGCACTGAGCTCCCAGCACCCTGAGTACTGAGCACCCAGCACCCTGAGCACTGAGCACCCAGGACCCTGAGTACTGAGCACCCAGCATCCTGATCACTGAGCACCCAGCACCCTGAGTACTGAGCACCCAGCACCCTGAACACTGAGCACCCAGCACCCTGAGTACTGCGCACCCAGCACCCCGAGCACTGAGCACCCAGCACCCCAAGAATGAGCACCCAGCACCCCGAGTACTGAGCACCGAGCACCCTGAGCACTGAGTACCCAGCACCCTGAGCACTGAGCACCCAGCACCCTGAGTACTGAGCACCCAGCACACTGAGTACTGAGCACCCAGCACACTGAGCACTGAGCACCGAGCACCCCGAGTACTGAGCACCCAGCACCCTGAGTACTGAGCTCCCAGCACCCTGAGTACTGAACACCCAGCACCCTGAGCACTGAGCACTGAGCACCCTGAGCACTGAGTACTGAGCACTGAGCACCCCGAGCACTGAGCACCCAGCACCCGGAGTACTGAGCACCCAGCACCCTGAGTACTAAGCACCGAGCACCCTGAGTACTGAGCACCCAGCACCCTGAACACTGAACATACAGCACCCTGAGTACTGAGCACCTCGAGCACTGAGCACGCAGCACCCTGAGAACTGAGCACCGAGCACCCAGAGCACTGAGCACCCAGCACCCCGAGCACTGAGCACCCAGCACCCCGAGCACTGAGCACCCAGCACCCTGAGCACTGAGCACCCAGCACCCTGAGTACTGAGCACCCAGCACCCTGAACACTGAACATACAGCACCCTGAGTACTGAGCACCTCGAGCACTGAGCACCCAGCACCCTGAGTACTGAGCACCGAGCACCCCGAGCACTGAGCACCCAGCACCCCGAGCACTGAGCACCCAGGACCCCGAGCACTGAGCACCCAGCACCCTGAGCACTGAGCACCCAGCACCCTGAGTACTGAGCACCCAGCACCCTGAGCACTGAGTACCCAGCACCCTGAGCACTGAGCACCCAGCACCCTGAGCACTGAGCACCCGGCACCCTGAGCACTGAGCACCCAGCACCCTGAGTACTGAGCACTGAGCACCCAGCACCCCAAGTACTGAGCACCCAGCACCCTGAGTACTGAGCACTGAGCACCCAGCAACCCGAGCACTGAGCACCCAGCACCCTGAGCACTGAGCACCCAGCACCCGAGTACTGGGCACCCAGCACCCTGAGTACTGAGCACCCAGCACCCTGAGTACTGAGCACAAAGCACCCCGAGTGCTGGGCAACCAACACCCTGAGTACTGAGCACCCAGCACCCTGAGCACTGAGCACCCAGCACCCCGAGCACTGAGCACCCAGCACCCTGAGTACTGAGCACCCAGCACCCTGAGCACTGAGCACCCAGCACCCTGAGCACGGAGCACCCAGCACCCTGAGCACTGAGCACGCAGCACCCTGAGTAGTGAGCACCCAACGTACTGAGCATCGAGCACCCTGAGCACTGAGCACCCAGCACCCTGAGTACTGAGCACCGAGCACCCCGAGCACTGAGCACCCAGCACCCTGAGTACTGAGCTCGGAGCACCCCGAGCACTGAGCACCCAGCGCCCCGAGCACTGAGCACCCTGAGCACTGAGCACCCAGCACCCTGAGTACTGAGCACCCAGCACCCTGAGCAATGAGCACCCTGAGGACTGAGCACCCAGCACCCTGAGCACTGAGCACACAGCACCCTGAGCACTGAGCACCCAGCACCCTGAGTACTGAGCACTGAGCACGCAGCACCCCGAGCACTGAGCACCCAGCACCCTGAGTACTGAGCACTGAGCACCCAGCACCCCGAGCACTGAGCACCCAGCACCCTGAGCACTGAGCACCCAGCATCCGAGTACTGAGCACCCAGCACCCTGAGTACTGAGCACCCCGCACCCTGAGTACTAAGCACACAGCACCCCGAGTACTGAGCACCCAGCACCCTGAGTACTGAGCACCCAGCACCCTGAGCACTGAGCACCCAGCACCCCGAGCACTGAGCACCCAGCACCCTGAGTACTGAGCACCCAGCACCCTGAGCACTGAGCACCCAGCACCCTGAGCACTGAGCACCCAGCACCCTGAGCACTGAGCACCCAGCACCCCGAGCACTGAGCACCCAGCACCCCGAGTACTGATCACCCAGCACCCTGAGTACTGAGCAGCCAGCACCCTGAGCATTGAGCACCTAGCACCCCGAGCACTGAGCACCCAGCACCCTGAGTACTGAGCACCCAGCACCCTGAGCATTGAGCACCCAGCACCCTGAGTACTGAGCACCGAGCACCCCGAGCACTGAGCACCCAGCACCCTGAGTACTGCGCACCCAGCACCCCGAGCACTGAGCACCCACCACCCCAAGAATGAGCACCCAGCACCCCGAGTACTGAGCACCGAGCACCCTGAGCACTGAGTACCCAGCACCCTGAGCACTGAGCACCCAGCACCCTGAGTACTGAGCACCCAGCACACTGAGTACTGAGCACCCAGCACACTGAGCACTGAGCACCGAGCACCCCGAGTACTGAGCACCCAGCACCCTGAGTACTGAGCTCCCAGCACCCTTAGTACTGAACACCCAGCACCCTGAGCACTGAGCACTGAGCACCCTGAGCACTGAGTACTGAGCACTGAGCACCCCGAGCACTGAGCACCCAGCACCCGGAGTACTGAGCACCCAGCACCCTGAGTACTAAGCACCGAGCACCCTGAGTACTGAGCACCCAGCACCCTGAACACTGAACATACAGCACCCTGAGTACTGAGCACCTCGGGCACTGAGCACGCAGCACCCTGAGTACTGAGCACCGAGCACCCAGAGCACTGAGCACCCAGCACCCCGAGCACTGAGCACCCAGCACCCCGAGCACTGAGCACCCAGCACCCTGAGCACTGAGCACCCAGCACCCTGAGTACTGAGCACCCAGCACCCTGAGCACTGAGTACCCAGCACCCTGAGCACTGAGCACCCAGCACCCTGAGCACTGAGCACCCGGCACCCTGAGCACTGAGCACCCAGCACCCTGAGTACTGAGCACTGAGCACCCAGCACCCCGAGTACTGAGCACCCAGCACCCTGAGTACTGAGCACTGAGCACCCAGCACCCCGAGCACTGAGCACCCAGCACCCTGAGCACTGAGCACCAAGCACCCGAGTACTGGGCACCCAGCACCCTGAGTACTGAGCACCCAGCACCCTGAGTACTGAGCACAAAGCACCCCGAGTGCTGGGCAACCAACACCCTGAGTACTGAGCACCCAGCACCCTGAGCACTGAGCACCCAGCACCCCGAGCACTGAGCACCCAGCACCCTGAGTACTGAGCACCCAGCACCCTGAGCACTGAGCACCCAGCACCCTGAGCACTGAGCACCCAGCACCCTGAGCACTGAGCACGCAGCACCCTGAGTAGTGAGCACCCAACGTACTGAGCATCGAGCACCCTGAGCACTGAGCACCCAGCACCCTGAGTACTGAGCACCGAGCACCCCGAGCACTGAGCAGCCAGCACCCTGAGTACTGAGCTCCGAGCACCCCGAGCACTGAGCACCCAGCGCCCCGAGCACCGAGCACCCTGAGCACTGAGCACTCAGCACCCTGAGTACTGAGCACCCAGCACCCTGAGCAATGAGCACCCTGAGGACTGAGCACCCAGCACCCTGAGCACTGAGCACACAGCACCCTGAGCACTGAGCACCCAGCACCCTGAGTACTGAGCACTGAGCACGCAGCACCCCGAGCACTGAGCACCCAGCACCCTGAGTACTGAGCACCCAGCACCCCGAGCACTGAGCACCCAGCACCCAGAGCACTGAGCACCCAGCACCCGAGTACTGAGCACCCAGCACCCTGAGTACTGAGCACCCAGCACCCTGAGTACTGAGCACACAGCACCCCGAGTACTGAGCACCCAGCACCCTGAGTACTGAGCACCCAGCACGCTGAGCACTGAGCACCCAGCACCCCGTGCACTGAGCACCCAGCACCCTGAGTACTGAGCACCCAGCACCCTGAGCACTGAGCACCCAGCACCCTGAGCACTGAGCACCCAGCACCCTGAGTACTGAGCACCCAGCACCCTGAGTAGTGTGCACCCAACGTACTGAGCACAGAGCACCCCGAGCACTGAGCACCCAGCACCCTGAGCACTGAGCACCCAGCACCCTGTGCACTGAGCACCCAGCACCCGAGTACTGAGCACCCAGCACCCTGAATACTGAGCACCCAGCACCCTGAGTACTGAGCACCCAGCACCCCGAGTAATGAGCACCCAGCACCCTGAGTACTGAGCAGCCAGCACCCTGAGCACTGAGCACCTAGCACCCCGAGCACTGCGCACCCAGCACCCTGAGCACTGAGCACCCAGCACCCTGAGCACTGAGCACCCAGCACCCTGAGCACTGAGCACCCAGGACCCTGAGTAGTGAGCACTCAACGTACTGAGCACCGAGCACCCCGAGCACTGAGCACCCAGCACCCTGAGCACTGAGCACCCAGCACCCCGAGCACTGAGCACCCAGCACCCCGAGTACTGATCACCCAGCACCCTGAGTACTGAGCAGCCAGCACCCTGAGCACTGAGCACCTAGCACCCCGAGCACTGAGCACCCAGCACCCTGAGTACTGAGCACCCAGCACCCTGAGCATTGAGCACCCAGCACCCTGAGTACTGAGCACCGAGCACCCCGAGCACTGAGCACCCAGCACCCTGAGTACTGAGCTCCGAGCACCCCGAGCACTGAGCACCCAGCGCCCCGAGCACCGAGCACCCTGAGCACTGAGCACCCAGCACCCTGAGTACTGAGCACCCAGCACCCTGAGTACTGAACACCCAGCACCCTGAGCACTGAGCACACTCAGCACTGAGTACTGAGCTCCGAGCACCCCGAGCACTGAGCACACAGCGCCCCGAGCACCGAGCACCCTGAGCACTGAGCACCCAGCACCCCGAGCACTGAGCACCCAGTACCCTGAGTACTGAGCACCCTGAGTACTGAGCACCGATCACCCTGAGCACTGAGCTCCCAGCACCCTGAGTACTGAGCACCCAGCACCCTGAGCACTGAGCACCCAGGACCCTGAGTACTGAGCACCCAGCATCCTGATCACTGAGCACCCAGCACCCTGAGTACTGAGCACCCAGCACCCTGAACACTGAGCACCCAGCACCCTGAGTACTGCGCACCCAGCACCCCGAGCACTGAGCACCCAGCACCCCAAGAATGAGCACCCAGCACATCGAGTACTGAGCACCGAGCACCCTGAGCACTGAGTACCCAGCACCCTGAGCACTGAGCACCCAGCACCCTGAGTACTGAGCACCCAGCACACTGAGTACTGAGCACCCAGCACACTGAGCACTGAGCACCGAGCACCCCGAGTACTGAGCACCCAGCACCCTGAGTACTGAGCTCCCAGCACCCTGAGTACTGAACACCCAGCACCCTGAGCACTGAGCACTGAGCACCCTGAGCACTGAGTACTGAGCACTGAGCACCCCGAGCACTGAGCACCCAGCACCCGGAGTACTGAGCACCCAGCACCCTGAGTACTAAGCACCGAGCACCCTGAGTACTGAGCACCCAGCACCCTGAACACTGAACATACAGCACCCTGAGTACTGAGCACCTCGAGCACTGAGCACGCAGCACCCTGAGAACTGAGCACCGAGCACCCAGAGCACTGAGCACCCAGCACCCCGAGCACTGAGCACCCAGCACCCCGAGCACTGAGCACCCAGCACCCTGAGCACTGAGCACCCAGCACCCTGAGTACTGAGCACCCAGCACCCTGAACACTGAACATACAGCACCCTGAGTACTGAGCACCTCGAGCACTGAGCACCCAGCACCCTGAGTACTGAGCACCGAGCACCCCGAGCACTGAGCACCCAGCACCCCGAGCACTGAGCACCCAGCACCCCGAGCACTGAGCACCCAGCACCCTGAGCACTGAGCACCCAGCACCCTGAGTACTGAGCACCCAGCACCCTGAGCACTGAGTACCCAGCACCCTGAGCACTGAGCACCCAGCACCCTGAGCACTGAGCACCCGGCACCCTGAGCACTGAGCACCCAGCACCCTGAGTACTGAGCACTGAGCACCCAGCACCCCAAGTACTGAGCACCCAGCACCCTGAGTACTGAGCACTGAGCACCCAGCAACCCGAGCACTGAGCACCCAGCACCCTGAGCACTGAGCACCCAGCACCCGAGTACTGGGCACCCAGCACCCTGAGTACTGAGCACCCAGCACCCTGAGTACTGAGCACAAAGCACCCCGAGTGCTGGGCAACCAACACCCTGAGTACTGAGCACCCAGCACCCTGAGCACTGAGCACCCAGCACCCCGAGCACTGAGCACCCAGCACCCTGAGTACTGAGCACCCAGCACCCTGAGCACTGAGCACCCAGCACCCTGAGCACGGAGCACCCAGCACCCTGAGCACTGAGCACGCAGCACCCTGAGTAGTGAGCACCCAACGTACTGAGCATCGAGCACCCTGAGCACTGAGCACCCAGCACCCTGAGTACTGAGCACCGAGCACCCCGAGCACTGAGCACCCAGCACCCTGAGTACTGAGCTCGGAGCACCCCGAGCACTGAGCACCCAGCGCCCCGAGCACTGAGCACCCTGAGCACTGAGCACCCAGCACCCTGAGTACTGAGCACCCAGCACCCTGAGCAATGAGCACCCTGAGGACTGAGCACCCAGCACCCTGAGCACTGAGCACACAGCACCCTGAGCACTGAGCACCCAGCACCCTGAGTACTGAGCACTGAGCACGCAGCACCCCGAGCACTGAGCACCCAGCACCCTGAGTACTGAGCACTGAGCACCCAGCACCCCGAGCACTGAGCACCCAGCACCCTGAGCACTGAGCACCCAGCACCCGAGTACTGAGCACCCAGCACCCTGAGTACTGAGCACCCCGCACCCTGAGTACTAAGCACACAGCACCCCGAGTACTGAGCACCCAGCACCCTGAGTACTGAGCACCCAGCACCCTGAGCACTGAGCACCCAGCACCCCGAGCACTGAGCACCCAGCACCCTGAGTACTGAGCACCCAGCACCCTGAGCACTGAGCACCCAGCACCCTGAGCACTGAGCACCCAGCACCCTGAGCACTGAGCACCCAGCACCCCGAGCACTGAGCACCCAGCACCCCGAGTACTGATCACCCAGCACCCTGAGTACTGAGCAGCCAGCACCCTGAGCACTGAGCACCTAGCACCCCGAGCACTGAGCACCCAGCACCCTGAGTACTGAGCACCCAGCACCCTGAGCATTGAGCACCCAGCACCCTGAGTACTGAGCACCGAGCACCCCGAGCACTGAGCACCCAGCACCCTGAGTACTGAGCTCCGAGCACCCCGAGCACTGAGCACCCAGCGCCCCGAGCACCGAGCACCCTGAGCACTGAGCACCCAGCACCCTGAGTACTGAGCACCCAGCACCCTGAGTACTGAACACCCAGCACCCTGAGCACTGAGCACACTCAGAACTGAGTACTGAGCTCCGAGCACCCCGAGCACTGAGCACCCAGCGCCCCGAGCACCGAGCACCCTGAGCACTGAGCACCCAGCACCCCGAGCACTGAGCACCCAGTACCCTGAGTACTGAGCACCCTGAGTACTGAGCACCGATCACCCTGAGCACTGAGCTCCCAGCACCCTGAGTACTGAGCACCCAGCACCCTGAGCACTGAGCACCCAGGACCCTGAGTACTGAGCACCCAGCATCCTGATCACTGAGCACCCAGCACCCTGAGTACTGAGCACCCAGCACCCTGAACACTGAGCACCCAGCACCCTGAGTACTGCGCACCCAGCACCCCGAGCACTGAGCACCCACCACCCCAAGAATGAGCACCCAGCACCCCGAGTACTGAGCACCGAGCACCCTGAGCACTGAGTACCCAGCACCCTGAGCACTGAGCACCCAGCACCCTGAGTACTGAGCACCCAGCACACTGAGTACTGAGCACCCAGCACACTGAGCACTGAGCACCGAGCACCCCGAGTACTGAGCACCCAGCACCCTGAGTACTGAGCTCCCAGCACCCTTAGTACTGAACACCCAGCACCCTGAGCACTGAGCACTGAGCACCCTGAGCACTGAGTACTGAGCACTGAGCACCCAGCACCCTGAGTACTGAGCACTGAGCACCCAGCACCCCAAGTACTGAGCACCCAGCACCCTGAGTACTGAGCACTGAGCACCCAGCAACCCGAGCACTGAGCACCCAGCACCCTGAGCACTGAGCACCCAGCACCCGAGTACTGGGCACCCAGCACCCTGAGTACTGAGCACCCAGCACCCTGAGTACTGAGCACAAAGCACCCCGAGTGCTGGGCAACCAACACCCTGAGTACTGAGCACCCAGCACCCTGAGCACTGAGCACCCAGCACCCCGAGCACTGAGCACCCAGCACCCTGAGTACTGAGCACCCAGCACCCTGAGCACTGAGCACCCAGCACCCTGAGCACGGAGCACCCAGCACCCTGAGCACTGAGCACGCAGCACCCTGAGTAGTGAGCACCCAACGTACTGAGCATCGAGCACCCTGAGCACTGAGCACCCAGCACCCTGAGTACTGAGCACCGAGCACCCCGAGCACTGAGCACCCAGCACCCTGAGTACTGAGCTCGGAGCACCCCGAGCACTGAGCACCCAGCGCCCCGAGCACTGAGCACCCTGAGCACTGAGCACCCAGCACCCTGAGTACTGAGCACCCAGCACCCTGAGCAATGAGCACCCTGAGGACTGAGCACCCAGCACCCTGAGCACTGAGCACACAGCACCCTGAGCACTGAGCACCCAGCACCCTGAGTACTGAGCACTGAGCACGCAGCACCCCGAGCACTGAGCACCCAGCACCCTGAGTACTGAGCACTGAGCACCCAGCACCCCGAGCACTGAGCACCCAGCACCCTGAGCACTGAGCACCCAGCACCCGAGTACTGAGCACCCAGCACCCTGAGTACTGAGCACCCCGCACCCTGAGTACTAAGCACACAGCACCCCGAGTACTGAGCACCCAGCACCCTGAGTACTGAGCACCCAGCACCCTGAGCACTGAGCACCCAGCACCCCGAGCACTGAGCACCCAGCACCCTGAGTACTGAGCACCCAGCACCCTGAGCACTGAGCACCCAGCACCCTGAGCACTGAGCACCCAGCACCCTGAGCACTGAGCACCCAGCACCCCGAGCACTGAGCACCCAGCACCCCGAGTACTGATCACCCAGCACCCTGAGTACTGAGCAGCCAGCACCCTGAGCACTGAGCACCTAGCACCCCGAGCACTGAGCACCCAGCACCCTGAGTACTGAGCACCCAGCACCCTGAGCATTGAGCACCCAGCACCCTGAGTACTGAGCACCGAGCACCCCGAGCACTGAGCACCCAGCACCCTGAGTACTGAGCTCCGAGCACCCCGAGCACTGAGCACCCAGCGCCCCGAGCACCGAGCACCCTGAGCACTGAGCACCCAGCACCCTGAGTACTGAGCACCCAGCACCCTGAGTACTGAACACCCAGCACCCTGAGCACTGAGCACACTCAGAACTGAGTACTGAGCTCCGAGCACCCCGAGCACTGAGCACCCAGCGCCCCGAGCACCGAGCACCCTGAGCACTGAGCACCCAGCACCCCGAGCACTGAGCACCCAGTACCCTGAGTACTGAGCACCCTGAGTACTGAGCACCGATCACCCTGAGCACTGAGCTCCCAGCACCCTGAGTACTGAGCACCCAGCACCCTGAGCACTGAGCACCCAGGACCCTGAGTACTGAGCACCCAGCATCCTGATCACTGAGCACCCAGCACCCTGAGTACTGAGCACCCAGCACCCTGAACACTGAGCACCCAGCACCCTGAGTACTGCGCACCCAGCACCCCGAGCACTGAGCACCCACCACCCCAAGAATGAGCACCCAGCACCCCGAGTACTGAGCACCGAGCACCCTGAGCACTGAGTACCCAGCACCCTGAGCACTGAGCACCCAGCACCCTGAGTACTGAGCACCCAGCACACTGAGTACTGAGCACCCAGCACACTGAGCACTGAGCACCGAGCACCCCGAGTACTGAGCACCCAGCACCCTGAGTACTGAGCTCCCAGCACCCTTAGTACTGAACACCCAGCACCCTGAGCACTGAGCACTGAGCACCCTGAGCACTGAGTACTGAGCACTGAGCACCCCGAGCACTGAGCACCCAGCACCCGGAGTACTGAGCACCCAGCACCCTGAGTACTAAGCACCGAGCACCCTGAGTACTGAGCACCCAGCACCCTGAACACTGAACATACAGCACCCTGAGTACTGAGCACCTCGGGCACTGAGCACGCAGCACCCTGAGTACTGAGCACCGAGCACCCAGAGCACTGAGCACCCAGCACCCCGAGCACTGAGCACCCAGCACCCCGAGCACTGAGCACCCAGCACCCTGAGCACTGAGCACCCAGCACCCTGAGTACTGAGCACCCAGCACCCTGAGCACTGAGTACCCAGCACCCTGAGCACTGAGCACCCAGCACCCTGAGCACTGAGCACCCGGCACCCTGAGCACTGAGCACCCAGCACCCTGAGTACTGAGCACTGAGCACCCAGCACCCCGAGTACTGAGCACCCAGCACCCTGAGTACTGAGCACTGAGCACCCAGCACCCCGAGCACTGAGCACCCAGCACCCTGAGCACTGAGCACCAAGCACCCGAGTACTGGGCACCCAGCACCCTGAGTACTGAGCACCCAGCACCCTGAGTACTGAGCACAAAGCACCCCGAGTGCTGGGCAACCAACACCCTGAGTACTGAGCACCCAGCACCCTGAGCACTGAGCACCCAGCACCCCGAGCACTGAGCACCCAGCACCCTGAGTACTGAGCACCCAGCACCCTGAGCACTGAGCACCCAGCACCCTGAGCACTGAGCACCCAGCACCCTGAGCACTGAGCACGCAGCACCCTGAGTAGTGAGCACCCAACGTACTGAGCATCGAGCACCCTGAGCACTGAGCACCCAGCACCCTGAGTACTGAGCACCGAGCACCCCGAGCACTGAGCAGCCAGCACCCTGAGTACTGAGCTCCGAGCACCCCGAGCACTGAGCACCCAGCGCCCCGAGCACCGAGCACCCTGAGCACTGAGCACTCAGCACCCTGAGTACTGAGCACCCAGCACCCTGAGCAATGAGCACCCTGAGGACTGAGCACCCAGCACCCTGAGCACTGAGCACACAGCACCCTGAGCACTGAGCACCCAGCACCCTGAGTACTGAGCACTGAGCACGCAGCACCCCGAGCACTGAGCACCCAGCACCCTGAGTACTGAGCACCCAGCACCCCGAGCACTGAGCACCCAGCACCCAGAGCACTGAGCACCCAGCACCCGAGTACTGAGCACCCAGCACCCTGAGTACTGAGCACCCAGCACCCTGAGTACTGAGCACACAGCACCCCGAGTACTGAGCACCCAGCACCCTGAGTACTGAGCACCCAGCACGCTGAGCACTGAGCACCCAGCACCCCGTGCACTGAGCACCCAGCACCCTGAGTACTGAGCACCCAGCACCCTGAGCACTGAGCACCCAGCACCCTGAGCACTGAGCACCCAGCACCCTGAGTACTGAGCACCCAGCACCCTGAGTAGTGTGCACCCAACGTACTGAGCACAGAGCACCCCGAGCACTGAGCACCCAGCACCCTGAGCACTGAGCACCCAGCACCCTGTGCACTGAGCACCCAGCACCCGAGTACTGAGCACCCAGCACCCTGAGTACTGAGCACCCAGCACCCTGAGTACTGAGCACCCAGCACCCCGAGTAATGAGCACCCAGCACCCTGAGTACTGAGCAGCCAGCACCCTGAGCACTGAGCACCTAGCACCCTGAGCACTGAGCACCCAGCACCCTGAGCACTGAGCACCCAGGACCCTGAGTAGTGAGCACTCAACGTACTGAGCACCGAGCACCCCGAGCACTGAGCACCCAGCACCCTGAGCACTGAGCACCCAGCACCCCGAGCACTGAGCACCCAGCACCCCGAGTACTGATCACCCAGCACCCTGAGTACTGAGCAGCCAGCACCCTGAGCACTGAGCACCTAGCACCCCGAGCACTGAGCACCCAGCACCCTGAGTACTGAGCACCCAGCACCCTGAGCATTGAGCACCCAGCACCCTGAGTACTGAGCACCGAGCACCCCGAGCACTGAGCACCCAGCACCCTGAGTACTGAGCTCCGAGCACCCCGAGCACTGAGCACCCAGCGCCCCGAGCACCGAGCACCCTGAGCACTGAGCACCCAGCACCCTGAGTACTGAGCACCCAGCACCCTGAGTACTGAACACCCAGCACCCTGAGCACTGAGCACACTCAGCACTGAGTACTGAGCTCCGAGCACCCCGAGCACTGAGCACACAGCGCCCCGAGCACCGAGCACCCTGAGCACTGAGCACCCAGCACCCCGAGCACTGAGCACCCAGTACCCTGAGTACTGAGCACCCTGAGTACTGAGCACCGATCACCCTGAGCACTGAGCTCCCAGCACCCTGAGTACTGAGCACCCAGCACACTGAGTACTGCGCACCCAGCACCCCGAGCACTGAGCACCCACCACCCCAAGAATGAGCACCCAGCACCCCGAGTACTGAGCACCGAGCACCCTGAGCACTGAGTACCCAGCACCCTGAGCACTGAGCACCCAGCACCCTGAGTACTGAGCACCCAGCACACTGAGTACTGAGCACCCAGCACACTGAGCACTGAGCACCGAGCACCCCGAGTACTGAGCACCCAGCACCCTGAGTACTGAGCTCCCAGCACCCTTAGTACTGAACACCCAGCACCCTGAGCACTGAGCACTGAGCACCCTGAGCACTGAGTACTGAGCACTGAGCACCCCGAGCACTGAGCACCCAGCACCCGGAGTACTGAGCACCCAGCACCCTGAGTACTAAGCACCGAGCACCCTGAGTACTGAGCACCCAGCACCCTGAACACTGAACATACAGCACCCTGAGTACTGAGCACCTCGGGCACTGAGCACGCAGCACCCTGAGTACTGAGCACCGAGCACCCAGAGCACTGAGCACCCAGCACCCCGAGCACTGAGCACCCAGCACCCCGAGCACTGAGCACCCAGCACCCTGAGCACTGAGCACCCAGCACCCTGAGTACTGAGCACCCAGCACCCTGAGCACTGAGTACCCAGCACCCTGAGCACTGAGCACCCAGCACCCTGAGCACTGAGCACCCGGCACCCTGAGCACTGAGCACCCAGCACCCTGAGTACTGAGCACTGAGCACCCAGCACCCCGAGTACTGAGCACCCAGCACCCTGAGTACTGAGCACTGAGCACCCAGCACCCCGAGCACTGAGCACCCAGCACCCTGAGCACTGAGCACCAAGCACCCGAGTACTGGGCACCCAGCACCCTGAGTACTGAGCACCCAGCACCCTGAGTACTGAGCACAAAGCACCCCGAGTGCTGGGCAACCAACACCCTGAGTACTGAGCACCCAGCACCCTGAGCACTGAGCACCCAGCACCCCGAGCACTGAGCACCCAGCACCCTGAGTACTGAGCACCCAGCACCCTGAGCACTGAGCACCCAGCACCCTGAGCACTGAGCACCCAGCACCCTGAGCACTGAGCACGCAGCACCCTGAGTAGTGAGCACCCAACGTACTGAGCATCGAGCACCCTGAGCACTGAGCACCCAGCACCCTGAGTACTGAGCACCGAGCACCCCGAGCACTGAGCAGCCAGCACCCTGAGTACTGAGCTCCGAGCACCCCGAGCACTGAGCACCCAGCGCCCCGAGCACCGAGCACCCTGAGCACTGAGCACTCAGCACCCTGAGTACTGAGCACCCAGCCCCCTGAGCAATGAGCACCCTGAGGACTGAGCACCCAGCACCCTGAGCACTGAGCACACAGCACCCTGAGCACTGAGCACCCAGCACCCTGAGTACTGAGCACTGAGCACGCAGCACCCCGAGCACTGAGCACCCAGCACCCTGAGTACTGAGCACCCAGCACCCCGAGCACTGAGCACCCAGCACCCAGAGCACTGAGCACCCAGCACCCGAGTACTGAGCACCCAGCACCCTGAGTACTGAGCACCCAGCACCCTGAGTACTGAGCACACAGCACCCCGAGTACTGAGCACCCAGCACCCTGAGTACTGAGCACCCAGCACGCTGAGCACTGAGCACCCAGCACCCCGTGCACTGAGCACCCAGCACCCTGAGTACTGAGCACCCAGCACCCTGAGCACTGAGCACCCAGCACCCTGAGCACTGAGCACCCAGCACCCTGAGTACTGAGCACCCAGCACCCTGAGTAGTGTGCACCCAACGTACTGAGCACAGAGCACCCCGAGCACTGAGCACCCAGCACCCTGAGCACTGAGCACCCAGCACCCTGTGCACTGAGCACCCAGCACCCGAGTACTGAGCACCCAGCACCCTGAGTACTGAGCACCCAGCACCCTGAGTACTGAGCACCCAGCACCCCGAGTAATGAGCACCCAGCACCCTGAGTACTGAGCAGCCAGCACCCTGAGCACTGAGCACCTAGCACCCTGAGCACTGAGCACCCAGCACCCTGAGCACTGAGCACCCAGGACCCTGAGTAGTGAGCACTCAACGTACTGAGCACCGAGCACCCCGAGCACTGAGCACCCAGCACCCTGAGCACTGAGCACCCAGCACCCAGAGCACTGAGCACCCAGCACCCCGAGTACTGATCACCCAGCACCCTGAGTACTGAGCAGCCAGCACCCTGAGCACTGAGCACCTAGCACCCCGAGCACTGAGCACCCAGCACCCTGAGTACTGAGCACCCAGCACCCTGAGCATTGAGCACCCAGCACCCTGAGTACTGAGCACCGAGCACCCCGAGCACTGAGCACCCAGCACCCTGAGTACTGAGCTCCGAGCACCCCGAGCACTGAGCACCCAGCGCCCCGAGCACCGAGCACCCTGAGCACTGAGCACCCAGCACCCTGAGTACTGAGCACCCAGCACCCTGAGTACTGAACACCCAGCACCCTGAGCACTGAGCACACTCAGCACTGAGTACTGAGCTCCGAGCACCCCGAGCACTGAGCACACAGCGCCCCGAGCACCGAGCACCCTGAGCACTGAGCACCCAGCACCCCGAGCACTGAGCACCCAGTACCCTGAGTACTGAGCACCCTGAGTACTGAGCACCGATCACCCTGAGCACTGAGCTCCCAGCACCCTGAGTACTGAGCACCCAGCACCCTGAGCACTGAGCACCCAGGACCCTGAGTACTGAGCACCCAGCATCCTGATCACTGAGCACCCAGCACCCTGAGTACTGAGCACCCAGCACCCTGAACACTGAGCACCCAGCACCCTGAGTACTGCGCACCCAGCACCCCGAGCACTGAGCACCCAGCACCCCAAGAATGAGCACCCAGCACCCCGAGTACTGAGCACCGAGCACCCTGAGCACTGAGTACCCAGCACTCTGAGCACTGAGCACCCAGCACCCTGAGTACTGAGCACCCACCACACTGAGTACTGAGCACCCAGCACACTGAGCACTGAGCACCGAGCACCCCGAGTACTGAGCACCCAGCACCCTGAGTACTGAGCTCCCAGCACCCTGAGTACTGAACACCCAGCACCCTGAGCACTGAGCACTGAGCACCCTGAGCACTGGGTACTGAGCACTGAGCACCCCGAGCACTGAGCACCCAGCACCCGGAGTACTGAGCACCCAGCACCCTGAGTACTAAGCACCGAGCACCCTGAGTACTGAGCACCCAGCACCCTGAACACTGAACATACAGCACCCTGAGTACTGAGCACCTCGAGCACTGAGCACGCAGCACCCTGAGTACTGAGCACCGAGCACCCAGAGCACTGAGCACCCAGCACCCTGAGCACTGAGCACCCAGCACCCCGAGCACTGAGCACCCAGCACCCTGAGCACTGAGCACCCAGCACCCTGAGTACTGAGCACCCAGCACCCTGAGCACTGAGTACCCAGCACCCTGAGCACTGAGCACCCAGCACCCTGAGCACTGAGCACCCGGCACCCTGAGCACTGAGCACCCAGCACCCTGAGTACTGAGCACTGAGCACCCAGCACCCCGAGTACTGAGCACCCAGCACCCTGAGTACTGAGCACTGAGCACCCAGCACCCCGAGCACTGAGCACCCAGCACCCTGAGCACTGAGCACCCAGCACCCGAGTACTGGGCACCCAGCACCCTGAGTACTGAGCACCCAGCACCCTGAGTACTGAGCACAAAGCACCCCGAGTGCTGGGCAACCAACACCCTGAGTACTGAGCACCCAGCACCCTGAGCACTGAGCACCCAGCACCCCGAGCACTGAGCACCCAGCACCCTGAGTACTGAGCACCCAGCACCCTGAGCACTGAGCACCCAGCACCCTGAGCACTGAGCACCCAGCACCCTGAGCACTGAGCACGCAGCACCCTGAGTAGTGAGCACCCAACGTACTGAGCATCGAGCACCCTGAGCACTGAGCACCCAGCACCCTGAGTACTGAGCACCGAGCACCCCGAGCACTGAGCACCCAGCACCCTGAGTACTGAGCTCGGAGCACCCCGAGCACTGAGCACCCAGCGCCCCGAGCACTGAGCACCCTGAGCACTGAGCACCCAGCACCCTGAGTACTGAGCACCCAGCACCCTGAGCAATGAGCACCCTGAGGACTGAGCACCCAGCACCCTGAGCACTGAGCACACAGCACCCTGAGCACTGAGCACCCAGCACCCTGAGTACTGAGCACTGAGCACGCAGCACCCCGAGCACTGAGCACCCAGCACCCTGAGTACTGAGCACTGAGCACCCAGCACCCCGAGCACTGAGCACCCAGCACCCTGAGCACTGAGCACCCAGCACCCGAGTACTGAGCACCCAGCACCCTGAGTACTGAGCACCCCGCACCCTGAGTACTAAGCACACAGCACCCCGAGTACTGAGCACCCAGCACCCTGAGTACTGAGCACCCAGCACCCTGAGCACTGAGCACCCAGCACCCCGAGCACTGAGCACCCAGCACCCTGAGTACTGAGCACCCAGCACCCTGAGCACTGAGCACCCAGCACCCTGAGCACTGAGCACCCAGCACCCTGAGCACTGAGCACCCAGCACCCCGAGCACTGAGCACCCAGCACCCCGAGTACTGATCACCCAGCACCCTGAGTACTGAGCAGCCAGCACCCTGAGCACTGAGCACCTAGCACCCCGAGCACTGAGCACCCAGCACCCTGAGTACTGAGCACCCAGCACCCTGAGCATTGAGCACCCAGCACCCTGAGTACTGAGCACCGAGCACCCCGAGCACTGAGCACCCAGCACCCTGAGTACTGAGCTCCGAGCACCCCGAGCACTGAGCACCCAGCGCCCCGAGCACCGAGCACCCTGAGCACTGAGCACCCAGCACCCTGAGTACTGAGCACCCAGCACCCTGAGTACTGAACACCCAGCACCCTGAGCACTGAGCACACTCAGAACTGAGTACTGAGCTCCGAGCACCCCGAGCACTGAGCACCCAGCGCCCCGAGCACCGAGCACCCTGAGCACTGAGCACCCAGCACCCCGAGCACTGAGCACCCAGTACCCTGAGTACTGAGCACCCTGAGTACTGAGCACCGATCACCCTGAGCACTGAGCTCCCAGCACCCTGAGTACTGAGCACCCAGCACCCTGAGCACTGAGCACCCAGGACCCTGAGTACTGAGCACCCAGCATCCTGATCACTGAGCACCCAGCACCCTGAGTACTGAGCACCCAGCACCCTGAACACTGAGCACCCAGCACCCTGAGTACTGCGCACCCAGCACCCCGAGCACTGAGCACCCACCACCCCAAGAATGAGCACCCAGCACCCCGAGTACTGAGCACCGAGCACCCTGAGCACTGAGTACCCAGCACCCTGAGCACTGAGCACCCAGCACCCTGAGTACTGAGCACCCAGCACACTGAGTACTGAGCACCCAGCACACTGAGCACTGAGCACCGAGCACCCCGAGTACTGAGCACCCAGCACCCTGAGTACTGAGCTCCCAGCACCCTTAGTACTGAACACCCAGCACCCTGAGCACTGAGCACTGAGCACCCTGAGCACTGAGTACTGAGCACTGAGCACCCCGAGCACTGAGCACCCAGCACCCGGAGTACTGAGCACCCAGCACCCTGAGTACTAAGCACCGAGCACCCTGAGTACTGAGCACCCAGCACCCTGAACACTGAACATACAGCACCCTGAGTACTGAGCACCTCGGGCACTGAGCACGCAGCACCCTGAGTACTGAGCACCGAGCACCCAGAGCACTGAGCACCCAGCACCCCGAGCACTGAGCACCCAGCACCCCGAGCACTGAGCACCCAGCACCCTGAGCACTGAGCACCCAGCACCCTGAGTACTGAGCACCCAGCACCCTGAGCACTGAGTACCCAGCACCCTGAGCACTGAGCACCCAGCACCCTGAGCACTGAGCACCCGGCACCCTGAGCACTGAGCACCCAGCACCCTGAGTACTGAGCACTGAGCACCCAGCACCCCGAGTACTGAGCACCCAGCACCCTGAGTACTGAGCACTGAGCACCCAGCACCCCGAGCACTGAGCACCCAGCACCCTGAGCACTGAGCACCAAGCACCCGAGTACTGGGCACCCAGCACCCTGAGTACTGAGCACCCAGCACCCTGAGTACTGAGCACAAAGCACCCCGAGTGCTGGGCAACCAACACCCTGAGTACTGAGCACCCAGCACCCTGAGCACTGAGCACCCAGCACCCCGAGCACTGAGCACCCAGCACCCTGAGTACTGAGCACCCAGCACCCTGAGCACTGAGCACCCAGCACCCTGAGCACTGAGCACCCAGCACCCTGAGCACTGAGCACGCAGCACCCTGAGTAGTGAGCACCCAACGTACTGAGCATCGAGCACCCTGAGCACTGAGCACCCAGCACCCTGAGTACTGAGCACCGAGCACCCCGAGCACTGAGCAGCCAGCACCCTGAGTACTGAGCTCCGAGCACCCCGAGCACTGAGCACCCAGCGCCCCGAGCACCGAGCACCCTGAGCACTGAGCACTCAGCACCCTGAGTACTGAGCACCCAGCACCCTGAGCAATGAGCACCCTGAGGACTGAGCACCCAGCACCCTGAGCACTGAGCACACAGCACCCTGAGCACTGAGCACCCAGCACCCTGAGTACTGAGCACTGAGCACGCAGCACCCCGAGCACTGAGCACCCAGCACCCTGAGTACTGAGCACCCAGCACCCCGAGCACTGAGCACCCAGCACCCAGAGCACTGAGCACCCAGCACCCGAGTACTGAGCACCCAGCACCCTGAGTACTGAGCACCCAGCACCCTGAGTACTGAGCACACAGCACCCCGAGTACTGAGCACCCAGCACCCTGAGTACTGAGCACCCAGCACGTTGAGCACTGAGCACCCAGCACCCCGTGCACTGAGCACCCAGCACCCTGAGTACTGAGCACCCAGCACCCTGAGCACTGAGCACCCAGCACCCTGAGCACTGAGCACCCAGCACCCTGAGTACTGAGCACCCAGCACCCTGAGTAGTGTGCACCCAACGTACTGAGCACAGAGCACCCCGAGCACTGAGCACCCAGCACCCTGAGCACTGAGCACCCAGCACCCTGTGCACTGAGCACCCAGCACCCGAGTACTGAGCACCCAGCACCCTGAGTACTGAGCACCCAGCACCCTGAGTACTGAGCACCCAGCACCCCGAGTAATGAGCACCCAGCACCCTGAGTACTGAGCAGCCAGCACCCTGAGCACTGAGCACCTAGCACCCTGAGCACTGAGCACCCAGCACCCTGAGCACTGAGCACCCAGGACCCTGAGTAGTGAGCACTCAACGTACTGAGCACCGAGCACCCCGAGCACTGAGCACCCAGCACCCTGAGCACTGAGCACCCAGCACCCCGAGCACTGAGCACCCAGCACCCCGAGTACTGATCACCCAGCACCCTGAGTACTGAGCAGCCAGCACCCTGAGCACTGAGCACCTAGCACCCCGAGCACTGAGCACCCAGCACCCTGAGTACTGAGCACCCAGCACCCTGAGCATTGAGCACCCAGCACCCTGAGTACTGAGCACCGAGCACCCCGAGCACTGAGCACCCAGCACCCTGAGTACTGAGCTCCGAGCACCCCGAGCACTGAGCACCCAGCGCCCCGAGCACCGAGCACCCTGAGCACTGAGCACCCAGCACCCTGAGTACTGAGCACCCAGCACCCTGAGTACTGAACACCCAGCACCCTGAGCACTGAGCACACTCAGCACTGAGTACTGAGCTCCGAGCACCCCGAGCACTGAGCACACAGCGCCCCGAGCACCGAGCACCCTGAGCACTGAGCACCCAGCACCCCGAGCACTGAGCACCCAGTACCCTGAGTACTGAGCACCCTGAGTACTGAGCACCGATCACCCTGAGCACTGAGCTCCCAGCACCCTGAGTACTGAGCACCCAGCACACTGAGTACTGCGCACCCAGCACCCCGAGCACTGAGCACCCACCACCCCAAGAATGAGCACCCAGCACCCCGAGTACTGAGCACCGAGCACCCTGAGCACTGAGTACCCAGCACCCTGAGCACTGAGCACCCAGCACCCTGAGTACTGAGCACCCAGCACACTGAGTACTGAGCACCCAGCACACTGAGCACTGAGCACCGAGCACCCCGAGTACTGAGCACCCAGCACCCTGAGTACTGAGCTCCCAGCACCCTTAGTACTGAACACCCAGCACCCTGAGCACTGAGCACTGAGCACCCTGAGCACTGAGTACTGAGCACTGAGCACCCCGAGCACTGAGCACCCAGCACCCGGAGTACTGAGCACCCAGCACCCTGAGTACTAAGCACCGAGCACCCTGAGTACTGAGCACCCAGCACCCTGAACACTGAACATACAGCACCCTGAGTACTGAGCACCTCGGGCACTGAGCACGCAGCACCCTGAGTACTGAGCACCGAGCACCCAGAGCACTGAGCACCCAGCACCCCGAGCACTGAGCACCCAGCACCCCGAGCACTGAGCACCCAGCACCCTGAGCACTGAGCATCCAGCACCCTGAGTACTGAGCACCCAGCACCCTGAGCACTGAGTACCCAGCACCCTGAGCACTGAGCACCCAGCACCCTGAGCACTGAGCACCCGGCACCCTGAGCACTGAGCACCCAGCACCCTGAGTACTGAGCACTGAGCACCCAGCACCCCGAGTACTGAGCACCCAGCACCCTGAGTACTGAGCACTGAGCACCCAGCACCCCGAGCACTGAGCACCCAGCACCCTGAGCACTGAGCACCAAGCACCCGAGTACTGGGCACCCAGCACCCTGAGTACTGAGCACCCAGCACCCTGAGTACTGAGCACAAAGCACCCCGAGTGCTGGGCAACCAACACCCTGAGTACTGAGCACCCAGCACCCTGAGCACTGAGCACCCAGCACCCCGAGCACTGAGCACCCAGCACCCTGAGTACTGAGCACCCAGCACCCTGAGCACTGAGCACCCAGCACCCTGAGCACTGAGCACCCAGCACCCTGAGCACTGAGCACGCAGCACCCTGAGTAGTGAGCACCCAACGTACTGAGCATCGAGCACCCTGAGCACTGAGCACCCAGCACCCTGAGTACTGAGCACCGAGCACCCCGAGCACTGAGCAGCCAGCACCCTGAGTACTGAGCTCCGAGCACCCCGAGCACTGAGCACCCAGCGCCCCGAGCACCGAGCACCCTGAGCACTGAGCACTCAGCACCCTGAGTACTGAGCACCCAGCCCCCTGAGCAATGAGCACCCTGAGGACTGAGCACCCAGCACCCTGAGCACTGAGCACACAGCACCCTGAGCACTGAGCACCCAGCACCCTGAGTACTGAGCACTGAGCACGCAGCACCCCGAGCACTGAGCACCCAGCACCCTGAGTACTGAGCACCCAGCACCCCGAGCACTGAGCACCCAGCACCCAGAGCACTGAGCACCCAGCACCCGAGTACTGAGCACCCAGCACCCTGAGTACTGAGCACCCAGCACCCTGAGTACTGAGCACACAGCACCCCGAGTACTGAGCACCCAGCACCCTGAGTACTGAGCACCCAGCACGCTGAGCACTGAGCACCCAGCACCCCGTGCACTGAGCACCCAGCACCCTGAGTACTGAGCACCCAGCACCCTGAGCACTGAGCACCCAGCACCCTGAGCACTGAGCACCCAGCACCCTGAGTACTGAGCACCCAGCACCCTGAGTAGTGTGCACCCAACGTACTGAGCACAGAGCACCCCGAGCACTGAGCACCCAGCACCCTGAGCACTGAGCACCCAGCACCCTGTGCACTGAGCACCCAGCACCCGAGTACTGAGCACCCAGCACCCTGAGTACTGAGCACCCAGCACCCTGAGTACTGAGCACCCAGCACCCCGAGTAATGAGCACCCAGCACCCTGAGTACTGAGCAGCCAGCACCCTGAGCACTGAGCACCTAGCACCCTGAGCACTGAGCACCCAGCACCCTGAGCACTGAGCACCCAGGACCCTGAGTAGTGAGCACTCAACGTACTGAGCACCGAGCACCCCGAGCACTGAGCACCCAGCACCCTGAGCACTGAGCACCCAGCACCCAGAGCACTGAGCACCCAGCACCCCGAGTACTGATCACCCAGCACCCTGAGTACTGAGCAGCCAGCACCCTGAGCACTGAGCACCTAGCACCCCGAGCACTGAGCACCCAGCACCCTGAGTACTGAGCACCCAGCACCCTGAGCATTGAGCACCCAGCACCCTGAGTACTGAGCACCGAGCACCCCGAGCACTGAGCACCCAGCACCCTGAGTACTGAGCTCCGAGCACCCCGAGCACTGAGCACCCAGCGCCCCGAGCACCGAGCACCCTGAGCACTGAGCACCCAGCACCCTGAGTACTGAGCACCCAGCACCCTGAGTACTGAACACCCAGCACCCTGAGCACTGAGCACACTCAGCACTGAGTACTGAGCTCCGAGCACCCCGAGCACTGAGCACACAGCGCCCCGAGCACCGAGCACCCTGAGCACTGAGCACCCAGCACCCCGAGCACTGAGCACCCAGTACCCTGAGTACTGAGCACCCTGAGTACTGAGCACCGATCACCCTGAGCACTGAGCTCCCAGCACCCTGAGTACTGAGCACCCAGCACCCTGAGCACTGAGCACCCAGGACCCTGAGTACTGAGCACCCAGCATCCTGATCACTGAGCACCCAGCACCCTGAGTACTGAGCACCCAGCACCCTGAACACTGAGCACCCAGCACCCTGAGTACTGCGCACCCAGCACCCCGAGCACTGAGCACCCAGCACCCCAAGAATGAGCACCCAGCACCCCGAGTACTGAGCACCGAGCACCCTGAGCACTGAGTACCCAGCACTCTGAGCACTGAGCACCCAGCACCCTGAGTACTGAGCACCCACCACACTGAGTACTGAGCACCCAGCACACTGAGCACTGAGCACCGAGCACCCCGAGTACTGAGCACCCAGCACCCTGAGTACTGAGCTCCCAGCACCCTGAGTACTGAACACCCAGCACCCTGAGCACTGAGCACTGAGCACCCTGAGCACTGAGTACTGAGCACTGAGCACCCCGAGCACTGAGCACCCAGCACCCGGAGTACTGAGCACCCAGCACCCTGAGTACTAAGCACCGAGCACCCTGAGTACTGAGCACCCAGCACCCTGAACACTGAACATACAGCACCCTGAGTACTGAGCACCTCGAGCACTGAGCACGCAGCACCCTGAGTACTGAGCACCGAGCACCCAGAGCACTGAGCACCCAGCACCCTGAGCACTGAGCACCCAGCACCCCGAGCACTGAGCACCCAGCACCCTGAGCACTGAGCACCCAGCACCCTGAGTACTGAGCACCCAGCACCCTGAGCACTGAGTACCCAGCACCCTGAGCACTGAGCACCCAGCACCCTGAGCACTGAGCACCCGGCACCCTGAGCACTGAGCACCCAGCACCCTGAGTACTGAGCACTGAGCACCCAGCACCCCGAGTACTGAGCACCCAGCACCCTGAGTACTGAGCACTGAGCACCCAGCACCCCGAGCACTGAGCACCCAGCACCCTGAGCACTGAGCACCCAGCACCCGAGTACTGGGCACCCAGCACCCTGAGTACTGAGCACCCAGCACCCTGAGTACTGAGCACAAAGCACCCCGAGTGCTGGGCAACCAACACCCTGAGTACTGAGCACCCAGCACCCTGAGCACTGAGCACCCAGCACCCCGAGCACTGAGCACCCAGCACCCTGAGTACTGAGCACCCAGCACCCTGAGCACTGAGCACCCAGCACCCTGAGCACTGAGCACCCAGCACCCTGAGCACTGAGCACGCAGCACCCTGAGTAGTGAGCACCCAACGTACTGAGCATCGAGCACCCTGAGCACTGAGCACCCAGCACCCTGAGTACTGAGCACCGAGCACCCCGAGCACTGAGCAGCCAGCACCCTGAGTACTGAGCTCCGAGCACCCCGAGCACTGAGCACCCAGCGCCCCGAGCACCGAGCACCCTGAGCACTGAGCACTCAGCACCCTGAGTACTGAGCACCCAGCACCCTGAGCAATGAGCACCCTGAGGACTGAGCACCCAGCACCCTGAGCACTGAGCACACAGCACCCTGAGCACTGAGCACCCAGCACCCTGAGTACTGAGCACTGAGCACGCAGCAACCCGAGCACTGAGCACCCAGCACCCTGAGTACTGAGCACCCAGCACCCCGAGCACTGAGCACCCAGCACCCAGAGCACTGAGCACCCAGCACCCGAGTACTGAGCACCCAGCACCCTGAGTACTGAGCACCCAGCACCCTGAGTACTGAGCACACAGCACCCCGAGTACTGAGCACCCAGCACCCTGAGTACTGAGCACCCAGCACGCTGAGCACTGAGCACCCAGCACCCCGTGCACTGAGCACCCAGCACCCTGAGTACTGAGCACCCAGCACCCTGAGCACTGAGCACCCAGCACCCTGAGCACTGAGCACCCAGCACCCTGAGTACTGAGCACCCAGCACCCTGAGTAGTGTGCACCCAACGTACTGAGCACAGAGCACCCCGAGCACTGAGCACCCAGCACCCTGAGCACTGAGCACCCAGCACCCTGTGCACTGAGCACCCAGCACCCGAGTACTGAGCACCCAGCACCCTGAGTACTGAGCACCCAGCACCCTGAGTACTGAGCACCCAGCACCCCGAGTAATGAGCACCCAGCACCCTGAGTACTGAGCAGCCAGCACCCTGAGCACTGAGCACCTAGCACCCCGAGCACTGCGCACCCAGCACCCTGAGCACTGAGCACCCAGCACCCTGAGCACTGAGCACCCAGCACCCTGAGCACTGAGCACCCAGGACCCTGAGTAGTGAGCACTCAACGTACTGAGCACCGAGCACCCCGAGCACTGAGCACCCAGCACCCTGAGTACTGAGCACCGAGCACCCCGAGCACTGAGCACCCAGCACCCTGAGTACTGAGCTCCGAGCACCCCGAGCACTGAGCACCCAGCGCCCTGAGTACTGAGCACCCAGCACCCTGAGTACTGAACACCCAGCACCCTGAGCACTGAGCACTGAGCACACTCAGCACTGAGTACTGAGCACTGAGCACCCTGAGCACTGAGCAACCAGCACCCTGAGTACTGAACACCCAGCACCCTGAGCACTGAGCACTGAGCACACTCAGCACTGAGTACTGAGCACTGAGCACCCTGAGCACTGAGCAACCAGCACCCTGAGTACTGAGCAACCAGCACCCTGAGCACTGAGCACCCAGCACCCTGAGTACTGAGCACCCAGCACCCTGAGTACTGAACACCCAGCACCCAGAGCACTGAGCACTGAGCACACTCAGCAGTGAGTACTGAGCACTGAGCACCCTGAGCACTGAGTACCCAGCACCCTGAGTACTGAGCAACCAGCACCCTGAGCACTGAGCACTGAGCACCCAGCACCCTGAGCAATGAGCACTGAACACCCAGCACCCCGAGCACTGAGCACCCAGCACCCCGAGCACTGAGCACCCAGCACCCTGAGTACTGAGCACCCTGAGTACTGAGCACCGATCACCCTGAGCACTGAGCTCCCAGCTCCCTGAGTACTGAGCACCCAGCACCCTGAGCACTGAGCACACAGCACCCTGAGTACTGAGCACCCAGCACCCTGAGCACTGAGCACCCAGCACCCTGAGTACTGAGCACCCAGCACCCTGAGCACTGAGCACCCAGCACCCTGAGTACTGCGCACCCAGCACCCCGAGCACTGAGCACCCAGCACCCCAAGAATGAGCACCCAGCACCCCGAGTACTGAGCACCGAGCACCCTGAGCACTGAGTACCCAGCACCCTGAGCACTGAGCACCCAGCACCCTGAGCACTGAGCACCCAGCACCCTGAGTACTGAGCACCCAGCACCCTGAGCACTGAGTACCCAGCACCCTGAGCACTGAGCACCCAGCACCCTGAGCACTGAGCACCCGGCACCCTGAGCACTGAGCACCCAGCACCCTGAGTACTGAGCACCCAGCACCCTGAGCACTGAGTACCCAGCACCCTGAGCACTGAGCACCCAGCACCCTGAGCACTGAGCACCCGGCACCCTGAGCACTGAGCACCCAGCACCCTGAGTACTGAGCACTGAGCACCCAGCACCCCGAGTACTGAGCACCCAGCACCCTGAGTACTGAGCACTGAGCACCCAGCACCCCGAGCACTGAGCACCCAGCACCCTGAGCACTGAGCACCCAGCACCCGAGTACTGGGCACCCAGCACCCTGAGTACTGAGCACCCAGCACCCTGAGTACTGAGCACAAAGCACCCCGAGTGCTGGGCAACCAACACCCTGAGTACTGAGCACCCAGCACCCTGAGCACTAAGCACCCAGCACCCCGTGCACTGAGCACCCAGCACCCTGAGTACTGAGAACCCAGCACCCTGAGCACTGAGCACCCAGCACCCTGAGCACTGAGCACCCAGCACCCTGAGCACTGAGCACGCAGCACCCTGAGTAGTGAGCACCCAACGTACTGAACATCGAGCACCCTGAGCACTGAGCACCCAGCACCCTGAGTACTGAGCACCGAGCACCCCGAGCACTGAGCACCCAGCACAATGAGTACTGAGCTCCGTGCACCCCGAGCACTGAGCACCCAGCGCCCCGAGCACCGAGCACCCTGAGCACTGAGCACCCAGCACCCTGAGTACTGAGCACCCAGCACCCTGAGCAATGAGCACCCTGAGGACTGAGCACCCAGCACCCTGAGCACTGAGCACACAGCACCCTGAGCACTGAGCACCCAGCACCCTGAGTAATGAGCACTGAGCACGCAGCACCCCGAGCACCGAGCACCCTGAGCACTGAGCACCCAGCACCCTGAGGACTGAGCACACAGCACCCCGAGCACTGCGCACCCAGCACCCTGAGCACTGAGCACCCAGCACCCTGAGCAATGAGCACCCAGCACCCTGAGCACTGAGCACCCAGGACCCTGAGTAGTGAGCACTCAACGTACTGAGCACCGAGCACCCCGAGCACTGAGCACCCAGCACCCTGAGTACTGAGCACCGAGCACCCCGAGCACTGAGCACCCAGCACCCTGAGTACTGAGCTCCGAGCACCCCGAGCACTGAGCACCCAGCGCCCTGAGTACTGAGCACCCAGCACCCTGAGTACTGAACACCCAGCACCCTGAGCACTGAGCACACTCAGCACTGAGTACTGAGCACTGAGCACCCTGAGCACTGAGCAACCAGCACCCTGAGTACTGAACACCCAGCACCCTGAGCACTGAGCACTGAGCACACTCAGCACTGAGTACTGAGCACTGAGCACCCTGAGCACTGAGCAACCAGCACCCTGAGTACTGAGCAACCAGCACCCTGAGCACTGAGCACCCAGCACCCTGAGTACTGAGCACCCAGCACCCTGAGTACTGAACACCCAGCACCCAGAGCACTGAGCACTGAGCACACTCAGCAGTGAGTACTGAGCACTGAGCACCCTGAGCACTGAGTACCCAGCACCCTGAGTACTGAGCAACCAGCACCCTGAGCACTGAGCACTGAGCACCCAGCACCCTGAGCAATGAGCACTGAACACCCAGCACCCCGAGCACTGAGCACCCAGCACCCCGAGCACTGAGCACCCAGCACCCTGAGTACTGAGCACCCTGAGTACTGAGCACCGATCACCCTGAGCACTGAGCTCCCAGCTCCCTGAGTACTGAGCACCCAGCACCCTGAGCACTGAGCACACAGCACCCTGAGTACTGAGCACCCAGCACCCTGAGCACTGAGCACCCAGCACCCTGAGTACTGAGCACCCAGCACCCTGAGCACTGAGCACCCAGCACCCTGAGTACTGCGCACCCAGCACCCCGAGCACTGAGCACCCAGCACCCCAAGAATGAGCACCCAGCACCCCGAGTACTGAGCACCGAGCACCCTGAGCACTGAGTACCCAGCACCCTGAGCACTGAGCACCCAGCACCCTGAGCACTGAGCACCCAGCACCCTGAGTACTGAGCACCCAGCACCCTGAGCACTGAGTACCCAGCACCCTGAGCACTGAGCACCCAGCACCCTGAGCACTGAGCACCCGGCACCCTGAGCACTGAGCACCCAGCACCCTGAGTACTGAGCACCCAGCACCCTGAGCACTGAGTACCCAGCACCCTGAGCACTGAGCACCCAGCACCCTGAGCACTGAGCACCCGGCACCCTGAGCACTGAGCACCCAGCACCCTGAGTACTGAGCACTGAGCACCCAGCACCCCGAGTACTGAGCACCCAGCACCCTGAGTACTGAGCACTGAGCACCCAGCACCCCGAGCACTGAGCACCCAGCACCCTGAGCACTGAGCACCCAGCACCCGAGTACTGGGCACCCAGCACCCTGAGTACTGAGCACCCAGCACCCTGAGTACTGAGCACAAAGCACCCCGAGTGCTGGGCAACCAACACCCTGAGTACTGAGCACCCAGCACCCTGAGCACTAAGCACCCAGCACCCCGTGCACTGAGCACCCAGCACCCTGAGTACTGAGAACCCAGCACCCTGAGCACTGAGCACCCAGCACCCTGAGCACTGAGCACCCAGCACCCTGAGCACTGAGCACGCAGCACCCTGAGTAGTGAGCACCCAACGTACTGAGCATCGAGCACCCTGAGCACTGAGCACCCAGCACCCTGAGTACTGAGCACCGAGCACCCCGAGCACTGAGCACCCAGCACCCTGAGTACTGAGCTCCGTGCACCCCGAGCACTGAGCACCCAGCGCCCCGAGCACCAAGCACCCTGAGCACTGAGCACCCAGCACCCTGAGTACTGAGCACCCAGCACCCTGAGCAATGAGCACCCTGAGGACTGAGCACCCAGCACCCTGAGCACTGAGCACACAGCACCCTGAGCACTGAGCACCCAGCACCCTGAGTAATGAGCACTGAGCACGCAGCACCCCGAGCACTGAGCACCCAGCACCCTGAATACTGAGCACTGAGCACCCAGCACCCCGAGCACTGAGCACCCAGCACCCAGAGCACTGAGCACGCAGCACCTGAGTACTGAGCACCCAGCACCCTGAGTACTGAGCACCCAGCACCCTGAGTACTGAGCACCCAGCACCCCGAGCACTGAGCACCCAGCACCCTGAGTACTGAGCACCCAGCACCCTGAGCACTGAGCACCCAGCACCCTGAGCACGGAGCACCCAGCACCCTGAGCACTGAGCACGCAGCACCCTGAGTAGTGAGCACCCAACGTACTGAGCATCGAGCACCCTGAGCACTGAGCACCCAGCACCCTGAGTACTGAGCACCGAGCACCCCGAGCACTGAGCACCCAGCACCCTGAGTACTGAGCTCCGAGCACCCCGAGCACTGAGCACAAAGCGCCCCGAGCACTGAGCACCCTGAGCACTGAGCACCCAGCACCCTGAGTACTGAGCACCCAGCACCCTGAGCAATGAGCACCCTGAGGACTGAGCACCCAGCACCCTGAGCACTGAGCACACAGCACCCTGAGCACTGAGCACCCAGCACCCTGAGTACTGAGCACCCAGCACACTGAGTACTGAGCACCCAGCACACTGAGCACTGAGCACCGAGCACCCCGAGTACTGAGCTCCCAGCACCCTGAGTACT
Organism: Microtus oregoni; assembly: GCF_018167655.1. Lineage (NCBI taxonomy): Eukaryota > Metazoa > Chordata > Mammalia > Rodentia > Cricetidae > Microtus > Microtus oregoni. The sequence continues at coordinate 6,804,008 of NW_024544151.1, read as the reverse complement.
GAACACCCAGCACCCTGAGCACTGAGCACTGAGCACCCTGAGCACTGAGTACTGAGCACTGAGCACCCCGAGCACTGAGCACCCAGCACCCGGAGTACTGAGCACCCAGCACCCTGAGTACTAAGCACCGAGCACCCTGAGTACTGAGCACCCAGCACCCTGAATACTGAACATACAGCACCCTGAGTACTGAGCACCTCGAGCACTGAGCACCCAGCACCCTGAGTACTGAGCACCGAGCACCCAGAGCACTGAGCACCCAGCACCCCGAGCACTGAGCACCCAGCACCCCGAGCACTGAGCACCCAGCACCCTGAGCACTGAGCACCCAGCACCCTGAGTACTGAGCACCCAGCACCCTGAGCACTGAGTACCCAGCACCCTGAGCACTGAGCACCCAGCACCCTGAGCACTGAGCACCCGGCACCCTGAGCACTGAGCACCCAGCACCCTGAGTACTGAGCACTGAGCACCCAGCACCCCGAGTACTGAGCACCCAGCACCCTGAGTACTGAGCACTGAGCACCCAGCACCCCGAGCACTGAGCACCCAGCACCCTGAGCACTGAGCACCCAGCACCCGAGTACTGGGCACCCAGCACCCTGAGTACTGAGCACCCAGCACCCTGAGTACTGAGCACAAAGCACCCCGAGTGCTGGGCAACCAACACCCTGAGTCCTGAGCACCCAGCACCCTGAGCACTGAGCACCCAGCACCCCGAGCACTGAGCACCCAGCACCCTGAGTACTGAGCACCCAGCACCCTGAGCACTGAGCACCCAGCACCCTGAGCACTGAGCACCCAGCACCCTGAGCACTGAGCACGCAGCACCCTGAGTAGTGAGCACCCAACGTACTGAACATCGAGCACCCTGAGCACTGAGCACCCAGCACCCTGAGTACTGAGCACCGAGCACCCCGAGCACTGAGCACCCAGCACAATGAGTACTGAGCTCCGTGCACCCCGAGCACTGAGCACCCAGCGCCCCGAGCACCGAGCACCCTGAGCACTGAGCACCCAGCACCCTGAGTACTGAGCACCCAGCACCCTGAGCAATGAGCACCCTGAGGACTGAGCACCCAGCACCCTGAGCACTGAGCACACAGCACCCTGAGCACTGAGCACCCAGCACCCTGAGTAATGAGCACTGAGCACGCAGCACCCCGAGCACCGAGCACCCTGAGCACTGAGCACCCAGCACCCTGAGGACTGAGCACACAGCACCCCGAGCACTGCGCACCCAGCACCCTGAGCACTGAGCACCCAGCACCCTGAGCAATGAGCACCCAGCACCCTGAGCACTGAGCACCCAGGACCCTGAGTAGTGAGCACTCAACGTACTGAGCACCGAGCACCCCGAGCACTGAGCACCCAGCACCCTGAGTACTGAGCACCGAGCACCCCGAGCACTGAGCACCCAGCACCCTGAGTACTGAGCTCCGAGCACCCCGAGCACTGAGCACCCAGCGCCCTGAGTACTGAGCACCCAGCACCCTGAGTACTGAACACCCAGCACCCTGAGCACTGAGCACACTCAGCACTGAGTACTGAGCACTGAGCACCCTGAGCACTGAGCAACCAGCACCCTGAGTACTGAACACCCAGCACCCTGAGCACTGAGCACTGAGCACACTCAGCACTGAGTACTGAGCACTGAGCACCCTGAGCACTGAGCAACCAGCACCCTGAGTACTGAGCAACCAGCACCCTGAGCACTGAGCACCCAGCACCCTGAGTACTGAGCACCCAGCACCCTGAGTACTGAACACCCAGCACCCAGAGCACTGAGCACTGAGCACACTCAGCAGTGAGTACTGAGCACTGAGCACCCTGAGCACTGAGTACCCAGCACCCTGAGTACTGAGCAACCAGCACCCTGAGCACTGAGCACTGAGCACCCAGCACCCTGAGCAATGAGCACTGAACACCCAGCACCCCGAGCACTGAGCACCCAGCACCCCGAGCACTGAGCACCCAGCACCCTGAGTACTGAGCACCCTGAGTACTGAGCACCGATCACCCTGAGCACTGAGCTCCCAGCTCCCTGAGTACTGAGCACCCAGCACCCTGAGCACTGAGCACACAGCACCCTGAGTACTGAGCACCCAGCACCCTGAGCACTGAGCACCCAGCACCCTGAGTACTGAGCACCCAGCACCCTGAGCACTGAGCACCCAGCACCCTGAGTACTGCGCACCCAGCACCCCGAGCACTGAGCACCCAGCACCCCAAGAATGAGCACCCAGCACCCCGAGTACTGAGCACCGAGCACCCTGAGCACTGAGTACCCAGCACCCTGAGCACTGAGCACCCAGCACCCTGAGCACTGAGCACCCAGCACCCTGAGTACTGAGCACCCAGCACCCTGAGCACTGAGTACCCAGCACCCTGAGCACTGAGCACCCAGCACCCTGAGCACTGAGCACCCGGCACCCTGAGCACTGAGCACCCAGCACCCTGAGTACTGAGCACCCAGCACCCTGAGCACTGAGTACCCAGCACCCTGAGCACTGAGCACCCAGCACCCTGAGCACTGAGCACCCGGCACCCTGAGCACTGAGCACCCAGCACCCTGAGTACTGAGCACTGAGCACCCAGCACCCCGAGTACTGAGCACCCAGCACCCTGAGTACTGAGCACTGAGCACCCAGCACCCCGAGCACTGAGCACCCAGCACCCTGAGCACTGAGCACCCAGCACCCGAGTACTGGGCACCCAGCACCCTGAGTACTGAGCACCCAGCACCCTGAGTACTGAGCACAAAGCACCCCGAGTGCTGGGCAACCAACACCCTGAGTACTGAGCACCCAGCACCCTGAGCACTAAGCACCCAGCACCCCGTGCACTGAGCACCCAGCACCCTGAGTACTGAGAACCCAGCACCCTGAGCACTGAGCACCCAGCACCCTGAGCACTGAGCACCCAGCACCCTGAGCACTGAGCACGCAGCACCCTGAGTAGTGAGCACCCAACGTACTGAGCATCGAGCACCCTGAGCACTGAGCACCCAGCACCCTGAGTACTGAGCACCGAGCACCCCGAGCACTGAGCACCCAGCACCCTGAGTACTGAGCTCCGTGCACCCCGAGCACTGAGCACCCAGCGCCCCGAGCACCAAGCACCCTGAGCACTGAGCACCCAGCACCCTGAGTACTGAGCACCCAGCACCCTGAGCAATGAGCACCCTGAGGACTGAGCACCCAGCACCCTGAGCACTGAGCACACAGCACCCTGAGCACTGAGCACCCAGCACCCTGAGTAATGAGCACTGAGCACGCAGCACCCCGAGCACTGAGCACCCAGCACCCTGAATACTGAGCACTGAGCACCCAGCACCCCGAGCACTGAGCACCCAGCACCCAGAGCACTGAGCACGCAGCACCTGAGTACTGAGCACCCAGCACCCTGAGTACTGAGCACCCAGCACCCTGAGTACTGAGCACCCAGCACCCCGAGCACTGAGCACCCAGCACCCTGAGTACTGAGCACCCAGCACCCTGAGCACTGAGCACCCAGCACCCTGAGCACGGAGCACCCAGCACCCTGAGCACTGAGCACGCAGCACCCTGAGTAGTGAGCACCCAACGTACTGAGCATCGAGCACCCTGAGCACTGAGCACCCAGCACCCTGAGTACTGAGCACCGAGCACGACGAGCACTGAGCACCCAGCACCCTGAGTACTGAGCTCCGAGCACCCCGAGCACTGAGCACAAAGCGCCCCGAGCACTGAGCACCCTGAGCACTGAGCACCCAGCACCCTGAGTACTGAGCACCCAGCACCCTGAGCAATGAGCACCCTGAGGACTGAGCACCCAGCACCCTGAGCACTGAGCACACAGCACCCTGAGCACTGAGCACCCAGCACCCTGAGTACTGAGCACCCAGCACACTGAGTACTGAGCACCCAGCACACTGAGCACTGAGCACCGAGCACCCCGAGTACTGAGCTCCCAGCACCCTGAGTACTGAACACCCAGCACCCTGAGCACTGAGCACTGAGCACCCTGAGCACTGAGTACTGAGCACTGAGCACCCCGAGCACTGAGCACCCAGCACCCGGAGTACTGAGCACCCAGCACCCTGAGTACTAAGCACCGAGCACCCTGAGTACTGAGCACCCAGCACCCTGAATACTGAACATACAGCACCCTGAGTACTGAGCACCTCGAGCACTGAGCACCCAGCACCCTGAGTACTGAGCACCGAGCACCCAGAGCACTGAGCACCCAGCACCCCGAGCACTGAGCACCCAGCACCCAGAGCACTGAGCACCCAGCACCCTGAGCACTGAGCACCCAGCACCCTGAGTACTGAGCACCCAGCACCCTGAGCACTGAGTACCCAGCACCCTGAGCACTGAGCACCCAGCACCCTGAGCACTGAGCACCCGGCACCCTGAGCACTGAGCACCCAGCACCCTGAGTACTGAGCACTGAGCACCCAGCACCCCGAGTACTGAGCACCCAGCACCCTGAGTACTGAGCACTGAGCACCCAGCACCCCGAGCACTGAGCACCCAGCACCCTGAGCACTGAGCACCCAGCACCCGAGTACTGGGCACCCAGCACCCTGAGTACTGAGCACCCAGCACCCTGAGTACTGAGCACAAAGCACCCCGAGTGCTGGGCAACCAACACCCTGAGTCCTGAGCACCCAGCACCCTGAGCACTGAGCACCCAGCACCCCGAGCACTGAGCACCCAGCACCCTGAGTACTGAGCACCCAGCACCCTGAGCACTGAGCACCCAGCACCCTGAGCACTGAGCACCCAGCACCCTGAGCACTGAGCACGCAGCACCCTGAGTAGTGAGCACCCAACGTACTGAGCATCGAGCACCCTGAGCACTGAGCACCCAGCACCCTGAGTACTGAGCACCGAGCACCCCGAGCACTGAGCAGCCAGCACCCTGAGTACTGAGCTCCGAGCACCCCGAGCACTGAGCACCCAGCGCCCCGAGCACTGAGCACCCTGAGCACTGAGCACTCAGCACCCTGAGTACTGAGCACCCAGCACCCTGAGCAATGAGCACCCTGAGGACTGAGCACCCAGCACCCTGAGCACTGAGCACACAGCACCCTGAGCACTGAGCACCCAGCACCCTGAGTACTGAGCACTGAGCACGCAGCACCCCGAGCACTGAGCACCCAGCACCCTGAGTACTGAGCACCCAGCACCCCGAGCACTGAGCACCCAGCACCCAGAGCACTGAGCACCCAGCACCCGAGTACTGAGCACCCAGCACCCTGAGTACTGAGCACCCAGCACCCTGAGTACTGAGCACACAGCACCCCGAGTACTGAGCACCCAGCACCCTGAGTACTGAGCACCCAGCACGCTGAGCACTGAGCACCCAGCACCCCGTGCTCTGAGCACCCAGCACCCTGAGTACTGAGCACCCAGCACCCTGAGCACTGAGCACCCAGCACCCTGAGCACTGAGCACCCAGCACCCTGAGCACTGAGCACCCAGCACCCTGAGTAGTGTGCACCCAACGTACTGAGCACAGAGCACCCCGAGCACTGAGCACCCAGCACCCTGAGCACTGAGCACCCAGCACCCTGTGCACTGAGCACCCAGCACCCGAGTACTGAGCACCCAGCACCCTGAGTACTGAGCACCCAGCACCCTGAGTACTGAGCACCCAGCACCCCGAGTAATGAGCACCCAGCACCCTGAGTACTGAGCAGCCAGCACCCTGAGCACTGAGCACCTAGCACCCCGAGCACTGCGCACCCAGCACCCTGAGCACTGAGCACCCAGCACCCTGAGCACTGAGCACCCAGCACCCTGAGCACTGAGCACCCAGGACCCTGAGTAGTGAGCACTCAACGTACTGAGCACCGAGCACCCCGAGCACTGAGCACCCAGCACCCTGAGTACTGAGCACCGAGCACCCCGAGCACTGAGCACCCAGCACCCTGAGTACTGAGCTCCGAGCACCCCGAGCACTGAGCACCCAGCGCCCTGAGTACTGAACACCCAGCACCCAGAGCACTGAGCACTGAGCACACTCAGCAGTGAGTACTGAGCACTGAGCACCCTGAGCACTGAGTACCCAGCACCCTGAGTACTGAGCAACCAGCACCCTGAGCACTGAGCACTGAGCACCCAGCACCCTGAGCAATGAGCACTGAACACCCAGCACCCCGAGCACTGAGCACCCAGCACCCTGAGCACTGAGCACCCAGCACCCTGAGTACTGAGCACCCTGAGTACTGAGCACCGATCACCCTGAGCACTGAGCTCCCAGCTCCCTGAGTACTGAGCACCCAGCACCCTGAGCACTGAGCACACAGCACCCTGAGTACTGAGCACCCAGCACCCTGAGCACTGAGCACCCAGCACCCTGAGTACTGAGCACCCAGCACCCTGAGCACTGAGCACCCAGCACCCTGAGTACTGCGCACCCAGCACCCCGAGCACCTAGCACCCAGCACCCCAAGAATGAGCACCCAGCACCCCGAGTACTGAGCACCGAGCACCCTGAGCACTGAGTACCCAGCACCCTGAGCACTGAGCACCCAGCACCCTGAGTACTGAGCACCCAGCACACTGAGTACTGAGCACCCAGCACACTGAGCACTGAGCACCGAGCACCCCGAGTACTGAGCACCCAGCACCCTGAGTACTGAGCTCCCAGCACCCTGAGTACTGAACACCCAGCACCCTGAGCACTGAGCACTGAGCACCCTGAGCACTGAGTACTGAGCACTGAGCACCCCGAGCACTGAGCACCCAGCACCCGGAGTACTGAGCACCCAGCACCCTGAGTACTAAGCACCGAGCACCCTGAGTACTGAGCACCCAGCACCCTGAACACTGAACATACAGCACCCTGAGTACTGAGCACCTCGAGCACTGAGCACCCAGCACCCTGAGTACTGAGCACCGAGCACCCAGAGCACTGAGCACCCAGCACCCCGAGCACTGAGCACCCAGCACCCCGAGCACTGAGCACCCAGCACCCTGAGCACTGAGCACCCAGCACCCTGAGTACTGAGCACCCAGCACCCTGAGCACTGAGTACCCAGCACCCTGAGCACTGAGCACCCAGCACCCTGAGCACTGAGCACCCGGCACCCTGAGCACTGAGCACCCAGCACCCTGAGTACTGAGCACTGAGCACCCAGCACCCCGAGTACTGAGCACCCAGCACCCTGAGTACTGAGCACTGAGCACCCAGCACCCCGAGCACTGAGCACCCAGCACCCTGAGCACTGAGCACCCAGCACCCGAGTACTGGGCACCCAGCACCCTGAGTACTGAGCACCCAGCACCCTGAGTACTGAGCACAAAGCACCCCGAGTGCTGGGCACCCAACACCCTGAGTACTGAGCACCCAGCACCCTGAGCACTGAGCACCCAGCACCCCGAGCACTGAGCACCCAGCACCCTGAGTACTGAGCACCCAGCACCCTGAGCACTGAGCACCCAGCACCCTGAGCACTGAGCACCCAGCACCCTGAGCACTGAGCACGCAGCACCCTGAGTAGTGAGCACCCAACGTACTGAGCATCGAGCACCCTGAGCACTGAGCACCCAGCACCCTGAGTACTGAGCACCGAGCACCCCGAGCACTGAGCAGCCAGCACCCTGAGTACTGAGCTCCGAGCACCCCGAGCACTGAGCACCCAGCGCCCCGAGCACCGAGCACCCTGAGCACTGAGCACTCAGCACCCTGAGTACTGAGCACCCAGCACTCTGAGCAATGAGCACCCTGAGGACTGAGCACCCAGCACCCTGAGCACTGAGCACACAGCACCCTGAGCACTGAGCACCCAGCACCCTGAGTACTGAGCACTGAGCACGCAGCACCCCGAGCACTGAGCACCCAGCACCCTGAGTACTGAGCACGCAGCACCCCGAGCACTGAGCACCCAGCACCCAGAGCACTGAGCACCCAGCACCCGAGTACTGAGCACCCAGCACCCTGAGTACTGAGCACCCAGCACCCTGAGTACTGAGCACACAGCACCCCGAGTACTGAGCACCCAGCACCCTGAGTACTGAGCACCCAGCACGCTGAGCACTGAGCACCCAGCACCCCGTGCACTGAGCACCCAGCACCCTGAGTACTGAGCACCCAGCACCCTGAGCACTGAGCACCCAGCACCCTGAGCACTGAGCACCCAGCACCCTGAGCACTGAGCACCCAGCACCCTGAGTAGTGTGCACCCAACGTACTGAGCACAGAGCACCCCGAGCACTGAGCACCCAGCACCCTGAGCACTGAGCACCCAGTACCCTGTGCACTGAGCACCCAGCACCCGAGTACTGAGCACCCAGCACCCTGAGTACTGAGCACCCAGCACCCTGAGTACTGAGCACCCAGCACCCCGAGTAATGAGCACCCAGCACCCTGAGTACTGAGCAGCCAGCACCCTGAGCACTGAGCACCTAGCACCCCGAGCACTGCGCACCCAGCACCCTGAGCACTGAGCACCCAGCACCCTGAGCACTGAGCACCCAGCACCCTGAGCACTGAGCACCCAGGACCCTGAGTAGTGAGCACTCAACGTACTGAGCACCGAGCACCCCGAGCACTGAGCACCCAGCACCCTGAGTACTGAGCACCGAGCACCCCGAGCACTGAGCACCCAGCACCCTGAGTACTGAGCTCCGAGCACCCCGAGCACTGAGCACCCAGCGCCCTGAGTACTGAGCACCCAGCACCCTGAGTACTGAACACCCAGCACCCTGAGCACTGAGCACTGAGCACACTCAGCACTGAGTACTGAGCACTGAGCACCCTGAGCACTGAGCAACCAGCACCCTGAGTACTGAGCAACCAGCACCCTGAGCACTGAGCACCCAGCACCCTGAGTACTGAGCACCAAGCACCCTGAGTACTGAACACCCAGCACCCAGAGCACTGAGCACTGAGCACACTCAGCAGTGAGTACTGAGCACTGAGCACCCTGAGCACTGAGTACCCAGCACCCTGAGTACTGAGCAACCAGCACCCTGAGCACTGAGCACTGAGCACCCAGCACCCTGAGCAATGAGCACTGAACACCCAGCACCCCGAGCACTGAGCACCCAGCACCCCGAGCACTGAGCACCCAGCACCCTGAGTACTGAGCACCCTGAGCACTGAGCTCCCAGCTCCCTGAGTACTGAGCACCCAGCACCCTGAGCACTGAGCACACAGCACCCTGAGTACTGAGCACCGAGCACCCTGAGCACTGAGCACCCAGCACCCTGAGTACTGAGCACCCAGCACCCTGAGCACTGAGCACCCAGCACCCTGAGTACTGCGCACCCAGCACCCCGAGCACTGAGCACCCAGCACCCCAAGAATGAGCACCCAGCACCCCGAGTACTGAGCACCGAGCACCCTGAGCACTGAGTACCCAGCACCCTGAGCACTGAGCACCCAGCACCCTGAGCACTGAGCACCCAGCACCCTGAGTACTGAGCACCCAGCACCCTGAGCACTGAGTACCCAGCACCCTGAGCACTGAGCACCCAGCACCCTGAGCACTGAGCACCCGGCACCCTGAGCACTGAGCACCCAGCACCCTGAGTACTGAGCACCCAGCACACTGAGCACTGAGTACCCAGCACCCTGAGCACTGAGCACCCAGCACCCTGAGCACTGAGCACCCGGCACCCTGAGCACTGAGCACCCAGCACCCTGAGTACTGAGCACTGAGCACCCAGCACCCCGAGTACTGAGCACCCAGCACCCTGAGTACTGAGCACTGAGCACCCAGCACCCCGAGCACTGAGCACCCAGCACCCTGAGCACTGAGCACCCAGCACCCGAGTACTGGGCACCCAGCACCCTGAGTACTGAGCACCCAGCACCCTGAGTACTGAGCACAAAGCACCCCGAGTGCTGGGCAACCAACACCCTGAGTACTGAGCACCCAGCACCCTGAGCACTAAGCACCCAGCACCCCGTGCACTGAGCACCCAGCACCCTGAGTACTGAGAACCCAGCACCCTGAGCACTGAGCACCCAGCACCCTGAGCACTGAGCACCCAGCACCCTGAGCACTGAGCACGCAGCACCCTGAGTAGTGAGCACCCAACGTACTGAGCATCGAGCACCCTGAGCACTGAGCACCCAGCACCCTGAGTACTGAGCACCGAGCACCCCGAGCACTGAGCACCCAGCACCCTGAGTACTGAGCTCCGTGCACCCCGAGCACTGAGCACCCAGCGCCCCGAGCACCGAGCACCCTGAGCACTGAGCACCCAGCACCCTGAGTACTGAGCACCCAGCACCCTGAGCAATGAGCACCCTGAGGACTGAGCACCCAGCACCCTGAGCACTGAGCACACAGCACCCTGAGCACTGAGCACCCAGCACCCTGAGTAATGAGCACTGAGCACGCAGCACCCCGAGCACTGAGCACCCAGCACCCTGAATACTGAGCACTGAGCACCCAGCACCCCGAGCACTGAGCACCCAGCACCCAGAGAACTGAGCACGCAGCACCTGAGTACTGAGCACCCAGCACCCTGAGTACTGAGCACCCAGCACCCTGAGTACTGAGCACCCAGCACCCCGAGCACTGAGCACCCAGCACCCTGAGTACTGAGCACCCAGCACCCTGAGCACTGAGCACCCAGCACCCTGAGCACGGAGCACCCAGCACCCTGAGCACTGAGCACGCAGCAACCTGAGTAGTGAGCACCCAACGTACTGAGCATCGAGCACCCTGAGCACTGAGCACCCAGCACCCTGAGTACTGAGCACCGAGCACCCCGAGCACTGAGCACCCAGCACCCTGAGTACTGAGCTCCGAGCACCCCGAGCACTGAGCACAAAGCGCCCCGAGCACTGAGCACCCTGAGCACTGAGCACCCAGCACCCTGAGTACTGAGCACCCAGCACCCTGAGCAATGAGCACCCTGAGGACTGAGCACCCAGCACCCTGAGCACTGAGCACACAGCACCCTGAGCACTGAGCACCCAGCACCCTGAGTACTGAGCACTGAGCACGCAGCACCCCGAGCACTGAGCACCCAGCACCCTGAGTATTGAGCACTGAGCACCCAGCACACCGAGCACTGAGCACCCAGCACCCTGAGCACTGAGCACCCAGCACCCGAGTACTGAGCACCCAGCACCCTGAGTACTGAGCACCCAGCACCCTGAGTACTGAGCACACAGCACCCCGAGTACTGAGCACCCAGCACCCTGAGTACTGAGCACCCAGCACCCTGAGCACTGAGCACCCAGCACCCCGAGCACTGAGCACCCAGCACCCTGAGTACTGAGCACCCAGCACCCTGAGCACTGAGCACCCAGCACCCTGAGCACTGAGCACCCAGCACCCTGAGCACTGAGCACCCAGCACCCCGAGCACTGAGCACCCAGCACCCCGAGTACTGATCACCCAGCACCCTGAGTACTGAGCAGCCAGCACCCTGAGCACTGAGCACCTAGCACCCCGAGCACTGAGCACCCAGCACCCTGAGTACTGAGCACCCAGCACCCTGAGCACTGAGCACCCAGCACCCTGAGTACTGAGCACCGAGCACCCCGAGCACTGAGCACCCAGCACCCTGAGTACTGAGCTCCGAGCACCCCGAGCACTGAGCACCCAGCGCCCCGAGCACCGAGCACCCTGAGCTATGAGCACCCAGCACCCTGAGTACTGAGCACCCAGCACCCTGAGTACTGAACACCCAGCACCCTGAGCACTGAGCACACTCAGCACTGAGTACTGAGCTCCGAGCACCCCGAGCACTGAGCACCCAGCGCCCCGAGCACCGAGCACCCTGAGCACTGAGCACCCAGCACCCCGAGCACTGAGCACCCAGTACCCTGAGTACTGAGCACCCTGAGTACTGAGCACCGATCACCCTGAGCACTGAGCTCCCAGCACCCTGAGTACTGAGCACCCAGCACCCTGAGCACTGAGCACCCAGGACCCTGAGTACTGAGCACCCAGCATCCTGATCACTGAGCACCCAGCACCCTGAGTACTGAGCACCCAGCACCCTGAACACTGAGCACCCAGCACCGTGAGTACTGCGCACCCAGCACCCCGAGCACTGAGCACCCAGCACCCCAAGAATGAGCACCCAGCACCCCGAGTACTGAGCACCGAGCACCCTGAGCACTGAGTACCCAGCACCCTGAGCACCGAGCACCCTGAGCACTGAGCACCCAGCACCCCGAGTACTGAGCTCCGAGCACCCCGAGCACTGAGCACCCAGCGCCCCGAGCACCGAGCACCCTGAGCACTGAGCACTCAGCACCCTGAGTACTGAGCACCCAGCACCCTGAGCAATGAGCACCCTGAGGACTGAGCACCCAGCACCCTGAGCACTGAGCACACAGCACCCTGAGCACTGAGCACCCAGCACCCTGAGTACTGAGCACTGAGCACGCAGCACCCCGAGCACTGAGCACCCAGCACCCTGAGTACTGAGCACCCAGCACCCCGAGCACTGAGCACCCAGCAACCTGAGTACTGAGCACACAGCACCCCGAGTACTGAGCACCCAGCACCCTGAGTACTGAGCACCCAGCACGCTGAGCACTGAGCACCCAGCACCCCGTGCACTGAGCACCCAGCACCCTGAGTACTGAGCACCCAGCACCCTGAGCACTGAGCACCCAGCACCCTGAGCACTGAGCACCCAGCACCCTGAGCACTGAGCACCCAGCACCCTGAGTAGTGTGCACCCAACGTACTGAGCACCGAGCACCCCGAGCACTGAGCACCCAGCACCCTGAGCACTGAGCACCCAGCACCCTGTGCACTGAGCACCCAGCACCCGAGTACTGAGCACCCAGCACCCTGAGTACTGAGCACCCAGCACCCTGAGTACTGAGCACCCAGCACCCCGAGTAATGATCACCCAGCACCCTGAGTACTGAGCAGCCAGCACCCTGAGCACTGAGCACCTAGCACCCCGAGCACTGCGCACCCAGCACCCTGAGCACTGAGCACCCAGCACCCTGAGCACTGAGCACCCAGCACCCTGAGCACTGAGCACCCAGGACCCTGAGTAGTGAGCACTCAACGTACTGAGCACCGAGCACCCCGAGCACTGAGCACCCAGCACCCTGAGTACTGAGCACCGAGCACCCCGAGCACTGAGCACCCAGCACCCTGAGTACTGAGCTCCGAGCACCCCGAGCACTGAGCACCCAGCGCCCTGAGTACTGAGCACCCAGCACCCTGAGTACTGAACACCCAGCACCCTGAGCACTGAGCACTGAGCACACTCAGCACTGAGTACTGAGCACTGAGCACCCTGAGCACTGAGCACCCAGCACCCTGAGTACTGAGCAACCAGCACCCTGAGCACTGAGCACCCAGCACCCTGAGTACTGAGCACCCAGCACCCTGAGTACTGAACACCCAGCACCCAGAGCACTGAGCACTGAGCACACTCAGCAGTGAGTACTGAGCACTGAGCACCCTGAGCACTGAGTACCCAGCACCCTGAGTACTGAGCAACCAGCACCCTGAGCACTGAGCACTGAGCAGCCAGCACCCCGAGCAATGAGCACTGAACACCCAGCACCCCGAGCACTGAGCACCCAGCACCCCGAGCACTGAGCACCCAGCACCCTGAGTACTGAGCACCATGAGTACTGAGCACCGATCACCCTGAGCACTGAGCTCCCAGCTCCCTGAGTACTGAGCACCCAGCACCCTGAGCACTGAGCACCCAGCACCCTGAGTACTGAGCACCCAGCACCCTGAGCACTGAGCACCCAGCACCCTGAGTACTGAGCACCCAGCACCCTGAGCACTGAGCACCCAGCACCCTGAGTACTGCGCACCCAGCACCCCGAGCACTGAGCACCCAGCACCCCAAGAATGAGCACCCAGCACCCCGAGTACTGAGCACCGAGCACCCTGAGCACTGAGTACCCAGCACCCTGAGCACTGAGCACCCAGCACCCTGAGCACTGAGCACCCAGCACCCTGAGTACTGAGCACCCAGCACCCTGAGCACTGAGTACCCAGCACCCTGAGCACTGAGCACCCAGCACCCTGAGCACTGAGCACCCGGCACCCTGAGCACTGAGCACCCAGCACCCTGAGTACTGAGCACCCGGCACCCTGAGCACTGAGTACCCAGCACCCTGAGCACTGAGCACCCAGCACCCTGAGCACTGAGCACCCGGCACCCTGAGCACTGAGCACCCAGCACCCTGAGTACTGCGCACCCAGCACCCCGAGCACTGAGCACCCAGCACCCCAAGAATGAGCACCCAGCACCCCGAGTACTGAGCACCGAGCACCTTGAGCACTGAGTACCCAGCACCCTGAGCACTGAGCACCCAGCACCCTGAGCACTGAAAACCCAGCACCCTGAGTACTGAGCACCCAGCACCCTGAGCACTGAGCACCCAGCACCCTGAGCACTGAGCACCCAGCACCCTGAGCACTGAGCACCCGGCACCCTGAGCACTGAGCACCCAGCACCCTGAGTACTGAGCACCCAGCACCCTGAGCACTGAGTACCCAGCACCCTGAGCACTGAGCACCCAGCACCCTGAGCACTGAGCACCCGGCACCCTGAGCACTGAGCACCCAGCACCCTGAGTACTGAGCACTGAGCACCCAGCACCCCGAGTACTGAGCACCCAGCACCCTGAGTACTGAGCACTGAGCACCCAGCACCCCGAGCACTGAGCACCCAGCACCCTGAGCACTGAGCACCCAGCACCCGAGTACTGGGCACCCAGCACCCTGAGTACTGAGCACCCAGCACCCTGAGTACTGAGCACAAAGCACCCCGAGTGCTGGGCAACCAACACCCTGAGTACTGAGCACCCAGCACCCTGAGCACTAAGCACCCAGCACCCCGTGCACTGAGCACCCAGCACCCTGAGTACTGAGAACCCAGCACCCTGAGCACTGAGCACCCAGCACCCTGAGCACTGAGCACCCAGCACCCTGAGCACTGAGCACGCAGCACCCTGAGTAGTGAGCACCCAACGTACTGAGCATCGAGCACCCTGAGCACTGAGCACCCAGCACCCTGAGTACTGAGCACCGAGCACCCCGAGCACTGAGCACCCAGCAACCTGAGTACTGAGCTCCGTGCACCCCGAGCACTGAGCACCCAGCGCCCCGAGCACCGAGCACCCTGAGCACTGAGCACCCAGCACCCTGAGTACTGAGCACCCAGCACCCTGAGCAATGAGCACCCTGAGGACTGAGCACCCAGCACCCTGAGCACTGAGCACACAGCACCCTGAGCACTGAGCACCCAGCACCCTGAGTAATGAGCACTGAGCACGCAGCACCCCGAGCACTGAGCACCCAGCACCCTGAGTACTGAGCACTGAGCACCCAGCACCCCGAGCACTGAGCACCCAGCACCCAGAGCACTGAGCACGCAGCACCTGAGTACTGAGCACCCAGCACCCTGAGTACTGAGCACCCAGAACCCTGAGTACTGAGCACACAGCACCCCGAGTACTGAGCACACAGCAACCTGAGTACTGCGCACCCAGCACCCCGAGCACTGAGCACCCAGCACCCCAAGAATGAGCACCCAGCACCCCGAGTACTGAGCACCGAGCACCTTGAGCACTGAGTACCCAGCACCCTGAGCACTGAGCACCCAGCACCCTGAGCACTGAAAACCCAGCACCCTGAGTACTGAGCACCCAGCACCCTGAGCACTGAGCACCCAGCACCCTGAGCACTGAGCACCCAGCACCCTGAGCACTGAGCACCCGGCACCCTGAGCACTGAGCACACAGCACCCTGAGTACTGAGCACCCAGCACCCTGAGCACTGAGTACCCAGCACCCTGAGCACTGAGCACCCAGCACCCTGAGCACTGAGCACCAGGCACCCTGAGCACTGAGCACCCAGCACCCTGAGTACTGAGCACTGAGCACCCAGCACCCCGAGTACTGAGCACCCAGCACCCTGAGTACTGAGCACTGAGCACCCAGCACCCCGAGCACTGAGCACCCAGCACCCTGAGCACTGAGCACCCAGCACCCGAGTACTGGGCACCCAGCACCCTGAGTACTGAGCACCCAGCACCCTGAGTACTGAGCACAAAGCACCCCGAGTGCTGGGCAACCAACACCCTGAGTACTGAGCACCCAGCACCCTGAGCACTAAGCACCCAGCACCCCGTGCACTGAGCACCCAGCACCCTGAGTACTGAGAACCCAGCACCCTGAGCACTGAGCACCCAGCACCCTGAGCACTGAGCACCCAGCACCCTGAGCACTGAGCACGCAGCACCCTGAGTAGTGAGCACCCAACGTACTGAGCATCGAGCACCCTGAGCACTGAGCACCCAGCACCCTGAGTACTGAGCACCGAGCACCCCGAGCACTGAGCACCCAGCAACCTGAGTACTGAGCTCCGTGCACCCCGAGCACTGAGCACCCAGCGCCCCGAGCACCGAGCACCCTGAGCACTGAGCACCCAGCACCCTGAGTACTGAGCACCCAGCACCCTGAGCAATGAGCACCCTGAGGACTGAGCACCCAGCACCCTGAGCACTGAGCACACAGCACCCTGAGCACTGAGCACCCAGCACCCTGAGTAATGAGCACTGAGCACGCAGCACCCCGAGCACTGAGCACCCAGCACCCTGAGTACTGAGCACTGAGCACCCAGCACCCCGAGCACTGAGCACCCAGCACCCAGAGCACTGAGCACGCAGCACCTGAGTACTGAGCACCCAGCACCCTGAGTACTGAGCACCCAGCACCCTGAGTACTGAGCACACAGCACCCCGAGTACTGAGCACACAGCACCCTGAGTACTGAGCACCCAGAACCCTGAGCACTGAGCACCCAGCACCCCGAGCACTGAGCACCCAGCACCCTGAGTACTGAGCACCCAGCACCCTGAGCACTGAGCACCCAGCACCCTGAGCACTGAGCACCCAGCACCCTGAGCACTGAGCACCCAGCACCCTGAGTAGTGTGCACCCAACGTACTGAGCACCGAGCACCCCGAGCACTGAGCACCCAGCACCCTGAGCACTGAGCACCCAGCACCCTGAGCACTGAGCACCCAGCACCCGAGTACTGAGCACCCAGCACCCTGAGTACTGAGCACCCAGCACCCTGAGTACTGAGCACCCAGCACCCCGAGTACTGAGCACCCAGCACCCTGAGTACTGAGCAGCCAGCACCCTGAGCACTGAGCACCCAGCACCCCGAGCACTGCGCACCCAGCACCCTGAGAACTGAGCACCCAGCACCCTGAGCACTGAGCACCCAGCACCCTGAGCACTGAGCACCCAGCACCCTGAGCACTGAGCACCCAGGACCCTGAGTAGTGAGCACTCAACGTACTGAGCACCGAGCACCCCGAGCACTGAGCACCCAGCACCCTGAGTACAGAGCACCGAGCACCCCGGGCACTGAGCACCCAGCACCCTGAGTACTGAGCTCCGAGCACCCCGAGCACTGAGCACCCAGCGCCCCGAGAACCGAGCACCCTGAGCACTGAGCACCCAGCACCCTGAATACTGAGCACCCAGCACCCTGAGTACTGAACACCCAGCACCCTGAGCACTGAGCACTGAGCACACTCAGCACTGAGTACTGAGCACTGAGCACCCTGAGCACTGAGCACCCAGCACCTTGAGTACTGAGCTCCCAGCACCCCGAGCACTGAGCACCCAGTACCCTGAGTACTGAGCACCCTGAGTACTGAGCACCGATCACCCTGAGCACTGAGCTCCCAGCTCCCTGAGTACTGAGCACCCAGCACCCTGAGCACTGAGCACCCAGCACCCTGAGTACTGAGCACCCAGCATCCTGAGCACTGAGCACCCAGCACCCTGAGTACTGAGAACCCAGCACCCTGAGCACTGAGCACCCAGCACCCTGAGTACTGCGCACCCAGCACCCCGAGCACTGAGCACCCAGCACCCCAAGAATGAGCACCCAGCACCACGAGTACTGAGCACCGAGCACCCTGAGCACTGATTACCCAGCACCCTGAGCACTGAGCACCCAGTACCCTGTGTACTGAGCACCCAGCACCCTGAGTACTGAGCACCCAGCACCCTGAGCACTGAGCACCGAGCACCCCGAGTACTGAGCACCCAGCACCCTGAGTACCGAGCACCCTGAGCACTGAGTACTGAGCACCGAGCACCCCGAGCACTGAGCACCCAGCACCCGGAGTACTGAGCACCCAGCACCCTGAGTACTAAGCACCGAGCACCCTGAGTACTGAGCACCCAGCACCTTGAACACTGAACATACAGCACCCTGAGTACTGAGCACCTCGAGCAATGAGCACCCAGCACCCTGAGTACTGAGCACCGAGCACCCCGAGCACTGAGCACCCAGCACCCCGAGCACTGAGCACCCAACACCCCGAGCACTGAGCACCCAGCACCCTGAGCACTGAGCACCCAGCACCCTGAGTACTGAGCACCCAGCACCCTGAGCACTGAGTACCCAGCACCCTGAGCACTGAGCACCCAGCACCCTGAGCACTGAGCACCCAGCACCCTGAGTACTGAGCACTGAGCACCCAGCACCCCGAGTACTGAGCACCCAGCACCCTGAGTACTGAGCACTGAGCACCCAGCACCCCGAGCACTGAGCACCCAGCACCCCGAGTACTGAGCACCCAGCACCCTGAGTACTGAGCACTGGGCACCCAGCACCCCGAGCACTGAGCACCCAGCACCCTGAGCACTGAGCACCCAGCACCCGAGTACTGAGCACCCAGCACCCTGAGTACTGAGCACCCAGCACCCTGAGTACTGAGCACAAAGCACCCCGAGTACTGGGCAACCAACACCCTGAGTACTGAGCACCCAGCACCCTGAGCACTGAGCACCCAGCACCCCGAGCACTGAGCACCCAGCACCCTGAGTACTGAGCACCCAGCACCCTGAGCACTGAGCACCCAGCACCCTGAGCACTGAGCACGCAGCACCCTGAGTAGTGAGCACCCAACGTACTGAGCATCGAGCACCCTGAGCACTGAGCACTGAGCACCCTGAGTACTGAGCACCGAGCACCCCGAGCACTGAGCACCCAGCACCCTGAGTACTGAGCTCCGAGCACCCCGAGCACTGAGCACCCAGCGCCCCGAGCACCGAGCACCCTGAGCACTGAGCACCCAGCACCCTGAGTACTGAGCACCCAGCACCCTGAGCAATGAGCACCCTGAGGACTGAGCACCCAGCACCCTGAGCACTGAGCACGCAGCACCCTGAGCACTGAGCACCCAGCACCCTGAGTACTGAGCACTGAGCACCCAGCACCCCGAGCACTGAGCACCCAGCACCCTGAGCACTGAGCACCCAGCACCCGAGTACTGAGCACCCAGCACCCTGAGTACTGAGCACCCAGCACCCTGAGTACTGAGCACCCAGTACCCCGAGTACTGAGCACCCAGCTCCCTGAGTACTGAGCACCCAGCACCCTGAGCACTGAGCACCCAGCACCCTGAGTACTGAGCACCCAGCACCCTGAGCCCTGAGCACCCTGAGCACTGAGTACTGAGCACCGAGCACCCCGAGTACTGAGCACCCAGCACCCTGAGCACTGAGCACCCAGCACCCTGAGTACTGAGCACCCAGCACCCTGAGTACTGAACACCCAGCACCCTGAGCACTGAGCACTGAGCACCCTGAGCACTGAGTACTGAGCACCGAGCACCCCGAGAACTGAGCACCCAGCACCCGGAGTAATGAGCACCCAGCACCCTGAGTACTGAGCACCCAGCACCCCGAGCACTGAGCACCCAGCACCCCGAGCACTGAGCACCCAGCACCCTGAGCACTGAGCACCCTGAGTACTGAGCACCCAGCACCCTGAGCACTGAGCACCGAGCACCCTGAGCACTGAGCACCCAGCACCCTGAGTACTGAGCACCGATCACCCTGAGCACTGAGCACCCAGAACCCCGAGCACTGAGCACCCAGCACCCTGAGTACTGAGCACCCAGCACCCCGAGCACTGAGCACCCAGCACCCTGAGTAATGAGCACCCTGAGTACTGAGCACCGATCACCCTGAGCACTGAGCTCCCAGCACCCTGAGTACTGAGCACCCAGCACCCTGAGCACTGAGCACCGAGCACCCTGAGCACTGAGCACCCAGCACCCTGAGTACTGAGCACCGATCACCCTGAGCACTGAGCACCCAGAACCCCGAGCACTGAGCACCCAGCACTCTGAGTACTGAGCACCCAGCACCCTGAGTAATGAGCACCCTGAGTACTGAGCACCGATCACACTGAGCACTGAGCTCCCAGCACCCTGAGTACTGAGCACCCAGCACGCTGAGCACTGAGCACCCAGCACCCGAGTACTGAGCACCCAGCACCCTGAGTACTGAGCACCCAGCACCCTGAGTACTGAGCACCCAGCACCCCGAGTACTGAGCACCCAGCACCCTGAGTACTGAGCAGCCAGCACCCTGAGCACTGAGCACCCAGCACCCCGAGCACTGCGCACCCAGCACCCTGAGAACTGAGCACCCAGCACCCTGAGCACTGAGCACCCAGCACCCTGAGCACTGAGCACCCAGCACCCTGAGCACTGAGCACCCAGGACCCTGAGTAGTGAGCACTCAACGTACTGAGCACCGAGCACCCCGAGCACTGAGCACCCAGCACCCTGAGTACAGAGCACCGAGCACCCCGAGCACTGAGCACCCAGCACCCTGAGTACTGAGCTCCGAGCACCCCGAGCACTGAGCACCCAGCGCCCCGAGCACCGAGCACCCTGAGCACTGAGCACCCAGCACCCTGAGTACTGAGCACCCAGCACCCTGAGTACTGAACACCCAGCACCCTGAGCACTGAGCACTGAGCACACTCAGCACTGAGTACTGAGCACTGAGCACCCTGAGCACTGAGCACCCAGTACCCTGAGTACTGAGCAACCAGCACCCTGAGCACTGAGCACTGAGCACCCAGCACCCTGAGCAATGAGCACTGAACACCCAGCACCCCAAGCACTGAGCACCCAGCACCCCGAGCACTGAGCACCCAGCACCCTGAGCACTGAGCACCCTGGGGACTGAACACCCAGCACCCTGAGCACTAAGCACCCAGCACCCTGAGTACTGAGCACCGATCACCCTGAGCACTGAGCACCCAGCACCCCGAGCACTGAGCACCCAGCACCTTGAGTACTGAGCTCCCAGCACCCCGAGCACTGAGCACCCAGTACCCTGAGTACTGAGCACCCTGAGTACTGAGCACCGATCACCCTGAGCACTGAGCTCCCAGCTCCCTGAGTACTGAGCACCCAGCACCCTGAGCACTGAGCACCCAGCACCCTGAGTACTGAGCACCCAGCACCCTGAGCACTGAGCACCCAGCACCCTGAGTACTGAGAACCCAGCACCCTGAGCACTGAGCACCCAGCACCCTGAGTACTGCGCACCCAGCACCCCGAGCACTGAGCACCCAGCACCCCAAGAATGAGCACCCAGCACCACGAGTACTGAGCACCGAGCACCCTGAGCACTGAGTACCCAGCACCCTGAGCACTGAGCACCCAGTACCCTGTGTACTGAGCACCCAGCACCCTGAGTACTGAGCACCCAGCACCCTGAGCACTGAGCACCGAGCACCCCGAGTACTGAGCACCCAGCACCCTGAGTACTGAGCACCCAGCACCCTGAGTACTGAACACCCAGCACCCTGAGCACTGAGCACTGAGCACCCTGAGCACTGAGTACTGAGCACCGAGCACCCCGAGCACTGAGCACCCAGCACCCGGAGTACTGAGCACCCAGCACCCTGAGTACTAAGCACCGAGCACCCTGAGTACTGAGCACCCAGCACCTTGAACACTGAACATACAGCACCCTGAGTACTGAGCACCTCGAGCACTGAGCACCCAGCACCCTGAGTACTGAGCACCGAGCACCCCGAGCACTGAGCACCCAGCACCCCGAGCACTGAGCACCCAACACCCCGAGCACTGAGCACCCAGCACCCTGAGCACTGAGCACCCAGCACCCTGAGTACTGAGCACTGAGCACCCAGCACCCCGAGCACTGAGCACCCAAGCACCCTGAGTACTGAGCACTGAGCACCCAGCACCCTGAGCACTGAGCACCCAGCACCCGAGTACTGATCACCCAGCACCCTGAGTACTGAGCAGCCCGCAACCTGAGTACTGAGCACCCAGCACCCCGAGTACTGAGCACCCAGCACCCTGAGCACTGAGCACCCAGCACCCTGAGCACTGAGCACCCAGCACCGCGAGCACTGCACACCCAGCACCCTGAGTACTGAACACCCAGCACCCTGAGCACTGAGCACCCAGCACCCTGAGCACTGAGCACCCAGTACCCTGAGCACTGAGCACCCAGCACCCTGAGTAGTGAGCACCCAACGTACTGAGCACCGAGCACCCCGAGCACTGAGCACCCAGCACCCTGAGTACTGAGCACCGAGCAACCGGAGCACTGAGCACCCAGCACCCTGAGCACTGATCACTGAGCACCCAGCACCCTGAGCCCTGAGCACTGAGCACCCAGCACCCCGAGCACTGAGCACCCAGCACCCCGAGCACTGAGCACCCAGCACCCTGAGAACTGAGCACTCAGCATCCTGAGTACTGAGCACCGAGCACCCCGAGCACTGAGCACCCAGCACCTTGAGCACTGAGCACCCTGAGGACTGAGCACCCAGCACCCTGAGCACTGAGCACCGATCACCCTGAGCACTGAGCACCCAGCACCCCGAGCACTGAGCACCCAGCACCCTGAGTACTGAGCACCCAGCACCCTGAGTACTGAGCACCCAGCACCCTGAGTACTGAGCACCCAGCACCCCAAGCACTGAGCACCCAGCACCCTGAGTACTGAACACCCTGAGTACTGAGCACTGAGCACCGAGCACCCTGAGTACTGAGCACCCTGAGGACTGAGCACCCAGCACCCTGAGCACTGAGCACTGAGCACCCAGCACCCTGACTACTGAGCACCCAGCACCCTGAGCACTGAGCACCCAGCACCTTGAGTACTGAGCACCCAGCACCCTGAGTACTGAACACCGAGCACCCTGAGTACTGAGCACCCAGCACCCTGAGTACTGAGCACCCAGCACCCTGAGCACTGAGCAACCAGCACCCTGAGCACTGAACACCAAGCACCCTGAGTACTGAGCACCCAGCACCCTGAGTACTGAACACCCAGCACCCTGAGCACTGAGCACTGAGCACCCAGCACCCTGAGCACTGAGCACTGAGCACCCAGCACCCTGAGCACTGAGCAACCAGCACCCCGAGCACTGAGCACCCAGCACCCTGAGCACCCAGCACCCTGAGCACTGAGCACCCTGAGCACTGAGCACTGAGCACCCAGCACCCTGAGTACTGAGCACCCAACACTCTGAGCACTGAGCACCCAGCACGCTGAGTACTGAGCACTGAGCACACAGCACCCTGAGTACTGAGCACGCAGAACTCCGAGCACTGAGCACCCAGCTCCCCGAGCACTGAGCACTGAGCACCCTGAGCACCCAGCACCCCGAGTGCTGAGCACTGAGCACCCTGAGCACTGAGCACCCAGCACCCCGAGTGCTGAGCACTGAGCACCCTGAGAACTGAGCACCCAGCACCCTGAGCACTGAGCACTGAGAACCCTGAGTACTGAGCACCGAGCACCCTGAGTACTGAGCACCCAGCACCCTGAGCCCTGAGCACCCAGCACCCCGAGCACTGAGCACCCAGCACCCCGAGCACTGAGCACCCAGCACCCCGAGCACTGAGCACCCAGCACCCTGAGCACTGAGCACTGAGCACCCTAAGTACTGAGCACTGAGCACCCTGAGTACTGAGCACCCAGCACCCTGAGTACTGAGCACCCAGCGTACTGAGCACCGAGCACCCCGAGCACTGAGCACCCAGCACCCTGAGTACTGAGCACCCAGCACCGTGAGTAGTGAGCACCCATCACCCTGAGTACTGAGCACCCAGCGTATTGAGCACCGAGCACCCAGCACCCTGAGTACAGAGCACCCAGCACCCTGAGCACTGAGCACCCAGCACCCTGAGTACTGAGCACTGAGCACCCTGAGTACTGAGCACCGAGCACCCCGAGCACTGAGCACCCAGCACCCCGAGCACCGAGCACCCAGCACCCTGAGCACTGAGCACCCAGCACCCTGAGCACCGAGCACCCAGCACCCTGAGTACTGAGCACCCAGCACCCTGAGCACTGAGCACCCAGCACCCTGAGTACTGAGCACTGAGCACCCTGAGTACTGAGCACCCAGCACCATGAGTACTGAGCACCCAGCACCCTGAGCAATGAGCACCCTGAGTACTGATCACCCAGCACCCTGAGCACTGAGCACTGAGCACCCAGCACCCTGAGCACTGAGCACTGAGCACCCAGCACCCTGAGCACTGAGCAACCAGCACCCCGAGCACTGAGCACCCAGCACCCTGAGCACTGAGCACCCTGAGTACTGAGCACCCAGCACCCTGAGCACTGAGCACCCAGCACCCCGAGCACTGAGCTCCCAGCACCCAGAGCACTGAGCACTGAGCACCCTGAATTCTGAGCACTGAGCACCCTGAGCACTGAGCACCGAGCACCCTGAGTACTGAGCACTGAGCACCCTGAGCACTGAGCACCCAGCACCCTGAGTACTGAGCACCCAGCACCCTGAGCACTGAGGACCGAGCACCCTGAGTCCTAAGCACCCAGCACCCTGAGTACTGAGCACCCAGCACCCTGAGCACTGAGCACATAGCACGCTGAGTACTGAGCACTGAGCACACTGAGTACTGAGCACCGAGCACCCTGAGCACTGAGCACCCAGCACGCTGAGTACTGAGCACTGAGCACTCTGAGTACTGAGCACCGAGCACCGTGAGTATTGAGAACCCAGCCCTATGAGCACTGAGCACCCAGCACCCTGAGCACTGAGCACACAGCACCCCGAGCACTGAGCACCCAGCATCCCGAGCACTGAGCACCCAGCACCCTGAGCACTGAGCACTGAGCACCCTAAGTACTGAGCACTGAGCACCCTGAGTACTAAGAACCCAGCACCCTGAGTACTGAGCACCCAGCACCCTGAGTACTGAGCACCCAGCACCCCGAGTACTGAGCACCCAGCGTAATGAGCACCGAGCACCCCGAGCACTGAGCAATCAGCACCCCTTGCACTGAGCACCCAGCAGCCGGAGTACTGAGCAGTGAGCACCCTGAGTATTGAGCTCCGAGCACCCCGAGCACTGAGCACCCAGCACCCCGAGCACCGAGCACCCAGCACCCTGAGCACTGAATACCCAGCACCCTGAGCACTGAGCACCCAGCACCCTGAGCACTGAGCACCCAGCACCCTGTGTACTGAGCACCCAACGTACTGAGCACCGAGCACCCTGAGCACTGAGCACCCAGCACCCTGAGTACTGAGCACCCAGGACCCTGTGCAATGAGCACCCTGAGTACTGAGCACCCAGCGTATTGAGCACCGAGCACCCAGCACCCTGAGTACAGAGCACCCAGCACCCTGAGCACTGAGCACCCAGCACCCTGAGTACTGAGCACTGAGCACCCTGAGTACTGAGCACCGAGCACCCCGAGCACTGAGCACCCAGCAGCCCGAGCACCGAGCACCCAGCACCCTGAGCACTGAGCACCCAGCACCCTGAGCACCGAGCACCCAGCACCCTGAGTACTGAGCACCCAGCACCCTGAGCACTGAGCACCCAGCACCCTGAGTACTGAGCACTGAGCACCCTGAGTACTGAGCACCCAGCACAATGAGTACTGAGCACCCAGCACCCTGAGCAATGAGCACCCTGAGTACTGATCACCCAGCACCCTGAGCACTGAGCACTGAGCACCCAGCACCCTGAGCACTGAGCACTGAGCACCCAGCACCCTGAGCACTGAGCAACCAGCACCCCGAGCACTGAGCACCCAGCACCCTGAGCACTGAGCACCCTGAGTACTGAGCACCCAGCACCCTGAGCACTGAGCACCCAGCACCCCGAGCACTGAGCACCCAGCACCCAGAGCACTGAGCACTGAGCACCCTGAGTACTGAGCACTGAGCACCCTGAGCACTGAGCACCGAGCACCCTGAGTACTGAGCACTGAGCACCCTGAGCACTGAGCACCCAGCACCGTGAGTACTGAGCACCCAGCACCCTGAGCACTGAGGACCGAGCACCCTGAGTACTAAGCACCCAGCACCCTGAGTACTGAGCACCCAGCACCCTGAGCACTGAGCACATAGCACGCTGAGTACTGAGCACTGAGCACACTGAGTACTGAGCACCGAGCACCCTGAGCACTGAGCACCCAGTACGCTGAGTACTGAGCACTGAGCACTCTGAGTACTGAGCACCGAGCACCGTGAGTATTGAGAACCCAGCACTATGAGCACTGAGCACCCAGCACCCTGAGCACTGAGCACACAGCACCCCGAGCACTGAGCACCCAGCACCCCGAGCACTGAGCACACAGCACCCTGAGCACTGAGCACTGAGCACCCTAAGTACTGAGCACTGAGCACCCTGAGTACTAAGAACCCAGCACCCTGAGTACTGAGCACCCAGCACCCTGAGTACTGAGCACCCAGCACCCCGAGTACTGATCACCCAGCGTAATGAGCACCGAGCACCCCGAGCACTGAGCAATCAGCACCCCTTGCACTGAGCACCCAGCAGCCGGAGTACTGAGCAGTGAGCACCCTGAGTATTGAGCTCCGAGCACCCCGAGCACTGAGCACCCAGCACCCCGAGCACCGAGCACCCAGCACCCTGAGCACTGAACACCCAGCACCCTGAGCACTGAGCACCCAGCACCCTGAGCACTGAGCACCCAGCACCCTGAGTACTGAGCACCCAACGTACTGAGCACCGAGCACCCTGAGCACTGAGCACCCAGCACCCTGAGTACTGAGCACCCAGGACCCTGTGCAATGAGCACCCTGAGTACTGAGCACCCAGCGCATTGAGCACTGAGCACCGAGCACCCCGAGCACTGACCACCCAGCACTCTGAGCACTGAGCACCCAGCACCCTGAGTACTGAGCACCCAGCACCCTGAGCACTGAGCTCCCAGCACCCTGAGCACTGAGCACCCAGCACCCTGAGCACTGAGCACCCAGCACCCTGAGTACTAAGCACTGAGCACCCAGCACCCCGAGCACTGAACACCCAAGCACCCTGAGTACTGAGCACTGAGCACCCAGCACCCCGAGCACTGAGCACCCAGCACCCTGAGCACTGAGCACCCAGCACCCGAGTACTGATCACCCAGCACCCTGAGTACTGAGCAGCCCGCAACCTGAGTACTGAGCACCCAGCACCCCAAGTACTGAGCACCCAGCACCCTGAGCACTGAGCACCCAGCACCCTGAGCACTGAGCACCCAGCACCGCGAGCACTGCGCACCCAGCACCCTGAGTACTGAACACCCAGCACCCTGAGCACTGAGCACCCAGCCCCCTGAGCACTGAGCACCCAGTACCCTGAGCACTGAGCACCCAGCACCCTGAGTAGTGAGCACCCAACGTACTGAGCACCGAGCACCCCGAGCACTGAGCACCCAGCACCCTGAGTACTGAGCATCGAGCACCCCGAGCACTGAGCACCCAGCACCTTGAGCACTGAGCACCCAGCACAACGAGCACTGAGCACCCAGCACCCTGAGCACTGAGCACCCAGCACCCTGAGCACTGATCACTGAGCACCCAGCACCCTGAGCCCTGAGCACTGAGCACCCAGCACCCCGAGCACTGAGCACCCAGCACCCTGAGCACTGAGCATCCAGCACCATGAGTACTGAGCACCCAGCACCCTGAGTACTGAGCACCCAGCACCCTGAGTACTGAGCACTCAGCACCCTGAGTACTGAGCACCGAGCACCCAGCACCCTGAGTACTGAGCACTCAGCACCCTGAGCACTGAGCACTGAGCACCCAGCACCCTGAGCACTGAGCAACCAGCACCCCGAGCACTGAGCACCCTGCACCCTGAGCACCCAGCACCCTGAGCACTGAGCACCCTGAGCACTGAGCACTGAGCACCCAGCACCCTGAGTACTGAGCACCCAACACTCTGAGCACTGAGCACCCAGCACGCTGAGTACTGAGCACTGAGCACACAGCACCCTGAGTACTGAGCACGCAGAACTCCGAGCACTGAGCACCCAGCTCCCCGAGCACTGAGCACTGAGCACCCTGAGCAATGAGCACCCAGCACCCCGAGTGCTGAGCACTGAGCACCCTGAGCACTGAGCACCCAGCACCCCGTGTGCTGAGCACTGAGCACCCTGAGAACTGAGCACCCAGCACCCTGAGCACTGAGCACTGAGAACCCTGAGTACTGAGCACCGAGCATCCTGAGTATTGAGCACCCGGCACCCTGAGCCCTGAGCACCCAGCACCCCGAGCACTGAGCACACAGCACCCCGAGCACTGAGCACCCAGCACCCCGAGCACTGAGCACCCAGCACCCTGGGCACTGAGCACTGAGCACCCTAAGTACTGAGCACTGAGCACCCTGAGTACTGAGCACCCAGCACCCTGAGTACTGAGCACCCAGCGTACTGAACACCGAGCACCCAGAGCACTGAGCACCCAGCACCCTGAGTACTGAGCACCCAGCACCCCGAGCACTGAGCACCCAGCAC
This sequence comes from Microtus oregoni, assembly GCF_018167655.1. Taxonomy (NCBI): domain Eukaryota; kingdom Metazoa; phylum Chordata; class Mammalia; order Rodentia; family Cricetidae; genus Microtus; species Microtus oregoni. The sequence goes on along the minus strand of NW_024544151.1, from coordinate 6,775,446 downwards.
CCTGAGTAGTGAGCACCGAGCACCCTGAGTACTGAGCACCCAGCACCCTGAGTACTGAGCACCCAGCGTATTGAGCACCGAGCACCCAGCACCCTGAGTACTGAGCACCCAGCACCCTGAGCACTGAGCACCCAGCACCCTGAGTACTGAGCACTGAGCACCCTGAGTACTGAGCACCGAGCACCCCGAGCACTGAGCACCCAGCACCCCGAGCACCGAGCACCCAGCACCCTGAGCACTGAGCACCCAGCACCCTGAGCACCGAGCACCCAGCACCCTGAGTACTGAGCACCCAGCACCCTGAGCACTGAGCACCCAGCACCCTGAGTACTGAGCACTGAGCACCCTGAGTACTGAGCACCCAGCACCATGAGTACTGAGCACCCAGCACCCTGAGCAATGAGCACCCTGAGTACTGATCACCCAGCACCCTGAGCACTGAGCACTGAGCACCCAGCACCCTGAGCACTGAGCACTGAGCACCCAGCACCCTGAGCACACAGCAACCAGCACCCCGAGCACTGAGCACCCAGCACCCTGAGCACCTAGCACCCTGAGCACTGAGCACTCAGCACCCTGTGTACTGAGCACTGAGTACCCAGCACCCCGAGCACTGAGCACCCAGCACCCTGAGCACTGAGCACCCTGAGTACTGAGCACCCAGCACCCTGAGCACTGAGCACCCAGCACCCCGAGCACTGAGCACCCAGCACCCAGAGCACTGAGCACTGAGCACCCTGAGTACTGAGCACTGAGCACCCTGAGCACTGAGCACCGAGCACCCTGAGTACTGAGCACTGAGCACCCTGAGCACTGAGCACCCAGCACCCGAGTACTGATCACCCAGCACCCTGAGTACTGAGCAGCCCGCAACCTGAGTACTGAGCACCCAGCACCCGGAGTACTGAGCACCCAGCAGCCTGAGCACTGAGCACCCAGCACCCTGAGCACTGAGCACCCAGCACCGCGAGCACTGCGCACCCAGCACCCTGAGTACTGAACACCCAGCACCCTGAGCACTGAGCACCCAGCACCCTGAGCACTGAGCACCCAGTACCCTGAGCACTGAGCACCCAGCACCCTGAGTAGTGAGCACCCAACGTACTGAGCACCGAGCACGCCGAGCACTGAGCACCCAGCACCCTGAGTACTGAGCACCGAGCAACCGGAGCACTGAGCACCCAGCACCCTGAGCACTGATCAATGAGCACCCAGCACCCTGAGCCCTGAGCACTGAGCACCCAGCACCCCGAGCACTAAGCACCCAGCACCCCGAGCACTGAGCACCCAGCACCCTGAGCACTGAGCACCCAGCACCCTGAGCACTGAGCACCCAGCACCCTGAGTACTGAGCACCCAGCACCCTGAGTACTGAGCACCCAGCACCCTGAGTACTGAGCACTCAGCATCCTGAGTACTGAGCACCGAGCACCCCGAGCACTGAGCACCCAGCACCTTGAGCACTGAGCACCCTGAGGACTGAGCACCCAGCACCCTGAGCACTGAGCACCGATCACCCTGAGCACTGAGCACCCCGCACCCCGAGCACTGAGCACCCAGCACCCTGAGTACTGAGCACCCAGCACCCTGAGTACTGAGCACCCAGCACCCTGAGTACTGAGCACCCAGCACCCCAAGCACTGAGCACCCAGCACCCTGAGTACTGAACACCCTGAGTACTGAGCACTGAGCACCGAGCACCCTGAGTACTGAGCACCCTGAGGACTGAGCACCCAGCACCCTGAGCACTGAGCACTGAGCACCCAGCACACTGAGTACTGAGCACCCAGCACCCTGAGCACTGAGCACCCAGCACCTTGAGTACTGAGCACCCAGCACCCTGAGTACTGAACACGGAGCACCCTGAGTACTGAGCACCCAGCACCCTGAGTACTGAGCACCCAGCACCCTGAGCACTGAGCAACCAGCACCCTGAGCACTGAGCACCAAGCACCCTGAGTACTGAGCACCCAGCACCCTGAGTACTGAACACCCAGCACCCTGAGCACTGAGCACTGAGCACCCAGCACCCTGAGCACTGAGCACTGAGCACCCAGCACCCTGAGCACTGAGCAACCAGCACCCCGAGCACTGAGCACCCAGCACCCTGAGCACCCAGCACCCTGAGCACTGAGCACCCTGAGCACTGAGCACTGAGCACCCAGCACCCTGAGTACTGAGCACCCAACACTCTGAGCACTGAGCACCCAGCACGCTGAGTACTGAGCACTGAGCACCCAGCACCCTGAGCACTGAGCACTGAGAACCCTGAGTACTGAGCACTGAGCACCCAGCACCCCGAGCACTGAGCACCCAAGCACCCTGAGAACTGAGCACCCAGCACCCTGAGCACTGAGCACTGAGAACCCTGAGTACTGAGCACTGAGCACCCAGCACCCCGAGCACTGAGCACCCAGCACCCTGAGCCCTGAGCACCCAGCACCCTGAGCACTGAGCACCCAGCACCCTGAGTACTGAGCACTGAGCACCCAGCACCCCGAGCACTGAGCACCCAAGCACCCTGAGTACTGAGCACTGAGCACCCAGCACCCCGAGCACTGAGCACCCAGCACCCTGAGCACTGAGCACCCAGCACCCGAGTACTGATCACCCAGCACCCTGAGTACTGAGCAGCCCGCAACCTGAGTACTGAGCACCCAGCACCCCGAGTACTGAGCACCCAGCACCCTGAGCACTGAGCACCCAGCACCCTGAGCACTGAGCACCCAGCACCGCGAGCACTGCACACCCAGCACCCTGAGTACTGAACACCCAGCACCCTGAGCACTGAGCACCCAGCACCCTGAGCACTGAGCACCCAGTACCCTGAGCACTGAGCACCCAGCACCCTGAGTAGTGAGCACCCAACGTACTGAGCACCGAGCACCCCGAGCACTGAGCACCCAGCACCCTGAGTACTGAGCACCGAGCAACCGGAGCACTGAGCACCCAGCACCCTGAGCACTGATCACTGAGCACCCAGCACCCTGAGCACTGAGCACTGAGCACCCAGCACCCCGAGCACTGAGCACCCAGCACCCCGAGCACTGAGCACCCAGCACCCTGAGTACTGAGCACTCAGCATCCTGAGTACTGAGCACCGAGCACCCCGAGCACTGAGCACCCAGCACCTTGAGCACTGAGCACCCTGAGGACTGAGCACCCAGCACCCTGAGCACTGAGCACCGATCACCCTGAGCACTGAGCACCCAGCACCCCGAGCACTGAGCACCCAGCACCCTGAGTACTGAGCACCCAGCACCCTGAGTACTGAGCACCCAGCACCCTGAGTACTGAGCACCCAGCACCCCAAGCACTGAGCACCCAGCACCCTGAGTACTGAACACCCTGAGTACTGAGCACTGAGCACCGAGCACCCTGAGTACTGAGCACCCTGAGGACTGAGCACCCAGCACCCTGAGCACTGAGCACTGAGCACCCAGCACCCTGAGTACTGAGCACCCAGCACCCTGAGCACTGAGCACCCAGCACCTTGAGTACTGAGCACCCAGCACCCTGAGTACTGAACACCGAGCACCCTGAGTACTGAGCACCCAGCACCCTGAGTACTGAGCACCCAGCACCCTGAGCACTGAGCAACCAGCACCCTGAGCACTGAACACCAAGCACCCTGAGTACTGAGCACCCAGCACCCTGAGTACTGAACACCCAGCACCCTGAGCACTGAGCACTGAGCACCCAGCACCCTGAGCACTGAGCACTGAGCACCCAGCACCCTGAGCACTGAGCAACCAGCACCCCGAGCACTGAGCACCCAGCACCCTGAGCACCCACCACCCTGAGCACTGAGCACCCTGAGCACTGAGCACTGAGCACCCAGCACCCTGAGTACTGAGCACCCAACACTCTGAGCACTGAGCACCCAGCACGCTGAGTACTGAGCACTGAGCACACAGCACCCTGAGTACTGAGCACGCAGAACTCCGAGCACTGAGCACCCAGCTCCCCGAGCACTGAGCACTGAGCACCCTGAGCACCCAGCACCCCGAGTGCTGAGCACTGAGCACCCTGAGCACTGAGCACCCAGCACCCCGAGTGCTGAGCACTGAGCACCCTGAGAACTGAGCACCCAGCACCCTGAGCACGGAGCACTGAGAACCCTGAGTACTGAGCACCGAGCACCCTGAGTACTGAGCACCCAGCACCCTGAGCCCTGAGCACCCAGCACCCCGAGCACTGAGCACCCAGCACCCCGAGCACTGAGCACCCAGCACCCCGAGCACTGAGCACCCAGCACCCTGAGCACTGAGCACTGAGCACCCTAAGTACTGAGCACTGAGCACCCTGAGTACTGAGCACCCAGCACCCTGAGTACTGAGCACCCAGCGTACTGAGCACCGAGCACCCCGAGCACTGAGCACCCAGCACCCTGAGTACTGAGCACCCATCACCGTGAGTACTGAGCACCCAGCACCCTGAGTACTGAGCACCCAGCGTATTGTGCACCGAGCACCCAGCACCCTGAGTACAGAGCACCCAGCACCCTGAGCACTGAGCACCCAGCACCCTAAGTACTGAGCACTGAGCACCCTGAGTACTGAGCACCGAGCACCCCGAGCACTGAGCACCCAGCACCCCGAGCACCGAGCACCCAGCACCCTGAGCACTGAGCACCCAGCACCCTGAGCACCGAGCACCCAGCACCCTGAGTACTGAGCACCCAGCACCCTGAGCACTGAGCACCCAGCACCCTGAGTACTGAGCACTGAGCACCCTGAGTACTGAGCACCCAGCACCATGAGTACTGAGCACCCAGCACCCTGAGCAATGAGCACCCTGAGTACTGATCACCCAGCACCCTGAGCACTGAGCACTGAGCACCCAGCACCCTTAGCACTGAGCACTGAGCACCCAGCACCCTGAGCACTGAGCAACCAGCACCCCGAGCACTGAGCACCCAGCACCCTGAGCACTGAGCACCCTGAGTACTGAGCACCCAGCACCCTGAGCACTGAGCACCCAGCACCCCGAGCACTGAGCTCCCAGCACCCAGAGCACTGAGCACTGAGCACCCTGAGTACTGAGCACTGAGCACCCTGAGCACTGAGCACCGAGCACCCTGAGTACTGAGCACTGAGCACCCTGAGCACTGAGCACCCAGCACCCTGAGTACTGAGCACCCAGCACCCTGAGCACTGAGGACCGAGCACCCTGAGTACTAAGCACCCAGCACCCTGAGTACTGAGCACCCAGCACCCTGAGCACTGAGCACATAGCACGCTGAGTACTGAGCACTGAGCACACTGAGTACTGAGCACCGAGCACCCTGAGCACTGAGCACCCAGCACGCTGAGTACTGAGCACTGAGCACTCTGAGTACTGAGCACCGAGCACCGTGAGTATTGAGAACCCAGCCCTATGAGCACTGAGCACCCAGCACCCTGAGCACTGAGCACACAGCACCCCGAGCACTGAGCACCCAGCACCCCGAGCACTGAGCACCCAGCACCCTGAGCACTGAGCACTGAGCACCCTAAGTACTGAGCACTGAGCACCCTGAGTACTAAGAACCCAGCACCCTGAGTACTGAGCACCCAGCACCCTGAGTACTGAGCACCCAGCACCCCGAGTACTGAGCACCCAGCGTAATGAGCACCGAGCACCCCGAGCACTGAGCAATCAGCACCCCTTGCACTGAGCACCCAGCAGCCGGAGTACTGAGCAGTGAGCACCCTGAGTATTGAGCTCCGAGCACCCCGAGCACTGAGCACCCAGCACCCCGAGCACCGAGCACCCAGCACCCTGAGCACTGAACACCCAGCACCCTGAGCACTGAGCACCCAGCACCCTGAGCACTGAGCACCCAGCACCCTGTGTACTGAGCACCCAACGTACTGAGCATCGAGCACCCTGAGCACTGAGCACACAGCACCCTGAGTACTGAGCACCCAGGACCCTGTGCAATGAGCACCCTGAGTACTGAGCACCCAGCGTATTGAGCACCGAGCACCCAGCACCCTGAATACAGAGCACCCAGCACCCTGAGCACTGAGCACCCAGCACCCTGAGTACTGAGCACTGAGCACCCTGAGTACTGAGCACCGAGCACCCCGAGCACTGAGCACCCAGCATCCCGAGCACCGAGCACCCAGCACCCTGAGCACTGAGCACCCAGCACCCTGAGCACCGAGCACCCAGCACCCTGAGTACTGAGCACCCAGCACCCTGAGCACTGAGCACCCAGCACCCTGAGTACTGAGCACTGAGCACCCTGAGTACTGAGCACCCAGCACAATGAGTACTGAGCACCCAGCACCCTGAGCAATGAGCACCCTGAGTACTGATCACCCAGCACCCTGAGCACTGAGCACTGAGCACCCAGCACCCTGAGCACTGAGCACTGAGCACCCAGCACCCTGAGCACTGAGCAACCAGCACCCCGAGCACTGAGCACCCAGCACCCTGAGCACTGAGCACCCTGAGTACTGAGCACCCAGCACCCTGAGCACTGAGCACCCAGCACCCCGAGCACTGAGCACCCAGCACGCTGAGTACTGAGCACTGAGCACACAGCACCCTGAGTACTGAGCACGCAGAACTCCGAGCACTGAGCACCCAGCTCCCCGAGCACTGAGCACTGAGCACCCTGAGCACCCAGCACCCCGAGTGCTGAGCACTGAGCACCCTGAGCACTGAGCACACAGCACCCCGAGTGCTGAGCACTGAGCACCCTGAGAACTGAGCACCCAGCACCCTGAGCACGGAGCACTGAGAACCCTGAGTACTGAGCACCGAGCACCCTGAGTACTGAGCACCCAGCACCCTGAGCCCTGAGCACCCAGCACCCCGAGCACTGAGCACCCAGCACCCCGAGCACTGAGCACCCAGCACCCCGAGCACTGAGCACCCAGCACCCTGAGCACTGAGCACTGAGCACCCTAAGTACTGAGCACTGAGCACCCTGAGTACTGAGCACCCAGCACCCTGAGTACTGAGCACCCAGCGTACTGAGCACCGAGCACCCCGAGCACTGAGCACCCAGCACCCTGAGTACTGAGCACCCAGCACCGTGAGTACTGAGCACCCAGCACCCTGAGTACTGAGCACCCAGCGTATTGTGCACCGAGCACCCAGCACCCTGAGTACAGAGCACCCAGCACCCTGAGCACTGAGCACCCAGCACCCTAAGTACTGAGCACTGAGCACCCTGAGTACTGAGCACCGAGCACCCCGAGCACTGAGCACCCAGCACCCCGAGCACCGAGCACCCAGCACCCTGAGCACTGAGCACCCAGCACCCTGAGCACCGAGCACCCAGCACCCTGAGTACTGAGCACCCAGCACCCTGAGCACTGAGCACCCAGCACCCTGAGTACTGAGCACTGAGCACCCTGAGTACTGAGCACCCAGCACCATGAGTACTGAGCACCCAGCACCCTGAGCAATGAGCACCCTGAGTACTGATCACCCAGCACCCTGAGCACTGAGCACTGAGCACCCAGCACCCTGAGCACTGAGCACTGAGCACCCAGCACCCTGAGCACTGAGCAACCAGCACCCCGAGCACTGAGCACCCAGCACCCTGAGCACTGAGCACCCTGAGTACTGAGCACCCAGCACCCTGAGCACTGAGCACCCAGCACCCCGAGCACTGAGCTCCCAGCACCCAGAGCACTGAGCACTGAGCACCCTGAGTACTGAGCACTGAGCACCCTGAACACTGAGCACCGAGCACCCTGAGTACTGAGCACTGAGCACCCTGAGCACTGAGCACCCAGCACCCTGAGTACTGAGCACCCAGCACCCTGAGCACTGAGGACCGAGCACCCTGAGTACTAAGCACCCAGCACCCTGAGTACTGAGCACCCAGCACCCTGAGCACTGAGCACATAGCACGCTGAGTACTGAGCACTGAGCACACTGAGTACTGAGCACCGAGCACCCTGAGCACTGAGCACCCAGCACGCTGAGTACTGAGCACTGAGCACTCTGAGTACTGAGCACCGAGCACCGTGAGTATTGAGAACCCAGCCCTATGAGCAATGAGCACCCAGCACCCTGAGCACTGAGCACACAGCACCCCGAGCACTGAGCACCCAGCACCCCGAGCACTGAGCACCCAGCACCCTGAGCACTGAGCACTGAGCACCCTAAGTACTGAGCACTGAGCACCCTGAGTACTAAGAACCCAGCACCCTGAGTACTGAGCACCCAGCACCCTGAGTACTGAGCACCCAGCACCCCGAGTACTGAGCACCCAGCGTAATGAGCACCGAGCACCCCGAGCACTGAGCAATCAGCACCCCTTGCACTGAGCACCCAGCAGCCGGAGTACTGAGCAGTGAGCACCCTGAGTATTGAGCTCCGAGCACCCCGAGCACTGAGCACCCAGCACCCCGAGCACCGAGCACCCAGCACCCTGAGCACTGAACACCCAGCACCCTGAGCACTGAGCACCCAGCACCCTGAGCACTGAGCACCCAGCACCCTGTGTACTGAGCACCCAACGTACTGAGCATCGAGCACCCTGAGCACTGAGCACACAGCACCCTGAGTACTGAGCACCCAGGACCCTGTGCAATGAGCACCCTGAGTACTGAGCACCCAGCGTATTGAGCACCGAGCACCCAGCACCCTGAATACAGAGCACCCAGCACCCTGAGCACTGAGCACCCAGCACCCTGAGTACTGAGCACTGAGCACCCTGAGTACTGAGCACCGAGCACCCCGAGCACTGAGCACACAGCAACCCGAGCACCGAGCACCCAGCACCCTGAGCACTGAGCACCCAGCACCCTGAGCACCGAGCACCCAGAACCCTGAGTACTGAGCACCCAGCACCCTGAGCACTGAGCACCCAGCACCCTGAGTACTGAGCACTGAGCACCCTGAGTACTGAGCACCCAGCACAATGAGTACTGAGCACCCAGCACCCTGAGCAATGAGCACCCTGAGTACTGATCACCCAGCACCCTGAGCACTGAGCACTGAGCACCCAGCACCCTGAGCACTGAGCACTGAGCACCCAGCACCCTGAGCACTGAGCAACCAGCACCCCGAGCACTGAGCACCCAGCACCCTGAGCACTGAGCACCCTGAGTACTGAGCACCCAGCACCCTGAGCACTGAGCACCCAGCACCCCGAGCACTGAGCACCCAGCACCCAGAGCACTGAGCACTGAGCACCCTGAGTACTGAGCACTGAGCACCCTGAGCACTGAGCACCGAGCACCCTGAGTACTGAGCACTGAGCACCCTGAGCACTGAGCACCCAGCACCCTGAGTACTGAGCACCCAGCACCCTGAGCACTGAGGACCGAGCACCCTGAGTACTAAGCACCCAGCACCCTGAGTACTGAGCACCCAGCACCCTGAGCACTGAGCACATAGCACGCTGAGTACTGAGCACTGAGCACACTGAGTACTGAGCACCGAGCACCCTGAGCACTGAGCACCCAGTACGCTGAGTACTGAGCACTGAGCACTCTGAGTACTGAGCACCGAGCACCGTGAGTATTGAGAACCCAGCACTATGAGCACTGAGCACCCAGCACCCTGAGCACTGAGCACACAGCACCCCGAGCACTGAGCACCCAGCACCCCGAGCACTGAGCACCCAGCACCCTGAGCACTGAGCACTGAGCACCCTAAGTACTGAGCACTGAGCACCCTGAGTACTAAGAACCCAGCACACTGAGTACTGAGCACCCAGCACCCTGAGTACTCAGCACCCAGCACCCCGAGTACTGAGCACCCAGCGTAATGAGCACCGAGCACCCCGAGCACTGAGCAATCAGCACCCCTTGCACTGAGCACCCAGCAGCCGGAGTACTGAGCAGTGAGCACACTGAGTATTGAGCTCCGAGCACCCCGAGCACTGAGCACCCAGCACCCCGAGCACCGAGCACCCAGCACCCTGAGCACTGAACACCCAGCACCCTGAGCACTGAGCACCCAGCACCCTGAGCACTGAGCACCCAGCACCCTGAGTACTGAGCACCCAACGTACTGAGCACCGAGCACCCTGAGCACTGAGCACCCAGCACCCTGAGTACTGAGCACCCAGGACCCTGTGCAATGCGCACCCTGAGTACTGAGCACCCAGCGCATTGAGCACTGAGCACCGAGCACCCTGAGCACTGACCACCCAGCACTCTGAGCACTGAGCACCCAGCACCCTGAGTACTGAGCACCCAGCACCCTGAGCACTGAGCTCCCAGCACCCTGAGCACTGAGCACCCAGCACCCTGAGCACTGAGCACCCAGCACCCTGAGTACTAAGCACTGAGCACCCAGCACCCCGAGCACTGAACACCCAAGCACCCTGAGTACTGAGCACTGAGCACCCAGCACCCCGAGCACTGAGCACCCAGCACCCTGAGCACTGAGCACCCAGCACCCGAGTACTGATCACCCAGCACCCTGAGTACTGAGCAGCCCGCAACCTGAGTACTGAGCACCCAGCACCCCGAGTACTGAGCACCCAGCACCCTGAGCACTGAGCACCCAGCACCCTGAGCACTGAGCACCCAGCACCGCGAGCACTGCGCACCCAGCACCCTGAGTACTGAACACCCAGCACCCTGAGCACTGAGCACCCAGCCCCCTGAGCACTGAGCACCCAGTACCCTGAGCACTGAGCACCCAGCACCCTGAGTAGTGAGCACCCAACGTACTGAGCACCGAGCACCCCGAGCACTGAGCACCCAGCACCCTGAGTACTGAGCATCGAGCACCCCGAGCACTGAGCACCCAGCACCTTGAGCACTGAGCACCCAGCACCCCGAGCACTGAGCACCCAGTACCCTGAGCACTGAGCACCCAGCACCCTGTGCACTGATCACTGAGCACCCAGCACCCTGAGCCCTGAGCACTGAGCACCCAGCACCCCGAGCACTGATCACCCAGCACCCTGAGCACTGAGCACCCAGCACCCTGAGTACTGAGCACCCAGCACCCTGAGTACTGAGCACCCAGCACCCTGAGTACTGAGCACTCAGCACCCTGAGTACTGAGCACCGAGCACCCAGCACCCTGAGTACTGAGCACTCAGCACCCTGAGCACTGAGCACTGGGCACCCAGCACCCTGAGCACTGAGCAAACAGCACCCCGAGCACTGAGCACCCTGCACCCTGAGCACCCAGCACCCTGAGCACTGAGCACCCTGAGCACTGAGCACTGAGCACCCAGCACCCTGAGTACTGAGCACCCAACACTCTGAGCACTGAGCACCCAGCACGCTGAGTACTGAGCACTGAGCACACAGCACCCTGAGTACTGAGCACGCAGAACTCCGAGCACTGAGCACCCAGCTCCCCGAGCACTGAGCACTGAGCACCCTGAGCAATGAGCACCCAGCACCCCGAGTGCTGAGCACTGAGCACCCCGCACCCTGAGTACTGAGCACCCAGCACCCTGAGCACTGAACACCCAGCACCCTGAGTACTGAGCACCCAGCACCCTGAGCCCTGAGCACCCTGAGCACTGAGTACTGAGCACCGAGCACCCCGAGTACTGAGCACCCAGCACCCTGAGCACTGAGCACCCAGCACCCTGAGTACTGAGCACCCAGCACCCTGAGTACTGAACACCCAGCACCCTGAGCACTGAGCACTGAGCACCCTGAGCACTGAGTACTGAGCACCGAGCACCCCGAGAACTGAGCACCCAGCACCCGGAGTAATGAGCACCCAGCACCCTGAGTACTGAGCACCCAGCACCCCGAGCACTGAGCACCCAGCACCCCGAGCACTGAGCACCCAGCACCCTGAGCACTGAGCACCCTGAGTACTGAGCACCCAGCACCCTGAGCACTGAGCACCGAGCACCCTGAGCACTGAGCACCCAGCACCCTGAGTACTGAGCACCGATCACCCTGAGCACTGAGCACCCAGAACCCCGAGCACTGAGCACCCAGCACCCTGAGTACTGAGCACCCAGCACCCCGAGCACTGAGCACCCAGCACCCTGAGTAATGAGCACCCTGAGTACTGAGCACCGATCACCCTGAGCACTGAGCTCCCAGCACCCTGAGTACTGAGCACCCAGCACGCTGAGCACTGAGCACCCAGCACCCTGAGTACTGAGCACCCAGCACCCTGAGCACTGAGCACCCAGCACCCTGAGTACTGAGCACCCAGCACCCTGAGCACTGAGCACCCAGCACCCTGAGTACTGAGCACCCAGCACCCCGAGCACTGAGCACCCAGCACCCCGAGAATGAGCACCCAGCACACCGAGTAATGAGCACCGAGCACCCTGAGCACTGAGCACCCAGCACCCTGAGTACTGAGCACCCAGCACCCTGAGCACTGAGCACCGAGCACCCCGAGTACTGAGCACCCAGCACCCTGAGCAATGAGCACCCAGCACCCTGAGTACTGAGCACCCAGCACCCTGAGTACTGAACACCCAGCACTCTGAGCACTGAGCACTGAGCACCCTGAGCACTGAGTACTGAGCACCGAGCACCCCGAGAACTGAGCACCCAGCACCCGGAGTACTGAGCACCCAGCACCCTGAGTACTGAGCACCCAGCACCCCAAGCACTGAGCACCCAGCACCCTGAGCACTGAGCACCCAGCACCCTGAGTACTGAGCACTGAGCACCCAGCACCCCGAGCACTGAGCACCCAGCACCCTGAGTACTGAGCACTGAGCACCCAGCACCCCGAGCACTGAGCACCCAGCACCCTGAGCACTGAGCACCCTGCACCCCGAGCACTGAGCACCCAGCACCCTGAGTACTGAGCACTGAGCACCCAGCACCCTGAGCACTGAACACCCAGCACCCTGAGTACTGAGCACTGAGCACCCAGCACCCCGAGCACTGAGCACCCAGCACCCTGAGCACTGAGAACCCAGCACCCGAGTACTGAGCACCCAGCACCCCGAGCACTGAGCACCCAGCACCCTGAGCACTGAGCACCCAGCACCCTTAGCACTGATCACCCAGCACCCTGAGCACTGAGCACTCAGCACCCTGAGTACTGAGCACCCAGCACCCTGAGTACTGAGCACTCAGCACCCTGAGTACTGAGCACCGAGCACCCCGAGCACTGAGCACACAGCACCCTGAGCACTGAGCACCCTGAGGACTGAGCACCCAGCACCCTGAGCACTGAGCACCCAGCACCCTGAGTACTGAGCACCGATCACCCTGAGCACTGAGCACCCAGAACCCCGAGCACTGAGCACCCAGCACTCTGAGTACTGAGCACCCAGCACCCCGAGCACTGAGCACCCAGCACCCTGAGTAATGAGCACCCTGAGTACTGAGCACCGATCACACTGAGCACTGAGCTCCCAGCACCCTGAGTACTGAGCACCCAGCACGCTGAGCACTGAGCACCCCGCACCCTGAGTACTGAGCACCCAGCACCCTGAGCACTGAACACCCAGCACCCTGAGTACTGAGCACCCAGCACCCTGAGCACTGAGCACCCAGCACCGTGAGTACTGAGCACCCAGCACCAAGAGCACTGAGCACCCAGCACCCCGAGAATGAGCACCCAGCACCCCGAGTACTGAGCACCGAGCACCCTGAGCACTGAGCACCCAGCACCCTGAGCACTGAGCACCCAGCACCCTGAGTACTGAGCAGCGAGCACCCCGAGTACTGAGCACCCAGCACCCTGAGCACTGAGCACCCAGCACCCTGAGTACTGAGCACCCAGCACCCTGAGTACTGAACACCCAGCACCCTGAGCACTGAGCACTGAGCACCCTGAGCACTGAGTACTGAGCACCGAGCACCCCGAGAACTGATCACCCAGCACCCGGAGTACTGAGCACCCAGCACCCTGAGTACTGAGCACCCAGCACCCCGAGCACTGAGCACCCAGCACCCCGAGTACTGAGCACTGAGCACCCAGCACCCCGAGCACTGAGCACCCAGCACCCTGAGCACTGAGCACCCTGCACCCCGAGCACTGAGCACCCAGCACCCTGAGTACTGAGCACTGATCACCCAGCACCCCGAGCACTGAGCACCCAGCACCCTGAGTACTGAGCACTGAGCACCCAGCACCCCGAGCACTGAGCACCCAGCACCCTGAGCACTGAGCACCCAGCACCCTGAGTACTGAGCACCCAGCACCCCGAGTACTGAGCACCCAGCACCCCGAGTACTGAAAACCCAGCACCCTGAGCACTGAGCACCGAGCACCCTGAGCACTGAGTACTGAGCACCGAGCACCCCGAGAACTGAGCACCCAGCACCCTGAGCACTGAGCACCCAGCACCCCGAGCACTGAGCACCCAGCACCCTGAGTACTGAGCACTGAGCACCCAGCATCCCGAGCACTGAGCACCCAGCACCCTGAGTACTGAGCACTGAGCACCCAGCACCCTGAGCACTGAGCACCCAGCACCCTGAGCACTGAGCACCCAGCAGCCGAGTACTGAGCACCCAGCACCCTGAGTACTGAGCACCCAGCACCCTGAGTACTGAGCATCCAACACCCTGAGCACTGAACACGCAGCACCCTGAGTACTGAGCACCTCGAGCACTGAGCACCCAGCACCCCGAGCACTGAGCACCCAGCACCCTGAGCACTGAGCACCCAGCACCCTGAGCACTGAGCATCCAGCACCCTGAGCACTGAGCATCCAGCACCCCGAGCACTGAGCACCCAGCACCCTGAGCACTGAGCACCCAGCACCCCGAGCACTGAGCACCCAGCACCCTGAGTACTGAGCACCCAGCACCGTGAGTACTGAGCACCCAGCACCCTGAGCACTGAGCACCCTGCACCCTGAGTACTGAGCACCCAACACCCCAAGCACAGAGCACCCTGAGTACTGAGCACCCAGCACACCAAGCACTGAGCACCCTGAGTACTGAGCACCCAGGACCCTGAGTACTGAGCACCCAGCATCCTGAGGACTGAGCACCCAACACCCCAAGCACTGAGCACCCTGAGTACTGAGCACCCAGCACCCCAAGCACTGAGCACCCTGAGTACTGAGCACCCAGCACCCTGAGTACTGAGCACCCAGCACCTTGAGGAATGAGCACCCAGCACCCCGAGCACTGAGCAACCAGCACCCTGAGCACTGAGCACCCTGAGTACTGAGCACCCAGCACCCTGAGCACTGAGCACCGAGCACCCTGAGCACTGAGCACCCAGCACACTGAGTACTGAGCACCGATCACCCTGAGCACTGAGCACCCAGAACCCCGAGCACTGAGCACCCAGCACCCTGAGTACTGAGCACCCAGCACCCCGAGCACTGAGCACCCAGCACCCTGAGTAATGAGCACCCTGAGTACTGAGCACCGATCACCCTGAGCACTGAGCTCCCAGCACCCTGAGTACTGAGCACCCAGCACGCTGAGCACTGAGCACCCAGCACCCTGAGTACTGAGCACCCAGCACCCTGAGCACTGAGCACCCAGCACCCTGAGTACTGAGCACCCAGCACCCTGAGCACTGAGCACCCAGCACCCTGAGTACTGAGCACCCAGCACCCCGAGCACTGAGCACCCAGCACCCCGAGAATGAGCACCCAGCACCCCGAGTACTGTGCACCCAGCACCCCGAGTACTGAGCACCCAGCACCCCGAGCACTGAGCACCCAGCACCCCGAGAATGAGCACCCAGCACCCCGAGTACTGAGCACCCAGCACCCTGAGTACTGAGCACTGAGCACCCAGCACCCCGAGCACTGAGCACCCAGCACCCTGAGTACTGAGCACTGAGCACCCAGCACCCCGAGCACTGAGCACCCAGCACCCTGAGCACTGAGCACCCTGCACCCCGAGCACTGAGCACCCAGCACCCTGAGTACTGAGCACTGAGCACCCAGCACCCCGAGCACTGAGCACCCAGCACCCTGAGCACTGAGCACCCAGCACCCTGAGTACTGAGCACCCAGCACCCTGAGCACTGAGCACCCAGCACCCTGAGTACTGAGCACCCAACACCCCAAGCACAGAGCACCCTGAGTACTGAGCACCGAGCACCCCGAGCACTGAGCACACAGCACCCTGAGCACTGAGCACCCTGAGGACTGAGCACCCAGCACCCTGAGCACTGAGCACCCAGCACCCTGAGTACTGAGCACCGATCACCCTGAGCACTGAGCACCCAGAACCCCGAGCACTGAGCACCCAGCACTCTGAGTACTGAGCACCCAGCACCCCGAGCACTGAGCACCCAGCACCCTGAGTAATGAGCACCCTGAGTACTGAGCACCGATCACACTGAGCACTGAGCTCCCAGCACCCTGAGTACTGAGCACCCAGCACGCTGAGCACTGAGCACCCCGCACCCTGAGTACTGAGCACCCAGCACCCTGAGCACTGAACACCCAGCACCCTGAGTACTGAGCACCCAGCACCCTGAGCACTGAGCACCCAGCACCGTGAGTACTGAGCACCCAGCACCAAGAGCACTGAGCACCCAGCACCCCGAGAATGAGCACCCAGCACCCCGAGTACTGAGCACCGAGCACCCTGAGCACTGAGCACCCAGCACCCTGAGCACTGAGCACCCAGCACCCTGAGTACTGAGCAGCGAGCACCCCGAGTACTGAGCACCCAGCACCCTGAGCACTGAGCACCCAGCACCCTGAGTACTGAGCACCCAGCACCCTGAGTACTGAACACCCAGCACCCTGAGCACTGAGCACTGAGCACCCTGAGCACTGAGTACTGAGCACCCAGCACCCCGAGCACTGAGCACCCAGCACCCTGAGCACTGAGCACCCTGCACCCCGAGCACTGAGCACCCAGCACCCTGAGTACTGAGCACTGATCACCCAGCACCCCGAGCACTGAGCACCCAGCACCCTGAGTACTGAGCACTGAGAACCCAGCACCCCGAGCACTGAGCACCCAGCACCCTGAGCACTGAGCACCCAGCACCCTGAGTACTGAGCACCCAGCACCCCGAGTACTGAGCACCCAGCACCCCGAGTACTGAAAACCCAGCACCCTGAGCACTGAGCACCGAGCACCCTGAGCACTGAGTACTGAGCACCGAGCACCCCGAGAACTGAGCACCCAGCACCCTGAGCACTGAGCACCCAGCACCCCGAGCACTGAGCACCCAGCACCCTGAGTACTGAGCACTGAGCACCCAGCATCCCGAGCACTGAGCACCCAGCACCCTGAGTACTGAGCACTGAGCACCCAGCACCCTGAGCACTGAGCACCCAGCACCCTGAGCACTGAGCACCCAGCAGCCGAGTAATGAGCACCCAGCACTCTGAGTACTGAGCACCCAGCACCCCGAGCACTGAGCACCCAGCACCCTGAGTAATGAGCACCCTGAGTACTGAGCACCGATCACACTGAGCACTGAGCTCCCAGCACCCTGAGTACTGAGCACCCAGCACGCTGAGCACTGAGCACCCCGCACCCTGAGTACTGAGCACCCAGCACCCTGAGCACTGAACACCCAGCACCCTGAGCACTGAACACGCAGCACCCTGAATACTGAGCACCTCGAGCACTGAGCACCCAGCACCCCGAGCACTGAGCACCCAGCACCCTGAGCACTGAGCACCCAGCACCCTGAGCACTGAGCATCCAGCACCCTGAGCACTGAGCATCCAGCACCCCGAGCACTGAGCACCCAGCACCCTGAGCACTGAGCACCCAGCACCCCGAGCACTGAGCACCCAGCACCCTGAGTACTGAGCACCCAGCACCGTGAGTACTGAGCACCCAGCACCCTGAGCACTGAGCACCCTGCACCCTGAGTACTGAGCACCCAACACCCCAAGCACAGAGCACCCTGAGTACTGAGCACCCAGCACACCAAGCACTGAGCACCCTGAGTACTGAGCACCCATGACCCTGAGTACTGAGCACCCAGCATCCTGAGGACTGAGCACCCAACACCCCAAGCACTGAGCACCCTGAGTACTGAGCACCCAGCACCCCAAGCACTGAGCACCCTGAGTACTGAGCACCCAGCACCCTGAGTACTGAGCACCCAGCACCTTGAGGAATGAGCACCCAGCACCCCGAGCACTGAGCAACCAGCACCCTGAGCACTGAGCACCCTGAGTACTGAGCACCCAGCACCCTGAGCACTGAGCACCGAGCACCCTGAGCACTGAGCACCCAGCACCCTGAGTACTGAGCACCGATCACCCTGAGCACTGAGCACCCAGAACCCCGAGCACTGAGCACCCAGCACCCTGAGTACTGAGCACCCAGCACCCCGAGCACTGAGCACCCAGCACCCTGAGTAATGAGCACCCTGAGTACTGAGCACCGATCACCCTGAGCACTGAGCTCCCAGCACCCTGAGTACTGAGCACCCAGCACGCTGAGCACTGAGCACCCAGCACCCTGAGTACTGAGCACCCAGCACCCTGAGCACTGAGCACCCAGCACCCTGAGTACTGAGCACCCAGCACCCTGAGCACTGAGCACCCAGCACCCTGAGTACTGAGCACCCAGCACCCCGAGCACTGAGCACCCAGCACCCCGAGAATGAGAACCCAGCACCCCGAGTACTGAGCACCCAGCACCCTGAGTACTGAGCACCCAGCACCCCGAGCACTGAGCACCCAGCACCCTGAGAATGAGCACCCAGCACCCCGAGTACTGAGCACCCTGCACCCTGAGTACTGAGCACTGAGCACCCAGCACCCCGAGCACTGAGCACCCAGCACCCTGAGTACTGAGCACTGAGCACCCAGCACCCCGAGCACTGAGCACCCAGCACCCTGAGCACTGAGCACCCTGCACCCCGAGCACTGAGCACCCAGCACCCTGAGTACTGAGCACTGAGCACCCAGCACCCCGAGCACTGAGCACCCAGCACCCTGAGCACTGAGCACCCAGCACCCTGAGTACTGAGCACCCAGCACCCTGAGCACTGAGCACCCAGCACCCTGAGTACTGAGCACCCAACACCCCAAGCACAGAGCACACTGAGTACTGAGCACCCAGCACCCCAAGCACTGAGCACCCTGAGTACTGAGCACCCAGCACCCTGAGTACTGAGCAGCCAGCACCCTGAGGACGGAGCACCCTACACCCCAAGCACTGAGCACCCTGAGTACTGAGCACCCAGCACCCCAAGCACTGAGCACCCTGAGTACTGAGCACCCAGCACCCTGAGTACTGAGCACCGAGCACCCTGAGGAATGAGCACCCAGCACCCCGAGCACTGAGCAACCATCACCCTGAGCACTGAGCACCCTGAGTACTGAGCACCCAGCACCCTGAGCACTGAGAACCTAGCACCCTGAGCACTGAGCACCCAGCACCCTGAGTACTGAGCAGGGATCACCCTGAGCACTGAACACCCAGAACCCCGAGCACTGAGCACCCAGCACCCTGAGTACTGAGCACCCAGCACCCCGAGCACTGAGCACCCAGCACCATGAGTAATGAGCACCCTGAGTACTGAGCACTGATCACCCTGAGCACTGAGCTCCCAGCACCCTGAGTACTGAGCGCCCAGCACGCTGAGCACTGAGCACCCAGCACCCTGAGTACTGAGCACCCAGCACCCTGAGCACTGAGCACCCAGCACCCTGAGTACTGAGCACCCAGCACCCCGAGAATGAGCACCCAGCACCCCGAGTACTGAGCACCCAGCACCCCGAGCACTGAGCACCCAGCACCCTGAGTACTGAGCACCCAGCACTCTGAGCACTGAGCACCGAGCACCCCGAGTACTGAGCACCCAGCACCCTGAGCACTGAGCACCCAGCACCCTGAGTACTGAGCACCCAGCACCCTGAGTACTGAACACCCAGCACCCTGAGCACTGAGCACTGAGCACCCTGAGCACTGAGTACTGAGCACCGAGCACCCCGAGAACTGAGCACCCAGCAACCGGAGTACTGAGCACCCAGCACCCTGACTACTGAGCACCCAGCACCCCGAGCACTGAGCACCCAGCACCCTGAGCACTGAGCACCCAGCACCCTGAGTACTGAGCACTGAGCACCCAGCACCCCGAGCACTGAGCACCCAGCACCCTGAGTACTGAGCACTGAGCACCCAGCACCCCGAGCACTGAGCACCCAGCACCCTGAGCACTGAGCAACCTGCACCCCGAGCACTGAGCACCCAGCACCCTGAGCACTGAGCACCCAGCACCCGAGTACTGAGCACCCTGAGCACTGAGCACCCAGCACCCTGAGTACTGAACACCCAGCACCCCGAGTACTGAGCACCCAGCACCCTGAGTACTGAACACCCAGCACCCCGAGTACTGAGCACCCAGCACCCTGAGCACTGAGCACCGAGCACCCTGAGCACTGAGCACCCAGCACCCTGAGTACTGAGCACCGATCACCCTGAGCACTGAGCACCCAGAACCCCGAGCACTGAGCACCCAGCACCCTGAGTACTGAGCACCCAGCACCCCGAGCACTGAGCACCCAGCACCCTGAGTACTGAGCACCCAGCACCCTGAGCACTGAGCACTGAGCACCCTGAGCACTGAGTACTGAGCACCGAGCACCCCGAGAACTGAGCACCCAGCACCCGGAGTACTGAGCACCCAGCACCCTGAGTACTGAGCACCCAGCACCCCGAGCACTGAGCACCCAGCACCCTGAGCACTGAGCACACAGCACCCTGAGTACTGAGCACTGAGCACCCAGCACCCCGAGAACTGAGCACCCAGCACCCTGAGTACTGAGCACTGAGCACCCAGCGCCCCGAGCACTGAGCACCCAGCACCCTGAGCACTGAGCACCCTGCACCCCGAGCACTGAGCACCCAGCACCCTGAGTACTGAGCACTGAGCACCCAGCACCCCGAGCACTGAGCACCCAGTACCCTGAGCACTGAGCACCCAGCACCCGAGTACTGAGCACCCAGCACCCTGAGCACTGAGCACCCAGCACCCTGAGTACTGAACACCCAGCACCCCGAGTACTGAGCACCCAGCACCCTGAGTACTGAACACCCAGCACCCTGAGTACTGAGCACCCAGCACCCTGAGCACTGAGCACCGAGCACCCTGAGCACTGAGCACCCAGCACCCTGAGTACTGAGCACCGATCACACTGAGCACTGAGCACCCAGAACCCCGAGCACTGAGCACCCAGCACCCTGAGTACTGAGCACCCAGCACCCCGAGCACTGAGCACCCAGCACCCTGAGTAATGAGCACCCTGAGTACTGAGCACCGATCACCCTGAGTACTGAGCTCCCAGCACCCTGAGTACTGAGCACCCAGCACGCTGAGCACTGAGCACCCAGCACCCTGAGTACTGAGCACCCAGCACCCTGAGCACTGAGCACCCAGCACCCTGAGTACTGAGCACCCAGCACCCTGAGCACTGAGCACCCAGCACCCTGAGTACTGAGCACCCAGCACCCCGAGCACTGAGCACCCAGCACCCCGAGAATGAGCACCCAGCACCCCGAGTACTGAGCACCGAGCACCCTGAGCACTGAGCACCCAGCACCCTGAGTACTGAGCACCCAGCACCCTGAGCACTGAGCACCGAGCACCCCGAGTACTGAGCACCCAGCACCCTGAGCACTGAGCACCCAGCACCCTGAGTACTGAGCACCCAGCACCCTGAGTACTGAACACCCAGCACCCTGAGCACTGAGCACTGAGCACCCTGAGCACTGAGTACTGAGCACCGAGCACCCCGAGAACTGAGCACCCAGCACCCTGAGTACTGAGCACCCAGCACCCTGACTACTGAGCACCCAGCACCCTGAGCACTGAGCACCCAGCACCCTGAGTACTGAACACCCAGCACCCCGAGTACTGAGCACCCAGCACCCTGAGTACTGAGCACCCAGCACCCTGAGCACTGAGCACCCAGCACCCTGAGTACTGAGCACCCAACACCCCAAGCACTGAGCACCCTGAGTACTGAGCACCCAGCACCCTGAGTACTGAGCACCCAGCACCCTGAGAACTGAGCACCCAGCACCCTGAGTAGTGAGCACCCAACGTACTGAGCACCGAGCACCCCGAGCACTGAGCACCCAGCACCATAAGTACTGAGCACCGATCACCCCGAGCACTGAGCACCCAGCACCCTGAGTAGTGAGCACCCAACGTACTGAGCACCGAGCACCCCGAGCACTGAGCACAGAGCACCCTAAGTACAGAGCACCGATCACCCCCAGCACTGAGCACCCAGCACCCTGAGTACTGAGCTCCGAGCACCCCGAGCACTGAGCACCCAGGGCCCCGAGCACTGAGCACCCAGCACCCTGAGCACTTAGCACCCAACACCCTGAGTACTGAGCACCCAGCACCCCGAGCACTGAGCACCCAGCACCCTGAGCACTGAGCACCCAGCACCCTGAGCACTGATCACCCAGCACCCTGAGCACGGAGCACCCAGCACCCTGAGTACTGAGTACCCAGCACCCTGAGTACTGAGCACTCAGCACCCTGAGTACTGAGCACCGAGCACCCCGAGCACTGAGCACCCAGCACCCTGAGCACTGAGCACCCTGAGGACTGAGCACCCAGCACCCTGAGTACTGAGCACCCAGCACACTGAGTACTGAGCACCGATCACCCTGAGCACTGAGCACCCAGAACCCCGAGCACTGAGCACCCAGCACCCTGAGTACTGAGCACCCAGCACCCTGAGCACTGAGCACCCAGCACCCTGAGTAATGAGCACCCTGAATACTGAGCACCGATCACCCTGAGCACTGAGCTCCCAGGACCCTGAGAACAGAGCACCCAGCACGCTGAGCACTGAGCACCCAGCACCCTGAGTACCGAGCACCCAGCACCCTGAGCACTGAACACCCAGCACCCTGAGTACTGAGCACCCAGCACCCTGAGCACTGAGCACGCAGCACCCTGAGCACTGAGCACTGAGCACCCTGAGCACTGAGTATTGAGCACCGAGCACCCCGAGAACTGAGCACCCAGCACCCGGAGTACTGAGCACCCAGCACCCTGAGTACTGAGCACCCAGCACCCCGAGCACTGAGCACCCAGCACCCTGAGCACTGAGCACCCAGCACCCTGAGTACTGAGCACTGAGCACCCAGCACCCCGAGCACTGAGCACCCTGCACCCTGAGTACTGAGCACTGAGCACCCAGCACCCCGAGCACTGAGCACCCAGCACCCTGAGCACTGAGCACCCTGCACCCCGAGCACTGAGCACCCAGCACCCGGAGTACTGAGCACCCAGCACCCTGAGTACTGAGCACCCAGCACCCCGAGCACTGAGCACCCAGCACCCTGAGTACTGAGCACCCAGCACCCCGAGCACTGAGCACCCAGCACCCTGAGCACTGAGCACCGAGCACCCCGAGAACTAAGCACCCAGCACCCGGAGTACTGAGCACCCTGCACCCCGAGCACTGAGCACCCAGCACCCGGAGTACTGAGCACCGAGCACCCGGAGTACTGAGCACCCAGCACCCTGGGTACTGAGCACCCAGCACCCCGAGCACTGAGCACCCAGCACCCTGAGCACTGAGCACCCAGCACCCTGAGTACTGAGCACTGAGCACCCAGCACCCCGAGCACTGAGCACCCAGCACCCTGAGCACTGAGCACCCAGCACCCGAGTACTGAGCACCCAGCACCCTGAGCACTGAGCACCCAGCACCCTGAGTACTGAACACCCAGCACCCCGAGTACTGAGCACCCAGCACCCTGAGTACTGAACACCCAGCACCCCGAGTACTGAGCACCCAGCACCCTGAGCACTGAGCACCGGAAACCCTGAGCACTGAGCACCCAGCACCCTGAGTACTGAGCACCGATCACCCTGAGCACTGAGCACCCAGAACCCCGAGCACTGAGCACCCAGCACCCTGAGTACTGAGCACCCAGCACCCCGAGCACTGAGCACCCAGCACCCTGAGTAATGAGCACCCTGAGTACTGAGCACCGATCACCCTGAGCACTGAGCTCCCAGCACCCTGAGTACTGAGCACCCAGCACGCTGAGCACTGAGCACCCAGCACCCTGAGTACTGAGCACCCAGCACCCTGAGCACTGAGCACCCAGCACCCTGAGTACTGAGCACCCAGCACCCCGAGCACTGAGCACCCAGCACCCCGAGAATGAACACCCAGCACCCCGAGTACTGAGCACCCAGCACCCTGAGCACTGAGCACAGAACACCCTGAGTACGGAGCACCCAGCACCCTGAGTACTGAACACCCAGCACCCTGAGCACTGAGCACTGAGCACCCTGAGCACTGAGTACTGAGCACCGAGCACCCCGAGAACTGAGCACCCAGCACCCTGAGTACTGAGCACCCAGCACCCTGACTACTGAGCACCCAGCACCCTGAGCACTGAGCACCCAGCACCCTGAGTACTGAACACCCAGCACCCCGAGTACTGAGCACCCAGCACCCTGAGTACTGAACACCCAGCACCCTGAGTACTGAGCACCCAGCACCCTGAGTACTGACCACCCAGCACCCTGAGCACTGAGCACCCAGCACCCTGAGTACTGAGCACCCAACACCCCAAGCACTGAGACCACTGAGTACTGAGCACCCAGCACCCTGAGTACTGAGCACCCAGCACCCTGAGAACTGAGCACTGAGCACCCTGAGCACTGAGTACTGAGCACCGAGCACCCCGAGAACTGAGCACCCAGCACCCTGAGCACTGAGCACCCAGCACCCCGAGCACTGAGCACCCAGCACCCTGAGTACTGAGCACTGAGCACCCAGCATCCCGAGCACTGAGCACCCAGCACCCTGAGTACTGAGCAGTGAGCACCCAGCACCCTGAGCACTGAGCACCCAGCACCCTGAGCACTGAGCACCCAGCAGCCGAGTACTGAGCACCCAGCACCCTGAGTACTGAGCATCCAGCACCCTGAGCACTGAACACGCAGCACCCTGAGTACTGAGCACCTCGAGCACTGAGCACCCAGCACCCCGAGCACTGAGCACCCAGCACCCTGAGCACTGAGCACCCAGCACCCTGAGCACTGAGCATCCAGCACCCTGAGCACTGAGCATCCAGCACCCCGAGCACTGAGCACCCAGCACCCTGAGCACTGAGCACCCAGCACCCCGAGCACTGAGCACCCAGCACCCTGAGTACTGAGCACCCAGCACCGTGAGTACTGAGCACCCAGCACCCTGAGCACATAGCACCCAGCACCCTGAGTACTGAGCACCCAACACCCCAAGCACAGAGCACCCTGAGTACTGAGCACCTCGAGCACTGAGCACCCAGCACCCTGAGTACTGAGCACCGAGCACCCCGAGCACTGAGCACCCAGCACCCCGAGCACTGAGCACCCAACACCCCGAGCACTGAGCACCCAGCACCCTGAGCACTGAGCACCCAGCACCCTGAGTACTGAGCACCCAGCACCCTGAGCACTGAGTACCCAGCACCCTGAGCACTGAGCACCCAGCACCCTGAGCACTGAGCACCCAGCACCCTGAGTACTGAGCACTGAGCACCCAGCACCCCGAGTACTGAGCACCCAGCACCCTGAGTACTGAGCACTGAGCACCCAGCACCCCGAGCACTGAGCACCCAGCACCCCGAGTACTGAGCACCCAGCACCCTGAGTACTGAGCACTGAGCACCCAGCACCCCGAGCACTGAGCACCCAGCACCCTGAGCACTGAGCACCCAGCACCCGAGTACTGAGCACCCAGCACCCTGAGTACTGAGCACCCAGCACCCTGAGTACTGAGCACAAAGCACCCCGAGTACTGGGCAACCAACACCCTGAGTACTGAGCACCCAGCACCCTGAGCACTGAGCACCCAGCACCCCGAGCACTGAGCACCCAGCACCCTGAGTACTGAGCACCCAGCACCCTGAGCACTGAGCACCCAGCACCCTGAGCACTGAGCACGCAGCACCCTGAGTAGTGAGCACCCAACGTACTGAGCATCGAGCACCCTGAGCACTGAGCACTGAGCACCCTGAGTACTGAGCACCGAGCACCCCGAGCACTGAGCACCCAGCACCCTGAGTACTGAGCTCCGAGCACCCCGAGCACTGAGCACCCAGCGCCCCGAGCACCGAGCACCCTGAGCACTGAGCACCCAGCACCCTGAGTACTGAGCACCCAGCACCCTGAGCAATGAGCACCCTGAGGACTGAGCACCCAGCACCCTGAGCACTGAGCACGCAGCACCCCGAGCACTGAGCACCCAGCACCCTGAGTACTGAGCACTGAGCACCCAGCACCCCGAGCACTGAACACCCAGCACCCTGAGCACTGAGCACCCAGCACCCGAGTACTGAGCACCCAGCACCCTGAGTACTGAGCACCCAGCACCCTGAGTACTGAGCACCCAGTACCCCGAGTACTGAGCACCCAGCTCCCTGAGTACTGAGCACCCAGCACCCTGAGCACTGAGCACCCAGCACCCTGAGTACTGAGCACCCAGCACCCTGAGCCCTGAGCACCCTGAGCACTGAGTACTGAGCACCGAGCACCCCGAGTACTGAGCACCCAGCACCCTGAGCACTGAGCACCCAGCACCCTGAGTACTGAGCACCCAGCACCCTGAGTACTGAACACCCAGCACCCTGAGCACTGAGCACTGAGCACCCTGAGCACTGAGTACTGAGCACCGAGCACCCCGAGAACTGAGCACCCAGCACCCGGAGTAATGAGCACCCAGCACCCTGAGTACTGAGCACCCAGCACCCCGAGCACTGAGCACCCAGCACCCCGAGCACTGAGCACCCAGCACCCTGAGCACTGAGCACCCTGAGTACTGAGCACCCAGCACCCTGAGCACTGAGCACCGAGCACCCTGAGCACTGAGCACCCAGCACCCTGAGTACTGAGCACCGATCACCCTGAGCACTGAGCACCCAGAACCCCGAGCACTGAGCACCCAGCACCCTGAGTACTGAGCACCCAGCACCCCGAGCACTGAGCACCCAGCACCCTGAGTAATGAGCACCCTGAGTACTGAGCACCGATCACCCTGAGCACTGAGCTCCCAGCACCCTGAGTACTGAGCACCCAGCACGCTGAGCACTGAGCACCCAGCACCCTGAGTACTGAGCACCCAGCACCCTGAGCACTGAGCACCCAGAACCCTGAGTACTGAGCACCCAGCACCCTGAGCACTGAGCACCCAGCACCCTGAGTACTGAGCACCCAGCACCCCGAGCACTGAGCACCCAGCACCCCGAGAATGAGCACCCAGCACACCGAGTAATGAGCACCGAGCACCCTGAGCACTGAGCACCCAGCACCCTGAGTACTGAGCACCCAGCACCCTGAGCACTGAGCACCGAGCACCCCGAGTACTGAGCACCCAGCACCCTGAGCAATGAGCACCCAGCACCCTGAGTACTGAGCACCCAGCACCCTGAGTACTGAACACCCAGCACTCTGAGCACTGAGCACTGAGCACCCTGAGCACTGAGTACTGAGCACCGAGCACCCCGAGAACTGAGCACCCAGCACCCGGAGTACTGAGCACCCAGCACCCTGAGTACTGAGCACCCAGCACCCCAAGCACTGAGCACCCAGCACCCTGAGCACTGAGCACCCAGCACCCTGAGTACTGAGCACTGAGCACCCAGCACCCCGAGCACTGAGCACCCAGCACCCTGAGTACTGAGCACTGAGCACCCAGCACCCCGAGCACTGTGCACCCAGCACCCTGAGCACTGAGCACCCTGCACCCCGAGCACTGAGCACCCAGCACCCTGAGTACTGAGCACTGAGCACCCAGCACCCTGAGCACTGAACACCCAGCACCCTGAGTACTGAGCACTGAGCACCCAGCACCCCGAGCACTGAGCACCCAGCACCCTGAGCACTGAGAACCCAGCACCCGAGTACTGAGCACCCAGCACCCCGAGCACTGAGCACCCAGCACCCTGAGCACTGAGCACCCAGCACCCTTAGCACTGATCACCCAGCACCCTGAGCACTGAGCACTCAGCACCCTGAGTACTGAGCACCCAGCACCCTGAGTACTGAGCACTCAGCACCCTGAGTACTGAGCACCGAGCACCCCGAGCACTGAGCACACAGCACCCTGAGCACTGAGCACCCTGAGGACTGAGCACCCAGCACCCTGAGCACTGAGCACCCAGCACCCTGAGTACTGAGCACCGATCACCCTGAGCACTGAGCACCCAGAACCCCGAGCACTGAGCACCCAGCACTCTGAGTACTGAGCACCCAGCACCCCGAGCACTGAGCACCCAGCACCCTGAGTAATGAGCACCCTGAGTACTGAGCACCGATCACACTGAGCACTGAGCTCCCAGCACCCTGAGTACTGAGCACCCAGCACGCTGAGCACTGAGCACCCCGCACCCTGAGTACTGAGCACCCAGCACCCTGAGCACTGAACACCCAGCACCCTGAGTACTGAGCACCCAGCACCCTGAGCACTGAGCACCCAGCACCGTGAGTACTGAGCACCCAGCACCAAGAGCACTGAGCACCCAGCACCCCGAGAATGAGCACCCAGCACCCCGAGTACTGAGCACCGAGCACCCTGAGCACTGAGCACCCAGCACCCTGAGCACTGAGCACCCAGCACCCTGAGTACTGAGCAGCGAGCACCCCGAGTACTGAGCACCCAGCACCCTGAGCACTGAGCACCCAGCACCCTGAGTACTGAGCACCCAGCACCCTGAGTACTGAACACCCAGCACCCTGAGCACTGAGCACTGAGCACCCTGAGCACTGAGTACTGAGCACCGAGCACCCCGAGAACTGATCACCCAGCACCCGGAGTACTGAGCACCCAGCACCCTGAGTACTGAGCACCCAGCACCCCGAGCACTGAGCACCCAGCACCCCGAGTACTGAGCACTGAGCACCCAGCACCCCGAGCACTGAGCACCCAGCACCCTGAGCACTGAGCACCCTGCACCCCGAGCACTGAGCACCCAGCACCCTGAGTACTGAGCACTGATCACCCAGCACCCCGAGCACTGAGCACCCAGCACCCTGAGTACTGAGCACTGAGCACCCAGCACCCCGAGCACTGAGCACCCAGCACCCTGAGCACTGAGCACCCAGCACCCTGAGTACTGAGCACCCAGCACCCCGAGTACTGAGCACCCAGCACCCCGAGTACTGAAAACCCAGCACCCTGAGCACTGAGCACCGAGCACCCTGAGCACTGAGTACTGAGCACCGAGCACCCCGAGAACTGAGCACCCAGCTCCCTGAGCACTGAGCACCCAGCACCCCGAGCACTGAGCACCCAGCACCCTGAGTACTGAGCACTGAGCACCCAGCATCCCGAGCACTGAGCACCCAGCACCCTGAGTACTGAGCACTGAGCACCCAGCACCCTGAGCACTGAGCACCCAGCACCCTGAGCACTGAGCACCCAGCAGCCGAGTACTGAGCACCCAGCACCCTGAGTACTGAGCACCCAGCACCCTGAGTACTGAGCATCCAGCACCCTGAGCACTGAACACGCAGCACCCTGAGTACTGAGCACCTCGAGCACTGAGCACCCAGCACCCCGAGCACTGAGCACCCAGCACCCTGAGCACTGAGCACCCAGCACCCTGAGCACTGAGCATCCAGCACCCTGAGCACTGAGCATCCAGCACCCCGAGCACTGAGCACCCAACACCCTGAGCACTGAGCACCCAGCACCCCGAGCACTGAGCACCCAGCACCCTGAGTACTGAGCACCCAGCACCGTGAGTACTGAGCACCCAGCACCCTGAGCACTGAGCACCCTGCACCCTGAGTACTGAGCACCCAACACCCCAAGCACAGAGCACCCTGAGTACTGAGCACCCAGCACACCAAGCACTGAGCACCCTGAGTACTGAGCACCCAGGACCCTGAGTACTGAGCACCCAGCATCCTGAGGACTGAGCACCCAACACCCCAAGCACTGAGCACCCTGAGTACTGAGCACCCAGCACCCCAAGCACTGAGCACCCTGAGTACTGAGCACCCAGCACCCTGAGTACTGAGCACCCAGCACCTTGAGGAATGAGCACCCAGCACCCCGAGCACTGAGCAACCAGCACCCTGAGCACTGAGCACCCTGAGTACTGAGCACCCAGCACCCTGAGCACTGAGCACCGAGCACCCTGAGCACTGAGCACCCAGCACACTGAGTACTGAGCACCGATCACCCTGAGCACTGAGCACCCAGAACCCCGAGCACTGAGCACCCAGCACCCTGAGTACTGAGCACCCAGCACCCCGAGCACTGAGCACCCAGCACCCTGAGTAATGAGCACCCTGAGTACTGAGCACCGATCACCCTGAGCACTGAGCTCCCAGCACCCTGAGTACTGAGCACCCAGCACGCTGAGCACTGAGCACCCAGCACCCTGAGTACTGAGCACCCAGCACCCTGAGCACTGAGCACCCAGCACCCTGAGTACTGAGCACCCAGCACCCTGAGCACTGAGCACCCAGCACCCTGAGTACTGAGCACCCAGCACCCCGAGCACTGAGCACCCAGCACCCCGAGAATGAGCACCCAGCACCCCGAGTACTGAGCACCCAGCACCCCGAGTACTGAGCACCCAGCACCCCGAGCACTGAGCACCCAGCACCCCGAGAATGAGCACCCAGCACCCCGAGTACTGAGCACCCAGCACCCTGAGTACTGAGCACTGAGCACCCAGCACCCCGAGCACTGAGCACCCAGCACCCTGAGTACTGAGCACTGAGCACCCAGCACCCCGAGCACTGAGCACCCAGCACCCTGAGCACTGAGCACCCTGCACCCCGAGCACTGAGCACCCAGCACCCTGAGTACTGAGCACTGAGCACCCAGCACCCCGAGCACTGAGCACCCAGCACCCTGAGCACTGAGCACCCAGCACCCTGAGTACTGAGCACCCAGCACCCTGAGCACTGAGCACCCAGCACCCTGAGTACTGAGCACCCAACACCCCAAGCACAGAGCACCCTGAGTACTGAGCACCGAGCACCCCGAGCACTGAGCACACAGCACCCTGAGCACTGAGCACCCTGAGGACTGAGCACCCAGCACCCTGAGCACTGAGCACCCAGCACCCTGAGTACTGAGCACCGATCACCCTGAGCACTGAGCACCCAGAACCCCGAGCACTGAGCACCCAGCACTCTGAGTACTGAGCACCCAGCACCCCGAGCACTGAGCACCCAGCACCCTGAGTAATGAGCACCCTGATTACTGAGCACCGATCACACTGAGCACTGAGCTCCCAGCACCCTGAGTACTGAGCACCCAGCACGCTGAGCACTGAGCACCCCGCACCCTGAGTACTGAGCACCCAGCACCCTGAGCACTGAACACCCAGCACCCTGAGTACTGAGCACCCAGCACCCTGAGCACTGAGCACCCAGCACCGTGAGTACTGAGCACCCAGCACCAAGAGCACTGAGCACCCAGCACCCCGAGAATGAGCACCCAGCACCCCGAGTACTGAGCACCGAGCACCCTGAGCACTGAGCACCCAGCACCCTGAGCACTGAGGACCCAGCACCCTGAGTACTGAGCAGCGAGCACCCCGAGTACTGAGCACCCAGCACCCTGAGCACTGAGCACCCAGCACCCTGAGTACTGAGCACCCATCACCCTGAGTACTGAACACCCAGCACCCTGAGCACTGAGCACTGAGCACCCTGAGCACTGAGTACTGAGCACCGAGCACCCCGAGAACTGATCACCCAGCACCCGGAGTACTGAGCACCCAGCACCCTGAGTACTGAGCACCCAGCACCCCGAGCACTGAGCACCCAGCACCCCGAGTACTGAGCACTGAGCACCCAGCACCCCGAGCACTGAGCACCCAGCACCCTGAGCACTGAGCACCCTGCACCCCGAGCACTGAGCACCCAGCACCCTGAGTACTGAGCACTGATCACCCAGCACCCCGAGCACTGAGCACCCAGCACCCTGAGTACTGAGCACTGAGCACCCAGCACCCCGAGCACTGAGCACCCAGCACCCTGAGCACTGAGCACCCAGCACCCTGAGTACTGAGCACCCAGCACCCCGAGTACTGAGCACCCAGCACCCCGAGTACTGAAAACCCAGCACCCTGAGCACTGAGCACCGAGCACCCTGAGCACTGAGTACTGAGCACCGAGCACCCCGAGAACTGAGCACCCAGCACCCTGAGCACTGAGCACCCAGCACCCCGAGCACTGAGAACCCAGCACCCTGAGTACTGAGCACTGAGCACCCAGCATCCCGAGCACTGAGCACCCAGCACCCTGAGTACTGAGCACTGAGCACCCAGCACCCTGAGCACTGAGCACCCAGCACCCTGAGCACTGAGCACCCAGCAGCCGAGTACTGAGCACCCAGCACCCTGAGTACTGAGCACCCAGCACCCTGAGTACTGAGCATCCAGCACCCTGAGCACTGAACACGCAGCACCCTGAATACTGAGCACCTCGAGCACTGAGCACCCAGCACCCCGAGCACTGAGCACCCAGCACCCTGAGCACTGAGCACCCAGCACCCTGAGCACTGAGCATCCAGCACCCTGAGCACTGAGCATCCAGCACCCCGAGCACTGAGCACCCAGCACCCTGAGCACTGAGCACCCAGCACCCCGAGCACTGAGCACCCAGCAATCTGAGTACTGAGCACCCAGCACCGTGAGTACTGAGCACCCAGCACCCTGAGCACTGAGCACCCTGCACCCTGAGTACTGAGCACCCAACACCCCAAGCACAGAGCACCCTGAGTACTGAGCACCCAGCACACCAAGCACTGAGCACCCTGAGTACTGAGCACCCAGGACCCTGAGTACTGAGCACCCAGCATCCTGAGGACTGAGCACCCAACACCCCAAGCACTGAGCACCCTGAGTACTGAGCACCCAGCACCCCAAGCACTGAGCACCCTGAGTACTGAGCACCCAGCACCCTGAGTACTGAGCACCCAGCACCTTGAGGAATGAGCACCCAGCACCCCGAGCACTGAGCAACCAGCACCCTGAGCACTGAGCACCCTGAGTACTGAGCACCCAGCACCCTGAGCACTGAGCACCGAGCACCCTGAGCACTGAGCACCCAGCACCCTGAGTACTGAGCACCGATCACCCTGAGCACTGAGCACCCAGAACCCCGAGCACTGAGCACCCAGCACCCTGAGTACTGAGCACCCAGCACCCCGAGCACTGAGCACCCAGCACCCTGAGTAATGAGCACCCTGAGTACTGAGCACCGATCACCCTGAGCACTGAGCTCCCAGCACCCTGAGTACTGAGCACCCAGCACGCTGAGCACTGAGCACCCAGCACCCTGAGTACTGAGCACCCAGCACCCTGAGCACTGAGCACCCAGCACCCTGAGTACTGAGCACCCAGCACCCTGAGCACTGAGCACCCAGCACCCTGAGTACTGAGCACCCAGCACCCCGAGCACTGAGCACCCAGCACCCCGAGAATGAGCACCCAGCACCCCGAGTACTGAGCACCCAGCACCCCGAGTACTGAGCACCCAGCACCCCGAGCACTGAGCACCCAGCACCCTGAGAATGAGCACCCAGCACCCCGAGTACTGAGCACCCAGCACCCTGAGTACTGAGCACTGAGCACCCAGCACCCCGAGCACTGAGCACCCAGCACCCTGAGTACTGAGCACTGAGCACCCAGCACCCCGAGCACTGAGCACCCAGCACCCTGAGCACTGAGCACCCTGCACCCCGAGCACTGAGCACCCAGCACCCTGAGTACTGAGCACTGAGCACCCAGCACCCCGAGCACTGAGCACCCAGCACCCTGAGCACTGAGCACCCAGCACCCTGAGTACTGAGCACCCAGCACCCTGAGCACTGAGCACCCAGCACCCTGAGTACTGAGCACCCAACACCCCAAGCACAGAGCACACTGAGTACTGAGCACCCAGCACCCCAAGCACTGAGCACCCTGAGTACTGAGCACCCAGCACCCTGAGTACTGAGCAGCCAGCACCCTGAGGACGGAGCACCCTACACCCCAAGCACTGAGCACCCTGAGTACTGAGCACCCAGCACCCCAAGCACTGAGCACCCTGAGTACTGAGCACCCAGCACCCTGAGTACTGAGCACCCAGCACCCTGAGGAATGAGCACCCAGCACCCCGAGCACTGAGCAACCATCACCCTGAGCACTGAGCACCCTGAGTACTGAGCACCCAGCACCCTGAGCACTGAGAACCTAGCACCCTGAGCACTGAGCACCCAGCACCCTGAGTACTGAGCAGGGATCACCCTGAGCACTGAACACCCAGAACCCCGAGCACTGAGCACCCAGCACCCTGAGTACTGAGCACCCAGCACCCCGAGCACTGAGCACCCAGCACCATGAGTAATGAGCACCCTGAGTACTGAGCACTGATCACCCTGAGCACTGAGCTCCCAGCACCCTGAGTACTGAGCGCCCAGCACGCTGAGCACTGAGCACCCAGCACCCTGAGTACTGAGCACCCAGCACCCTGAGCACTGAGCACCCAGCACCCTGAGTACTGAGCACCCAGCACCCCGAGAATGAGCACCCAGCACCCCGAGTACTGAGCACCCAGCACCCCGAGCACTGAGCACCCAGCACCCTGAGTACTGAGCACCCAGCACTCTGAGCACTGAGCACCGAGCACCCCGAGTACTGAGCACCCAGCACCCTGAGCACTGAGCACCCAGCACCCTGAGTACTGAGCACCCAGCACCCTGAGTACTGAACACCCAGCACCCTGAGCACTGAGCACTGAGCACCCTGAGCACTGAGTACTGAGCACCGAGCACCCCGAGAACTGAGCACCCAGCAACCGGAGTACTGAGCACCCAGCACCCTGACTACTGAGCACCCAGCACCCCGAGTACTGAGCACCCAGCACCCTGAGTACTGAGCACTGAGCACCCAGCACCCCGAGCACTGAGCACCCAGCACCCTGAGTACTGAGCACTGAGCACCCAGCACCCCGAGCACTGAGCACCCAGCACCCTGAGCACTGAGCAACCTGCACCCCGAGCACTGAGCACCCAGCACCCTGAGCACTGAGCACCCAGCACCCGAGTACTGAGCACCCTGAGCACTGAGCACCCAGCACCCTGAGTACTGAACACCCAGCACCCCGAGTACTGAGCACCCAGCACCCTGAGTACTGAACACCCAGCACCCCGAGTACTGAGCACCCAGCACCCTGAGCACTGAGCACCGAGCACCCTGAGCACTGAGCACCCAGCACCCTGAGTACTGAGCACCGATCACCCTGAGCACTGAGCACCCAGAACCCCGAGCACTGAGCACCCAGCACCCTGAGTACTGAGCACCCAGCACCCCGAGCACTGAGCACCCAGCACCCTGAGTACTGAGCACCCAGCACCCTGAGCACTGAGCACTGAGCACCCTGAGCACTGAGTACTGAGCACCGAGCACCCCGAGAACTGAGCACCCAGCACCCGGAGTACTGAGCACCCAGCACCCTGAGTACTGAGCACCCAGCAACCCGAGCACTGAGCACCCAGCACCCTGAGCACTGAGCACACAGCACCCTGAGTACTGAGCACTGAGCACCCAGCACCCCGAGAACTGAGCACCCAGCACCCTGAGTACTGAGCACTGAGCACCCAGCGCCCCGAGCACTGAGCACCCAGCACCCTGAGCACTGAGCACCCTGCACCCCGAGCACTGAGCACCCAGCACCCTGAGTACTGAGCACTGAGCACCCAGCACCCCGAGCACTGAGCACCCAGTACCCTGAGCACTGAGCACCCAGCACCCGAGTACTGAGCACCCAGCACCCTGAGCACTGAGCACCCAGCACCCTGAGTACTGAACACCCAGCACCCCGAGTACTGAGCACCCAGCACCCTGAGTACTGAACACCCAGCACCCTGAGTACTGAGCACCCAGCACCCTGAGCACTGAGCACCGAGCACCCTGAGCACTGAGCACCCAGCACCCTGAGTACTGAGCACCGATCACACTGAGCACTGAGCACCCAGAACCCCGAGCACTGAGCACCCAGCACCCTGAGTACTGAGCACCCAGCACCCCGAGCACTGAGCACCCAGCACCCTGAGTAATGAGCACCCTGAGTACTGAGCACCGATCACCCTGAGTACTGAGCTCCCAGCACCCTGAGTACTGAGCACCCAGCACGCTGAGCACTGAGCACCCAGCACCCTGAGTACTGAGCACCCAGCACCCTGAGAACTGAGCACCCAGCACCCTGAGTACTGAGCACCCAGCACCCTGAGCACTGAGCACCCAGCACCCTGAGTACTGAGCACCCAGCACCCCGAGCACTGAGCACCCAGCACCCCGAGAATGAGCACCCAGCACCCCGAGTACTGAGCACCGAGCACCCTGAGCACTGAGCACCCAGCACCCTGAGTACTGAGCACCCAGCACCCTGAGCACTGAGCACCGAGCACCCCGAGTACTGAGCACCCAGCACCCTGAGCACTGAGCACCCAGCACCCTGAGTACTGAGCACCCAGCACCCTGAGTACTGAACACCCAGCACCCTGAGCACTGAGCACTGAGCACCCTGAGCACTGAGTACTGAGCACCGAGCACCCCGAGAACTGAGCACCCAGCACCCTGAGTACTGAGCACCCAGCACCCTGACTACTGAGCACCCAGCACCCTGAGCACTGAGCACCCAGCACCCTGAGTACTGAACACCCAGCACCCCGAGTACTGAGCACAAAGCACCCTGAGTACTGAACACCCAGCACCCTGAGTACTGAGCACCCAGCACCCTGAGTACTGAGCACCCAGCACCCTGAGCACTGAGCACCCAGCACCCTGAGTACTGAGCACCCAACACCCCAAGCACTGAGCACCCTGAGTACTGAGCACCCAGCACCCTGAGTACTGAGCACCCAGCACCCTGAGAACTGAGCACCCAGCACCCTGAGTAGTGAGCACCCAACGTACTGAGCACCGAGCACCCCGAGCACTGAGCACCCAGCACCATAAGTACTGAGCACCGATCACCCCGAGCACTGAGCACCCAGCACCCTGAGTAGTGAGCACCCAACGTACTGAGCACCGAGCGCCCCGAGCACTGAGCACAGAGCACCCTAAGTACAGAGCACCGATCACCCCCAGCACTGAGCACCCAGCACCCTGAGTACTGAGCTCCGAGCACCCCGAGCACTGAGCACCCAGGGCCCCGAGCACTGAGCACCCAGCACCCTGAGCACTTAGCACCCAACACCCTGAGTACTGAGCACCCAGCACCCCGAGCACTGAGCACCCAGCACCCTGAGCACTGAGCACCCAGCACCCTGAGCACTGATCACCCAGCACCCTGAGCACTGAGCACCCAGCACCCTGAGTACTGAGCACCCAGCACCCTGAGTACTGAGCACTCAGCACCCTGAGTACTGAGCACCGAGCACCCCGAGCACTGAGCACCCAGCACCCTGATCACTGAGCACCCTGAGGACTGAGCACCCAGCACCCTGAGCACTGAGCACCCAGCACACTGAGTACTGAGCACCGATCACCCTGAGCACTGAGCACCCAGAACCCCGAGCACTGAGCACCCAGCACCCTGAGTACTGAGCACCCAGCACCCTGAGCACTGAGCACCCAGCACCCTGAGTAATGAGCACCCTGAATACTGAGCACCGATCACCCTGAGCACTGAGCTCCCAGGACCCTGAGAACAGAGCACCCAGCACGCTGAGCACTGAGCACCCAGCACCCTGAGTACCGAGCACCCAGCACCCTGAGCACTGAACACCCAGCACCCTGAGTACTGAGCACCCAGCACCCTGAGCACTGAGCACGCAGCACCCTGAGCACTGAGCACTGAGCACCCTGAGCACTGAGTATTGAGCACCGAGCACCCCGCGAACTGAGCACCCAGCACCCGGAGTACTGAGCACCCAGCACCCTGAGTACTGAGCACCCAGCACCCCGAGCACTGAGCACCCAGCACCCTGAGCACTGAGCACCCAGCACCCTGAGTACTGAGCACTGAGCACCCAGCACCCCGAGCACTGAGCACCCTGCACCCTGAGTACTGAGCACTGAGCACCCAGCACCCCGAGCACTGAGCACCCAGCACCCTGAGCACTGAGCACCCTGCACCCCGAGCACTGAGCACCCAGCACCCGGAGTACTGAGCACCCAGCACCCTGAGTACTGAGCACCCAGCACCCCGAGCACTGAGCACCCAGCACCCTGAGTACTGAGCACCCAGCACCCCGAGCACTGAGCACCCAGCACCCTGAGTACTGAGCACCCAGCACCCCGAGCACTGAGCACCCAGCACCCTGAGCACTGAACACCCAGCACCCCGAGTACTGAGCACCCAGCACCCTGAGCACTGAGCACCGAGCATCCTGAGCACTGAGCACCCAGCACCCTGAGTACTGAGCACCGATCACCCTGAGCACTGAGCACCCAGAACCCCGAGCACTGAGCTCCCAGCACCCTGAGTACTGAGCACCCAGCACCCCGAGCACTGAGCACCCAGCACCCTGAGTAATGAGCACCCTGAGTACTGAGCACCGATCACCCTGAGCACTGAGCTCCCAGCACCCTGAGTACTGAGCACCCAGCACGCTGAGCACTGAGCACCCAGCACCCTGAGTACTGAGCACCCAGCACCCTGAGCACTGAGCACCCAGCACCCTGAGTACTGAGCACCCAGCACCCTGAGCACTGAGCACCCAGCACCCTGAGTACTGAGCACCCAGCACCCCGAGCACTGAGCACCCAGCACCCCGAGAATGAGCACCCAGCACCCCGAGTACTGAGCACCCAGCACCCTGAGCACTGAGCACAGAACACCCTGAGTACGGAGCACCCAGCACCCTGAGTACTGAACACCCAGCACCCTGAGCACTGAGCACTGAGCACCCTGAGCACTGAGTACTGAGCACCGAGCACCCCGAGAACTGAGCACCCAGCACCCTGAGTACTGAGCACCCAGCACCCTGACTACTGAGCACCCAGCACCCTGAGCACTGAGCACCCAGCACCCTGAGTACTGAACACCCAGCACCCCGAGTACTGAGCACCCAGCACCCTGAGTACTGAACACCCAGCACCCTGAGTACTGAGCACCCAGCACCCTGAGTACTGACCACCCAGCACCCTGAGCACTGAGCACCCAGCACCCTGAGTACTGAGCACCCAACACCCCAAGCACTGAGACCACTGAGTACTGAGCACCCAGCACCCTGAGTACTGAGCACCCAGCACCCTGAGAACTGAGCACTGAGCACCCTGAGCACTGAGTACTGAGCACCGAGCACCCCGAGAACTGAGCACCCAGCACCCTGAGCACTGAGCACCCAGCACCCCGAGCACTGAGCACCCAGCACCCTGAGTACTGAGCACTGAGCACCCAGCATCCCGAGCACTGAGCACCCAGCACCCTGAGTACTGAGCAGTGAGCACCCAGCACCCTGAGCACTGAGCACCCAGCACACTGAGCACTGAGCACCCAGCAGCCGAGTACTGAGCACCCAGCACCCTGAGTACTGAGCATCCAGCACCCTGAGCACTGAACACGCAGCACCCTGAGTACTGAGCACCTCGAGCACTGAGCACCCAGCACCCCGAGCACTGAGCACCCAGCACCCTGAGCACTGAGCACCCAGCACCCTGAGCACTGAGCATCCAGCACCCCGAGCACTGAGCACCCAGCACCCTGAGCACTGAGCACCCAGCACCCCGAGCACTGAGCACCCAGCACCCTGAGTACTGAGCACCCAGCACCGTGAGTACTGAGCACCCAGCACCCTGAGCACATAGCACCCAGCACCCTGAGTACTGAGCACCCAACACCCCAAGCACAGAGCACCCTGAGTACTGAGCACCCAGCACACCAAGCACTGAGCACACAGTGTACTGAGCACCCAGGACCCTGAGTACTGAGCACCCAGCACCCTGAGGACTGAGCACCCAACACCCCAAGCACTGAGCACCCTGAGTACTGAGCACCCAGCACCCCAAGCACTGAGCACCCTGAGTACTGAGCACCCAGCACCCTGAGTACTGAGCACCCAGCACCTTGAGGAATGAGCACCCAGCACCCCGAGCACTGAGCAATCAGCACCCTGAGCACTGAGCACCCTGAGTACTGAGCACCCAGCACCCTGAGCACTGAGCACCGAGCACCCTGAGCACTGAGCACCCAGCACCCTGAGTACTGAGCACCGATCACCCTGAGCACTGAGCACCCAGAACCCCGAGCACTGAGCACCCAGCACCCTGAGTACTGAGCACCCAGCACCCCGAGCACTGAGCACCCAGCACCCTGAGTAATGAGCACCCTGAGTACTGAGCACCGATCACCCTGAGCACTGAGCTCCCAGCAACCTGAGTACTGAGCACCCAGCACGCTGAGCACTGAGCACCCAGCACCCTGAGTACTGAGCACCCAGCACCCTGAGCCCTGAGCACCCAGCACCCTGAGTACTGAGCACCCAGCACCCCGAGCACTGAGCACCCAGCACCCTGAGCACTGAGCACCCAGCACCCTGAGTACTGAGCACTGAGCACCCAGCACCCCGAGCACTGAGCACCCAGCACCCTGAGCACTGAGCACCCAGCACCCGAGTACTGAGCACCCAGCACCCTGAGCACTGAGCACCCAGCACCCTGAGTACTGAACACCCAGCACCCCGAGTACTGAGCACCCAGCACCCTGAGTACTGAACACCCAGCACCCCGAGTACTGAGCACCCAGCACCCTGAGCACTGAGCACCGAGCACCCTGAGCACTGAGCACCCAGCACCCTGAGTACTGAGCACCGATCACCCTGAGCACTGAGCACCCAGAACCCCGAGCACTGAGCACCCAGCACCCTGAGTACTGAGCACCCAGCACCCCGAGCACTGAGCACCCAGCACCCTGAGTAATGAGCACCCTGAGTACTGAGCACCGATCACCCTGAGCACTGAGCTCCCAGCACCCTGAGTACTGAGCACCCAGCACGCTGAGCACTGAGCACCCAGCACCCTGAGTACTGAGCACCCAGCACCCCGAGCACTGAGCACCCAGCACCCCGAGAATGAGCACCCAGCACCCCGAGTACTGAGCACCCAGCACCCTGAGCACTGAGCACAGAACACCCTGAGTACGGAGCACCCAGCACCCTGAGTACTGAACACCCAGCACCCTGAGCACTGAGCACTGAGCACCCTGAGCACTGAGTACTGAGCACCGAGCACCCCGAGAACTGAGCACCCAGCACCCTGAGTACTGAGCACCCAGCACCCTGACTACTGAGCACCCAGCACCCTGAGCACTGAGCACCCAGCACCCTGAGTACTGAACACCCAGCACCCCGAGTACTGAGCACCCAGCACCCTGAGTACTGTACACCCAGCACCCTGAGTACTGAGCACCCAGCACCCTGAGTACTGACCACCCAGCACCCTGAGCACTGAGCACCCAGCACCCTGAGTACTGAGCACCCAACACCCCAAGCACTGAGCCCACTGAGTACTGAGCACCCAGCACCCTGAGTACTGAGCACCCAGCACCCTGAGAACTGAGCACTGAGCACCCTGAGCACTGAGTACTGAGCACCGAGCACCCCGAGAACTGAGCACCCAGCACCCTGAGCACTGAGCACCCAGCACCCCGAGCACTGAGCACCCAGCACCCTGAGTACTGAGCACTGAGCACCCAGCATCCCGAGCACTGAGCACCCAGCACCCTGAGTACTGAGCAGTGAGCACCCAGCACCCTGAGCACTGAGCACCCAGCACCCTGAGCACTGAGCACCCAGCAGCCGAGTACTGAGCACCCAGCACCCTGAGTACTGAGCATCCAGCACCCTGAGCACTGAACACGCAGCACCCTGAGTACTGAGCACCTCGAGCACTGAGCACCCAGCACCCCGAGCACTGAGCACCCAGCACCCTGAGCACTGAGCACCCAGCACCCTGAGCACTGAGCATCCAGCACCCTGAGCACTGAGCATCCAGCACCCCGAGCACTGAGCACCCAGCACCCTGAGCACTGAGCACCCAGCACCCCGAGCACTGAGCACCCAGCACCCTGAGTACTGAGCACCCAGCACCGTGAGTACTGAGCACCCAGCACCCTGAGCACATAGCACCCAGCACCCTGAGTACTGAGCACCCAACACCCCAAGCACAGAGCACCCTGAGTACTGAGCACCCAGCACACCAAGCACTGAGCACCCAGAGTACTGAGCACCCAGGACCCTGAGTACTGAGCACCCAGCACCCTGAGGACTGAGCACCCAACACCCCAAGCACTGAGCACCCTGAGTACTGAGCACCCAGCACCCCAAGCACTGAGCACCCTGAGTACTGAGCACCCAGCACCCTGAGTACTGAGCACCCAGCACCTTGAGGAATGAGCACCCAGCACCCCGAGCACTGAGCAATCAGCACCCTGAGCACTGAGCACCCTGAGTACTGAGCACCCAGCACCCTGAGCACTGAGCACCGAGCACCCTGAGCACTGAGCACCCAGCACCCTGAGTACTGAGCACCGATCACCCTGAGCACTGAGCACCCAGAACCCCGAGCACTGAGCACCCAGCACCCTGAGTACTGAGCACCCAGCACCCCGAGCACTGAGCACCCAGCACCCTGAGTAATGAGCACCCTGAGTACTGAGCACCGATCACCCTGAGCACTGAGCTCCCAGCAACCTGAGTACTGAGCACCCAGCACGCTGAGCACTGAGCACCCAGCACCCTGAGTACTGAGAACCCAGCACCCTGAGCCCTGAGCACCCAGCACCCTGAGTACTGAGCACCCAGCACCCCGAGCACTGAGCACCCAGCACCCTGAGCACTGAGCACCCAGCACCCTGAGTACTGAGCACTGAGCACCCAGCACCCCGAGCACTGAGCACCCAGCACCCTGAGCACTGAGCACCCAGCACCCGAGTACTGAGCACCCAGCACCCTGAGCACTGAGCACCCAGCACCCTGAGTACTGAACACCCAGCACCCCGAGTACTGAGCACCCAGCACCCTGAGTACTGAACACCCAGCACCCCGAGTACTGAGCACCCAGCACCCTGAGCACTGAGCACCGAGCACCCTGAGCACTGAGCACCCAGCACCCTGAGTACTGAGCACCGATCACCCTGAGCACTGAGCACCCAGAACCCCGAGCACTGAGCACCCAGCACCCTGAGTACTGAGCACCCAGCACCCCGAGCACTGAGCACCCAGCACCCTGAGTAATGAGCACCCTGAGTACTGAGCACCGATCACCCTGAGCACTGAGCTCCCAGCACCCTGAGTACTGAGCACCCAGCACGCTGAGCACTGAGCACCCAGCACCCTGAGTACTGAGCACCCAGCACCCAGAGCACTGAGCACCCAGCACCCTGAGTACTGAGCACCCAGCACCCTGAGCACTG
Organism: Microtus oregoni; assembly: GCF_018167655.1. NCBI lineage: Eukaryota > Metazoa > Chordata > Mammalia > Rodentia > Cricetidae > Microtus > Microtus oregoni. The sequence continues at coordinate 6,732,294 of NW_024544151.1, read as the reverse complement.
AGCACCCAGCACCCTGAGTACTGAGCACCCAGCACCCCGAGCACTGAGCACCCAGCACCCCGAGAATGAGCACCCAACACCCCGAGTACTGAGCACCCAGCACCCTGAGCACTGAGCACAGAACACCCTGAGTACGGAGCACCCAGCACCCTGAGTACTGAACACCCAGCACCCTGAGCACTGAGCACTGAGCACCCTGAGCACTGAGTACTGAGCACCGAGCACCCCGAGAACTGAGCACCCAGCACCCTGAGTACTGAGCACCCAGCACCCTGACTACTGAGCACCCAGCACCCTGAGCACTGAGCACCCAGCACCCTGAGTACTGAACACCCAGCACCCCGAGTACTGAGCACCCAGCACCCTGAGTACTGTACACCCAGCACCCTGAGTACTGAGCACCCAGCACCCTGAGTACTGACCACCCAGCACCCTGAGCACTGAGCACCCAGCACCCTGAGTACTGAGCACCCAACACCCCAAGCACTGAGCCCACTGAGTACTGAGCACCCAGCACCCTGAGTACTGAGCACCCAGCACCCTGAGAACTGAGCACTGAGCACCCTGAGCACTGAGTACTGAGCACCGAGCACCCCGAGAACTGAGCACCCAGCACCCTGAGCACTGAGCACCCAGCACCCCGAGCACTGAGCACCCAGCACCCTGAGTACTGAGCACTGAGCACCCAGCATCCCGAGCACTGAGCACCCAGCACCCTGAGTACTGAGCAGTGAGCACCCAGCACCCTGAGCACTGAGCACCCAGCACCCTGAGCACTGAGCACCCAGCAGCCGAGTACTGAGCACCCAGCACCCTGAGTACTGAGCATCCAGCACCCTGAGCACTGAACACGCAGCACCCTGAGTACTGAGCACCTCGAGCACTGAGCACCCAGCACCCCGAGCACTGAGCACCCAGCACCCTGAGCACTGAGCACCCAGCACCCTGAGCACTGAGCATCCAGCACCCTGAGCACTGAGCATCCAGCACCCCGAGCACTGAGCACCCAGCACCCTGAGCACTGAGCACCCAGCACCCCGAGCACTGAGCACCCAGCACCCTGAGTACTGAGCACCCAGCACCGTGAGTACTGAGCACCCAGCACCCTGAGCACATAGCACCCAGCACCCTGAGTACTGAGCACCCAACACCCCAAGCACAGAGCACCCTGAGTACTGAGCACCCAGCACACCAAGCACTGAGCACCCAGAGTACTGAGCACCCAGGACCCTGAGTACTGAGCACCCAGCACCCTGAGGACTGAGCACCCAACACCCCAAGCACTGAGCACCCTGAGTACTGAGCACCCAGCACCCCAAGCACTGAGCACCCTGAGTACTGAGCACCCAGCACCCTGAGTACTGAGCACCCAGCACCTTGAGGAATGAGCACCCAGCACCCCGAGCACTGAGCAATCAGCACCCTGAGCACTGAGCACCCTGAGTACTGAGCACCCAGCACCCTGAGCACTGAGCACCGAGCACCCTGAGCACTGAGCACCCAGCACCCTGAGTACTGAGCACCGATCACCCTGAGCACTGAGCACCCAGAACCCCGAGCACTGAGCACCCAGCACCCTGAGTACTGAGCACCCAGCACCCCGAGCACTGAGCACCCAGCACCCTGAGTAATGAGCACCCTGAGTACTGAGCACCGATCACCCTGAGCACTGAGCTCCCAGCAACCTGAGTACTGAGCACCCAGCACGCTGAGCACTGAGCACCCAGCACCCTGAGTACTGAGCACCCAGCACCCTGAGCACTGAGCACCCAGCACCCTGAGTACTGAGCACCCAGCACCCTGAGCACTGAGCACCCAGCACCCTGAGTACTGAGCACCCAGCACCCCGAGCACTGAGCACCCAGCACCCCTAGAATGAGCACCCAGCACCCCGAGTACTGAGCACCGAGCACCCTGAGCACTGAGCACCCAGCACCCTGAGTACTGAGCACCCAGCACCCTGAGCACTGAGCACCGAGCACCCCGAGTACTCAGCAACCAGCACCCTGAGCACTGAGCACCCAGCACCCTGAGTACTGAGCACCCAGCACCCTGAGTACTGAACACCCAGCACCCTGAGCACTGAGCACTGAGCACCCTGAGCACTGAGTACTGAGCACCGAGCACCCCGAGAACTGAGCACCCAGCACCCGGAGTACTGAGCACCCAGCACCCTGAGTACTGAGCACCCAGCACCCCGAGCACTGAGCACCCAGCACCCTGAGCACTGAGCACCCAGCACCCTGAGTACTGAGCACTGAGCACCCAGCACCCCGAGCACTGAGCACCCAGCACCCTGAGTACTGAGCACTGAGCACCCAGCACCCCGAGCACTGAGCACCCAGCACCCTGAGCACTGAGCACCCTGCAACCCGAGCACTGAGCACCCAGCACCCTGAGTACTGAGCACTGAGCACCCAGGACCCCGAGCACTGAGCACCCAGCACCCTGAGCACTGAGCACCCAGCACCCTGAGTACTGAGCACCCAGCACCCTGAGCACTGAGCACCCAGCACCCTGAGTACTGAGCACCCAACACCCCAAGCACAGAGCACCCTGAGTACTGAGCACCCAGCACCCCAAGCACTGAGCACCCTGAGTACTGAGCACCCAGCACCCTGAGTACTGAGCAGCCAGCACCCTGAGGACGGAGCACCCTACACCCCAAGCACTGAGCACCCTGAGTACTGAGCACCCAGCACCCTAAGCACTGAGCACCCTGAGTACTGAGCACCCAGCACCCTGAGTACTGAGCACCCAGCACAATGAGGAATGAGCACCCAGCACCCCGAGCACTGAGCAACCATCACCCTGAGCACTGAGCACCCTAAGTACTGAGCACCCAGCAACCTGAGCACTGAGCACCGAGCACCCTGAGCACTGAGCACCCAGCACCCTGAGTACTGAGCACCGATCACCCTGAGCACTGAACACCCAGAACCCCGAGCACTGAGCACCCAGCACCCTGAGTACTGAGCACCCAGCACCCCGAGCACTGAGCACCCAGCACCATGAGTAATGAGCACCCTGAGTCCTGAGCACCGATCACCCTGAGCACTGAGCTCCCAGCACCCTGAGTACTGAGCACCCAGCACGCTGAGCACTGAGCACCCAGCACCCTGAGTACTGAGCACCCAGCACCCTGAGCACTGAGCACCCAGCACCCTGAGTACTGAGCACCCAGCACCCCGAGGATGAGCACCCAGCACCCCGAGCACTGAGCACCCAGCACCCTGAGTACTGAGCACCCAGCACTCTGAGCACTGAGCACCGAGCACCCCAGGAACTGAGCACCCAGCACCCTGAGCACTGAACACCCAGCACCCTGAGCACTGAGCACTGAGCACCCTGAGCACTGATTACTGAGCACCGAGCACCCCGAGAACTGAGCACCCAGCACCCGGAGTACTGAGCACCCAGCACCCTGACTACTGAGCACCCAGCACCCCGAGCACTGAGCACCCAGCACCCTGAGCACTGAGCACCCAGCACCCTGAGTACTGAGCACTGAGCACCCAGCACCCCGAGCACTGAGCACCCAGCACCCTGAGCACTGAGCACCCTGCACCCCGAGCACTGAGCACCCAGCACCCTGAGTACTGAGCACTGAGCACCCAGAACCCCGAGCACTGAGCACCAAGCACCCTGAGCACTGAGCACCCTGCACCCCGAGCACTGAGCACCCAGCACCCTGAGTACTGAGCACTGAGCACCCAGCACCCCGAGCACTGAGCACCCAGCACCCTGAGTACTGAGCTCCCAGCACCCTGAGTACTGAGCACCCAGCACGCTGAGCACTGAGCACCCAGCACCCTGAGTACTGAGCACCCAGCACCCTGAGCACTGAGCACTGAGCACCCTGAGCACTGAGTACTGAGCACCGAGCACCCCGAGAACTGAGCACCCAGCACCCGGAGTACTGAGCACCCAGCACCCAGAGTACTGAGCACCCAGCACCCTGAGCACTGAGCACCCAGCACCCTGAGCACTGAGCACCCAGCACCCTGAGTACTGAGCACTGAGCACCCAGCACCCCGAGAACTGAGCACCCAGCACCCTGAGTACTGAGCACTGAGCACCCAGCACCCCGAGCACTGAGCACCCAGCAACCTGAGCACTGAGCACCCTGCACCCCGAGCACTGAGCACCCAGCACCCTGAGTACTGAGCACTGAGCACCCAGCACCCCGAGCACTGAGCACCCAGCACCCTGAGCACTGAGCACCCAGCACCCGAGTACTGAGCACCCAGCACCCTGAGCACTGAGCAACCAGCACCCTGAGTACTGAACACCCAGCACCCCGAGTACTGAGCACCCAGCACCCTGAGTACTGAACACCCAGCACCCTGAGTACTGAGCACCCAGCACCCTGAGCACTGAGCACCGAGCACCCTGAGCACTGAGCACCCAGCACCCTGAGTACTGAGCACCGATCACCCTGAGCACTGAGCACCCAGAACCCCGAGCACTGAGCACCCAGCACCCTGAGTACTGCGCACCCAGCACCCCGAGCACTGAGCACCCAGCACCCTGAGTAATGAGCACCCTGAGTACTGAGCACCGATCACCCTGAGCACTGAGCTCCCAGCACCCTGAGTACTGAGCACCCAGCACGCTGAGCACTGAGCACCCAGCACCCTGAGTACTGAGCACCCAGCACCCTGAGCACTGAGCACCCAGCACCCTGAGTACTGAGCACCCAGCACCCTGAGCACTGAGCACCCAGCACCCTGAGTACTGAGCACCCAGCACCCCGAGCACTGAGCACCCAGCACCCCGAGAATGAGCACCCAGCACCCCGAGTACTGAGCACCGAGCACCCTGAGCACTGAGCACCCAGCACCCTGAGTACTGAGCACCCAGCACCATGAGCACTGAGCACCGAGCACCCCGAGTACTGAGCACCCAGCACCCTGAGCACTGAGCACCCAGCACCCTGAGTAGTGAGCACCCAACGTACTGAGCACCGAGCACCCCGAGCATTGAGCACCCAGCACCCTGAGTACAGAGCACGGATCACCCCCAGCACTGAGCACCCAGCACCCTGAGTACTGAGCTCCGAGCACCCCGAGCACTGAGCACCCAGGGCCCCGAGCACTGAGGACCCAGCACCCTGAGCACTTAGCACCCAACACCCTGAGTACTGAGCACCCAGCACCCCGAGCACTGAGCACCCAGCACCCTGAGCACTGAGCACCCAGCACCCTGAGCACTGATCACCCAGCACCCTGAGCACTGAGCACCCAGCACCCTGAGTACTGAGCACCCAGCACCCTGAGTACTGAGCACTCAGCACCCTGAGTACTGAGCACCGAGCACCCCGAGCACTGAGCACCCAGCACCCTGAGCACTGAGCACCCTGAGGACTGAGCACCCAGCACCCTGAGCACTGAGCACCCAGCACACTGAGTACTGAGCACCGATCACCCTGAGCACTGAGCACCCAGAACCCCGAGCACTGAGCACCCAGCACCCTGAGTACTGAGCACCCAGCACCCTGAGCACTGAGCACCCAGCACCCTGAGTAATGAGCACCCTGAGTACTGAGCACCGATCACCCTGAGCCCTGAGCTCCCAGCACCCTGAGAACTGAGCACCCAGCACGCTGAGCACTGAGCACCCAGCACCCTGAGTACTGAGCACCCAGCACCCTGAGCACTGAATACCCAGCACCCTGAGTACTGAGCACCCAGCACCCTGAGCACTGAGCACCCAGCACCCTGAGCACTGAGCACTGAGCACCCTGAGCACTGAGTACTGAGCACCGAGCACCCAGAGAACTGAGCACCCAGCACCCGGAGTACTGAGCACCCAGCACCCTGAGGACTGAGCACCCAGCACCCCGAGCACTGAGCACCCAGCACCCTGAGCACTGAGAACCCTGCACCCCGAGCACTGAGCACCCAGCACCCTGAGTACTGAGCACTGAGCACCCAGCACCCCGAGCACTGAGCACCCAGCACCCTGAGCACTGAGAACCCAGCACCCGAGTACTGAGCACCCAGCACCCTGAGCACTGAGCACCCAGCACCCTGAGTACTGAACACCCAGCACCCCGAGTACTGAGCACCCAGCCCCTGAGTACTGAACACCCAGCACCCCGAGTACTGAGCACCCAGCACCCTGAGCACTGAGCACCGAGCACCCTGAGCACTGAGCACCCAGCACCCTGAGTACTGAGCACCGATCACCCTGAGCACTGAGCACCCAGAACCCCGAGCACTGAGCACCCAGCACCCTGAGTACTGAACACCCAGCACCCCGAGCACTGAGCACCCCGCACCCTGAGTAATGAGCACCCTGAGTACTGAGCACCGATCACCCTGAGCACTGAGCTCCCAGCACCCTGAGTACTGAGCACCCAGCACGCTGAGCACTGAGCACCCAGCACCCTGAGTACTGAGCACCCAGCACCCTGAGCACTGAGCACCCAGCACCCTGAGTACTGAGCACCCAGCACCCTGAGTACTGAACACCCAGCACCCTGAGCACTGAGCACTGAGCACCCTGAGCACTGAGTACTGAGCACCGAGCACCCCGAGAACTGAGCACCCAGCACCCTGTGCACTGAGCACCCAGCACCCTGAGCACTGAGCACCCAGCACCCTGAGTACTGAGCACTGAGCACCCAGCACCCCGAGCACTGAGCACCCAGCACCCTGAGTACTGAGCACTGAGCACACAGCACCCCGAGCACTAAGCACCCAGCACCCTGAGCACTGAGCACCCTGCACCCCGACCACTGAGCACCCAGCACCCTGAGTAATGAGCACTGAGCACCCAGCACCCCGAGCACTGAGCACCCAGCACCCTGAGCACTGAGCACCCAGCACCCGAGTACTGAGCACCCTGAGCACTGAGCACCCAGCACCCTGAGTACTGAACACACAGCACCCCGAGTACTGAGTACCCAGCACCCTGAGTACTGAACACCCAGCAACCCGAGTACTGAGCACCCAGCACCCTGAGCACTGAGCACCGAGCACCCTGAGCACTGAGCACCCAGCACCCTGAGTACTGAGCACCGATCACCCTGAGCACTGAGCACCCAGAACCCCGAGCACTGAGCACCCAGCACCCTGAGTACTGAGCACCCAGCACCCCGAGCACTGAGCACCCAGCACCCTGAGTAATGAGCACACTGAGTACTGAGCACCCATCACCCTGAGCACTGAGCTCCCAGCACCCTGAGTACTGAGCAACCAGCACCCTGAGCACTGAGCACTGAGCACCCAGAGCACTGAGTACTGAGCACCGAGCACCCCGAGAACTGAGCACCCAGCACCCGGAGTACTGAGCACCCAGCACCCTGAGTACTGAGCACCCAGCACCCCGAGCACGGAGCACCCAGCACCCTGAGCACTGAGCACCCAGCACCCTGAGTACTGAGCACTGAGCACCCAGCACCCCGAGAACTGAGCACCCAGCACCCTGAGTACTGAGCACTGAGCACCCAGCACCCCGAGCACTGAGCACCCAGCACCCTGAGCACTGAGCACCCAGCACCCCGAGAACTGAGCACCTAGCACCCTGAGTACTGAGCACTGAGCACCCAGCACCCTGAGTACTGAGCACCCAGCACCCTGAGCACTGAGCACTGAGCACCCTGAGCACTGAGTACTGAGCACCGAGCACCCCGAGAACTGAGCACCCAGCACCCTGAGCACTGAGCACCCAGCACCCTGAGTACTGAGTACTGAGCACCCAGCACCCGGAGAACTGAGCACCCAGCACCCTGAGTACTGAGCACTGAGCACCCAGCACCCCGAGCACTGAGCACCCAGCACCCTGAGCACTGAGCACCCTGCACCCCGAGCACTGAGCACCCAGCACCCTGAGTACTGAGCACTGAGCACCCAGCACCCCGAGCACTGAGCACCCAGCACCCTGAGCACTGAGCACCCAGCACCCGAGTACTGAGCACCCAGCACCCTGAGCACTGAGCACCCAGCACCCTGAGTACTGAACACCCAGCACCCCGAGTACTGAGCACCCAGCACCCTGAGTACTGAACACCCAGCACCCTGAGTACTGAGCACCCAGCACCCTGAGCACTGAGCACCGAACACCCTGAGCACTGAGCACCCAGCACCCTGAGTACTGAGCACCGATCACCCTGAGCACTGAGCACCCAGAACCCCAAGCACTGAGCACCCAGCACCCTGAGTACTGCGCACCCAGCACCCCGAGCACTGAGCACCCTGCACCCTGAGTAATGAGCACCCTGAGTACTGAGCACCGATCACCCTGAGCACTGAGCTCCCAGCACCCTGAGTACTGAGCACCCAGCAGGCTGAGCACTGAGCACCCAGCACCCTGAGTACTGAGCACCCAACACCCTGAGCACTGAGCACCCAGCACCCTGAGTACTGAGCACCCAGCACCCTGAGCACTGAGCACCCAGCACCCTGAGTACTGAGCACCCAGCACCCCGAGCACTGAGCACCCAGCACCCCGAGAATGAGCACCCAGCACCCCGAGTACTGAGCACCGAGCACCCTGAGCACTGAGCACCCAGCACCCTGAGTACTGAGCACCCAGCACCCTGAGCACTGAGCACCGAGCACACCGAGTACTGAGCACCCAGCACCCTGAGCACTGAGCACCCAGCACCCTGAGTACTGAGCACCCAGCACCCTGAGTACTGAACACCCAGCACCCTGAGCACTGAGCACTGAGCACCCTGAGCACTGAGTACTGAGCACCGAGCACCCCGAGAACTGAGCACCCAGCACCCTGAGTACTGAGCACCAAGCACCCTGACTACTGAGCACCCAGCACCCTGAGCACTGAGCACCCAGCACCCTGAGTACTGAACACCCAGCACCCCGAGTACTGAGCACCCAGCACCCTGAGTACTGAACCCCCAGCACCCTGAGTACTGAGCACCCAGCACCCTGAGTACTGAGCACCCAGCACCCTGAGCACTGAGCACCCAGCACCCTGAGTACTGAGCACCCAACACCCCAAGCACTGAGCACCCTGAGTACTGAGCACCCAGCACAATGAGTACTGAGCACCCAGCACCCTGAGAACTGAGCACCCAGCACCCTGAGTAGTGAGCACCCAACGTACTGAGCACCGAGCACCCCGAGCACTGAGCACCCAGCACCCTGAGCACTGAGCACCCAGCAGCCGAGTACTGAGCACCCAGCACCCTGAGTACTGAGCACCCAGCACCCTGAGCACTGAGCATCCAGCACCCTGAGCACTGAGCATCCAGCACCCCGAGCACTGAGCACCCAGCACCCCGAGCACTGAGCACCCAGCACCCCGAGCACTGAGCACCCAGCACCCTGAGTACTGAGCACCCAGCACCCTGAGTACTGAGCACCCAGCACCCTGAGCACTGAGCACCCAGCACCCTGAGTACTGAGCACCCAACACCCCAAGCACAGAGCACCCTGAGTACTGAGCACCCAGCACCGCAAGCACTGAGCACCCTGAGTACTGAGCACACAGCACCCTGAGTACTGAGCACCCAGCACCCTGAGGACGGAGCACCCAACACCCCAAGCACTGAGCACCCTGAGTACTGAGCACCCAGCACCCTGAGGAATGAGCATCCAGCACCCCGAGCACTGAGCAACCAGCACCCTGAGCACTGAGCACCCTGAGTAATGAGCCCCCAGCACCCTGAGCACTCAGCACCGAGCACCCTGAGCACTGAGCACCCAGCACCCTGAGTACTGAGCACCGATCACCCTGAGCACTGAGCACCCAGAACCCCGAGCACTGAGCACCCAGCACCCTGAGTACTGAGCACCCAGCACCCCGAGCACTGAGCACCCAGCACCCTGAGTAATGAGCACCCTGAGTACAGAGCACCGATCACCCTGAGCACTGAGCTCCCAGCACCCTGAGTACTGAGCACCCAGCACGCTGAGCACTGAGCACCCAGCACCCTGAGTACTGAGCACATTGAGCACTGAGCACCCAGCACCCCGAGACTGAGCACCCAGCACCCCGAGTACTGAGCACCCAGCACCCTGAGCACTGAGCATCCAGCACCCTGAGCACTGAGCACCCAGCACCCCGAGCACTGAGCACCCAGCACCCTGAGCACTGAGCATCCAGCACCCTGAGCACTGAGCATCCAGCACCCCGAGCACTGAGCACCCAGCACCCCGAGCACTGAGCACCCAGCACCCTGAGTACTGAGCACCCAGCACCCTGAGTACTGAGCACCCAGCACCCTGAGCACTGAGCACCCAGCACCCTGAGTACTGAGCACCCAACACCCCAAGCACAGAGAACCCTGAGTACTGAGCACCCAGCACCCCAAGCACTGAGCACCCTGAGTACTGATCACCAAGCACCCTGAGTACTGAGCAGCCAGCACCCTGAGGACTGAGCACCCAACACCCCAAGCACTGAGCACCCTGAGTACTGAGCACCCAGCACCCCAAGCACTGAGCACCCTGAGTACTGAGCACCCAGCACACTGAGTACTGAGCACCCAGCACCCTGAGGAATGAGCACCCAGCACCCCGAGCACTGAGCAACCAGCACCCTGAGCACTGAGCACCCTGAGTACTGAGCACCCAGCACCCTGAGCACTGAGCACCGAGCACCATGAGCACTGAGCACCCAGCACCCTGAGTACTGAGCACCGATCACACTGAGCACTGAGCACCCAGAACCCCGAGCACTGAGCACCCAGCACCCTGATTACTGAGCACCCAGCACCCTGAGCACTGAGCACCCAGCACCCTGAGTACTGAGCACCCTGAGTACTGAGCACCGATCACCCTGAGCACTGAGCTCCCAGCACCCTGAGTACTGAGCACCCAGCACGCTGAGCACTGAGCACCCAGCACCCTGAGTACTGAGCACCCAGCACCCTGAGCACTGAGCACCCAGCACCCTGAGTACTGAGCACCCAGCACCCTGAGCACTGAGCACCCAGAACCCTGAGTACTGAGCACCCAGCACCCTGAGCACTGAGCACCCAGCACCCCGAGAATGAGCACCCAGCACCCCGAGTACTGAGCACCGAGCACCCTGATCACTGAGCACCCAGCACCCTGAGTACTGAGCACCCAGCACCCTGAGCACTGAGCACCGAGCACCCCGAGTACTGAGCACCCAGCACCCTGAGCACTGAGCACCCAGCACCCTGAGTACTGAGCACCCAGCACCCTGAGTACTGAACACCCAGCACCTTGAGCACTGAGCACTGAGCACCCTGAGCACTGAGTACTGAGAACCGAGCACCCCGAGAACTGAGCACCCAGCACCCTGTGTACTGAGCACCCAGCACCCTGACTACTGAGCACCCAGCACCCTGAGCACTGAGCACCCAGCACCCTGAGTACTGAACACCCAGCACCCCGAGTACTGAGCACCCAGCACCCTGAGTACTGAACACCCAGCACCCTGAGTACTGAGCACCCAGCACCCTGAGTACTGAGCACCCAGCAACCTGAGCACTGAGCCCCCAGCACCCTGAGTACTGAGCACCCAGCACCCTGAGAACTGAGCACCCAGCACCCTGAGTAGTGAGCACCCAACATACTGAGCACCGAGCACCCCGAGCACTGAGCACCCAGCACCCTGAGTACTGAGCACCGATCACCCCGAGCACTGAGCACCCAGCACCCTGAGTAGTGAGCACCCAACGTACTGAGCACCGAGCACCCCGAGCACTGAGCACCCAGCACCCTGAGTACTGAGCACCGATCACCCCCAGCACTGAGCACCCAGCACGCTGAGTACTGAGCTCCGAGCACCCCGAGCACTGAGCACCCAGCGCCCCGAGCACTGAGCACCCAGCACCCTGAGCACTTAGCACCCAGCACCCTGAGTACTGAGCACCCAGCACCCCGAGCACTGAGCACCCAGCACCCTCAGCACTGAGCACCCAGCACCCTGAGCACTGATCACCCAGCACCCTGAGCACTGAGCACCCAGCACCCAGAGTACTGAGCACCCAGCACCCTGAGTACTGAGCACTCAGCACCCTGAGTACTGAGCACCGAGCACCCCGAGCACTGAGCACCCAGCACCCTGAGCACTGAGCACCCTGAGGACTGAGCACCCAGCACCCTGAGCACTGAGCACCCAGCACCCTGAGTACTGAGCACCGATCACCCTGAGCACTGAGCACCCAGAACCCCGAGCACTGAGCACCCAGCACCCTGAGTACTGAGCACCCAGCACCCTGAGCACTGAGCACCCAGCACCCTGAGTAATGAGCACCCTGAGTACTGAGCACTGATCACCCTGAGCACTGAGCTCCCAGCACCCTGAGAACTGAGCACCCAGCACGCTGAGCACTGAGCACCCAGCACCCTGAGTACTGAGCACCCAGCACCCTGAGCACTGAACACCCAGCAGCCTGAGTACTGAGCACCCAGCACCCTGAGCACTGAGCACCCAGCACCCTGAGTACTGAGCACCCAGCACCAAGAGCACTGAGCACCCAGCACCCCGAGAATGAGCACCCAGCACCCCGAGTACTGAGCACCGAGCACCCTGAGCACTGAGCACCCAGCACCCTGAGTACTGTTCACCCAGCACCCTGAGCACTGAGCACCGAGCACCCCGAGTACTGAGTACCCAGCACCCTGAGCACCCAGCACCCCGAGAACTGAGCACCCAGCACCCGGAGTACTGAGCACCCAGCACCCCGAGCACTGAACACCCAGCACCCTGAGCACTGAGCACCCAGCACCCTGAGTACTGAGCACTGAGCACCCAGCACCCCGAGCACTGAGCACCCAGCACCCTGAGTACTGAGCACTGAGCACCCAGCACCCCGAGCACTGAGCACCCAGCACCCTGAGCACTGAGCACACTGCACCCCGAGCACTAAGCACCCAGCACCCTGAGTACTGAGCACTGAGCACCCAGCACCCCGAGCACTTTGCACCCAGCACCCTGAGTACTGAGCACTGAGCACCCAGCACCCCGAGCACTGAGCACCCAGCACCCTGAGCACTGAGCACCCAGCACCCGAGTACTGAGCACCCAGCACCCTGAGCACTGAGCACCCAGCACCCTGAGTACTGAGCACCGAGCACCCTGAGTACTGAGCAACCAGCACCCTGAGTACTGAGCACCCAGCACCCTGTGTACTGAGCACCGAGCACCCCGAGTACTGAGCACCCAGCACCCTGAGCACTGAGCACCCAGCACCCTGAGTACTGAGCACCCAGAACCCTGAGTACTGAGCACCCAGCACCCCGAGCGCTGAGCACCCTGAGTACTGAGCACTAAGCACCCTGAGCGCTGAGCACACAGCACCCCAAGCACGGAGCACCCAGGACCCCGAGCACTGAGTACTGAGCACCCAGCACCCCGATCACAGAGCACACAGCACCCTCAGCACTGAGCACCCAGCACCCCGAGCACTGAGCACCCAGCACCCTGAGTACTGAGCACACTGAGGACTGAGCACCGATCACCCTGAGCACTGAGCACCCAGCACCCTGAGTACTGAGCACCCAGCACCCTGAGTACTGAGCACCGAGCACTCCGAGCACTGAGCACCCAGCACCCTGAGCACTGAGCACCCAGCACCCTGAGTACTGAGCACCCAGCACCCTGAGCACTGAGCACCCAGCACCCTGAGTACTGAGCACCCAGCACCCTGAGTACTGAGCACCCAGCACCCTGAGTACTGAGCACCCAGCACCCTGAGTACTGAGCACCGAGCACCCCGAGTACTGAGCACCCAGCACCCCGAGCACTGAGCACCCAGCACCCTGAACACTGAGAACCAAGCACCCCAAGCACTGAGCACCCAGCACCCTGAGTACTGAGCACCCAGCAGCCTGAGTACTGAGCACCCAGCACCCTGAACACTGAGCACCCAGCACCCAAGCACTGAGCACCCAGCACCCTGAGGACTGCGCACCCAGCACCCCGAGCACTGAGCACCCAGCACCCTGAGTACTGAGCACCCAGCACCAAGAGTACTGAGCACCGAGCATCCTGAGCACTGAGCACCGAGCACCCCGAGCACTGAGCACCCAGCACCCTGAGTACTGAGCACCCAGCACCAAGAGTACTGAGCACCGAGCACCCCGAGCACTGAGCACCCAGCACCCTGAGTAATGAGCACCCAGCACCCCGAGTACTGAGCACCGAGCACCGTGAGTACTGAGCACCCAGCACCCTGAGTACTGAGCACCCAGCACCCTGAGCACTGAGCACAAAGCACGCTGAGTACTGAGCACTGAGCACTCTGAGTACTGAGCACCAAGGACCCTGAGCACTGAGCACTGAGCACCCTGAGTACTGAGCACCGAGCACCCTGAGTACTGAGCACCCATCACCCTGAGCACTGAGCAGCCAGCACCCTGAGCATTGAGCACCCACCACACCGAGCACTGAGCACCCAGCACCCTGAGCACTGAGCAGCCAGCACCCTGAGCACTGAGCACCCAGCTCCCCGAGCACTGAGCACCCAGCACCCTGAGCACTGAGCACCCAGCACCCCAAGTACTGAGCACCCAGCACCCTGAGTACTGAGCACCGAGCACCCCGAGCACTGAGCACCCAGCACCAGGAGCACTGAGAACCCAGCACCCCGAGAATTAGCACCCAGCACCCTGAGTACTGAGAACCGAGTACCCTCAGTACTGAGCACCCAGCACGCTGAGCACTGAGCACCCAGCACCCCGAGTACTGAGCAAACAGCACACCGAGCACTGAGCACCCAGCACCCCGAGAATGAGCACCCAGCACCCTGAGTACTGAGCACCCAGCACCCTGAGTACTGAGCACCCTGAGGACTGAGCACCGATCACCCTGAGCACTGAGCACCCAGCACCCTGAGTACTGTGCACCCAGCACCCTGAGTACAGAGCACCGAGCACCCCGAGTACTGAGCACCCAGCACCCTGAGCACTGAGCACCTAGCAACCCGAGCACTGAGCACGCAGCACCCTGAGTACTGAGCACCCAGCACTCCGAGCCCTGAGCACACAGCACCCTGAGTACTGAGCACCCTGAGTACTGAGCACCTAGCACCCCGAGCACTGAGCACCCAGCACCCTGAGCACTGAGCACCCTGCACCCTGAGTACTGAGCATCAAGCACCCTGAGCACTGAGCACCCAGCACCCTGAGCACTGAGCACCCAGGACCCTGAGCACTGAGCACCCAGCACCCTGAGTACTGAGCACCCAACCTACTGAGCATCGAGCACCCCGAGCACTGAGCACCCAGCATCCTGAGTACTGAGCACCGAGCACCCCGAGTACTGAGCACATAGCACCCTGAGCACTGAGCACCCAGCACCCTGAGTACTGAGCACTGAGAACCCTGAGTACTGAGCACCCAGCACCCCGAGCACTGAGCACCCTGAGTACTGAGCACTAAGCACCCTGAGCGCTGATCACCCAGCACCCCAAGCACGGAGCACCCAGGACACCCAGCACTTAGTACTGAGCACCCAGCACCCTGAGTACTGAGCACCGAGCTCCCCGAGCACTGAGCACCCTGAGTACTGAGCACCCAGCACCCCGATCACAGAGCACACAGCACCCTCAGCACTGAGCACCCAGCACCCCGAGCACTGAGCACCCAGCACCCTGAGTACTGAGCACACTGAGGACTGAGCACCGATCACCCTGAGCACTGAGCACCCAGCACCCTGAGTACTGAGCACCCAGCACCCTGAGTACTGAGCACCCAGCACCCTGAGCACTGAGCACGCAGCACCCTGAGTACTGAGCACCCAGCACCCTGAGTACTGAGCACCCAGCACCCTGAGTACTGAGCACCCAGCACCCTGAGTACTGAGCACCCAGCACCCTGAGTACTGAGCACTGAGCACCCCGAGTACTGAGCACCCAGCACCCCGAGCACTAAGCACCCAGCACCCTGAACACTGAGCACCCAGCACCCCAAGCACTGAGCACCCAGCAACCTGAGTACTGAGCACCCAGCACCCTGAGTACTGAGCACCCAGCACCCTGAGTACTGAGCACCCAGCACCCCGAGCACTGAGCACCCAGCACCCTGAGTACTGAGCACCGAGCACCAAGAGTACTGAGCACCGAGCATCCTGAGCACTGAGCACCGAGCACCCCGAGCACTGAGCACCTAGCACCCTGAGTACTGAGCACCCAGAACCAAGAGTACTGAGCACCGAGCACCCCGAGCACTGAGCACCCAGCACCCTGAGTACTGAGCACCCAGCACCCTGAGCACTGAGCACAAAGCACGCTGAGTACTGAGCACTGAGCACCCTGAGTACTGAGCACCAAGGACCCAGAGCACTGAGCACCCAGCACGCTGAGTACTGAGCGCTGAGCACCCTGAGTACTGAGCACCGAGCACCCTGAGAACTGAGCACCCAGCACCCTGAGCACTGAGCAGCCAGCACCCTGAGCACTGAGCACCCAGCTCCCCGAGCACTGAGCACCCAGCACCCTGAGCACTGAGCACCCAGCACCCCGAGTACTGAGCACCCAGCACCCTGAGTACTGAGCACCGAGCACCCCGAGCACTGAGCACCCAGCACCCCGAGCACTGAGAACCCAGCACCCCGAGAATTAGCACCCAGCACCCTGAGTACTGAGAACCGAGTACCCTCAGTACTGAGCACCCAGCACGCTGAGCACTGAGCACCCAGCACCCCGAGTACTGAGCAAACAGCACACCGAGCACTGAGCACCCAGCACCCCGAGAATGAGCACCCAGCACCCTGAGTACTGAGCACCCAGCACCCTGAGTACTGAGCACACTGAGGACTGAGCACCGATCACCCTGAGCACTGAGCACCCAGCACCCTCAGTACTGAGCACCCAGCACCCTGAGTACTGAGCACCGAGCACCCCGAGTACTGAGCACCCAGCACCCTGAGCACTGAGCACCTAGCAACCCGAGCACTGAGCACGCAGCACCCTGAGTACTGAGCACCCAGCACCCAGAGCCCTGAGCACACAGCACCCTGAGTACTGAGCACCCTGAGTACTGAGCACCTAGCACCCCGAGCACTGAGCACCCAGCAACCTGAGCACTGAGCACCCTGCACCCTGAGTACTGAGCATCAAGCACCCTGAGCACTGAGCACCCAGCACCCTGAGCACTGAGCACCCAGGACCCTGAGCACTGAGCACCCAGCACCCTGAGTATTGAGCACCCAACCTACTGAGCATCGAGCACCCTGAGCACTGAGCACCCAGCATCCTGAGTACTGAGCACCGAGCACCTCGAGTACTGAGCACCCAGCACCCTGAGCACTGAGCACCCAGCACCCTGAGTACTGAGCACCGAGAACCCTGAGTACTGAGCACCCAGCACCCCGAGCACTGAGCACCCTGAGTACTGAGCACTAAGCACCCTGAGCGCTGATCACCCAGCACCCCAAGCACGGAGCACCCAGGACACCAAGCACTGAGTACTGAGCACCCAGCACCCTGAGTACTGAGCACCGAGCTCCCCGAGCACTGAGCACCCTGAGTACTGAGCACCCAGCACCCCGATCACAGAGCACACAGCACCCTCAGCACTGAGCACCCAGCACCCCGAGCACTGAGCACCCAGCACCCTGAGTACTGAGCACACTGAGGACTGAGCACCGATCACCCTGAGCACTGAGCACTGAGCACCCAGCACCCTGAGTACTGAGCACCCAGCACCCTGAGTAATGAGCACCCAGCACCCTGAGCACTGAGCACGCAGCACCCTGAGTACTGAGCACCCAGCACCCTGAGTACTGAGCACCCAGCACCCTGAGTACTGAGCACCCAGCACCCTGAGTACTGAGCACCCAGCACCCTGAGTACTGAGCACTGAGCACCCCGAGTACTGAGCACCCAGCACCCCGAGCACTAAGCACCCAGCACCCTGAACACTGAGCACCCAGCACCCCAAGCACTGAGCACCCAGCAACCTGAGTACTGAGCACCCAGCACCCTGAGTACTGAGCACCCAGCACCCTGAGTACTGAGCACCCAGCACCCCGAGCACTGAGCACCCAGCACCCTGAGTACTGAGCACCGAGCACCAAGAGTACTGAGCACCGAGCATCCTAAGCACTGAGCACCGAGCACCCCGAGCACTGAGCACCTAGCACCCTGAGTACTGAGCACCCAGAACCAAGAGTACTGAGCACCGAGCACCCCGAGTACTGAGCACCCAGCACCCTGAGCACTGAGCACAAAGCACGCTGAGTACTGAGCACTGAGCACCCTGAGTACTGAGCACCAAGGACCCTGAGCACTGAGCACCCAGCACGCTGAGTACTGAGCGCTGAGCACCCTGAGTACTGAGCACCGAGCACCCTGAGTACTGAGCACACAGCACCCTGAGCACTGAGCAGCCAGCACCCTGAGCACTGAGCACCCAGCTCCCCGAGCACTGAGCACCCAGCACCCTCAGCACTGAGCACCCAGCACCCCGAGTACTGAGCACCCAGCACCCTGAGTACTGAGCACCGAGCACCCCGAGCACTGAGCACCCAGCACCCCGAGCACTGAGAACACAGCACCCCGAGAATTAGCACCCAGCACCCTGAGTACTGAGAACCGAGTACCCTCAGTACTGAGCACCCAGCACGCTGAGCACTGAGCACCCAGCACCCCGAGTACTGAGCAAACAGCACACCGAGCACTGAGCACCCAGCACCCCGAGAATGAGCACCCAGCACCCTGAGTACTGAGCACCCAGCACCCTGAGTACTGAGCACCCTGAGGACTGAGCACCGATCACGCTGAGCACTGAGCACCCAGCACCCTGAGTACAGAGCACCCAGCACCCTGAGTACTGAGCACCGAGCACCCCGAGTACTGAGCACCCAGCACCCTGAGCACTGAGCACCTAGCAACCCGAGCACTGAGCACGCAGCACCCTGAGTACTGAGCACCCAGCACCCCGAGCCCTGAGCACACAGCACCCTGAGTACTGAGCACCCTGAGTACTGAGCACCTAGCACCCCGAGCACTGAGCACCCAGCACCCTGAGCACTGAGCACCCTGCACCCTGAGTACTGAGCATCAAGCACCCTGAGCACTGAGCACGCAGCACCCTGAGCACTGAGCACCCAGCACCCTGAGGACTGAGCACCCAGCACCCTGAGTACTGAGCACCCAACGTACTGAGCATCGAGCACCCCGAGCACTGAGCACCCAGCACCCTGAGTACTGAGCACCGAGCACCCCGAGCACTAAGCACCCAGCACCCTGAACACTGAGCACCCAGCACCCCAAGCACTGAGCACCCAGCAACCTGAGTACTGAGCACCCAGCACCCTGAGTACTGAGCACCCAGCACCCCGAGCACTGAGCACCCAGCACCATGAGTACTGAGCACCGAGCACCAAGAGTACTGAGCACCGAGCATCCTGAGCACTGAGCACCGAGCACCCCGAGCACTGAGCACCTAGCACCCTGAGTACTGAGCACCCAGAACCAAGAGTACTGAGCACCGAGCACCCCGAGCACTGAGCACCCAGCACCCTGAGTAATGAGCACCCAGCACCCCGAGTACTGAGCACCGAGCACCGTGAGTACTGAGCACCCAGCACCCTGAGTACTGAGCACCCAGCACCCTGAGCACTGAGCACAAAGCACGCTGAGTACTGAGCACTGAGCACCCTGAGTACTGAGCACCAAGGACCCTGAGCACTGAGCACCCAGCACGCTGAGTACTGAGCGCTGAGCACCCTGAGTACTGAGCACCGAGCACCCTGAGTACTGAGCACCCAGCACCCTGAGCACTGAGCAGCCAGCACCCTGAGCACTGAGCACCCAGCTCCCCGAGCACTGAGCACCCAGCACCCTGAGCACTGAGCACCCAGCACCCCGAGTACTGAGCACCCAGCACCCTGAGTACTGAGCACCGAGCACCCCGAGCACTGAGCACCCAGCACCCCGAGCACTGAGAACCCAGCACCCCGAGAATTAGCACCCAGCACCCTGAGTACTGAGAACCGAGTACCCTCAGTACTGAGCACCCAGCACGCTGAGCACTGAGCACCCAGCACCCCGAGTACTGAGCAAACAGCACACCGAGCACTGAGCACCCAGCACCCCGAGAATGAGCACCCAGCACCCTGAGTACTGAGCACCCAGCACCCTGAGTACTGAGCACCCTGAGGACTGAGCACCTATCACCCTGAGCACTGAGCACCCAGCACCCTGAGTACTGAGCACCCAGCACCCTGAGTACTGAGCACCGAGCACCCCGATTACTGAGCACCCAGCACCCTGAGCACTGAGCACCTAGCAACCCGAGCACTGAGCACGCAGCACCCTGAGTACTGAGCACCCAGCACTCCGAGCCCTGAGCACACAGCAACCTGAGTACTGAGCACCCTGAGTACTGAGCACCTAGCACCCCGAGCACTGAGCACCCAGCACCCTGAGCACTGAGCACCCTGCACCCTGAGTACTGAGCATCAAGCACCCTGAGCACTGAGCACAAAGCACCCTGAGCACTGAGCACCCAGGACCCTGAGCACTGAGCACCCAGCACCCTGAGTACTGAGCACCCAACCTACTGAGCATCGAGCACCCCGAGCACTGAGCACCCAGCATCCTGAGTACTGAGCACCGAGCACCCCGAGTACTGAGCACCCAGCACCCTGAGCACTGAGCACCCAGCACCCTGAGTACTGAGCACTGAGAACCCTGAGTACTGAGCACCCAGCACCCCGAGCACTGAGCACCCTGAGTACTGAGCACTAAGCACCCTGAGCGCTGATCACCCAGCACCCCAAGCACGGAGCACCCAGGACACCCAGCACTTAGTACTGAGCACCCAGCACCCTGAGTACTGAGCACCGAGCTCCCCGAGCACTGAGCACCCTGAGTACTGAGCACCCAGCACCCCGATCACAGAGCACACAGCACCCTCAGCACTGAGCACCCAGCACCCCGAGCACTGAGCACCCAGCACCCTGAGTACTGAGCACACTGAGGACTGAGCACCGATCACCCTGAGCACTGAGCACCCAGCACCCTGAGTACTGAGCACCCAGCACCCTGAGTACTGAGCACCCAGCACCCTGAGCACTGAGCACGCATCACCCTGAGTACTGAGCACCCAGCACCCTGAGTACTGAGCACCCAGCACCCTGAGTACTGAGCACCCAGCACCCTGAGTACTGAGCACCCAGCACCCTGAGTACTGAGCACTGAGCACGCCGAGTACTGAGCACCCAGCACCCTGAGCACTAAGCACCCAGCACCCTGAACACTGAGCACCCAGCACCCCAAGCACTGAGCACCCAGCAACCTGAGTACTGAGCACCCAGCACCCTGAGTACTGAGGACCCAGCACCCTGAGTACTGAGCACCCAGCACCCCGAGCACTGAGCACCCAGCACCCTGAGTACTGAGCACCGAGCACCAAGAGTACTGAGCACCGAGCATCCTGAGCACGGAGCACCGAGCACCCCGAGCACTGAGCACCTAGCACCCTGAGTACTGAGCACCCAGAACCAAGAGTACTGAGCACCGAGCACCCCGAGCACTGAGCACCCAGCACCCTGAGTAATGAGCACCCAGCACCCCGAGTACTGAGCACCGAGCACCGTGAGTACTGAGCACCCAGCACCCTGAGTACTGAGCACCCAGCACCCTGAGCACTGAGCACAAAGCACGCTGAGTACTGAGCACTGAGCACCCTGAGTACTGAGCACCAAGGACCCAGAGCACTGAGCACCCAGCACGCTGAGTACTGAGCGCTGAGCACCCTGAGTACTGAGCACCGAGCACCCTGAGAACTGAGCACCCAGCACCCTGAGCACTGAGCAGCCAGCACCCTGAGCACTGAGCACCCAGCTCCCCGAGCACTGAGCACCCAGCACCCTGAGCACTGAGCACCCAGCACCCCGAGTACTGAGCACCCAGCACCCTGAGTACTGAGCACCGAGCACCCCGAGCACTGAGCACCCAGCACCCCGAGCACTGAGAACCCAGCACCCCGAGAATTAGCACCCAGCACCCTGAGTACTGAGAACCGAGTACCCTCAGTACTGAGCACCCAGCACGCTGAGCACTGAGCACCCAGCACCCCGAGTACTGAGCAAACAGCACACCGAGCACTGAGCACCCAGCACCCCGAGAATGAGCACCCAGCACCCTGAGTACTGAGCACCCAGCACCCTGAGTACTGAGCACACTGAGGACTGAGCACCGATCACCCTGAGCACTGAGCACCCAGCACCCTCAGTACTGAGCACCCAGCACCCTGAGTACTGAGCACCGAGCACCCCGAGTACTGAGCACCCAGCACCCTGAGCACTGAGCACCTAGCAACCCGAGCACTGAGCACGCAGCACCCTGAGTACTGAGCACCCAGCACCCAGAGCCCTGAGCACATAGCACCCTGAGTACTGAGCACCCTGAGTACTGAGCACCTAGCACCCCGAGCACTGAGCACCCAGCAACCTGAGCACTGAGCACCCTGCACCCTGAGTACTGAGCATCAAGCACCCTGAGCACTGAGCACCCAGCACCCTGAGCACTGAGCACCCAGGACCCTGAGCACTGAGCACCCAGCACCCTGAGTACTGAGCACCCAACCTACTGAGCATCGAGCACCCTGAGCACTGAGCACCCAGCATCCTGAGTACTGAGCACCGAGCACCTCGAGTACTGAGCACCCAGCACCCCGAGCACTGAGCACCCTGAGTACTGAGCACTAAGCACCCTGAGCGCTGATCACCCAGCACCCCAAGCACGGAGCACCCAGGACACCAAGCACTGAGTACTGAGCACCCAGCACCCTGAGTACTGAGCACCGAGCTCCCCGAGCACTGAGCACCCTGAGTACTGAGCACCCAGCACCCCGATCACAGAGCACACAGCACCCTCAGCACTGAGCACCCAGCACCCCGAGCACTGAGCACCCAGCACCCTGAGTACTGAGCACACTGAGGACTGAGCACCGATCACCCTGAGCACTGAGCACTGAGCACCCAGCACCCTGAGTACTGAGCACCCAGCACCCTGAGTACTGAGCACCCAGCACCCTGAGCACTGAGCACGCAGCACCCTGAGTACTGAGCACCCAGCACCCTGAGTACTGAGCACCCAGCACCCTGAGTACTGAGCACCCAGCACCCTGAGTACTGAGCACCCAGCACCCTGAGTACTGAGCACTGAGCACCCCGAGTACTGAGCACCCAGCACCCCGAGCACTAAGCACCCAGCACCCTGAACACTGAGCACCCAGCACCCCAAGCACTGAGCACCCAGCAACCTGAGTACTGAGCACCCAGCACCCTGAGTACTGAGCACCCAGCACCCTGAGTACCGAGCACCCAGCACCCCAAGCACTGAGCACCCAGCACCCTGAGTACTGAGCACCGAGCACCAAGAGTACTGAGCACCGAGCATCCTGAGCACTGAGCACCGAGCACCCCGAGCACTGAGCACCTAGCACCCTGAGTACTGAGCACCCAGAACCAAGAGTACTGAGCACCGAGCACCCCGAGCACTGAGCACCCAGCACCCTGAGTAATGAGCACCCAGCACCCCGAGTACTGAGCACCGAGCACCGTGAGTACTGAGCACCCAGCACCCTGAGTACTGAGCACCCAGCACCCTGAGCACTGAGCACAAAGCACGCTGAGTACTGAGCACTGAGCACCCTGAGTACTGAGCACCAAGGACCCTGAGCACTGAGCACCCAGCACGCTGAGTACTGAGCGCTGAGCACCCTGAGTACTGAGCACCGAGCACCCTGAGTACTGAGCACACAGCACCCTGAGCACTGAGCAGCCAGCACCCTGAGCACTGAGCACCCAGCTCCCCGAGCACTGAGCACCCAGCACCCTCAGCACTGAGCACCCAGCACCCCGAGTACTGAGCACCCAGCACCCTGAGTACTGAGCACCGAGCACCCCGAGCACTGAGCACCCAGCACCCCGAGCACTGAGAACACAGCACCCCGAGAATTAGCACCCAGCACCCTGAGTACTGAGAACCGAGTACCCTCAGTACTGAGCACCCAGCACGCTGAGCACTGAGCACCCAGCACCCCGAGTACTGAGCAAACAGCACACCGAGCACTGAGCACCCAGCACCCCGAGAATGAGCACCCAGCACCCTGAGTACTGAGCACCCAGCACCCTGAGTACTGAGCACCCTGAGGACTGAGCACCGATCACGCTGAGCACTGAGCACCCAGCACCCTGAGTACAGAGCACCCAGCACCCTGAGTACTGAGCACCGAGCACCCCGAGTACTGAGCACCCAGCACCCTGAGCACTGAGCACCTAGCAACCCGAGCACTGAGCACGCAGCACCCTGAGTACTGAGCACCCAGCACCCCGAGCCCTGAGCACACAGCACCCTGAGTACTGAGCACCCTGAGTACTGAGCACCTAGCACCCCGAGCACTGAGCACCCAGCACCCTGAGCACTGAGCACCCTGCACCCTGAGTACTGAGCATCAAGCACCCTGAGCACTGAGCACCCAGCACCCTGAGCACTGAGCACCCAGCACCCTGCGGACTGAGCACCCAGCACCCTGAGTACTGAGCACGCAACGTACTGAGCATCGAGCACCCCGAGCACTGAGCACCCAGCACCCTGAGTACTGAGCACCGAGCACCCCGAGCACTAAGCACCCAGCACCCTGAACACTGAGCACCCAGCACCCCAAGCACTGAGCACCCAGCAACCTGAGTACTGAGCACCCAGCACCCTGAGTACTGAGCACCCAGCACCCTGAGTACTGAGCACCCAGCACCCCGAGCACTGAGCACCCAGCACCCTGAGTACTGAGCACCGAGCACCAAGAGTACTGAGCACCGAGCATCCTGAGCACTGAGCACCGAGCACCCCGAGCACTGAGCACCTAGCACCCTGAGTACTGAGCACCCAGAACCAAGAGTACTGAGCACCGAGCACCCCGAGCACTGAGCACCCAGCACCCTGAGTAATGAGCACCCAGCACCCCGAGTACTGAGCACCGAGCACCGTGAGTACTGAGCACCCAGCACCCTGAGTACTGAGCACCCAGCACCCTGAGCACTGAGCACAAAGCACGCTGAGTACTGAGCACTGAGCACCCTGAGTACTGAGCAACAAGGACCCTGAGCACTGAGCACCCAGCACGCTGAGTACTGAGCGCTGAGCACCCTGAGTACTGAGCACCGAGCACCCTGAGTACTGAGCACCCAGCACCCTGAGCACTGAGCAGCCAGCACCCTGAGCACTGAGCACCCAGCTCCCCGAGCACTGAGCACCCAGCACCCTGAGCACTGAGCACCCAGCACCCCGAGTACTGAGCACCCAGCACCCTGAGTACTGAGCACCGAACACCCCGAGCACTGAGCACCCAGCACCCCGAGCACTGAGAACCCAGCACCCCGAGAATTAGCACCCAGCACCCTGAGTACTGAGAACCGAGTACCCTCAGTACTGAGCACCCAGCACGCTGAGCACTGAGCACCCAGCACCCCGAGTACTGAGCAAACAGCACACCGAGCACTGAGCACCCAGCACCCCGAGAATGAGCACCCAGCACCCTGAGTACTGAGCACCCAGCACCCCGAGTACTGAGCAAACAGCACACCGAGCACTGAGCACCCAGCACCCCGAGAATGAGCACCCAGCACCCTGAGTACTGAGCACCCAGCACCCTGAGTACTGAGCACCCTGAGGACTGAGCACCGATCACCCTGAGCACTGAGCACCCAGCACCCTGAGTACTGTGCACCCAGCACCCTGAGTACTGAGCACCGAGCACCCCGAGTACTGAGCACCCAGCACCCTGAGCACTGAGCACCTAGCAACCCGAGCACTGAGCACGCAGCACCCTGAGTACTGAGCACCCAGCACTCCGAGCCCTGAGCACACAGCACCCTGAGTACTGAGCACCCTGAGTACTGAGCACCTAGCACCCCGAGCACTGAGCACCCAGCACCCTGAGCACTGAGCACCCTGCACCCTGAGTACTGAGCATCAAGCACCCTGAGCACTGAGCACCCAGCACCCTGAGCACTGAGCACCCAGGACCCTGAGCACTGAGCACCCAGCACCCTGAGTACTGAGCACCCAACCTACTGAGCATCGAGCACCCCGAGCACTGAGCACCCAGCATCCTGAGTACTGAGCACCGAGCACCCCGAGTACTGAGCACCCAGCACCCTGAGCACTGAGCACCCAGCACCCTGAGTACTGAGCACTGAGAACCCTGAGTACTGAGCACCCAGCACCCCGAGCACTGAGCACCCTGAGTACTGAGCACTAAGCACCCTGAGCGCTGATCACCCAGCACCCCAAGCACGGAGCACCCAGGACACCCAGCACTTAGTACTGAGCACCCAGCACCCTGAGTACTGAGCACCGAGCTCCCCGAGCACTGAGCACCCTGAGTACGGAGCACCCAGCACCCCGATCACAGAGCACACAGCACCCTCAGCACTGAGCACCCAGCACCCCGAGCACTGAGCACCCAGCACCCTGAGTACTGAGCACACTGAGGACTGAGCACCGATCACCCTGAGCACTGAGCACCCAGCACCCTGAGTACTGAGCACCCAGCACCCTGAGTACTGAGCACCCAGCACCCTGAGCACTGAGCACGCAGCACCCTGAGTACTGAGCACCCAGCACCCTGAGTACTGAGCACCCAGCACCCTGAGTACTGAGCACCCAGCACCCTGAGTACTGAGCACCCAGCACCCTGAATACTGAGCACTGAGCACCCCGAGTACTGAGCACCCAGCACCCCGAGCACTAAGCACCCAGCACCCTGAACACTGAGCACCCAGCACCCCAAGCACTGAGCACCCAGCAACCTGAGTACTGAGCACCCAGCACCCTGAGTACTGAGCACCCAGCACCCTGAGTACTGAGCACCCAGCACCCCGAGCACTGAGCACCCAGCACCCTGAGTACTGAGCACCGAGCACCAAGAGTACTGAGCACCGAGCATCCTGAGCACTGAGCACCGAGCACCCCGAGCACTGAGCACCTAGCACCCTGAGTACTGAGCACCCAGAACCAAGAGTACTGAGCACCGAGCACCCCGAGCACTGAGCACCCAGCACCCTGAGTAATGAGCACCCAGCACCCCGAGTACTGAGCACCGAGCACCGTGAGTACTGAGCACCCAGCACCCTGAGTACTGAGCACCCAGCACCCTGAGCACTGAGCACAAAGCACGCTGAGTACTGAGCACTGAGCACCCTGAGTACTGAGCACCTAGGACCCAGAGCACTGAGCACCCAGCACGCTGAGTACTGAGCGCTGAGCACCCTGAGTACTGAGCACCGAGCACCCTGAGAACTGAGCACCCAGCACCCTGAGCACTGAGCAGCCAGCACCCTGAGCACTGAGCACCCAGCTCCCCGAGCACTGAGCACCCAGCACCCTGAGCACTGAGCACCCAGCACCCCGAGTACTGAGCACCCAGCACCCTGAGTACTGAGCACCGAGCACCCCGAGCACTGAGCACCCAGCACCCCGAGCACTGAGAACCCAGCACCCCGAGAATTAGCACCCAGCACCCTGAGTACTGAGAACCGAGTACCCTCAGTACTGAGCACCCAGCACGCTGAGCACTGAGCACCCAGCACCCCGAGTACTGAGCAAACAGCACACCGAGCACTGAGCACCCAGCACCCCGAGAATGAGCACCCAGCACCCTGAGTACTGAGCACCCAGCACCCTGAGTACTGAGCACACTGAGGACTGAGCACCGATCACCCTGAGCACTGAGCACCCAGCACCCTCAGTACTGAGCACCCAGCACCCTGAGTACTGAGCACCGAGCACCCCGAGTACTGAGCACCCAGCACCCTGAGCACTGAGCACCTAGCAACCCGAGCACTGAGCACGCAGCACCCTGAGTACTGAGCACCCAGCACCCAGAGCCCTGAGCACACAGCACCCTGAGTACTGAGCACCCTGAGTACTGAGCACCTAGCACCCCGAGCACTGAGCACCCAGCAACCTGAGCACTGAGCACCCTGCACCCTGAGTACTGAGCATCAAGCACCCTGAGGACTGAGCACCCAGCACCCTGAGCACTGAGCACCCAGGACCCTGAGCACTGAGCACCCAGCACCCTGAGTACTGAGCACCCAACCTACTGAGCATCGAGCACCCTGAGCACTGAGCACCCAGCATCCTGAGTACTGAGCACCGAGCACCTCGAGTACTGAGCACCCAGCACCCTGAGCACTGAGCACCCAGCACCCTGAGTACTGAGCACCGAGAACCCTGAGTACTGAGCACCCAGCACCCCGAGCACTGAGCACCCTGAGTCCTGAGCACTAAGCACCCTGAGCGCTGATCACCCAGCACCCCAAGCACGGAGCACCCAGGACACCAAGCACTGAGTACTGAGCACCCAGCACCCTGAGTACTGAGCACCGAGCTCCCCGAGCACTGAGCACCCTGAGTACTGAGCACCCAGCACCCCGATCACAGAGCACACAGCACCCTCAGCACTGAGCACCCAGCACCCCGAGCACTGAGCACCCAGCACCCTGAGTACTGAGCACACTGAGGACTGAGCACCGATCACCCTGAGCACTGAGCACTGAGCACCCAGCACCCTGAGTACTGAGCACCCAGCACCCTGAGTAATGAGCACCCAGCACCCTGAGCACTGAGCATGCAGCACCCTGAGTACTGAGCACCCAGCACCCTGAGTACTGAGCACCCAGCACCCTGAGTACTGAGCACCCAGCACCCTGAGTACTGAGCACCCAGCACCCTGAGTACTGAGCACTGAGCACCCCGAGTACTGAGCACCCAGCACCCCGAGCACTAAGCACCCAGCACCCTGAACACTGAGCACCCAGCACCCCAAGCACTGAGCACCCAGCAACCTGAGTACTGAGCACCCAGCACCCTGAGTACTGAGCACCCAGCACCCTGAGTACTGAGCACCCAGCACCCCGAGCACTGAGCACCCAGCACCCTGAGTACTGAGCACCGAGCACCAAGAGTACTGAGCACCGAGCATCCTAAGCACTGAGCACCGAGCACCCCGAGCACTGAGCACGTAGCACCCTGAGTACTGAGCACCCAGAACCAAGAGTACTGAGCACCGAGCACCCCGAGCACTGAGCACCCAGCACCCTGAGTAATGAGCACCCAGCACCCCGAGTACTGAGCACCGAGCACCGTGAGTACTGAGCACCCAGCACCCTGAGTACTGAGCACCCAGCACCCTGAGCACTGAGCACAAAGCACGCTGAGTACTGAGCACTGAGCACCCTGAGTACTGAGCACCAAGGACCCTGAGCACTGAGCACCCAGCACGCTGAGTACTGAGCGCTGAGCACCCTGAGTACTGAGCACCGAGCACCCTGAGTACTGAGCACACAGCACCCTGAGCACTGAGCAGCCAGCACCCTGAGCACTGAGCACCAAGCTCCCCGAGCACTGAGCACCCAGCACCCTCAGCACTGAGCACCCAGCACCCCGAGTACTGAGCACCCAGCACCCTGAGTACTGAGCACCGAGCACCCCGAGCACTGAGCACCCAGCACCCCGAGCACTGAGAACACAGCACCCCGAGAATTAGCACCCAGCACCCTGAGTACTGAGAACCGAGTACCCTCAGTACTGAGCACCCAGCACGCTGAGCACTGAGCACCCAGCACCCCGAGTACTGAGCAAACAGCACACCGAGCACTGAGCACCCAGCACCCCGAGAATGAGCTCCCAGCACCCTGAGTACTGAGCACCCAGCACCCTGAGTACTGAGCACCCTGAGGACTGAGCACCGATCACGCTGAGCACCCAGCACCCTGAGTACAGAGCACCCAGCACCCTGAGTACTGAGCACCGAGCACCCCGAGTACTGAGCACCCAGCACCCTGAGCACTGAGCACCTAGCAACCCGAGCACTGAGCACGCAGCACCCTGAGTACTGAGCACCCAGCACCCCGAGCCCTGAGCACACAGCACCCTGAGTACTGAGCACCCTGAGTACTGAGCACCTAGCACCCCGAGCACTGAGCATCCAGCACCCTGAGCACTGAGCACCCTGCACCCTGAGTACTGAGCATCAAGCACCCTGAGCACTGAGCACCCAGCACCCTGAGCACTGAGCACATAGCACCCTGAGGACTGAGCACCCAGCACCCTGAGTACTGAGCACCCAACGTACTGAGCATCGAGCACCCCGAGCACTGAGCACCCAGCACCCTGAGTACTGAGCACCGAGCACCCCGAGCACTAAGCACCCAGCACCCTGAACACTGAGCACCCAGCACCCCAAGCACTGAGCACCCAGCAACCTGAGTACTGAGCACCCAGCACCCTGAGTACTGAGCACCCAGCACCCTGAGTACTGAGCACCCAGCACCCCGAGCACTGAGCACCCAGCACCCTGAGTACTGAGCACCGAGCACCAAGAGTACTGAGCACCGAGCATCCTGAGCACTGAGCACCGAGCACCCCGAGCACTGAGCACCTAGCACCCTGAGTACTGAGCACCCAGAACCAAGAGTACTGAGCACCGAGCACCCCGAGCACTGAGCACCCAGCACCCTGAGTAATGAGCACCCAGCACCCCGAGTACTGAGCACCGAGCACCGTGAGTACTGAGCACCCAGCACCCTGAGTACTGAGCACCCAGCACCCTGAGCACTGAGCACAAAGCACGCTGAGTACTGAGCACTGAGCACCCTGAGTACTGAGCACCAAGGACCCTGAGCACTGAGCACCCAGCACGCTGAGTACTGAGCGCTGAGCACCCTGAGTACTGAGCACCGAGCACCCTGAGTACTGAGCACCCAGCACCCTGAGCACTGAGCAGCCAGCACCCTGAGCACTGAGCACCCAGCTCCCCGAGCACTGAGCACCCAGCACCCTGAGCACTGAGCACCCAGCACCCCGAGTACTGAGCACCCAGCACCCTGAGTACTGAGCACCGAGCACCCCGAGCACTGAGCACCCAGCACCCCGAGCACTGAGAACCCAGCACCCCGAGAATTAGCACCCAGCACCCTGAGTACTGAGAACCGAGTACCCTCAGTACTGAGCACCCAGTACGCTGAGCACTGAGCACCCAGCACCCCGAGTACTGAGCAAACAGCACACCGAGCACTGAGCACCCAGCACCCCGAGAATGAGCACCCAGCACCCTGAGTACTGAGCACCCAGCACCCTGAGTACTGAGCACCCTGAGGACTGAGCACCTATCACCCTGAGCACTGAGCACCCAGCACCCTGAGTACTGAGCACCCAGCACCCTGAGTACTGAGCACCGAGCACCCCGATTACTGAGCACCCAGCACCCTGAGCACTGAGCACCTAGCAACCCGAGCACTGAGCACGCAGCACCCTGAGTACTGAGCACCCAGCACTCCGAGCCCTGAGCACACAGCAACCTGAGTACTGAGCACCCTGAGTACTGAGCACCTAGCACCCCGAGCACTGAGCACCCAGCACCCTGAGCACTGAGCACCCTGCACCCTGAGTACTGAGCATCAAGCACCCTGAGCACTGAGCACCCAGCACCCTGAGCACTGAGCACCCAGGACCCTGAGCACTGAGCACCCAGCACCCTGAGTACTGAGCACCCAACCTAGTGAGCATCGAGCACCCCGAGCACTGAGCACCCAGCATCCTGAGTACTGAGCACCGAGCACCCCGAGTACTGAGCACCCAGCACCCTGAGCACTGAGCACCCAGCACCCTGAGTACTGAGCACCGAGAACCCTGAGTACTGAGCACCCAGCACCCCGCGCACTGAGCACCCTGAGTACTGAGCACTAAGCACCCTGAGCGCTGATCACCCAGCACCCCAAGCACGGAGCACCCAGGACACCCAGCACTTAGTACTGAGCACCCAGCACCCTGAGTACTGAGCACCGAGCTCCCCGAGCACTGAGCACCCTGAGTACTGAGCACCCAGCACCCCGATCACAGAGCACACAGCACCCTCAGCACTGAGCACCCAGCACCCCGAGCACTGAGCACCCAGCACCCTGAGTACTGAGCACCCAGCACCCTGAGTACTGAGCACCCAGCACCCTGAGCACTGAGCACGCAGCACCCTGAGTACTGAGCACCCAGCACCCTGAGTACTGAGCACCCAGCACCCTGAGTACTGAGCACCCAGCACCCTGAGTACTGAGCACCCAGCACCCTGAGTACTGAGCACTGAGCACCCCGAGTACTGAGCACCCAGCACCCCGAGCACTAAGCACCCAGCACCCTGAACACTGAGCACCCAGCACCCTGAGTACTGAGCACCCAGCACCCTGAGTACTGAGCACCCAGCACCCTGAGTACTGAGCACCCAGCACCCCGAGCACTGAGCACCCAGCACCCTGAGTACTGAGCACCGAGCACCAAGAGTACTGAGCACCGAGCATCCTGAGCACTGAGCACCGAGCACCCCGAGCACTGAGCACCTAGCACCCTGAGTACTGAGCACCCAGAACCAAGAGTACTGAGCCCCGAGCACCCCGAGCACTGAGCACCCAGCACCCTGAGTAATGAGCACCCAGCACCCCGAGAACTGAGCACCAAGCACCGTGAGTACTGAGCACCCAGCACCCTGAGTACTGAGCACCCAGCACCCTGAGCACTGAGCACAAAGCACGCTGAGTACTGAGCACTGAGCACCCTGAGTACTGAGCACCAAGGACCCTGAGCACTGAGCACCCAGCATGCTGAGTACTGAGCGCTGAGCACCCTGAGTACTGAGCACCGAGCACCCTGAGTACTGAGCACCCAGCACCCTGAGCACTGAGCAGCCAGCACCCTGAGCACTGAGCACCCAGCTCCCCGAGCACTGAGCACCCAGCACCCTGAGCACTGAGCACCCAGCACCCCGAGTACTGAGCACCCAGCACCCTGAGTACTGAGCACCGAGCACCCCGAGCACTGAGCACCCAGCACCCCGAGCACTGAGAACCCAGCACCCCGAGAATTAGCACCCAGCACCCTGAGTACTGAGAACCGAGTACCCTCAGTACTGAGCACCCAGCACGCTGAGCACTGAGCACCCAGCACCCCGAGTACTGAGCAAACAGCACACCGAGCACTGAGCACCCAGCACCCCGAGAATGAGCACCCAGCACCCTGAGTACTGAGCACCCAGCACCCTGAGTACTGAGCACCCTGAGGACTGAGCACCGATCACCCTGAGCACTGAGCACCCAGCACCCTCAGTACTGAGCACCCAGCACCCTGAGTACTGAGCACCGAGCACCCCGAGTACTGAGCACCCAGCACCCTGAGCACTGAGCACCTAGCAACCCGAGCACTGAGCATGCAGCACCCTGAGTACTGAGCACCCAGCACCCCGAGCCCTGAGCACACAGCACCCTGAGTACTGAGCACCCTGAGTACTGAGCACCTAGCACCCCGAGCACTGAGCACCCAGCACCCTGAGCACTGAGCACCCTGCACCCTGAGTACTGAGCATCAAGCACCCTGAGCACTGAGCACCCAGCACCCTGAGCACTGAGCACCCAGGACCCTGAGCACTGAGCACCCAGCACCCTGAGTACTGAGCACCCAACCTACTGAGCATCGAGCACCCCGAGCACTGAGCACCCAGCATCCTGAGTACTGAGCACCGAGCACCCCGAGTACTGAGCACCCAGCACCCTGAGCACTGAGCACCCAGCACCCTGAGTACTGAGCACCGAGAACCCTGGGTACTGAGCACCCAGCACCCTGAGCACTGAGCACCCTGAGTACTGAGCACTAAGCACCCTGAGCGCTGATCACCCAGCACCCCAAGCACGGAGCACCCAGGACACCAAGCACTGAGTACTGAGCACCCAGCACCCTGAGTACTGAGCACCGAGCTCCCCGAGCACTGAGCACCCTGAGTACTGAGCACCCAGCACCCCGATCACAGAGCACACAGCACCCTCAGCACTGAGCACCCAGCACCCCGAGCACTGAGCACCCAGCACCCTGAGTACTGAGCACACTGAGGACTGAGCACCGATCAGCCTGAGCACTGAGCACCCAGCACCCTGAGTACTGAGCACCCAGCACCCTGAGTACTGAGCACCCAGCACCCTGAGCACTGAGCACGCAGCACCCTGAGTACTGAGCACCCAGCACCCTGAGTACTGAGCACCCAGCACCCTGAGTACTGAGCACCCAGCACCCTGAGTACTGAGCACCCAGCACCCAACGTACTGAGCATCGAGCACCCCGAGCACTGAGCACCCAGCACCCTGAGTACTGAGCACCGAGCACCCCGAGTACTGACCACCCAGCACCCTGAGCACTGAGCACCCAGCACCCTGAGTACTGAGCACCCAGAACCCTGCGTACTGAGCACCCAGCACCCCGAGCACTGAGCACCCTGAGTACTGAGCACTAAGCACCCTGAGTGCTGAGCACCCAGCACCCCAAGCACGGAGCACCCAGGACCCCGAGCACTGAGTACTGAGCACCCAGCACCCTGAGTACTGAGCACCGAGCTCCCCGAGCACTGAGCACCCTGAGTACTGAGCACCCAGCACCCCGATCACAGAGCACACAGCACCCTCAGCACTGAGCACCCAGCACCCCGAGCACTGAGCACCCAGCACCCTGAGTACTGAGCACACTGAGGACTGAGCACCAATCACCCTGAGCACTGAGCACCCAGCACCCTGACTACTGAGCACCCAGCACCCTGAGTACTGAGCACCCAGCACCCTGAGCACTGAGCACGCAGCACCCTGAGTACTGAGCACCCAGCACCCTGAGTACTGAGCACCCAGCACCCTGAGTACTGAGCACCCAGCACCCCGAGCACTGAGCACCCAGCACCCTGAGTACTGAGCACCGAGCACCAAGAGTACTGAGCACCCAGCACCCTGAGTACTGAGCACCCAGCACCCTGAGTACTGAGCACCCAGCACCCCGAGCACTGAGCACCCAGCACCCTGAGTACTGAGCACCCAGCACCCCGAGCACTAAGCACCCAGCACCCTGAACACTGAGCACCCAGCACCCTGAGTACTGAGCACCCAGCACCCTGAGTACTGAGCACCCAGCACCCTGAGTACTGAGCACCCAGCACCCCGAGCACTGAGCACCCAGCACCCTGAGTACTGAGCACCGAGCACCAAGAGTACTGAGCACCGAGCATCCTGAGCACTGATCACCGAGCACCCCGAGCACTGAGCACCTAGCACCCTGAGTACTGAGCACCCAGAACCAAGAGTACTGAGCACCGAGCACCCCGAGCACTGAGCACCCAGCACCCTGAGTAATGAGCACCCAGCACCCCGAGAACTGAGCACCAAGCACCGTGAGTACTGAGCACCCAGCACCCTGAGTACTGAGCACCCAGCACCCTGAGCACTGAGCACAAAGCACGCTGAGTACTGAGCACTGAGCACCCTGAGTACTGAGCACCAAGGACCCTGAGCACTGAGCACCCAGCATGCTGAGTACTGAGCGCTGAGCACCCTGAGTACTGAGCACTGAGCACCCTGAGTACTGAGCACCCAGCACCCTGAGCACTGAGCAGCCAGCACCCTGAGCACTGAGCACCCAGCTCCCCGAGCACTGAGCACCCAGCACCCTGAGCACTGAGCACCCAGCACCCCGAGTACTGAGCACCCAGCACCCTGAGTACTGAGCACCGAGCACCCCGAGCACTGAGCACCCAGCACCCCGAGCACTGAGAACCCAGCACCCCGAGAATTAGCACCCAGCACCCTGAGTACTGAGAACCGAGTACCCTCAGTACTGAGCACCCAGCACGCTGAGCACTGAGCACCCAGCACCCCGAGTACTGAGCAAACAGCACACCGAGCACTGAGCACCCAGCACCCCGAGAATGAGCACCCAGCACCCTGAGTACTGAGCACCCAGCACCCTGAGTACTGAGCACCCTGAGGACTGAGCACCGATCACCCTGAGCACTGAGCACCCAGCACCCTCAGTACTGAGCACCCAGCACCCTGAGTACTGAGCACCGAGCACCCCGAGTACTGAGCACCCAGCACCCTGAGCACTGAGCACCTAGCAACCCGAGCACTGAGCATGCAGCACCCTGAGTACTGAGCACCCAGCACCCCGAGCCCTGAGCACACAGCACCCTGAGTACTGAGCACCCTGAGTACTGAGCACCTAGCACCCCGAGCACTGAGCACCCAGCACCCTGAGCACTGAGCACCCTGCACCCTGAGTACTGAGCATCAAGCACCCTGAGCACTGAGCACCCAGCACCCTGAGCACTGAGCACCCAGGACCCTGAGCACTGAGCACCCAGCACCCTGAGTACTGAGCACCCAACCTACTGAGCATCGAGCACCCCGAGCACTGAGCACCCAGCATCCTGAGTACTGAGCACCGAGCACCCCGAGTACTGAGCACCCAGCACCCTGAGCACTGAGCACCCAGCACCCTGAGTACTGAGCACCGAGAACCCTGGGTACTGAGCACCCAGCACCCTGAGCACTGAGCACCCTGAGTACTGAGCACTAAGCACCCTGAGCGCTGATCACCCAGCACCCCAAGCACGGAGCACCCAGGACACCAAGCACTGAGTACTGAGCACCCAGCACCCTGAGTACTGAGCACCGAGCTCCCCGAGCACTGAGCACCCTGAGTACTGAGCACCCAGCACCCCGATCACAGAGCACACAGCACCCTCAGCACTGAGCACCCAGCACCCCGAGCACTGAGCACACAGCACCCTGAGTACTGAGCACACTGAGGACTGAGCACCGATCACCCTGAGCACTGAGCACCCAGCACCCTGAGTACTGAGCACCCAGCACCCTGAGTACTGAGCACCCAGCACCCTGAGCACTGAGCACGCAGCACCCTGAGTACTGAGCACCCAGCACCCTGAGTACTGAGCACCCAGCACCCTGAGTACTGAGCACCCAGCACCCTGAGTACTGAGCACCCAGCACCCAACGTACTGAGCATCGAGCACCCCGAGCACTGAGCACCCAGCACCCTGAGTACTGAGCACCGAGCACCCCGAGTACTGACCACCCAGCACCCTGAGCACTGAGCACCCAGCACCCTGAGTACTGAGCACCCAGAACCCTGCGTACTGAGCACCCAGCACCCCGAGCACTGAGCACCCTGAGTACTGAGCACTAAGCACCCTGAGTGCTGAGCACCCAGCACCCCAAGCA
This sequence comes from Microtus oregoni, assembly GCF_018167655.1. Classification (NCBI taxonomy): domain Eukaryota; kingdom Metazoa; phylum Chordata; class Mammalia; order Rodentia; family Cricetidae; genus Microtus; species Microtus oregoni. The sequence goes on along the minus strand of NW_024544151.1, from coordinate 6,695,292 downwards.
CGGAGCACCCAGGACCCCGAGCACTGAGTACTGAGCACCCAGCACCCTGAGTACTGAGCACCGAGCTCCCCGAGCACTGAGCACCCTGAGTACTGAGCACCCAGCACCCCGATCACAGAGCACACAGCACCCTCAGCACTGAGCACCCAGCACCCCGAGCACTGAGCACCCAGCACCCTGAGTACTGAGCACACTGAGGACTGAGCACCGATCACCCTGAGCACTGAGCACCCAGCACCCTGACTACTGAGCACCCAGCACCCTGAGTACTGAGCACCCAGCACCCTGAGCACTGAGCACGCAGCACCCTGAGTACTGAGCACCCAGCACCCTGAGTACTGAGCACCCAGCACCCTGAGTACTGAGCACCCAGCACCCCGAGCACTGAGCACCCAGCACCCTGAGTACTGAGCACCGAGCACCAAGAGTACTGAGCACCGAGCATCCTGAGCACTGAGCACCGAGCACCCCGAGCACTGAGCACCTAGCACCCTGAGTACTGAGCACCCAGAACCAAGAGTACTGAGCACCGAGCACCCCGAGCACTGAGCACCCAGCACCCTGAGTAATGAGCACCCAGCACCCCGAGTACTGAGCACCGAGCACCGTGAGTACTGAGCACCCAGCACCCTGAGTACTGAGCACCCAGCACCCTGAGCACTGAGCCCAAAGCACGCTGAGTACTGAGCACTGAGCACCCTGAGTACTGAGCACCAAGGACCCTGAGCACTGAGCACCCAGCACGCTGAGTACTGAGCACCGAGCACCCTGAGTACTGAGCACCCAGCAACCTGAGCACTGAGCAGCCAGCACCCTGAGCACTGAGCACCCAGCTCCCCGAGAACTGAGCACCCAGCACCCTCAGCACTGAGCACCCAGCACCCCGAGTACTGAGCAACCAGCACCCTGAGTACTGAGCACCGAGCACCCCGAGCACTGAGCACCCAGCACCCCGAGCACTGAGAACCCAGCACCCCGAGAAATAGCACCCAGCACCCTGAGTACTGAGAACCGAGTACCCTCAGTACTGAGCACCCAGCACGCTGAGCACTGAGCACCCAGCACCCCGAGTACTGAGCAAACAGCACACCGAGCACTGAGCACCCAGCACCCCGAGAATGAGCACCCAGCACCCTGAGTACTGAGCACCCAGCACCCTGAGTACTGAGCACCCTCAGGACTGAGCACCGATCACGCTGAGCACTGAGCACCCAGCACCCTGAGTACTGAGCACCCAGCACCCTGAGTACTGAGCACCGAGCACCCCGAGTACTGAGCACCCAGCACCCTGAGCACTGAGCACCTAGCAACCCGAGCACTGAGCACGCAGCACCCTGAGTACTGAGCACCCAGCACCCCGAGCCCTGAGCACACAGCACCCTGAGTACTGAGCACCCTGAGTACTGAGCACCTAGCACCCCGAGCACTGAGCACCCAGCACCCTGAGCACTGAGCACCCTGCACCCTGAGTACTGAGCATCAAGCACCCTGAGCACTGAGCTCCCAGCACCCTGAGCACTGAGCACCCAGCACCCTGAGCACTGAGCACCCAGCACCCTGAGTACTGAGCACCCAACGTACTGAGCATCGAGCACCCCGAGCACTGAGCACCCAGCACCCTGAGTACTGAGCACCGAGCACCCCGTGTACTGAGCACCCAGCACCCTGAGCACTGAGCACCCAGCACCCTGAGTACTGAGCACCCAGAACCCTGCGTACTGAGCACCCAGCACCCCGAGCACTGAGCACCCTGAGTACTGAGCACTAAGCACCCTGAGTGCTGAGCACCCAGCACCCCAAGCACGAAGCACCCAGGACCCCGAGCACTGAGTACTGAGCACCCAGCACCCTGAGTACTGAGCACCCAGCACCCCGATCACAGAGCACACAGCACCCTCAGCACTGAGCACCCAGCACCCCGAGCACTGAGCACCCAGCACCCTGAGTACTGAGCACACTGAGGACTGAGCACCGATCACCATGAGCACTGAGCACCCAGCACCCTGAGTACTGAGCACCCAGCACCCTGAGTACTGAGCACCCAGCACCCTGAGCACTGAGCACGCAGCACCCTGAGTACTGAGCACCCAGCACCCTGAGTACTGAGCACCCAGCACCCTGAGTACTGAGCACCCAGCACCCTGAGTACTGAGCACCCAGCACCCTGAGTACTGAGCACCGAGCACCCCGAGTACTGAGCACCCAGCAACCCGAGCACTGAGCACACAGCACCCTGAACACTGAGCACCCAGCACCCCAAGCACTGAGCACCCAGCAACCTGAGTACTGAGCACCCAGCACCCTGAGTACTGAGCACCCAGCACCCTGAGTACTGAGCACCCAGCACCCTGAGCACTGAGCACAAAGCACGCTGAGTACTGAGCACCCTGAGTACTGAGCACCAAGGACCCTGAGCACTGAGCACCCAGCACGCTGAGTACTGAGCGCTGAGCACCCTGAGTACTGAGCACCGAGCACCCTGAGTACTGAGCACACAGCACCCTGAGCACTGAGCAGCCAGCACCCTGAGCACTGAGCACCCAGCACCCCGAGCACTGAGCACCCAGCACCCTGAGCACTGAGCACCCAGCACCCCGAGTACTGAGCACCCAGCACCCTGAGTACTGAGCACCCAGCACCCCGAGCACTGAGCACCCAGCACCCCGAGCACTGAGAACCCAGCACCCCGAGAATTAGCACCCAGCACCCTGAGTACTGAGAACCGAGTACCCTGAATACTGAGCACCCAGCACGCTGAGCACTGAGCACCCAGCACCCCGAGTACTGAGCAAACAGCACACCGAGCACTGAGCACCCAGCACCCCGAGAATGAGCACCCAGCACCCTGAGTACTAAGCACCCAGCACCCTGAGTACTGAGCACCCTGAGGACTGAGCACCGATCACCCTGAGCACTGAGCACCCAGCACCCTGAGTACTGAGCACCCAGCACCCTGAGTACTGAGCACCGAGCACCCCGAGTACTGAGCACCCAGCACCCTGAGCACTGAGCACCGATCACCCTGAGCACTGAGCACCCAGCACCCTGAGTACTGAGCACCCAGCACCCTGAGTACTGAGCAAAGAGCACCCCGAGCACTGAGCACGCAGCACCCTGAGTACTGAGCACCCAGCACCCCGTGCCCTGAGCACCCAGCACCCTGAGTACTGAGCACCCTGAGTACTGAGCACCTAGCACCCCGAGCACTGAGCACCCAGCACCCTGAGCACTGAGCACCCTGCACCCTGAGTACTGAGCATCAAGCACCCTGAGCACTGAGCACCCAGCACCCTGAGCACTGAGCACCCAGCATCCTGAGTACTGAGCACCCAACGTACTGAGCATCGAGCACCCCGAGCACTGAGCACCCAGCACCCTGAGTACTGAGCACCCCGCACCCCGAGCACTGAGGACCCAGCACCCTGAGTACTGAGCACCGCGCACCCTGAGTACTGAGCACCCAGCACCCCCGAGCACTGAGCACCCAGCACCCCGAGCACTGAGCACCCAGCACCCTGGGCACTGAGCACCCTGAGGACTGAGCACCCAGCACCCTGAGTACTGAGCACCCAGCATCCTGATTACTGAGCACCGATCACCGTGAGCACTGAGCACCCAGCAACCCGAGCACTGAGCACCCAGCACCCTGAGTACTGAGCACCCTGAGTACTGAGCACCCAGCACCCCGAGCACTGAGCACCCTGCACCCTGAGTACTGAGCACCCTGAGTACTGAGCACCCAGCACCCTGAGCACTGAGCACCCAGCACCGTGAGTACTGAGCACCCAGCACCCTGAGCACTGAGCACCCAGCACCCTGAGTACTGAGCACCCAGCACCCTGAGTACTTAGCACCCAGCACCCTGAGCACTGAGCACCCAGCACCCTGAGTACTGAGCACCAAGCACCCTGAGTCCTGAGCACCCAGCACCCTGAGTACTGAGCACCCAGCACCCTGAGTACTGAGCACCGAGCACCCCGAGTACTGAGCACCCAGCACCCTGAGCACTGAGCACCCAGCACCCTGAGTACTGAGCACCCAGCACACTGAGTACTGAGCACCCAGCACCCCGAGCACTGAGCACCCTGAGTACTGAGCACTAAGCACCCTGATCGCTGAGCACCCAGCACCCCAAGCACGGAGCACCCAGGACCCCGAGCACTGAGTACTGAGCACCCAGCACCCTGAGTACTGAGCACCAAGCTCCCCGAGCACTGAGCACCCTGAGTACTGAGCACCCAGCACCCCGAGCACTGAGCACCCAGCACCCTGAGTAATGAGCACCCAGCACCCCGAGTACTGAGCACCCAGCACCGTGAGTACTGAGCACCCAGCACCCGGAGTACTGAGCACCCAGCACCCTGAGCACTGAGCACAAAGCACGCTGAGTACTGAGCACTGAGCACCCTGAGTACTGAGCACCAAGGACCCTGAGTACTGAGCACCCAGCACCCTGAGCACTGAGCACCCAGCACCCTGAGCACTGAGCACCCAGCACCCCGAGCACTGAGCACCCAGCACCCTGAGCACTGTGCACCCAGCACCCCGAGTACTGAGCACCCAGCACCCTGAGTACTGAGCACCCAGCACAACGAGCACTGAGCACCCAGCACCCTGAGCACTGTGCACCCAGCACCCCGAGTACTGAGCACCCAGCACCCTGAGTACTGAGCACCCAGCACAACGAGCACTGAGCACCCAGCACCCTGAGTACTGAGCACCCAGCACACTGAGTACTGAGCACCCAGCACCCCGAGCACGGAGCACCCTGAGTACTGAGCACTAAGCACCCTGAGCGCTGAGCACCCAGCACCCCAAGCACGGAGCACCCAGGACCCCGAGCACTGAGTACTGAGCACCCAGCACCCTGAGTACTGAGCACCAAGCTCCCCGAGCACTGAGCACCCTGAGTACTGAGCACCCAGCACCCCGATAACAGAGCACCCAGCACCCTCAGCACTGTGCACCCAGCACCCCGAGCACTGAGCACCCAGCACCCTGCGTACTGAGCACCCTGAGTACTGAGCACCGATCACCCTGAGCACTGAGCACCCAGCACCCTGAGCACTGAGCACCCAGCACCCTGAGTACTGAGCACCGAGCACCCCGAGCACTGAGCACCCAGCACCCTGATCACTGAGCACCCAGCACGAAGAGTACTGAGCACCGAGCATCCTGAGCACTGAGCACCGAGCACCCCGAACACTGAGCACCCAGCACCCTGAGGACTGAGCACCCAGCACCAAGAGTACTGAGCACCGAGCACCCCGAGCACTGAGCACCAAGCACCCCAAGCACTGAGCAACCAGCACCCTGAGTACTGAGCACCCAGCACCCCGAGCACTGAGCACCCAGCACCCTGAGTAATGAGCACCCAGCACCCCGAGTACTGAGCACCCAGCACCGTGAGTACTGAGCACCCAGCACCCTGAGTACTGAGCACCCAGCACCCTGAGCACTGAGCACAAAGCACGCTGAGTACTGAGCACTGAGCACCCTGAGTACTGAGCACCAAGGACCCTGAGTACTGAGCACCCAGCACCCTGAGCACTGAGCACAAATCACTCTGAGTACTGAGCGCTGAGCACCCTGAGTACTGAGCACCGAGCACCCTGAGTACTGAGCACTCAGCACCCTGAGCACTGAGCACCCAGCACCCTGAGCACTGAGCACCCAGCACCCCGAGCACTGAGCACCCAGCACCCTGAGCACTGAGCACCCAGCACCCCGAGTACTGAGCACCCAGCACCCTGAGTACTGAGTACCCAGCACAACGAGCACTGAGCACCCAGCACCCCGAGCACTGAGCAACCAGCACCCCGAGAATGAGCACCCAGCACCCTGAGTACTGAGAACCGAGCACCCTGAGTACTGAGCACCCAGCACGCTGAGCACTGAGCACCCAGCACCCCGATTACTGAGCAAACAGCACACCGAGCACTGAGCACCCAGCACCCCGAGAATGAGCACCCAGCACACTGAGTACTGAGCACCCAGCACCCTGAGTACTGAGCACCCAGCACAACGAGCACTGAGCACCCTGAGTACTGAGCACCCAGCACCCTGAGTACTGAGCACTAAGCATCCAGAGCGCTGAGCACCCAGCACCCCAAGCACGGAGCACCCAGGACACCGAGCACTGAGTAATGAGCACCCAGCACCCTGAGTACTGAGCACCGAGCTGCCTGAGCACTGAGCACCCTGAGTACTGAGCACCCAGCACCCCGATCACAGAGCAGCCAGCACCCTCAGCACTGAGCTCCCATCACCCCGAGCACTGAGCACCCAGCACCCTGAGTACTGAGCACCCTGAGGACTGAGCACCGATCACCCTGAGCACTGAGCACCCATCACCCTGAGTACTGAGCACCCAGCACCCTGAGTACTGAGCACCGAGCACCCCGAGTACTGAGCACCCAGCACCCTGAGCACTGAGCACCTAGCACCCCGAGTACTGAGCACGCAGCACCCTGAGTACTGAGCACCCAGCACCCCGAGCCCTGAGCAACCAGCACCCTGAGCACTGAGCACCCTGAGGACTGAGCACCCAGCACCCTGAGTACTGAGCACCCTGAGTACTGAGCACCCAGCACCCTGAGTACTGAGCACCCAGCACCCTGAGCACTGAGCACCCAGAACCCACAGTACTGAGCACCGAGCACCCTGAGTACTGAGCACCCAGCACCCTGAGCACTGAGCACACAGCACCCTGAGTACTGAGCACCCAGCAACCTGAGTACTTAGCACCCAGCACCCTGAGCACTGAGCACCCAGTACCCTCAGTACTGAGCACCGAGCACCCTGAGTACTGAGCACCCAGCACCCTGAGTACTGAGCACCCAGGACCCTCAGTACTGAGCACCGAGCACCCCGAGTACTGAGCACCCAGCACCCTGAGCACTGAGCACCCAGCACCCTGAGTACTGAGCACCCAGCACCCTGAGTACTGAGCACCCAGCACCCCGAGCACTGAGCACCCTGAATACTGAGCACCCAGCACCCTGAGTACTGAGCACCCAGCACCCTGAGTACTGAGCACTAAGCACCCAGAGCGCTGAGCACCCAGCACCCCAAGCACGGAGCACACAGGACCCCGAGCACTGAGTACTGAGCACCCAGCACCCTGAGTACTGAGCACCGAGCTCCCCGAGCACTGAGCACCCTGAGAACTGAGCACCCAGCACCCCGATAACAGAGCACCCAGCACCCTCAGCACTGTGCACCCAGCACCCCGAGCACTGAGCACCCAGCACCCTGCGTACTGAGCACCCTGAGTACTGAGCACCGATCACCCTGAGCACTGAGCACCCAGCACCCTGAGCACTGAGCACCCAGCACCCTGAGTACTGAGCACCGAGCACCCCGAGCACTGAGCACCCAGCACCCTGATCACTGAGCACCCAGCACGAAGAGTACTGAGCACCGAGCATCCTGAGCACTGAGCACCGAGCACCCCGAACACTGAGCACCCAGCACCCTGAGGACTGAGCACCCAGCACCAAGAGTACTGAGCACCGAGCACCCCGAGCACTGAGCACCGAGCACCCCAAGCACTGAGCAACCAGCACCCTGAGTACTGAGCACCCAGCACCCCGAGCACTGAGCACCCAGCACCCTGAGTAATGAGCACCCAGCACCCCGAGTACTGAGCACCCAGCACCGTGAGTACTGAGCACCCAGCACCCTGAGTACTGAGCACCCAGCACCCTGAGTACTGAGCACCGAGCACCCCGAGTACTGAGCACCCAGCAACCCGAGCACTGAGCACACAGCACCCTGAACACTGAGCACCCAGCACCCCAAGCACTGAGCACCCAGCAACCTGAGTACTGAGCACCCAGCACCCTGAGTACTGAGCACCCAGCACCCTGAGAACTGAGCACCCAGCACCCTGAGCACTGAGCACAAAGCACGCTGAGTACTGAGCACCCTGAGTACTGAGCACCAAGGACCCTGAGCACTGAGCACCCAGCACGCTGAGTACTGAGCGCTGAGCACCCTGAGTACTGAGCACCGAGCACCCTGAGTACTGAGCACCCAGCACCCTGAGCACTGAGCAGCCAGCACCCTGAGCACTGAGCACCCAGCACCCCGAGCACTGAGCACCCAGCACCCTGAGCACTGAGCACCCAGCACCCCGAGTACTGAGCACCCAGCACCCTGAGTACTGAGCACCCAGCACCCCGAGCACTGAGCACCCAGCACCCCGAGCACTGAGAACCCAGCACCCCGAGAATTAGCACCCAGCACCCTGAGTACTGAGAACCGAGTACCCTGAATACTGAGCACCCAGCACGCTGAGCACTGAGCACCCAGCACCCCGAGTACTGAGCAAACAGCACACCGAGCACTGAGCACCCAGCACCCCGAGAATGAGCACCCAGCACCCTGAGTACTAAGCACCCAGCACCCTGAGTACTGAGCACCCTGAGGACTGAGCACCGATCACCCTGAGCACTGAGCACCCAGCACCCTGAGTACTGAGCACCCAGCACCCTGAGTACTGAGCACCGAGCACCCCGAGTACTGAGCACCCAGCACCCTGAGCACTGAGCACCGATCACCCTGAGCACTGAGCACCCAGCACCCTGAGTACTGAGCACACAGCACCCTGAGTACTGAGCAAAGAGCACCCCGAGCACTGAGCACGCAGCACCCTGAGTACTGAGCACCCAGCACCCCGTGCCCTGAGCACCCAGCACCCTGAGTACTGAGCACCCTGAGTACTGAGCACCTAGCACCCCGAGCACTGAGCACCCAGCACCCTGAGCACTGAGCACCCTGCACCCTGAGTACTGAGCATCAAGCACCCTGAGCACTGAGCACCCAGCACCCTGAGCACTGAGCACCCAGCACCCTGAGTACTGAGCACCCAACGTACTGAGCATCGAGGACCCCGAGCACTGAGCACCCAGCACCCTGAGTACTGAGCACCCAGCACCCCGAGCACTGAGGACCCAGCACCCTGAGTACTGAGCACCGCGCACCCTGAGTACTGAGCACCCAGCACCCCCGAGCACTGAGCACCCAGCACCCCGAGCACTGAGCACCCAGCACCCTGGGCACTGAGCACCCTGAGGACTGAGCACCCAGCACCCTGAGTACTGAGCACCCAGCATCCTGATTACTGAGCACCGATCACCGTGAGCACTGAGCACCCAGCAACCCGAGCACTGAGCACCCAGCACCCTGAGTACTGAGCACCCTGAGTACTGAGCACCCAGCACCCCGAGCACTGAGCACCCTGCACCCTGATTACTGAGCACCCTGAGTACTGAGCACCCAGCACCCTGAGCACTGAGCACCCAGCACCGTGAGTACTGAGCACCCAGCACCCTGAGCACTGAGCACCCAGCACCCTGAGTACTGAGCACCCAGCACCCTGAGTACTTAGCACCCAGCACCCTGAGCACTGAGCACCCAGCACCCTGAGTACTGAGCACCAAGCACCCTGAGTCCTGAGCACCCAGCACCCTGAGTACTGAGCACCCAGCACCCTGAGTACTGAGCACCGAGCACCCCGAGTACTGAGCACCCAGCACCCTGAGCACTGAGCACCCAGCACCCTGAGTACTGAGCACCCAGCACACTGAGTACTGAGCACCCAGCACCCTGAGCACTGAGCACCCTGAGTACTGAGCACTAAGCACCCTGAGCGCTGAGCACCCAGCACCCCAAGCACGGAGCACCCAGGACCCCGAGCACTGAGTACTGAGCACCCAGCACCCTGAGTACTGAGCACCAAGCTCCCCGAGCACTGAGCACCCTGAGTACTGAGCACCCAGCACCCCGAGCACTGAGCACCCAGCACCCTGAGTAATGAGCACCCAGCACCCCGAGTACTGAGCACCCAGCACCGTGAGTACTGAGCACCCAGCACCCGGAGTACTGAGCACCCAGCACCCTGAGCACTGAGCACAAAGCACGCTGAGTACTGAGCACTGAGCACCCTGAGTACTGAGCACCAAGGACCCTGAGTACTGAGCACCCAGCACCCTGAGCACTGAGCACCCAGCACCCCGAGCACTGAGCACCCAGCACCCCGAGCACTGAGCACCCAGCACCCTGAGCACTGTGCACCCAGCACCCCGAGTACTGAGCACCCAGCACCCTGAGTACTGAGCACCCAGCACAACGAGCACTGAGCACCCAGCACCCTGAGCACTGTGCACCCAGCACCCCGAGTACTGAGCACCCAGCACCCTGAGTACTGAGCACCCAGCACAACGAGCACTGAGCACCCAGCACCCTGAGTACTGAGCACCCAGCACACTGAGTACTGAGCACCCAGCACCCCGAGCACGGAGCACCCTGAGTACTGAGCACTAAGCACCCTGAGCGCTGAGCACCCAGCACCCCAAGCACGGAGCACCCAGGACCCCGAGCACTGAGTACTGAGCACCCAGCACCCTGAGTACTGAGCACCAAGCTCCCCGAGCACTGAGCACCCTGAGTACTGAGCACCCAGTACCCCGATAACAGAGCACCCAGCACCCTCAGCACTGTGCACCCAGCACCCCGAGCACTGAGCACCCAGCACCCTGCGTACTGAGCACCCTGAGTACTGAGCACCGATCACCCTGAGCACTGAGCACCCAGCACCCTGAGCACTGAGCACCCAGCACCCTGAGTACTGAGCACCGAGCACCCCGAGCACTGAGCACCCAGCACCCTGATCACTGAGCACCCAGCACGAAGAGTACTGAGCACCGAGCATCCTGAGCACTGAGCACCGAGCACCCCGAACACTGAGCACCCAGCACCCTGAGGACTGAGCACCCAGCACCAAGAGTACTGAGCACCGAGCACCCCGAGCACTGAGCACCGAGCACCCCGAGCACTGAGCAACCAGCACCCTGAGTACTGAGCACCCAGCACCCCGAGCACTGAGCACCCAGCACCCTGAGTAATGAGCACCCAGCACCCCGAGTACTGAGCACCCAGCACCGTGAGTACTGAGCACCCAGCACCCTGAGTACTGAGCACCCAGCACCCTGAGCACTGAGCACAAAGCACGCTGAGTACTGAGCACTGAGCACCCTGAGTACTGAGCACCAAGGACCCTGAGTACTGAGCACCCAGCACCCTGAGCACTGAGCACAAAGCACTCTGAGTACTGAGCGCTGAGCACCCTGAGTACTGAGCACCGAGCACCCTGAGTACTGAGCACTCAGCACCCTGAGCACTGAGCACCCAGCACCCTGAGCACTGAGCACCCAGCACCCCGAGCACTGAGCACCCAGCACCCTGAGCACTGAGCACCCAGCACCCCGAGTACTGAGCACCCAGCACCCTGAGTACTGAGTACCCAGCACAACGAGCACTGAGCACCCAGCACCCCGAGCACTGAGCAACCAGCACCCCGAGAATGAGCACCCAGCACCCTGAGTACTGAGAACCGAGCACCCTGAGTACTGAGCACCCAGCACGCTGAGCACTGAGCACCCAGCACCCCGATTACTGAGCAAACAGCACACCGAGCACTGAGCACCCAGCACCCCGAGAATGAGCACCCAGCACACTGAGTACTGAGCACCCAGCACCCTGAGTACTGAGCACCCAGCACAACGAGCACTGAGCACCCTGAGTACTGAGCACCCAGCACCCTGAGTACTGAGCACTAAGCATCCAGAGCGCTGAGCACCCAGCACCCCAAGCACGGAGCACCCAGGACACCGAGCACTGAGTAATGAGCACCCAGCACCCTGAGTACTGAGCACCGAGCTGCCTGAGCACTGAGCACCCTGAGTACTGAGCACCCAGCACCCCGATCACAGAGCAGCCAGCACCCTCAGCACTGAGCACCCAGCACCCTGAGTACTGAGCACCCTGAGGACTGAGCACCGATCACCCTGAGCACTGAGCACCCATCACCCTGAGTACTGAGCACCCAGCACCCTGAGTACTGAGCACCGAGCACCCCGAGTACTGAGCACCCAGCACCCTGAGCACTGAGCACCTAGCACCCCGAGTACTGAGCACGCAGCACCCTGAGTACTGAGCACCCAGCACCCCGAGCCCTGAGCAACCAGCACCCTGAGCACTGAGCACCCTGAGGACTGAGCACCCAGCACCCTGAGTACTGAGCACCCTGAGTACTGAGCACCCAGCACCCTGAGTACTGAGCACCCAGCACCCTGAGCACTGAGCACCCAGAACCCACAGTACTGAGCACCGAGCACCCTGAGTACTGAGCACCCAGCACCCTGAGCACTGAGCACACAGCACCCTGAGTACTGAGCACCCAGCAACCTGAGTACTTAGCACCCAGCACCCTGAGCACTGAGCACCCAGCACCCTCAGTACTGAGCACCGAGCACCCTGAGTACTGAGCACCCAGCACCCTGAGTACTGAGCACCCAGGACCCTCAGTACTGAGCACCGAGCACCCCGAGTACTGAGCACCCAGCACCCTGAGCACTGAGCACCCAGCACCCTGAGTACTGAGCACCCAGCACCCTGAGTACTGAGCACCCAGCACCCCGAGCACTGAGCACCCTGAATACTGAGCACCCAGCACCCTGAGTACTGAGCACCCAGCACCCTGAGTACTGAGCACTAAGCACCCAGAGCGCTGAGCACCCAGCACCCCAAGCACGGAGCACACAGGACCCCGAGCACTGAGTACTGAGCACCCAGCACCCTGAGTACTGAGCACCGAGCTCCCCGAGCACTGAGCACCCTGAGTACTGAGCACCCAGCACCCCGATAACAGAGCACCCAGCACCCTCAGCACTGTGCACCCAGCACCCCGAGCACTGAGCACCCAGCACCCTGCGTACTGAGCACCCTGAGTACTGAGCACCGATCACCCTGAGCACTGAGCACCCAGGACCCTGAGCACTGAGCACCCAGCACCCTGAGTACTGAGCACCGAGCACCCCGAGCACTGAGCACCCAGCACCCTGATCACTGAGCACCCAGCACGAAGAGTACTGAGCACCGAGCATCCTGAGCACTGAGCACCGAGCACCCCGAACACTGAGCACCCAGCACCCTGAGGACTGAGCACCCAGCACCAAGAGTACTGAGCACCGAGCACCCCGAGCACTGAGCACCGAGCACCCCAAGCACTGAGCAACCAGCACCCTGAGTACTGAGCACCCAGCACCCCGAGCACTGAGCACCCAGCACCCTGAGTAATGAGCACCCAGCACCCCGAGTACTGAGCACCCAGCACCGTGAGTACTGAGCACCCAGCACCCTGAGTACTGAGCACCCAGCACCCTGAGTACTGAGCACCGAGCACCCCGAGTACTGAGCACCCAGCAACCCGAGCACTGAGCACACAGCACCCTGAACACTGAGCACCCAGCACCCCAAGCACTGAGCACCCAGCAACCTGAGTACTGAGCACCCAGCACCCTGAGTACTGAGCACCCAGCACCCTGAGTACTGAGCACCCAGCACCCTGAGCACTGAGCACAAAGCACACTGAGTACTGAGCACCCTGAGTACTGAGCACCAAGGACCCTGAGCACTGAGCACCCAGCACGCTGAGTACTGAGCGCTGAGCACCCTGAGTACTGAGCACCGAGCACCCTGAGTACTGAGCACCCAGCACCCTGAGCACTGAGCAGCCAGCACCCTGAGCACTGAGCACCCAGCACCCCGAGCACTGAGCACCCAGCACCCTGAGCACTGAGCACCCAGCACCCCGAGTACTGAGCACCCAGCACCCTGAGTACTGAGCACCCAGCACCCCGAGCACTGAGCACCCAGCACCCCGAGCACTGAGAACCCAGCAACCCGAGAATTAGCACCCAGCACCCTGAGTACTGAGAACCAAGTACCCTGAATACTGAGCACCCAGCACGCTGAGCACTGAGCACCCAGCACCCCGAGTACTGAGCAAACAGCACACCGAGCACTGAGCACCCAGCACCCCGAGAATGAGCACCCAGCACCCTGAGTACTAAGCACCCAGCACCCTGCGTACTGAGCACCCTGAGTACTGAGCACCGATCACCCTGAGCACTGAGCACCCAGCACCCTGAGCACTGAGCACCCAGCACCCTGAGTACTGAGCACCGAGCACCCCGAGCACTGAGCACCCAGCACCCTGATCACTGAGCACCCAGCACGAAGAGTACTGAGCACCGAGCATCCTGAGCACTGAGCACCGAGCACCCCGAACACTGAGCACCCAGCACCCTGAGGACTGAGCACCCAGCACCAAGAGTACTGAGCACCGAGCACCCCGAGCACTGAGCACCGAGCACCCCAAGCACTGAGCAACCAGCACCCTGAGTACTGAGCACCCAGCACCCCGAGCACTGAGCACCCAGCACCCTGAGTAATGAGCACCCAGCACCCCGAGTACTGAGCACCCAGCACCGTGAGTACTGAGCACCCAGCACCCTGAGTACTGAGCACCCAGCACCCTGAGCACTGAGCACAAAGCACGCTGAGTACTGAGCACTGAGCACCCTGAGTACTGAGCACCAAGGACCCTGAGTACTGAGCACCCAGCACCCTGAGCACTGAGCACAAAGCACTCTGAGTACTGAGCGCTGAGCACCCTGAGTACTGAGCACCGAGCACCCTGAGTACTGAGCACTCAGCACCCTGAGCACTGAGCACCCAGCACCCTGAGCACTGAGCACCCAGCACCCCGAGCACTGAGCACCCAGCACCCTGAGCACTGAGCACCCAGCACCCCGAGTACTGAGCACCCAGCACCCTGAGTACTGAGTACCCAGCACAACGAGCACTGAGCACCCAGCACCCCGAGCACTGAGCAACCAGCACCCCGAGAATGAGCACCCAGCACCCTGAGTACTGAGAACCGAGCACCCTGAGTACTGAGCACCCAGCACGCTGAGCACTGAGCACCCAGCACCCCGATTACTGAGCAAACAGCACACCGAGCACTGAGCACCCAGCACCCCGAGAATGAGCACCCAGCACACTGAGTACTGAGCACCCAGCACCCTGAGTACTGAGCACCCAGCACAACGAGCACTGAGCACCCTGAGTACTGAGCACCCAGCACCCTGAGTACTGAGCACTAAGCATCCAGAGCGCTGAGCACCCAGCACCCCAAGCACGGAGCACCCAGGACACCGAGCACTGAGTAATGAGCACCCAGCACCCTGAGTACTGAGCACCGAGCTGCCTGAGCACTGAGCACCCTGAGTACTGAGCACCCAGCACCCCGATCACAGAGCAGCCAGCACCCTCAGCACTGAGCTCCCATCACCCCGAGCACTGAGCACCCAGCACCCTGAGTACTGAGCACCCTGAGGACTGAGCACCGATCACCCTGAGCACTGAGCACCCATCACCCTGAGTACTGAGCACCCAGCACCCTGAGTACTGAGCACCGAGCACCCCGAGTACTGAGCACCCAGCACCCTGAGCACTGAGCACCTAGCACCCCGAGTACTGAGCACGCAGCACCCTGAGTACTGAGCACCCAGCACCCCGAGCCCTGAGCAACCAGCACCCTGAGCACTGAGCACCCTGAGGACTGAGCACCCAGCACCCTGAGTACTGAGCACCCTGAGTACTGAGCACCCAGCACCCTGAGAACTGAGCACCCAGCACCCTGAGCACTGAGCACCCAGAACCCTGAGTACTGAGCACCGAGCACCCTGAGTACTGAGCACCCAGCACCCTGAGCACTGAGCACACAGCACCCTGAGTACTGAGCACCCAGCAACCTGAGTACTTAGCACCCAGCACCCTGAGCACTGAGCACCCAGCACCCTCAGTACTGAGCACCGAGCACCCTGAGTACTGAGCACCCAGCACCCTGAGTACTGAGCACCCAGGACCCTCAGTACTGAGCACCGAGCACCCCGAGTACTGAGCACCCAGCACCCTGAGCACTGAGCACCCAGCACCCTGAGTACTGAGCACCCAGCACCCTGAGTACTGAGCACCCAGCACCCCGAGCACTGAGCACCCTGAATACTGAGCACCCAGCACCCTGAGTACTGAGCACCCAGCACCCTGAGTACTGAGCACTAAGCACCCAGAGCGCTGAGCACCCAGCACCCCAAGCACGGAGCACACAGGACCCCGAGCACTGAGTACTGAGCACCCAGCACCCTGAGTACTGAGCACCGAGCTCCCCGAGCACTGAGCACCCTGAGTACTGAGCACCCAGCACCCCGATAACAGAGCACCCAGCACCCTCAGCACTGTGCACCCAGCACCCCGAGCACTGAGCACCCAGCACCCTGCGTACTGAGCACCCTGAGTACTGAGCACCGATCACCCTGAGCACTGAGCACCCAGCACCCTGAGCACTGAGCACCCAGCACCCTGAGTACTGAGCACCGAGCACCCCGAGCACTGAGCACCCAGCACCCTGATCACTGAGCACCCAGCACGAAGAGTACTGAGCACCGAGCATCCTGAGCACTGAGCACCGAGCACCCCGAACACTGAGCACCCAGCACCCTGAGGACTGAGCACCCAGCACCAAGAGTACTGAGCACCGAGCACCCCGAGCACTGAGCACCGAGCACCCCAAGCACTGAGCAACCAGCACCCTGAGTACTGAGCACCCAGCACCCCGAGCACTGAGCACCCAGCACCCTGAGTAATGAGCACCCAGCACCCCGAGTACTGAGCACCCAGCACCGTGAGTACTGAGCACCCAGCACCCTGAGTACTGAGCACCCAGCACCCTGAGCACTGAGCACAAAGCACGCTGAGTACTGAGCACTGAGCACCCTGAGTACTGAGCACCAAGGACCCTGAGTACTGAGCACCCAGCACCCTGAGCACTGAGCACAAAGCACTCTGAGTACTGAGCGCTGAGCACCCTGAGTACTGAGCACCGAGCACCCTGAGCACTGAGCACTCAGCACCCTGAGCACTGAGCACCCAGCACCCTGAGCACTGAGCACCCAGCACCCCGAGCACTGAGCACCCAGCACCCTGAACACTGAGCACCCAGCACCCCGAGTACTGAGCACCCAGCAACCCGAGCACTGAGCACACAGCACCCTGAACACTGAGCACCCAGCACCCCAAGCACTGAGCACCCAGCAACCTGAGTACTGAGCACCCAGCACCCTGAGTACTGAGCACCCAGCACCCTGAGTACTGAGCACCCAGCACCCTGAGCACTGAGCACAAAGCACACTGAGTACTGAGCACCGTGAGTACTGAGCACCAAGGACCCTGAGCACTGAGCACCCAGCACGCTGAGTACTGAGCGCTGAGCACCCTGAGTACTGAGCACCCAGCACCCTGAGTACTGAGCACCCAGCACCCTGAGCACTGAGCAGCCAGCACCCTGAGCACTGAGCACCCAGCACCCCGAGCACTGAGCACCCAGCACCCTGAGCACTGAGCACCCAGCACCCCGAGTACTGAGCACCCAGCACCCTGAGTACTGAGCACCCAGCACCCCGAGCACTGAGCACCCAGCACCCCGAGCACTGAGAACCCAGCACCCCGAGAATTAGCACCCAGCACCCTGAGTACTGAGAACCAAGTACCCTGAATACTGAGCACCCAGCACGCTGAGCACTGAGCACCCAGCACCCCGAGTACTGAGCAAACAGCACACCGAGCACTGAGCACCCAGCACCCCGAGAATGAGCACCCAGCACCCTGAGTACTAAGCACCCAGCACCCTGAGTACTGAGCACCCTGAGGACTGAGCACCGATCACCCTGAGCACTGAGCACCCAGCACCCTGAGTACTGAGCACCCAGCACCCTGAGTACTGAGCACCGAGCACCCCGAGTACTGAGCACCCAGCACCCTGAGCACTGAGCACCGATCACCCTGAGCACTGAGCACCCAGCACCCTGAGTACTGAGCACCCAGCACCCTGAGTACTGAGCAAAGAGCACCCCGAGCACTGAGCACGCAGCACCCTGAGTACTGAGCACCCAGCACCCCGTGCCCTGAGCACCCAGCACCCTGAGTACTGAGCACCCTGAGTACTGAGCACCTAGCACCCCGAGCACTGAGCACCCAGCACCCTGAGCACTGAGCACCCTGCACCCTGAGTACTGAGCATCAAGCACCCTGAGCACTGAGCACCCAGCACCCTGAGCACTGAGCACCCAGCACCCTGAGTACTGAGCACCCAACGTACTGAGCATCGAGGACCCCGAGCACTGAGCACCCAGCACCCTGAGTACTGAGCACCCAGCACCCCGAGCACTGAGCACCCAGCACCCCGAGCACTGAGCACCCAGCACCCCGAGCACTGAGCACCCAGCACCCTGGGCACTGAGCACCCTGAGGACTGAGCACCCAGCACCCTGAGTACTGAGCACCCAGCATCCTGATTACTGAGCACCGATCACCGTGAGCACTGAGCACCCAGCAACCCGAGCACTGAGCACCCAGCACCCTGAGTACTGAGCACCCTGAGTACTGAGCACCCAGCACCCCGAGCACTGAGCACCCTGCACCCTGAGTACTGAGCACCCTGAGTACTGAGCACCCAGCACCCTGAGCACTGAGCACCCAGCACCGTGAGTACTGAGCACCCAGCACCCTGAGCACTGAGCACCCAGCACCCTGAGTACTGAGCACCCAGCACCCTGAGTACTTAGCACCCAGCACCCTGAGCACTGAGCACCCAGCACCCTGAGTACTGAGCACCAAGCACCCTGAGTCCTGAGCACCCAGCACCCTGAGTACTGAGCACCCAGCACCCTGAGTACTGAGCACCGAGCACCCCGAGTACTGAGCACCCAGCACCCTGAGCACTGAGCACCCAGCACCCTGAGTACTGAGCACCCAGCACACTGAGTACTGAGCACCCAGCACCCCGAGCACTGAGCACCCTGAGTACTGAGCACTAAGCACCCTGAGCGCTGAGCACCCAGCACCCCAAGCACGGAGCACCCAGGACCCCGAGCACTGAGTACTGAGCACCCAGCACCCTGAGTACTGAGCACCAAGCTCCCCGAGCACTGAGCACCCTGAGTACTGAGCACCCAGCACCCCGAGCACTGAGCACCCAGCACCCTGAGTAATGAGCACCCAGCACCCCGAGTACTGAGCACCCAGCACCGTGAGTACTGAGCACCCAGCACCCGGAGTACTGAGCACCCAGCACCCTGAGCACTGAGCACAAAGCACGCTGAGTACTGAGCACTGAGCACCCTGAGTACTGAGCACCAAGGAACCTGAGTACTGAGCACCCAGCACCCTGAGCACTGAGCACCCAGCACCCTGAGCACTGAGCACCCAGCACCCCGAGCACTGAGCACCCAGCACCCTGAGCACTGTGCACCCAGCACCCCGAGTACTGAGCACCCAGCACCCTGAGTACTGAGCACCCAGCACAACGAGCACTGAGCACCCAGCACCCTGAGCACTGTGCACCCAGCACCCCGAGTACTGAGCACCCAGCACCCTGAGTACTGAGCACCCAGCACAACGAGCACTGAGCACCCAGCACCCTGAGTACTGAGCACCCAGCACACTGAGTACTGAGCACCCAGCACCCCGAGCACGGAGCACCCTGAGTACTGAGCACTAAGCACCCTGAGCGCTGAGCACCCAGCACCCCAAGCACGGAGCACCCAGGACCCCGAGCACTGAGTACTGAGCACCCAGCACCCTGAGTACTGAGCACCAAGCTCCCCGAGCACTGAGCACCCTGAGTACTGAGCACCCAGCACCCCGATAACAGAGCACCCAGCACCCTCAGCACTGTGCACCCAGCACCCCGAGCACTGAGCACCCAGCACCCTGCGTACTGAGCACCCTGAGTACTGAGCACCGATCACCCTGAGCACTGAGCACCCAGCACCCTGAGCACTGAGCACCCAGCACCCTGAGTACTGAGCACCGAGCACCCCGAGCACTGAGCACCCAGCACCCTGATCACTGAGCACCCAGCACGAAGAGTACTGAGCACCGAGCATCCTGAGCACTGAGCACCGAGCACCCCGAACACTGAGCACCCAGCACCCTGAGGACTGAGCACCCAGCACCAAGAGTACTGAGCACCGAGCACCCCGAGCACTGAGCACCGAGCACCCCAAGCACTGAGCAACCAGCACCCTGAGTACTGAGCACCCAGCACCCCGAGCACTGAGCACCCAGCACCCTGAGTAATGAGCACCCAGCACCCCGAGTACTGAGCACCCAGCACCGTGAGTACTGAGCACCCAGCACCCTGAGTACTGAGCACCCAGCACCCTGAGCACTGAGCACAAAGCACGCTGAGTACTGAGCACTGAGCACCCTGAGTACTGAGCACCAAGGACCCTGAGTACTGAGCACCCAGCACCCTGAGCACTGAGCACAAAGCACTCTGAGTACTGAGCGCTGAGCACCCTGAGTACTGAGCACCGAGCACCCTGAGTACTGAGCACTCAGCACCCTGAGCACTGAGCACCCAGCACCCTGAGCACTGAGCACCCAGCACCCCGAGCACTGAGCACCCAGCACCCTGAGCACTGAGCACCCAGCACCCCGAGTACTGAGCACCCAGCACCCTGAGTACTGAGTACCCAGCACAACGAGCACTGAGCACCCAGCACCCCGAGCACTGAGCAACCAGCACCCCGAGAATGAGCACCCAGCACCCTGAGTACTGAGAACCGAGCACCCTGAGTACTGAGCACCCAGCACGCTGAGCACTGAGCACCCAGCACCCCGATTACTGAGCAAACAGCACACCGAGCACTGAGCACCCAGCACCCCGAGAATGAGCACCCAGCACACTGAGTACTGAGCACCCAGCACCCTGAGTACTGAGCACCCAGCACAACGAGCACTGAGCACCCTGAGTACTGAGCACCCAGCACCCTGAGTACTGAGCACTAAGCATCCAGAGCGCTGAGCACCCAGCACCCCAAGCACGGAGCACCCAGGACACCAAGCACTGAGTAATGAGCACCCAGCACCCTGAGTACTGAGCACCGAGCTGCCTGAGCACTGAGCACCCTGAGTACTGAGCACCCAGCACCCCGATCACAGAGCAGCCAGCACCCTCAGCACTGAGCTCCCATCACCCCGAGCACTGAGCACCCAGCACCCTGAGTACTGAGCACCCTGAGGACTGAGCACCGATCACCCTGAGCACTGAGCACCCATCACCCTGAGTACTGAGCACCCAGCACCCTGAGTACTGAGCACCGAGCACCCCGAGAACTGAGCACCCAGCACCCTGAGCACTGAGCACCTAGCACCCCGAGTACTGAGCACGCAGCACCCTGAGTACTGAGCACCCAGCACCCCGAGCCCTGAGCAACCAGCACCCTGAGCACTGAGCACCCTGAGGACTGAGCACCCAGCACCCTGAGTACTGAGCACCCTGAGTACTGAGCACCCAGCACCCTGAGTACTGAGCACCCAGCACCCTGAGCACTGAGCACCCAGAACCCTGAGTACTGAGCACCGAGCACCCTGAGTACTGAGCACCCAGCACCCTGAGCACTGAGCACACAGCACCCTGAGTACTGAGCACCCAGCAACCTGAGTACTTAGCACCCAGCACCCTGAGCACTGAGCACCCAGCACCCTCAGTACTGAGCACCGAGCACCCTGAGTACTGAGCACCCAGCACCCTGAGTACTGAGCACCCAGGACCCTCAGTACTGAGCACCGAGCACCCCGAGTACTGAGCACCCAGCACCCTGAGCACTGAGCACCCAGCACCCTGAGTACTGAGCACCCAGCACCCTGAGTACTGAGCACCCAGCACCCCGAGCACTGAGCACCCTGAATACTGAGCACCCAGCACCCTGAGTACTGAGCACCCAGCACCCTGAGTACTGAGCACTAAGCACCCAGAGCGCTGAGCACCCAGCACCCCAAGCACGGAGCACACAGGACCCCGAGCACTGAGTACTGAGCACCCAGCACCCTGAGTACTGAGCACCGAGCTCCCCGAGCACTGAGCACCCTGAGTACTGAGCACCCAGCACCCCGATAACAGAGCACCCAGCACCCTCAGCACTGTGCACCCAGCACCCCGAGCACTGAGCACCCAGCACCCTGCGTACTGAGCACCCTGAGTACTGAGCACCGATCACCCTGAGCACTGAGCACCCAGCACCCTGAGCACTGAGCACCCAGCACCCTGAGTACTGAGCACCGAGCACCCCGAGCACTGAGCACCCAGCACCCTGATCACTGAGCACCCAGCACGAAGAGTACTGAGCACCGAGCATCCTGAGCACTGAGCACCGAGCACCCCGAACACTGAGCACCCAGCACCCTGAGGACGGAGCACCCAGCACCAAGAGTACTGAGCACCGAGCACCCCGAGCACTGAGCACCGAGCACCCCAAGCACTGAGCAACCAGCACCCTGAGTACTGAGCACCCAGCACCCCGAGCACTGAGCACCCAGCACCCTGAGTAATGAGCACCCAGCACCCCGAGTACTGAGCACCCAGCACCGTGAGTACTGAGCACCCAGCACCCTGAGTACTGAGCACCCAGCACCCTGAGCACTGAGCACAAAGCACGCTGAGTACTGAGCACTGAGCACCCTGAGTACTGAGCACCAAGGACCCTGAGTACTGAGCACCCAGCACCCTGAGCACTGAGCACAAAGCACTCTGAGTACTGAGCGCTGAGCACCCTGAGTACTGAGCACCGAGCACCCTGAGTACTGAGCACTCAGCACCCTGAGCACTGAGCACCCAGCACCCCGAGTACTGAGCACCCAGCACCCTGAGTACTGAGTACCCAGCACAACGAGCACTGAGCACCCAGCACCCCGAGCACTGAGCAACCAGCACCCCGAGAATGAGCACCCAGCACCCTGAGTACTGAGAACCGAGCACCCTGAGTACTGAGCACCCAGCACGCTGAGCACTGAGCACCCAGCACCCCGATTACTGAGCAAACAGCACACCGAGCACTGAGCACCAAGCACCCCGAGAATGAGCACCCAGCACACTGAGTACTGAGCACCCAGCACCCTGAGTACTGAGCACCCAGCACAACGAGCACTGAGCACCCTGAGTACTGAGCACCCAGCACCCTGAGTACTGAGCACTAAGCATCCAGAGCGCTGAGCACCCAGCACCCCAAGCACGGAGCACCCAGGACACCGAGCACTGAGTAATGAGCACCCAGCACCCTGAGTACTGAGCACCGAGCTGCCTGAGCACTGAGCACCCTGAGTACTGAGCACCCAGCACCCCGATCACAGAGCAGCCAGCACCCTCAGCACTGAGCTCCCATCACCCCGAGCACTGAGCACCCAGCACCCTGAGTACTGAGCACCCTGAGGACTGAGCACCGATCACCCTGAGCACTGAGCACCCATCACCCTGAGTACTGAGCACCCAGCACCCTGAGTACTGAGCACCGAGCACCCCGAGTACTGAGCACCCAGCACCCTGAGCACTGAGCACCTAGCACCCCGAGTACTGAGCACGCAGCACCCTGAGTACTGAGCACCCAGCACCCCGAGCCCTGAGCAACCAGCACCCTGAGCACTGAGCACCCTGAGGACTGAGCACCCAGCACCCTGAGTACTGAGCACCCTGAGTACTGAGCACCCAGCACCCTGAGTACTGAGCACCCAGCACCCTGAGCACTGAGCACCCAGAACCCTGAGTACTGAGCACCGAGCACCCTGAGTACTGAGCACCCAGCACCCTGAGCACTGAGCACACAGCACCCTGAGTACTGAGCACCCAGCAACCTGAGTACTTAGCACCCAGCACCCTGAGCACTGAGCACCCAGCACCCTCAGTACTGAGCACCGAGCACCCTGAGTACTGAGCACCCAGCACCCTGAGTACTGAGCACCCAGGACCCTCAGTACTGAGCACCGAGCACCCCGAGTACTGAGCACCCAGCACCCTGAGCACTGAGCACCCAGCACCCTGAGTACTGAGCACCCAGCACCCTGAGTACTGAGCACCCAGCACCCCGAGCACTGAGCACCCTGAATACTGAGCACCCAGCACCCTGAGTACTGAGCACCCAGCACCCTGAGTACTGAGCACTAAGCACCCAGAGCGCTGAGCACCCAGCACCCCAAGCACGGAGCACACAGGACCCCGAGCACTGAGTACTGAGCACCCAGCACCCTGAGTACTGAGCACCGAGCTCCCCGAGCACTGAGCACCCTGAGTACTGAGCACCCAGCACCCCGATAACAGAGCACCCAGCACCCTCAGCACTGTGCACCCAGCACCCCGAGCACTGAGCACCCAGCACCCTGCGTACTGAGCACCCTGAGTACTGAGCACCGATCACCCTGAGCACTGAGCACCCAGCACCCTGAGCACTGAGCACCCAGCACCCTGAGTACTGAGCACCGAGCACCCCGAGCACTGAGCACCCAGCACCCTGATCACTGAGCACCCAGCACGAAGAGTACTGAGCACCGAGCATCCTGAGCACTGAGCACCGAGCACCCCGAACACTGAGCACCCAGCACCCTGAGGACGGAGCACCCAGCACCAAGAGTACTGAGCACCGAGCACCCCGAGCACTGAGCACCGAGCACCCCAAGCACTGAGCAACCAGCACCCTGAGTACTGAGCACCCAGCACCCCGAGCACTGAGCACCCAGCACCCTGAGTAATGAGCACCCAGCACCCCGAGTACTGAGCACCCAGCACCGTGAGTACTGAGCACCCAGCACCCTGAGTACTGAGCACCCAGCACCCTGAGCACTGAGCACAAAGCACGCTGAGTACTGAGCACTGAGCACCCTGAGTACTGAGCACCAAGGACCCTGAGTACTGAGCACCCAGCACCCTGAGCACTGAGCACAAAGCACTCTGAGTACTGAGCGCTGAGCACCCTGAGTACTGAGCACCGAGCACCCTGAGTACTGAGCACTCAGCACCCTGAGCACTGAGCACCCAGCACCCCGAGTACTGAGCACCCAGCACCCTGAGTACTGAGTACCCAGCACAACGAGCACTGAGCACCCAGCACCCCGAGCACTGAGCAACCAGCACCCCGAGAATGAGCACCCAGCACCCTGAGTACTGAGAACCGAGCACCCTGAGTACTGAGCACCCAGCACGCTGAGCACTGAGCACCCAGCACCCCGATTACTGAGCAAACAGCACACCGAGCACTGAGCACCAAGCACCCCGAGAATGAGCACCCAGCACACTGAGTACTGAGCACCCAGCACCCTGAGTACTGAGCACCCAGCACAACGAGCACTGAGCACCCTGAGTACTGAGCACCCAGCACCCTGAGTACTGAGCACTAAGCATCCAGAGCGCTGAGCACCCAGCACCCCAAGCACGGAGCACCCAGGACACCGAGCACTGAGTAATGAGCACCCAGCACCCTGAGTACTGAGCACCGAGCTGCCTGAGCACTGAG
The DNA here is from genome assembly GCF_018167655.1 of Microtus oregoni. NCBI lineage: Eukaryota > Metazoa > Chordata > Mammalia > Rodentia > Cricetidae > Microtus > Microtus oregoni. The sequence goes on along the minus strand of NW_024544151.1, from coordinate 6,670,039 downwards.
CACCCTGAGTACTGAGCACCCAGCACCCCGATCACAGAGCAGCCAGCACCCTCAGCACTGAGCTCCCATCACCCCGAGCACTGAGCACCCAGCACCCTGAGTACTGAGCACCCTGAGGACTGAGCACCGATCACCCTGAGCACTGAGCACCCATCACCCTGAGTACTGAGCACCCAGCACCCTGAGTACTGAGCACCGAGCACCCCGAGTACTGAGCACCCAGCACCCTGAGCACTGAGCACCTAGCACCCCGAGTACTGAGCACGCAGCACCCTGAGTACTGAGCACCCAGCACCCCGAGCCCTGAGCAACCAGCACCCTGAGCACTGAGCACCCTGAGGACTGAGCACCCAGCACACTGAGTACTGAGCACCCTGAGTACTGAGCACCCAGCACCCTGAGTACTGAGCACCCAGCACCCTGAGCACTGAGCACCCAGAACCCTGAGTACTGAGCACCGAGCACCCTGAGTACTGAGCACGCAGCACCCTGAGCACTGAGCACACAGCACCCTGAGTACTGAGCACCCAGCAACCTGAGTACTTAGCACCCAGCACCCTGAGCACTGAGCACCCAGCACCCTCAGTACTGAGCACCGAGCACCCTGAGTACTGAGCACCCAGCACCCTGAGTACTGAGCACCCAGGACCCTCAGTACTGAGCACCGAGCACCCCGAGTACTGAGCACCCAGCACCCTGAGCACTGAGCACCCAGCACCCTGAGTACTGAGCACCCAGCACCCTGAGTACTGAGCACCCAGCACCCCGAGCACTGAGCACCCTGAATACTGAGCACCCAGCACCCTGAGTACTGAGCACCCAGCACCCTGAGTACTGAGCACTAAGCACCCAGAGCGCTGAGCACCCAGCACCCCAAGCACGGAGCACACAGGACACCGAGCACTGAGTACTGAGCACCCAGCACCCTGAGTACTGAGCACCGAGCTCCCCGAGCACTGAGCACCCTGAGTACTGAGCACCCAGCACCCCGATAACAGAGCACCCAGCACCCTCAGCACTGTGCACCCAGCACCCCGAGCACTGAGCACCCAGCACCCTGCGTACTGAGCACCCTGAGTACTGAGCACCGATCACCCTGAGCACTGAGCACCCAGCACCCTGAGCACTGAGCACCCAGCACCCTGAGTACTGAGCACCGAGCACCCCGAGCACTGAGCACCCAGCACCCTGATCACTGAGCACCCAGCACGAAGAGTACTGAGCACCGAGCATCCTGAGCACTGAGCACCGAGCACCCCGAACACTGAGCACGAAGCACCCTGAGGACTGAGCACCCAGCACCAAGAGTACTGAGCACCGAGCACCCCGAGCACTGAGCACCGAGCACCCCAAGCACTGAGCAACCAGCACCCTGAGTACTGAGCACCCAGCACCCCGAGCACTGAGCACCCAGCACCCTGAGTAATGAGCACCCAGCACCCCGAGTACTGAGCACCCAGCACCGTGAGTACTGAGCACCCAGCACCCTGAGTACTGAGCACCCAGCACCCTGAGCACTGAGCACAAAGCACGCTGAGTACTGAGCACTGAGCACCCTGAGTACTGAGCACCAAGGACCCTGAGTACTGAGCACCCAGCACCCTGAGCACTGAGCACAAAGCACTCTGAGTACTGAGCGCTGAGCACCCTGAGTACTGAGCACCGAGCACCCTGAGTACTGAGCACTCAGCACCCTGAGCACTGAGCACCCAGCACCCTGAGCACTGAGCACCCAGCACCCCGAGCACTGAGCACCCAGCACCCTGAGCACTGAGCACCCAGCACCCCGAGTACTGAGCACCCAGCACCCTGAGTACTGAGTACCCAGCACAACGAGCACTGAGCACCCAGCACCCCGAGCACTGAGCAACCAGCACCCCGAGAATGAGCACCCAGCACCCTGAGTACTGAGAACCGAGCACCCTGAGTACTGAGCACACAGCACGCTGAGCACTGAGCACCCAGCACCCCGATTACTGAGCAAACAGCACACCGAGCACTGAGCACCCAGCACCCCGAGAATGAGCACCCAGCACACTGAGTACTGAGCACCCAGCACCCTGAGTACTGAGCACCCAGCACAACGAGCACTGAGCACCCTGAGTACTGAGCACCCAGCACCCTGAGTACTGAGCACTAAGCATCCAGAGCGCTGAGCACCCAGCACCCCAAGCACGGAGCACCCAGGACACCAAGCACTGAGTAATGAGCACCCAGCACCCTGAGTACTGAGCACCGAGCTGCCTGAGCACTGAGCACCCTGAGTACTGAGCACCCAGCACCCCGATCACAGAGCAGCCAGCACCCTCAGCACTGAGCTCCCATCACCCCGAGCACTGAGCACCCAGCACCCTGAGTACTGAGCACCCTGAGGACTGAGCACCGATCACCCTGAGCACTGAGCACCCATCACCCTGAGTACTGAGCACCCAGCACCCTGAGTACTGAGCACCGAGCACCCCGAGAACTGAGCACCCAGCACCCTGAGCACTGAGCACCTAGCACCCCGAGTACTGAGCACGCAGCACCCTGAGTACTGAGCACCCAGCACCCCGAGCCCTGAGCAACCAGCACCCTGAGCACTGAGCACCCTGAGGACTGAGCACCCAGCACCCTGAGTACTGAGCACCCTGAGTACTGAGCACCCAGCACCCTGAGTACTGAGCACCCAGCACCCTGAGCACTGAGCACCCAGAACCCTGAGTACTGAGCACCGAGCACCCTGAGTACTGAGCACCCAGCACCCTGAGCACTGAGCACACAGCACCCTGAGTACTGAGCACCCAGCAACCTGAGTACTTAGCACCCAGCACCCTGAGCACTGAGCACCCAGCACCCTCAGTACTGAGCACCGAGCACCCTGAGTACTGAGCACCCAGCACCCTGAGTACTGAGCACCCAGGACCCTCAGTACTGAGCACCGAGCACCCCGAGTACTGAGCACCCAGCACCCTGAGCACTGAGCACCCAGCACCCTGAGTACTGAGCACCCAGCACCCTGAGTACTGAGCACCCAGCACCCCGAGCACTGAGCACCCTGAATACTGAGCACCCAGCACCCTGAGTACTGAGCACCCAGCACCCTGAGTACTGAGCACTAAGCACCCAGAGCGCTGAGCACCCAGCACCCCAAGCACGGAGCACACAGGACCCCGAGCACTGAGTACTGAGCACCCAGCACCCTGAGTACTGAGCACCGAGCTCCCCGAGCACTGAGCACCCTGAGTACTGAGCACCCAGCACCCCGATAACAGAGCACCCAGCACCCTCAGCACTGTGCACCCAGCACCCCGAGCACTGAGCACCCAGCACCCTGCGTACTGAGCACCCTGAGTACTGAGCACCGATCACCCTGAGCACTGAGCACCCAGCACCCTGAGCACTGAGCACCCAGCACCCTGAGTACTGAGCACCGAGCACCCCGAGCACTGAGCACCCAGCACCCTGATCACTGAGCACCCAGCACGAAGAGTACTGAGCACCGAGCATCCTGAGCACTGAGCACCGAGCACCCCGAACACTGAGCACCCAGCACCCTGAGGACGGAGCACCCAGCACCAAGAGTACTGAGCACCGAGCACCCCGAGCACTGAGCACCGAGCACCCCAAGCACTGAGCAACCAGCACCCTGAGTACTGAGCACCCAGCACCCCGAGCACTGAGCACCCAGCACCCTGAGTAATGAGCACCCAGCACCCCGAGTACTGAGCACCCAGCACCGTGAGTACTGAGCACCCAGCACCCTGAGTACTGAGCACCCAGCACCCTGAGCACTGAGCACAAAGCACGCTGAGTACTGAGCACTGAGCACCCTGAGTACTGAGCACCAAGGACCCTGAGTACTGAGCACCCAGCACCCTGAGCACTGAGCACAAAGCACTCTGAGTACTGAGCGCTGAGCACCCTGAGTACTGAGCACCGAGCACCCTGAGTACTGAGCACTCAGCACCCTGAGCACTGAGCACCCAGCACCCCGAGTACTGAGCACCCAGCACCCTGAGTACTGAGTACCCAGCACAACGAGCACTGAGCACCCAGCACCCCGAGCACTGAGCAACCAGCACCCCGAGAATGAGCACCCAGCACCCTGAGTACTGAGAACCGAGCACCCTGAGTACTGAGCACCCAGCACGCTGAGCACTGAGCACCCAGCACCCCGATTACTGAGCAAACAGCACACCGAGCACTGAGCACCAAGCACCCCGAGAATGAGCACCCAGCACACTGAGTACTGAGCACCCAGCACCCTGAGTACTGAGCACCCAGCACAACGAGCACTGAGCACCCTGAGTACTGAGCACCCAGCACCCTGAGTACTGAGCACTAAGCATCCAGAGCGCTGAGCACCCAGCACCCCAAGCACGGAGCACCCAGGACACCGAGCACTGAGTAATGAGCACCCAGCACCCTGAGTACTGAGCACCGAGCTGCCTGAGCACTGAGCACCCTGAGTACTGAGCACCCAGCACCCCGATCACAGAGCAGCCAGCACCCTCAGCACTGAGCTCCCATCACCCCGAGCACTGAGCACCCAGCACCCTGAGTACTGAGCACCCTGAGGACTGAGCACCGATCACCCTGAGCACTGAGCACCCATCACCCTGAGTACTGAGCACCCAGCACCCTGAGTACTGAGCACCGAGCACCCCGAGTACTGAGCACCCAGCACCCTGAGCACTGAGCACCTAGCACCCCGAGTACTGAGCACGCAGCACCCTGAGTACTGAGCACCCAGCACCCCGAGCCCTGAGCAACCAGCACCCTGAGCACTGAGCACCCTGAGGACTGAGCACCCAGCACACTGAGTACTGAGCACCCTGAGTACTGAGCACCCAGCACCCTGAGTACTGAGCACCCAGCACCCTGAGCACTGAGCACCCAGAACCCTGAGTACTGAGCACCGAGCACCCTGAGTACTGAGCACGCAGCACCCTGAGCACTGAGCACACAGCACCCTGAGTACTGAGCACCCAGCAACCTGAGTACTTAGCACCCAGCACCCTGAGCACTGAGCACCCAGCACCCTCAGTACTGAGCACCGAGCACCCTGAGTACTGAGCACCCAGCACCCTGAGTACTGAGCACCCAGGACCCTCAGTACTGAGCACCGAGCACCCCGAGTACTGAGCACCCAGCACCCTGAGCACTGAGCACCCAGCACCCTGAGTACTGAGCACCCAGCACCCTGAGTACTGAGCACCCAGCACCCCGAGCACTGAGCACCCTGAATACTGAGCACCCAGCACCCTGAGTACTGAGCACCCAGCACCCTGAGTACTGAGCACTAAGCACCCAGAGCGCTGAGCACCCAGCACCCCAAGCACGGAGCACACAGGACACCGAGCACTGAGTACTGAGCACCCAGCACCCTGAGTACTGAGCACCGAGCTCCCCGAGCACTGAGCACCCTGAGTACTGAGCACCCAGCACCCCGATAACAGAGCACCCAGCACCCTCAGCACTGTGCACCCAGCACCCCGAGCACTGAGCACCCAGCACCCTGCGTACTGAGCACCCTGAGTACTGAGCACCGATCACCCTGAGCACTGAGCACCCAGCACCCTGAGCACTGAGCACCCAGCACCCTGAGTACTGAGCACCGAGCACCCCGAGCACTGAGCACCCAGCACCCTGATCACTGAGCACCCAGCACGAAGAGTACTGAGCACCGAGCATCCTGAGCACTGAGCACCGAGCACCCCGAACACTGAGCACGAAGCACCCTGAGGACTGAGCACCCAGCACCAAGAGTACTGAGCACCGAGCACCCCGAGCACTGAGCACCGAGCACCCCAAGCACTGAGCAACCAGCACCCTGAGTACTGAGCACCCAGCACCCCGAGCACTGAGCACCCAGCACCCTGAGTAATGAGCACCCAGCACCCCGAGTACTGAGCACCCAGCACCGTGAGTACTGAGCACCCAGCACCCTGAGTACTGAGCACCCAGCACCCTGAGCACTGAGCACAAAGCACGCTGAGTACTGAGCACTGAGCACCCTGAGTACTGAGCACCAAGGACCCTGAGTACTGAGCACCCAGCACCCTGAGCACTGAGCACAAAGCACTCTGAGTACTGAGCGCTGAGCACCCTGAGTACTGAGCACCGAGCACCCTGAGTACTGAGCACTCAGCACCCTGAGCACTGAGCACCCAGCACCCTGAGCACTGAGCACCCAGCACCCCGAGCACTGAGCACCCAGCACCCTGAGCACTGAGCACCCAGCACCCCGAGTACTGAGCACCCAGCACCCTGAGTACTGAGTACCCAGCACAACGAGCACTGAGCACCCAGCACCCCGAGCACTGAGCAACCAGCACCCCGAGAATGAGCACCCAGCACCCTGAGTACTGAGAACCGAGCACCCTGAGTACTGAGCACACAGCACGCTGAGCACTGAGCACCCAGCACCCCGATTACTGAGCAAACAGCACACCGAGCACTGAGCACCCAGCACCCCGAGAATGAGCACCCAGCACACTGAGTACTGAGCACCCAGCACCCTGAGTACTGAGCACCCAGCACAACGAGCACTGAGCACCCTGAGTACTGAGCACCCAGCACCCTGAGTACTGAGCACTAAGCATCCAGAGCGCTGAGCACCCAGCACCCCAAGCACGGAGCACCCAGGACACCGAGCACTGAGTAATGAGCACCCAGCACCCTGAGTACTGAGCACCGAGCTGCCTGAGCACTGAGCACCCTGAGTACTGAGCACCCAGCACCCCGATCACAGAGCAGCCAGCACCCTCAGCACTGAGCTCCCATCACCCCGAGCACTGAGCACCCAGCACCCTGAGTACTGAGCACCCTGAGGACTGAGCACCGATCACCCTGAGCACTGAGCACCCATCACCCTGAGTACTGAGCACCCAGCACCCTGAGTACTGAGCACCGAGCACCCCGAGTACTGAGCACCCAGCACCCTGAGCACTGAGCACCTAGCACCCCGAGTACTGAGCACGCAGCACCCTGAGTACTGAGCACCCAGCACCCCGAGCCCTGAGCAACCAGCACCCTGAGCACTGAGCACCCTGAGGACTGAGCACCCAGCACCCTGAGTACTGAGCACCCTGAGTACTGAGCACCCAGCACCCTGAGTACTGAGCACCCAGCACCCTGAGCACTGAGCACCCAGAACCCACAGTACTGAGCACCGAGCACCCTGAGTACTGAGCACCCAGCACCCTGAGCACTGAGCACACAGCACCCTGAGTACTGAGCACCCAGCAACCTGAGTACTTAGCACCCAGCACCCTGAGCACTGAGCAGCCAGCACCCTCAGTACTGAGCACCGAGCACCCTGAGTACTGAGCACCCAGCACCCTGAGTACTGAGCACCCAGGACCCTCAGTACTGAGCACCGAGCACCCCGAGTACTGAGCACCCAGCACCCTGAGCACTGAGCACCCAGCACCCTGAGTACTGAGCACCCAGCACCCTGAGTACTGAGCACCCAGCACCCCGAGCACTGAGCACCCTGAATACTGAGCACCCAGCACCCTGAGTACTGAGCACCCAGCACCCTGAGTACTGAGCACTAAGCACCCAGAGCGCTGAGCACCCAGCACCCCAAGCACGGAGCACACAGGACCCCGAGCACTGAGTACTGAGCACCCAGCACCCTGAGTACTGAGCACCGAGCTCCCCGAGCACTGAGCACCCTGAGTACTGAGCACCCAGCACCCCGATCACAGAGCACCCAGCACCCTCAGCACTGAGCACCCAGCACCCCGAGCACTGAGCACCCAGCACCCTGAGTACTGAGCACCCTGAGGACTGAGCACCGATCACCCTGAGCACTGAGCACCCAGCACCCTGAGTACTGAGCACCCAGCACCCTGAGTACTGAGCACCGAGCACCCCGAGCACTGAGCACCCAGCAGCCTGAGCACTGAGCACCCAGCACCCTGAGTACTGAGCACCCAGCACCCTGAGTACTGAGCACCCAGCACCCTGAGTACTGAGTACTGAGCACCCTGAGTACTGAGAACCCAGCACCCCGAGCACTGAGCACCCAGCACCCTGAGTACTGAGCACCGAGCACCCCGAGCACTGAGCACCCAGCACCCTGAGTACTGAGCACCCAGCACCAAGAGTACTGAGCACCGATCACCCTGAGCACTGAGCACCCAGCACCCTGAGTACTGAGCACCCAGCACCCTGAGTACTGAGCACCGCGCACCCCGAGTACTGAGCACCCAGCACCCTGAGCACTGAGCACCGATCACCCTGAGCACTGAGCACCCAGCACCCTGAGTACTGAGCAACCAGCACCCTGAGTACTGAGCACCGAGCACCCCGAGCACTGAGCACGCAGCACCCTGAGTACTGAGCACCCAGCACCCCGTGCCCTGAGCACCCAGCACCCTGAGTACTGAGCACCCTGAGTACTGAGCACCTAGCACCCCGAGCACTGAGCACACAGCACCCTGAGCACTGAGCACCCTGCACCCTGAGTACTGAGCATCAAGCACCCTGAGCACTGAGCACCCAGCACCCTGAGCACTGAGCACCCAGCACCCTGAGTACTGAGCACCCAACGTACTGAGCATCGAGCACCCCGAGCACTGAGCACCCAGCACCCTGAGTACTGAGCACCCAGCACCCCGAGCACTGAGGACCCAGCACCCTGAGTACTGAGCACCGCGCACCCTGAGTACTGAGCACCCAGCACCCCGAGCACTGAGCACCCAGCACCCCGAGCACTGAGCACCCAGCACCCTGAGCACTGAGCACCCTGAGGACTGAGCACCCAGCACCCTGAGTACTGAGCACCCAGCATCCTGATTACTGAGCACCGATCACCGTGAGCACTGAGCACCCAGCACCCTGAGTACTGAGCACCCTGAGTACTGAGCACCCAGCACCCCGAGCACTGAGCACCCTGCACCCTGAGTACTGAGCACCCTGAGTACTGAGCACCCAGCACCCTGAGCACTGAGCACCCAGCACCGTGTGTACTGAGCACCCAGCACCCTGAGCACTGAGCACCCAGCACCCTGAGTACTGAGCACCCAGCACCCTGAGTACTTAGCACCCAGCACCCTGAGCACTGAGCACCCAGCACCCTGAGTACTGAGCACCAAGCACCCTGAGTACTGAGCACCCAGCACCCTGAGTACTGAGCACCCAGCACCCTGAGTACTGAGCACCGAGCACCCCGAGTACTGAGCACCCAGCACCCTGAGCACTGAGCACCCAGCACCCTGAGTACTGAGCACCCAGCACACTGAGTACTGAACACCCAGCACCCCGAGCACTGAGCACCCTGAGTACTGAGCACTAAGCACCCTGAGCGCTGAGCACCCAGCACCCCAAGCACGGAGCAATCAGGACCCCGAGCTCTGAGTACTGAGCACCCAGCACCCTGAGTACTGAGCACCAAGCTCCCCGAGCACTGAGCACCCTGAGTACTGAGCACCCAGCACCCCGAGCACTGAGCACCCAGCACCCTGAGTAATGAGCACCCAGCACCCCGAGTACTGAGCACCCAGCACCGTGAGTACTGAGCACCCAGCACCCGGAGTACTGAGCACCCAGCACCCTGAGCACTGAGCACAAAGCACGCTGAGTACTGGGCACTGAGCACCCTGAGTACTGAGCACCAAGGACCCTGAGTACTGAGCACCCAGCACCCTGAGCACTGAGCACCCAGCACCCTGAGCACTGAGCACCCAGCACCCCGAGCACTGAGCACCCAGCACCCTGAGCACTGTGCACCCAGCACCCCGAGTACTGAGCACCCAGCACCCTGAGTACTGAGCACCCAGCACAACGAGCACTGAGCACCCAGCACCCTGAGCACTGTGCACCCAGCACCCCGAGTACTGAGCACGTAGCACCCTGAGTACTGAGCACCCAGCACAACGAGCACTGAGCACCCAGCACCCTGAGTACTGAGCACCCAGCACACTGAGTACTGAGCTCCCAGCACCCCGAGCACGGAGCACCCTGAGTACTGAGCACTAAGCACCCTGAGCGCTGAGCACCCAGCACCCCAAGCACGGAGCACCCAGGACCCAGAGCACTGAGTACTGAGTACCCAGCACCCTGAGTACTGAGCACCAAGCTCCCCGAGCACTGAGCACCCTGAGTACTGAGCACCCAGCACCCCGATAACAGAGCACCCAGCACCCTCAGCACTGTGCACCCAGCACCCCGAGCACTGAGCACCCAGCACCCTGCGTACTGAGCACCCTGAGTACTGAGCACCGATCACCCTGAGCACTGAGCACCCAGCACCCTGAGCACTGAGCACCCAGCACCCTGAGTACTGAGCACCGAGCACCCCGAGCACTGAGCACCCAGCACCCTGAGGACTGAGCACCCAGCACGAAGAGTACTGAGCACCGAGCATCCTGAGCACTGAGCACCGAGCACCCCGAACACTGAGCACCCAGCACCCTGAGGACTGAGCACCCAGCACCAAGAGTACTGAGCACCGAGCACCCCGAGCACTGAGCACCGAGCACCCCAAGCACTGAGCAACCAGCACCCTGAGTACTGAGCACCCAGCACCCCGAGCACTGAGCACCCAGCACCCTGAGTAATGAGCACCCAGCACCCCGAGTACTGAGCACCCAGCACCGTGAGTACTGAGCACCCAGCACCCTGAGTACTGAGCACCCAGCACCCTGAGCACTGAGCACAAAGCACGCTGAGTACTGAGCACTGAGCACCCTGAGTACTGAGCACCAAGGACCCTGAGTACTGAGCACCCAGCACCCTGAGCACTGAGCACAAAGCACTCTGAGTACTGAGCGCTGAGCACCCTGAGTACTGAGCACCGAGCACCCTGAGTACTGAGCACTCAGCACCCTGAGCACTGAGCACCCAGCACACTGAGCACTGAGCACCCAGCACCCCGAGCACTGAGCACCCAGCACCCTGAGCACTGAGCACCCAGCACCCCGAGTACTGAGCACCCAGCACCCTGAGTACTGAGTACCCAGCACAACGAGCACTGAGCACCCAGCACCCCGAGCACTGAGCAACCAGCACCCCGAGAATGAGCACCCAGCACCCTGAGTACTGAGAACCGAGCACCCTGAGTACTGAGCACCCAGCACGCTGAGCACTGAGCACCCAGCACCCCGATTACTGAGCAAACAGCACACCGAGCACTGAGCACCCATCACCCCGAGAATGAGCACCCAGCACACTGAGTACTGAGCACCCAGCACCCTGAGTACTGAGCACCCAGCACAACGAGCACTGAGCACCCTGAGTACTGAGCACCCAGCACCCTGAGTACTGAGCACTAAGCATCCAGAGCGCTGAGCACCCAGCACCCCAAGCACGGAGCACCCAGGACACCGAGCACTGAGTAATGAGCACCCAGCACCCTGAGTACTGAGCACCGAGCTGCCTGAGCACTGAGCACCCTGAGTACTGAGCACCCAGCACCCCGATCACAGAGCAGCCAGCACCCTCAGCACTGAGCTCCCATCACCCCGAGCACTGAGCACCCAGCACCCTGAGTACTGAGCACCGAGCACCCCGAGTACTGAGCACCCAGCACCCTGAGCACTGAGCACCTAGCACCCCGAGTACTGAGCACGCAGCACCCTGAGTACTGAGCACCCAGCACCCCGAGCCCTGAGCAACCAGCACCCTGAGCACTGAGCACCCTGAGGACTGAGCACCCAGCACCCTGAGTACTGAGCACCCTGAGTACTGAGCACCCAGCACCCTGAGTACTGAGCACCCAGCACCCTGAGCACTGAGCACCCAGAACCCACAGTACTGAGCACCGAGCACCCTGAGTACTGAGCACCCAGCACCCTGAGCACTGAGCACACAGCACCCTGAGTACTGAGCACCCAGCAACCTGAGTACTTAGCACCCAGCACCCTGAGCACTGAGCACCCAGCACCCTCAGTACTGAGCACCGAGCACCCTGAGTACTGAGCACCCAGCACCCTGAGTACTGAGCACCCAGCACCCTCAGTACTGAGCACCGAGCACCCCGAGTACTGAGCACCCAGCACCCTGAGCACTGAGCACCCAGCACCCTGAGTACTGAGCACCCAGCACCCTGAGTACTGAGCACCCAGCACCCCGAGCACTGAGCACCCTGAATACTGAGCACCCAGCACCCTGAGTACTGAGCACCCAGCACCCTGAGTACTGAGCACTAAGCACCCAGAGCGCTGAGCACCCAGCACCCCAATCACGGAGCACACAGGACCCCGAGCACTGAGTACTGAGCACCCAGCACCCTGAGTACTGAGCACCGAGCTCCCCGAGCACTGAGCACCCTGAGTACTGAGCACCCAGCACCCCGATCACAGAGCACCCAGCACCCTCAGCACTGAGCACCCAGCACCCCGAGCATTGAGCACCCAGCACCCTGAGTACTGAGCACCCTGAGGACTGAGCACCGATCACCCTGAGCACTGAGCACCCAGCACCCTGAGTACTGAGCACCCATCACCCTGAGTACTGAGCACCGAGCACCCCGAGCACTGAGCACCCAGCACCCTGAGCACTGAACACCCAGCACCCTGAGTACTGAGCACCCAGCACCCTGAGTACTGAGCACCCAGCACCCTGAGTACTGAGTACTGAGAACCCTGAGTACTGAGAACCCAGCACCCCGAGCACTGAGCACCCAGCACCCTGAGTACTGAGCACCGAGCACCCCGAGCACTGAGCACCCAGCACCCTGAGTACTGAGCACCCAGCACCAAGAGTACTGAGCACCGAGCATCCTGAGCACTGAGCACCGAGCACCCCGAGCACTGAGCACTCAGCACCCTGAGTACTGAGATCCAGCACCAAGAGTACTGAGCACCGAGCACCCCGAGCACTGAGCACCCAGCACTCTGAGTAATGAGCACCCAGCAACCCGAGTACTGATCACCCAGCACCTTGAGTACTGAGCACCAAGCACCCTGAGCACTGAGCACCCAGCACCCCGAGTACTGAGCAAACAGCACCCCGAGCACTGAGCACCCAGCACTCCGAGAATGAGCACACAGCACCCTGAGTACTGAGCACCCAGCACCCTGAGTACTGAGCACCCAGCACCCTGAGTACTGAGCACCCAGCACCCTGAGCACTGAGCACCCAGCACCCCGAGCACTGAGCACCCAGCACCCTGAGCACTGAGCACCCAGAACCCCGAGTACTGAGCACCCAGCACCCTGAGTACTGAGTACCCAGCACAACGAGCACTGAGCACCCAACACCCCGAGCACCGAGCACCCAGCACCCCGAGCACTGAGCACCCAGCACCCTGAGTACTGAGAACCGAGCACCCTGAGTACTGAGCACCCAGCACGCTGAGCACTGAGCACCCAGCACCCCGATTACTGAGCAAACAGCACACCGAGCACTGAGCACCCAGCACCCCGAGAATGAGCACCCAGCACACTGAGTACTGAGCACCCAGCACCCTGAGTACTGAGCACCCAGCACAACGAGCACTGAGCACCCTGAGTACTGAGCACCCAGCACCCTGAGTACTGAGCACTAAGCATCCAGAGCGCTGAGCACCCAGCACCCCAAGCACGGAGCACCCAGGACACCGAGCACTGAGTAATGAGCACCCAGCACCCTGAGTACTGAGCACCGAGCTGCCTGAGCACTGAGCACCCTGAGTACTGAGCACCCAGCACCCCGATCACAGAGCAGCCAGCACCCTCAGCACTGAGCTCCCATCACCCCGAGCACTGAGCACCCAGCACCCTGAGTACTGAGCACCCTGAGGACTGAGCACCGATCACCCTGAGCACTGAGCACCCATCACCCTGAGTACTGAGCACCCAGCACCCTGAGTACTGAGCACCGAGCACCAGGAGTACTGAGCACCCAGCACCCTGAGCACTGAGCACCTAGCACCCCGAGTACTGAGCACGCAGCACCCTGAGTACTGAGCACCCAGCACCCCGAGCCCTGAGCAACCAGCACCCTGAGCACTGAGCACAAAGCACGCTGAGTACTGAGCACTGAGCACCCTGAGTACTGAGCACCAAGGACCCTGAGTACTGAGCACCCAGCACCCTGAGCACTGAGCACAAAGCACTCTGAGTACTGAGCGCTGAGCACCCTGAGTACTGAGCACCGAGCACCCTGAGTACTGAGCACTCAGCACCCTGAGCACTGAGCACCCAGCACCCTGAGCACTGAGCACCCAGCACCCCGAGCACTGAGCACCCAGCACCCTGAGCACTGAGCACCCAGCACCCCGAGTACTGAGCACCCAGCACCCTGAGTACTGAGTACCCAGCACAACGAGCACTGAGCACCCAGCACCCCGAGCACTGAGCAACCAGCACCCCGAGAATGAGCACCCAGCACCCTGAGTACTGAGAACCGAGCACCCTGAGTACTGAGCACCCAGCACGCTGAGCACTGAGCACCCAGCACCCCGATTACTGAGCAAACAGCACACCGAGCACTGAGCACCCAGCACCCCGAGAATGAGCACCCAGCACACTGAGTACTGAGCACCCAGCACCCTGAGTACTGAGCACCCAGCACAACGAGCACTGAGCACCCTGAGTACTGAGCACCCAGCACCCTGAGTACTGAGCACTAAGCATCCAGAGCGCTGAGCACCCAGCACCCCAAGCACGGAGCACCCAGGACACCGAGCACTGAGTAATGAGCACCCAGCACCCTGAGTACTGAGCACTGAGCACCCTGAGTACTGAGCACCCAGCACCCTGAGTACTGAGCACCGAGCTGCCTGAGCACTGAGCACCCTGAGTACTGAGCACCCAGCACCCCGATCACAGAGCAGCCAGCACCCTCAGCACTGAGCTCCCATCACCCCGAGCACTGAGCACACAGCACCCTGAGTACTGAGCACCCTGAGGACTGAGCACCGATCACCCTGAGCACTGAGCACACATCACCCTGAGTACTGAGCACCCAGCACCCTGAGTACTGAGCACCGAGCACCCCGAGTACTGAGCACCCAGCACCCTGAGCACTGAGCACCTAGCACCCCGAGTAATGAGCACGCAGCACCCTGAGTACTGAGCACCCAGCACCCCGAGCCCTGAGCAACCAGCACCCTGAGCACTGAGCACCCTGAGGACTGAGCACCCAGCACCCTGAGTACTGAGCACCCTGAGTACTGAGCACCCAGCACCCTGAGTACTGAGCACCCAGCACCCTGAGCACTGAGCACCCAGAACCCACAGTACTGAGCACCGAGCACCCTGAGTACTGAGCACCCAGCACCCTGAGCACTGAGAACACAGCACCCTGAGTACTGAGCACCCAGCAACCTGAGTACTTAGCACCCAGCACCCTGAGCACTGAGCACCCAGCACCCTCAGTACTGAGCACCGAGCACCCTGAGTACTGAGCACCCAGCACCCTGAGTACTGAGCACCCAGCACCCTCAGTACTGAGCACCGAGCACCCCGAGTACTGAGCACGCAGCACCCTGAGCACTGAGCACCCAGCACCCTGAGTACTGAGCACCCAGCACCCTGAGTACTGAGCACCCAGCACCCCGAGCACTGAGCACCCTGAATACTGAGCACCCAGCACCCTGAGTACTGAGCACCCAGCACCCTGAGTACTGAGCACTAAGCACCCAGAGCGCTGAGCACCCAGCACCCCAAGCACGGAGCACACAGGACCCCGAGCACTGAGTACTGAGCACCCAGCACCCTGAGTACTGAGCACCGAGCTCCCCGAGCACTGAGCACCCTGAGTACTGAGCACCCAGCACCCCGATCACAGAGCACCCAGCACCCTCAGCACTGAGCACCCAGCACCCCGAGCACTGAGCACCCAGCACCCTGAGTACTGAGCACCCTGAGGACTGAGCACCGATCACCCTGAGCACTGAGCACCCAGCACCCTGAGTACTGAGCACCCATCACCCTGAGTACTGAGCACCGAGCACCCCGAGCACTGAGCACCCAGCACCCTGAGCACTGAACACCCAGCACCCTGAGTACTGAGCACCCAGCACCCTGAGTACTGAGCACCCAGCACCCTGAGTACTGAGTACTGAGAACCCTGAGTACTGAGAACCCAGCACCCCGAGCACTGAGCACCCAGCACCCTGAGTACTGAGCACCGAGCACCCCGAGCACTGAGCACCCAGCACCCTGAGTACTGAGCACCCAGCACCAAGAGTACTGAGCACCGAGCATCCTGAGCACTGAGCACCGAGCACCCCGAGCACTGAGCACTCAGCACCCTGAGTACTGAGCACCAGCACCAAGAGTACTGAGCACCGAGCACCCCGAGCACTGAGCACCCAGCACTCTGAGTAATGAGCACCCAGCAACCCGAGTACTGATCACCCAGCACCTTGAGTACTGAGCACCAAGCACCCTGAGCACTGAGCACCCAGCACCCCGAGTACTGAGCAAACAGCACCCCGAGCACTGAGCACCCAGCACTCCGAGAATGAGCACACAGCACCCTGAGTACTGAGCACCCAGCACCCTGAGTACTGAGCACCCAGCACCCTGAGTACTGAGCACCCAGCACCCTGAGCACTGAGCACCCAGCACCCCGAGCACTGAGCACCCAGCACCCTGAGCACTGAGCACCCAGCACCCCGAGTACTGAGCACCCAGCACCCTGAGTACTGAGTACCCAGCACAACGAGCACTGAGCACCCAGCACCCCGAGCACCGAGCACCCAGCACCCCGAGCACTGAGCACCCAGCACCCTGAGTACTGAGAACCGAGCACCCTGAGTACTGAGCACCCAGCACGCTGAGCACTGAGCACCCAGCACCCCGATTACTGAGCAAACAGCACACCGAGCACTGAGCACCCAGCACCCCGAGAATGAGCACCCAGCACACTGAGTACTGAGCACCCAGCACCCTGAGTACTGAGCACCCAGCACAACGAGCACTGAGCACCCTGAGTACTGAGCACCCAGCACCCTGAGTACTGAGCACTAAGCATCCAGAGCGCTGAGCACCCAGCACCCCAAGCACGGAGCACCCAGGACACCGAGCACTGAGTAATGAGCACCCAGCACCCTGAGTACTGAGCACCGAGCTGCCTGAGCACTGAGCACCCTGAGTACTGAGCACCCAGCACCGCGATCACAGAGCAGCCAGCACCCTCAGCACTGAGCTCCCATCACCCCGAGCACTGAGCACCCAGCACCCTGAGTACTGAGCACCCTGAGGACTGAGCACCGATCACCCTGAGCACTGAGCACCCATCACCCTGAGTACTGAGCACCCAGCACCCTGAGTACTGAGCACCGAGCACCAGGAGTACTGAGCACCCAGCACCCTGAGCACTGAGCACCTAGCACCCCGAGTACTGAGCACGCAGCACCCTGAGTACTGAGCACCCTGAGTACTGAGCACCCAGCACCCTGAGTACTGAGCACCCAGCACCCTGAGCACTGAGCACCCAGAACCCACAGTACTGAGCACCGAGCACCCTGAGTACTGAGCACCCAGCACCCTGAGCACTGAGCACACAGCACCCTGAGTACTGAGCACCCAGCAACCTGAGTACTTAGCACCCAGCACCCTGAGCACTGAGCACCCAGCACCCTCAGTACTGAGCACCGAGCACCCTGAGTACTGAGCACCCAGCACCCTGAGTACTGAGCACCCAGGACCCTCAGTACTGAGCACCGAGCACCCCGAGTACTGAGCACCCAGCACCCTGAGCACTGAGCACCCAGCACCCTGAGTACTGAGCACCCAGCACCCTGAGTACTGAGCACCCAGCACCCCGAGCACTGAGCACCCTGAATACTGAGCACCCAGCACCCTGAGTACTGAGCACCCAGCACCCTGAGTACTGAGCACTAAGCACCCAGAGCGCTGAGCACCCAGCACCCCAAGCACGGAGCACACAGGACCCCGAGCACTGAGTACTGAGCACCCAGCACCCTGAGTACTGAGCACCGAGCTCCCCGAGCACTGAGCACCCTGAGTACTGAGCACCCAGCACCCCGATAACAGAGCACCCAGCACCCTCAGCACTGTGCACCCAGCACCCCGAGCACTGAGCACACAGCACCCTGAGTACTGAGCACCCTGAGTACTGAGCACCGATCACCCTGAGCACTGAGCACCCAGCACCCTGAGCACTGAGCACCCAGCACCCTGAGTACTGAGCACCGAGCACCCCGAGCACTGAGCACCCAGCACCCTGATCACTGAGCACCCAGCACGAAGAGTACTGAGCACCGAGCATCCTGAGCACTGAGCACCGAGCACCCCGAACACTGAGCACCCAGCACCCTGAGGACTGAGCACCCAGCACCAAGAGTACTGAGCACCGAGCACCCCGAGCACTGAGCACCGAGCACCCCAAGCACTGAGCAACCAGCACCCTGAGTACTGAGCACCCAGCACCCCGAGCACTGATCACCCAGCACCCTGAGTAATGAGCACCCAGCACCCCGAGTACTGAGCACCCAGCACCGTGAGTACTGAGCACCCAGCACCCTGAGTACTGAGCACCCAGCACCCTGAGCACTGAGCACAAAGCACGCTGAGTACTGAGCACTGAGCACCCTGAGTACTGAGCACCAAGGACCCTGAGTACTGAGCACCCAGCACCCTGAGCACTGAGCACAAAGCACTCTGAGTACTGAGCGCTGAGCACCCTGAGTACTGAGCACCGAGCACCCTGAGTACTGAGCACTCAGCACCCTGAGCACTGAGCACCCAGCACCCTGAGCACTGAGCACCCAGCACCCCGAGCACTGAGCACCCAGCACCCTGAGCACTGAGCACCCAGCACCCCGAGTACTGAGCACCCAGCACCCTGAGTACTGAGTACCCAGCACAACGAGCACTGAGCACCCAGCACCCCGAGCACTGAGCAACCAGCACCCCGAGAATGAGCACCCAGCACCCTGAGTACTGAGAACCGAGCACCCTGAGTACTGAGCACCCAGCACGCTGAGCACTGAGCACCCAGCACCCCGATTACTGAGCAAACAGCACACCGAGCACTGAGCACCCAGCACCCCGAGAATGAGCACCCAGCACACTGAGTACTGAGCACCCAGCACCCTGAGTACTGAGCACCCAGCACAACGAGCACTGAGCACCCTGAGTACTGAGCACCCAGCACCCTGAGTACTGAGCACTAAGCATCCAGAGCGCTGAGCACCCAGCACCCCAAGCACGGAGCACCCAGGACACCGAGCACTGAGTAATGAGCACCCAGCACCCTGAGTACTGAGCACCGAGCTGCCTGAGCACTGAGCACCCTGAGTACTGAGCACCCAGCACCCCGATCACAGAGCAGCCAGCACCCTCAGCACTGAGCTCCCATCACCCCGAGCACTGAGCACCCAGCACCCTGAGTACTGAGCACCCTGAGGACTGAGCACCGATCACCCTGAGCACTGAGCACCCATCACCCTGAGTACTGAGCACCCAGCACCCTGAGTACTGAGCACCGAGCACCCCGAGTACTGAGCACCCAGCACCCTGAGCACTGAGCACCTAGCACCCCGAGTACTGAGCACGCAGCACCCTGAGTACTGAGCACCCAGCACCCCGAGCCCTGAGCAACCAGCACCCTGAGCACTGAGCACAATGAGGACTGAGCACCCAGCACCCTGAGTACTGAGCACCCTGAGTACTGAGCACACAGCACCCTGAGTACTGAGCACCCAGCACCCTGAGCACTGAGCACCCAGAACCCACAGTACTGAGCACCGAGCACCCTGAGTACTGAGCACCCAGCACCCTGAGCACTGAGCACACAGCACCCTGAGTACTGAGCACCCAGCAACCTGAGTACTTAGCACCCAGCACCCTGAGCACTGAGCACCCAGCACCCTCAGTACTGAGCACCGAGCACCCTGAGTACTGAGCACCCAGCACCCTGAGTACTGAGCACCCAGGACCCTCAGTACTGAGCACCGAGCACCCCGAGTACTGAGCACCCAGCACCCTGAGCACTGAGCACCCAGCACCCTGAGTACTGAGCACCCAGCACCCTGAGTACTGAGCACCCAGCACCGGGAGCACTGAGCACCCTGAATACTGAGCACCCAGCACCCTGAGTACTGAGCACCCAGCACCCTGAGTACTGAGCACTAAGCACCCAGAGCGCTGAGCACTCAGCACCCCAAGCACGGAGCACACAGGACCCCGAGCACTGAGTACTGAGCACCCAGCACCCTGAGTACTGAGCACCGAGCTCCCCGAGCACTGAGCACCCTGAGTACTGAGCACCCAGCACCCCGATCACAGAGCACCCAGCACCCTCAGCACTGAGCACCCAGCACCCCGAGCACTGAGCACCCAGCACCCTGAGTACTGAGCACCCTGAGGACTGAGCACCGATCACCCTGAGCACTGAGCACCCAGCACCCTGAGTACTGAGCACCCAGCACCCTGAGTACTGAGCACCGAGCACCCCGAGCACTGAGCACCCAGCACCCTGAGCACTGAGCACCCAGCACCCTGAGTACTGAGCACCCAGCACCCTGATTACTGAGCACCCAGGACCCTGAGTACTGAGTACTGAGCACCCTGAGTACTGAGAACCCACACCCCGAGCACTGAGCACCCAGCACCCTGAGTACTGAGCACCGAGCACCCCGAGCACTGAGCACCCAGCACCCTGAGTACTGAGCACCCAGCACCAAGAGTACTGAGCACCGATCACCCTGAGCACTGAGCACCCAGCACCCTGAGTACTGAGCACCCAGCACCCTGAGTACTGAGCACCGAGCACCCCGAGTACTGAGCACCCAGCACCCTGAGCACTGAGCACCGATCACCCTGAGCACTGAGCACCCAGCACCCTGAGTACTGAGCACCCAGCACCCTGAGTACTGAGCACCGAGCACCCCGAGCACTGAGCACGCAGCACCCTGAGTACTGAGCACCCAGCACCCCGTGCCCTGAGCACCCAGCACCCTGAGTACTGAGCACCCTGAGTACTGAGCACCTAGCACCCCGAGCACTGAGCACCCAGCACCCTGAGCACTGAGCACCCTGCACCCTGAGTACTGAGCATCAAGCACCCTGAGCACTGAGCACCCAGCACCCTGAGCACTGAGCACCCAGCACCCTGAGTACTGAGCACCCAACGTACTGAGCATCGAGCACCCCGAGCACTGAGCACCCAGCACCCTGAGTACTGAGCACCCAGCACCCCGAGCACTGAGGACCCAGCACCCTGAGTACTGAGCACCGCGCACCCTGAGTACTGAGCACCCAGCACCCCGAGCACTGAGCACCCAGCACCCCGAGCACTGAGCACCCAGCACCCTGAGCACTGAGCACCCTGAGGACTGAGCACCCAGCACCCTGAGTACTGAGCACCCAGCATCCTGATTACTGAGCACCGATCACCGTGAGCACTGAGCACCCAGCAACCCGAGCACTGAGCACCCAGCACCCTGAGTACTGAGCACCCTGAGTACTGAGCACCCAGCACCCCGAGCACTGAGCACCCTGCACCCTGAGTACTGAGCACCCTGAGTACTGAGCACCCAGCACCCTGAGCACTGAGCACCCAGCACCGTGTGTACTGAGCACCCAGCACCCTGAGCACTGAGCACCCAGCACCCTGAGTACTGAGCACCCAGCACCCTGAGTACTTAGCACTCAGCACCCTGAGCACTGAGCACCCAGCACCCTGAGTACTGAGCACCAAGCACCCTGAGTACTGAGCACCCAGCACCCTGAGTACTGAGCACCCAGCACCCTGAGTACTGAGCACCGAGCACCCCGAGTACTGAGCACCCAGCACCCTGAGCACTGAGCACCCAGCACCCTGAGTACTGAGCACCCAGCACACTGAGTACTGAGCACCCAGCACCCCGAGCACTGAGCACCCTGAGTACTGAGCACTAAGCACCCTGAGCGCTGAGCACCCAGCACCCCAAGCACGGAGCAATCAGGACCCCGAGCTCTGAGTACTGAGCACCCAGCACCCTGAGTACTGAGCACCAAGCTCCCCGAGCACTGAGCACCCTGAGTACTGAGCACCCAGCACCCCGAGCACTGAGCACCCAGCACCCTGAGTAATGAGCACCCAGCACCCCGAGTACTGAGCACCCAGCACCGTGAGTACTGAGCACCCAGCACCCGGAGTACTGAGCACCCAGCACCCTGAGCACTGAGCACAAAGCACGCTGAGTACTGAGCACTGAGCACCCTGAGTACTGAGCACCAAGGACCCTGAGTACTGAGCACCCAGCACCCTGAGCACTGAGCACCCAGCACCCTGAGCACTGAGCACCCAGCACCCCGAG
Source organism: Microtus oregoni (assembly GCF_018167655.1). NCBI lineage: Eukaryota > Metazoa > Chordata > Mammalia > Rodentia > Cricetidae > Microtus > Microtus oregoni. Next base: position 6,647,844 of record NW_024544151.1, on the reverse strand, counting down.
CACTGAGCACCCAGCACCCTGAGCACTGTGCACCCAGCACCCCGAGTACTGAGCACCCAGCACCCTGAGTACTGAGCACCCAGCACAACGAGCACTGAGCACCCAGCACCCTGAGCACTGTGCACCCAGCACCCCGAGTACTGAGCACCCAGCACCCTGAGTACTGAGCACCCAGCACAACGAGCACTGAGCACCCAGCACCCTGAGTACTGAGCACCCAGCACACTGAGTACTGAGCACCCAGCACCCCGAGCACGGAGCACCCTGAGTACTGAGCACTAAGCACCCTGAGCGCTGAGCACCCAGCACCCCAAGCACGGAGCACCCAGGACCCCGAGCACTGAGTACTGAGTACCCAGCACCCTGAGTACTGAGCACCAAGCTCCCCGAGCACTGAGCACCCTGAGTACTGAGCACCCAGCACCCCGATAACAGAGCACCCAGCACCCTCAGCACTGTGCACCCAGCACCCCGAGCACTGAGCACGCAGCACCCTGCGTACTGAGCACCCTGAGTACTTAGCACCGATCACCCTGAGCACTGAGCACCCAGCACCCTGAGCAGTGAGCACCCAGCACCCTGAGTACTGAGCACCGAGCACCCCGAGCACTGAGCACCCAGCACCCTGAGGACTGAGCACCCAGCACGAAGAGTACTGAGCACCGAGCATCCTGAGCACTGAGCACCGAGCACCCCGAACACTGAGCACCCAGCACCCTGAGGACTGAGCACCCAGCACCAAGAGTACTGAGCACCGAGCACCCCGAGCACTGAGCACCGAGCACCCCAAGCACTGAGCAACCAGCACCCTGAGTACTGAGCACCCAGCACCCCGAGCACTGAGCACCCAGCACCCTGAGTAATGAGCACCCAGCACCCCGAGTACTGAGCACCCAGCACCGTGAGTACTGAGCACCCAGCACCCTGAGTACTGAGCACCCAGCACCCTGAGCACTGAGCACAAAGCACGCTGAGTACTGAGCACTGAGCACCCTGAGTACTGAGCACCAAGGACCCTGAGTACTGAGCACCCAGCACCCTGAGCACTGAGCACAAAGCACTCTGAGTACTGAGCGCTGAGCACCCTGAGTACTGAGCACCGAGCACCCTGAGTACTGAGCACTCAGCACCCTGAGCACTGAGCACCCAGCACCCTGAGCACTGAGCACCCAGCACCCCGAGCACTGAGCACCCAGCACCCTGAGCACTGAGCACCCAGCACCCCGAGTACTGAGCACCCAGCACCCTGAGTACTGAGTACCCAGCACAACGAGCACTGAGCACCCAGCACCCCGAGCACTGAGCAACCAGCACCCCGAGAATGAGCACCCAGCACCCTGAGTACTGAGAACCGAGCACCCTGAGTACTGAGCACCCAGCACGCTGAGCACTGAGCACCCAGCACCCCGATTACTGAGCAAACAGCACACCGAGCACTGAGCACCCAGCACCCCGAGAATGAGCACCCAGCACACTGAGTACTGAGCACCCAGCACCCTGAGTACTGAGCACCCAGCACAACGAGCACTGAGCACCCTGAGTACTGAGCACCCAGCACCCTGAGTACTGAGCACTAAGCATCCAGAGCGCTGAGCACCCAGCACCCCAAGCACGGAGCACCCAGGACACCGAGCACTGAGTAATGAGCACCCAGCACCCTGAGTACTGAGCACCGAGCTGCCTGAGCACTGAGCACCCTGAGTACTGAGCACCCAGCACCCCGATCACAGAGCAGCCAGCACCCTCAGCACTGAGCTCCCATCACCCCGAGCACTGAGCACCCAGCACCCTGAGTACTGAGCACCCTGAGGACTGAGCACCGATCACCCTGAGCACTGAGCACCCATCACCCTGAGTACTGAGCACCCAGCACCCTGAGTACTGAGCACCGAGCACCCCGAGTACTGAGCACCCAGCACCCTGAGCACTGAGCACCTAGCACCCCGAGTACTGAGCACGCAGCACCCTGAGTACTGAGCACCCAGCACCCCGAGCCCTGAGCAACCAGCACCCTGAGCACTGAGCACCCTGAGGACTGAGCACCCAGCACCCTGAGTACTGAGCACCCTGAGTACTGAGCACCCAGCACCCTGAGTACTGAGCACCCAGCACCCTGAGCACTGAGCACCCAGAACCCACAGTACTGAGCACCGAGCACCCTGAGTACTGAGCACCCAGCACCCTGAGCACTGAGCACACAGCACCCTGAGTACTGAGCACCCAGCAACCTGAGTACTTAGCACCCAGCACCCTGAGCACTGAGCACCCAGCACCCTCAGTACTGAGCACCGAGCACCCTGAGTACTGAGCACCCAGCACCCTGAGTACTGAGCACCCAGCACCCTCAGTACTGAGCACCGAGCACCCCGAGTACTGAGCACCCAGCACCCTGAGCACTGAGCACCCAGCACCCTGAGTACTGAGCACCCAGCACCCTGAGTACTGAGCACCCAGCACCCCGAGCACTGAGCACCCTGAATACTGAGCACCCAGCACCCTGAGTACTGAGCACCCAGCACCCTGAGTACTGAGCACTAAGCACCCAGAGCGCTGAGCACCCAGCACCCCAAGCACGGAGCACACAGGACCCCGAGCACTGAGTACTGAGCACCCAGCACCCTGAGTACTGAGCACCGAGCTCCCCGAGCACTGAGCACCCTGAGTACTGAGCACCCAGCACCCCGATCACAGAGCACCCAGCACCCTCAGCACTGAGCACCCAGCACCCCGAGCACTGAGCACCCAGCACCCTGAGTACTGAGCACCCTGAGGACTGAGCACCGATCACCCTGAGCACTGAGCACCCAGCACCCTGAGTACTGAGCACCCAGCACCCTGAGTACTGAGCACCGAGCACCCCGAGCACTGAGCACCCAGCACCCTGAGCACTGAACACCCAGCACCCTGAGTACTGAGCACCCAGCACCCTGAGTACTGAGCACCCAGCACCCTGAGTACTGAGTACTGAGCACCCTGAGTACTGAGAACCCAGCACCCCGAGCACTGAGCACCCAGCACCCTGAGTACTGAGCACCGAGCACCCCGAGCACTGAGCACCCAGCACCCTGAGTACTGAGCACCCAGCACCAAGAGTACTGAGCACCGAGCATCCTGAGCACTGAGCACTGAGCACCCCGAGCACTGAGCACCCAGCACCCTGAGTACTGAGCACCAGCACCAAGAGTACTGAGCACCGAGCACCCCGAGCACTGAGCACCCAGCACTCTGAGTAATGAGCACCCAGCAACCCGAGTACTGATCACCCAGCACCTTGAGTACTGAGCACCAAGCACCCTGAGCACTGAGCACCCAGCACCCCGAGTACTGAGCAAACAGCACCCCGAGCACTGAGCACCCAGCACTCCGAGAATGAGCACACAGCACCCTGAGTACTGAGCACCCAGCACCCTGAGTACTGAGCACCCAGCACCCTGAGTACTGAGCACCCAGCACCCTGAGCACTGAGCACCCAGCACCCTGAGTACTGAGCACCCTGAGTACTGAGCACCGATCACCCTGAGCACTGAGCACCCAGCACCCTGATTACTGAGCACCCAGCACCCTGAGCACTGAGCACCCAGCACCCTGAGTCCTGAGCACCCAGTACCCTGAGCACAGAGCACCCAGCACCCTGAGTACTGAGCACCGAGCACCCTGAGTACTGAGCACCCAGCACCCTGAGCACTGAGCACCCAGCACCCTGAGTACTGAGCACCCAGCACCCTGAGTACTGAGCACCGAGCACCCCGAGTACTGAGCACCAAGCACCCTGAGCACTGAGCACCCAGCACGCCGAGCACTGAGCACGCAGCACCCTGAGTACTGAGCACCCAGCACCCTGAGTACTGAGCACCCTGAGTACTGAGCACCGATCACCCTGAGCACTGAGCACCCAGCACCCTGAGTACTGAGCACCCAGCACCCTGAGCACTGAGCACCCAGCACCCTGAGTCCTGAGCACCCAGTACCCTGAGCACTGAGCACCCAGCACCCTGAGTACTGAGCACCCACCACCCTGAGTATTGAGAACCCAGCACCCTGAGCACTGAGCACCCAACACCCCGAGCACTGAGCACCCAGCACCCTGAGCACTGAGCACCCAGCACCCTGAGTACTGAGCACCCAGCACCCTGAGCACTGAGCACCAAGCACCCTGAGCACTGAGCACCCAGCAACCCGAGCACTGAGCACCCAGCACCCTGAGTACTGAGCACCCTGAGTACTGAGCACCCAGCACCCCGAGCACTGAGCACCCTGCACCCTGAGTACTGAGCACCCTGAGTACTGAGCACCCAGCACCCTGAGCACTGAGCACCCAGCACCGTGTGTACTGAGCACCCAGCACCCTGAGCACTGAGCACCGAGCACCCTGAGTACTGAGCACCCAGCACCCTGAGTACTTAGCACCCAGCACCCTGAGCACTGAGTACCCAGCACCCTGAGTACTGAGCACCAAGCACCCTGAGTACTGAGCACCCAGCACCCTGAGTACTGAGCACCCAGCACCCTGAGTACTGAGCACCGAGCACCCCGAGTACTGAGCACCCAGCACCCTGAGCACTGAGCACCCAGCACCCTGAGTACTGAGCACCCAGCACACTGAGTACTGAGCACCCAGCACCCCGAGCACTGAGCACCCTGAGTACTGAGCACTAAGCACCCTGAGCGCTGAGCACCCAGCACCCCAAGCACGGAGCAATCAGGACCCCGAGCTCTGAGTACTGAGCACCCAGCACCCTGAGTACTGAGCACCAAGCTCCCCGAGCACTGAGCACCCTGAGTACTGAGCACCCAGCACCCCGAGCACTGAGCACCCAGCACCCTGAGTAATGAGCACCCAGCACCCCGAGTACTGAGCACCCAGCACCGTGAGTACTGAGCACCCAGCACCCGGAGTACTGAGCACCCAGCACCCTGAGCACTGAGCACAAAGCACGCTGAGTACTGAGCACTGAGCACCCTGAGTACTGAGCACCAAGGACCCTGAGTACTGAGCATCCAGCACCCTGAGCACTGAGCACCCAGCACCCTGAGCACTGAGCACCCAGCACCCCGAGCACTGAGCACCCAGCACCCTGAGCACTGTGCACCCAACACCCCGAGTACTGAGCACCCAGCACCCTGAGTACTGAGCACCCAGCACAACGAGCACTGAGCACCCAGCACCCTGAGCACTGTGCACCCAGCACCCCGAGTACTGAGCACCCAGCACCCTGAGTACTGAGCACCCAGCACAACGAGCACTGAGCACCCAGCACCCTGAGTACTGAGCACCCAGCACACTGAGTACTGAGCACCCAGCACCCCGAGCACGGAGCACCCTGAGTACTGAGCACTAAGCACCCTGAGCGCTGAGCACCCAGCACCCCAAGCACGGAGCACCCAGGACCCCGAGCACTGAGTACTGAGTACCCAGCACCCTGAGTACTGAGCACCAAGCTCCCCGAGCACTGAGCACCCTGAGTACTGAGCACCCAGCACCGCGATAACAGAGCACCCAGCACCCTCAGCACTGTGCACCCAGCACCCCGAGCACTGAGCACCCAGCACCCTGCGTACTGAGCACCCTGAGTACTGAGCACCGATCACCCTGAGCACTGAGCACCCAGCACCCTGAGCACTGAGCACCCAGCACCCTGAGTACTGAGCACCGAGCACCCCGAGCACTGAGCACCCAGCACCCTGAGGACTGAGCACCCAGCACGAAGAGTACTGAGCACCGAGCATCCTGAGCACTGAGCACCGAGCACCCCGAACACTGAGCACCCAGCACCCTGAGGACTGAGCACCCAGCACCAAGAGTACTGAGCACCGAGCACCCCGAGCACTGAGCACCGAGCACCCCAAGCACTGAGCAACCAGCACCCTGAGTACTGAGCACCCAGCACCCCGAGCACTGAGCACCCAGCACCCTGAGTAATGAGCACCCAGCACCCCGAGTACTGAGCACCCAGCACCGTGAGTACTGAGCACCCAGCACCCTGAGTACTGAGCACCCAGCACCCTGAGCACTGAGCACAAAGCACGCTGAGTACTGAGCACTGAGCACCCTGAGTACTGAGCACCAAGGACCCTGAGTACTGAGCACCCAGCACCCTGAGCACTGAGCACAAAGCACTCTGAGTACTGAGCTCTGAGCACCCTGAGTACTGAGCACCGAGCACCCTGAGTACTGAGCACTCAGCACCCTGAGCACTGAGCACCCAGCACCCTGAGCACTGAGCACCCAGCACCCCGAGCACTGAGCACCCAGCACCCTGAGCACTGAGCACCCAGCACCCCGAGTACTGAGCACCCAGCACCCTGAGTACTGAGTACCCAGCACAACGAGCACTGAGCACCCAGCACCCCGAGCACTGAGCAACCAGCACCCCGAGAATGAGCACCCAGCACCCTGAGTACTGAGAACCGAGCACCCTGAGTACTGAGCACCCAGCACGCTGAGCACTGAGCACCCAGCACCCCGATTACTGAGCAAACAGCACACCGAGCACTGAGCACCCAGCACCCCGAGAATGAGCACCCAGCACACTGAGTACTGAGCACCCAGCACCCTGAGTACTGAGCACCCAGCACAACGAGCACTGAGCACCCTGAGTACTGAGCACCCAGCACCCTGAGTACTGAGCACTAAGCATCCAGAGCGCTGAGCGCCCAGCACCCCAAGCACGGAGCACCCAGGACACCGAGCACTGAGTAATGAGCACCCAGCACCCTGAGTACTGAGCACCGAGCTGCCTGAGCACTGAGCACCCTGAGTACTGAGCACCCAGCACCCCGATCACAGAGCAGCCAGCACCCTCAGCACTGAGCTCCCATCACCCCGAGCACTGAGCACCCAGCACCCTGAGTACTGAGCACCCTGAGGACTGAGCACCGATCACCCTGAGCACTGAGCACCCATCACCCTGAGTACTGAGCACCCAGCACCCTGAGTACTGAGCACCGAGCACCCCGAGTACTGAGCACCCAGCACCCTGAGCACTGAGCACCTAGCACCCCGAGTACTGAGCACGCAGCACCCTGAGTACTGAGCACCCAGCACCCCGAGCCCTGAGCAACCAGCACCCTGAGCACTGAGCACCCTGAGGACTGAGCACCCAGCACCCTGAGTACTGAGCACCCTGAGTACTGAGCACCCAGCACCCTGAGTACTGAGCACCCAGCACCCTGAGCACTGAGCACCCAGAACCCACAGTACTGAGCACCGAGCACCCTGAGTACTGAGCACCCAGCACCCTGAGCACTGAGCACACAGCACCCTGAGTACTGAGCACCCAGCAACCTGAGTACTTAGCACCCAGCACCCTGAGCACTGAGCACCCAGCACCCTCAGTACTGAGCACCGAGCACCCTGAGTACTGAGCACCCAGCACCCTGAGTACTGAGCACCCAGCACCCTCAGTACTGAGCACCGAGCACCCCGAGTACTGAGCACCCAGCACCCTGAGCACTGAGCACCCAGCACCCTGAGTACTGAGCACCCAGCACCCTGAGTACTGAGCACACAACACCCCGAGCACTGAGCACCCTGAATACTGAGCACCCAGCACCCTGAGTACTGAGCACCCAGCACCCTGAGTACTGAGCACTAAGCACCCAGAGCGCTGAGCACCCAGCACCCCAAGCACGGAGCACACAGGACCCCGAGCACTGAGTACTGAGCACCCAGCACCCTGAGTACTGAGCACCGAGCTCCCCGAGCACTGAGCACCCTGAGTACTGAGCACCCAGCACCCCGATCACAGAGCACCCAGCACCCTCAGCACTGAGCACCCAGCACCCCGAGCACTGAGCACCCAGCACCCTGAGTACTGAGCACCCGGAGGACTGAGCACCGATCACCCTGAGCACTGAGCACCCAGCACCCTGGGTACTGAGCACCCAGCACCCTGAGTACTGAGCACCGAGCACCCCGAGCACTGAGCACGAAGCACCCTGAGCACTGAACACCCAGCACCCTGAGTACTGAGCACCCAGCACCCTGAGTACTGAGCACCCAGCACCCTGAGTACTGAGTAGTGAGCACCCTGAGTACTGAGAACCCAGCACCCCGAGCACTGAGCACCCAGCACCCTGAGTACTGAGCACCGAGCACCCCGAGCACTGAGCACCCAGCACCCTGAGTACTGAGCACCCAGCACCAAGAGTACTGAGCACCGAGCATCCTGAGCACTGAGCACCGAGCACCCCGAGCACTGAGCACCCAGCACCCTGAGTACTGAGCACCAGCACCAAGAGTACTGAGCACCGAGCACCCCGAGCACTGAGCACCCAGCACTCTGAGTAATGAGCACCCGGCAACCCGAGTACTGATCACCCAGCACCTTGAGTACTGAGCACCAAGCACCCTGAGCACTGAGCACCCAGCACCCCGAGTACTGAGCAAACAGCACCCCGAGCACTGAGCACCCAGCACTCCGAGAATGAGCACACAGCACCCTGAGTACTGAGCACCCAGCACCCTGAGTACTGAGCACCCAGCACCCTGAGTACTGAGCACCGAGCTCCCCGAGCACTGAGCACCCTGAGTACTGAGCACCCAGCACCCCGATCACAGAGCACCCAGCACCCTCAGCACTGAGCACCCAGCACCCCGAGCACTGAGCACCCAGCACCCTGAGTACTGAGCACCCTGAGGACTGAGCACCGATCACCCTGAGCACTGAGCACCCAGCACCCTGAGTACTGAGCACCCAGCACCCTGAGTACTGAGCACCGAGCACCCCGAGTACTGAGCACCCAGCACCCTGAGCACTGAGCACCCAGCACCCCGAGCACTGAGCACGCAGCACCCTGAGTACTGAGCACCCAGCACCCCGAGCCCTGAGCACCCAGCACCCTGAGTACTGAGCACCCTGAGTACTGAGCACCGATCACCCTGAGCACTGAGCACCCAGCACCCTGATTACTGAGCACCCAGCACCCTGAGCACTGAGCACCCAGCACCCTGAGTCCTGAGCACCCAGTACCCTGAGCACAGAGCACCCAGCACCCTGAGTACTGAGCACCGAGCACCCTGAGTACTGAGCACCCAGCACCCTGAGCACTGAGCACCCAGCACCCTGAGTACTGAGCACCCAGCACCCTGAGTACTGAGCACCGAGCACCCCGAGTACTGAGCACCAAGCACCCTGAGCACTGAGCACCCAGCACGCCGAGCACTGAGCACGCAGCACCCTGAGTACTGAGCACCCAGCACCCCGAGCCCTGAGCACCCAGCACCCTGAGTACTGAGCACCCTGAGTACTGAGCACCGATCACCCTGAGCACTGAGCACCCAGCACCCTGAGTACTGAGCACCCAGCACCCTGAGCACTGAGCACCCAGCACCCTGAGTCCTGAGCACCCAGTACCCTGAGCACTGAGCACCCAGCACCCTGAGTACTGAGCACCCACCACCCTGAGTATTGAGAACCCAGCACCCTGAGCACTGAGCACCCAACACCCTGAGCACTGAGCACCCAGCACCCTGAGCACTGAGCACCCAGCACCCTGAGTACTGAGCACCCAGCACCCTGAGCACTGAGCACCAAGCACCCTGAGCACTGAGCACCCAGGAACCTGAGTACTGAGCACCCAGCACCCTGAGTACTGAGCAATGAGCACCCTGAGCACTGAGCACCCAGCACCCCGAGTACTGAGAACCCAGCACCCTGAGTACTGAGCACCCAGCACCCTGAGTACTGAGCACCCAGCACCCTGAGCACTGAGCACCAAGCACCCTGAGCACTGAGCACCCAGGAACCTGAGTACTGAGCACCCAGCACCCTGAGTACTGAGCAACGAGCACCCCGAGCACTGAGCACCCAGCACCCTGAGCACTGAGCACACTGAGGACTGAGCACCCAGCACTCTGAGTACTGACCACCCAACGTACTGAGCACCGAGCACCCTGAGCACTGAGCACCCAGCACCCTGAGTACTGAGCACCCAGCACCCTGAGCAATGAGCACCCTGAGTACTGAGCACCCAACATACAGAGCACCGAGCACCCTGAGCACTGAGAACCCAGCACCCTGAGTACTGAGCACCCAGCACCTTGAGCACTGAGCACCGAGCACCCCGAGCACTGAGCACCCAGCACCCGGAGTACTGACCAACCAGCACAATGAGTACTAAGCAACGAGTACCCTGAGTACTGAGCACCCAGCACCCTGAGCACTGAACACACAGCACCCTGAGTACTGAGCACCTCGAGCACTGAGCACACAGCACCCTGAGTACTGAGCACCGAGCACCCCGAGCACTGAGCACCCAGCACCGCGAGCACTGAGCACCCAGCACACCGAGCACTGAGCACCCAGCACCCTGAGCACTGAGCACACAGCGCCCTGAGCACTGAGCACCCAGCACCCTGAGTACTGAGCACACAGCACCCTGAGTACTGAGCACCCAGCACCCTGAGCACTGAGTACCCAGCACCCTGAGCACTGAGCACCCAGCACCCTGAGCACTTAGCACCCAGCACCCTGAGTACTGTGCACTGAGCACCCAGCACCCCGAGCACTGAGCACTTAGCACCCTGAGTACTGAGCACTGCGCACCCAGCACCACGAGCACTGAGCACCCAGCACCCTGAGCACTGAGCACCCAGCACCCGAGTACTGAGCACCCAGCACCCTGAGTACTGAGCACCCAGCACCCTGAGTACTGAGCACCCAGCACCCCGAGTACTGAGCACCCAGCACCCTGAGTACTGAGCACCCAGCACCCTGAGCACTGAGCACCCAGCACCCCGAGCACTGAGCACCCAGCACCCTGAGTACTGAGCACCCAGCAACCTGAGCACTGAGCACCCAGCACCCTGAGCACTGAGCACCCAGCACCCTGAGTAGTGAGCACCCAACGTACTGAGCACCGAGCATCCCGAGCACTGAGCACCCAGCTCCCTGAGTACTGAGCACCCTGAGCACTGAGTACTGAGCACTGAGCACCCTGAGCACTGAGCACCCAGCACCCCTAGTACTGAGCACCCAGCACCCCGAGCACTGATCACCCAGCACCCTGAGCACTGAGCACCCAGCACCCTGAGTAGTGAGCACCCAACGTACTGAGCACCTAGCACCCTGAGTACTGAACACCCAGCACCCTGAGCACTGAGCACCCTGAGCACTGAGTACTGAGCACTGAGCACCCTGAGCACTGAGCACCCAGCACCCCGAGTACTGAGCACCCAGCACCCCGAGCACTGAGCACCCAGCGCCCCGAGCACAGAGCACAGAGCACCCTGAGGACTGAGCACTGAGCACCCTGAGCACTGAGAACCCAGCACCCCGAGTACTGAGCACTGAGCACCCTGAGTACTGAGCACCCAGCACCCTGAGTACTGAGCACCCAGCGCCCCGAGCACAGAGCACAGAGCACCCTGAGGACTGAGCACTGAGCACCCTGAGCACTGAGAACCCAGCACCCCGAGTACTGAGCACTGAGCACCCTGAGCACTGAGCACCCAGCGCCCCGAGCACAGAGCACAGAGCACCCTGAGGACTGAGCACTGAGCACCCTGAGCACTGAGAACCCAGCACCCCGAGTACTGAGCACTGAGCACCCTGAGCACTGAGCACCCAGCACCCTGAGTACTGAGCATTGAGCACCCCGAGTACTGAGTACCCAGCACCCCGAGCACCGAGCACCCAGCACCCGGAGCACTGAGCAACCAGCACCCTGAGCACTGAGCACCCAGAACCCCGAGCCCTGAGCACCCAGCACCCTGAGTACTGAGCACCCTGAGTACTGAGCACCGATCACCCTGAGCACTGAGCACCCAGCACCCTGAGTACTGAGCACCCAGCACCCTGAGCACTAAGCACCCAGCACCCTGAGTCCTGAGCACCCAGTACCCTGAGCACTGAGCACCCAGCACCCTGAGTACTGAGCACCCACCACCCTGAGTATTGAGAACCCAGCACCCTGAGCACTGAGCACCCAACACCCCGAGCACTGAGCACCCAGCACCCTGAGCACTGAGCACCCAGCACCCTGAGTACTGAGCACCCAGCACCCTGAGCACTGAGCACCAAGCACCCTGAGCACTGAGCACCCAGGAACCTGAGTACTGAGCACCCAGCACCCTGAGTACTGAGCAATGAGCACCCTGAGCACTGAGCACCCAGCACCCCGAGCACTGAGAACCCAGCACCCTGAGTACTGAGCACCCAGCACCCTGAGTACTGAGCACCCAGCACCCTGAGCACTGAGCACCAAGCACCCTGAGCACTGAGCACCCAGGAACCTGAGTACTGAGCACCCAGCACCCTGAGTACTGAGCAACGAGCACCCCGAGCACTGAGCACCCAGCACCCTGAGCACTGAGCACACTGAGGACTGAGCACCCAGCACTCTGAGTACTGACCACCCAACGTACTGAGCACCGAGCACCCTGAGCACTGAGCACCCAGCACCCTGAGTACTGAGCACCCAGCACCCTGAGCAATGAGCACCCTGAGTACTGAGCACCCAACATACAGAGCACCAAGCACCCTGAGCACTGAGAACCCAGCACCCTGAGTACTGAGCACCCAGCACCTTGAGCACTGAGCACCGAGCACCCCGAGCACTGAGCACCCAGCACCCGGAGTACTGAGCACCCAGCACAATGAGTACTAAGCAACGAGTACCCTGATTACTGAGCACCCAGCACCCTGAGCACTGAACACACAGCACCCTGAGTACTGAGCACCTCGAGCACTGAGCACACAGCACCCTGAGTACTGAGCACCGAGCACCCCGAGCACTGAGCACCCAGCACCGCGAGCACTGAGCACCCAGCACACCGAGCACTGAGCACCCAGCACCCTGAGCACTGAGCACACAGCGCCCTGAGCACTGAGCACCCAGCACCCTGAGTACTGAGCACACAGCACCCTGAGTACTGAGCACCCAGCACCCTGGGCACTGAGTACCCAGCACCCTGAGCACTGAGCACCCAGCACCCTGAGCACTTAGCACCCAGCACCCTGAGTACTGTGCACTGAGCACCCAGCACCCCGAGCACTGAGCACTTAGCACCCTGAGTACTGAGCACTGCGCACCCAGCACCACGAGCACTGAGCACCCAGCACCCTGAGCACTGAGCACCCAGCACCCGAGTACTGAGCACCCAGCACCCTGAGTACTGAGCACCCAGCACCCTGAGTACTGAGCACCCAGCACCCCGAGTACTGAGCACCCAGCACCCTGAGTACTGAGCACCCAGCACCCTGAGCACTGAGCACCCAGCACCCCGAGCACTGAGCACCCAGCACCCTGAGTACTGAGCACCCAGCAACCTGAGCACTGAGCACCCAGCACCCTGAGCACTGAGCACCCAGCACCCTGAGTAGTGAGCACCCAACGTACTGAGCACCGAGCATCCCGAGCACTGAGCACCCAGCTCCCTGAGTACTGAGCACCCTGAGCACTGAGTACTGAGCACTGAGCACCCTGAGCACTGAGCACCCAGCACCCCGAGTACTGAGCACCCAGCACCCCGAGCACTGATCACCCAGCACCCTGAGCACTGAGCACCCAGCACCCTGAGTAGTGAGCACCCAACGTACTGAGCACCCAGCACCCTGAGTACTGAACACCCAGCACCCTGAGCACTGAGCACCCTGAGCACTGAGTACTGAGCACTGAGCACCCTGAGCACTGAGCACCCAGCACCCCGAGTACTGAGCACCCAGCACCCCGAGCACTGAGCACCCAGCGCCCCGAGCACAGAGCACAGAGCACCCTGAGGACTGAGCACTGAGCACCCTGAGCACTGAGAACCCAGCACCCCGAGTACTGAGCACTGAGCACCCTGAGTACTGAGCACCCAGCACCCTGAGTACTGAGCACCCAGCGCCCCGAGCACAGAGCACAGAGCACCCTGAGGACTGAGCACTGAGCACCCTGAGCACTGAGAACCCAGCACCCCGAGTACTGAGCACTGAGCACCCTGAGCACTGAGCACCCAGCGCCCCGAGCACAGAGCACAGAGCACCCTGAGGACTGAGCACTGAGCACCCTGAGCACTGAGAACCCAGCACCCCGAGTACTGAGCACTGAGCACCCTGAGCACTGAGCACCCAGCACCCTGAGTACTGAGCACTGAGCACCCCGAGTACTGAGTACCCAGCACCCCGAGCACCGAGCACCCAGCACCCGGAGCACTGAGCAACCAGCACCCTGAGCACTAAGCACCCAGCACCCTGAGCACTGAGCACCCAGCACTCTGAGCACTGAGCACCCAGCACCCTGAGCACTGAGCACCCAGCACCCTGAGTACTGAGCACCCAACGGACTGAGCACCGAGCACCCTGAGCACTGAGCACCCAGCACCCTGAGTACTGAGCACCCAGCACCCTGAGCACTGAGCACCCAGCAATCTGAGTACTGAGCACTGAGCACCCCGAGTACTGAGCACCAGGCACCCCGAGCACTAAGCACCCAGCACCCCTAGCACCGAGCACCCAGCACCCTGAGCACTAAGCACCCAGCACCCTGAGCACTGAGCACCCAGCACCCTGAGCACTGAGCACCCAGCACCCTGAGCACTGAGCACCCAGCACCCTGAGCACCCAGCACCCTGAGCACTGAGCACCCAGCACCCTGAGCACTGAGCACCCAGCACCCTGAGTACTGAGCACCCAGCACCCTGAGCAATGAGCACCCCGAGCACTGAGCACCCAGCATCCTGAGCACTGAGCACCCAGCACCCCGAGCACTGAGCACCCAGCACCCTGAGTACTGAGCACCCAGCACCCTGAGCACTGAGCACCCAGCACCCTGAGCACTGAGCACCCAGCACCCTGAGTAGTGAGCACCCAACGTACTGAGCACCGAGCACACCGCGCACTGAGCACCCAGCTCCCTGAGTACTGAGCACCAATCACCCCGAGCACTGAGCACCCAGCACCCTGAGTACTGAACTCCGAGCAACCCGAGCACTGAGCACCCAGCGCCCCGAGCACTGAGCAGCCAGCACCCTGAGCACTGAGCACCCAGCACCCTGAGTACTGAGCACCCAGCACCCTGAGTACTGAACACCCAGCACCCTGAGCACTGAGCACCCTGAGCACTGAGTACTGAGCACTGAGCACCCTGAGCAC
The DNA here is from genome assembly GCF_018167655.1 of Microtus oregoni. Taxonomy (NCBI): domain Eukaryota; kingdom Metazoa; phylum Chordata; class Mammalia; order Rodentia; family Cricetidae; genus Microtus; species Microtus oregoni. The sequence goes on along the minus strand of NW_024544151.1, from coordinate 6,632,767 downwards.
TGAGCACCCAGCACCCCGAGTACTGAGCACCCAGCACCCCGAGCACTGAGCACCCAGCGACCCGAGCACAGAGCACAGAGCACCCTGAGCACTGAGCACTGAGCACCCTGAGCACTGAGCACCCAGCACCCCGAGTACTGAGCACTGAGCACCCTGAGTACTGAGCACCCAGCACCCTGAGTACTGAGCACCCAGCGTACTGAGCACCGAGCACCCAGCACCCTGAGTACTGAGCACCCAGCACCCAGCACCCTGAGCACTGAGCACCCAGCACCCTGAGTACTGAGCACCCAGCGTACTGAGCACCGAGCACCCAGCACCCTGAGTACTGAGCACCCAGCACCCTGAGCACTGAGCACCCAGCACCCTGAGTACTGAGCACTGAGCACCCCGAGTACTGAGCACCCAGCACCCCGAGCACCGAGCACCCAGCACCCGGAGCACTGAGCAACCAGCACCCTGAGCACTGAGCACCCAGCACCCTGAGCACTGAGCACCCAGCACCCTGAGCACTGAGCACCCAGCACCCTGAGCACTGAGCACCCAGCACCCTGAGTACTGAGCACCCAACGTACTGAGCACCGAGCACCCTTAGCACTGAGCACCCAGCACCCTGAGTACTGAGCACCCAGCACCCTGAGCACTGAGCACCCAGCAATCTGACTACTGAGCACTGAGCACCCCGAGTACTGAGCACCAGGCACCCCGAGCACTAAGCACCCAGCACCCCTAGCACCGAGCACCCAGCACCCTGAGCACTGAGCACCCAGCACCCTGAGCACTAAGCACCCAGCACCCTGAGCACTGAGCACCCAGCACCCTGAGCACTGAGCACCCAGCACCCTGAGCACTGAGCACCCAGCACCCTGAGCACTGAGCACCCAGCACCCTGAGCACTGAGCACCCAGCACCCTGCGTACTGAGCACCCAACGAACTGAGCACCGAGCACCCTGAGCACTGAGCACCCAGCACCCTGAGTACTGAGCACCCAGCACCCTGAGCAATGAGCACCCTGAATACTGAGCACCCAGCACCTTGAGCACTGAGCACCGAGCACCCCGAGCACTGAGCACCCAGCACCCGGAGTACTGAGCACCCAGCACAATGAGTACTAAGCACCGAGCACCCTGAGTACTGAGCACCCAGCACCCTGAGCACTGAATACACAGCACCCTGAGTACTGAGCACCTCGAGCACTGAGCACCCAGCACCCTGAGTACTGAGCACTGAGCACCCCGAGCACTGAGCACCCAGCACCACGAGCACTGAGCACCCAGCACCCCGAGCACTTAGCACCCAGCACCCTGAGTACTGAGGACCCAGCACCCTGAGTACTGAGCACTGAGCTCCCAGCTCCCCGAGCACTGTGCACCCAGCACCCCGAGCACTGAGCACCCAGCACCCTGAGTACTGAGCACCCAGCACCCTGAGCACTGAGCACCCAGCACCCTGAGCACTGAGCACCCAGCACCCCGAGCACTGAGCACCCAGCACCCTGAGTACTGAGCACCCAGCACCCTGAGCACTGAGCACCCAGCACCCTGAGCACTGAGCACCCAGCACCCTGAGCACTGAGCACCCAGCACCCTGAGCACTGAGCACCCAGCACCCTGAGTACTGAGCACCCAGCACCCTGAGTACTAAGCACCGAGCACCCTGAGTACTGAGCACCCAGCACCCTGAGCACTGAGCACACAGCACCCTGAGCACTGAGCACACAGCACCCTGAGTACTGAGCACTGAGCACCCAGCACCCCAAGCACTGAGCACCCAGCACCCTGAGTACTGAGCACTGAGCACCCAGCACACCGAGCACTGAGCACCCAGCACCCTGAGCACTGAGCACCCAGCACCCTGAGTACTGAGCACCCAGCACGCCGAGTACTGAGCACCCAGCACCCTGAGTACTGAGCATCCAGCACCCTCAGCACTGAGCACCCAGCACCCAGAGCACTGAGCACCCAGCACCCTGAGTACTGAGCACCCAGCACCCCGAGCACTGAGCACCCAGCACCCTGAGTACTGAGCTCCGAGCACAGCGAGCACTGAGCACCCAGCGCCCCGAGCACTGAGCACCCAGCACCCTGAGCACTGAGCACCCAGCACCCTGAGTACTGAGCACCCAGCACCCTGAGTACTGAACCCCCAGCACACTGAGCACTGAGCACTGAGCACCCTGAGCACTGAGTACTGAGCACTGAGCACCCTGATCACTGAGCACCCAGCACCCCGAGTACTGAGCACCCAGCACCCCGAGCACTGAGCACCCAGCGCCCCGAGCACTGAGCACCCAGCACCCCGAGCACTGAGCACTGAGCACCCTGAGCACTGAGCACCCAGCACCCCGAGTACTGAGCACTGAGCACCCAGAGTACTGAGCACCCAGCACCCTGAGCACTGAGTACCCAGCACCCTGAGTACTGAGCACTGAGAACCCTGAGTACTGAGCACCGAGCACCCTGAGTATTGAGCACCCAGCACCCTGATCACTGAGCACCCAGCACCCTGAGCACTGAGCACCCAGCACCTTGAGTACTGCGTACCGAGCAATCCGAGCACTGAGCACCCAGCACCCTGAGTACTGAGCACCCAGCACCCTGAGCACTGAGCACCCAGCACCCTGAGGACTGAGCACCCAGCACCCCGAGCACTGATCACCCAGCACTCTGAGTACTGAGCACCAAGCACCCTGAGCACTGAGCACCCAGCACCCTGAGTACTGAGCACCCAGCACCCTGTGTACTGAGCAACCAGCACCCTGAGCACTGAGCACCCAGCACCCTGAGCACTGAGCACTGAGCACCCAGCATCCCGAGCACTGAGCACCCAGCACCCTGAGCACTGAGCACCCTGAGGACTGAGCACCCAGCACCCTGAGTACTGAGCACTGATCACCCTGAGCACTGAGCATCCAGCACCCCGAGCACTGAGCACCCAGCAACCTGAGTACTGAGCACCCAGCACCCCGAGCACTGAGCACCCAGCACCCTGAGTACTGAGCACCCTGAGTACTGAGCACCGATCACCCTGAGCACTGAGCTCCCAGCACCCTGAGTACTGAGCACCCAGCACCCTGAGCACTGAGCACCCAGCACCCTGAGTACTGAGCACCCAGCACCCTGAGCACTGAGCACCCAGCACCCTGAGTACTGAGCACCCAGCACCCTGAGCACTGAGCACCCAGCACCCTGAGTACTGAGTACCCAGCACCCCGAGCACTGAGCACCCAGCACCCCGAGAATGAGCACCCAGCACCCCATGTACTGAGCACCGAGCACCCCGAGCACTGAGCACCCAGCACCCGGAGTACTGAGCACCCAGCACCCTGAGTACTAAGCACTGAGCACCCTGAGTACTGAGCACCAAGCACCCTGAGCACTGAACATACAGCACCCTGAGCACCGAGCACCCCGAGCACTGAGCACCCAGCACCCCGAGTACTGAGCACCCAGCACCCCGAGCACTGAGCACCCAGCACCCTGAGCACTGAGCACCCAGCACCCTGAGTACTGAGCACCCAGCACCCTGAGCACTGAGTACCCAGCACCCTGAGCACTGAGCACCCAGCACCCTGTGCACTGAGCACCCAGCACCCTGAGCACTGAGCACCCAGCACCCTGAGTACTAAGCACTGAGCACCCAGCACCCCGAGCACTGAGCACCCAGCACACTGTGCACTGAGCACCCAGCAACCTGAGCACTGAGCACCCAGCACCCTGAGTACTGAGCACTGAGCACCCAGCACCCCGAGCACTGAGCACCCAGCACCCTGAGCACTGAGCACCCAGCACCCGAGTACTGAGCACCCAGCACTCTGAGTACTGAGCACCCAGCACCCTGAGTACTGAGCACCCTGAGTACTGAGCACCGATCACCCTGAGCACTGAGCTCCCAGCACCCTGAGTACTGAGCACCCAGCACCCTGAGCACTGAGTACTGAGCACCGAGCACCCCGAGCACTGAGCACCCAGCACCCGGAGTACTGAGCACCCAGCACCCTGAGTACTAAGCACTGAGCACCCTGAGTACTGAGCACCCAGCACCCTGAGCACTGAACATACAGCACCCTGAGCACCGAGCACCCCGAGCACTGAGCACCCAGCACCCCGAGCACTGAGCACCCAGCACCCCGAGCACTGAGCACCCAGCACCCTGAGCACTGAGCACCCAGCACCCTGAGTACTGAGCACCCAGCACCCTGAGCACTGAGTACCCAGCACCCTGAGCACTGAGCACCCAGGACCCTGTGCACTGAGCACCCAGCACCCTGAGCACTGAGCCCCCAGCACGCTGAGTACTGAGCACTGAGCACCCAGCACCCCGAGCACTGAGCACCCAGCACCCTGTGCACTGAGCACCCAGCAACCTGAGCACTTAGCACCCAGCACCCTGAGTACTGAGCACTGAGCACCCAGCACCCCGAGCACTGAGCACACAGCACCCTGAGCACTGAGCACCCAGCACCCGAGTACTGAGCACCCAGCACCCTGAGTACTGAGCACCCAGCACCCTGAGTACTGAGCACCCAGCACCCCGAGTACTGAGCACCCAGCACCCTGAGTACTGAGCACTGAGCACCCAGCACCCCGAGCACTGCGCACCCAGCACCCTGAGTACTGAGCACCCAGCACCCTGAGCACTGAGCACCCAGCACCCTGAGCACTGAGCACCCAGCACCCTGAGCACTGAGCACCCAGCACCCTGAGTAGTGAGCACCCAACGTACTGAGCACCGATCACCCCGAGCACTGAGCACCCAGCACCCTGAGTACTGAGCACTGAGCACCGATCACCCGGAGCAATGAGCACCCAGCACCCTGAGTAGTGAGCACCCAACGTACTGAGCACCGAGCACCCCGAGCACTGAGCACCCAGCACCCTGAGTACTGAGCACCGTTCACCCCGAGCACTGAGCACCCAGCACCCTGAGTACTGAGCTCCGAGCACCCTGAACACTGAGCACCCAGCACCCTGAGCACTGATCACCCAGCACCCTGAGCACTGAGCACCCAGCACCCTGAGTACTGAGCACCCAGCACCCTGAGTACTGAGCACTCAGCACCCTGAGTACTGAGCACCGAGCACCCCGAGCACTGAGCACCCAGCACCCTGAGCACTGAGCACCCTGAGGACTGAGCACCCAGCACACTGAGAACTGAGCACCCAGCACCCTGAGTACTGAGCACCGATCACCCTGAGCACTGAGCACCCAGAACCCCGAGCACTGAGCACCCAGCATCCTGAGTACTGAGCACCCAGCACCCCGAGCACTGAGCACCCAGCACCCTGAGTACTGAGCACCCTGAGTACTGAGCACCGATCACCCTGAGCACTGAGCTCCCAGCACCCTGAGTACTGAGCACCCAGCACCCTGAGCACTGAGCACCCAGGACCCTGAGTACTGAGCACCCAGCACCCCGAGTACTGAGCACCCAGCACCCCGAGCACTGAGCACCCAGCACCCCGAGCACTGAGCACCCAGCACCCTGAGTACTGAGCACCCAGCACCCTGAGTACTGAGCACCCAGCACCCTGAGCACTGAGCACCCAGCACCCTGAGTAGTGAGCACCCAACGTACTGAGCACCGAGCACCCCGAGCACTGAGCACCCAGCACCCTGACTACTGAGCACCGATCACCCCGAGCACTGAGCACCCAGCACCCCGAGCACTGAGCACCCAGCACCCTGAGCACTGAGCACCGAGCACACTGAGCACTGAGCACCCAGCACCCTGAGTACTGAGCACCCAGCACCCTGTACACTGAGCACCGAGCACCCCGAGTACTGAGCACCGAGCACACTGAGCACTGAGCACCCAGCACCCCGAGCACTGAGCACCCAGCACCCTGAGTACTGAGCACTGAGCACCCAGCACCCCGAGCACTGAGCACCCAGCACCCTGAGTACTAAACACCGAGCACCCTGAGTACTGAGCACCCAGCACCCTGAGCACTGAACACACAGCACCCTGAGTACTGAGCACCTCGAGCACTGAGCACCCAGCACCCCGAGCACTGAGCACCCAGCACCCCGAGCACTGAGCACCCAGCACCCTGAGTACTGAGCACCCAGCACACTGAGTACTGAGCACCCAGCACCCTGAGCACTGAGCACCCAGCACCCTGAGCACTGAGCACCCAGCACCCTGAGCACTGAGCACCCAGCACCCTGAGTACTGAGCACTGAGCACCCAGCACCCCGAGCACTGAGCACCTAGCACCCTGAGTACTAAGCACCCAGCACCCTGAGTACTGAGCACCCAGCACCCTGAGTACTGAGCACCCAGCACCCTGAGTACTGAGCACCCAGCACCCCGAGCACTGAGCACCCAGCACCCTGAGTACTGAGCACCGAGCACCCTGAGTACTGAGCACCCAGCACCCTGAGTACTGAGCACCCAGCACCCTGAGTACTGAGCACCCAGCACCCAGAGCACTGAGCAACCAGCACCCTGAGTACTGAGCACCAAGCACCCCGAGGACTGAGCACCCAGAACCCTGAGTACTGAGCACCCAGCACCCCGAGCACTGAGCACCCAGCACCCTGAGTACTGAGCACCGAGCACCCTGAGTACTGAGCACCCAGCACCCTGAGTACTGAGCACCCAGCACCCTGAGCACTGAGCACCCAGCACCCTGAGTACTGAGCAACCAACGTACTGAGCACCGAGCACCCTGAGCACTGAGCACCCAGCACCCTGAGTACTGAGCACCCAGCACGTTGAGCAATGAGCACCCTGAGTACTGAGCACCCAGCACCTTGAGCACTGAGCACCGAGCACCCCGAGCACTGAGCACCCAGCACCCGGAGTACTGAGCACCCAGCACCCTGAGTACTAAGCACCGAGCACCCTGAGTACTGAGCACCCAGCACCCTGAGCACTGAGCACACAGCACCCTGAGCACTGAGCACACAGCACCCTGAGTACTGAGCACTGAGCACCCAGCACCCCAAGCACTGAGCACCCAGCACCCTGAGTACTGAGCACTGAGCACCCAGCACACCGAGCACTGAGCACCCAGCACCCTGAGCACTGAGCACCCAGCACCCTGAGTACTGAGCACCCAGCACCCCGAGTACTGAGCACCCAGCACCCTGAGTACTGAGCATCCAGCACCCTCAGCACTGAGCACCCAGCACCCAGAGCACTGAGCACCCAGCACCCTGAGTACTGAGCACCCAGCACCCCGAGCACTGAGCACCCAGCACCCTGAGTACTGAGCTCCGAGCACAGCGAGAACTGAGCACCCAGCGCCCCGAGCACTGAGCACCCAGCACCCTGAGTACTGAGCACCCAGCACCCTGAGTACTGAGCACCCAGCACCCTGAGTACTGAACCCCCAGCACACTGAGCACTGAGCACTGAGCACCCTGAGCACTGAGTACTGAGCACTGAGCACCCTGATCACTGAGCACCCAGCACCCCGAGTACTGAGCACCCAGCACCCCGAGCACTGAGCACCCAGCGCCCCGAGCACTGAGCACCCAGCACCCCGAGTACTGAGCACTGAGCACCCTGAGCACTGAGCACCCAGCACCCCGAGTACTGAGCACTGAGCACCCAGAGTACTGAGCACCCAGCACCCTGAGCACTGAGTACCCAGCACCCTGAGTACTGAGCACTGAGAACCCTGAGTACTGAGCACCGAGCACCCTGAGTATTGAGCACCCAGCACCCTGATCACTGAGCACCCAGCACCCTGAGCACTGAGCACCCAGCACCTTGAGTACTGCGTACCGAGCAATCCGAGCACTGAGCACCCAGCACCCTGAGTACTGAGCACCCAGCACCCTGAGCACTGAGCACCCAGCACCCTGCGGACTGAGCACCCAGCACCCCGAGCACTGATCACCCAGCACCCTGAGTACTGAGCACCAAGCATCCTGAGCACTGAGCACCCAGCACCCTGAGTACTGAGCACCCAGCACCCTGTGTACTGAGCAACCAGCACCCTGAGCACTGAGCACCCAGCACCCTGAGCACTGAGCACTGAGCACCCAGCACCCCGAGCACTGAGCACCCAGCACCCTGAGCACTGAGCACCCTGAGGACTGAGTACCCAGCACCCTGAGTACTGAGCACTGATCACCCTGAGCACTGAGCATCCAGCACCCCGAGCACTGAGCACCCAGCACCCTGAGTACTGAGCACCCTGAGTACTGAGCACCGATCACCCTGAGCACTGAGCTCCCAGCACCCTGAGTACTGAGCACCCAGCACCCTGAGCACTGAGCACCCAGCACCCTGAGTACTGAGCACCCAGCACCCTGAGCACTGAGCACCCAGCACCCTGAGTACTGAGCACCCAGCACCCTGAGCACTGAGCACCCAGCACCCTGAGTACTGAGCACCCAGCACCCCGAGCACTGAGCACCCTGCACCCCGAGAATGAGCACCCAGCACCCCATGTACTGAGCACCGAGCACCCCGAGCACTGAGCACCCAGCACCCGGAGTACTGAGCACCCAGCACCCTGAGTACTAAGCACTGAGCACCCTGAGTACTGAGCACCCAGAACCCTGAGCACTGAACATACAGCACCCTGAGCACCGAGCACCCCGAGCACTGAGCACCCAGCACCCGAGTACTGAGCACCCAGCACCCCGAGCACTGAGGACCCAGCACCCTGAGCACTGAGCACCCAGCACCCTGAGTACTGAGCACCCAGCACCCTGAGCACTGAGTACCCAGCACCCTGAGCACTGAGCACCCAGCACCCTGTGCACTGAGCACCCAGCACCCTGAGCACTGAGCACCCAGCACCCTGAGTACTGAGCACTGAGCACCCAGCACCCCGAGCACTGAGCACCCAGCACACTGTGCACTGAGCACCCAGCAACCTGAGCACTGAGCACCCAGCACCCTGAGTACTGAGCACTGAGCACCCAGCACCCCGAGCACTGAGCACCCAGCACCCTGAGCACTGAGCACCCAGCACCCGAGCACTGAGCACCCAGCACTCTGAGTACTGAGCACCCAGCACCCTGAGTACTGAGCACCCTGAGTACTGAGCACCGATCACCCTGAGCACTGAGCTCCCAGCACCCTGAGTACTGAGCACCCAGCACCCTGAGCACTGAGTACTGAGCACCGAGCACCCCGAGCACTGAGCACCCAGCACCCAGAGTACTGAGCACCCAGCACCCTGAGTACTAAGCACTGAGCACCCTGAGTACTGAGCACCCAGCACCCTGAGCACTGAACATACAGCACCCTGAGCACCGAGCACCCCGAGCACTGAGCACCCAGCACCCCGAGCACTGAGCACCCAGCACCCCGAGCACTGAGAACCCAGCACCCTGAGCACTGAGCACCCAGCACCCTGAGTACTGAGCACCCAGCACCCTGAGCACTGAGAACCCAGCACCCTGAGCACTGAGCACCCAGCACCCTGAGCACTGAGCCCCCAGCACCCTGAGTACTGAGCACTGAGCACCCAGCACCCCGAGCACTGAGCACCCAGCACCCTGTGCACTGAGCACCCAGCAACCTGAGCACTTAGCACCCAGCACCCTGAGTACTGAGCACTGAGCACCCAGCACCCCGAGCACTGAGCACCCAGCACCCTGAGCACTGAGCACCCAGCACCCGAGTACTGAGCACCCAGCACCCTGAGTACTGAGCACCCAGCAACCTGAGCACTTAGCACCCAGCACCCTGAGTACTGAGCACTGAGCACCCAGCACCCCGAGCACTGAGCACCCAGCACCCTGTGCACTGAGCACCCAGCAACCTGAGCACTTAGCACCCAGCACCCTGAGCACTGAGAACCCAGCACCCTGAGCACTGAGCACCCAGCACCCTGAGCACTGAGCCCCCAGCACCCTGAGTACTGAGCACTGAGCACCCAGCACCCCGAGCACTGAGCACCCAGCACCCTGTGCACTGAGCACCCAGCAACCTGAGCACTTAGCACCCAGCACCCTGAGTACTGAGCACTGAGCACCCAGCACCCCGAGCACTGAGCACCCAGCACCCTGAGCACTGAGCACCCAGCACCCGAGTACTGAGCACCCAGCACCCTGAGTACTGAGCACCCAGCACCCTGAGTACTGAGCACCCAGCACCCCGAGTACTGAGCACCCAGCACCCTGAGTACTGAGCACTGAGCACCCAGCACCCCGAGCACTGCGCACCCAGCACCCTGAGTACTGAGCACCCAGCACCCTGAGCACTGAGCACCCAGCACCCTGAGCACTGAGCACCCAGCACCCTGAGCACTGAGCACCCAGCACCCTGAGTAGTGAGCACCCAACGTACTGAGCACCGATCACCCCGAGCACTGAGCACCCAGCACCCTGAGTACTGAGCACTGAGCACCGATCACCCGGAGCAATGAGCACCCAGCACCCTGAGTAGTGAGCACCCAACGTACTGAGCACCGAGCACCCCGAGCACTGAGCACCCAGCACCCTGAGTACTGAGCACCGTTCACCCCGAGCACTGAGCACCCAGCACCCTGAGTACTGAGCTCCGAGCACCCTGAACACTGAGCACCCAGCACCCTGAGCACTGATCACCCAGCACCCTGAGCACTGAGCACCCAGCACCCTGAGTACTGAGCATCCAGCACCCTGAGTACTGAGCACTCAGCACCCTGAGTACTGAGCACCGAGCACCCCGAGCACTGAGCACCCAGCACCCTGAGCACTGAGCACCCTGAGGACTGAGCACCCAGCACACTGAGAACTGAGCACCCAGCACCCTGAGTACTGAGCACCGATCACCCTGAGCACTGAGCACCCAGAACCCCGAGCACTGAGCACCCAGCACCCTGAGTACTGAGCACCCAGCACCCCGAGCACTGAGCACCCAGCACCCTGAGTACTGAGCACCCTGAGTACTGAGCACCGATCACCCTGAGCACTGAGCTCCCAGCACCCTGAGTACTGAGCACCCAGCACCCTGAGCACTGAGCACCCAGGACCCTGAGTACTGAGCACCCAGCACCCCGAGTACTGAGCACCCAGCACCCCGAGCACTGAGCACCCAGCACCCCGAGCACTGAGCACCCAGCACCCTGAGTACTGAGCACCCAGCACCCTGAGTACTGAGCACCCAGCACCCTGAGCACTGAGCACCCAGCACCCTGAGTAGTGAGCACCCAACGTACTGAGCACCGAGCACCCCGAGCACTGAGCACCCAGCACCCTGACTACTGAGCACCGATCACCCCGAGCACTGAGCACCCAGCACCCTGAGTACTGAGCTCCGAGCACCCCGAGCTCTGAGCACCCAGCGCCCCGAACACTGAGCACCCAGTACCCTGAGCACTGAGCACCCAGCACCCTGAGTACTGAGCACCCAGCACCCCGAGCACTGAGCACCCAGTACCCTGAGAACTGAGCACAGAGCACACTGAGCACTGATCACCCAGCACCCTGAGCACTGAGCACCCAGCACCCTGAGTACTGAGCACCCAGCACCCTGAGTACTGAGCACTCAGCACCCTGAGTACTGAGCACCGAGCACCCCGAGCACTGAGCACCCAGCATCCTGAGAACTGGGCACCCTGAGGACTAAGCACCCAGCACCCTGAGCACTGAACACCCAGCACCCTGAGTACTGAGCACCGATCACCATGAACACTGAGCACCCAGAACCCCGAGCACTGAGCACCCAGCACCCTGAGTACTGAGCACCCAGCACCCCGAGCACTGAGCACCCAGCACCCTGTGTACTGAGCACACTGAGTACTGAGCAAAGATCACCCTGAGCACTGAGCTCCCAGCACCCTGAGTAGTGAGCACCCAACGTACTGAGCACCGAGCACCCCGAGCACTGAGCACCCAGCACCCTGAGTACTGAGGTCCGAGCACCCCGAGCACTGAGCACCCAGCGCCCCGAGCACTGAGCACCCAGCACCCTAAGCACTTAGCACCCAACACCCGGAGTACTGAACACCCAGAACCCCGAGCACTGAGCACCCAGCACCCTGAGCACTGAGCACCCAGCACCCTGAGCACTGATCACCCAGCACCCTGAGCACTGAGCACCCAGCACCCTGAGTACTGAGCACCGAGCACCCCGAGCACTGAGCACCCAGCACCCTGAGCACTGAGCACCCTGAGGACTGAGCACCCAGCACCCTGAGCACTGAGCACCCAGCACCCTGAGCACTGAGCACCCAGCACACAGAGCACTGATCACCCAGCACCCTGAGCACTGAGCACCCAGCACCCTGAGTACTGAGCACCCAGCACCCCGAGCACTGAGCACCCAGCACCCTGAGCACTGAGCACCCAGCACACTGAGCACTGATCACCCAGCACCCTGAGCACTGAGCACCCAGCACCCTGAGTACTGCGCACCCAGCACCCTGAGTACTGAGCACTCAGCACCCTGAGGACTGAGCACCCAGCACCCTGAGCACTGAGCACCCAGCACCCTGAGTACTGAGCACCGATCACCCTGAGCACTGAGCACCCAGAACCCCGAGCACTGAGCACCCAGCACCCTGAGTACTGAGCACCCAGTACCCCGAGCACTGAGCACCCAGCACCCTGAATACTGACCATCCTGACTACTGAGCACTCAGCACCCTGAGTACTGAGCACCGAGCACCCCGAGCACTGAGCACCCAGCACCCTGAGCACTGAGCCCCCTGAGGACTGAGCACCCAGCACCCTGAGCACTGAGCACCCAGCACCCTGAGTACTGAGCACCGATCACCCTGAGCACTGAGCACCCAGAACCCCGAGCACTGAGCACCCAGCACCCTGAGTACTGAGCACCCAGCACCTCGAGCACTGAGCACCCAGCACCCTGAGTACTGAGCACCCTGAGTACTGAGCAAAGATCAACCTGAGCACTGAGCTCCCAGCACCCTGAGTACTGAGCACCCAGCACCCTGAGCACTGAGCACCCAGCACCCTGAGTACTGAGCACCCAGCACCCTGAGCACTGAGCACCCAGCACGCTGAGTACTAAGCACCCAGCACCCTGAGCACTAAGCACCCAGCACCCTGAGCACTGAGCACACAGCACCCGAGTACTGAGCACCCAGCACCCTGAGTACTGAGCACCCAGCACCCTGAGCACTGAGCACCCAGCACCCTGAGCACTGAGCACCCAGCACCCTGAGTACTGAGCACCCAGCACCCCTAGCACTAAGCACCCAGCACCCTGAGCACTGAGCACCCAGCACCCGAGTACTGAGCACCCAGCACCCTGAGTACTAAGCACCGAGCACCCTGAGCACTGAGTACCCAGCACCCTGAGCACTGAGCACCCAGCACCCTGAGTACTGAGCACCCAGCACCCTGAGTACTGAGCACCCAGCAACCTGAGCACTGAGCACCGAGCACCCAAAGAACTGAGCACCCAGCACCCTGAGCACTGAGCAACCAGCACCCTGAGTCCTGAGCACCCAGGACCCTGAGTACTGAACACCCAGCACCCTGAGCACTGAGCACCCTGAGCACTGAGTACTGAGCACCGAGCACCCAGAGAACTGAGCACCCAGCACCAGGAGTACTGAGCACCCAGCACCCTGAGTACTGAGCACCCAGCACCCTGAGCACTGAGCACCCAGCAAACTGAGCACTGAGCACCCAGCACCCTGAGTACTGAGCACTGAGCACCCAGCACCCCGAGCACTGAGCACCCAGCACCCTGAGTACTGAGCACTGAGCACCCAGCACCCTGAGCACTGAGCACCCAGCACCCTGAGTACTAAGCACCGAGCACCCTGAGTACTGAGCACCCAGCACCCTGAGCACTGAACACACAGCACCCTGAGTACTGAGCACCCAGCGTACTGAGCACCGAGCACCCCGAGCACTGAGCACCCAGCACCCTGAGTACTGAGCACCCAGCACCCCGAGCACTGAGCACCCAGCACCCTGAGTACTGAGCACCGAGCACCCTGAGTACTGAGCACCCAGCACCCTGAGTACTGAGCACCCAGCACCCTGAGCACTGAGCACCCAGCACCCTGAGTACTGAGCACTGAGCACCCCGAGGACTGAGCACCCAGCACCCCGAGCACTGAGCACCCAGCACCCTGAGCACTGAGCACCCAGCACCCTGAGCACTGAGCACCCAGCACCCTGAGCACTGAGCACCCAGCACCCTGAGCACTGAGCACACAGCACCCTGAGTACTGAGCACCCAACGTACTGAGCACCGAGTACCCTGAGCACTGAGGACCCAGCACCCTGAGTACTGAGTACCCAGCACCCTGAGCAATGAGCACCCTGAGTACTGAGCACCCAGCACCTTGAGCACTGAGCACCGAGCACCCCGAGCACTGAGCACCCAGCACCCTGAGCACTGAGCACCCAGCACCCGAGTACTGAGCACCCAGCACCCTGAGTACTGAGCACCCAGCACCCTGAGTACTGAGCACCCAGCACCCCGAGTACTGAGCACCCAGCACCCTGAGTACTGAGCACCCAGCACCCTGAGCACGGAGCACCCAGCACCCTGAGCACTGAATACCCAGCACCCTGAGCACTGAGCACCCAGCACCCTGAGCACTGAGCACCCAGCATCCTGAGCACTGAGCACCCAGCACCCTGAGCACTGAGCACCCAGCACCCTGAGTAGTGAGCACCCAACGTACTGAGCACCGAGCACCCCGAGCACTGAGCACCCAGCACCCTGAGTACTGAGCACCGATCACCCCGAGCACTGAGCACCCAGCACCCTGAGTACTGAGCTCCGAGCACCCCGAGCACTGAGCACCCAGCGCCCCGAGCACTGAGCACCCAGCACCCTGAGCACTGAGCACCCTGCACCCTGAGCACTGAGCACCCAGCACACTGAGCACTGAGCACTGAGCACCCTGAGCACTGAGTACTGAGCACCAAGCACCCCGAGTACTGAGCACTGAGCACCCAGAGTACTGAGCACCCAGCACCCTGAGCACTGAGCACCCAGCGCCCCGAGCACTGAGCACCCAGCACCCTGAGCACTGAGCACCCAGCACCCTGAGTACTGAACACTGAGCACCCAGCACCCCGAGCACTGAGCACCCAGCACCCTGAGTACTAAGCACCCAGCACCCTGAGTACTGAGCACCCAGAACCCTGAGTACTGAGCACCCAGCGTACTGAGCACCGAGCACCCCGAGCACTGAGCACCCAGCACCCTGAGTACTGAGCACCCAGCACCCCGAGCACTGAGCACCCAGCACCCTGAGTACTGAGCACCGAGCACCCTGAGTACTGAGCAACCAGCACCCTGAGTACTGAGCACCCAGCGTACTGAGCACCGAGCACCCAGCACCCTGAGTACTGAGCACCCAGCACCCTGAGCACTGAGCACCCAGCACCCTGAGTACTGAGCACTGAGCACCCCGAGTACTGAGCACCGGGCACCCCGAGCACTAAGCACCCAGCACCCCGAGCACCGAGCACCCAGCACCCTGAGCACTGAGCACCCAGCACCCTGAGCACTGAGCACCCAGCACCCTGAGCACTGAGCACCCAGCACCCTGAGCACTGAGCACCCAACGTACTGAGCACCGAGCACCCCGAGCACTGAGCACACAGCACTGAGCACCCAGCACCCTGAGCACTGAGCACCCAGCACCCTGAGCACTGAGCCCCCAGCACCCTGAGTACTGAGCACTGAGCACCCAGCACCCCGAGCACTGAGCACCCAGCACCCTGTGCACTGAGCACCCAGCAACCTGAGCACTTAGCACCCAGCACCCTGAGTACTGAGCACTGAGCACCCAGCACCCCGAGCACTGAGCACCCAGCACCCTGAGCACTGAGCACCCAGCACCCGAGTACTGAGCACCCAGCACCCTGAGTACTGAGCACCCAGCACCCTGAGTACTGAGCACCCAGCACCCCGAGTACTGAGCACCCAGCACCCTGAGTACTGAGCACTGAGCACCCAGCACCCCGAGCACTGCGCACCCAGCACCCTGAGTACTGAGCACCCAGCACCCTGAGCACTGAGCACCCAGCACCCTGAGCACTGAGCACCCAGCACCCTGAGCACTGAGCACCCAGCACCCTGAGTAGTGAGCACCCAACGTACTGAGCACCGATCACCCCGAGCACTGAGCACCCAGCACCCTGAGTACTGAGCACTGAGCACCGATCACCCGGAGCAATGAGCACCCAGCACCCTGAGTAGTGAGCACCCAACGTACTGAGCACCGAGCACCCCGAGCACTGAGCACCCAGCACCCTGAGTACTGAGCACCGTTCACCCCGAGCACTGAGCACCCAGCACCCTGAGTACTGAGCTCCGAGCACCCTGAACACTGAGCACCCAGCACCCTGAGCACTGATCACCCAGCACCCTGAGCACTGAGCACCCAGCACCCTGAGTACTGAGCATCCAGCACCCTGAGTACTGAGCACTCAGCACCCTGAGTACTGAGCACCGAGCACCCCGAGCACTGAGCACCCAGCACCCTGAGCACTGAGCACCCTGAGGACTGAGCACCCAGCACACTGAGAACTGAGCACCCAGCACCCTGAGTACTGAGCACCGATCACCCTGAGCACTGAGCACCCAGAACCCCGAGCACTGAGCACCCAGCACCCTGAGTACTGAGCACCCAGCACCCCGAGCACTGAGCACCCAGCACCCTGAGTACTGAGCACCCTGAGTACTGAGCACCGATCACCCTGAGCACTGAGCTCCCAGCACCCTGAGTACTGAGCACCCAGCACCCTGAGCACTGAGCACCCAGGACCCTGAGTACTGAGCACCCAGCACCCCGAGTACTGAGCACCCAGCACCCCGAGCACTGAGCACCCAGCACCCCGAGCACTGAGCACCCAGCACCCTGAGTACTGAGCACCCAGCACCCTGAGTACTGAGCACCCAGCACCCTGAGCACTGAGCACCCAGCACCCTGAGTAGTGAGCACCCAACGTACTGAGCACCGAGCACCCCGAGCACTGAGCACCCAGCACCCTGACTACTGAGCACCGATCACCCCGAGCACTGAGCACCCAGCACCCTGAGTACTGAGCTCCGAGCACCCCGAGCTCTGAGCACCCAGCGCCCCGAACACTGAGCACCCAGTACCCTGAGCACTGAGCACCCAGCACCCTGAGTACTGAGCACCCAGCACCCCGAGCACTGAGCACCCAGTACCCTGAGAACTGAGCACAGAGCACACTGAGCACTGATCACCCAGCACCCTGAGCACTGAGCACCCAGCACCCTGAGTACTGAGCACCCAGCACCCTGAGTACTGAGCACTCAGCACCCTGAGTACTGAGCACCGAGCACCCCGAGCACTGAGCACCCAGCATCCTGAGAACTGGGCACCCTGAGGACTAAGCACCCAGCACCCTGAGCACTGAACACCCAGCACCCTGAGTACTGAGCACCGATCACCATGAACACTGAGCACCCAGAACCCCGAGCACTGAGCACCCAGCACCCTGAGTACTGAGCACCCAGCACCCCGAGCACTGAGCACCCAGCACCCTGTGTACTGAGCACACTGAGTACTGAGCAAAGATCACCCTGAGCACTGAGCTCCCAGCACCCTGAGTAGTGAGCACCCAACGTACTGAGCACCGAGCACCCCGAGCACTGAGCACCCAGCACCCTGAGTACTGAGGTCCGAGCACCCCGAGCACTGAGCACCCAGCGCCCCGAGCACTGAGCACCCAGCACCCTAAGCACTTAGCACCCAACACCCGGAGTACTGAACACCCAGAACCCCGAGCACTGAGCACCCAGCACCCTGAGCACTGAGCACCCAGCACCCTGAGCACTGATCACCCAGCACCCTGAGCACTGAGCACCCAGCACCCTGAGTACTGAGCACCGAGCACCCCGAGCACTGAGCACCCAGCACCCTGAGCACTGAGCACCCTGAGGACTGAGCACCCAGCACCCTGAGCACTGAGCACCCAGCACCCTGAGCACTGAGCACCCAGCACACAGAGCACTGATCACCCAGCACCCTGAGCACTGAGCACCCAGCACCCTGAGTACTGAGCACCCAGCACCCCGAGCACTGAGCACCCAGCACCCTGAGCACTGAGCACCCAGCACACTGAGCACTGATCACCCAGCACCCTGAGCACTGAGCACCCAGCACCCTGAGTACTGCGCACCCAGCACCCTGAGTACTGAGCACTCAGCACCCTGAGGACTGAGCACCCAGCACCCTGAGCACTGAGCACCCAGCACCCTGAGTACTGAGCACCGATCACCCTGAGCACTGAGCACCCAGAACCCCGAGCACTGAGCACCCAGCACCCTGAGTACTGAGCACCCAGTACCCCGAGCACTGAGCACCCAGCACCCTGAATACTGACCATCCTGACTACTGAGCACTCAGCACCCTGAGTACTGAGCACCGAGCACCCCGAGCACTGAGCACCCAGCACCCTGAGCACTGAGCCCCCTGAGGACTGAGCACCCAGCACCCTGAGCACTGAGCACCCAGCACCCTGAGTACTGAGCACCGATCACCCTGAGCACTGAGCACCCAGAACCCCGAGCACTGAGCACCCAGCACCCTGAGTACTGAGCACCCAGCACCTCGAGCACTGAGCACCCAGCACCCTGAGTACTGAGCACCCTGAGTACTGAGCAAAGATCAACCTGAGCACTGAGCTCCCAGCACCCTGAGTACTGAGCACCCAGCACCCTGAGCACTGAGCACCCAGCACCCTGAGTACTGAGCACCCAGCACCCTGAGCACTGAGCACCCAGCACGCTGAGTACTAAGCACCCAGCACCCTGAGCACTAAGCACCCAGCACCCTGAGCACTGAGCACACAGCACCCGAGTACTGAGCACCCAGCACCCTGAGTACTGAGCACCCAGCACCCTGAGCACTGAGCACCCAGCACCCTGAGCACTGAGCACCCAGCACCCTGAGTACTGAGCACCCAGCACCCCTAGCACTAAGCACCCAGCACCCTGAGCACTGAGCACCCAGCACCCGAGTACTGAGCACCCAGCACCCTGAGTACTAAGCACCGAGCACCCTGAGCACTGAGTACCCAGCACCCTGAGCACTGAGCACCCAGCACCCTGAGTACTGAGCACCCAGCACCCTGAGTACTGAGCACCCAGCAACCTGAGCACTGAGCACCGAGCACCCAAAGAACTGAGCACCCAGCACCCTGAGCACTGAGCAACCAGCACCCTGAGTCCTGAGCACCCAGCACCCTGAGTACTGAACACCCAGCACCCTGAGCACTGAGCACCCTGAGCACTGAGTACTGAGCACCGAGCACCCAGAGAACTGAGCACCCAGCACCAGGAGTACTGAGCACCCAGCACCCTGAGTACTGAGCACCCAGCACCCTGAGCACTGAGCACCCAGCAAACTGAGCACTGAGCACCCAGCACCCTGAGTACTGAGCACTGAGCACCCAGCACCCCGAGCACTGAGCACCCAGCACCCTGAGTACTGAGCACTGAGCACCCAGCACCCTGAGCACTGAGCACCCAGCACCCTGAGTACTAAGCACCGAGCACCCTGAGTACTGAGCACCCAGCACCCTGAGCACTGAACACACAGCACCCTGAGTACTGAGCACCCAGCGTACTGAGCACCGAGCACCCCGAGCACTGAGCACCCAGCACCCTGAGTACTGAGCACCCAGCACCCCGAGCACTGAGCACCCAGCACCCTGAGTACTGAGCACCGAGCACCCTGAGTACTGAGCACCCAGCACCCTGAGTACTGAGCACCCAGCACCCTGAGCACTGAGCACCCAGCACCCTGAGTACTGAGCACTGAGCACCCCGAGGACTGAGCACCCAGCACCCCGAGCACTGAGCACCCAGCACCCTGAGCACTGAGCACCCAGCACCCTGAGCACTGAGCACCCAGCACCCTGAGCACTGAGCACCCAGCACCCTGAGCACTGAGCACACAGCACCCTGAGTACTGAGCACCCAACGTACTGAGCACCGAGTACCCTGAGCACTGAGGACCCAGCACCCTGAGTACTGAGTACCCAGCACCCTGAGCAATGAGCACCCTGAGTACTGAGCACCCAGCACCTTGAGCACTGAGCACCGAGCACCCCGAGCACTGAGCACCCAGCACCCTGAGCACTGAGCACCCAGCACCCGAGTACTGAGCACCCAGCACCCTGAGTACTGAGCACCCAGCACCCTGAGTACTGAGCACCCAGCACCCCGAGTACTGAGCACCCAGCACCCTGAGTACTGAGCACCCAGCACCCTGAGCACTGAGCACCCAGCACCCTGAGCACTGAATACCCAGCACCCTGAGCACTGAGCACCCAGCACCCTGAGCACTGAGCACCCAGCATCCTGAGCACTGAGCACCCAGCACCCTGAGCACTGAGCACCCAGCACCCTGAGTAGTGAGCACCCAACGTACTGAGCACCGAGCACCCCGAGCACTGAGCACCCAGCACCCTGAGTACTGAGCACCGATCACCCCGAGCACTGAGCACCCAGCACCCTGAGTACTGAGCTCCGAGCACCCCGAGCACTGAGCACCCAGCGCCCCGAGCACTGAGCACCCAGCACCCTGAGCACTGAGCACCCAGCACCCTGAGCACTGAGCACCCAGCACACTGAGCACTGAGCACTGAGCACCCTGAGCACTGAGTACTGAGCACCAAGCACCCCGAGTACTGAGCACTGAGCACCCAGAGTACTGAGCACCCAGCACCCTGAGCACTGAGCACCCAGCGCCCCGAGCACTGAGCACCCAGCACCCTGAGCACTGAGCACCCAGCACCCTGAGTACTGAACACTGAGCACCCAGCACCCCGAGCACTGAGCACCCAGCACCCTGAGTACTAAGCACCCAGCACCCTGAGTACTGAGCACCCAGAACCCTGAGTACTGAGCACCCAGCGTACTGAGCACCGAGCACCCCGAGCACTGAGCACCCAGCACCCTGAGTACTGAGCACCCAGCACCCCGAGCACTGAGCACCCAGCACCCTGAGTACTGAGCACCGAGCACCCTGAGTACTGAGCAACCAGCACCCTGAGTACTGAGCACCCAGCGTACTGAGCACCGAGCACCCAGCACCCTGAGTACTGAGCACCCAGCACCCTGAGCACTGAGCACCCAGCACCCTGAGTACTGAGCACTGAGCACCCCGAGTACTGAGCACCGGGCACCCCGAGCACTAAGCACCCAGCACCCCGAGCACCGAGCACCCAGCACCCTGAGCACTGAGCACCCAGCACCCTGAGCACTGAGCACCCAGCACCCTGAGCACTGAGCACCCAGCACCCTGAGCACTGAGCACCCAACGTACTGAGCACCGAGCACCCCGAGCACTGAGCACACAGCACTGAGCACCCAGCACCCTGATTACTGAGCACCCAGCACCCTGAGCACTGAGTACCCAGCGCCCTGAGCACTGAGCACCCAGCACCCTGAGCACTGAGCACCCAGCACCCTGAGCTCTGAGCACCCAGCACCCTGAGTAGTGAGCACCCAACGTATTGAGCACCGAGCACACGGAGCACTGAGCACCCAGCACCCTGACTACTGAGCACCGATCACCCCGAGCACTGAGCACCCAGCACCCTGAGTACTGAGCTCCGAGCACCCGGAGCACTGAGCATCCAGCGCCCCGAGCACTGAGCACCCAGCACCCTGAGCACTGAGCACCCAGCACCCTGTGTACTGAGCACCCAGCAGTCCGAGCACTGAGCACCCAGCACCCTGAGCACTGAGCACACAGCACACGGAGCACTGATCACCCAGCACCCTGAGCACTGAGCACCCAGCACCCTGAGTACTGAGCACCCAGCACCCTGAGTACTGAGCACTCAGCACCCTGAGGACTGAGCACCCAGCACCCTGAGCACTGAGCACCCAGCACCCTGAGTACTGAGCACCGATCACCCTGAGCACTGAGCACCCAGAACCCCGAGCACTGAGCACCCAGCACCCTGAGTACTGAGCACCCAGTACCCCGAGCACTGAGCACCCAGCACCCTGAGTACTGAGCACCCTGACTACTGAGCAAAGATCACCCTGAGCACTGAGCTCCCAGCACCCTGAGTACTGAGGACCCAGCAACCTGAGCACTGAGCACCCAGCACCCTGAGTACTGAGCACCCAGCACCCTGAGCACTGAGCACCCAGCACCCTGAGTACTGAGCACCCAGCACCCTGAGCACTGAACACCCAGCACCCTGAGTACTGAGCACCCAGCACCACGAGCACTGAGCACCCAGCACCCCGAGAATGAGCACCCAGCACCCCGAGTACTGAGCACCGAGCACCCTGCGCACTGAGTACCCAGCACCCTGAGCACTGAGCACCCAGCACCCTGCGCACTGAGTACCCAGCACCCTGAGCACTGAGCACGCACCACCCTGAGTACTGAGCACCCAGCACCCTGAGTACTGAGCACCCAGCACCCTGCGCACTGAGCACCGAGCACCCCGAGTACTGAGCACCGAGCACACTGAGCACTGAGCACCCAGCACCCTGAGTACTGAGCACCCAGCACCCTGTGCACTGAGCACCGAGCACCCCGAGTACTGAGCACCGAGCACACTGAGCACTGAGCACCCAGCACCCCGAGCACTGAGCACCCAGCACCCTGAGTACTGAGCACTGAGCACCCAGCACCCCGAGCACTGAGCACCCAGCACCCTGAGTACTAAACACCGAGCACCCTGAGTACTGAGCACCCAGCACCCTGAGCACTGAACACACAGCACCCTGAGTACTGAGCACCTCGAGCACTGAGCACCCAGCACCCTGAGTACTGAGCACTGAGCACCCAGCACCCCGAGCACTGAGCACCCAGCACCCTGAGTACTAAACACCGAGCACCCTGAGTACTGAGCACCCAGCACCCTGAGTACTGAGCAACCAACGTACTGAGCACCGAGCACCCTGAGCACTGAGCACCCAGCACCCTGAGTACTGAGCACCCAGCACGTTG
Organism: Microtus oregoni; assembly: GCF_018167655.1. Classification (NCBI taxonomy): domain Eukaryota; kingdom Metazoa; phylum Chordata; class Mammalia; order Rodentia; family Cricetidae; genus Microtus; species Microtus oregoni. Next base: position 6,609,916 of record NW_024544151.1, on the reverse strand, counting down.
AGCAATGAGCACCCTGAGTACTGAGCACCCAGCACCTTGAGCACTGAGCACCGAGCACCCCGAGCACTGAGCACCCAGCACCCGGAGTACTGAGCACCCAGCACCCTGAGTACTAAGCACCGAGCACCCTGAGTACTGAGCACCCAGCACCCTGAGCACTGAGCACACAGCACCCTGAGCACTGAGCACACAGCACCCTGAGTACTGAGCACTGAGCACCCAGCACCCCAAGCACTGAGCACCCAGCACCCTGAGTACTGAGCACTGAGCACCCAGCACACCGAGCACTGAGCACCCAGCACCCTGAGCACTGAGCACCCAGCACCCTGAGTACTGAGCACCCAGCACCCCGAGTACTGAGCACCCAGCACCCTGAGTACTGAGCATCCAGCACCCTCAGCACTGAGCACCCAGCACCCAGAGCACTGAGCAACCAGCACCCTGAGCACTGAGCACTGAGCACCCAGCACCCTGAGCACTGAGCACCCAGCACCCTGATCACTGAGCACCCAGCACCCCGAGTACTGAGCACCCAGCACCCCGAGCACTGAGCACCCAGCGCCCCGAGCACTGAGCACCCAGCACCCCGAGCACTGAGCACTGAGCAGCCTGAGCACTGAGCACCCAGCACCCCGAGTACTGAGCACTGAGCACCCAGAGTACTGAGCACCCAGCACCCTGAGCACTGAGTACCCAGCACCCTGAGTACTGAGCACTGAGAACCCTGAGTACTGAGCACCGAGCACCCTGAGTATTGAGCACCCAGCACCCTGATCACTGAGCACCCAGCACCCTGAGCACTGAGCACCCAGCACCTTGAGTACTGAGTACCGAGCAATCCGAGCACTGAGCACCCAGCACCCTGAGTACTGAGCACCCAGCACCCTGAGCACTGAGCACCCAGCACCCTGAGGACTGAGCACCCAGCACCCCGAGCACTGATCACCCAGCACCCTGAGTACTGAGCACCAAGCACCCTGAGCACTGAGCACCCAGCACCCTGAGTACTGAGCACCCAGCACCCTGTGTACTGAGCAACCAGCAACCTGAGCACTGAGCACCCAGCACCCTGAGCACTGAGCACTGAGCACCCAGCACCCCGAGCACTGAGCACCCAGCACCCTGAGCACTGAGCACCCTGAGGACTGAGCACCCAGCACCCTGAGTACTGAGCACTGATCACCCTGAGCACTGAGCATCCAGCACCCCGAGCACTGAGCACCCAGCAACCTGAGTACTGAGCACCCAGCACCCCGAGCACTGAGCACCCAGCACCCTGAGTACTGAGCACCCTGAGTACTGAGCACCGATCACCCTGAGCACTGAGCTCCCAGCACCCTGAGTACTGAGCACCCAGCACCCTGAGCACTGAGCACCCAGCACCCTGAGTACTGAGCACCCAGCACCCTGAGCACTGAGCACCCAGCACCCTGAGTACTGAGCACCCAGCACCCTGAGCACTGAGCACCCAGCACCCTGAGTACTGAGCACCCAGCACCCCGAGCACTGAGCACCCAGCACCCCGAGAATGAGCACCCAGCACCCCATGTACTGAGCACCGAGCACCCTGTGCACTGAGTACCCAGCACCCTGAGCACGGAGCACCCAGCATCCTGAGTACTGAGCACCCAGCACCCTGAGTACTGAGCACCCAGCACCCTGAGAACTGAGCACCGAGCACCCCGAGTACTGAGCACTCAGCACCCTGAGCACTGAGCACCCAGCACCCTGAGTACTGAGCACCCAGCACCCTGAGTACTGAACACCCAGCACCCTGAGCACTGAGCACTGAGCACTCTGAGCACTGAGTACTGAGCACCGAGCACCCCGAGCACTGAGCACCCAGCACCCGGAGTACTGAGCACCCAGCACCCTGAGTACTAAGCACTGAGCACCCTGAGTACTGAGCACTCAGCACCCTGAGCACTGAACATACAGCACCCTGAGCACCGAGCACCCCGAGCACTGAGCACCCAGCACCCCGAGTACTGAGCACCCAGCACCCCGAGCACTGAGCACCCAGCACCCTGAGCACTGAGCACCCAGCACCCTGAGTACTGAGCACCCAGCACCCTGAGCACTGAGTACCCAGCACCCTGAGCACTGAGCACCCAGCACCCTGTGCACTGAGCACCCAGCACCCTGAGCACTGAGCACCCAGCACCCTGAGTACTGAGCACTGAGCACCCAGCACCCCGAGCACTGAGCACCCAGCACCCTCTGCACTGAGCACCCAGCAACCTGAGCACTGAGCACCCAGCACGCTGAGTACTGAGCACTGAGCACCCAGCATCCCGAGCACTGAGCACCCAGCACCCTGAGCACTGAGCACCCAGCACCCGAGTACTGAGCACCCAGCACCCTGAGTACTGAGCACCCAGCACCCTGAGTACTGAGCACCCTGAGTACTGAGCACCGATCACCCTGAGCACTGAGCTCCCAGCACCCTGAGTACTGAGCACCCAGCACCCTGAGCACTGAGTACTGAGCACCGAGCACCCCTAGCACTGAGCACCCAGCACCCGGAGTACTGAGCACCCAGCACCCTGAGTACTAAGCACTGAGCACCCTGAGTACTGAGCACCCAGCACCCTGAGCACTGAACATACAGCACCCTGAGCACCGAGCACCCCGAGCACTGAGCACCCAGCACCCCGAGCACTGAGCACCCAGCACCCCGAGCACTGAGCACCCAGCACCCTGAGCACTGAGCACCCAGCACCCTGAGTACTGAGCACCCAGCACCCTGAGCACTGAGTACCCAGCACCCTGAGCACTGAGCACCCAGCACCCTGTGCACTGAGCACCCAGCACCCTGAGCACTGAGCCCCCAGCACCCTGAGTACTGAGCACTGAGCACCCAGCACCCCGAGCACTGAGCACCCAGCACCCTGTGCACTGAGCACCCAGCAACCTGAGCACTTAGCACCCAGCACCCTGAGTACTGAGCACTGAGCACCCAGCACCCCGAGCACTGAGCACCCAGAACCCTGAGCACTGAGCACCCAGCACCCGAGTACTGAGCACCCAGCACCCTGAGTACTGAGCACCCAGCACCCTGAGTACTGAGCACCCAGCACCCCGAGTACTGAGCACCCAGCACCCTGAGTACTGAGCACTGAGCACCCAGCACCCCGAGCACTGAGCACCCAGCACCCTGAGTACTGAGCACCCAGCACCCTGAGCACTGAGCACCCAGCACCCTGAGCACTGAGCACCCAGCACCCTGAGCACTGAGCACCCAGCACCCTGAGTAGTGAGCACCCAACGTACTGAGCACCGATCACCCCGAGCACTGAGCACCCAGCACCCTGAGTACTGAGCACTGAGCACCGATCACCCGGAGCAATGAGCACCCAGCACCCTGAGTAGTGAGCACCCAACGTACTGAGCACCGAGCACCCCGAGCACTGAGCACCCAGCACCCTGGGTACTGAGCACCGTTCACCCCGAGCACTGAGCACCCAGCACCCTGGGTACTGAGCACCGAGCACCCCGAGCACTGAGCACCCAGCACCCTGGGTACTGTGCACCGTTCACCCCGAGCACTGAGCACCCAGCACCCTGAGTACTGAGCTCCGAGCACCCTGAACACTGAGCACCCAGCACCCTGAGCACTGATCACCCAGCACCCTGAGTACTGAGCACTCAGCACCCTGAGTAGTGAGCACCGAGCACCCCGAGCACTGAGCACCCAGCACCCTGAGCACTGAGCACCCTGAGGACTGAGCACCCAGCACACTGAGAACTGAGCACCCAGCACCCTGAGTACTGAGCACCGATCACCCTGAGCACTGAGCACCCAAAACCCCGAGCACTGAGCACCCAGCACCCTGAGTACTGAGCACCCAGCACCCCGAGCACTGAGCACCCAGCACCCTGAGTACTGAGCACCCTGAGTACTGAGCACCGATCACCCTGAGCACTGAGCTCCCAGCACCCTGAGTACTGAGCACCCAGCACCCCGAGCACTGAGCACTGAGCACCCTGAGCACTGAGCACCCAGCACCCCGAGTACTGAGCACTGAGCACCCAGAGTACTGAGCACCCAGCACCCTGAGCACTGAGTACCCAGCACCCTGAGTACTGAGCACTGAGAACCCTGAGTACTGAGCACCGAGCACCCTGAGTATTGAGCACCCAGCACCCTGATCACTGAGCACCCAGCACCCTGAGCACTGAGCACCCAGCACCTTGAGTACTGAGTACCGAGCAATCCGAGCACTGAGCACCCAGCACCCTGAGTACTGAGCACCCAGCACCCTGAGCACTGAGCACCCAGCACCCTGAGGACTGAGCACCCAGCACCCCGAGCACTGATCACCCAGCACCCTGAGTACTGTACACCAAGCACCCTGAGCACTGAGCACCCAGCACCCTGAGTACTGAGCACCCAGCACCCTGTGTACTGAGCAACCAGCAACCTGAGCACTGAGCACCCAGCACCCTGAGCACTGAGCACTGAGCACCCAGCACCCCGAGCACTGAGCACCCAGCACCCTGAGCACTGAGCACCCTGAGGACTGAGCACCCAGCACCCTGAGTACTGAGCACTGATCACCCTGAGCACTGAGCATCCAGCACCCCGAGCACTGAGCACCCAGCAACCTGAGTACTGAGCACCCAGCACCCCGAGCACTGAGCACCCAGCACCCTGAGTACTGAGCACCCTGAGTACTGAGCACCGATCACCCTGAGCACTGAGCTCCCAGCACCCTGAGTACTGAGCACCCAGCACCCTGAGCACTGAGCACCCAGCACCCTGAGTACTGAGCACCCAGCACCCTGAGCACTGAGCACCCAGCACCCTGAGTACTGAGCACCCAGCACCCTGAGCACTGAGCACCCAGCACCCTGAGTACTGAGCACCCAGCACCCTGAGTACTGAGCACTCAGCACCCTGAGTACTGAGCACCGAGCACCCCGAGCACTGAGCACCCAGCACCCTGAGCACTGAGCACCCTGAGGACTGAGCACCCAGCACACTGAGAACTGAGCACCCAGAACCCTGAGTACTGAGCTCCCAGCACCCTGAGTACTGAGCTCCCAGCACCCCGAGCACTGAGCACCCAGCACCCTGAGTACTGAGCACCCTGAGTACTGAGCACCGATCACCCTGAGCACTGAGCTCCCAGCACCCTGAGTACTGAGCACCCAGCACCCTGAGCACTGAGCACCCAGGACCCTGAGTACTGAGCACCCAGCACCCCGAGTACTGAGCACCCAGCACCCCGAGCACTGAGCACCCAGCACCCCGAGCACTGAGCACCCAGCACCCTGAGTACTGAGCACCCAGCACCCTGAGTACTGAGCACCCAGCACCCTGAGCACTGAGCACCCAGCACCCTGAGTAGTGAGCACCCAACGTACTGAGCACCGAGCACCCCGAGCACTGAGCACCCAGCACCCTGACTACTGAGCACCGATCACCCCGAGCACTGAGCACCCAGCACCCTGAGTACTGAGCTCCGAGCACCCCGAGCTCTGAGCACCCAGCGCCCCGAACACTGAGCACCCAGTACCCTGAGCACTGAGCACCCAGCACCCTGAGTACTGAGCACCCAGCACCCCGAGCACTGAGCACCCAGTACCCTGAGAACTGAGCACCCAGCACACTGAGCACTGATCACCCAGCACCCTGAGCACTGAGCACCCAGCACCCTGAGTACTGAGCACCCAGCACCCTGAGTACTGAGCACTCAGCACCCTGAGTACTGAGCACCGAGCACCCCGAGCACTGAGCACCCAGCAGCCTGAGAACTGAGCACCCTGAGGACTAAGCACCCAGCACCCTGAGCACTGAGCACCCAGCACCCTGAGTACTGAGCACCGATCACCATGAACACTGAGCACCCAGAACCCCGAGCACTGAGCACCCAGCACCCTGAGTACTGAGCACCCAGCACCCCGAGCACTGAGCACCCTGCACCCTGTGTACTGAGCACACTGAGTACTGAGCAAAGATCACCCCGAGCACTGAGCACCCAGCACCCTGAGCACTGAGCACCCAGCACCCTAAGCACTTAGCACCCAGCACCCTGAGCACTGTTCACCCAGCACCCTGAGCACTGAGCACCCAGCACCCTGAGTTCTGAGCACCGAGCACCCCGAGCACTGAGCACCCAGCACCCTGAGCACTGAGCACCCTGAGGACTGAGCACCCAGCACCCTGAGCACTGAGCACCCAGCACCCTGAGCACTGAGCACCCAGCACACAGAGCACTGATCACCCAGCACCCTGAGCACTGAGCACCCAGCACCCTGAGTACTGAGCACCCAGCACCCCGCGCACTGAGCACCCAGCACCCTGAGCACTGAGCACCCAGCACACTGAGCACTGATCACCCAGCACCCTGAGCACTGAGCACCCAGCACCCTGAGTACTTCGCACCCAGCACCCTGAGTACTGAGCACTCAGCACCCTGAGGACTGAGCACCCAGCACCCTGAGCACTGAGCACCCAGCACCCTGAGTACTGAGCACCGATCACCCTGAGCACTGAGCACCCAGAACCCCGAGCACTGAGCACCCAGCACCCTGAGTACTGAGCACCCAGTACCCCGAGCACTGAGCACCCAGCACCCTGAATACTGAGCACCCTGACTACTGAGCAAAGATCACCCTGAGCACTGAGCTCCCAGCACCCTGAGTACTGAGGACCCAGCACCCTGAGCACTGAGCACCCAGCACCCTGAGTACTGAGCACCCAGCACCCTGAGCACTGAGCACCCAGCACCCTGCGTACTGAGCACCCAGCACCCTGAGCACTGAACAACCAGCACCCTGAGTACTGAGCACCCAGCACCCCGAGCACTGAGCACCCAGCACCCCGAGAATGAGCACCCAGAACCCCGAGTACTGAGCACCGAGCACCCTGAGCACTGAGTACCCAGCACCCTGAGCACTGAGCACCCAGCACCCTGAGTACTGAGCACCCAGCACCCTGAGTACTGAACACCCAGCACCCTGAGCACTGAGCACTGAGCACCCTGAGCACTGAGTACTGAGCACCGAGCACCCCGAGAACTGAGCACCCAGCACCCGGAGTACTGAGCACCCAGCACCCTGAGTACTGAGCACCCAGCACCCCGAGCACTGAGCACCCCGCAAACTGAGCACTGAGCACCCAGCACCCTGAGTACTGAGCACTGAGCACCCAGCACCCCGAGCACTGAGCACCCAGCACCCTGAGTACTGAGCATTGAGCACCCAGCACCCCGAGCACTGAGCACCCAGCACACTGAGTACTAAACACTGAGTACCCTGAGTACTGAGCACCCAGCACCCTGAGCACTGAACACACAGCACCCTGAGTACTGAGCAACTCGAGCACTGAGCACCCAGCACCCTGAGTACTGAGCACCGAGCACCCCGAGCACTCAGCACACAGCACCCCGAGCACTGAGCACCCAGCACCCCGAGCACTGAGCACCCAGCACCCCGAGCACTGAGCACCCAGCACCCCGAGCACCGAGCACCCAGCGCCCTGAGCACTGAGCACCGAGCACCCTGAGCACTGAGCACCCAGCACCCTGAGGACTTAGCACCCAGCGCCCCGGGCACTGAGCACCCAGCACCCTGAGCCATGAGAACCCTGAGTACTGAGCACCCAGCACCCTGAGCACTGAGCACCGAGCACCCTGAGCACTGAGCACCCAGCACCCTGAGCAGTGAGCACCCAGCACCCTGAGCACTGAGCACTGAGCACCCTGAGTACTGAGCACACAGCATCCTGAGTACTGAGCACCCAGCACCCTGAGTACTGAGCACCCAGCACCCTGAGCAATGAGCACCCTGAGTACTGAGCACCCAGCACCCTGAGCACTGAGCACCGAGCACCCCGAGTTCTGAGCACCCAGCACCCTGAGCACTGAACACACAGCACCCTGAGTACTGAGCACCCAGCACCCTGAGTACTAAGCACCAAGCACCCTGAGTACTGAGCACCCAGTACCCTGAGCACTGAACACACAGCACCCTGAGTACTGAGCACCCCGAGCACTGAGCACCCAGCACCCTGAGCACTGAGGACCCAGCACCCTGAGTACTGAGCACCCAGCACCCTGAGCACTGAGCACCCAGCACCCTGAGTACTGAGCACCCAGCACCCTGAGCACTGAGCACCCAGCACCCTGAGTACTGAGCATCCAGGACCCCGAGCACTGAGCACCCAGCACCCTGAGTACTGAGCACTGAGCACCCAGCACCCCGAGCACTGAGCACCCAGCACCCTGTTTACTGAGAACTGAGTACCCAGCACCACGAGCACTGAGCACCCAGCACCCTGAGCACTGAGCACCCTGAGTACTGAGCACCAAGCACCCTGAGCACTGAGCACCCAGCACCCCGAGCACTGAGCACCCAGCACCCAGAGCACTGAGCACTGAGCACCCTGAGTACTGAGCACTGAGCAGCCTGAGCACTGAGCACCGAGCACCCTGAGTACTGAGCACCGATCACCCTGAGCACTGAGCTCCCAGCACCCTGAGTACTGAGCACCCAGCACCCTGAGCACTGAGCACCCAGCACCCTGAGTACTGAGCACCCAGCACCCTGAGCACTGAGCACCCAGCACCCTGAGTACTGAGCACCCAGCACCCTGAGCACTGAGCACCCAGCACCCTGAGAATTAGCACCCAGCACCCCGAGTACTGAGCACCGAGCACCCTGAGCACTGAGTACCCAGCACCCTGAGCACTGAGCACCCAGCACCCTGAGTACTGAGCACCCAGCACCCTGAGTACTGAGCACCCAGCACCCTGAGCACTGAGCACCGAGCACCGAGCACCCCGAGTACTGAGCACCCAGCCCCCTGAGTACTGAGAACCCAGCATCCTGAGTACTGAACACCCAGCACCCTGAGCACTGAGCACTGAGCACCCTGAGCACTGAGTACTGAGCACCGAGCACCCCGAGCACTGAGCACCCAGCACCCGGAGTACTGAGCACCCAGCACCCTGAGTACTCAGCACCGAGCACGCTGAGTACTGAGCACCCAGCACCCTGAGTACTGAGCACCGAGCACCCCGAGCACTGAGCACCCAGCACCCCGAGCACTGAGAACCCAGCACCCCGAGCACTGAGCACCCAGCACCCTGAGCACTGAGCACCCAGCACCCTGAGTACTGAGCACCCAGTACCCTGAGCACTGAGTACCCAGCACCCTGAGCACTGAGCACCCAGCACCCTGAGCAGTGAACACCCAGCACCCTGAGCACTGAGCACCCAGCACCCTGAGTACTGAGCACTGAGCACCTAGCACCCCGAGTACTGAGCACCCAGCACCCTGAGTACTGAGCACTGAGCACCCAGCACCCCGAGCACTGAGCACCCAGCACCCTGAGCACTGAGCACCCAGCACCCGAGTACTGAGCACCCAGCACCCTGAGTACTGAGCACCCAGCTACCTGAGTACTGAGCACACAGCACCCAGAGTACTGAGCACCCAACACCCTGAGTACTGAGCACCCAGCACCCTGAGCACTGAGCACCCATCACCCCGAGCACTGAGCACCCAGCACCCTGAGTACTGAGCACCCAGCACCCTGAGCACTGAGCACCCAGCACCCTGAGCACTGAGCACCCAGCACCCTGAGCACTGAGCACACAGCACCCTGAGTACTGAGCACCCAGGACCCTGAGTACTGAGCACTGAGCACGCAGCACCCCGAGCACTGAGCACCCAGCACCCTGAGTACTGAGCACTGAGCACCCAGCACCCCGAGCACTGAGCACCCAGCACCCTGAGCACTGAGCACCCAGCACCCGAGTACTGAGCACCGAGCACAATGAGTACTGAGCACCCAGCACCCTGAATACTAAGCACCCAGCACCCTGAGTAGTGAGCACTCAATGTACTGAGCACCGAGCACCCCGAGCACTGAGCACCCAGCACCCAGAATACTGAACACCCAGCACCATGAGTACTAAGCACCGAGCACCCTGAGTACTGAGCACCCAGCACCCTGAGCACTGAACACACAGCACTCTGAGTACTGAGCACCTCGCGCACTGAGCACCCAGCACCCTGAGTACTGGGCACCGAGCACCCCGAGCACTGAGCACCAAGCACCGCGAGCACTGAGCACCCAGCACCCCGAGCACTGAGCACCCAGCACCCTGAGTACTGAGCACCCAGCACCCTGAGTACTGAGCACCCAGCACCCTGAGCACTGAGCACCCAGCACCCTGAGAACTGAGCACACAGCACCCTGAGCACTGAGCACCCAGCACCCTGAGTACTGAGCACTGAGCACCCAGAACCCCGAGCACTGAGCACCCAGCACCCTGAGTACTGAGCACTGAGCACCCAGCACCCCGAGCACTGAGCACCCAGCACCCTGAGCACTGAGCACCCAGCACCCGAGTACTGAGCACCCAGCACCCTGAGTACTGAGCACCGAGCACCCCGAGTACTGATCACCCAGCACACTGAGTACTGAGCACACAGCACCCCGAGCACTGAGCACCCAGCACCCTGAGTACTGAGCACCGAGCACCCTGAGAACTGAGCACCCAGCACCCCGAGTACTGAGCACCCAGCACGGTGAGCACTGAGCACCCAGAACCCTGAGCACTGAGCACCCAGCACCCCGAGCACTGAGCACCCAGCACCCTGAGCACTGAGCACCCAGCACCCGAGTACTGAGCACCCAGCACCCTGAGTACTGAGCACCCAGCTACCTGAGTACTGAGCACACAGCACCCAGAGTACTGAGCACCCAACACCCTGAGTACTGAGCACCCAGCAACTTGAGCACTGAGCACCGAGCACCCCGAGCACTGAGCACCCAGCACCCGGAGTACTGAGCACCCAGCACGCTGCGTACTAAGCACCGAGCACCCTGAGTACTGAGCACCCAGCACCCTGAGCACTGAACACACAGCACCCTGAGTACTGAGCACCTCGAGCACTGAGCACCCAGCACCCTGAGTACTGAGCACCGAGCACCCCGAGCACTGAGCACCCAGCACCCCGAGCACTGAGCACCCAGCACCCCGAGCACTGAGCACCCAGCACCCTGAGTTCTGAGCACCCAGCACCCTGAGTACATAGCACCCAGCACACTGAGCACTGAGTACCCAGCACCCTGAGCACTGAGCACCCAGCACCCTGAGCACTGAGCACACAGCACCCGGAGCACTGAGCACCCAGCACCCTGAGTACTGAGCACTGAGCACCCAGCACCCTGAGTACTGAGCACTGAGCACCCAGCACACTGAGCACTGAGCACCCAGCACCCTGAGCACTGAGCACCCAGCTCCCGAGTACAGAGCACCCAGCACCCTGAGTACTGAACACCCAGCACCCTGAGTACTGAGCACCCAGCACCCCGAGTACTGAGCACCCAGCACCCTGAGTACTGAGCACCCAGCACCCTGAGCACTGAGCACCCAGCACCCCGAGCACTGAGCACCCAGCACCCTGAGTACTGAGCACCCAGCACCCTGAGCACTCAGCACCCAGCACCCTGAGCACTGAGCACCCAGCACCCTGAGCACTGAGCACCCAGCACCCTGAGTAGTGAGCAACCAACGTACTGAGCACCGAGCACCCCGAGCACTGAGCACCCAGCACCCTGAGTACTGAGCACCGATCACCCCGAGCAATGAGTACACAGCACCCTGAGTACTGAGCTCCGAGCACCCCGAGCACTGAGCACCCAGCGCCCCGAGCACTGAGCACCCAGCACCCTGAGCACTGAGCACCCAGCACCCTGAGTACTGAGCACCCAGCACCATGAGTACTGAACACCCAGCACCCTGAGCACTGAGCACTGAGCACACTGAGCACTGAGTACTGAGCACTGAGCAACCTGAGCACTGAGCACCCAGCACCCCGAGTACTGAGCACCCAGCACCCCGAGCACTGAGCACCCAGCGCACTGACCACTGAGCACCCAGCACCCCGAGCACTGAGTACTGAGCACCCTGAGCACTGAGTACCCAGCACACCGAGTACTGAGCACTGAGCACCCTGAGTACTGAGCACCAAGCACCCTAAGTACTGAGCACTGAGCACCCTGAGTACTGAGCACCCAGCACCCTGAGCACTGAGTAGCCAGCACCCTGAGTACTGAGCACTGAGAACCCTGAGTACTGAGCACCGAGCACCCTGAGTACTGAGCACCCAGCACCCTGAGCACTGAGCACCCAGCAATCTGAGCACTGAACACCCAGCACCTTGAGTACTGAACACCGAGCACCCCGAGCACTGAGCACCCAGCACCCTGAGTACTGAGCACCCAGCACCCTGAGCACTGAGCACCCAGCACCCTGAGCACTGAGCACCCAGCACGCCGAGCACTGATCACCCAGCACCCTGAGTACTGAGCACCTAGCACCCTGAGCACTGAGCACCCAGCACCCTGAGTACTGAGCACCCAGCACCCTGAGTACTGAGCAACCAGCACCCTGAGCACTGAGCACTGAGCACCCAGCACCCTGAGCACTGAGCACCCAGCACCCCGAGCACTGAACACCCAGCACCCTGAGCACTGAGCACCCAGCACCCTGAGCACTGAGCACCCTGTGGACTGAACACCCAGCACCCTGAGCACTGAGCACCCAGCACCCTGCGTACTGAGCACCGATCACCCTGAGCACTGAGCACCCAGCACCCCGAGCACTGAGCACCCAGCACCCTGAGTACTGAGCTCCCAGCACCCCGAGCACTGAGCACCCAGTACCCTGAGTACTGAGCACCCTGAGTACTGAGCACCGATCACCCTGAGCACTGAGCTCCCAGCACCCTGAGTACTGAGCACCCAGCACCCTGAGCACTGAGCACCCAGCACCCTGAGTACTGAGCACCAAGCACCCTGAGCACTGAGCACCCAGCACCCTGAGTACTGAGCACCCAGCACCCTGAGCACTGAGCACAAAGCACCCTGAGCACTGAGCACCCAGAACCCCGAGCACTGATCACCCAGCACCCCGAGCACTGAGCACCCAGCGCCCTGAGCACTGAGCACCGAGCACCCTGAGCACTGAGCACCCAGCACCCCGAGCACCGAGCACCCAGCGCCCTGAGCACTGAGCACCGAGCACCCTGAGCACTGAGCACCCAGCACCCTGAGGACTTAGCACCCAGCGCCCCGGGCACTGAGCACCCAGCACCCTGAGCCATGAGAACCCTGAGTACTGAGCACCCAGCACCCTGAGCACTGAGCACCGAGCACCCTGAGCACTGAGCACCCAGCACCCTGAGCAGTGAGCACCCAGCACCCTGAGCACTGAGCACTGAGCACCCTGAGTACTGAGCACACAGCATCCTGAGTACTGAGCACCCAGCACCCTGAGTACTGAGCACCCAGCACCCTGAGCAATGAGCACCCTGAGTACTGAGCACCCAGCACCCTGAGCACTGAGCACCGAGCACCCCGAGTTCTGAGCACCCAGCACACTGAGCACTGAACACACAGCACCCTGAGTACTGAGCACCCAGCACCCTGAGTACTAAGCACCAAGCACCCTGAGTACTGAGCACCCAGTACCCTGAGCACTGAACACACAGCACCCTGAGTACTGAGCACCCCGAGCACTGAGCACCCAGCACCCTGAGCACTGAGGACCCAGCACCCTGAGTACTGAGCACCCAGCACCCTGAGCACTGAGCACCCAGCACCCTGAGTACTGAGCACCCAGCACCCTGAGCACTGAGCACCCAGCACCCTGAGTACTGAGCATCCAGGACCCCGAGCACTGAGCACCCAGCACCCTGAGTACTGAGCACTGAGCACCCAGCACCCCGAGCACTGAGCACCCAGCACCCTGTTTACTGAGAACTGAGTACCCAGCACCACGAGCACTGAGCACCCAGCACCCTGAGCACTGAGCACCCTGAGTACTGAGCACCAAGCACCCTGAGCACTGAGCACCCAGCACCCCGAGCACTGAGCACCCAGCACCCAGAGCACTGAGCACTGAGCACCCTGAGTACTGAGCACTGAGCAGCCTGAGCACTGAGCACCGAGCACCCTGAGTACTGAGCACCGATCACCCTGAGCACTGAGCTCCCAGCACCCTGAGTACTGAGCACCCAGCACCCCGAGCACTGAGCACCCAGCGCACTGACCACTGAGCACCCAGCACCCCGAGCACTGAGTACTGAGCACCCTGAGCACTGAGTACCCAGCACACCGAGTACTGAGCACTGAGCACCCTGAGTACTGAGCACCAAGCACCCTAAGTACTGAGCACTGAGCACCCTGAGTACTGAGCACCCAGCACCCTGAGCACTGAGTAGCCAGCACCCTGAGTACTGAGCACTGAGAACCCTGAGTACTGAGCACCGAGCACCCTGAGTACTGAGCACCCAGCACCCTGAGCACTGAGCACCCAGCAATCTGAGCACTGAACACCCAGCACCTTGAGTACTGAACACCGAGCACCCCGAGCACTGAGAACCCAGCACACTGAGTACTGAGCACCCAGCACCCTGAGCACTGAGCACCCAGCACCCTGAGCACTGAGCACCCAGCACCCCGAGCACTGATCACCCAGCACCCTGAGTACTGAGCACCTAGCACCCTGAGCACTGAGCACCCAGCACCCTGAGTACTGAGCACCCAGCACCCTGAGTACTGAGCAACCAGCACCCTGAGCACTGAGCACTGAGCACCCAGCACCCTGAGCACTGAGCACCCAGCACCCCGAGCACTGAACACCCAGCACCCTGAGCACTGAGCACCCAGCACCCTGAGCACTGAGCACCCTGTATACTGAACACCCAGCACCCTGAGCACTGAGCACCCAGCACCCTGAGTACTGAGCACCGATCACCCTGAGCACTGAGCACCCAGCACCCCGAGCACTGAGCACCCAGCACCCTGAGTACTGAGCTCCCAGCACCCCGAGCACTGAGCACCCAGTACCCTGAGTACTGAGCACCCTGAGTACTGAGCACCGATCACCCTGAGCACTGAGCTCCCAGCACCCTGAGTACTGAGCACCCAGCAACCTGAGCACTGAGCACCCAGCACCCTGAGTACTGAGCACCAAGCACCCTGAGCACTGAGCACCCAGCACCCTGAGTACTGAGCACCCAGCACCCTGAGCACTGAGCACCCAGCACCCTGAGTACTGAGCACCCAGCACCCTGAGTACTGAGCTCCCAGCACCCCGAGCACTGAGCACCCAGTACCCTGAGTACTGAGCACCCTGAGTACTGAGCACCGATCACCCTGAGCACTGAGCTCCCAGCACCCTGAGTACTGAGCACCCAGCAACCTGAGCACTGAGCACCCAGCACCCTGAGTACTGAGCACCAAGCACCCTGAGCACTGAGCACCCAGCACCCTGAGTACTGAGCACCCAGCACCCTGAGCACTGAGCACCCAGCACCCCGAGAATGAGCACCCAGCACCCCGAGTACTGAGCACCGAGCACCCTGAGCACTGAGTACCCAGCACCCTGAGCACTGAGCACCCAGCACCCTGAGTACTGAGCACCCAGCACCCTGAGTACTGAGCACCCAGCACCCTGAGCACTGAGCACCGGGCACCCCGAGTACTGAGCACCCAGCCCCCTGAGTACTGAGCACCCAGCACCCTGAGTACTGAACACCCAGCACCCTGAGCACTGAGCACTGAGCACCCTGTGCACTGAGTACTGAGCACCGAGCACCCCGAGCACTGAGCACCCAGCACCCGGAGTACTGAGCACCCAGCACCCTGAGTACTAAGCACCGAGCACCCTGAGTACTGAGCACCCAGCACCCTGAACACTGAACATACAGCACCCTGAGTACTGAGCACCTCGAGCACTGAGCACCCAGCACCCTGAGTACTGAGCACCGAGCACCCCGAGCACTGAGCACCCAGCACCCCGAGCACTGAGCACCCAGCACCCCGAGCACTGAGCACCCAGCACCCTGAGCACTGAGCACCCAGCACCCTGAGTACTGAGCACCCAGTACCCTGAGCACTGAGTACCCAGCACCCTGAGCACTGAGCACCCAGCACCCTGAGCAGTGAGCACCCAGCCCCCTGAGCACTGAGCTCCCAGCACCCTGAGTACTGAGCACTGAGCACCTAGCACCCCGAGTACTGAGCAACCAGCACCCTGAGTACTGAGCACTGAGCACCCAGCACCCCGAGCACTGAGCACCCAGCACCCTGAGCACTGAGCACGCAGCACCCGAGTACTGAGCACCCAGCACCCTGAGTACTGAGCACCCAGCTACCTGAGTACTGAGCACCCAGCACCCTGAATACTGAGCACTGAGCACCCAGCACCCCGAATACTGAGCACCCAGCACAATGAGTACTGAGCACCCACCACCCTGAATACTGAGCACCCAGCACCCCGAGTACTGAGCACCCAGCACCCTGAGTACTGAGCACCCAGCACCCTGAGCACTGAGCACCCAGCACCCCGAGCACTGAGCACCCAGCACCCTGAGTACTGAGCACCCAGCACCCTGAGCACTGAGCACCCAGCACCCTGAGCACTGAGCACCCAGCACCCTGAGCACTGAGCACCCAGCACCCTGAGTAGTGAGCACCCAACGTACTGAGAACCGAGCACCCCGAGCACTGAGCACCCAGTACCCGGAGTACTGAGCACCCAGCACCATGAGTACTAAGCACCGAGCACCCTGAGTACTGAGCACCCAGCACCCTGAGCACTGAACACACAGCACTCTGAGTACTGAGCACCTCGCGCACTGAGCACCCAGCACCCTGAGTACTGGGCACCGAGCACCCCGAGCACTGAGCACCAAGCACCGCGAGCACTGAGCACCCAGCACCCCGAGCACTGAGCACCCAGCACCCTGAGTACTGAGCACCCAGCACCCTGAGTACTGAGCACCCAGCACCCTGAGCACTGAGTACCCAGCACCCTGAGCACTGAGCACCCAGCACCCTGAGCACTGAGCACACAGCACCCTGAGCACTGAGCACCCAGCACCCTGAGTACTGAGCACTGAGCACCCAGAACCCCGAGCACTGTGCACCGAGCACCCTGAGTACTGAGCACTGAGCACCCAGCACCCCGAGCACTGAGCACCCAGCACCCTGAGCACTGAGCACCCAGCACCCGAGTACTGAGTACCCAGCACCCTGAGTACTGAGCACCCAGCACCCCGAGCACTGAGCACCCAGCACCCTGATCACTGAGCACCCAGCACACTGAGCACTGATCACCCAGCACACTGTGCACTGAGCACCCAGCACCCTGAGTACTGAGCACCCAGCACCCTGAGTACTGAGCACACAGCACCCTGAGTACTGAGCACCGAGCACCCCGAGCACTGAGCACCCAGCACCCTGAGAACTGAGCACCCTGAGGACTGAGCACCCAGCACCCTGAGCACTGAGCACCCAGAACCGCGAGCACTGAGCACCCAGCTCCCTGAGTACTGAGCACCCAGCACCCCGAGCACTGAGCACCCAGCACCCTGAGTACTGAGCACCCTGAGTACTGAGCACCGATCACCCTGAGCACTGAGCTCCCAGAACCCTGAGTACTGAGCACCCAGCACCCTGAGCACTGACCACCCAGCACCCTGAGTACTGAGCACCCAGCAACCTGAGCACTGAGCACCCAGCACCCTGAGTACTGAGCACCCAGCACCCTTAGCAATGAGCACCCAGCACGCTGAGTACTGAGCACCCAGCACCCCGAGCACTGAGCACCCAGCACCCCGAGAATGAGCACCCAGCACCCCGAGTACTGAGCACCGAGCACCCTGAGCACTGAGTACCCAGCACGCTGAGCACTGAGCACCCAGCACCCTGAGTACTGAGCACCCAGCACCCTGAGTACTGAGCCCCCAGCACCCTGAGCACTGAGCACCCAGCACCCCGAGTACTGAGCACCCAGCACCCTGAGCACTGAGCCCCCAGCACCTTGAGTACTGAGCACCCAGCACCCTGAGTACTGAACACCCAGCACACTGAGCACTGAGCACTGAGCACCCTGAGCCCTGAGTACTGAGCACCGAGCACCCCGAGAACTGAGCACCCAGCACCCGGCGTACTGAGCACCCAGCACCCTGAGTACTGAGCACCCAGCACCCCGAGCACTGAGCACCCAGCACCCTGAGCACTGAGCACCCAGCACCCTGAGTACTGAGCACTGAGCACCCAGCACCCCGAGCACTGAGCACCCAGCACCCTGAGTACTAAGCACCCAGCACCCTGAGCACTGAACACACAGCACCCTGATCACTGAACACAGAGCACCCTGAGTACTGAGCACATCGAGCACTGAGCACCCAGCACCCAGCGTACTGAGCACCGAGCACCCCGAGCACTGAGCACCCAGCACCCTGAGTACTGAGCACCCAGCACCCCGAGCACTGAGCACGCAGCACCCTGAGTACTGAGCACCCAGCGTACTGAGCACCGAGCACCAAGCACCCTGAGTACTGAGCACCCAGCAATCTGAGAACTGAGCACCCAGCACCCTGAGCACTGAGCACCCAGCACCCCGAGCACTGAGCACCCAGCACCCCGAGCACTGAGCACCCAGCACCCCGAGCACTGAGCCTGAGCACCCTGAGTACTGAGCACTGAGCACCCTGAGTACTGAGCACCGAGCACCCTGAGTACTGAGCACCCAGCACCCCGAGCACTGAGCACCGAGCACCCTGAGTAGTGAGCACCCAGCACCCTGAGCACTGAGCACCCAGCACAACGAGTACTGAGCACCAAGCACCCTGAGCACTGAGCACCCAGCACCCCGAGCCCTGAGCACCCAGCACCCTGAGTACTACGCACCCAGCACCCTGAGTACTGAGCACCCTGCACCCTGAGTACTGAGCACCCAGCACACTGAGTACTGAGCACCCAGCGTACTGAGCACCGAGCAACCCGAGCACTGAGCACCCAGCACCCTGAGTACTGAGCACCCAGCATACTGAGCACCGAGCACCCAGCACCCTGAGTACTGTGCACCCAGCACCCTGAGCACTGAGCACCCAGCACCCTGAGCACTGAGCCCCCAGCACCCTGAGTACTGAGCACCCAACGTACTGAGCACCGAGCACCCTGAGCACTGAGCACCCAGCACCCTGAGTACTGAGCACCCAGCACCCTGAGCAATGAGCACCCTGAGTACTGAGCACCCAGCATCTTGAGCACTGAGCACCGAGCACCCCGAGCACTGAGCACCCAGCAGCCGGAGTACTGAGCACCCAGCACCCTGTGTACTAAGCACCGAGCACCCTGAATACTGAGCACCCAGCACTCTGAGCACTGAACACACAGCAACCTGAGTACTGAGCACCTCGAGCACTGAGCACCCAGCACCCTGAGTACTGAGCACCGAGCACCCCGAGCACTGAGCACCCAGCACACCGAGCACTGAGCACCCAGCACCCCGAGCACTGAGCACCCAGCACCCTGAGTTCTGAGCACCCAGCACCCTGAGTACTGAGCACCCTGCACCCTGAGCACTGAGTACCCAGCACACTGAGCACTGAGCACCCAGCACCCTGAGCACTGAGCACACAGCACCCTGAGCACTGAGCACCCAGCACCCTGAGTACTGAGCACTGAGCACACAACACCCTGAGTACTGTGCACTGAGCACCCAGCACACCGAGCACTGAGCACCCAGCACCCTGAGCACTGAGCACCCAGCTCCCGAGTACAGAGCACCCAGCTCCCTGAGTACTGAACACCCAGCACCCTGAGTACTGAGCACCCAGCACCCCGAGTACTGAGCACCCAGCACCCTGAGTACTGAGCACCCAGCACCCTGAGCACTGAGCACCCAGCACCCCGAGCACTGAGCACCCAGCACCCTGAGTACTGAGCACCCAGCACCCTGAGCACTGAGCACCCAGCACCCTGAGCACTGAGCACCCAGCACCCTGAGCACTGAGCACCCAGCACCCTGAGTAGTGAGCAACCAACGTACTGAGCACCGAGCACCCCGAGCACTGAGCACCCAGCACCCTGAGTACTGAGCACCGATCACCCCGAGCACTGAGCACCCAGCACCCTGAGTACTGAGCTCCGAGCACCCCGAGCACTGAGCACCCAGCGCCCTGAGCACTGAGCACCCAGCACCCTGAGCACTGAGCACCCAGCACCCTGAGTACTGAGCACCCAGCACCCTGAGTACTGAACACCCAGCACCCTGAGCACTGAGCACTGAGCACCCTGAGCACTGAGTACTGAGCACTGAGCAACCTGAGCACTGAGCACCCAGCACCCCGAGTACTGAGCACCCAGCACCCCGAGCACTGAGCACCCAGCGCCCTGAACACTGAGCACCCAGCACCCCGAGCACTGAGCACTGAGCACCCTGAGCACTGAGCACCCAGCACACCGAGTACTGAGCACTGAGCACCCTGAGTACTGAGCACCAAGCACCCTAAGTACTGAGCACTGAGCACCCTGAGTACTGAGCACCCAGCACCCTGAGCACTGAGTACCCAGCACCCTGAGTACTGAGCACTGAGAACCCTGAGTACTGAGCACCGAGCACCCTTTGTACTGAGCACCCAGCACGCTGATCACTGAGCACCCAGCACCCTGAGCACTGAGCACTGAGCACACAGCACCCTGAGCACTGAGCACCCAGCACCCCGAGCACTGAACACCCAGCACCCCGAGCACTGAGCACCCAGCACCCTGAGCACTGAGCACCCTGTGGACTGAACACCCAGCACCCTGAGCACTGAGCACCCAGCACCCTGAGTACTGAGCACCGATCACCCTGAGCACTGAGCACCCAGCACCCCGAGCACTGAGCACCCAGCACCCTGAGTACTGAGCTCCCAGCACCCCGAGCACTAAGCACCCAGTACCCTGAGTACTGAGCACCCTGAGTATTGAGCACCGATCACCCTGAGTACTGAGCTCCCAGCACCCTGAGTACTGAGCACCCAGCACCCTGAGCACTGAGCACCCAGCACCCTGAGTACTGATCACCCAGCACCCTGAGCACTGAGCACACCGCACCCTGAGTACTGAGCACCCAGCACCCTGAGCACTGAGCACCCAGCACCCTGAGTACTGAGCACCCAGCACCCTGAGCACTGAGCACCCAGCACCCCGAGAATGAGCACCCAGCACCCCGAGCACTGAGCACCCAGCACCCTGAGCACTGAGCACCCAGCACCCTGAGTACTGAGCACAAAGTACCCTGAGCACTGAGTACCCAGCAACCTGAGCACTGAGCACCCAGCACCCTTAGCACTGAGCACCCAGCACCCTGAGCACTGAGCACCCAGCACCCTGAGTACTGAGCACTGAGCACCTAGCACCCCGAGTACTGAGCACCCAGCACCCTGAGTACTGAGCACTGAGCACCCAGCACCCCGAGCACTGAGCACCCAGCACCCTGAGCACTGAGCACCCAGCACCCGAGTACTGAGCACCCAGCACCCTGAGTACTGAGCACCCAGCACCCTGAGCACTGAGCACCCAGCACCCTGAGTAATGAGCACCCAGCACCCTGAGTATTGAGCAACCAGCACCCTGAGCACTGAGCACTGAGCACCCAGCACCCTGAGCACTGAGCACTGAACACCCAGCACCCCGAGCACTGAGCACCCAGCACCCCGAGCACTGAGCACCCAGCACCCTGTTTACTGAGAACTGAGTACCCAGCACCACGAGCACTGAGCACCCAGCACCCTGAGCACTGAGCACCCTGAGTACTGAGCACCAAGCACCCTGAGCACTGAGCACCCAGCACCCTGAGTACTGAGCACCCAGCACCCTGAGTACTGAGCACCCAGCACCCTGAGCAATGAGCACCGAGCACCCCGAGTACTGAGCACCCAGCACCCTGAGTACTGAGCACCCAGCACGCTGAGTACTGAACACCCAGCACCCTGAGCACTGAGCACTGAGCACCCTGAGCACTGAGTACTGAGCACCGAGCACCCCGAGCACTGAGCACCCAGCACCCGGAGTACTGAGCACCCAGCACCCTGAGTACTAAGCACCGAGCACCCTGAGTTCTGAGCACCCAGCACCCTGAACACTGAACATACAGCACCCTGAGTACTGAGCAGCTCGAGCACTGAGCACCCAGCACACTGAGTCCTGAGCACCGAGCACATCGAGCACTTAGCACCCAGCACCCCGAGCACTGAGCACCCAGCACCCTGAGCACTGAGCACCGAGCACCCCGAGTACTGAGCACCCAGCCCCCTGAGTACTGAGCACCCAGCACCCTGAGTACTGAACACCCAGCACCCTGTACACTGAACATACAGCACCCTGAGTACTGAGCACCTCGAGCACTGAGCACCCAGCACCCTGAGTACTGAGCACCGAGCACCCCGAGCACTGAGCACCCAGCAACCCGAGCACTGAGCACCCAGCACCCCGAGCACTGAGCACCCAGCACCCCGAGCACTGAGCACCCAGCACCCCGAGCACTGAGCACCCAGCACCCTGAGCACTGAGCACCCAGCACCCTTAGCACTGAGCACCCAGCACCCTGAGCACTGAGCACCCAGCACCCTGAGTACTGAGCACTGAGCACCTAGCACCCCGAGTACTGAGCACCCAGCACCCTGAGTACTGAGCACTGAGCACCCAGCACCCCGAGCACTGAGCACCCAGCACCCTGAGCACTGAGCACCCAGCACCCGAGTACTGAGCACCCAGCACCCTGAGTACTGAGCACCCAGCACCCTGAGCACTGAGCACCCAGCACCCTGAGTAATGAGCACCCAGCACCCTGAGTATTGAGCAACCAGCACCCTGAGCACTGAGCACTGAGCACCCAGCACCCTGAGCACTGAGCACTGAACACCCAGCACCCCGAGCACTGAGCACCCAGCACCCCGAGCACTGAGCACCCAGCACCCTGAGCACTGAGTACCCTGTGGACTGAACACCCAGCACCCTGAGCACTGAGCACCCTGAGTACTGAGCACCGATCACCCTGAGCACTGAGCACCCAGCACCCCGAGCACTGAGCACCCAGCACCCTGAGTACTGAGCTCCCAGCACCCCGAGCACTGAGCACCCAGTACCCTGAGTACTGAGCACCCTGAGTACTGAGCACCGATCACCCTGAGCACTGAGCTCCCAGCACCCTGAGTACTGAGCACCCAGCACCCTGAGCACTGTGCGCCCAGCACCCTGAGTACTGAGCACCCAGCACCCTGAGCACTGAGCCCCCAGCACCCTGAGTACTGCGCACCAAGCACCCCGAGCACTGAGCACCCAGCACCCCAAGAATGAGCACGCAGCACCCCGAGTACTGAGCACCGAGCACCCTGAGCACTGAGAACCCAGCACCCTGAGCACTGAGCACCCAGCACCCTGAGTACTGAGCACCCAGCACACTGAGTACTGAGCACCCAGCACCATGAGCAATGAGCACCGAGCACCCCGAGTACTGAGCACCCAGCACCCTGAGTACTGGGCACCCAGCACCCTGAGTACTGAACACCCAGCACCCTGAGCACTGAGCACTGAGCACCCTGAGCACTGAGTACTGAGCACCGAGCACCCCGAGCACTGAGCACCCAGCACCCTGAGTACTGAGCACCCAGCACCCTGAGCACTGAGGACCCAGCACCCCGAGCACTGAGCACCCAACACGCTGAGTACTGAGCACTGAGCACCCAGCACCCTGAGTACTAAGCACCGAGCACCCTGAGTACTGAGCACCCAGCACCCTGAACACTGAACATACAGCACCCTGAGTACTGAGCACCTCGAGCACTGAGCACCCAGCACACTGAGTACTGATCACCGAGCACATCGAGCACTGAGCACCCAGCACCCCGAGCACTGAGCACCCAGCACCCCGAGCACTGAGCACCCAGCACCCTGAGCACTGAGCACCCAGTACCCTGAGTACTGACCACCCAGCACCCTGAGCACTGAGTACCCAGCACCCTGAGCACTGAGCACCCAGCACCCTGAGCACTGAGCACCCAGCACCCTGGGCACTGAGCACCCAGCACCCTGAGTACTGAGCACTGAGCACCCAGCACCCCGAGTACTAAGCACCCAGCACCCTGAGTACTGAGCACTGAGCACCCAGCACCCCGAGCACTGACCACCCAGCACCCTGAGCACTGAGCACTGAACACCCAGCACCCCGAGCACTGAGCACCCAGCACCCCGAGCACTAAGCACCCAGCACCCTGAGCACTGAGCACCCTGTGGACTGAACACCCAGCACCCTGAGCACTGAGCACCCAGCACCCTGAGTACTGAGCACCGATCACACTGAGCACTGAGCACCCAGCACCCCGAGCACTGAGCACCCAGCACCCTGAGTACTGAGCTCCCAGCACCCCGAGCACTGAGCACCCAGTACCCTGAATACTGAGCACCCTGAGTACTGAGCTCCCAGCACCCTGAGTACTGAGCACCCAGCACCCTGAGCACTGTGCGCCCAGCACCCTGAGTAGTGAGCACCCAGCACCCTGAGCACTGAGCACCCAGCACCCTGAGTACTGAGCACCCAGCACCCTGAGCACTGAGCACCCAGCACCATGAGTACTGCGCACCCAGCACCCCGAGCACTGAGCACCCAGCACCCTGAGTACTGAGCACCCAGCACCCTGAGCACTGAGCACCCAGCACCATGAGTACTGCGCACCCAGCACCCCGAGCACTGAGCACCCAGCACCCCAAGAATGAGCACCCAGCACCCCGAGTACTGAGCACTGAGCACCCTGAGAACTGAGTACCCAGCACCCTGAGCACTGAGCACCCAGCACCCTGAGTACTGAGCACCCAGCACCCTGAGTACTGAGCACCCAGCACCCTGAGCAATGAGCACCGAGCACCCCGAGTACTGAGCACCCAGCACCCTGAGCACTGAGCTCCCAGCACCCTGAGTACTGAGCACCCAGCACCCTGAGCACTGTGCGCCCAGCACCCTGAGTACTGAGCACCCAGCACCCTGAGCACTGAGCACCCAGCACCCTGAGTACTGAGCACCCAGCACCCTGAGCACTGAGCACCCAGCACCATGAGTACTGCGCACCCAGCACCCCGAGCACTGAGCACCCAGCACCCCAAGAATGAGCACCCAGCACCCCGAGTACTGAGCACTGAGCACCCTGAAAACTGAGTACCCAGCACCCTGAGCACTGAGCACCCAGCACCCTGAGTACTGAGCACCCAGCACCCTGAGTACTGAGCACCCAGCACCCTGAGCAATGAGCACCGAGCACCCCGAGTACTGAGCACCCAGCACCCTGAGTACTGAGCACCCAGCACGCTGAGTACTGAACACCCAGCACCCTGAGCACTGAGCACTGAGCACCCTGAGCACTGAGTACTGAGCACCGAGCACCCCGAGCACTGAGCACCCAGCACCCGGAGTACTGAGCACCCAGCACCCTGAGTACTAAGCACCGAGCACCCTGAGTACTGAGCACCCAGCAACTTGAACACTGAACATACAGCACCCTGAGTACTGAGCAGCTCGAGCACTGAGCACACAGCACACTGAGTCCTGAGCACCGAGCACCCCGAGCACTGAGCACCCAGCACCCCGAGCACTGAGCACCCAGCACCCCGAGCACTGAGCACCCAGCACCCTGAGCACTGAGCACCCAGCACCCTGAGTACTGAGCACTGAGCACCCAGCACCCCGAGTACTAAGCACCCAGCACCCTGAGTACTGAGCACTGAGCACCCAGCACCCCGAGCACTGACCACCCAGCACCCTGAGCACTGAGCACTGAACACCCAGCACCCCGAGCACTGAGCACCCAGCACCCCGAGCACTAAGCACCCAGCACCCTGAGCACTGAGCACCCTGTGGACTGAACACCCAGCACCCTGAGCACTGAGCACCCAGCACCCTGAGTACTGAGCACCGATCACACTGAGCACTGAGCACCCAGCACCCCGAGCACTGAGCACCCAGCACCCTGAGTACTGAGCTCCCAGCACCCCGAGCACTGAGCACCCAGTACCCTGAATACTGAGCACCCTGAGTACTGAGCACCGATCACCCTGAGCACTGAGCTCCCAGCACCCTGAGTACTGAGCACCCAGCACCCTGAGCACTGTGCGCCCAGCACCCTGAGTACTGAGCACCCAGCACCCTGAGCACTGAGCACCCAGCACCCTGAGTACTGAGCACCCAGCACCCTGAGCACTGAGCACCCAGCACCATGAGTACTGCGCACCCAGCACCCCGAGCACTGAGCACCCAGCACCCCAAGAATGAGCACCCAGCACCCCGAGTACTGAGCACTGAGCACCCTGAGAACTGAGTACCCAGCACCCTGAGCACTGAGCACCCAGCACCCTGAGTACTGAGCACCCAGCACCCTGAGTACTGAGCACCCAGCACCCTGAGCAATGAGCACCGAGCACCCCGAGTACTGAGCACCCAGCACCCTGAGTACTGAGCACCCAGCACGCTGAGTACTGAACACCCAGCACCCTGAGCACTGAGCACTGAGCACCCTGAGCACTGAGTACTGAGCACCGAGCACCCCGAGCACTGAGCACCCAGCACCCGGAGTACTGAGCACCCAGCACCCTGAGTACTAAGCACCGAGCACCCTGAGTTCTGAGCACCCAGCACCCTGAACACTGAACAGACAGCACCCTGAGTACTGAGCAGCTCGAGCACTGAGCACCCAGCACACTGAGTCCTGAGCACCGAGCACATCGAGCACTTAGCACCCAGCACCCCGAGCACTGAGCACCCAGCACCCTGAGCACTGAGCACCGAGCACCCCGAGTACTGAGCACCCAGCCCCCTGAGTACTGAGCACCCAGCACCCTGAGTACTGAACACCCAGCACCCTGTACACTGAACATACAGCACCCTGAGTACTGAGCACCTCGAGCACTGAGCACCCAGCACCCTGAGTACTGAGCACCGAGCACCCCGAGCACTGAGCACCCAGCACCCCGAGCACTGAGCACCCAGCACCCCGAGCACTGAGCACCCAGCACCCTGAGCACTGAGCACCCAGCACCCTGAGTACTGAGCACCCAGTACCCTGAGCACTGAGTACCCAGCAACCTGAGCACTGAGCACCCAGCACCCTTAGCACTGAGCACCCAGCACCCTGAGCACTGAGCACCCAGCAGCCTGAGTACTGAGCACTGAGCACCTAGCACCCCGAGTACTGAGCACCCAGCACCCTGAGTACTGAGCACTGAGCACCCAGCACCCCGAGCACTGAGCACCCAGCACCCTGAGCACTGAGCACCCAGCACCCCAGTACTGAGCACACAGCACCCTGAGTACTGAGCACCCAGCACCCTGAGCACTGAGCACCCAGCACCCTGAGTAATGAGCACCCAGCACCCTGAGTATTGAGCAACCAGCACCCTGAGCACTGAGCACTGAGCACCCAGCACCCTGAGCACTGAGCACTGAACACCCAGCACCCCGAGCACTGAGCACCCAGCACCCCGAGCACTGAGCACCCAGCACCCTGAGCACTGAGTACCCTGTGGACTGAACACCCAGCACCCTGAGCACTGAGCACCCAGCACCCTGAGTACTGAGCACCGATCACCCTGAGCACTGAGCACCCAGCACCCCGAGCACTGAGCACCCAGCACCCTGAGTACTGAGCTCCCAGCACCCCGAGCACTGAGCACCCAGTACCCTGAGTACTGAGCACCCTGAGTACTGAGCACCGATCACCCTGAGCACTGAGCTCCCAGCACCCTGAGTACTGAGCACCCAGCACCCTGAGCACTGTGCGCCCAGCACCCTGAGTACTGAGCACCCAGCACCCTGAGCACTGAGCCCCCAGCACCCTGAGTACTGCGCACCAAGCACCCCGAGCACTGAGCACCCAGCACCCCAAGGATGAGCACGCAGCACCCCGAGTACTGAGCACCGAGCACCCTGAGCACTGAGAACCCAGCACCCTGAGCACTGAGCACCCAGCACCCTGAGTACTGAGCACCCAGCACACTGAGTACTGAGCACCCAGCACCCTGAGCAATGAGCACCGAGCACCCCGAGTACTGAGCACCCAGCACCCTGAGTACTGGGCACTCAGCACCCTGAGTACTGAACACCCAGCACCCTGAGCACTGAGCACTGAGCACCCTGAGCACTGAGTACTGAGCACCGAGCACCCCGAGCACTGAGCACCCAGCACCCGGAGTACTGAGCACCCAGCACCCTGAGTACTAAGCACCGAGCACCCTGAGTACTGAGCACCCAGCACCCTGAACACTGAACATACAGCACCCTGAGTACTGAGCACCTCGAGCACTGAGCACCCAGCACACTGAGTACTGAGCACCGAGCACATCGAGCACTGAGCACCCAGCACCCTGAGCACTGAGCACCCAGCACCCCGAGCACTGAGCACCCAGCACCCTGAGCACTGAGCACCCAGTACCCTGAGTACTGAGCACCCAGCACCCTGAGCACTGAGTACCCAGCACCCTGAGCACTGAGCACCCAGCACCCTGAGCACTGAGCACCCAGCACCCTGGGCACTGAGCACCCAGCACCCTGAGTACTGAGCACTGAGCACCCAGCACCCCGAGTACTAAGCACCCAGCACCCTGAAAACTGAGCACTGAGCACCCAGCACCCCGAGCACTGACCACCCAGCACCCTGAGCACTGAGCACTGAACACCCAGCACCCCGAGCACTGAGCACCCAGCACCCCGAGCACTAAGAACCCAGCACCCTGAGCACTGAGCACCCTGTGGAATGAACACCCAGCACCCTGAGCACTGAGCACCCAGCACCCTGAGTACTGAGCACCGATCACACTGAGCACTGAGCACCCAGCACCCCGAGCACTGAGCACCCAGCACCCTGAGTACTGAGCTCCCAGCACCCCGAGCACTGAGCACCCAGTACCCTGAATACTGAGCACCCTGAGTACTGAGCTCCCAGCACCCTGAGTACTGAGCACCCAGCACCCTGAGCACTGTGCGCCCAGCACCCTGAGTACTGAGCACCCAGCACCCTGAGCACTGAGCACCCAGCACCCTGAGTACTGAGCACCCAGCACCCTGAGCACTGAGCACCCAGCACCATGAGTACTGCGCACCCAGCACCCCGAGCACTGAGCACCCAGCACCCTGAGTACTGAGCACCCAGCACCCTGAGCACTGAGCACCCAGCACCATGAGTACTGCGCACCCAGCACCCCGAGCACTGAGCACCCAGCACCCCAAGAATGAGCACCCAGCACCCCGAGTACTGAGCACTGAGCACCCTGAGAACTGAGTACCCAGCACCCTGAGCACTGAGCACCCAGCACCCTGAGTACTGAGCACCCAGCACCCTGAGTACTGAGCACCCAGCACCCTGAGCAATGAGCACCGAGCACCCCGAGTACTGAGCACCCAGCACCCTGAGCACTGAGCTCCCAGCACCCTGAGTACTGAGCACCCAGCACCCTGAGCACTGTGCGCCCAGCACCCTGAGTACTGAGCACCCAGCACCCTGAGCACTGAGCACCCAGCACCCTGAGTACTGAGCACCCAGCACCCTGAGCACTGAGCACCCAGCACCATGAGTACTGCGCACCCAGCACCCCGAGCACTGAGCACCCAGCACCCCAAGAATGAGCACCCAGCACCCCGAGTACTGAGCACTGAGCACCCTGAGAACTGAGTACCCAGCACCCCGAGCACTGAGCACCCAGCACCCTGAGCACTGAGCACCCAGCACCCTGAGTACTGAGCACCCAGTACCCTGAGCACTGAGTACCCAGCAACCTGAGCACTGAGCACCCAGCACCCTTAGCACTGAGCACCCAGCACCCTGAGCACTGAGCACCCAGCAGCCTGAGTACTGAGCACTGAGCACCTAGCACCCCGAGTACTGAGCACCCAGCACCCTGAGTACTGAGCACTGAGCACCCAGCACCCCGAGCACTGAGCACCCAGCACCCTGAGCACTGAGCACCCAGCACCCCAGTACTGAGCACACAGCACCCTGAGTACTGAGCACCCAGCACCCTGAGCACTGAGCACCCAGCACCCTGAGTAATGAGCACCCAGCACCCTGAGTATTGAGCAACCAGCACCCTGAGCACTGAGCACTGAGCACCCAGCACCCTGAGCACTGAGCACTGAACACCCAGCACCCCGAGCACTGAGCACCCAGCACCCCGAGCACTGAGCACCCAGCACCCTGAGCACTGAGTACCCTGTGGACTGAACACCCAGCACCCTGAGCACTGAGCACCCAGCACCCTGAGTACTGAGCACCGATCACCCTGAGCACTGAGCACCCAGCACCCCGAGCACTGAGCACCCAGCACCCTGAGTACTGAGCTCCCAGCACCCCGAGCACTGAGCACCCAGTACCCTGAGTACTGAGCACCCTGAGTACTGAGCACCGATCACCCTGAGCACTGAGCTCCCAGCACCCTGAGTACTGAGCACCCAGCACCCTGAGCACTGTGCGCCCAGCACCCTGAGTACTGAGCACCCAGCACCCTGAGCACTGAGCCCCCAGCACCCTGAGTACTGCGCACCAAGCACCCCGAGCACTGAGCACCCAGCACCCCAAGGATGAGCACGCAGCACCCCGAGTACTGAGCACCGAGCACCCTGAGCACTGAGAACCCAGCACCCTGAGCACTGAGCACCCAGCACCCTGAGTACTGAGCACCCAGCACACTGAGTACTGAGCACCCAGCACCCTGAGCAATGAGCACCGAGCACCCCGAGTACTGAGCACCCAGCACCCTGAGTACTGGGCACTCAGCACCCTGAGTACTGAACACCCAGCACCCTGAGCACTGAGCACTGAGCACCCTGAGCACTGAGTACTGAGCACCGAGCACCCCGAGCACTGAGCACCCAGCACCCGGAGTACTGAGCACCCAGCACCCTGAGTACTAAGCACCGAGCACCCTGAGTACTGAGCACCCAGCACCCTGAACACTGAACATACAGCACCCTGAGTACTGAGCACCTCGAGCACTGAGCACCCAGCACACTGAGTACTGAGCACCGAGCACATCGAGCACTGAGCACCCAGCACCCTGAGCACTGAGCACCCAGCACCCCGAGCACTGAGCACCCAGCACCCTGAGCACTGAGCACCCAGTACCCTGAGTACTGAGCACCCAGCACCCTGAGCACTGAGTACCCAGCACCCTGAGCACTGAGCACCCAGCACCCTGAGCACTGAGCACCCAGCACCCTGGGCACTGAGCACCCAGCACCCTGAGTACTGAGCACTGAGCACCCAGCACCCCGAGTACTAAGCACCCAGCACCCTGAAAACTGAGCACTGAGCACCCAGCACCCCGAGCACTGACCACCCAGCACCCTGAGCACTGAGCACTGAACACCCAGCACCCCGAGCACTGAGCACCCAGCACCCCGAGCACTAAGAACCCAGCACCCTGAGCACTGAGCACCCTGTGGAATGAACACCCAGCACCCTGAGCACTGAGCACCCAGAACCCTGAGTACTGAGCACCGATCACACTGAGCACTGAGCACCCAGCACCCCGAGCACTGAGCACCCAGCACCCTGAGTACTGAGCTCCCAGCACCCCGAGCACTGAGCACCCAGTACCCTGAATACTGAGCACCCTGAGTACTGAGCTCCCAGCACCCTGAGTACTGAGCACCCAGCACCCTGAGCACTGTGCGCCCAGCACCCTGAGTACTGAGCACCCAGCACCCTGAGCACTGAGCACCCAGCACCCTGAGTACTGAGCACCCAGCACCCTGAGCACTGAGCACCCAGCACCATGAGTACTGCGCACCCAGCACCCCGAGCACTGAGCACCCAGCACCCTGAGTACTGAGCACCCAGCACCCTGAGCACTGAGCACCCAGCACCATGAGTACTGCGCACCCAGCACCCCGAGCACTGAGCACCCAGCACCCCAAGAATGAGCACCCAGCACCCCGAGTACTGAGCACTGAGCACCCTGAGAACTGAGTACCCAGCACCCTGAGCACTGAGCACCCAGCACCCTGAGTACTGAGCACCCAGCACCCTGAGTACTGAGCACCCAGCACCCTGAGCAATGAGCACCGAGCACCCCGAGTACTGAGCACCCAGCACCCTGAGCACTGAGCTCCCAGCACCCTGAGTACTGAGCACCCAGCACCCTGAGCACTGTGCGCCCAGCACCCTGAGTACTGAGCACCCAGCACCCTGAGCACTGAGCACCCAGCACCCTGAGTACTGAGCACCCAGCACCCTGAGCACTGAGCACCCAGCACCATGAGTACTGCGCACCCAGCACCCCGAGCACTGAGCACCCAGCACCCCAAGAATGAGCACCCAGCACCCCGAGTACTGAGCACTGAGCACCCTGAGAACTGAGTACCCAGCACCCTGAGCACTGAGCACCCAGCACCCTGAGTACTGAGCACCCAGCACCCTGAGTACTGAGCACCCAGCACCCTGAGCAATGAGCACCGAGCACCCCGAGTACTGAGCACCCAGCACCCAGAGTACTGAGCACCCAGCACGCTGAGTACTGAACACCCAGCACCCTGAGCACTGAGCACTGAGCACCCTGAGCACTGAGTACTGAGCACCGAGCACCCCGAGCACTGAGCACCCAGCACCCGGAGTACTGAGCACCCAGCACCCTGAGTACTAAGCACCGAGCACCCTGAGTACTGAGCACCCAGCACCTTGAACACTGAACACCCAGCACCCTGAGCACTGAGCACTGAGCACCCTGAGCACTGAGTACTGAGCACACAGCACACTGAGTCCTGAGCACCAAGCACCCCGAGCACTGAGCACCCAGCACCCCGAGCACTGAGCACCCAGCACCCCGAGCACTGAGCACCCAGCACCCTGAGCACTGAGCACCCAGCACCCTGAGTAGTGAGCACCCAGTACCCTGAGCACTGAGTACCCAGCAACCTGAGCACTGAGCACCCAGCACCCTAAGCACTGAGCACCCAGCACCCTGAGCACTGAGCACCCAGCACCCTGAGTACTGAGCACTGAGCACCTAGCACCCCGAGTACAGAGCACCCAGCACCCTGAGTACTGAGCACTGAGCACCCAGCACCCCGAGCACTGAGCACCCAGCACCCTGAGCTCTGAGCACCCAGCACCCGAGCACTGAGCACCCAGCACCCTGAGTACTGAGCACCCAGCACCCTGAGTACTGAGCACCCAGCACCCCGAGTACTGAGCACCCAACACCCTGAGTACTGAGCACCCAGCACCCTGAGCACTGAGCACCCAGCACCCCGAGCACTGAGCACCCAGCACCCTGAGTACTGAGCACCCAGTACCCTGAGCACTGAGCACATAGCACCCTGAGCACTGAGCACCCAGCACCCTGAGCACTGAGCACACAGCACCCTGAGTACTGAGCACCCAGGACCCTGAGTACTGAGCACTGAGCACGCACCACCCCGAGCACTGAGCACCCAGCACCCTGAGTACTGAGCACTGAGCACCCAGCACCCCGAGCACTGAGCACCCAGCACCCTGAGCACTGAGCACCCAGCACCCGAGTACTGAGCACCCAGCACAATGAGTACTGAGCACCCAGCACCCTGAATACTGAACACCCATCACCCCGAGTACTGAGCACCCAGCACCCTGAGTACTGAGCACCCAGCACCCTGAGCACTGAGCACCCAGCACCCTGAGCACTGAGCACCCAGCACCCTGAGCACTGAGCACCCAGCACCCTGAGCACTGAGCACCCAGCACCCTGAGTAGTGAGCACCCAACGTACTGAGCACCGAGCACCCCGAGCACTGAGCACCCAGCACCCTGAGCACTGAGCACCCAGCACCCTGAGCACTGAGCACCCAGCACCCGAGTAATGAGCACCCACCACCCTGAGTACAGAGCACCCAGCACCCTGAGTACTGAGCACCCAGCACCCTGAGCACTGAGCACCCAGCACGCTGAGCACTGAGCACACAGCACCCTGAGCACCGAGCACCCAGCACCCTGAGTAGTGAGCACCCAACGTACTGAGCACCGAGCACCCCGAGCACTGAGCACCCAGCACCCTGAGTACTGAGCACCGATCACCCCGAGCACTGAGCACCCAGCACCCTGAGTACTGAGCTCCGAGCACCCAGAGCACTGAGCACCCAGCGCCCCGAGCACTGAGCACCCAGCACCCTGAGCACTGAGCACCCAGCACCCTGAGTACTGAGCACCCAGCACCCTGAGTACTGAACACCCAGCACCCTGAGCACTGAGCACTGAGCACCCTGAGCACTGAGTACTGAGCACTGAGCAACCTGAGCACTTAGCACCCAGCACCCCGAGTACTGAGCACCCAGCAAGCCGAGCACTGAGCACCCAGCGCCCTGAGCACTGAGCACCCAGCACCCCGAGCACTGATCACTGAGCACCCTGAGCACTGAGCACCCAGCACACCGAGTACTGAGCACTGAGCACCCTGAGTACTGAGCACCAAGCACCCTAAGTACTGAGCACTGAGCACCCTGAGTACTGAGCACCCAGCACCCTGAGCACTGAGCACCCAGCACCCTGAGTACTGAGCACCCAGCACCCTGAGCACTGAGCACCCAGCACCCTGAGCACTGAGCAGGCAGCACCCTGAGCACTGCGCACCCAGCACCCCGAGCACTGAGCACCCAGCACCCCAAGAATGAGCACCCAGCACCCCGAGTACTGAGCACTGAGCACCCTGAGAACTGAGTACCCAGCACCCTGAGCACTGAGCACCCAGCACCCTGAGTACTGAGCACCCAGCACCCTGAGTACTGAGCACCCAGCACCCTGAGCAATGAGCACCGAGCACCCCGAGTACTGAGCACCCAGCACCCTGAGTACTGAGCACCCAGCACGCTGAGTACTGAACACCCAGCACCCTGAGCACTGAGCACTGAGCACCCTGAGCACTGAGTACTGAGCACCGAGCACCCCGAGCACTGAGCACCCAGCACCCGGAGTACTGAGCACCCAGCACCCTGAGTACTAAGCACCGAGCACCCTGAGTTCTGAGCACCCAGCACCCTGAACACTGAACAGACAGCACCCTGAGTACTGAGCAGCTCGAGCACTGAGCACCCAGCAAACTGAGTCCTGAGCACCGAGCACATCGAGCACTTAGCACCCAGCACCCCGAGCACTGAGCACCCAGCACCCTGAACACTGAGCACCGAGCACCCCGAGTACTGAGCACCCAGCCCCCTGAGTACTGAGCACCCAGCACCCTGAGTACTGAACACCCAGCACCCTGTACACTGAACATACAGCACCCTGAGTACTGAGCACCTCGAGCACTGAGCACCCAGCACCCTGAGTACTGAGCACCGAGCACCCCGAGCACTGAGCACCCAGCACCCCGAGCACTGAGCACCCAGCACCCCGAGCACTGAGCACCCAGCACCCTGAGCACTGAGCACCCAGCACCCTGAGTACTGAGCACCCAGTACCCTGAGCACTGAGTACCCAGCAACCTGAGCACTGAGCACCCAGCACCCTTAGCACTGAGCACCCAGCACCCTGAGCACTGAGCACCCAGCAGCCTGAGTACTGAGCACTGAGCACCTAGCACCCCGAGTACTGAGCACCCAGCACCCTGAGTACTGAGCACTGAGCACCCAGCACCCCGAGCACTGAGCACCCAGCACCCTGAGCACTGAGCACCCAGCACCCGAGTACTGAGCACACAGCACCCTGAGTACTGAGCACCCAGCACCCTGAGCACTGAGCACCCAGCACCCTGAGTAATGAGCACCCAGCACCCTGAGTATTGAGCAACCAGCACCCTGAGCACTGAGCACTGAGCACCCAGCACCCTGAGCACAGACACTGAACACCCAGCACCCCGAGCACTGAGCACCCAGCACCCCGAGCACTGAGCACCCAGCACCCTGAGCACTGAGTACCCTGTGGACTGAACACCCAGCACCCTGAGCACTGAGCACCCAGCACCCTGAGTACTGAGCACCGATCACCCTGAGCACTGAGCACCCAGCACCCCGAGCACTGAGCACCCAGCACCCTGAGTACTGAGCTCCCAGCACCCCGAGCACTGAGCACCCAGTACCCTGAGTACTGAGCACCCTGAGTACTGAGCACCGATCACCCTGAGCACTGAGCTCCCAGCACCCTGAGTACTGAGCACCCAGCACCCTGAGCACTGTGCGCCCAGCACCCTGAGTACTGAGCACCCAGCACCCTGAGCACTGAGCCCCCAGCACCCTGAGTACTGCGCACCAAGCACCCCGAGCACTGAGCACCCAGCACCCCAAGGATGAGCACGCAGCACCCCGAGTACTGAGCACCGAGCACCCTGAGCACTGAGAACCCAGCACCCTGAGCACTGAGCACCCAGCACCCTGAGTACTGAGCACCCAGCACACTGAGTACTGAGCACCCAGCACCCTGAGCAATGAGCACCGAGCACCCCGAGTACTGAGCACCCAGCACCCTGAGTACTGGGCACCCAGCACCCTGAGTACTGAACACCCAGCACCCTGAGCACTGAGCACTGAGCACCCTGAGCACTGAGTACTGAGCACCGAGCACCCCGTGCACTGAGCACCCAGCACCCTGAACACTGAACATACAGCACCCTGAGTACTGAGCACCTCGAGCACTGAGCACCCAGCACACTGAGTACTGAGCACCGAGCACATCGAGCACTGAGCACCCAGCACCCCGAGCACTGAGCACCCAGCACCCCGAGCACTGAGCACCCAGCACCCTGTGCACTGAGCACCCAGTACCCTGAGTACTGAGCACCCAGCACCCTGAGCACTGAGTACCCAGCACCCTGAGCACTGAGCACCCAGCACCCTGAGCACTGAGCACCCAGCACCCTGGGCACTGAGCACCCAGCACCCTGAGTACTGAGCACTGAGCACCCAGCACCCCGAGTACTAAGCACCCAGCACCCTGAGTACTGAGCACTGAGCACCCAGCACCCCGAGCACTGACCACCCAGCACCCTGAGCACTGAGCATTGAACACCCAGCACCCCGAGCACTGAGCACCCAGCACCCCGAGCACTAAGCACCCAGCACCCTGAGCACTGAGCACCCTGTGGAATGAACACCCAGCACCCTGAGCACTGAGCACCCAGCACCCTGAGTACTGAGCACCGATCACACTGAGCACTGAGCACCCAGCACCCCGAGCACTGAGCACCCAGCACCCTGAGTACTGAGCTCCCAGCACCCCGAGCACTGAGCACCCAGTACCCTGAATACTGAGCACCCTGAGTACTGAGCTCCCAGCACCCTGAGTACTGAGCACCCAGCACCCTGAGCACTGTGCGCCCAGCACCCTGAGTACTGAGCACCCAGCACCCTGAGCACTGAGCACCCAGCACCCTGAGTACTGAGCACCCAGCACCCTGAGCACTGAGCACCCAGCATCATGAGTACTGCGCACCCAGCACCCCGAGCACTGAGCACCCAGCACCCTGAGTACTGAGCACCCAGCACCCTGAGCACTGAGCACCCAGCACCATGAGTACTGCGCACCCAGCACCCCGAGCACTGAGCACCCAGCACCCCAAGAATGAGCACCCAGCACCCCGAGTACTGAGCACTGAGCACCCTGAGAACTGAGTACCCAGCACCCTGAGTACTGAGCACCCAGCACCCTGAGTACTGAGCACCCAGCACCCTGAGCAATGAGCACCGAGCACCCCGAGTACTGAGCACCCTGCACCCTGAGCACTGAGCTCCCAGCACCCTGAGTACTGAGCACCCAGCACCCTGAGCACTGTGCGCCCAGCACCCTGAGTACTGAGCACCCAGCACCCTGAGCACTGAGCACCCAGCACCCTGAGTACTGAGCACCCAGCACCCTGAGCACTGAGCACCCAGCACCATGAGTACTGCGCACCCAGCACCCCGAGCACTGAGCACCCAGCACCCCAAGAATGAGCACCCAGCACCCCGAGTACTGAGCACTGAGCACCCTGAGAACTGAGTACCCAGCACCCTGAGCACTGAGCACCCAGCACCCTGAGTACTGAGCACCCAGCACCCTGAGTACTGAGCACCCAGCACCCTGAGCAATGAGCACCGAGCACCCCGAGTACTGAGCACCCAGCACCCAGAGTACTGAGCACCCAGCACGCTGAGTACTGAACACCCAGCACCCTGAGCACTGAGCACTGAGCACCCTGAGCACTGAGTACTGAGCACCGAGCACCCCGAGCACTGAGCACCCAGCACCCGGAGTACTGAGCACCCAGCACCCTGAGTACTAAGCACCGAGCACCCTGAGTACTGAGCACCCAGCACCTTGAACACTGAACACCCAGCACCCTGAGCACTGAGCACTGAGCACCCTGAACACTGAGTACTGAGCACACAGCACACTGAGTCCTGAGCACCGAGCACCCCGAGCACTGAGCACCCAGCACCCCGAGCACTGAGCACCCAGCACCCCGAGCACTGAGCACCCAGCACCCTGAGCACTGAGCACCCAGCACCCTGAGTAGTGAGCACCCAGTACCCTGAGCACTGAGTACCCAGCAACCTAAGCACTGAGCACCCAGCACCCTAAGCACTGAGCACCCAGCACCCTGAGCACTGAGCACCCAGCACCCTGAGTACTGAGCACTGAGCACCTAGCACCCCGAGTACAGAGCACCCAGCACCCTGAGTACTGAGCACTGAGCACCCAGCACCCCGAGCACTGAGCACCCAGCACCCTGAGCTCTGAGCACCCAGCACCCGAGCACTGAGCACCCAGCACCCTGAGTACTGAGCACCCAGCACCCTGAGTACTGAGCACCCAGCACCCCGAGTACTGAGCACCCAACACCCTGAGTACTGAGCACCCAGCACCCTGAGCACTGAGCACCCAGCACCCCGAGCACTGAGCACCCAGCACCCTGAGTACTGAGCACCCAGTACCCTGAGCACTGAGCACATAGCACCCTGAGCACTGAGCACCCAGCACCCTGAGCACTGAGCACACAGCACCCTGAGTACTGAGCACCCAGGACCCTGAGTACTGAGCACTGAGCACGCACCACCCCGAGCACTGAGCACCCAGCACCCTGAGTACTGAGCACTGAGCACCCAGCACCCCGAGCACTGAGCACCCAGCACCCTGAGCACTGAGCACCCAGCACCCGAGTACTGAGCACCCAGCACAATGAGTACTGAGCACCCAGCACCCTGAATACTGAACACCCATCACCCCGAGTACTGAGCACCCAGCACCCTGAGCACTGAGCACCCAGCACCCTGAGCACTGAGCACCCAGCACCCTGAGCACTGAGCACCCAGCACCCTGAGCACTGAGCACCCAGCACCCTGAGTAGTGAGCACCCAACGTACTGAGCACCGAGCACCCCGAGCACAGAGCACCCAGCACCCTGAGCACTGAGCACCCAGCACCCTGAGCACTGAGCACCCAGCACCCGAGTAATGAGCACCCAGCACCCTGAGTACAGAGCACCCAGCACCCTGAGTACTGAGCACCCAGCACCCTGAGCACTGAGCACCCAGCACGCTGAGCACTGAGCACACAGCACCCTGAGCACCGAGCACCCAGCACCCTGAGTAGTGAGCACCCAACGTACTGAGCACCGAGCACCCCGAGCACTGAGCACCCAGCACCCTGAGTACTGAGCACCGATCACCCCGAGCACTGAGCACCCAGCACCCTGAGTACTGAGCTCCGAGCACCCAGAGCACTGAGCACCCAGCGCCCCGAGCACTGAGCACCCAGCACCCTGAGCACTGAGCACCCAGCACCCTGAGTACTGAGCACCCAGCACCCTGAGTACTGAACACCCAGCACCCTGAGCACTGAGCACTGAGCACCCTGAGCACTGAGTACTGAGCACTGAGCAACCTGAGCACTTAGCACCCAGCACCCCGAGTACTGAGCACCCAGCAAGCCGAGCACTGAGCACCCAGCGCCCTGAGCACTGAGCACCCAGCACCCCGAGCACTGATCACTGAGCACCTTGAGCACTGAGCACCCAGCACACCGAGTACTGAGCACTGAGCACCCTGAGTACTGAGCACCAAGCACCCTAAGTACTGAGCACTGAGCACCCTGAGTACTGAGCACCCAGCACCCTGAGCACTGAGCACCCAGCACCCTGAGTACTGAGCACCCAGCACCCTGAGCACTGAGCACCCAGCACCCTGAGCACTGAGCACGCAGCACCCTGAGCACTGAGCACCCAGCACCCTGAGCACTGAGCCCCCAGCACCCCGAGCACTGAGCACCCAGCACCCTGAGTACTGAGCACCCAGCACCCTGAGCACTGAGCACCCAGCACCCTGAGCACTGAGCACCCAGCACCCTGAGTAGTGAGCACCCAACGTACTGAGCACCGAGGACCCCGAGCCCTGAACACCCAGCACCCTGAGCACTGAGCACCCAGCACCCTGAGCACTGAGCACAAAGCACCCGAGTACTGAGCACCCAGCACCCTGAGTACTGAGCACCCAGCACCCTGAGTACTGAGCACCCAGCACCCCGAGTACTGAGCACCCAGCACCCTGAGTACTGAGCAGCCAGCACCCTAAGCACTGAGCACCCAGCACCCCGAGCACTGAGCACCCAGCACCCTGAGTACTGAGCACCCAGCACCCTGAGCACTGAGCACCCAGCACCCTGAGCACTGAGCACCCAGCACCCTGAGCACTGAGCACCCAGCACCCTGAGTAGTGAGCACCCAACGTACTGAGCATCGAGCACCCCGAGCACTGAGCACCCAGCACCCTGAGTACTGAGCACCGAGCACCCCGAGCACTGAGCACCCAGCACCCTGAGTACTGAGCTCCGAGCACCCTGAGCACTGAGCACCCAGCGCCCCAAGCACCGAGCACCCTGAGCACTGAGCACACAGCACCCTGACTACTGAGCACCCAGCACCCTGAGTACTGAACACCCAGCACCCTGAGCACTGAGCACTGAGCACCCTGAGCACTGAGTACTGAGCACTGAGCACCGTGAGCACTGAGCACCCAGCAACCTGAGTACTGAGCACCCAGCACCCCGAGCACTGAGCACCCAGCACCCCGAGCACTGAGCACCCAGCACCCCGAGCACTGAGCACTGAGCACCCAGCACCCCGAGTACTGAGCACTGAGCACCCTGAGCACTGAGCACCCAGCACCCCGAGTACTGAGCACTGAGCACCCTGAGTACTGAGCACCCAGCACCCTGAGCACTGAGTACCCAGCACCCTGAGCACTGAGCACCCAGCACCCTGAGCACTGAGCACCCAGCACCCTGAGTACTGAGCACCCAGCACCCTGAGTACTGAGCACCCAGCACCCCGAGTACTGAGCACCCAGCACCCTGAGTACTGAGCACCCAGCAACCTGAGTATTGAGCACTGAGCACACAGCACCCTGAGCACTGAGCACCCAGCACCCTGAGTACTGAGCACTGAGCACCCAGCACCCCGAGCACTGAGCACCCAGCACCCTGAGCACTGAGCACCCAGCACCCTGAGTACTGAGCACCCAGCACCCTAAGCAATGAGCACCCTGAGTACTGAGCACCCAGCACCTTGAGCACTGAGCACCGAGCACCCCGAGCACTGAGCACCCAGCACCCGGAGTACTGAGCACCCAGCACCCTGAGTACTACGCACCGAGCACCCTGAGTACTGAGCACCCAGCACCCTGAGCACCGAACACACAGCACCCTGAGTACTGAGCACATCGAGCACTGAGCACCCAGCACCCTGAGTACTGAGCACCGAGCACCCCGAGCACTGAGCACCCAGCACCGCGAGCACTGAGCACCCAGCACCCTGAGTACTGAGCACCCAGCACCCCGAGCACTGATCACCCAGCACCCTGAGTACTGAGCACCCAGCACCCTGAGCACTGAGCACCCAGCACCCTGAGTACTGAGCACCCAGCACCCTGAGTACTGAGCAACCAGCACCCTGAGCACTGAGCACCCAGCACCCTGAGCACTGAGCACCCAGCACCCCGAGCACTGAGCACCCAGCACCCCGAGCACTGAGCACCCAGCACCCTGAGTACTGAGCACCCTGTGGACTGAACACCCAGCACCCTGAGCACTGAGCACCCAGCACCCTGAGAACTGAGCACCGATCACCCTGAGCACTGAGCACCCAGCACCCCGAGCACTGAGCACCCAGTACCCTGAGTACTGAGCACCCTGGGTACTGAGCACCGATCACCCTGAGCACTGAGCTCCCAGCACCCTGAGTACTGAGCACCCAGCACCCTGAGCACTGAGCACCCAGCACCCCGAGCACTGAGCACCCAGCACCCTGAGCACTGTGCACCCAGCACCCTGAGCACTGAGCACCCAGCACCCTGAGCACTGAGCACCCAGCACCCTGAGTAGTGAGCACCCAACGTACTGAGCACCGAGCACCCCGAGCACTGAGCACCCAGCACCCTGAGTACTGAGCACCGAGCACCCTGAGCACTGAGCACCCAGCACCCTGAGTACTGAGCATACAGCACCCTGAGCAATGAGCACCCTGAGTACTGAGCACACAGCACCTTGAGCACTGAGCACCGAGCACCCCGAGCACTGAGCACCCAGCACCCGGAGTACTGAGCACCCAGCACCCTGAGTACTAAGCACCGAGCACCCTGAGTACTGAGCACCCAGCACCCTGAGCACTGAATACAAAGCACCCTGAGTACTGAGCACCTCGAGCACTGAGCACCCAGCACCGCGAG
This sequence comes from Microtus oregoni, assembly GCF_018167655.1. Taxonomy (NCBI): domain Eukaryota; kingdom Metazoa; phylum Chordata; class Mammalia; order Rodentia; family Cricetidae; genus Microtus; species Microtus oregoni. The sequence goes on along the minus strand of NW_024544151.1, from coordinate 6,567,409 downwards.
CACTGAGCACATAGCACCCCGAGCACTGAGCACCCAGCACCCTGAGTACTGAGCACCCAGCACCCTGAGTACTGAGCACCCAGCACCCTGAGCACTGAGTACCCAGCACCCTGAGCACTGAGCACCCAGCACCCTGAGCACTGAGCACACAGCACCCTGAGCACTGAGCACCCAGCACCCTGAGTACTGAGCACTGAGCACCCAGCACCCGAGCACTGAGCACCCAGCACCCTGAGTACTAAGCACCGAGCACCCCGAGTACTGAGCACCCAGCACCCTGAGTACTGAGCTCCGAGCACCCCGAGCACTGAGCAACCAGCACCCTGAGTACTGAGCACCCAGCACCCTAAGCAATGAGCACCCTGAGTACTGAGCACCCAGCACCTTGAGCACTGAGCATCGAGCACCCCGAGCACTGAGCACCCAGCACCCGGAGTACTGAGCACCCAGCACCCTGAGTACTAAGCACCGAGCACCCTGAGTACTGAGCACCCAGCACCCTGAGCACCGAACACACAGCACCCTGAGTACTGAGCACATCGAGCACTGAGGACCCAGCACCCTGAGTACTGAGCACCGAGCACCCCGAGCACTGAGCACCCAGCACCGTGAGCACTGAGCACCCAGCACCCTGAGTACTGAGCACCCAGCACCCCGAGCACTGATCACCCAGCACCCTGAGTATTGAGCACCCAGCACCCTGAGCACTGAGCACCCAGCACCCTGAGTACTGAGCACCCAGCACCCTGAGTACTGAGCAACCAGCACCCTGAGCACTGAGCACCCAGCACCCTGAGCACTGAGCACCCAGCACCCCGAGCACTGAGCACCCAGCACCCCGAGCACTGAGCACCTAGCACCCTGAGTACTGAGCACCCTGTGGACTGAACACCCAGCACCCTGAGCACTGAGCACCCAGCACCCTGAGTACTGAGCACCGATCACCCTGAGCACTGAGCACCCAGCACCCCGAGCACTGAGCACCCAGTACCCTGAGTACCTAGCACCCTGGGTACTGAGCACCGATCACCCTGAGCACTGAGGTCCCAGCACCCTGAGTACTGAGCACCCAGCACCCTGAGCACTGAGCACCCAGCACCCTGAGTACTGAGCACCCAGCACCCTGAGCACTGAGCACCCAGCACCCTGAGTACTGAGCACCCAGCACCCTGAGCACTGAGCACCCAGCACCCTGAGTACTGAGCACCCAGCACCCTGAGCACTGAGCTCCCAGCACCCCGAGAATGAGCACCCAGCACCCCGAGTACTGAGCACCGAGCACCCTGAGCACTGAGTACCCAGCACCCTGGGCACTGAGCACCCAGCACCCTGAGTACTGAGCACCCAGCCCCCTGAGCACTGAGCACCGAGCACCCCGAGAACTGAGCACCCAGCCCCCTGAGTACTGAGCACCCAGCACCCTGAGTACTGAACACCCAGCACCCTGATCACTGAGCACTGAGCACCCTGAACACTGAGTACTGAGCACCGAGCACCCCGAGCACTGAGCACCCAGTACCCTGAGTACTGAGCACCCTGAGTACTGAGCACCGATCACCCTGAGCACTGAGCTCCCAGCACCCTGAGTACTGAGCACCCAGCACCCTGAGCACTGAGCACCCAGCACCCTGAGTACTGAGCACCCAGCACCCTGAGCACTGAGCACCCAGCACCCTGAGTACTGAGCACCCAGCACCCTGAGCACTGAGCACCCAGCACCCTGAGTACTGAGCATCCAGCACCCCGAGCACTGAGCTCCCAGCACCCCGAGAATGAGCACCCAGGACCCCGAGTACTGAGCACCGAGCACCCTGAGCACTGAGTACCCAGCACCCTGAGCACTGAGCACCCAGCACCCTGAGTACTGAGCACCCAGCACCCTGAGTACTGAGCACCCAGCACCCTGAGCACTGAGCTCTGAGCACCCCGAGAACTGAGCACCCAGCCCCCTGAGTACTGAGCACCCTGCACCCTGAGTACTGAAGACCCAGCACCCTGATCACTGAGCACTGAGCACCCTGAGCACTGAGTACTGAGCACCGAACAGCCCGAGCACTGAGCACCCCGCACCCGGAGTACTGAGCACCCAGCTCCCTGAGTACTAAGCACCGAGCACCCTGAGTACTGAGCACCCAGCACCCTGAACACTGAACATACAGCACCCTGAGTACTGAGCACCTCGAGCACTGAGCACCCAGCACCCTGAGTACTGAGCACCGAGCACCCCGAGCACTGAGCACCCAGCACCCCTAGCACTGAGCACCCAGCACCCCGAGCACTGAGCACCCAGCACCCTGAGCACTGAGCACCCAGCACCCTGAGTACTGAGCACCCAGCACCCTGAGCACTGAGTACCCAGCACCCTGAGCACTGAGCACCCAGCACCCTGAGCACTGAGCACCCAGCACCCTGAGCACTGAGCACCCAGCACCATGAGTACTGAGCACTGAGCACCTAGCACCCAGAGTACTGAGCACTGAGCACCCAGCACCCCGAGCACTGAGCACCCAGCACCCTGAGCACTGAGCACCCAGCACCCGAGTACTGAGCACCCAGCGCCCTGAGTACTGAGCACCCAGCACCCTGAGTACTGAGCACCAAGCACCCCGAGTACTGAGCACCCAACACCCTGAGTACAGAGCACCCAGCACCCTGAGCACTGAGCACCCAGCACCCCGAGCACTGAGCACCCAGCACCCTGAGTACTGAGCACCCAGCACCCTGAGCACTGAGCACCCAGCACCCTGAGCACTGAGCACCCAGCACCCTGAGCACTGAGCACACAGCACCCTGAGTACTGAGCACCCAGGACCCTGAGTACTGAGCACTGAGCACGCAGCACCCTGAGCACTGAGCACCCAGCACCCTGAGTACTGAGCACTGAGCACCCAGCACCCCGAGCACTGAGCACCCAGCACCCTGAGCACTGAGCACCCAGCACCCGAGTACTGAGCACCCAGCACAATGAGTACTGAGCAGCCAGCACCCTGAATACTGAGCACCCAGCACCCCGAGTACTGAGCACCCAGCATCCTGAGTACTGAGCACCCAGCACCCTGAGCACTGAGCACCCAGCACCCTTAGCACTGAGCACCCAGCACGGTGAGCACTGAGCACCCAGCACCCTGAGCACTGAGCACCCAGGACCCTGAGCACTGAGCACCCAGCACCCTGAGCACTGAGCACCCAGCACCCTGAGTAGTGAGCACCCAACGTACTGAGCACCGAGCACCCCGAGCACTGAGCACCCAGCACTCTGAGCACTGAGCACCCAGCACCCTGAGCACTGAGCACCCAGCACCCGAGTACTGAGCACCCAGCACCCTGAGTACTGAGCACCCAGCACCCTGCGTACTGAGCACCCAGCACCCTGAGCACTGAGCACCCAGCACCCTGAGCACTGAGCACCCAGCACCCTGAGCACTGAGCACCCAGCACCCTGAGTAGTGAGCACCCAACGTACTGAGCACCGAGCACCCCGAGCACTGAGCACCCAGCACCCTGAGTACTGAGCACCGATCACCCCGAGCACTGAGCACCCAGCACCCTGAGTACTGAGCTCCGAGCACCCCGAGCACTGAGCACCCAGCGCCCCGAGCACTGAGCACCCAGCACCCTGAGCACTGAGCACCCAGGACCCTGAGTACTGAGCACCCAGCACCCTGAGTACTGAACACCCAGCACCCTGAGCACTGAGCACTGAGCACCCTGAGCACTGAGTACTGAGCACTGAGCAACCTGAGCACTGAGCACCCAGCACCCCGAGTACTGAGCACCCAGCACCCCGAGCACTGAGCACCCAGCGCCCTGAGCACTGAGCACCCAGCACCCCGAGCCCTGAGCACTGAGCACCCTGAGCACTGAGCACCCAGCACACCGAGTACTGAGCACTGAGCACCCTGAGTACTGAGCACCAAGCACCCTAAGTACTGAGCACTGAGCACCCTGAGTACTGAGCACCCAGCACCCTGAGCACTTTGCACCCAGCACCCTGAGTACTGAGCACCCAGCACCCTGAGTACTGAACACCCAGCACCCTGAGCACTGAGCACTGAGCACCCTGAGCACTGAGTACTGAGCACTGAGCAACCTGAGCACTGAGCACCCAGCACCCCGAGTACTTAGCACCCAGCACACCGAGCACTGAGCACCCAGCGCCCTGAGCACTGAGCACCCAGCACCCCGAGCACTGAGCACTGAGCACCCTGAGCACTGAGCACCCAGCACACCGAGTACTGAGCACTGAGCACCCTGAGTACTGATCACCAGGCACCCTAAGTACTGAGCACTGAGCACCCTGAGTACTGAGCACCCAGCACCCTGAGCACTGAGCACCCAGCACCCTGAGTACTGAGCACCCAGCACCCTGAGCACTGAGCACCCAGCACCCTGAGAACTGAGCACCCAGCACCCTGAGCACTGAGCACCCAGCACCCTGAGTAGTGAGCACCCAACGTACTGAGCACCGAGCACCCCGAGCACTGAGCACCCAGCACCCTGAGTACTGAGCACCGATCACCCCGAGCACTGAGCACCCAGCACCCTGAGTACTGAGCTCCGAGCACCCCGAGCACTGAGCACCCAGCGCCCCGAGCACTGAGCACCCAGCACCCTGAGCACTGAGCACCCAGGACCCTGAGTACTGAGCACCCAGCACCCTGAGTACTGAGCACCCAGCACCCCGAGTACTGAGCACCCAGCACCCTGAGCACTGAGCACCCAGCACCCTGAGTACTGAGCACCCAGCACCCTGAGTACTGAGCACCCAGCACCCCGAGTACTGAGCACCCAGCACCCTGAGTACTGAGCACCCAGCAACCTGAGTATTGAGCACTGAGCACACAGCACCCTGAGCACTGAGCACCCAGCACCCTGAGTACTGAGCACTGAGCACCCAGCACCCCGAGCACTGAGCACCCAGCACCCTGAGCACTGAGCACCCAGCACCCTGAGTACTGAGCACCCAGCACCCTAAGCAATGAGCACCCTGAGTACTGAGCACCCAGCACCTTGAGCACTGAGCACCGAGCACCCCGAGCACTGAGCACCCAGCACCCGGAATACTGAGCACCCAGCACCCTGAGTACTACGCACCGAGCACCCTGAGTACTGAGCACCCAGCACCCTGAGCACCGAACACACAGCACCCTGAGTACTGAGCACATCGAGCACTGAGCACCCAGCACCCTGAGTACTGAGCACCGAGCACCCCGAGCACTGAGCACCCAGCACCGCGAGCACTGAGCACCCAGCACCCTGAGTACTGAGCACCCAGCACCCCGAGCACTGATCACCCAGCACCCTGAGTACTGAGCACCCAGCACCCTGAGCACTGAGCACCCAGCACCCTGAGTACTGAGCACCCAGCACCCTGAGTACTGAGCAACCAGCACCCTGAGCACTGAGCACCCAGCACCCTGAGCACTGAGCACCCAGCACCCCGAGCACTGAGCACCCAGCACCCCGAGCACTGAGCACCCAGCACCCTGAGTACTGAGCACCCTGTGGACTGAACACCCAGCACCCTGAGCACTGAGCACCCAGCACCCTGAGTACTGAGCACCGATCACCCTGAGCACTGAGCACCCAGCACCCCGAGCACTGAGCACCCAGTACCCTGAGTACTGAGCACCCTGGGTACTGAGCACCGATCACCCTGAGCACTGAGCTCCCAGCACCCTGAGTACTGAGCACCCAGCACCCTGAGCACTGAGCACCCAGCACCCCGAGCACTGAGCACCCAGCACCCTGAGCACTGTGCACCCAGCACCCTGAGCACTGAGCACCCAGCACCCTGAGCACTGAGCACCCAGCACCCTGAGTAGTGAGCACCCAACGTACTGAGCACCGAGCACCCCGAGCACTGAGCACCCAGCACCCTGAATACTGAGCACCGAGCACCCTGAGCACTGAGCACCCAGCACCCTGAGTACTGAGCATACAGCACCCTGAGCAATGAGCACCCTGAGTACTGAGCACACAGCACCTTGAGCACTGAGCACCGAGCACCCCGAGCACTGAGCACCCAGCACCCGGAGTACTGAGCACCCAGCACCCTGAGTACTAAGCACCGAGCACCCTGAGTACTGAGCACCCAGCACCCTGAGCACTGAATACAAAGCACCCTGAGTACTGAGCACCTCGAGCACTGAGCACCCAGCACCGCGAGCACTGAGCACATAGCACCCCGAGCACTGAGCACCCAGCACCCTGAGTACTGAGCACCCAGCACCCTGAGTACTGAGCACCCAGCACCCTGAGCACTGAGTACCCAGCACCCTGAGCACTGAGCACCCAGCACCCTGAGCACTGAGCACACAGCACCCTGAGCACTGAGCACCCAGCACCCTGAGTACTGAGCACTGAGCACCCAGCACCCGAGCACTGAGCACCCAGCACCCTGAGTACTAAGCACCGAGCACCCCGAGTACTGAGCACCCAGCACCCTGAGTACTGAGCTCCGAGCACCCCGAGCACTGAGCAACCAGCACCCTGAGTACTGAGCACCCAGCACCCTAAGCAATGAGCACCCTGAGTACTGAGCACCCAGCACCTTGAGCACTGAGCATCGAGCACCCCGAGCACTGAGCACCCAGCACCCGGAGTACTGAGCACCCAGCACCCTGAGTACTAAGCACCGAGCACCCTGAGTACTGAGCACCCAGCACCCTGAGCACCGAACACACAGCACCCTGAGTACTGAGCACATCGAGCACTGAGCACCCAGCACCCTGAGTACTGAGCACCGAGCACCCCGAGCACTGAGCACCCAGCACCGTGAGCACTGAGCACCCAGCACCCTGAGTACTGAGCACCCAGCACCCCGAGCACTGATCACCCAGCACCCTGAGTACTGAGCACCCAGCACCCTGAGCACTGAGCACCCAGCACCCTGAGTACTGAGCACCCAGCACCCTGAGTACTGAGCAACCAGCACCCTGAGCACTGAGCACCCAGCACCCTGAGCACTGAGCACCCAGCACCCCGAGCACTGAGCACCCAGCACCCCGAGCACTGAGCACCTAGCACCCTGAGTACTGAGCACCCTGTGGACTGAACACCCAGCACCCTGAGCACTGAGCACCCAGCACCCTGAGTACTGAGCACCGATCACCCTGAGCACTGAGCACCCAGCACCCCGAGCACTGAGCACCCAGTACCCTGAGTACCTAGCACCCTGGGTACTGAGCACCGATCACCCTGAGCACTGAGGTCCCAGCACCCTGAGTACTGAGCACCCAGCACCCTGAGCACTGAGCACCCAGCACCCTGAGTACTGAGCACCCAGCACCCTGAGCACTGAGCACCCAGCACCCTGAGTACTGAGCACCCAGCACCCTGAGCACTGAGCACCCAGCACCCTGAGTACTGAGCACCCAGCACCCTGAGCACTGAGCTCCCAGCACCCCGAGAATGAGCACCCAGCACCCCGAGTACTGAGCACCGAGCACCCTGAGCACTGAGTACCCAGCACCCTGGGCACTGAGCACCCAGCACCCTGAGTACTGAGCACCCAGCCCCCTGAGCACTGAGCACCGAGCACCCCGAGAACTGAGCACCCAGCCCCCTGAGTACTGAGCACCCAGCACCCTGAGTACTGAACACCCAGCACCCTGATCACTGAGAACTGAGCACCCTGAACACTGAGTACTGAGCACCGAGCACCCCGAGCACTGAGCACCCAGTACCCTGAGTACTGAGCACCCTGAGTACTGAGCACCGATCACCCTGAGCACTGAGCTCCCAGCACCCTGAGTACTGAGCACCCAGCACCCTGAGCACTGAGCACCCAGCACCCTGAGTACTGAGCACCCAGCACCCTGAGCACTGAGCACCCAGCACCCTGAGTACTGAGCACCCAGCACCCTGAGCACTGAGCACCCAGCACCCTGAGTACTGAGCATCCAGCACCCCGAGCACTGAGCTCCCTGCACCCCGAGAATGAGCACCCAGGACCCCGAGTACTGAGCACCGAGCACCCTGAGCACTGAGTACCCAGCACCCTGAGCACTGAGCACCCAGCACCCTGAGTACTGAGCACCCAGCACCCTGAGTACTGAGCACCCAGCACCCTGAGCACTGAGCTCTGAGCACCCCGAGAACTGAGCACCCAGCCCCCTGAGTACTGAGCACCCTGCACCCTGAGTACTGAAGACCCAGCACCCTGATCACTGAGCACTGAGCACCCTGAGCACTGAGTACTGAGCACCGAACAGCCCGAGCACTGAGCACCCCGCACCCGGAGTACTGAGCACCCAGCTCCCTGAGTACTAAGCACCGAGCACCCTGAGTACTGAGCACCCAGCACCCTGAACACTGAACATACAGCACCCTGAGTACTGAGCACCTCGAGCACTGAGCACCCAGCACCCTGAGTACTGAGCACCGAGCACCCCGAGCACTGAGCACCCAGCACCCCTAGCACTGAGCACCCAGCACCCCGAGCACTGAGCACCCAGCACCCTGAGCACTGAGCACCCAGCACCCTGAGTACTGAGCACCCAGCACCCTGAGCACTGAGTACCCAGCACCCTGAGCACTGAGCACCCAGCACCCTGAGTACTGAGCACCCAGCACCCTGAGCACTGAGCACCCAGCACCATGAGTACTGAGCACTGAGCACCTAGCACCCAGAGTACTGAGCACCCAGCACCCTGAGTACTGAGCACTGAGCACCCAGCACCCCGAGCACTGAGCACCCAGCACCCTGAGCACTGAGCACCCAGCACCCGAGTACTGAGCACCCAGCGCCCTGAGTACTGAGCACCCAGCACCCTGAGTACTGAGCACCAAGCACCCCGAGTACTGAGCACCCAACACCCTGAGTACTGAGCACCCAGCACCCTGAGCACTGAGCACCCAGCACCCCGAGCACTGAGCACCCAGCACCCTGAGTACTGAGCACCCAGCACCCTGAGCACTGAGCACCCAGCACCCTGAGCACTGAGCACCCAGCACCCTGAGCACTGAGCACACAGCACCCTGAGTACTGAGCACCCAGGACCCTGAGTACTGAGTACTGAGCACGCAGCACCCTGAGCACTGAGCACCCAGCACCCTGAGTACTGAGCACTGAGCACCCAGCACCCCGAGCACTGAGCACCCAGCACCCTGAGCACTGAGCACCCAGCACCCGAGTACTGAGCACCCAGCACAATGAGTACTGAGCAGCCAGCACCCTGAATACTGAGCACCCAGCACCCCGAGTACTGAGCACCCAGCACCCTGAGTACTGAGCACCCAGCACCCTGAGCACTGAGCACCCAGCACCCTTAGCACTGAGCACCCAGCACCCTGAGCACTGAGCACCCAGCACCCTGAGCACTGAGCACCCAGCACCCTGAGCACTGAGCACCCAGCACCCTGAGCACTGAGCACCCAGCACCCTGAGTAGTGAGCACCCAACGTACTGAGCACCGAGCACCCCGAGCACTGAGCACCCAGCACTCTGAGCACTGAGCACCCAGCACCCTGAGCACTGAGCACCCAGCACCCGAGTACTGAGCACCCAGCACCCTGAGTACTGAGCACCCAGCACCCTGAGTACTGAGCACCCAGCACCCTGAGCACTGAGCACCCAGCACCCTGAGCACTGAGCACCCAGCACCCTGAGCACTGAGCACCCAGCACCCTGAGTAGTGAGCACCCAACGTACTGAGCACCGAGCACCCCGAGCACTGAGCACCCAGCACCCTGAGTACTGAGCACCGATCACCCCGAGCACTGAGCACCCAGCACCCTGAGTACTGAGCTCCGAGCACCCCGAGCACTGAGCACCCAGCGCCCCGAGCACTGAGCACCCAGCACCCTGAGCACTGAGCACCCAGGACCCTGAGTACTGAGCACCCAGCACCCTGAGTACTGAACACCCAGCACCCTGAGCACTGAGCACTGAGCACCCTGAGCACTGAGTACTGAGCACTGAGCAACCTGAGCACTGAGCACCCAGCACCCCGAGTACTGAGCACCCAGCACCCCGAGCACTGAGCACCCAGCGCCCTGAGCACTGAGCACCCAGCACCCCGAGCCCTGAGCACTGAGCACCCTGAGCACTGAGCACCCAGCACACCGAGTACTGAGCACTGAGCACCCTGAGTACTGAGCACCAAGCACCCTAAGTACTGAGCACTGAGCACCCTGAGTACTGAGCACCCAGCACCCTGAGCACTTTGCACCCAGCACCCTGAGTACTGAGCACCCAGCACCCTGAGTACTGAACACCCAGCACCCTGAGCACTGAGCACTGAGCACCCTGAGCACTGAGTACTGAGCACTGAGCAACCTGAGCACTGAGCACCCAGCACCCCGAGTACTTAGCACCCAGCACACCGAGCACTGAGCAACCAGCGCCCTGAGCACTGAGCACCCAGCACCCCGAGCACTGAGCACTGAGCACCCTGAGCACTGAGCACCCAGCACACCGAGTACTGAGCACTGAGCACCCTGAGTACTGATCACCAGGCACCCTAAGTACTGAGCACTGAGCACCCTGAGTACTGAGCACCCAGCACCCTGAGCACTGAGCACCCAGCACCCTGAGTACTGAGCACCCAGCACCCTGAGCACTGAGCACCCAGCACCCTGAGCATTGAGCACCCAGCACCCTGAGCACTGAGCACCCAGCACCCTGAGTAGTGAGCACCCAACGTACTGAGCACCGAGCACCCCGAGCACTGAGCACCCAGCACCCTGAGTACTGAGCACCGATCACCCCGAGCACTGAGCACCCAGCACCCTGAGTACTGAGCTCCGAGCACCCCGAGCACTGAGCACCCAGCGCCCCGAGCACTGAGCACCCAGCACCCTGAGCACTGAGCACCCAGGACCCTGAGTACTGAGCACCCAGCACCCTGAGTACTGAACACCCAGCACCCTGAGCACTGAGCACTGAGCACCCAGAGCACTGAGTACTGAGCACTGAGCAACCTGAGCACTGAGCACCCAGCACCCCGAGTACTGAGCACCCAGCACCCCGAGCACTGAGCACCCAGCGCCCTGAGCACTGAGCACCCAGCACCCCGAGCACTGAGCACTGAGCACCCTGAGCACTGAGCACCCAGCACACCGAGTACTGAGCACTGAGCACCCTGAGTACTGAGCACCAAGCACCCTAAGTACTGAGCACTGAGCACCCTGAGTACTGAGCACCTAGCACCCTGAGCACTCTGCACCCAGCACCCTGAGTACTGAGCACCCAGCACCCTGAGTACTGAACACCCAGCACCCTGAGCACTGAGCACTGAGCACCCTGAGCACTGAGTACTGAGCACTGAGCAACCTGAGCACTGAGCACCCAGCACCCCGAGTACTGAGCACCCAGCACACCGAGCACTGAGCACCCAGCGCCCTGAGCACTGAGCACCCAGCACCCCGAGCACTGAGCACTGAGCACCCTGAGCACTGAGCACCCAGCACACCGAGTACTGAGCACTGAGCACCCTGAGTACTGATCACCAGGCACCCTAAGTACTGAGCACTGAGCACCCTGAGTACTGAGCACCCAGCACCCTGAGCACTGAGCACCCAGCACCCTGAGTACTGAGCACCCAGCACCCTGAGCACTGAGCACCCAGCACCCTGAGCACTGAGCACGCAGCACCCTGAGTAGTGAGCACCCAAAATACTGAGCATTGAGCACCCTGAGCACTGAGCACCCAGCACCCTGAGTACTGAGCACCGAGCACCCCGAGCACTGAGCACCCAGCGCCCCGAGCACCGAGCACCCTGAGCACTGAGCACCCAGCACCCTGAGTACTGAGCACCCAGCACCCTGAGTACTGAGCACAGAGCACCCCGAGCACTGAGCACCCAGCGCCCCGAGTACCGAGCACCCTGAGCACTGAGCACCCAGCACCCTGACTACTGAGCACCCAGCACCCTGAGTACTGAACACCCAGCACCCCGAGTACTGAGCACTGAGCACCCTGAGTACTGAGCACCCAGCACCCTGAGCACTGAGTACCCAGCACCCTGAGCACTGAGCACCCAGCACCCTGAGCACTGAGCACCCAGCACCCTGAGCACTGAGCACCCAGCACCCTGAGTATTGAGCACTGAGCACCGAGCACCCCGAGCACTGAGCACCCAGCACCCTGAGTACTGAGCACTGAGCACCCAGAGTACGGAGCACCCAGCACCCTGAGTACTGAGCACCCAGCACCCTGAGTACTGAGCACCCAGCACCCCGAGTACTGAGCACCCAGCACCCTGAGTACTGAGCACCCAGCAACCTGAGCACTGAGCACCCAGCACCCCGAGCACTGAGCACCCAGCATCCTGAGTACTGAGCACCCAGCACCCTGAGCACTGAGCACCCAGCACCCTGAGCACTGAGCACCCAGCACCCTGAGCACTGAGCACCCAGCACCCTGAGTAGTGAGCACCCAACGTACTGAGCACCGAGCACCCCGAGCACTGAGCACCCAGCACCCTGAGTACTGAGCACCGAGCACCCCGAGCACTGAGCACCCAGCACCCTGAGTCCTGAGCTCCGAGCACCCTGAGCACTGAGCACCCAGCGCCCCGAGCACCGAGCACCCTGAGCACTGAGCACCCAGCACCCTGAGTACTGAGCATACAGCACCCTGAGCAATGAGCACCCTGAGTACTGAGCACCCAGCACCTTGAGCACTGAGCACCGAGCACCCCGAGCACTGAGCACCCAGCACCCGGAGTACTGAGCACCCAGCACCCTGAGTACTAAGCACCTAGCACCCTGAGTACTGAGCACCCAGCACCCTGAGCACTGAATACAAAGCAACCTGAGTACTGAGCACCCTGAGTACTGAGCACCCAGCACCCTGAGTCCTGAGCACCCAGCACCCTGAGCACTGAGGACCGAGCACCCTGAGTACTAAGCACCCAGCACCCTGAGTACTGAGCACCCAGCACCCTGAGCACTGAGTACCCAGCACCTGAGCACTGAGCACCCAGCATCCTGAGCACTGAGCACACAGCACCCTGAGCACTGAGCACCCAGCACCCTGAGTACTGAGCACTGAGCACCCAGCACCCGAGCACTGAGCACCCAGCACCCTGAGTACTGAGCACCGAGCACCCCGAGTACTGAGCACCCAGCACCCTGAGTACTGAGCTCCGAGCACCCCGAGCACTGAGCACCTAGCACCCTGAGTACTGAGCACATAGCACCCTAAGCAATGAGCACCCTGAGTACTGAGCACCCAGCACCTTGAGCACTGAGCACCGAGCACCCCGAGCACTGAGCACCCAGCACCCGGAGTACTGAGCACCCAGCACCCTGAGTACTAAGCACCGAGCACCCTGAGTACTGAGCACCCAGCACCCTGAGCACTGAACACACAGCACCCTGAGTACTGAGAACCTCGAGCACTGAGCACCCAGCACCCTGAGTACTGAGCACCGAGCACCCCGTGCACTGAGCACCCAGCACCGCGAGCACTGAGCACCCAGCACCCTGAGTACTGAGCACCCAGCACCCCGAGCACTGATCACCCAGCACCCTGAGTACTGAGCACCCAGCACCCTGAGCACTGAGCACCCAGCACCCTGAGTACTGAGCACCCAGCACCCTGAGTACTGAGCAACCAGCACCCTGAGCACTGAGCACTGAGCACCCAGCACCCTGAGCACTGAGCACCCAGCACCCCGAGCACTGAGCACCCAGCACCCCGAGCACTGAGCACCCAGCACCCTGAGCACTGAGCACCCTGTGGACTGAACACCCAGCACCCTGAGCACTGAGCACCCAGCACCCTGAGTACTGAGCACTGATCACCCTGAGCACTGAGCACCCAGCACCCCGAGCACTGAGCACCCAGTACCCTGAGTACTGAGCACCCTGAGTACTGAGCACCGATCACCCTGAGCACTGAGCTCCCAGCACCCTGAGTACTGAGCACCCAGCACCCTGAGCACTGAGCACCCAGCACCCTGAGTACTGAGCACCCAGCACCCTGAGCACTGAGCACCCAGCACCCTGAGTACTGAGCACCCAGCACCCTGAGCACTGAGCACCCAGCACCCTGAGTACTGAGCACCCAGCACCCCGAGCACTGAGCTCCCAGCACCCCGAGAATGAGCACCCAGCACCCCGAGTACTGAGCACCGAGCACCCTGAGCACTGAGTACCCAGCACCCTGAGCACTGAGCACCAAGCACCCTGAGTAATGAACACCCAGCACCCTGAGTACTGAGCACCCAGCACCCTGAGCACTGAGCACCGAGCACCCCGAGTACTGAGCACCCAGCCCCCTGAGTACTGAGCACCCAGCACCCTGAGTACTGAACACCCAGCACCCTGAGCACTGAGCACTGAGCACCCTGAGCACTGAGTACTGAGCACCGAGCACCCCGAGCACTGAGCACCCAGCACCCGGAGTACTGAGCACCCAGCACCCTGAGTACTAAGCACCGAGCACCCTGAGTACTGAGCACCCAGCACCCTGAACACTGAACATACAGCACCCTGAGTACTGAGCACCTCGAGCACTGAGCACCCAGCACCCTGAGTACTGAGCACCGAGCACCCCGAGCACTGAGCACCCAGCACCCCGAGCACTGAGCACCCAGCAACCCGAGCACTGAGCACCCAGCACCCTGAGCACTGAGCACCCAGCACCCTGAGTACTGAGCACCCAGTACCCTGAGCACTGAGTACCCATCACCCTGAGCACTGAGCACCCAGCACCCTGAGCACTGAGCACCCAGCACCCTGAGCACTGAGCACCCAGCACCCTGAGTACTGAGCACTGAGCACCTAGTACCCCGAGTACTGAGCACCCAGCACCCTGAGTACTGAGCACTGAGCACCCAGCACCCCGAGCACTGAGCACCCAGCACCCTGAGTACTGAGCACCCAGCACACTGAGCACTGAGCACCCAGCACCCTGAGCACTGAGCACCCAGCACCCTGAGTACTGAGCACTCAGCACCCTGAGCACTGAGCACCCAGCACCCTGAGCACTGAGCACCCAGCACCCCGAGTACTGAGCACCCAACACCCTGAGTACTGAGCACCCAGCACCCTGAGCACGGAGCACCCAGCACCCAGAGCACTGAGCACCCAGCAGCCTGAGTACTGAGCACCCAGCACCCTGAGCACTGAGCACCCAGCACCCTGAGCACTGAGCACCCAGCACCCTAAGCACTGAGCACACAGCACCCTGAGTACTGAGCACCCAGGACCCTGAGTACTGAGCACTGAGCACGCAGCACCCTGAGCACTGAGCACCCAGCACCCTGAGTACTGAGCACTGAGCACCCAGCACCCCGAGCACTGAGCACCCAGCACCCTGAGCACTGAGCACCCAGCACCCGAGTACTGAGCACCCAGCACAATGAGTACTGAGCACCCAGCACCCTGAATACTGAGCACCCAGCACCCCGAGTACTGAGCACCCAGCACCCTGAGTACTGAGCACCCAGCACCCTGAGCACTGAGCACCCAGCACCCTTAGCACTGAGCACCCAGCACCCTGAGTACTGAGCACCCAGCACCCTGAGCACTGAGCACCCAGCACCCTGAGCACTGAGCACCCAGCACCCTGAGCACTGAGCACCCAGCACCCTGAGTAGTGAGCACCCAACGTACTGAGCACCGAGCACCCCGAGCACTGAGCACCCAGCACTCTGAGCACTGAGCACCCAGCACCCTGAGCACTGAGCACCCAGCACCCGAGTACTGAGCACCCAGCACCCTGAGTATTGAGCACCCAGCACCCTGAGTAGTGAGCACCCAGCACCCTGAGCACTGAGCACCCCGAGCACTGAGCACCCAGCACCCTGAGCACTGAGCACCCAGCACCCCGAGCACTGAGCACCCAGCACCCTGAGTAGTGAGCACCCAACGTACTGAGCACCGAGCACCCCGAGCACTGAGCACCCAGCACCCTGAGTACTGAGCACCGATCACCCCGAGCACTGAGCACCCAGCACCCTGAGTACTGAGCTCCGAGCACCCCGAGCACTGAGCACCCAGCGCTCCGAGCACTGAGCACCCAGCACCCTGAGCACTGAGCACCCAGCACCCTGAGTACTGAGCACCCAGCACCCTGAGTACTGAACACCCAGCATCCTGAGCACTGAGCACTGAGCACCCTGAGCACTGAGTACTGAGCACTGAGCAACCTGAGCACTGAGCACCCAGCAACCCGAGTACTGAGCACCCAGCACCCCGAGCACTGAGCACCCAGCGCCCTGAGCACTGAGCACCCAGCACCCCGAGCACTGAGCACTGAGCACATTGAGCACTGAGCACCCAGCACACCGAGTACTGAGCACTGAGCACCCTGAGTACTGAGCACCAAGCACCCTAAGTACTGAGCACTGAGCACCCTGAGTACTGAGCACCCAGCACCCTGAGCACTTTGCACCCAGCACCCTGAGTACTGAGCACACAGCACCCTGAGTACTGAACACCCAGCACCCTGAGCACTGAGCACTGAGCACCCTGAGCACTGAGTACTGAGCACTGAGCAACCTGAGCACTGAGCACCCAGCACCCCGAGCACTGAGCACCCAGCGCCCTGAGCACTGAGCACCCAGCACCCCGAGCACTGAGCACTGAGCACCCTGAGCACTGAGCACCCAGCACCCTGAGCACTGAGCACGCAGCACCCTGAGTAGTGAGCACCCAACGTACTGAGCATCGAGCACCCTGAGCACTGAGCACCCAGCACCCTGAGTACTGAGCACCGAGCACCCCGAGCACTGAGCAGCCAGCACCCTGCGTACTGAGCTCCGAGCACCCCGAGCACTGAGCACCCAGCGCCCCGAGCACCGAGCACCCTGAGCACTGAGCACCCAGCACCCTGAGTACTTAGCACCCAGCACCCTGAGCAATGAGCACCCTGAGGTCTGAGCACCCAGCACCCTGAGCACTGAGCACACAGCACCCTGAGCACTGAGCACCCAGCACCCTGAGTACTGAGCACTGCGCACCCAGCACCCCGAGCACTGAGCACCCAGCACCCTGAGCACTGAGCACCAGCACCCGAGTACTGAGCACCCAGCACCCTGAGTACTGAGCACCCAGCACCCTGAGTACTGAGCACACAGCACCCCGAGTACTGAGCACCAAGCACCCTGAGTACTGAGCATCCAGCACCCTGAGCACTGAGCACCCAGCACCCCGAGCACTGAGCACCCAGCACCCTGAGTACTGAGCACCCAGCACCCTGAGCACTGAGCTCCCAGCACCCAGAGCACTGAGCACCCAGCACCCTGAGCACTGAGCACCCAGCAACCTGAGTAGTGAGCACCCAACGTACTGAGCACCGAGCACCCCGAGCACTGAGCACCCAGCACCCTGAGCACTGAGCACCCAGCACCCTGAGCACTGAGCACCCACCACCCGAGTACTGAGCACCCAGCACCCTGAGTACTGAGCACCCAGCACCCTGAGTGCTGAGCACCCAGCACCCCGAGTACTGAGCACCCAGCACCCTGAGTACTGAGCACCCAGCACCCTGAGCACTGAGCACCCAGCACCCTGAGCACTGAGCACCCAGCACCCTGAGTACTGAGCACCCAGCACCCTGAGCACTGAGCACCCAGCACCCTGAGTACTGAGCACCCAGCACCCTGAGCACTGAGCACCCAGCACCCTGAGTACTGAGCACCCAGCACCCTGAGCACTGAGCACCCAGCACCCCAAGCACTGAGCACCCAGCACCCTGAGTACTGAGCACCCAGCACCCTGAGCACTGAGCACCCAGCACCCTGAGCACTGAGCACCCAGCACCCTGAGCACTGAGCACCCAGCACCCTGAGTACTGAGCTCCGAGCACCCCGAGCACTGAGCACCCAGCGCCCCGAGCACCGAGCACCCTGAGCACTGAGCACCCAGCACCCTGACTACTGAGCACCCAGCATCCTGAGTACTGAACACCCAGCACCCTGAGCACTGAGCACTGAGCACCCTGAGCACTGAGTACTGAGCACTGAGCACCCTGAGCACTGAGCACCCAGCACCCCGAGCACTGAGCACTGAGCACCCTGAGCACTGAGCACCCAGCACCCCGTGTACTGAGCACTGAGCACCCTGAGCACTGAGCACCCAGCACCCCGAGTACTGAGCACTGAGCACCCTGAGTACTGAGCACCCAGCACCCTGAGCACTGAGTACCCAGCATCCTGAGCACTGAGCACCCAGCACCCTGAGCACTGAGCACCCAGCACCCTGAGCACTGAGCACCCAGCACCCTGAGTATTGAGCACTGAGCACCGAGCACCCCGAGCACTGAGCACCCAGCACCCTGAGTACTGAGCACTGAGCACCCAGCACCCCGAGCACTGAGCACCCAGCACCCTGAGCACTGAGCACCCAGCACCCTGAGTACTGAGCACCCATTACCCTGAGCACTGAGTACCCATCACCCTGAGCACTGAGCACCCAGCACCCTGAGCACTGAGCACCCAGCACCCTGAGCACTGAGCACCCAGCACCCTGAGTACTGAGCACTGAGCACCTAGTACCCCGAGTACTGAGCACCCAGCACCCTGAGTACTGAGCACTGAGCACCCAGCACCCCGAGCACTGAGCACCCAGCACCCTGAGTACTGAGCACCCAGCACACTGAGCACTGAGCACCCAGCACCCTGAGCACTGAGCACCCAGCACCCTGAGTACTGAGCACTCAGCACCCTGAGCACTGAGCACCCAGCACCCTGAGCACTGAGCACCCAGCACCCCGAGTACTGAGCACCCAACACCCTGAGTACTGAGCACCCAGCACCCTGAGCACGGAGCACCCAGCACCCAGAGCACTGAGCACCCAGCAGCCTGAGTACTGAGCACCCAGCACCCTGAGCACTGAGCACCCAGCACCCTGAGCACTGAGCACCCAGCACCCTAAGCACTGAGCACACAGCACCCTGAGTACTGAGCACCCAGGACCCTGAGTACTGAGCACTGAGCACGCAGCACCCTGAGCACTGAGCACCCAGCACCCTGAGTACTGAGCACTGAGCACCCAGCACCCCGAGCACTGAGCACCCAGCACCCTGAGCACTGAGCACCCAGCACCCGAGTACTGAGCACCCAGCACAATGAGTACTGAGCACCCAGCACCCTGAATACTGAGCACCCAGCACCCCGAGTACTGAGCACCCAGCACCCTGAGTACTGAGCACCCAGCACCCTGAGCACTGAGCACCCAGCACCCTTAGCACTGAGCACCCAGCACCCTGAGTACTGAGCACCCAGCACCCTGAGCACTGAGCACCCAGCACCCTGAGCACTGAGCACCCAGCACCCTGAGCACTGAGCACCCAGCACCCTGAGTAGTGAGCACCCAACGTACTGAGCACCGAGCACCCCGAGCACTGAGCACCCAGCACTCTGAGCACTGAGCACCCAGCACCCTGAGCACTGAGCACCCAGCACCCGAGTACTGAGCACCCAGCACCCTGAGTATTGAGCACCCAGCACCCTGACTAGTGAGCACCCAGCACCCTGAGCACTGAGCACCCCGAGCACTGAGCACCCAGCACCCTGAGCACTGAGCACCCAGCACCCCGAGCACTGAGCACCCAGCACCCTGAGTAGTGAGCACCCAACGTACTGAGCACCGAGCACCCCGAGCACTGAGCACCCAGCACCCTGAGTACTGAGCACCGATCACCCCGAGCACTGAGCACCCAGCACCCTGAGTACTGAGCTCCGAGCACCCCGAGCACTGAGCACCCAGCGCTCCGAGCACTGAGCACCCAGCACCCTGAGCACTGAGCACCCAGCACCCTGAGTACTGAGCACCCAGCACCCTGAGTACTGAACACCCAGCATCCTGAGCACTGAGCACTGAGCACCCTGAGCACTGAGTACTGAGCACTGAGCAACCTGAGCACTGAGCACCCAGCAACCCGAGTACTGAGCACCCAGCACCCCGAGCACTGAGCACCCAGCGCCCTGAGCACTGAGCACCCAGCACCCCGAGCACTGAGCACTGAGCACATTGAGCACTGAGCACCCAGCACACCGAGTACTGAGCACTGAGCACCCTGAGTACTGAGCACCAAGCACCCTAAGTACTGAGCACTGAGCACCCTGAGTACTGAGCACCCAGCACCCTGAGCACTTTGCACCCAGCACCCTGAGTACTGAGCACACAGCACCCTGAGTACTGAACACCCAGCACCCTGAGCACTGAGCACTGAGCACCCTGAGCACTGAGTACTGAGCACTGAGCAACCTGAGCACTGAGCACCCAGCACCCCGAGCACTGAGCATCCAGCGCCCTGAGCACTGAGCACCCAGCACCCCGAGCACTGAGCACTGAGCACCCTGAGCACTGAGCACCCAGCACCCTGAGCACTGAGCACGCAGCACCCTGAGTAGTGAGCACCCAACGTACTGAGCATCGAGCACCCTGAGCACTGAGCACCCAGCACCCTGAGTACTGAGCACCGAGCACCCCGAGCACTGAGCAGCCAGCACCCTGCGTACTGAGCTCCGAGCACCCCGAGCACTGAGCTCCCAGCGCCCCGAGCACCGAGCACCCTGAGCACTGAGCACCCAGCACCCTGAGTACTTAGCACCCAGCACCCTGAGCAATGAGCACCCTGAGGTCTGAGCACCCAGCACCCTGAGCACTGAGCACACAGCACCCTGAGCACTGAGCACCCAGCACCCTGAGTACTGAGCACTGCGCACCCAGCACCCCGAGCACTGAGCACCCAGCACCCTGAGCACTGAGCACCAGCACCCGAGTACTGAGCACCCAGCACCCTGAGTACTGAGCACCCAGCACCCTGAGTACTGAGCACACAGCACCCCGAGTACTGAGCACCAAGCACCCTGAGTACTGAGCATCCAGCACCCTGAGCACTGAGCACCCAGCACCCCGAGCACTGAGCACCCAGCACCCTGAGTACTGAGCACCCAGCACCCTGAGCACTGAGCTCCCAGCACCCAGAGCACTGAGCACCCAGCACCCTGAGCACTGAGCACCCAGCAACCTGAGTAGTGAGCACCCAACGTACTGAGCACCGAGCACCCCGAGCACTGAGCACCCAGCACCCTGAGCACTGAGCACCCAGCACCCTGAGCACTGAGCACCCACCACCCGAGTACTGAGCACCCAGCACCCTGAGTACTGAGCACCCAGCACCCTGAGTGCTGAGCACCCAGCACCCCGAGTACTGAGCACCCAGCACCCTGAGTACTGAGCACCCAGCACCCTGAGCACTGAGCACCCAGCACCCTGAGCACTGAGCACCCAGCACCCTGAGCACTGAGCACCCAGCACCCTGAGCACTGAGCACCCAGCACCCTGAGCACTGAGCACCCAGCACCCTGAGTAGTGAGCACCCAACGTACTGAGCACCGAGCACCCCGAGCACTGAGCACCCAGCACTCTGAGCACTGAGCACCCAGCACCCTGAGCACTGAGCACCCAGCACCCGAGTACTGAGAACCCAGCACCCTGAGTATTGAGCACCCAGCACCCTGAGTAGTGAGCACCCAGCACCCTGAGCACTGAGCACCCCGAGCACTGAGCACCCAGCACCCTGAGCACTGAGCACCCAGCACCCCGAGCACTGAGCACCCAGCACCCTGAGTAGTGAGCACCCAACGTACTGAGCACCGAGCACCCCGAGCACTGAGCACCCAGCACCCTGAGTACTGAGCACCGATCACCCCGAGCACTGAGCACCCAGCACCCTGAGTACTGAGCTCCGAGCACCCCGAGCACTGAGCACCCAGCGCTCCGAGCACTGAGCACCCAGCACCCTGAGCACTGAGCACCCAGCACCCTGAGTACTGAGCACCCAGCACCCTGAGTACTGAACACCCAGCATCCTGAGCACTGAGCACTGAGCACCCTGAGCACTGAGTACTGAGCACTGAGCAACCTGAGCACTGAGCACCCAGCAACCCGAGTACTGAGCACCCAGCACCCCGAGCACTGAGCACCCAGCGCCCTGAGCACTGAGCACCCAGCACCCCGAGCACTGAGCACTGAGCACATTGAGCACTGAGCACCCAGCACACCGAGTACTGAGCACTGAGCACCCTGAGTACTGAGCACCAAGCACCCTAAGTACTGAGCACTGAGCACCCTGAGTACTGAGCACCCAGCACCCTGAGCACTTTGCACCCAGCACCCTGAGTACTGAGCACACAGCACCCTGAGTACTGAACACCCAGCACCCTGAGCACTGAGCACTGAGCACCCTGAGCACTGAGTACTGAGCACTGAGCAACCTGAGCACTGAGCACCCAGCACCCCGAGCACTGAGCACCCAGCGCCCTGAGCACTGAGCACCCAGCACCCCGAGCACTGAGCACTGAGCACCCTGAGCACTGAGCACCCAGCACCCTGAGCACTGAGCACGCAGCACCCTGAGTAGTGAGCACCCAACGTACTGAGCATCGAGCACCCTGAGCACTGAGCACCCAGCACCCTGAGTACTGAGCACCGAGCACCCCGAGCACTGAGCAGCCAGCACCCTGCGTACTGAGCTCCGAGCACCCCGAGCACTGAGCACCCAGCGCCCCGAGCACCGAGCACCCTGAGCACTGAGCACCCAGCACCCTGAGTACTTAGCACCCAGCACCCTGAGCAATGAGCACCCTGAGGTCTGAGCACCCAGCACCCTGAGCACTGAGCACACAGCACCCTGAGCACTGAGCACCCAGCACCCTGAGTACTGAGCACTGCGCACCCAGCACCCCGAGCACTGAGCACCCAGCACCCTGAGCACTGAGCACCAGCACCCGAGTACTGAGCACCCAGCACCCTGAGTACTGAGCACCCAGCACCCTGAGTACTGAGCACACAGCACCCCGAATACTGAGCACCAAGCACCCTGAGTACTGAGCATCCAGCACCCTGAGCACTGAGCACCCAGCACCCCGAGCACTGAGCACCCAGCACCCTGAGTACTGAGCACCCAGCACCCTGAGCACTGAGCTCCCAGCACCCAGAGCACTGAGCACCCAGCACCCTGAGCACTGAGCACCCAGCAACCTGAGTAGTGAGCACCCAACGTACTGAGCACCGAGCACCCCGAGCACTGAGCACCCAGCACCCTGAGCACTGAGCACCCAGCACCCTGAGCACTGAGCACCCACCACCCGAGTACTGAGCACCCAGCACCCTGAGTACTGAGCACCCAGCACCCTGAGTGCTGAGCACCCAGCACCCCGAGTACTGAGCACCCAGCACCCTGAGTACTGAGCACCCAGCACCCTGAGCACTGAGCACCCAGCACCCTGAGCACTGAGCACCCAGCACCCTGAGTACTGAGCACCCAGCACCCTGAGCACTGAGCACCCAGCACCCTGAGTACTGAGCACCCAGCACCCTGAGCACTGAGCACCCAGCACCCCAAGCACTGAGCACCCAGCACCCTGAGTACTGAGCACCCAGCACCCTGAGCACTGAGCACCCAGCACCCTGAGCACTGAGCACCCAGCACCCTGAGCACTGAGCACCCAGCACCCTGAGTACTGAGCTCCGAGCACCCCGAGCACTGAGCACCCAGCGCCCCGAGCACCGAGCACCCTGAGCACTGAGCACCCAGCACCCTGACTACTGAGCACCCAGCATCCTGAGTACTGAACACCCAGCACCCTGAGCACTGAGCACTGAGCACCCTGAGCACTGAGTACTGAGCACTGAGCACCCTGAGCACTGAGCACCCAGCACCCCGAGCACTGAGCACTGAGCACCCTGAGCACTGAGCACCCAGCACCCCGTGTACTGAGCACTGAGCACCCTGAGCACTGAGCACCCAGCACCCCGAGTACTGAGCACTGAGCACCCTGAGTACTGAGCACCCAGCACCCTGAGCACTGAGTACCCAGCATCCTGAGCACTGAGCACCCAGCACCCTGAGCACTGAGCACCCAGCACCCTGAGCACTGAGCACCCAGCACCCTGAGTATTGAGCACTGAGCACCGAGCACCCCGAGCACTGAGCACCCAGCACCCTGAGTACTGAGCACTGAGCACCCAGCACACCGAGCACTGAGCACCCAGCACCCTGAGCACTGAGCACCCAGCACCCTGAGTACTGAGCACCGAGCACCCTGAGTACTGAGCACCCAGCACCCTGAGTACTGAGCACCCAGCACCCTGAGTACTGAGCACCCAGCAACCTGAGCACTGAGCACCCAGCACCCCGAGCACTGAGCACCCAGCATCCTGAGTACTGAGCACCCAGCACCCTGAGCACTGAATACAAAGCACCCTGAGTACTGAGCATCTCGAGCACTGAGCACCCAGCACCGCGAGCACTGAGCACATAGCACCCCGAGCACTGAGCACCCAGCACCCTGAGTACTGAGCACCCAGCACCCTGAGTACTGAGCACCCAGCACCCTGAGCACTGAGTACCCAGCACCTGAGCACTGAGCACCCAGCACCCTGAGCACTGAGCACACAGCACCCTGAGCACTGAGCACCCAGCACCCTGAGTACTGAGCACTGAGCACCCAGCACCCGAGCACTGAGCACCCAGCACCCTGAGTACTGAGCACCGAGCACCCCGAGTACTGAGCACCCAGCACCCTGAGTACTGAGCTCCGAGCACCCCGAGCACTGAGCACCTAGCACCCTGAGTACTGAGCACATAGCACCCTAAGCAATGAGCACCCTGAGTACTGAGCACCCAGCACATTGAGCACTGAGCACCGAGCACCCCGAGCACTAAGCACCCAGCACCCGGAGTACTGAGCACCCAGCACCCTGAGTACTAAGCACCGAGCACCCTGAGTACTGAGCACCCAGCACCCTGAGCACTGAACACACAGCACCCTGAGTACTGAGCACCTCGAGCACTGAGCACCCAGCACCCTGAGTACTGAGCACCGAGCACCCCGAGCACTGAGCACCCAGCACCGCGAGCACTGAGCACCCAGCACCCTGAGTACTGAGCACCCAGCACCCCGAGCACTGATCACCCAGCACCCTGAGTACTGAGCACCCAGCACCCTGAGCACTGAGCACCCAGCACCCTGAGTACTGAGCACCCAGCACCCTGAGTACTGAGCAACCAGCACCCTGAGCACTGAGCACTGAGCACCCAGCACCCTGAGCACTGAGCACGCAGCACCCCGAGCACTGAGCACCCAGTACCCCGAGCACTGAGCACCCAGCACCCTGAGCACTGATCACCCTGTGGACTGAACACCCAGCACCCTGAGCACTGAGCACCCAGCACCCTGAGTACTGAGCACTGATCACCCTGAGCACTGAGCACCCAGCACACCGAGCACTGAGCACCCAGCACCCTGAGTACTGAGCTCCCAGCACCCCGAGCACTGAGCACCCAGTACCCTGAGTACTGAGCACCCTGAGTACTGAGCACCGATCACCCTGAGCACTGAGCTCCCAGCACCCTGAGTACTGAGCACCCAGCACCCTGAGCACTGAGCACCCAGCACCCTGAGTACTGAGCACCCAGCACCCTGAGCACTGAGCACCCAGCACCCTGAGTACTGAGCACCCAGCACCCTGAGCACTGAGCACCCAGCACCCTGAGTACTGAGCACCCAGCACCCTGAGCACTGAGCTCCCAGCACCCCGAGAATGAGCACCCAGCACCCCGAGTACTGAGCACCGAGCACCCTGAGCACTGAGTACCCAGCACCCTGAGCACTGAGCACCCAGCACCCTGAGTACTGAGCACCCAGCACCCTGAGTACTGAGCACCCAGCACCCTGAGCACTGAGCACCGAGCACCCCGAGTACTGAGCACCCAGCCCCCTGAGTACTGAGCACCCAGCACCCTGAGTACTGAACACCCAGCACCCTGAGCACTGAGCACTGAGCACCCTGAGCACTGAGTACTGAGCACCGAGCACCCCGAGCACTGAGCACCCAGCACCCGGAGTACTGAGCACCCAGCACCCTGAGTACTAAGCACCGAGCACCCTGAGTACTGAGCACCCAGCACCCTGAACACTGAACATACAGCACCCTGAGTACTGAGCACCTCGAGCACTGAGCACCCAGCACCCTGAGTACTGAGCACCGAGCACCCCGAGCACTGAGCACCCAGCACCCCGAGCACTGAGCACCCAGCACCCCGAGCACTGAGCACCCAGCACCCTGAGCACTGAGCACCCAGCACCCTGAGTACTGAGCACCCAGTACCCTGAGCACTGAGTACCCAGCACCCCGAGCACTGAGCACCCAGCACCCTGAGTACTGAACACCCAGCACCCTGAGCACTGAGCACTGAGCACCCTGAGCACTGAGTACTGAGCACTGAGCAACCTGAGCACTGAGCACCCAGCACCCCGAGCACTGAGCACCCAGCGCCCTGAGCACTGAGCACCCAGCACCCCGAGCACTGAGCACTGAGCACCCTGAGCACTGAGCACCCAGCACCCTGAGCACTGAGCACGCAGCACCCTGAGTAGTGAGCACCCAACGTACTGAGCATCGAGCACCCTGAGCACTGAGCACCCAGCACCCTGAGTACTGAGCACCGAGCACCCCGAGCACTGAGCAGCCAGCACCCTGCGTACTGAGCTCCGAGCACCCCGAGCACTGAGCACCCAGCGCCCCGAGCACCGAGCACCCTGAGCACTGAGCACCCAGCACCCTGAGTACTTAGCACCCAGCACCCTGAGCAATGAGCACCCTGAGGTCTGAGCACCCAGCACCCTGAGCACTGAGCACACAGCACCCTGAGCACTGAGCACCCAGCACCCTGAGTACTGAGCACTGAGCACCCAGCACCCCGAGCACTGAGCACCCAGCACCCTGAGCACTGAGCACCAGCACCCGAGTACTGAGCACCCAGCACCCTGAGTACTGAGCACCCAGCACCCTGAGTACTGAGCACACAGCACCCCGAGTACTGAGCCCCAAGCACCCTGAGTACTGAGCATCCAGCACCCTGAGCACTGAGCACCCAGCACCCCGAGCACTGAGCACCCAGCACCCTGAGTACTGAGCACCCAGCACCCTGAGCACTGAGCTCCCAGCACCCAGAGCACTGAGCACCCAGCACCCTGAGCACTGAGCACCCAGCAACCTGAGTAGTGAGCACCCAACGTACTGAGCACCGAGCACCCCGAGCACTGAGCACCCAGCACCCTGAGCACTGAGCACCCAGCACCCTGAGCACTGAGCACCCACCACCCGAGTACTGAGCACCCAGCACCCTGAGTACTGAGCACCCAGCACCCTGAGTACTGAGCACCCAGCACCCCGAGTACTGAGCACCCAGCACCCTGAGTACTGAGCACCCAGCACCCTGAGCACTGAGCACCCAGCACCCTGAGCACTGAGCACCCAGCACCCTGAGTACTGAGCACCCAGCACCCTGAGCACTGAGCACCCAGCACCCTGAGTACTGAGCACCCAGCACCCTGAGCACTGAGCACCCAGCACCCCAAGCACTGAGCACCCAGCACCCTGAGTACTGAGCACCCAGCACCCTGAGCACTGAGCACCCAGCACCCTGAGCACTGAGCACCCAGCACCCTGAGCACTGAGCACCCAGCACCTTGAGTACTGAGCTCCGAGCACCCCGAGCACTGAGCACCCAGCGCCCCGAGCACCGAGCACCCTGAGCACTGAGCACCCAGCACCCTGACTACTGAGCACCCAGCATCCTGAGTACTGAACACCCAGCACCCTGAGCACTGAGCACTGAGCACCCTGAGCACTGAGTACTGAGCACTGAGCACCCTGAGCACTGAGCACCCAGCACCCCGAGCACTGAGCACTGAGCACCCTGAGCACTGAGCACCCAGCACACCGTGTACTGAGCACTGAGCACCCTGAGCACTGAGCACCCAGCACCCCGAGTACTGAGCACTGAGCACCCTGAGTACTGAGCACCCAGCACCCTGAGCACTGAGTACCCAGCATCCTGAGCACTGAGCACCCAGCACCCTGAGCACTGAGCACCCAGCACCCTGAGCACTGAGCACCCAGCACCCTGAGTATTGAGCACTGAGCACCGAGCACCCCGAGCACTGAGCACCCAGCACCCTGAGTACTGAGCACTGAGCACCCAGCACACCGAGCACTGAGCACCCAGCACCCTGAGCACTGAGCACCCAGCACCCTGAGTACTGAGCACCGAGCACCCTGAGTACTGAGCACCCAGCACCCTGAGTACTGAGCACCCAGCACCCTGAGTACTGAGCACCCAGCAACCTGAGCACTGAGCACCCATCACCCTGAGCAATGAGCACCCTGTGGACTGAACACCCAGCACCCTGAGCACTGAGCACCCAGCACCCTGAGTACTGAGCACTGATCACCCTGAGCACTGAGCACCCAGCACCCCGAGCACTGAGCACCCAGCACCCTGAGTACTGAGCTCCCAGCACCCCGAGCACTGAGCACCCAGTACCCTGAGTACTGAGCACCCTGAGTACTGAGCACCGATCACCCTGAGCACTGAGCTCCCAGCACCCTGAGTACTGAGCACCCAGCACCCTGAGCACTGAGCACCCAGCACCCTGAGTACTGAGCACCCAGCACCCTGAGCACTGAGCACCCAGCACCCTGAGTACTGAGCACCCAGCACCCTGAGCACTGAGCACCCAGCACCCTGAGTACTGAGCACCCAGCACCCCGAGCACTGAGCTCCCAGCACCCCGAGAATGAGCACCCAGCACCCCGAGTACTGAGCACCGAGCACCCTGAGCACTGAGTACCCAGCACCCTGAGCACTGAGCACCCAGCACCCTGAGTACTGAGCACCCAGCACCCTGAGTACTGAGCACCCAGCACCCTGAGCACTGAGCACCGAGCACCCCGAGTACTGAGCACCCAGCCCCCTGAGTACTGAGCACCCAGCACCCTGAGTACTGAACACCCAGCACCCTGAGCACTGAGCACTGAGCACCCTGAGCACTGAGTACTGAGCACCGAGCACCCCGAGCACTGAGCACCCAGCACCCGGAGTACTGAGCACCCAGCACCCTGAGTACTAAGCACCGAGCACCCTGAGTACTGAGCACCCAGCACCCTGTACACTGAACATACAGCACCCTGAGTACTGAGCACCTCGAGCACTGAGCACCCAGCACCCTGAGTACTGAGCACCGAGCACCCCGAGCACTGAGCACCCAGCACCCCGAGCACTGAGCACCCAGCACCCCGAGCACTGAGCACCCAGCACCCTGAGCACTGAGCACCCAGCACCCTGAGTACTGAGCACCCAGTACCCTGAGCACTGAGTACCCAGCACCCTGAGCACTGAGCACCTAGCACCCTGTGTACTGAGCACTGACCACCTAGCACCCCGAGTACTGAGCACCCAGCACCCTGTGTACCGAGCACTGACCACCTAGCACCCCGAGTACTGAGCACCCAGCACCCTGAGCACTGAGCACCCAGCACCCCGAGCACTGAGCACCCAGCACCCTGAGTACTGAGCACCCAGCACCCGAGTACTGAGCACCCAGCACCCTGAGTACTGAGCACCCAGCACCCTGAGTACTGAGCACCCAGCACCCTGAGTACTGAGCACCCAGTACCCCGAGTACTGAGCACCCAACACCCTGAGTACTGAGCACCCAGCACCCTGAGTACTGAGCACCCAGCACCCTGAGCACTGAGCACCCAGCACCCTGAGTACTGAGCACCCAGCACCCTGAGCACTGAGCACCCAGCACCCTGAGCACTGAGTACCCAGGACCCTGAGTACTGAGCACTGAGCACGCAGCACCCTGAGTACTGAGCACCCAGGACCCTGAGTACTGAGCACCCAGCACCCCAGCACCCTGAGCACTGAGCACCCAGCACCCTGAGTACTGAGCACCCAGCACCCGAGTACTGAGCACCCAGCACCCTGAGCACTGAGCACCCATCACCCGAGTACTGAGCACCCAGCACAATGAGTACTGAGCACCCAGCACCCTGAATACTGAGCACTCAGCACCCCGAGTACTGAGCACCCAGCACCCTGAGTACTGAGCACCCAGCACCCTGAGCACTGAGCACCCAGCACCCCGAGCACTGAGCACCCAGCACCCTGAGTACTGAGCACCCAGCACCCTGATCACTGAGCACCCAGAACCCTGAGTAGTGAGCACCCAACGTACTGAGCACCGAGCACCCTGAGCACTGAGCACCCAGAACCCTGAGCACCGAGCACCCCGAGCACTGAGCACCGAGCACCCCGAGCACTGAGCACCCAGCACCCTGATCACTGATCACCCAGCACCCTGAGCACTGAGCACCCAGCACCCGAGTACTGAGCACCCAGCACCCTGAGTACTGAGCACCCAGCACCCTGAGTACTGAGCACCCAGCACCCTGAGCACTGAGCACCCAGCACCCTGAGCACTGAGCACCCAGCACCCTGAGCACTGAGCACGCAGCACCCTGAGTAGTGAGCACCCAACGTACTGAGCACCGAGCACCCCGAGCACTGAGCACCCAGCACCCTGAGTACTGAGCACCGATCACCCCGAGCACTGAGCACCCAGCACCCTGAGTACTGAGCTCCGAGCACCCCGAGCACTGAGCACCCAGCGCCCCGAGCACTGAGCACCCAGCACCCTGAGCACTGAGCACCCAGCACCCTGAGTACTGAGCACCCAGCACCCTGAGTACTGAACACCCAGCACCCTGAGCACTGAGCACTGAGCACCCTGAGCACTGAGTACTGAGCACTGAGCAACCTGAGCACTGAGCACCCAGCACCCCGAGTACTGAGCACCCAGCACGCCGAGCACTGAGCACCCAGCGCCCTGAGCACTGAGCACCCAGCACCCCGAGCACTGAGCACTGAGCACCCTGAGCACTGAGCACCCAGCACACCGAGTACTGAGCACTGAGCACCCTGAGTACTGAGCACCAAGCACCCTAAGTACTGAGCACTGAGCACCCTGAGTACTGAGCACACAGCACCCTGAGCACTGAGTACCCAGCACCCTGAGTACTGAGCACTGAGAACCCTGATTACTGAGCACGGAGCACTCTGAGTACTGAGCACCCAGCACCCTGATCACTGAGCACCCAGCACCCTGAGCACTGAGCACCCAGCACCTTGAGTACTGAGCACCGAGCACCCTGAGCACTGAGCACCCTGCACCCTGAGTACTGAGCACCCAGCACACTGAGCACTGAGCACCCAGCACCCTGAGCACTGAGCACCCAGCAGCCCGAGCACTGATCACCCAGCACCCTGAGTACTGAGCACCCAGCACCCTGAGCACTGAGCACCCAGCACCCTGAGTACTGAGCACCCAGCACCCTGAGTACTGAGCAACCAGCACCCTGAGCACTGAGCACTGAGCACCCAGCACCCTGAGCACTGAGCACTGAACACCCAGCACCCCGAGCACTGAGCACCCAGCACCCCGAGCACTGAGCACCCAGCACCCTGAGCACTGAGCACCCTGTGGACTGAACACCCAGCACCCTGAGCACTGAGCACCCAGCACCCTGAGTACTGAGCACCGATCACCCTGAGCACTGAGCACCCAGCACCCCGAGCACTGAGCACCCAGCACCCTGAGTACTGAGCTCCCAGCACCCCGAGTACTGAGCACCCAGCACCCTGAGCACTGAGCACCCAGCACCCTGAGTACTGAGCACCCAGCACCCTGAGCACTGAGCACCCAGCACCATGAGTACTGCGCACCCAGCACCCCGAGCACTGAGCACCCAGCACCCCAAGAATGAGCACCCAGCACCCCGAGTACTGAGCACCGAGCACCCTGAGCACTGAGTACCAAGCACCCTGAGCACTGAGCACCCAGCACCCTGAGTACTGAGCACCCAGCACCCTGAGTACTGAGCACCCAGCACCCTGAGCACTGAGCACCGAGCACCCCGAGTACTGAGCACCCAGCAACCTGAGTACTGAGCACCCAGCACCCTGAGTACTGAACACCCAGCACCCTGAGCACTGAGCACTGAGCACCCTGAGCACTGAGTACTGAGCAAGGAGCACCCCGAGCACTGAGCACCCAGCACCCGGAGTACTGAGCACCCAGCACCCTGAGTACTAAGCACCGAGCACCCTGAGTACTGAGCACCCAGCACCCTGAACACTGAACATACAGCACCCTTAGTACTGAGCACCTCGAGCACTGAGCACCCAGCACCCTGAGCACTGAGCACCGAGCACCCCGAGTACTGAGCACCCAGCAACCTGAGTACTGAGCACCCAGCACCCTGAGTACTGAACACCCAGCACCCTGAGCACTGAGAACTGAGCACCCTGAGCACTGAGTACTGAGCAAGGAGCACCCCGAGCACTGAGCACCCAGCACCCGGAGTACTGAGCACCCAGCACCCTGAGTACTAAGCACCGAGCACCCTGAGTACTGAGCACCCAGCACCCTGAACACTGAACATACAGCACCCTTAGTACTGAGCACCTCGAGCACTGAGCACCCAGCACCCTGAGTACTGAGCACCGAGCACCCCGAGCACTGAGCACCCAGCACCCCGAGCACTGAGCACCCAGCACCCCGAGCACTGAGCACCCAGCACCCTGAGCACTGAGCACCCAGCACCCTGAGTACTGAGCACCTCGAGCACTGAGCACCCAGCACCCTGAGTACTGAGCACCGAGCACCCCGAGCACTGAGCACCCAGCACCGCGAGCACTGAGCACCCAGCACCCTGAGTACTGAGCACCCAGCACCCCGAGCACTGATCACCCAGCACCCTGAGTACTGAGCACCCAGCACCCTGAGCACTGAGCAACCAGCACCCTGAGCACTGAGCACTGAGCACCCAGCACCCTGAGCACTGAGCACCCAGCACCCCGAGCACTGAGCACCCAGCACCCCGAGCACTGAGCACCCATCACCCTGAGCAATGAGCACCCTGTGGACTGAACACCCAGCACCCTGAGCACTGAGCACCCAGCACCCTGAGTACTGAGCACTGATCACCCTGAGCACTGAGCACCCAGCACCCCGAGCACTGAGCACCCAGCACCCTGAGTACTGAGCTCCCAGCACCCCGAGCACTGAGCACCCAGCACCCCGAGCACTGAGCACCCAGCACCCTGAGCACTGAGCACCCAGCACCCTGAGTACTGAGCACCCAGTACCCTGAGCACTGAGTACCCAGCACCCTGAGCACTGAGCACCTAGCACCCTGTGTACTGAGCACTGACCACCTAGCACCCCGAGTACTGAGCACCCAGCACCCTGTGTACCGAGCACTGACCACCTAGCACCCCGAGTACTGAGCACCCAGCACCCTGAGCACTGAGCACCCAGCACCCCGAGCACTGAGCACCCAGCACCCTGAGTACTGAGCACCCAGCACCCGAGTACTGAGCACCCAGCACCCTGAGTACTGAGCACCCAGCACCCTGAGTACTGAGCACCCAGCACCCTGAGTACTGAGCACCCAGTACCCCGAGTACTGAGCACCCAACACCCTGAGTACTGAGCACCCAGCACCCTGAGTACTGAGCACCCAGCACCCTGAGCACTGAGCACCCAGCACCCTGAGTACTGAGCACCCAGCACCCTGAGCACTGAGCACCCAGCACCCTGAGCACTGAGTACCCAGGACCCTGAGTACTGAGCACTGAGCACGCAGCACCCTGAGTACTGAGCACCCAGGACCCTGAGTACTGAGCACCCAGCACCCTGAGTACTGAGCATCCAGCACCCCGAGGACTGAGCACCCAGCACCCTGAGTACTGAGCACCGAGGACCCTGAGCACTGAGCACCCAGCACGCTGAGTACTGAGCACCGAGCACCCCGAGTACTGAGCACCCAGCACCCTGAGCACAGAGCACCCAGCACCCTCAGCACTGAGCACACAGCACCCCAAGCACTGAGCACCCAGCACCCTGAGTACTGAGTACTGAGCACCCTGAGTACTGAGCACCCAGCACCCTGAGCACTGAGCACCCAGCACCCTGAGTACTGAGCACCAAGCACCCCGAGCACTGAGCACCCAGCACCAAGAGTACTGAGCAGCTAGCACCCCGAGCACTGAGCACCCAGCACCCTGAGTAATGAGCACCGAGCACCCCGAGTACTGAGCACCCAGCACCGTAAGTACTGAGCACCCAGCACCCTGAGTACTCAGCACCCAGAATCCTGAGCACTGAGCACAAAGCGCGCTGAGTACTGAGCACCCTGAGTACTGAGCACCGAGGACCCTGAGCACTGAGCACCCAGCACCCCGAGCACTGAGCACCCAGCACAGCGAGAATGAGCACCCAGCACCCTGAGTACTGAGAACCGAGCACCCTGAGTACTGAGCACCCAGCATGCTGAGCACTGAGCACCCAGCACCCCGAGTACTGAGCACCCAGCACCCCGAGCACTGAGCACCCAGCACCCCGAGAATGAGCACCCAGCACCCTGACTACTGAGCATGCAGCACCCTGAGTACTGAGCACCCAGCACCCCGAGCACTGAGCACCCTGAATACTGAGCACCCAGCACCCTGAGTACTGTGCACTAAGCACCCAGAGCGCTGAGCACCCAGGACCCCTAGCACTGAGTACTGAGCACCCAGCACCCCAAGCACTGAGCACCCTGAGTACTGAGTACCCAGCACCCCAAGCACTGAGCACCCTGAGTACTGAGCACCGAGCACCCTGATTAATGAGCAGCCAGCACCCCGAGCACTGAGCACCCAGCACCCTGAGTACTGAGCACCGAGCACCCTGAGTACTGAGCACCCAGCACCCTGAGTACTGAGCAACCCGAGCACTGAGCACACAGCACCCTGAGTACTGAGCACCCTGAGGACTGAGAACCGATCTCCCTGAGCACTGAGCACCCAGCACCCTGAGTACAGAGCACCCAGCACCCTGAGCACTGAGAACCCAGCACCCTGAGTACTGAGCAGCGAGCACCCTGAGTACTGAGCACCCAGCACCCTGAGTACTGAGCACCCAGCACCCTGAGTACTGAGCACCGAGCACCCCGAGTACTGAGCACCCAGCACCCTGAGCACTCAGCACTCAGCACCCCGAGAACTGAGCACCCAGCACCCTGAGTACTGAGCTCCCAGCACCCCGAGCCCTGAGCACCCAGCACCCTGAGTACTGAGCACCCTGAGTACTGAGCACCGATCACCCTGAGCACTGAGCACCCAGCACCCTGAGTACTGAGCACCCACCGTACTGAGCACCGAGCACACCGAGCACAGAGCACCCAGCACCCTGAGTACTGAGCACCGAGCACCCTGAGCACTGAGCACACAGAACCCTGAGTACTGAGCACCGAGCACCCCGAGCACTGAGCACCCAGAACCCTGAGCACTGAGCACCGAGCACCCCGAGCACTGAGCACCCAGCACCCTGAGCACTGAGCACACAGCACCCCGAGCACTGAGCACCCAGCACCCGGAGCACTGAGCACCCAGCACCCCGAGCAATGAGCACCCAGCACCCTGAGTACTGAGCACCCAGCACCCCGAGTACTGAGCACCCAGCAACCTGAGCACCGAGCACCCAGCACCCCGAGCACGGAGCAACCAGCACCCCGAGCACTGAGCACCCAGCACACCGAGCACTCAGAACCCAGCACCCCGAGCACCGAGCACCATGAGTACTAAGCTCCGAGCATTCTGAGCACTGAGCACCCAGCACCCCGAGCACTGAGCACCCAGCACCCTGAGCACTGAGCACCCAGCACCCTCAGTACTGAGCACCCAGCACCCTGAGCACTGAGCACCCAGCACCCTGAGTACTGAGCATCCAGCACCCCGAGCACTGAGCACCCAGCACCCTGAGTACTGAGCACCGAGGACCCTGAGCACTGAGCACCCAGCACCCTGAGTACTGAGCACCGAGCACCCTGAGTACTGAGCACCCAGCACCCTGAGCACTGAGCACCCAGCACCCTGAGCACTGAGCACCCAGCACCCCAAGCACTGAGCACCCAGCACCCTGAGTACTGAGCACCCTGAGTACTGAGCACCCAGCACCCTGAGAACTGAGCACCCAGCACCCTGAGTACTGAGCACCAAGCACCGTGAGTACTGAGCACCCAGCACCCTGAGTAATGAGCACCGAGCACCCCGAGTACTGAGCACCCAGCACCGTGAGTACTGAGCACCCAGCACCCTGAGTACTCAGCACCCAGCACCCTGAGCACTGAGCACAAAGCACGCTGAGTACTGAGCACCCTGAGTACTGAGCACCGAGGACCCTGAGCACTGAGCACCCAGCACCCCGAGCACTGAGCACCCAGCACCCCGAGAATGAGCACCCAGCACGCTGAGAACTGAGAACCGAGCACCCTGAGTACTAAGCACCCAGCATGCTGAGCAATGAGCAACCAGCACCCCGAGTACTGAGCACCCAGCACCCCGAGCACTGAGCACCCTGCACCCCGAGAATGAGCACCCAGCACCCTGACTACTGAGCACCCAGCACTCTGAGTACTGAGCACCCAGCACCCCGAGCACTGAGCACCCTGAATACTCAGCACCCAGCACCCTGAGTACTGTGCACTAAGCACCCAGAGCGCTGAGCACCCAGGACCCCGAGCACTGAGTACTGAGCACCCAGCACCCCAAGCACTGAGCACCCTGAGTACTGAGTACCCAGCACCCCAAGCACTGAGCACCCTGAGTACTGAGCACCGAGCACCCTGATTAATGAGCACCCAGCACCCCGAGCACTGAGCACCCAGCACCCTGAGTACTGAGCACCGAGCACCCTGAGTACTGAGCACCCAGCACCCTGAGTACTGAGCACCCAGCGTACTGAGCACCGAGCACCCAGCACCCTGTGTACTGAGCACCCAGCACCCTGAGCACTGAGCACCCAGCACCCTGAGTACTGAGCACCAAGCACCCCGAGTACTGAGCACCCAGCACCCCGAGCACTGAGCACCCAGCACCCCGAGCACTGAGCACGCAGCACACTGAGCACTCAGCACCCAGCACCCCGAGCACTGAGCACCCAGCACCCCGAGCACTGAGCACGCAGCACACTGAGCACTCAGCACCCAGCACCCTGAGTACTGAACACCCAGCACGCTGAGTACTGAGCACTGAGCACCCAGCACCCCGAGCACTGAGCACTCAGCACCCTGTGTACTGAGCACTGAGTACCCAGCACCCCGAGCACTGAGCACCCAGCACCCTGAGCACTGAGCACCCTGAGTACTGAGCACCCAGCACCCTGAGCACTGAGCACCCAGCACCCCGAGCACTGAGCACCCAGCACCCAGAGCACTGAGCACCCTGAGTACTGAGCACTGAGCACCCTGAGCACTGAGCACCGAGCACCCTGAGTACTGAGCACTGAGCACCCTGAGCACTGAGCACCCAGCACCCTGAGTACTGAGCACCCAGCACCCTGAGCACTGAGCACACAGCACGCTGAGTACTGAGCACTGAGCACCCTGAGTACTGAGCACCGAGCACCCTGAGCACTGAGCACCCAGCATGCTGAGTACTGAGCACTGAGCACCCTGAGTACTGAGCACCGAGCACCCTGAGTACTGAGCACCCAGCACTCTGAGCACGGAGCACAAAGCACACTGAGTACTGAGCACCCTGAGTACTGAGCACCGAGGACCCTGAGCACTGAGCACCCAGCACCAAGAGTACTGAGCACCGAGCACCCCGAGCACTGAGCACCCAGCACCCTGAGTAACGAGCACCCAGCTCCCCGAGTACTGAGCACCCAGCACCGTGAGTACTGAGCACCCAGCACCCTGAGTACTGAGCACCCAGCACCCTGAGCACTGAGCACAAAGCACGCTGAGAACTGAGCACTGAGCATCCTGAGTACTGAGCACCAAGGACCCTGAGCACTGAGCACCCAGCACGCTGAGTACTGAGCGCTGAGCACCCTGAGTACTGAGCACCGAGCACCCTGAGTACTGAGCACCCCGCACCCTGAGCACTGAGCAGCCAGCACCCTGAGCACTGAGCACCCAGCACCCCGAGCACTGAGCACCCAGCACCCTGAGTACTGAGCACCCAGCACCCTGAGTACTGAGCACCCAGCACCCTGAGTACTGAGCACCGAGCACCCCGAGCACTGAGCACCCAGCACCCTGAGCACTGAGCACCCTGAGGACTGAGCACCCAGCACCCTGAGTACTGAGCACCCAGCATCCTGAGTACTGAGCACCGATCACCCTGAGCACTGAGCACCCAGCAACCCGAGCACTGAGCACACAGCACCCTGAGTACTGAGCACCCTGAGTACTGAGCACCCAGCAACCAGAGCACTGAGCACCCAGCACTCTGAGTACTGAGCACCCTGAGTACTGAGCACCCATCACCCTGAGCACTGAGCACCCAGCACCCTGAGTACTGAGCACCCAGCACCCTGAGCACTGAGCACCCAGCACCCTGACTACTGAGCACCCAGCACCCTGAGTACTGAGCACCCAGCACCCTGTGTACTGAGCACCGAGCAACCCAAGTACTGAGCACCCAGCACCCTGAGCACTGAGCACCCAGCACCCTGAGTACTGAGCACCCAGAACCCTGAGTACTGAGCACCCAGCACCCCGAGCACTGAGCACCCTGAGTACTGAGCACTAAGCACCCTGAGCGCTGAGCACCCAGCACCCCAAGCACGGAGCACCCAGGACCCCGAGCACTGAGTACTGAGCACCCAGCACCCTGAGTACTGAGCACCGAGCTCCCCGAGCACTGAGCACCCTGAGTACTGAGCACCCAGCACCCCGATCACAGAGCACACAGCACCCTCAGCACTGAGCACACTGAGGACTGAGCACCGATCACCCTGAGCACTGAGCACCCAGCACCCTGAGTACTGATCACCCAGCACCCTGAGTACTGAGCACCGAGCACTCCGAGCACTGAGCACCCAGAAAACTGAGCACTGAGCACCCAGCACCCTGAGTACTGAGCACCCAGCACCCGGAGCACTGAGCACCCAGCACCCTGATTACTGAGCACCCAGCACCCTGAGTACTGAGCACCCAGCACCCTGAGTACTGAGCACCCAGCACCCTGAGTACTGAGCACCGAGCACCCCGAGTACTGAGCACCCAGCACCCCGAGCACTGAGCACCCAGCACCACGAGCACTGAGCACCCTGTGTACGTTGCACCCATCACCTTGAGTACTGAGCACTAAGCACCCAGAGCGCTGAGCACCCAGCACCCCAAGCACGGAGCACCCAGGACCCCGAGGACTGAGTACTGAGCACCCAGCACCCTGAGTACTGAGCACCGAGCTCCCCGAGCACTGAGCACCCTGAGTACTTAGCACCCAGCACCCCGAGCACTGAGCACCCAGCACCCCGAGTACTGAGCACCCAGCACCCCGAGCACTGAGCACCCAGCACCCTGAGCACTGAGCACCCAGCACCCCAAGCACTGAGCACCCAGCACCCTGAGTACTGAGTACTGAGCACCCTGAGTACTGAGCACCCAGCACCCTGAGCACTGAGCACCCAGCACCCTGAGGACTGAGCACCGAGCACCCTGAGTACTGAGCACCCAGCACCCTGAGTACTGAGCACCCAGAAGCAAGAGTACTGAGCACCGAGCATCCTGAGCACTGAGCACCGAGCACCCCGAGCACTGAGCACCCAGCACCCTGAGTAATGAGCACCCAGCACCCTGAGTACTGAGCACCCAGCACCCTGAGTACTGAGCACCGAGCACCCCGAGCACTGAGCACCCAGCACCCCGAGAATGAGCACGCAGCACCCTGAGTACTGAGAACCGAGCACCCTGAGTACTGAGCACCCAGCACCCCGAGCACTGAGCACCCAGCACCCTGAGGACTGAGCACCGAGCACCCTGAGTACTGAGCACCCAGCACCTTGAGTACTGAGCACCCAGAAGCAAGAGTACTGAGCACCGAGCATCCTGAGCACTGAGCACCGAGCACCCCGAGCACTGAGCACCCAGCACCCTGAGTAATGAGCACCCAGCACCCTGAGTACTGAGCACCCAGCACCCTGAGTACTGAGCACCGAGCACCCCGAGCACTGAGCACCCAGCACCCCGAGAATGAGCACGCAGCACCCTGAGTACTGAGAACCGAGCACCCTGAGTACTGAGCACCCAGCACCCCGAGTACTGAGCAATCAGCACCCTGAGCACTGAGCACTCAGCACCCCGAGAATGAGCACCCAGCACCCTGAGTACTGAGCTCCGAGCACCCCGAGCACTGAGCACCCAGCATCCTGAGTACTGAGCACCCAGCACCAAGAGTACTGAGCACCGAGCACCCCGAGCACTGAGCACCCAGCACCCTGAGTAATGAGCACCCAGCACCCTGAGTACTGAGCACCCAGCACCGTGAGTACTGAGCACCCAGCACCCTGAGTACTGAGCACCCAGCACCCTGAGCACTGAGCACAAAGCACGCTGAGTACTGAGCACTGAGCACCCTGTGTACTGAGCACCAAGGACCCTGAGCACTGAGCACCCAGCACCCTGAGCACTGAGCACCCTGAGGACTGAGCACCGAGCACCCTGAGTACTGAGCACCCAGCATCCTGAGTAGTGAGCACCGATCACCCTGAGCACTGAGCACCCAGCAACCCAAGCACTGAGCACCCAGCACCCTGAGTACTGAGCACCCTGAGTACTGAGCACCCAGCACCCCGAGCACTGAGCACGCAGCACCCTGAGTACTGAGCACCCAGAGTACTGAGCACCCAGCACCCTGAGTACTGAGCACCCTGAGTACTGAGCACCCAGCACCCTGAGCACTGAGCACCCAGCACCCTGAGAACTGAGCACCCAGCACCCTGAGCACTGAGCACCCAGCACCCTGAGTACTGAGCACCCAGCACCCTGAGTACTTTGCACCCAGCACCCTGAGCACTGAGCACCCAGCACCCTGAGTACTGAGCACCGAGCACCCTGAGTACTGAGCACCCAGCACCCTGAGTACTGAGCACCCAGCACCCTGAGTACTGAGCACCGAGCACCCCGAGTACTGAGCACCCAGCACCCTGAGCACTGAGCACCCAGCACCCTGAGTACTGAGCACCCAGCACCCTGAGTACTGAGCACCCAGCACCCCGAGCACTGAGCACCCTGAGTACTGAGCACCCAGCACCCTGAGTACTGAGCACTAAGCACCCAGAGCGCTGAGCACCCAGCACCCCAAGCACGGAGCACCCAGGACCCCGAGCACTGAGTACTGAGCACCCAGCACCCTGATTACTGAGCACCGAGCTCCCCGAGCACTGAGCACCCTGAGTACTGAGCACCCAGCACCCCGATCACAGAGCACCCAGCACCCTCAGCACTGAGCACCCAGCACCCCGAGCACTGAGCACCCAGCACCCTGAGTACTGAGCACCCTGAAGACTGAGCACCGATCACCCTGAGCACTGAGCACCCAGCACCCTGAGTACTGAGCACCCAGCACCCTGAGTACTGAGCACCGAGCACCCCGAGCACTAAGCACCCAGCACCCTGAGCACTGAGCACCCAGCAACCTGAGTACTGAGCACCCAGCACCCAGAGTACTGAGCACCCAGCACCCTGAGCACTGAGCACCCAGCACCCTGAGTACTGAGCACCCAGCACCCTGAGTACTGAGCACCCAGCACCCTGAGTACTGAGCACCCAGCACCCTGAGCACAGAGCACCCAGCTCCCTGAGCACTGAGCACCCAGCACCCCGAGCACTGAGCACGCAGCACCCTGAGTACTGAGCACCCAGCACCCCGAGCCCTGAGCACCCAGCACCCTGAGTACTGAGCACCCTGAGTACTGAGCACCTAGCACCCCGAGCACTGAGCACCCAGCACCCTGAGCACTGAGCACCCTGCACCCTGAGTACTGAGCATCAAGCACCCTGAGTACTGAGCACACAGCACCCCGATCACAGAGCACCCAGCACCCTCAGCACTGAGCACCCAGCACCCCGAGCAATGAGCACCCAGCACCCTGAGTACTGAGCACCCAGCACCCCGAGTACTGAGCACCCAGCACCCTGAGTACTGAGCACCGAGCACCCCGAGCACTGAGCACCCAGCACCCCGAGAATGAGCACGCAGCACCCTGAGTACTGAGAACCGAGCACCCTGAGTACTGAGCACCCAGCACCCCGAGTACTGAGCAAACAGCACCCCGAGCACTGAGCACTCAGCACCCCGAGAATGAGCACCCAGCACCCTGAGTACTGAGCACCTAGCACTCTGAGTACTGAGCACCCAGCATCCCAAGCACTGAGCACCCTGAGTACTTTGCACCCAGCACCCTGAGTACTGAGCACTAAGCACCCAGAGCGCTGAGCACCCAGCACCCCAAGCACGGAGCACCCAGGACCCCGAGCACTGAGTACTGAGCACCCAGCACCCTGAGGACTGAGCACCGAGCTACCCGAGCACTGAGCAAACAGCACCCCGAGCACTGAGCACTGAGCACCCAGCACCCTGAGTACTGAGCACCCAGCACCCCGAGTACTGAGCAAACAGCACCCCGAGCACTGAGCACTCAGCACCCCGAGAATGAGCACCCAGCACCCCGAGTACTGAGCACCCAGCACCCTGAGTACTGAGCACCCAGCACGCTGAGTACTGAGCGCTGAGCACCCTGAGTACTGAGCACCGAGCACCCTGAGTACTGAGCACCCAGCACCCTGAGCACTGAGCAGCCAGCACCCTGAGCACTGAGCACCCAGCACACCGAGCACTGAGCACCCAGCACCCTGAGTACTGAGCACCCAGCACCCTGAGTACTGAGCACTCAGCACCCTGAGTACTGAGCACCGAGCACCCCGAACACTGAGCACCCAGCACCCTGAGCACTGAGCACCCTGAGGACTGAGCACCCAGCACGCTGAGTACTGAGCACCCAGCATCCTGAGTACTGAGCACCGATCACCCTGAGTACTGACCACCCAGCACCCCGAGCACTGAGCACCCAGGACCCTGAGTACTGAGCACCCTGAGTACTGAGCACCCAGTACCCTGAGTACTGAGTACCCTGAGTACTGAGCACCCAGCACCCTGAGCACTGAGCACCCAGCACCCTGAGTACTGAGCACCCAGCACCCTGAGCACTGAGCACCCAGCACCCTGAGTACTGAGCACCCAGCACCCTGAGAACTTAGCACCCAGCACCCTGAGCACTGAGCACCCAGCAGCCTGAGTACTGAGCACCGAGCACCCTGAGTACTGAGCACCCAGCACCCTGAGTACTGAGCACCCAGCACCCTGAGTACTGAGCACCGAGCACCCCGAGTACTGAGCACCCAGCACCCTGAGCACTGAGCACCCAGCACCCTGAGTACTGAGCACCCAGCACCCTGAGTACTGAGCACGCAGCACCCCGAGCACTGAGCACCCTGAGTACTGAGCACTAAGCACCCAGAGCGCTGAGCACCCAGCACCCCAAGCACGGAGCACCCAGGACCCCGAGCACTGAGTACTGAGCACCCAGCACCCTGAGTACTGAGCACCGAGCTCCCCGAGCACTGAGCACCCTGAGTAATGAGCACCCAGCACCCCGATCACAGAGCACCCAGCACACTCAGCACTGAGGACCCAGCACCCCGAGCACTGAGCACCGAGCACCCTGAGTACTGAGCACCCTGAGGACTGAGCACCGATCACCCTGAACACTGAGCACCCAGCAACCTGAGTACTGAGCACACACCACCCTGAGTACTGAGCACCGAGCACTCCGAGCACTGAGCACCCAGCACCCTGAGCACTGAGCACCCAGCACCCTGAGTACTGAGCACCGAGCATCCTGAGCACTGAGCACCGAGCACCCCGAGCACTGAGCACCCAGCAGCCTGAGTACTGAGCACCCAGCACCAAGAGTACTGAGCATCGAGCACCCCGAGCCCTGAGCACCCAGCACCCTGAATAATGAGCACCCAGCACCCCGAGTACTGAGCACCCAGCACCGTGAGTACTGAGCACCCAGCACCCTGAGTACTGAGCACCCAGCACCCTGAGCACTGAGCACAAAGCACGTTGAGTACTGAGCACTGAGCACCCTGAGTACTGAGCACCAAGGACCCTGAGCACTGAGCACCCAGCACCCCGAGCACTGAGCACCCAGCACCCTGAGCACTGAGCACCCAGCACCCCGAGTACTGAGCACCCAGCACCCTGAGTACTGAGCACCGAG
The DNA here is from genome assembly GCF_018167655.1 of Microtus oregoni. Lineage (NCBI taxonomy): Eukaryota > Metazoa > Chordata > Mammalia > Rodentia > Cricetidae > Microtus > Microtus oregoni. The sequence goes on along the minus strand of NW_024544151.1, from coordinate 6,523,458 downwards.
CACCCCGAGCACTGAGCACCCAGCACCCCGAGCACTGAGCACCCAGCACCCCGAGAATGAGCACCCAGCACCCTGAGTACTGAGAAACGAGCACCCTAAGTACTGAGCACCCAGCACCCTGAGCACTGAGCACCCAGCACCCCGAGTACTGAGCAAACAGCACCCCGAGCACTGAGCACCCAGCACCCCGAGAATGAGCACCCAGCACCCTGAGTACTGAGCACCCAGCACCCTGAGTACGGAGCACCCAGCACCCCGAGCACTGAGCACCCTGAGTACTTTGCACCCAGCACCCTGAGTACTGAGCACCCAGCACCCTGAGTACTGAGCACACAGCACCCTGAGCACTGAGCACCCAGCACCCCGAGCACTGAGCACGCAGCACCCTGAGTACTGAGCACCCAGCACACCGAGCACTGAGCACCCAGCACCCTGAGCATTGAGCACCCAGCACCCTGAGCACTGAGCACCCAGCACCCTGAGTACTGAGCACCCAACGTACTGAGCATCGAGCACCACGAGCACTGAGCACCCAGCACCCTAAGTACTGAGCACCCAGCACCCCGAGCACTGAGCACCCAGCACCCTGAGTACTGAGCACCGAGCACCTTGAGTACTGAGCATCCAGCACCCCGAGCACTGATCATCCAGCACCCCGAGCACTGAGCACCCAGCACTGAGCACCCAGCACCCTGAGTACTGAGCACCCAGCACCCTGAGTACTGAGCACCGAGCACCCCGAGCATTGAGCACCGGGCACCCCGAGCACTGAGCACCCAGCACCCTGAGTACTGAGCACCCAGCACCCAGAGTACTGAGCACTGAGAACCCTGAGCACTGAGCACCCAGCACCCTGAGTAATGAGCACCCAGCACCCCGAGTACTGAGCACCCAGCTCCGTGAGTACTGAGCAACCAGCACCCCGAGCACTGAGCACCCAGCACCCTGAGTAATGAGCACCCAGCACCCTGAGTACTGAGCACTGAGCACCCTGAGCACTGAGCACCCAGCACCCTGAGTACTGAGCACCCAGCACCCTGAGCACTGAGCACCCAGCACCCCAAGCACTGAGCACCCAGCACCCTGAGTACTGAGTACTGAGCACCCTGAGTACTGAGCACCCAGCACTCTGAGCACTGAGCACCCAGCACCCTGAGTAATGAGCACCGAGCACCCTGAGCACTGAGCACCCAGCACCCTGAGTACTGAGTACCCAGCACCAAGAGTACTGAGCACCGAGCACCCCGAGCACTGAGCACCCAGCACCCTGAGTAATGAGCACCCAGCACCCCGAGCACTGAGCACCCAGCACCAAGAGTACTGAGCACTGAGCACCCTGAGTACTGAGCACTAAGCACCCTGAGCGCTGAGCACCCAGCACCCCAAGCATGGAGCACCCAGGACCCCGAGCACTGAGTACTGAGCACCCAGCACCCTGAGTACTGAGCACCGAGCTCCCCGAGCACTGAGCACCCTGAGTACTGAGTACCCAGCAGCCCGATCACAGAGCACCCAGCACACTCAGCACTGAGCACCCAGCACCCCGAGCACTGAGCACCCAGCACCCTGAGTACTGAGCACCCTGAGGACTGTGCACCGATCACCCTGAGCACAGAGCACCCAGCACCCTGAGTACTGAGCACCCAGCACCCTGAGTACTGAGCACCGAGCACTCCGAGGACTGAGCACCCAGCACCCTGAGCACTGAGCACCCAGCAACCTGAGTACTGAGCACCCAGCACCCTGAGCACTGAGGACCCAGCACCCTGAGTACTGAGCACCCAGCACCCTGAGTACTGAGCACCCAGCACCCTGAGTACTGAGCACCCAGCACCCTGAGTACTGAGCACCCAGCACCCTGAGTACTGAGCACCCAGCACCCCGAGCACTGAGCACCCAGCACCCTGAGCACTGAGCACCCAGCAACAAGAGTACTGAGCACCGAGCACCCCGAGCACTGAGCACCCAGCACCCTGAGTAACGAGCACCCAGCTCCCCGAGTACTGAGCACCCAGCACCGTGAGTACTGAGCACCCAGCACCCTGAGTACTGAGCACCCAGCACCCTGAGCACTGAGCACAAAGCACGCTGAGAACTGAGCACTGAGCATCCTGAGTACTGAGCACCAAGGACCCTGAGCACTGAGCACCCAGCACGCTGAGTACTGAGCGCTGAGCACCCTGAGTACTGAGCACCGAGCACCCTGAGTACTGAGCACACCGCACCCTGAACACTGAGCAGCCAGCACCCTGAGCACTGAGCACCCAGCACCCCGAGCACTGAGCACCCAGCACCCTGAGTACTGAGCACCCAGCACCCTGAGTACTGAGCACCCAGCACCCTGAGTACTGAGCACCGAGCACCCCGAGCACTGAGCACCCAGCACCCTGAGCACTGAGCACCCTGAGGACTGAGCACCCAGCACCCTGAGTACTGAGCACCCAGCATCCTGAGTACTGAGCACCGATCACCCTGAGCACTGAGCACCCAGCAACCCGAGCACTGAGCACACAGCACCCTGAGTACTGAGCACCCTGAGTACTGAGCACCCAGCAACCAGAGCACTGAGCACCCAGCACCCTGAGTACTGAGCACCCTGAGTACTGAGCACCCATCACCCTGAGCACTGAGCACCCAGCACCCTGAGTACTGAGCACCCAGCACCCTGAGCACTGAGCACCCAGCACCCTGACTACTGAGCACCCAGCACCCTGAGTACTGAGCACCCAGCACCCTGTGTACTGAGCACCGAGCAACCCGAGTACTGAGCACCCAGCACCCTGAGCACTGAGCACCCAGCACCCTGAGTACTGAGCACCCAGAACCCTGAGTACTGAGCACCCAGCACCCCGAGCACTGAGCACCCTGAGTACTGAGCACTAAGCACCCTGAGCGCTGAGCACCCAGCACCCCAAGCACGGAGCACCCAGGACCCCGAGCACTGAGTACTGAGCACCCAGCACCCTGAGTACTGAGCACCGAGCTCCCCGAGCACTGAGCACCCTGAGTACTGAGCACCCAGCACCCCGATCACAGAGCACACAGCACCCTCAGCACTGAGCACACTGAGGACTGAGCACCGATCACCCTGAGCACTGAGCACCCAGCACCCTGAGTACTGATCACCCAGCACCCTGAGTACTGAGCACCGAGCACTCCGAGCACTGAGCACCCAGAAAACTGAGCACTGAGCACCCAGCACCCTGAGTACTGAGCACCCAGCACCCGGAGCACTGAGCACCCAGCACCCTGAGTACTGAGCACCCAGCACCCTGAGTACTGAGCACCCAGCAGCCTGAGTACTGAGCACCCAGCACCCTGAGTACTGAGCACCCAGCACCCTGAGTACTGAGCACCGAGCACCCCGAGTACTGAGCACCCAGCACCCCGAGCACTGAGCACCCAGCACCACGAGCACTGAGCACCCTGAGTACGTTGCACCCATCACCTTGAGTACTGAGCACTAAGCACCCAGAGCGCTGAGCACCCAGCACCCCAAGCACGGAGCACCCAGGACCCCGAGGACTGAGTACTGAGCACCCAGCACCCTGAGTACTGAGCACCGAGCTACCCGAGCACTGAGCACCCTGAGTACTTAGCACCCAGCACCCCGAGCACTGAGCACCCAGCACCCCGAGTACTGAGCACCCAGCACCCCGAGCACTGAGCACCCAGCACCCTGAGCACTGAGCACCCAGCACCCCAAGCACTGAGCACCCAGCACCCTGAGTACTGAGTACTGAGCACCCTGAGTACTGAGCACCCAGCACCCTGAGCACTGAGCACCCAGCACCCTGAGGACTGAGCACCGAGCACCCTGAGTACTGAGCACCCAGCACCCTGAGTACTGAGCACCCAGCAGCAAGAGTACTGAGCACCGAGCATCCTGAGCACTGAGCACCGAGCACCCCGAGCACTGAGCACCCAGCACCCTGAGTAATGAGCACCCAGCACCCTGAGTACTGAGCACCCAGCACCGTGAGTACTGAGCACCCAGCACCCTGAGTACTGAGCACCGAGCACCCCGAGCACTGAGCACCCAGCACCCCGAGAATGAGCACGCAGCACCCTGAGTACTGAGAACCGAGCACCCTGAGTACTGAGCAACCAGCACCCCGAGTACTGAGCAATCAGCACCCTGAGCACTGAGCACTCAGCACCCCGAGAATGAGCACCCAGCACCCTGAGTACTGAGCTCCGAGCACCCCGAGCACTGAGCACCCAGCATCCTGAGTACTGAGCACCCAGCACCAAGAGTACTGAGCACCGAGCACCCCGAGCACTGAGCACCCAGCACCCTGAGTAATGAGCACCCAGCACCCTGAGTACTGAGCACCCAGCACCGTGAGTACTGAGCACCCAGCACCCTGAGTACTGAGCACCCAGCACCCTGAGCACTGAGCACAAAGCACGCTGAGTACTGAGCACTGAGCACCCTGTGTACTGAGCACCAAGGACCCTGAGCACTGAGCACCCAGCACGCTGAGTACTGAGCGCTGAGCACCCTGAGTACTGAGCACCGAGCACCCTGTGTACTGAGCACCCAGCACCCTGGCACTGAGCAGCCAGCACCCTGAGCACTGAGCACCCAGCACCCCGAGCACTGAGCACACAGCACCCTGAGTACTGAGCACCCAGCACCCTGAGTACTGAGCACTCAGCACCCTGAGTACTGAGCACCGAGCACCCCGAACACTGAGCACCCAGCACCCTGAGCACTGAGCACCCTGAGGACTGAGCACCCAGCACGCTGAGTACTGAGCACCCAGCATCCTGAGTACTGAGCACCGATCACCCTGAGCACTGAGAACCCAGCAACCCGAGCACTGAGCACCCAGCACCCTGAGTACTTAGCACCCTGAGTACTGACCACCCAGCACCCCGAGCACTGAGCACCCAGGACCCTGAGTACTGAGCACCCTGAGTACTGAGCACCCAGCACCCTGAGTACTGAGCACCCTGAGTACTGAGCACCCAGCACCCTGAGCACTGAGCACCCAGCACCCTGAGTACTGAGCACCCAGCACCCTGAGCACTGAGCACCCAGCACCCTGAGTACTGAGCACCCAGCACCCTGAGAAGTTAGCACCCAGCACCCTGAGCACTGAGCACCCAGCACCCTGAGTACTGAGCACCGAGCACCCTGCGTACTGAGCACCCAGCACCCTGAGTACTGAGCACCCAGCACCCTGAGTACTGAGCACCGAGCACCCCGAGTACTGAGCACCCAGCACCCTGAGCACTGAGCACCCAGCACCCTGAGTACTGAGCACCCAGCACCCTGAGTACTGAGCACGCAGCACCCCGAGCACTGAGCACCCTGAGTACTGAGCACTAAGCACCCAGAGCGCTGAGCACCCAGCACCCCAAGCACGGAGCACCCAGGACCCCGAGCAATGAGTACTGAGCACCCAGCACCCTGAGTACTGAGCACCGAGCTCCCTGAGCACTGAGCACCCTGAGTACTGAGCACCCAGCACCCCGATCACAGAGCACCCAGCACACTCAGCACTGAGGACCCAGCACCCCGAGCACTGAGCACCGAGCACCCTGAGTACTGAGCACCCTGAGGACTAAGCACCGATCACCCTGAACACTGACCACCCAGCACCCTGAGTACTGAGCACCCAGCACCCTGAGTACTGAGCACCGAGCACTCAGAGCACTGAGCACCCAGCACCCTGAGCACTGTGCACCCAGCACCCTGAGTACTGAGCACCCAGCACCCTGAGTACTGAGCACCCAGCACCCTGAGTACTGAGCTCCCAGCACCAAGAGTACTGAGCACCGAGCATCCTGAGCACTGAGCACCGAGCACCCCGAGCACTGAGCACCCAGCAGCCTGAGTACTGAGCACCCAGCACCAAGAGTACTGAGCATCGAGCACCCCGAGCACTGAGCACCCAGCACCCTGAGTAATGAGCAACCAGCACCCCGAGTACTGAGCACCCAGCACCGTGAGTACTGAGCACCCAGCACCCTGAGTACTGAGCACCCAGCACCCTGAGCACTGAGCACAAAGCACGCTGAGTACTGAGCACTGAGCACCCTGAGTACTGAGCACCAAGGACCCTGAGCACTGAGCACCCAGCACGCTGAGTACTGAGCGCTGAGCAACCTGAGTACTGAGCACCGAGCACCCTGAGTATTGAGCACCCAGCACCCTGAGCACTGAGCAGCCAGCACCCTGAGCACTGAGCACCCAGCACCCCGAGCACTGAGCACCCAGCACCCTGAGTACTGAGCACCGAGCAACCCGAGCACTGAGCACCCAGCACCCCGAGCACTGAGCACCCAGCACCCTGAGAACTTAGCACCCAGCACCCTGAACACTGAGCACCCAGCACCCTGAGTACTGAGCACCAAGCACACTGAGTACTGAGCACCCAGCACTCTGAGTACTGAGCACCCAGCACCCTGAGTACTGAGCACCGAGCACCCCGAGTACTGAGCACCCAGCACCCTGAGCCCTGAGCACCCAGCACCCTGAGTACTGAGCACCCAGCACCCTGAGTACTGAGCACGCAGCACCTCGAGCACTGAGCACCCTGAGTACTGAGCACTAAACACCCAGAGCGCTGAGAACCCAGCACCCCAAGCACGGATCACCCAGGACCCCGAGCACTGAGTACTGAGCACCCAGCACCCTGAGTACTGAGCACCGAGCTCCCCGAGCACTGAGCACCCTGAGTACTGAGCACCCAGCACCCCGATCACAGAGCACCCAGCACACTCAGCACTGAGGACCCAGCACCCCGAGCACTGAGCACCGAGCACCCTGAGTACTGAGCACCCTGAGGACTGAGCACCGATCACCCTGAACACTGAGCACCCAGCACCCTGAGTACTGAGCACCCAGCACCCTGAGTACTGAGCACCGAGCACTCCGAGCATTGAGCACCCAGCACCCTGAGCACTGAGCACCCAGCACCCTGAGTACTGAGCACCCAGCACCCTGAGTACTGAGTACCCAGCACCCTGAGTACTGAGCACCCAGCTCCAAGAGTACTGAGCACCGAGCACCCTGAGTAATGAGCACCCAGCACCCCGAGTACTAAGCACCCAGCACCGTGAGTACTGAGCACCCAGCACCCTGAGTACTGAGCACCCAGCACCCTGAGCACTGAGCAAAAAGCACGCTGAGTACTGAGCACTGAGCACCCTGAGTACTGAGCACCAAGGACCCTGAGCACTGAGCACCCAGCACGCTGAGTACTGAGCGCTGAGCACCCTGAGTACTGAGCACCGAGCACCCTGAGTGCTGAGCACCCAGCACCCTGAGCACTGAGCAGCCAGCACCCTGAGCACTGAGCACCCAGCACCCCGAGCACTGAGCACCCAGCACCCTGAGCACTGAGCACCCAGCACCCCGAGTACTGAGCACCCCGCACCCTGAGTACTGAGCACAGAGCACCCCGAGCACTGAGCACCCAGCACCATGAGCACTGAGCACCCAGCACCCCGAGAATGAGCACCCAGCACCCTGAGTACTGAGAACCGAGCACCCTGAGTACTGAGCACCCAGCACCCTGAGCACTGAGCACCCAGCACCCTGAGTACTGAGCAAACAGCACCCCGAGCACTGAGCACCCAGCACCCCGAGAATGAGCACCCAGCACCCTGAGTACTGAGCACCCAGCACCCTGAGTACTGAGCACCCAGCACCCCGAGCACTGAGCACCCTGAGTACTTTGCACCCAGCACCCTGAGTACTGAGCACTAAGCACACCGAGCGCTGAGCACCCAGCACCCCAAGCACGGAGCACCCAGGACCCCGAGCACTGAGTACTGAGCACCCAGCACCCTGAGTACTGAGCACCGAGCTCCCCGAGCAATGAGCACCCTAAGAACTGAGCACCCAGCACCCCGATCACAGAGCACCCAGCACCCTCAGCACTGAGCACCCAGCACCCCGAGCACTGAGCACTCAGCACCCTGAGTACTGAGCACCCTGAGGACTGAGCACCGATCACCCTGAGCACTGAGCACCCAGCACCCTGTGTACTGAGCACCCAGCACCCTGAGTACTGAGCACTGAGCACCCCGAGTACTGAGCACCCAGCACCCTGAGCACTGAGCACCCAGCACCCTGAGTACTGAGCACCCTGAGTACTGAGCACCTAGCACCCCGAGCACTGAGCACCCAGCACCCTGAGCACTGAGCACCCTGAGTACTGAGCACCTAGCACCCCGAGCACTGAGCACCCAGCACCCTGAGCACTGAGCACCCTGCAACCTGAGTACTGAGCATCAAGCACCCTGAGCACTGATCACCCAGCAGCCTGAGCACTGAGCACCCAGCACCCTGAGCACTGAGCACCCAGCACCCTGAGTACTGAGCACCCAACGTACTGAGCATCGAGCACCCCGAGCACTGAGCACCCAGCACCCTGAGTACTGAGCACCCAGCACCCCGAGCACTGAGCACCCAGCACCCCGAGAATGATCACCCAGCACCCTGAGTACTGAGCACCCTGAGTACTGAGCACCTAGCACCCCGAGCACTGAGCACCCAGCACCCTGAGCACTGAGCACCCAGCACCCTGAGTACTGAGCACCCAGCACCCCGAGCCCTGAGCACCCAGCACCCTGAGTACTGAGCACCCTGAGTACTGAGCACCTAGCACCCCGAGCACTGAGCACCCAGCACCCTGAGCACTGAGCACCCTGCAACCTGAGTACTGAGCATCAAGCACCCTGAGCACTGATCACCCAGCAGCCTGAGCACTGAGCACCCAGCACCCTGAGCACTGAGCACCCAGCACCCTGAGTACTGAGCACCCAACGTACTGAGCATCGAGCACCCCGAGCACTGAGCACCCAGCACCCTGAGTACTGAGCACCCAGCACCCCGAGCACTGAGCACCCAGCACCCTGAGTACTGAGCACCGAGCACCCTGAGTACTGAGCACCCAGCACCCCGAGCACTGAGCATCCAGCACCCCGAGCACTGAGCACCCAGCACTGAGCACCGAGCACCCTGACTACTGAGCACCCAGCACCCTGAGTACTGAGCACTGAGCACCCTGAGCACTGAGCACCCAGCACCCTGAGTAATGAGCACCCAGCACCCCGAGTACTGAGCACCCAGCACCGTGAGTACTGAGCAACCAGCACCCGAGCACTGAGCACCCAGCACCCCGAGTACTGAGCACCCAGCACCCTGAGTACTGAGCACCGAGCAACCCGAGCACTGAGCACCCAGCACCCCGAGCACTGAGCACCCAACACCCCGAGAATGAGCACCCAGCACCCTGAGTACTGAGCACCCAGCACCCTGAGCACTGAGCACCCAGCACCCTGAGTACTGAGCACCCAGCACCCTGAGAACTTAGCACCCAGCACCCTGAGCACTGAGCACCCAGCACCCTGAGTACTGAGCACCGAGCACCCTGAGTACTGAGCACCCAGCACCCTGAGTACTGAGCACCCAGCACCCTGAGTACTGAGCACCGAGCACCCTGAGCACTGAGCACCCAGCACCCTGAGTACTGAGCACCCAGCACCCTGAGTACTGAGCACGCAGCACCCCGAGCACGGAGCACCCTGAATACTGAGCACTAAACACCCAGAGCGCTGAGCACCCAGCACCCCAAGCACGGAGCACCCAGGACCCCGAGCACTGAGTACTGAGCACCCAGCACCCTGAGTACTGAGCACCGAGCTCCCCAAGCACTGAGAACCCTGAGTACTGAGCACCCAGCACCCCGATCACAGAGCACCCAGCACACTCAGCACTGATTACCCAGCACCCCGAGCACTGAGCACCGAGCACCCTGAGTACTGAGCACCCTGAGGACTGAGCACCGATCACCCTGAACACTGAGCACCCAGCACCCTGAGTACTGAGCACCCAGCACCCTGAGTACTGAGCACCGAGCACTCCGAGCATTGAGCACCCAGCACCCTGAGCACTGAGCACCCAGCACCCTGAGTACTGAGCACCCAGCACCCTGAGTACTGAGCACCCAGCACCCTGAGTACTGAGCACCCAGCACCAAGAGTACTGAGCACCGAGCACCCTGAGTAATGAGCACCCAGCACCCCGAGTACTGAGCACCCAGCACCGTGAGTACTGAGCACCCAGCACCCTGAGTACTGAGCACCGAGCTCCCCGAGCACTGAGCACCCTGAGTACTGAGTACCCAGCACCCCGATCACAGAGCACCCAGCACACTCAGCACTGAGCACCCAGCACCCCGAGCACTGAGCACCCAGCACCCTGAGTACTGAGCACCCTGAGGACTGAGCACCGATCACCCTGAGCACTGAGCACCCAGCACCCTGAGTACTGAGCACCCAGCACCCTGAGTACTGAGCACTGAGCACTCCGAGCACTGAACACCCAGCACCCTGAGCACTGAGCACCCAGCACCCTGAGTACTGAGCACCCAGCACCCTGAGTACTGAGCACCCAGCCCCCTGAGTACTGAGCACCCAGCACCCTGAGTACTGAGCACCCAGCATCCTGAGTACTGAGCACCCAGCACCCTGAGTACTGAGCACCCAGCACCCTGAGTACTGAGCACCCAGCACCCCGAGCACTGAACACCCAGCACCCTGAGCACTGAGCACCCAGCACCAAGAGTACTGAGCACCGAGCACCCCGAGCACTGAGCACACAGCACCCTGAGTAACGAGCACCCAGCACCCCGAGTACTGAGCACCCAGCACCGTGACTACTGAGCACCCAGCACCCTGAGTACTGAGCACCCAGCACCCTGAGCACTGAGCACAAAGCACGCTGAGAACTGAGCACTGAGCACCCTGAGTACTGAGCACCAAGGACCCTGAGCACTGAGCACCCAGCACGCTGAGTACTGAGCGCTGAGCACCCTGAGTACTGAGCACCGAGCACCCTGAGTACTGAGCACCCCGCACCCTGAGCACTGAGCAGCCAGCACCCTGAGCACTGAGCACCCAGCACCCCGAGCACTGAGCACCCAGCACCCTGAGTACTGAGCACCCAGCACCCTGAGAACTGAGCACTCAGCACCCTGAGTACTGAACACCGAGCACCCCGAGCACTGAGCACCCAGCACCCTGCGCACTGAGCACCCTGAGGACTGAGCACCCAGCACCCTGAGCACTGAGCACCCAGCAACCCGAGCACTGAGCACCCAGCACCCTGAGTACAGAGCACCCTGAGTAATGAGCACCCAGCACCCCGAGCACTGAGCACCCAGCACCCTGAGTACTGAGCACCCTGAGTACTGAGCACCCATCACCCTGAGAACTGAGCACCCAGCACCATGAGTACTGAGCACCCAGCACCCTGAGCACTGAGCACCCAGCACCCTGAGTACTGAGCACCCAGCACCCTGAGTACTGAGTACCCAGCACCCTGTGTACTGAGCACCGAGCACCCCGAGTACTGAGCACCCAGCACCCTGAGCACTGAGCACCCAGCACCCTGAGTACTGAGCACCCAGAACCCTGAGTACTGAGCACCCAGCACCCCGAGCACTGAGCACCCTGTGTACTGAGCACCGAGCACCCCGAGTACTGAGCACCCAGCACCCTGAGCACTGAGCACCCAGCACCAAGAGTACTGAGCACCGAGCACCCCGAGCACTGAGCACACAGCACCCTGAGTAACGAGCACCCAGCACCCTGAGTACTGAGCACCCAGCACCCTGAGTACTGAGCACCCAGCACCCTGAGTACTGAGCACCCAGCACCCTGAGTACTGAGCACCGAGCACCCCGAGTACTGAGCACCCAGCACCCCGAGCACTGAGCACCCAGCACCACGAGCACTGAGCACCCTGAGTACGTTGCACCCATCACCTTGAGTACTGAGCACTAAGCACCCAGAGCGCTGAGCACCCAGCACCCCAAGCACGGAGCACCCAGGACCCCGAGGACTGAGTACTGAGCACCCAGCACCCTGAGTACTGAGCACCGAGCTCCCCGAGCACTGAGCACCCTGAGTACTTAGCACCCAGCACCCCGAGCACTGAGCACCCAGCACCCCGAGTACTGAGCACCCAGCACCCCGAGCACTGAGCACCCAGCACCCTGAGCACTGAGCACCCAGCACCCCAAGCACTGAGCACCCAGCACCCTGAGTACTGAGTACTGAGCACCCTGAGTACTGAGCACCCAGCACCCTGAGCACTGAGCACCCAGCACCCTGAGGACTGAGCACCGAGCACCCTGAGTACTGAGCACCCAGCACCCTGAGTACTGAGCACCCAGAAGCAAGAGTACTGAGCACCGAGCATCCTGAGCACTGAGCACCGAGCACCCCGAGCACTGAGCACCCAGCACCCTGAGTAATGAGCACCCAGCACCCTGAGTAATGAGCACCCAGCACCGTGAGTACTGAGCACCCAGCACCCTGAGTACTGAGCACCGAGCACCCCGAGCACTGAGCACCCAGCACCCCGAGAATGAGCACGCAGCACCCTGAGTACTGAGAACCGAGCACCCTGAGTACTGAGCACCCAGCACCCCGAGTACTGAGCAATCAGCACCCTGAGCACTGAGCACTCAGCACCCCGAGAATGAGCACCCAGCACCCTGAGTACTGAGCTCCGAGCACCCCGAGCACTGAGCACCCAGCATCCTGAGTACTGAGCACCCAGCACCAAGAGTACTGAGCACCGAGCACCCCGAGCACTGAGCACCCAGCACCCTGAGTAATGAGCACCCAGCACCCTGAGTACTGAGCACCCAGCACCGTGAGTACTGAGCACCCAGCACCCTGAGTACTGAGCACCCAGCACCCTGAGCACTGAGCACAAAGCACGCTGAGTACTGAGCACTGAGCACCCTGTGTACTGAGCACCAAGGACCCTGAGCACTGAGCACCCAGCACCCTGAGCACTGAGCACCCTGAGGACTGAGCACCGAGCACCCTGAGTACTGAGCACCCAGCATCCTGAGTAGTGAGCACCGATCACCCTGAGCACTGAGCACCCAGCAACCCAAGCACTGAGCACCCAGCACCCTGAGTACTGAGCACCCTGAGTACTGAGCACCCAGCACCCCGAGCACTGAGCACGCAGCACCCTGAGTACTGAGCACCCAGAGTACTGAGCACCCAGCACCCTGAGTACTGAGCAACCTGAGTACTGAGCACCCAGCATCCTGAGCACTGAGCACCCAGCACCCTGAGAACTGAGCACCCAGCACCCTGAGCACTGAGCACCCAGCACCCTGAGTACTGAGCACCCAGCACCCTGAGTACTTTGCACCCAGCACCCTGAGCACTGAGCACCCAGCACCCTGAGTACTGAGCACCGAGCACCCTGAGTACTGAGCACCCAGCACCCTGAGTACTGAGCACCCAGCACCCTGAGTACTGAGCACCGAGCACCCCGAGTACTGAGCACCCAGCACCCTGAGCACTGAGCACCCAGCACCCTGAGTACTGAGCACCCAGCACCCTGAGTACTGAGCACCCAGCACCCCGAGCACTGAGCACCCTGAGTACTGAGCACCCAGCACCCTGAGTACTGAGCACTAAGCACCCAGAGCGCTGAGCACCCAGCACCCCAAGCACGGAGCACCCAGGACCCCGAGCACTGAGTACTGAGCACCCAGCACCCTGATTACTGAGCACCGAGCTCCCCGAGCACTGAGCACCCTGAGTACTGAGCACCCAGCACCCCGATCACAGAGCACCCAGCACCCTCAGCACTGAGCACCCAGCACCCCGAGCACTGAGCACCCAGCACCCTGAGTACTGAGCACCCTGAAGACTGAGCACCGATCACCCTGAGCACTGAGCACCCAGCACCCTGAGTACTGAGCACCCAGCACCCTGAGTACTGAGCACCGAGCACCCCGAGCACTAAGCACCCAGCACCCTGAGCACTGAGCACCCAGCAACCTGAGTACTGAGCACCCAGCACCCTGAGTACTGAGCACCCAGCACCCTGAGCACTGAGCACCCAGCACCCTGAGTACTGAGCACCCAGCACCCTGAGTACTGAGCACCCAGCACCCTGAGTACTGAGCACCCAGCACCCTGAGCACAGAGCACCCAGCTCCCTGAGCACTGAGCACCCAGCACCCCGAGCACTGAGCACGCAGCACCCTGAGTACTGAGCACCCAGCACCCCGAGCCCTCAGCACCCAGCACCCTGAGTACTGAGCACCCTGAGTACTGAGCACCTAGCACCCCGAGCACTGAGCACCCAGCACCCTGAGCACTGAGCACCCTGCACCCTGAGTACTGAGCATCAAGCACCCTGAGTACTGAGCACACAGCACCCCGATCACAGAGCACCCAGCACCCTGAGTACTGAGCACCGAGCACCCTGAGTACTGAGCACCCAGCACCCCGAGCACTGAGCACCCAGCACCCTGAGTACTGAGCACCGAGCACCCTGAGTACTGAGCACCCTGCACCCCGAGGACTGAGCACCCAGCACCCCGAGTACTGAGCACCCAGCACTGATCACCCAGCACCCTGAGTACTGAGCACCCAGCACCCTGAGTACTGAGCACCGAGCACCACGAGCATTGAGCACTGGGCACCCCGAGCACTGAGCACCCAGCACCCTGAGTAATGAGCACCCAGCACCCCGAGTACTGAGCACCCAGCACCTTGAGTACTGAGCACCCAGCACCCTGAGTACTGAGCACCCAGCACCCTGAGCACTGAGCACAAAGCACGCTGAGTACTGAGCACTGAGCACCCTGAGTACTGAGCACCAAGGACCATGAGCACTGAGCACCCAGCACGCTGAGTACTGAGCGCTGAGCACCCTGAGTACTGAGCACCGAGCACCCTGAGTACTGAGGACCCAGCACACCGAGCACTGAGCACCCAGCACCCTGAGCACTGAGCACCCAGCACCCCGAGTACTGAGCACCCAGCACCCTGAGTACTGAGCACCGAGCACCCCGAGCACTGAGCACCCAGCACCCCGAGAATGAGCACGCAGCACCCTGAGTACTGAGAACCGAGCACCCTGAGTACTGAGCACCCAGCACCCCGAGTACTGAGCAAACAGCACCCCGAGCACTGAGCACTCAGCACCCCGAGAATGAGCACCCAGCACCCTGAGTACTGAGCACCTAGCACCCTGAGTACTGAGCACCCAGCATCCCAAGCACTGAGCACCCTGAGTACTTTGCACCCAGCACCCTGAGTACTGAGCACTAAGCACCCAGAGCGCTGAGCACCCAGCACCCCAAGCACGGAGCACCCAGGACACCGAGCACTGAGTACTGAGCACCCAGCACCCTGAGGACTGAGCACCGAGCTACCCGAGCACTGAGCACCCTGAGTACTTAGCACCCAGCACCCCGAGCACTGAGCACCCAGCACCCCGAGTACTGAGCACCCAGCACCCTGAGTACTGAGCACCCAGCACGCTGAGTACTGAGCGCTGAGCACCCTGAGTACTGAGCACCGAGCACCCTGAGTACTGAGCACCCAGCACCCTGAGCACTGAGCAGCCAGCACCCTGAGCACTGAGCACCCAGCACACCGAGCACTGAGCACCCAGCACCCTGAGTACTGAGCACCCAGCACCCTGAGTACTGAGCACTCAGCACCCTGAGTACTGAGCACCGAGCACCCCGAACACTGAGCACCCAGCACCCTGAGCACTGAGCACCCTGAGGACTGAGCACCCAGCACGCTGAGTACTGAGCACCCAGCATCCTGAGTACTGAGCACCGATCACCCTGAGTACTGACCACCCAGCACCCCGAGCACTGAGCACCCAGGACCCTGAGTACTGAGCACCCTGAGTACTGAGCACCCAGTACCCTGAGTACTGAGTACCCTGAGTACTGAGCACCCAGCACCCTGAGCACTGAGCACCCAGCACCCTGAGTACTGAGCACCCAGCACCCTGAGCACTGAGCACCCAGCACCCTGAGTACTGAGCACCCAGCACCCTGAGAACTTAGCACCCAGCACCCTGAGCACTGACCACCCAGCAGCCTGAGTACTGAGCACTGAGCACCCTGAGTACTGAGCACCCAGCACCCTGAGTACTGAGCACCCAGCACCCTGAGTACTGAGCACCGAGCACCCCGAGTACTGAGCACCCAGCACCCTGAGCACTGAGCACCCAGCACCCTGAGTACTGAGCACCCAGCACCCTGAGTACTGAGCACGCAGCACCCCGAGCACTGAGCACCCTGAGTACTGAGCACTAAGCACCCAGAGCGCTGAGCACCCAGCACCCCAAGCACGGAGCACCCAGGACCCCGAGCACTGAGTACTGAGCACCCAGCACCCTGAGTACTGAGCACCGAGCTCCCCGAGCACTGAGCACCCTGAGTAATGAGCACCCAGCACCCCGATCACAGAGCACCCAGCACACTCAGCACTGAGGACCCAGCACCCCGAGCACTGAGCACCGAGCACCCTGAGTACTGAGCACCCTGAGGACTGAGCACCGATCACCCTGAACACTGAGCACCCAGCAACCTGAGTACTGAGCACACACCACCCTGAGTACTGAGCACCGAGCACTCCGAGCACTGAGCACCCAGCACCCTGAGCACTGAGCACCCAGCACCCTGAGTACTGAGCACCGAGCATCCTGAGCACTGAGCACCGAGCACCCCGAGCACTGAGCACCCAGCAGCCTGAGTACTGAGCACCCAGCACCAAGAGTACTGAGCATCGAGCACCCCGAGCACTGAGCACCCAGCACCCTGAATAATGAGCACCCAGCACCCCGAGTACTGAGCACCCAGCACCGTGAGTACTGAGCACCCAGCACCCTGAGTACTGAGCACCCAGCACCCTGAGCACTGAGCACAAAGCACGCTGAGTACTGAGCACTGAGCACCCTGAGTACTGAGCACCAAGGACCCTGAGCACTGAGCACCCAGCACCCCGAGCACTGAGCACCCAGCACCCTGAGCACTGAGCACCCAGCACCCCGAGTACTGAGCACCCAGCACCCTGAGTACTGAGCACCCAGCACCCTGAGTACTGAGCACCGAGCACTCCGAGCATTGAGCACCCAGCACCCTGAGCACTGAGCACCCAGCACCCTGAGTACTGAGCACCCAGCACCCTGAGTACTGAGTACCCAGCACCCTGAGTACTGAGCACCCAGCTCCAAGAGTACTGAGCACCGAGCACCCTGAGTAATGAGCACCCAGCACCCCGAGTACTAAGCACCCAGCACCGTGAGTATTGAGCACCCAGCACCCTGAGTACTGAGCACCCAGCACCCTGAGCACTGAGCAAAAAGCACGCTGAGTACTGAGCACTGAGCACCCTGAGTACTGAGCACCAAGGACCCTGAGCACTGAGCACCCAGCACGCTGAGTACTGAGCGCTGAGCACCCTGAGTACTGAGCACCGAGCACCCTGAGTGCTGAGCACCCAGCACCCTGAGCACTGAGCAGCCAGCACCCTGAGCACTGAGCACCCAGCACCCCGAGCACTGAGCACCCAGCACCCTGAGCACTGAGCACTGAGCACCCCGAGTACTGAGCACCCCGCACCCTGAGTACTGAGCACAGAGCACCCCGAGCACTGAGCACCCAGCACCATGAGCACTGAGCACCCAGCACCCCGAGAATGAGCACCCAGCACCCTGAGTACTGAGAACCGAGCACCCTGAGTACTGAGCACCCAGCACCCTGAGCACTGAGCACCCAGCACCCTGAGTACTGAGCAAACAGCACCCCGAGCACTGAGCACCCAGCACCCCGAGAATGAGCACCCAGCACCCTGAGTACTGAGCACCCAGCACCCTGAGTACTGAGCACCCAGCACCCCGAGCACTGAGCACCCTGAGTACTTTGCACCCAGCACCCTGAGTACTGAGCACTAAGCACACCGAGCGCTGAGCACCCAGCACCCCAAGCACGGAGCACCCAGGACCCCGAGCACTGAGTACTGAGCACCCAGCACCCTGAGTACTGAGCACCGAGCTCCCCGAGCAATGAGCACCCTAAGAACTGAGCACCCAGCACCCCGATCACAGAGCACCCAGCACCCTCAGCACTGAGCACCCAGCACCCCGAGCACTGAGCACTCAGCACCCTGAGTACTGAGCACCCTGAGGACTGAGCACCGATCACCCTGAGCACTGAGCACCCAGCACCCTGTGTACTGAGCACCCAGCACCCTGAGTACTGAGCACTGAGCACCCCGAGTACTGAGCACCCAGCACCCTGAGCACTGAGCACCCAGCACCCTGAGTACTGAGCACCCTGAGTACTGAGCACCTAGCACCCCGAGCACTGAGCACCCAGCACCCTGAGCACTGAGCACCCTGAGTACTGAGCACCTAGCACCCCGAGCACTGAGCACCCAGCACCCTGAGCACTGAGCACCCTGCAACCTGAGTACTGAGCATCAAGCACCCTGAGCACTGATCACCCAGCAGCCTGAGCACTGAGCACCCAGCACCCTGAGCACTGAGCACCCAGCACCCTGAGTACTGAGCACCCAACGTACTGAGCATCGAGCACCCCGAGCACTGAGCACCCAGCACCCTGAGTACTGAGCACCCAGCACCCCGAGCACTGAGCACCCAGCACCCCGAGAATGATCACCCAGCACCCTGAGTACTGAGCACCCTGAGTACTGAGCACCTAGCACCCCGAGCACTGAGCACCCAGCACCCTGAGCACTGAGCACCCAGCACCCTGAGTACTGAGCACCCAGCACCCCGAGCCCTGAGCACCCAGCACCCTGAGTACTGAGCACCCTGAGTACTGAGCACCTAGCACCCCGAGCACTGAGCACCCAGCACCCTGAGCACTGAGCACCCTGCAACCTGAGTACTGAGCATCAAGCACCCTGAGCACTGATCACCCAGCAGCCTGAGCACTGAGCACCCAGCACCCTGAGCACTGAGCACCCAGCACCCTGAGTACTGAGCACCCAACGTACTGAGCATCGAGCACCCCGAGCACTGAGCACCCAGCACCCTGAGTACTGAGCACCCAGCACCCCGAGCACTGAGCACCCAGCACCCTGAGTACTGAGCACCGAGCACCCTGAGTACTGAGCACCCAGCACCCCGAGCACTGAGCATCCAGCACCCCGAGCACTGAGCACCCAGCACTGAGCACCGAGCACCCTGACTACTGAGCACCCAGCACCCTGAGTACTGAGCACTGAGCACCCTGAGCACTGAGCACCCAGCACCCTGAGTAATGAGCACCCAGCACCCCGAGTACTGAGCACCCAGCACCGTGAGTACTGAGCAACCAGCACCCGAGCACTGAGCACCCAGCACCCCGAGTACTGAGCACCCAGCACCCTGAGTACTGAGCACCGAGCAACCCGAGCACTGAGCACCCAGCACCCCGAGCACTGAGCAACCAACACCCCGAGAATGAGCACCCAGCACCCTGAGTACTGAGCACCCAGCACCCTGAGCACTGAGCACCCAGCACCCTGAGTACTGAGCACCCAGCACCCTGAGAACTTAGCACCCAGCACCCTGAGCACTGAGCACCCAGCACCCTGAGTACTGAGCACCGAGCACCCTGAGTACTGAGCACCCAGCACCCTGAGTACTGAGCACCCAGCACCCTGAGTACTGAGCACCGAGCACCCTGAGCACTGAGCACCCAGCACCCTGAGTACTGAGCACCCAGCACCCTGAGTACTGAGCACGCAGCACCCCGAGCACGGAGCACCCTGAGTACTGAGCACTAAACACCCAGAGCGCTGAGCACCCAGCACCCCAAGCACGGAGCACCCAGGACCCCGAGCACTGAGTACTGAGCACCCAGCACCCTGAGTACTGAGCACCGAGCTCCCCAAGCACTGAGAACCCTGAGTACTGAGCACCCAGCACCCCGATCACAGAGCACCCAGCACACTCAGCACTGATTACCCAGCACCCCGAGCACTGAGCACCGAGCACCCTGAGTACTGAGCACCCTGAGGACTGAGCACCGATCACCCTGAACACTGAGCACCCAGCACCCTGAGTACTGAGCACCCAGCACCCTGAGTACTGAGCACCGAGCACTCCGAGCATTGAGCACCCAGCACCCTGAGCACTGAGCACCCAGCACCCTGAGTACTGAGCACCCAGCACCCTGAGTACTGAGCACCCAGCACCCTGAGTACTGAGCACCCAGCACCAAGAGTACTGAGCACCGAGCACCCTGAGTAATGAGCACCCAGCACCCCGAGTACTGAGCACCCAGCACCGTGAGTACTGAGCACCCAGCACCCTGAGTACTGAGCACCGAGCTCCCCGAGCACTGAGCACCCTGAGTACTGAGTACCCAGCACCCCGATCACAGAGCACCCAGCACACTCAGCACTGAGCACCCAGCACCCCGAGCACTGAGCACCCAGCACCCTGAGTACTGAGCACCCTGAGGACTGAGCACCGATCACCCTGAGCACTGAGCACCCAGCACCCTGAGTACTGAGCACCCAGCACCCTGAGTACTGAGCACTGAGCACTCCGAGCACTGAACACCCAGCACCCTGAGCACTGAGCACCCAGCACCCTGAGTACTGAGCACCCAGCACCCTGAGTACTGAGCACCCAGCCCCCTGAGTACTGAGCACCCAGCACCCTGAGTACTGAGCACCCAGCATCCTGAGTACTGAGCACCCAGCACCCTGAGTACTGAGCACCCAGCACCCTGAGTACTGAGCACCCAGCACCCCGAGCACTGAGCACCCAGCACCCTGAGCACTGAGCACCCAGCACCCTGAGTACTGAGCACCCAACGTACTGAGCATCGAGCACCCCGAGCACTGAGCACCCAGCACCCTGAGTACTGAGCACCCAGCACCCCGAGCACTGAGCACCCAGCACCCTGAGTACTGAGCACCGAGCACCCTGAGTACTGAGCACCCAGCACCCCGAGCACTGAGCATCCAGCACCCCGAGCACTGAGCACCCAGCACTGAGCACCGAGCACCCTGACTACTGAGCACCCAGCACCCTGAGTACTGAGCACTGAGCACCCTGAGCACTGAGCACCCAGCACCCTGAGTAATGAGCACCCAGCACCCCGAGTACTGAGCACCCAGCACCGTGAGTACTGAGCAACCAGCACCCGAGCACTGAGCACCCAGCACCCCGAGTACTGAGCACCCAGCACCCTGAGTACTGAGCACCGAGCAACCCGAGCACTGAGCACCCAGCACCCCGAGCACTGAGCACCCAACACCCCGAGAATGAGCACCCAGCACCCTGAGTACTGAGCACCCAGCACCCTGAGCACTGAGCACCCAGCACCCTGAGTACTGAGCACCCAGCACCCTGAGAACTTAGCACCCAGCACCCTGAGCACTGAGCACCCAGCACCCTGAGTACTGAGCACCGAGCACCCTGAGTACTGAGCACCCAGCACCCTGAGTACTGAGCACCCAGCACCCTGAGTACTGAGCACCGAGCACCCTGAGCACTGAGCACCCAGCACCCTGAGTACTGAGCACCCAGCACCCTGAGTACTGAGCACGCAGCACCCCGAGCACGGAGCACCCTGAGTACTGAGCACTAAACACCCAGAGCGCTGAGCACCCAGCACCCCAAGCACGGAGCACCCAGGACCCCGAGCACTGAGTACTGAGCACCCAGCACCCTGAGTACTGAGCACCGAGCTCCCCAAGCACTGAGAACCCTGAGTACTGAGCACCCAGCACCCCGATCACAGAGCACCCAGCACACTCAGCACTGATTACCCAGCACCCCGAGCACTGAGCACCGAGCACCCTGAGTACTGAGCACCCTGAGGACTGAGCACCGATCACCCTGAACACTGAGCACCCAGCACCCTGAGTACTGAGCACCCAGCACCCTGAGTACTGAGCACCGAGCACTCCGAGCATTGAGCACCCAGCACCCTGAGCACTGAGCACCCAGCACCCTGAGTACTGAGCACCCAGCACCCTGAGTACTGAGCACCCAGCACCCTGAGTACTGAGCACCCAGCACCAAGAGTACTGAGCACCGAGCACCCTGAGTAATGAGCACCCAGCACCCCGAGTACTGAGCACCCAGCACCGTGAGTACTGAGCACCCAGCACCCTGAGTACTGAGCACCGAGCTCCCCGAGCACTGAGCACCCTGAGTACTGAGTACCCAGCACCCCGATCACAGAGCACCCAGCACACTCAGCACTGAGCACCCAGCACCCCGAGCACTGAGCACCCAGCACCCTGAGTACTGAGCACCCTGAGGACTGAGCACCGATCACCCTGAGCACTGAGCACCCAGCACCCTGAGTACTGAGCACCCAGCACCCTGAGTACTGAGCACTGAGCACTCCGAGCACTGAACACCCAGCACCCTGAGCACTGAGCACCCAGCACCCTGAGTACTGAGCACCCAGCACCCTGAGTACTGAGCACCCAGCCCCCTGAGTACTGAGCACCCAGCACCCTGAGTACTGAGCACCCAGCATCCTGAGTACTGAGCACCCAGCACCCTGAGTACTGAGCACCCAGCACCCTGAGTACTGAGCACCCAGCACCCCGAGCACTGAACACCCAGCACCCTGAGCACTGAGCACCCAGCACCAAGAGTACTGAGCACCGAGCACCCCGAGCACTGAGCACACAGCACCCTGAGTAACGAGCACCCAGCACCCCGAGTACTGAGCACCCAGCACCGTGACTACTGAGCACCCAGCACCCTGAGTACTGAGCACCCAGCACCCTGAGCACTGAGCACAAAGCACGCTGAGAACTGAGCACTGAGCACCCTGAGTACTGAGCACCAAGGACCCTGAGCACTGAGCACCCAGCACGCTGAGTACTGAGCGCTGAGCACCCTGAGTACTGAGCACCGAGCACCCTGAGTACTGAGCACCCCGCACCCTGAGCACTGAGCAGCCAGCACCCTGAGCACTGAGCACCCAGCACCCCGAGCACTGAGCACCCAGCACCCTGAGTACTGAGCACCCAGCACCCTGAGAACTGAGCACTCAGCACCCTGAGTACTGAACACCGAGCACCCCGAGCACTGAGCACCCAGCACCCTGCGCACTGAGCACACTGAGGACTGAGCACCCAGCACCCTGAGCACTGAGCACCCAGCAACCCGAGCACTGAGCACCCAGCACCCTGAGTACAGAGCACCCTGAGTAATGAGCACCCAGCACCCCGAGCACTGAGCACCCAGCACCCTGAGTACTGAGCACCCTGAGTACTGAGCACCCATCACCCTGAGAACTGAGCACCCAGCACCATGAGTACTGAGCACCCAGCACCCTGAGCACTGAGCACCCAGCACCCTGAGTACTGAGCACCCAGCACCCTGAGTACTGAGTACCCAGCACCCTGTGTACTGAGCACCGAGCACCCCGAGTACTGAGCACCCAGCACCCTGAGCACTGAGCACCCAGCACCCTGAGTACTGAGCACCCAGAACCCTGAGTACTGAGCACCCAGCACCCCGAGCACTGAGCACCCTGTGTACTGAGCACCGAGGACCCCGAGTACTGAGCACCCAGCACCCTGAGCACTGAGCACCCAGCACCAAGAGTACTGAGCACCGAGCACCCCGAGCACTGAGCACACAGCACCCTGAGTAACGAGCACCCAGCACCCTGAGTACTGAGCACCCAGCACCCTGAGTACTGAGCACCCAGCACCCTGAGTACTGAGCACCCAGCACCCTGAGTACTGAGCACCGAGCACCCCGAGTACTGAGCACCCAGCACCCCGAGCACTGAGCACCCAGCACCACGAGCACTGAGCACCCTGAGTACGTTGCACCCATCACCTTGAGTACTGAGCACTAAGCACCCAGAGCGCTGAGCACCCAGCACCCCAAGCACGGAGCACCCAGGACCCCGAGGACTGAGTACTGAGCACCCAGCACCCTGAGTACTGAGCACCGAGCTCCCCGAGCACTGAGCACCCTGAGTACTTAGCACCCAGCACCCCGAGCACTGAGCACCCAGCACCCCGAGTACTGAGCACCCAGCACCCCGAGCACTGAGCACCCAGCACCCTGAGCACTGAGCACCCAGCACCCCAAGCACTGAGCACCCAGCACCCTGAGTACTGAGTACTGAGCACCCTGAGTACTGAGCACCCAGCACCCTGAGCACTGAGCACCCAGCACCCTGAGGACTGAGCACCGAGCACCCTGAGTACTGAGCACCCAGCACCCTGAGTACTGAGCACCCAGAAGCAAGAGTACTGAGCACCGAGCATCCTGAGCACTGAGCACCGAGCACCCCGAGCACTGAGCACCCAGCACCCTGAGTAATGAGCACCCAGCACCCTGAGTACTGAGCACCCAGCACCGTGAGTACTGAGCACCCAGCACCCTGAGTACTGAGCACCGAGCACCCCGAGCACTGAGCACCCAGCACCCCGAGAATGAGCACGCAGCACCCTGAGTACTGAGAACCGAGCACCCTGAGTACTGAGCACCCAGCACCCCGAGTACTGAGCAATCAGCACCCTGAGCACTGAGCACTCAGCACCCCGAGAATGAGCACCCAGCACCCTGAGTACTGAGCTCCGAGCACCCCGAGCACTGAGCACCCAGCATCCTGAGTACTGAGCACCCAGCACCAAGAGTACTGAGCACCGAGCACCCCGAGCACTGAGCACCCAGCACCCTGAGTAATGAGCACCCAGCACCCTGAGTACTGAGCACCCAGCACCGTGAGTACTGAGCACCCAGCACCCTGAGTACTGAGCACCCAGCACCCTGAGCACTGAGCACAAAGCACGCTGAGTACTGAGCACTGAGCACCCTGTGTACTGAGCACCAAGGACCCTGAGCACTGAGCACCCAGCACCCTGAGCACTGAGCACCCTGAGGACTGAGCACCGAGCACCCTGAGTACTGAGCACCCAGCATCCTGAGTAGTGAGCACCGATCACCCTGAGCACTGAGCACCCAGCAACCCAAGCACTGAGCACCCAGCACCCTGAGTACTGAGCACCCTGAGTACTGAGCACCCAGCACCCCGAGCACTGAGCACGCAGCACCCTGAGTACTGAGCACCCAGAGTACTGAGCACCCAGCACCCTGAGTACTGAGCACCCTGAGTACTGAGCACCCAGCACCCTGAGCACTGAGCACCCAGCACCCTGAGAACTGAGCACCCAGCACCCTGAGCACTGAGCACCCAGCACCCTGAGTACTGAGCACCCAGCACCCTGAGTACTTTGCACCCAGCACCCTGAGCACTGAGCACCCAGCACCCTGAGTACTGAGCACCGAGCACCCTGAGTACTGAGCACCCAGCACCCTGAGTACTGAGCACCCAGCACCCTGAGTACTGAGCACCGAGCACCCCGAGTACTGAGCACCCAGCACCCTGAGGACTGAGCACCCAGCACCCTGAGTACTGAGCACCCAGCACCCTGAGTACTGAGCACCCAGCACCCCGAGCACTGAGCACCCTGAGTACTGAGCACCCAGCACCCTGAGTACTGAGCACTAAGCACCCAGAGCGCTGAGCACCCAGCACCCCAAGCACGGAGCACCCAGGACCCCGAGCACTGAGTACTGAGCACCCAGCACCCTGATTACTGAGCACCGAGCTCCCCGAGCACTGAGCACCCTGAGTACTGAGCACCCAGCACCCCGATCACAGAGCACCCAGCACCCTCAGCACTGAGCACCCAGCACCCCGAGCACTGAGCACCCAGCACCCTGAGTACTGAGCACCCTGAAGACTGAGCACCGATCACCCTGAGCACTGAGCACCCAGCACCCTGAGTACTGAGCACCCAGCACCCTGAGTACTGAGCACCGAGCACCCCGAGCACTAAGCACCCAGCACCCTGAGCACTGAGCACCCAGCAACCTGAGTACTGAGCACCCAGCACCCTGAGTACTGAGCACCCAGCACCCTGAGCACTGAGCACCCAGCACCCTGAGTACTGAGCACCCAGCACCCTGAGTACTGAGCACCCAGCACCCTGAGTACTGAGCACCCAGCACCCTGAGCACAGAGCACCCAGCTCCCTGAGCACTGAGCACCCAGCACCCCGAGCACTGAGCACGCAGCACCCTGAGTACTGAGCACCCAGCACCCCGAGCCCTCAGCACCCAGCACCCTGAGTACTGAGCACCCTGAGTACTGAGCACCTAGCACCCCGAGCACTGAGCACCCAGCACCCTGAGCACTGAGCACCCTGCACCCTGAGTACTGAGCATCAAGCACCCTGAGTACTGAGCACACAGCACCCCGATCACAGAGCACCCAGCACCCTGAGTACTGAGCACCGAGCACCCTGAGTACTGAGCACCCAGCACCCCGAGCACTGAGCACCCAGCACCCTGAGTACTGAGCACCGAGCAGCCTGAGTACTGAGCACCCAGCACCCCGAGGACTGAGCACCCAGCACCCCGAGAACTGAGCACCCAGCACTGATCACCCAGCACCCTGAGTACTGAGCACCCAGCACCCTGAGTACTGAGCACCGAGCACCACGAGCATTGAGCACTGGGCACCCCGAGCACTGAGCACCCAGCACCCTGAGTAATGAGCACCCAGCACCCCGAGTACTGAGCACCCAGCACCTTGAGTACTGAGCACCCAGCACCCTGAGTACTGAGCACCCAGCACCCTGAGCACTGAGCACAAAGCACGCTGAGTACTGAGCACTGAGCACCCTGAGTACTGAGCACCAAGGACCATGAGCACTGAGCACCCAGCACGCTGAGTACTGAGCGCTGAGCACCCTGAGTACTGAGCACCGAGCACCCTGAGTACTGAGGACCCAGCACACCGAGCACTGAGCACCCAGCACCCTGAGCACTGAGCACCCAGCACCCCGAGTACTGAGCACCCAGCACCCTGAGTACTGAGCACCGAGCACCCCGAGCACTGAGCACCCAGCACCCCGAGAATGAGCACGCAGCACCCTGAGTACTGAGAACCGAGCACCCTGAGTACTGAGCACCCAGCACCCCGAGTACTGAGCAAACAGCACCCCGAGCACTGAGCACTCAGCACCCCGAGAATGAGCACCCAGCACCCTGAGTACTGAGCACCTAGCACCCTGAGTACTGAGCACCCAGCATCCCAAGCACTGAGCACCCTGAGTACTTTGCACCCAGCACCCTGAGTACTGAGCACTAAGCACCCAGAGCGCTGAGCACCCAGCACCCCAAGCACGGAGCACCCAGGACACCGAGCACTGAGTACTGAGCACCCAGCACCCTGAGGACTGAGCACCGAGCTACCCGAGCACTGAGCACCCTGAGTACTTAGCACCCAGCACCCCGAGCACTGAGCACCCAGCACCCCGAGTACTGAGCACCCAGCACCCTGAGTACTGAGCACCCAGCACGGTGAGTACTGAGCGCTGAGCACCCTGAGTACTGAGCACCGAGCACCCTGAGTACTGAGCACCCAGCACCCTGAGCACTGAGCAGCCAGCACCCTGAGCACTGAGCACCCAGCACACCGAGCACTGAGCACCCAGCACCCTGAGTACTGAGCACCCAGCACCCTGAGTACTGAGCACTCAGCACCCTGAGTACTGAGCACCGAGCACCCCGAACACTGAGCACCCAGCACCCTGAGCACTGAGCACCCTGAGGACTGAGCACCCAGCACGCTGAGTACTGAGCACCCAGCATCCTGAGTACTGAGCACCGATCACCCTGAGTACTGACCACCCAGCACCCCGAGCACTGAGCACCCAGGACCCTGAGTACTGAGCACCCTGAGTACTGAGCACCCAGTACCCTGAGTACTGAGTACCCTGAGTACTGAGCACCCAGCACCCTGAGCACTGAGCACCCAGCACCCTGAGTACTGAGCACCCAGCACCCTGAGCACTGAGCACCCAGCACCCTGAGTACTGAGCACCCAGCACCCTGAGAACTTAGCACCCAGCACCCTGAGCACTGAGCACCCAGCAGCCTGAGTACTGAGCACCGAGCACCCTGAGTACTGAGCACCCAGCACCCTGAGTACTGAGCACCCAGCACCCTGAGTACTGAGCACCGAGCACCCCGAGTACTGAGCACCCAGCACCCTGAGCACTGAGCACCCAGCACCCTGAGTACTGAGCACCCAGCACCCTGAGTACTGAGCACGCAGCACCCCGAGCACTGAGCACCCTGTGTACTGAGCACTAAGCACCCAGAGCGCTGAGCACCCAGCACCCCAAGCACGGAGCACCCAGGACCCCGAGCACTGAGTACTGAGCACCCAGCACCCTGAGTACTGAGCACCGAGCTCCCCGAGCACTGAGCACCCTGAGTAATGAGCACCCAGCACCCCGATCACAGAGCACCCAGCACACTCAGCACTGAGGACCCAGCACCCCGAGCACAGAGCACCGAGCACCCTGAGTACTGAGCACCCTGAGGACTGAGCACCGATCACCCTGAACACTGAGCACCCAGCAACCTGAGTACTGAGCACACACCACCCTGAGTACTGAGCACCGAGCACTCCGAGCACTGAGCACCCAGCACCCTGAGCACTGAGCACCCAGCACCCTGAGTACTGAGCACCGAGCATCCTGAGCACTGAGCACCGAGCACCCCGAGCACTGAGCACCCAGCAGCCTGAGTACTGAGCACCCAGCACCAAGAGTACTGAGCATCGAGCACCCCGAGCACTGAGCACCCAGCACCCTGAATAATGAGCACCCAGCACCCCGAGTACTGAGCACCCAGCACCGTGAGTACTGAGCACCCAGCACCCTGAGTACTGAGCACCCAGCACCCTGAGCACTGAGCACAAAGCACGCTGAGTACTGAGCACTGAGCACCCTGAGTACTGAGCACCAAGGACCCTGAGCACTGAGCACCCAGCACCCCGAGCACTGAGCACCCAGCACCCTGAGCACTGAGCACCCAGCACCCCGAGTACTGAGCACCCAGCACCCTGAGTACTGAGCACCGAGCACCCCGAGCACTGAGCACCCAGCACCCCGAGCACTGAGCACCCAGCACCCCGAGAATGAGCACCCAGCACCCTGAGTACTGAGAAACGAGCACCCTAAGTACTGAGCACCCAGCACCCTGAGCACTGAGCACCCAGCACCCCGAGTACTGAGCAAACAGCACCCCGAGCACTGAGCACCCAGCACCCCGAGAATGAGCACCCAGCACCCTGAGTACTGAGCACCCAGCACCCTGAGTACGGAGCACCCAGCACCCCGAGCACTGAGCACCCTGAGTACTTTGCACCCAGCACCCTGAGTACTGAGCACCCAGCACCCTGAGTACTGAGCACCCAGCACCCTGAGTACTGAGCACCGAGCACCCCGAGTACTGTGCACACAGCACCCTGAGCACTGAGCACCCAGCACCCCGAGCACTGAGCACGCAGCACCCTGAGTACTGAGCACCCAGCACACCGAGCACTGAGCACCCAGCACCCTGAGCACTGAGCACCCAGCACCCTGAGCACTGAGCACCCAGCACCCTGAGTACTGAGCACCCAACGTACTGAGCATCGAGCACCACGAGCACTGAGCAACCAGCACCCTAAGTACTGAGCACCCAGCACCCCGAGCACTGAGCACCCAGCACCCTGAGTACTGAGCACCGAGCACCTTGAGTACTGAGCATCCAGCACCCCGAGCACTGATCATCCAGCACCCCGAGCACTGAGCACCCAGCACTGAGCACCCAGCACCCTGAGTACTGAGCACCCAGCACCCTGAGTACTGAGCACCGAGCACCCCGAGCATTGAGCACCGGGCACCCCGAGCACTGAGCACCCAGCACCCTGAGTACTGAGCACCCAGCACCCAGAGTACTGAGCACTGAGAACCCTGAGCACTGAGCACCCAGCACCCTGAGTAATGAGCACCCAGCACCCCGAGTACTGAGCACCCAGCTCCGTGAGTACTGAGCAACCAGCACCCCGAGCACTGAGCACCCAGCACCCTGAGTAATGAGCACCCAGCACCCTGAGTACTGAGCACTGAGCACCCTGAGCACTGAGCACCCAGCACCCTGAGTACTGAGCACCCAGCACCCTGAGCACTGAGCACCCAGCACCCCAAGCACTGAGCACCCAGCACCCTGAGTACTGAGTACTGAGCACCCTGAGTACTGAGCACCCAGCACTCTGAGCACTGAGCACCCAGCACCCTGAGTAATGAGCACCGAGCACCCTGAGCACTGAGCACCCAGCACCCTGAGTACTGAGTACCCAGCACCAAGAGTACTGAGCACCGAGCACCCCGAGCACTGAGCACCCAGCACCCTGAGTAATGAGCACCCAGCACCCCGAGCACTGAGCACCCAGCACCAAGAGTACTGAGCACTGAGCACCCTGAGTACTGAGCACTAAGCACCCTGAGCGCTGAGCACCCAGCACCCCAAGCATGGAGCACCCAGGACCCCGAGCACTGAGTACTGAGCACCCAGCACCCTGAGTACTGAGCAACGAGCTCCCCGAGCACTGAGCACCCTGAGTACTGAGTACCCAGCAGCCCGATCACAGAGCACCCAGCACACTCAGCACTGAGCACCCAGCACCCCGAGCACTGAGCACCCAGCACCCTGAGTACTGAGCACCCTGAGGACTGTGCACCGATCACCCTGAGCACAGAGCACCCAGCACCCTGAGTACTGAGCACCCAGCACCCTGAGTACTGAGCACCGAGCACTCCGAGCACTGAGCACCCAGCACCCTGAGCACTGAGCACCCAGCAACCTGAGTACTGAGCACCCAGCACCCTGAGCACTGAGGACCCAGCACCCTGAGTACTGAGCACCCAGCACCCTGAGTACTGAGCACCCAGCACCCTGAGTACTGAGCACCCAGCACCCTGAGTACTGAGCACCCAGCACCCTGAGTACTGAGCACCCAGCACCCCGAGCACTGAGCACCCAGCACCCTGAGCACTGAGCACCCAGCACCAAGAGTACTGAGCACCGAGCACCCCGAGCACTGAGCACCCAGCACCCTGAGTAACGAGCACCCAGCTCCCCGAGTACTGAGCACCCAGCACCGTGAGTACTGAGCACCCAGCACCCTGAGTACTGAGCACCCAGCACCCTGAGCACTGAGCACAAAGCACGCTGAGAACTGAGCACTGAGCATCCTGAGTACTGAGCACCAAGGACCCTGAGCACTGAGCACCCAGCACGCTGAGTACTGAGCGCTGAGCACCCTGAGTACTGAGCACCGAGCACCCTGAGTACTGAGCACCCCGCACCCTGAGCACTGAGCAGCCAGCACCCTGAGCACTGAGCACCCAGCACCCCGAGCACTGAGCACCCAGCACCCTGAGTACTGAGCACCCAGCACCCTGAGTACTGAGCACCCAGCACCCTGAGTACTGAGCACCGAGCACCCCGAGCACTGAGCACCCAGCACCCTGAGCACTGAGCACCCTGAGGACTGAGCACCCAGCACCCTGAGTACTGAGCACCCAGCATCCTGAGTACTGAGCACCGATCACCCTGAGCACTGAGCAACCAGCAACCCGAGCACTGAGCACACAGCACCCTGAGTACTGAGCACCCTGAGTACTGAGCACCCAGCAACCAGAGCACTGAGCACCCAGCACCCTGAGTACTGAGCACCCTGAGTACTGAGCACCCATCACCCTGAGCACTGAGCACCCAGCACCCTGAGTACTGAGCACCCAGCACCCTGAGCACTGAGCACCCAGCACCCTGACTACTGAGCACCCAGCACCCTGAGTACTGAGCACCCAGCACCCTGTGTACTGAGCACCGAGCAACCCGAGTACTGAGCACCCAGCACCCTGAGCACTGAGCACCCAGCACCCTGAGTACTGAGCACCCAGAACCCTGAGTACTGAGCACCCAGCACCCCGAGCACTGAGCACCCTGAGTACTGAGCACTAAGCACCCTGAGCGCTGAGCACCCAGCACCCCAAGCACGGAGCACCCAGGACCCCGAGCACTGAGTACTGAGCACCCAGCACCCTGAGTACTGAGCACCGAGCTCCCCGAGCACTGAGCACCCTGAGTACTGAGCACCCAGCACCCCGATCACAGAGCACACAGCACCCTCAGCACTGAGCACACTGAGGACTGAGCACCGATCACCCTGAGCACTGAGCACCCAGCACCCTGAGTACTGATCACCCAGCACCCTGAGTACTGAGCACCGAGCACTCCGAGCACTGAGCACCCAGAAAACTGAGCACTGAGCACCCAGCACCCTGAGTACTGAGCACCCAGCACCCGGAGCACTGAGCACCCAGCACCCTGAGTACTGAGCACCCAGCACCCTGAGTACTGAGCACCCAGCAGCCTGAGTACTGAGCACCCAGCACCCTGAGTACTGAGCACCCAGCACCCTGAGTACTGAGCACCGAGCACCCCGAGTACTGAGCACCCAGCACCCCGAGCACTGAGCACCCAGCACCACGAGCACTGAGCACCCTGAGTACGTTGCACCCATCACCTTGAGTACTGAGCACTAAGCACCCAGAGCGCTGAGCACCCAGCACCCCAAGCACGGAGCACCCAGGACCCCGAGGACTGAGTACTGAGCACCCAGCACCCTGAGTACTGAGCACCGAGCTACCCGAGCACTGAGCACCCTGAGTACTTAGCACCCAGCACCCCGAGCACTGAGCACCCAGCACCCCGAGTACTGAGCACCCAGCACCCCGAGCACTGAGCACCCAGCACCCTGAGCACTGAGCACCCAGCACCCCAAGCACTGAGCACCCAGCACCCTGAGTACTGAGTACTGAGCACCCTGAGTACTGAGCACCCAGCACCCTGAGCACTGAGCACCCAGCACCCTGAGGACTGAGCACCGAGCACCCTGAGTACTGAGCACCCAGCACCCTGAGTACTGAGCACCCAGCAGCAAGAGTACTGAGCACCGAGCATCCTGAGCACTGAGCACCGAGCACCCCGAGCACTGAGCACCCAGCACCCTGAGTAATGAGCACCCAGCACCCTGAGTACTGAGCACCCAGCACCGTGAGTACTGAGCACCCAGCACCCTGAGTACTGAGCACCGAGCACCCCGAGCACTGAGCACCCAGCACCCCGAGAATGAGCACGCAGCACCCTGAGTACTGAGAACCGAGCACCCTGAGTACTGAGCAACCAGCACCCCGAGTACTGAGCAATCAGCACCCTGAGCACTGAGCACTCAGCACCCCGAGAATGAGCACCCAGCACCCTGAGTACTGAGCTCCGAGCACCCCGAGCACTGAGCACCCAGCATCCTGAGTACTGAGCACCCAGCACCAAGAGTACTGAGCACCGAGCACCCCGAGCACTGAGCACCCAGCACCCTGAGTAATGAGCACCCAGCACCCTGAGTACTGAGCACCCAGCACCGTGAGTACTGAGCACCCAGCACCCTGAGTACTGAGCACCCAGCACCCTGAGCACTGAGCACAAAGCACGCTGAGTACTGAGCACTGAGCACCCTGTGTACTGAGCACCAAGGACCCTGAGCACTGAGCACCCAGCACGCTGAGTACTGAGCGCTGAGCACCCTGAGTACTGAGCACCGAGCACCCTGTGTACTGAGCACCCAGCACCCTGGCACTGAGCAGCCAGCATCCTGAGCACTGAGCACCCAGCACCCCGAGCACTGAGCACACAGCACCCTGAGTACTGAGCACCCAGCACCCTGAGTACTGAGCACTCAGCACCCTGAGTACTGAGCACCGAGCACCCCGAACACTGAGCACCCAGCACCCTGAGCACTGAGCACCCTGAGGACTGAGCACCCAGCACGCTGAGTACTGAGCACCCAGCATCCTGAGTACTGAGCACCGATCACCCTGAGCACTGAGAACCCAGCAACCCGAGCACTGAGCACCCAGCACCCTGAGTACTTAGCACCCTGAGTACTGACCACCCAGCACCCCGAGCACTGAGCACCCAGGACCCTGAGTACTGAGCACCCTGAGTACTGAGCACCCAGCACCCTGAGTACTGAGCACCCTGAGTACTGAGCACCCAGCACCCTGAGCACTGAGCACCCAGCACCCTGAGTACTGAGCACCCAGCACCCTGAGCACTGAGCACCCAGCACCCTGAGTACTGAGCACCCAGCACCCTGAGAAGTTAGCACCCAGCACCCTGAGCACTGAGCACCCAGCACCCTGAGTACTGAGCACCGAGCACCCTGAGTACTGAGCACCCAGCACCCTGAGTACTGAGCACCCAGCACCCTGAGTACTGAGCACCGAGCACCCCGAGTACTGAGCACCCAGCACCCTGAGCACTGAGCACCCAGCACCCTGAGTACTGAGCACCCAGCACCCTGAGTACTGAGCACGCAGCACCCCGAGCACTGAGCACCCTGAGTACTGAGCACTAAGCACCCAGAGCGCTGAGCACCCAGCACCCCAAGCACGGAGCACCCAGGACCCCGAGCAATGAGTACTGAGCACCCAGCACCCTGAGTACTGAGCACCGAGCTCCCTGAGCACTGAGCACCCTGAGTACTGAGCACCCAGCACCCCGATCACAGAGCACCCAGCACACTCAGCACTGAGGACCCAGCACCCCGAGCACTGAGCACCGAGCACCCTGAGTACTGAGCACCCTGAGGACTAAGCACCGATCACCCTGAACACTGACCACCCAGCAACCTGAGTACTGAGCACCCAGCACCCTGAGTACTGAGCACCGAGCACTCAGAGCACTGAGCACCCAGCACCCTGAGCACTGTGCACCCAGCACCCTGAGTACTGAGCACCCAGCACCCTGAGTACTGAGCACCCAGCACCCTGAGTACTGAGCTCCCAGCACCAAGAGTACTGAGCACCGAGCATCCTGAGCACTGAGCAC
This sequence comes from Microtus oregoni, assembly GCF_018167655.1. Classification (NCBI taxonomy): domain Eukaryota; kingdom Metazoa; phylum Chordata; class Mammalia; order Rodentia; family Cricetidae; genus Microtus; species Microtus oregoni. The sequence continues at coordinate 6,488,837 of NW_024544151.1, read as the reverse complement.
CGAGCACCCCGAGCACTGAGCACCCAGCAGCCTGAGTACTGAGCACCCAGCACCAAGAGTACTGAGCATCGAGCACCCCGAGCACTGAGCACCCAGCACCCTGAGTAATGAGCAACCAGCACCCCGAGTACTGAGCACCCAGCACCGTGAGTACTGAGCACCCAGCACCCTGAGTACTGAGCACCCAGCACCCTGAGCACTGAGCACAAAGCACGCTGAGTACTGAGCACTGAGCACCCTGAGTACTGAGCACCAAGGACCCTGAGCACTGAGCACCCAGCACGCTGAGTACTGAGCGCTGAGCAACCTGAGTACTGAGCACCGAGCACCCTGAGTACTGAGCACCCAGCACCCTGAGCACTGAGCAGCCAGCACCCTGAGCACTGAGCACCCAGCACCCCGAGCACTGAGCACCCAGCACCCTGAGTACTGAGCACCGAGCAACCCGAGCACTGAGCACCCAGCACCCCGAGCACTGAGCACCCAGCACCCTGAGAACTTAGCACCCAGCACCCTGAGCACTGAGCACCCAGCACCCTGAGTACTGAGCACCAAGCACACTGAGTACTGAGCACACAGCACCCTGAGTACTGAGCACCCAGCACCCTGAGTACTGAGCACCGAGCACCCCGAGTACTGAGCACCCAGCACCCTGAGCCCTGAGCACCCAGCACCCTGAGTACTGAGCACCCAGCACCCTGAGTACTGAGCACGCAGCACCTCGAGCACTGAGCACCCTGAGTACTGAGCACTAAACACCCAGAGCGCTGAGAACCCAGCACCCCAAGCACGGATCACCCAGGACCCCGAGCACTGAGTACTGAGCACCCAGCACCCTGAGTACTGAGCACCGAGCTCCCCGAGCACTGAGCACCCTGAGTACTGAGCACCCAGCACCCCGATCACAGAGCACCCAGCACACTCAGCACTGAGGACCCAGCACCCCGAGCACTGAGCACCGAGCACCCTGAGTACTGAGCACCCTGAGGACTGAGCACCGATCACCCTGAACACTGAGCACCCAGCACCCTGAGTACTGAGCACCCAGCACCCTGAGTACTGAGCACCGAGCACTCCGAGCATTGAGCACCCAGCACCCTGAGCACTGAGCACCCAGCACCCTGAGTACTGAGCACCCAGCACCCTGAGTACTGAGTACCCAGCACCCTGAGTACTGAGCACCCAGCTCCAAGAGTACTGAGCACCGAGCACCCTGAGTAATGAGCACCCAGCACCCCGAGTACTGAGCACCCAGCACCGTGAGTACTGAGCACCCAGCACCCTGAGTACTGAGCACCCAGCACCCTGAGCACTGAGCAAAAAGCACGCTGAGTACTGAGCACTGAGCACCCTGAGTACTGAGCACCAAGGACCCTGAGCACTGAGCACCCAGCACGCTGAGTACTGAGCGCTGAGCACCCTGAGTACTGAGCACCGAGCACCCTGAGTACTGAGCACCCAGCACCCTGAGCACTGAGCAGCCAGCACCCTGAGCACTGAGCACCCAGCACCCCGAGCACTGAGCACCCAGCACCCTGAGCACTGAGCACCCAGCACCCCGAGTACTGAGCACCCCGCACCCTGAGTACTGAGCACAGAGCACCCCGAGCACTGAGCACCCAGCACCATGAGCACTGAGCACCCAGCACCCCGAGAATGAGCACCCAGCACCCTGAGTACTGAGAACCGAGCACCCTGAGTACTGAGCACCCAGCACCCTGAGCACTGAGCACCCAGCACCCTGAGTACTGAGCAAACAGCACCCCGAGCACTGAGCACCCAGCACCCCGAGAATGAGCACCCAGCACCCTGAGTACTGAGCACCCAGCACCCTGAGTACTGAGCACCCAGCACCCCGAGCACTGAGCACCCTGAGTACTTTGCACCCAGCACCCTGAGTACTGAGCACTAAGCACACCGAGCGCTGAGCACCCAGCACCCCAAGCACGGAGCACCCAGGACCCCGAGCACTGAGTACTGAGCACCCAGCACCCTGAGTACTGAGCACCGAGCTCCCCGAGCAATGAGCACCCTAAGAACTGAGCACCCAGCACCCCGATCACAGAGCACCCAGCACCCTCAGCACTGAGCACCCAGCACCCCGAGCACTGAGCACTCAGCACCCTGAGTACTGAGCACCCTGAGGACTGAGCACCGATCACCCTGAGCACTGAGCACCCAGCACCCTGTGTACTGAGCACCCAGCACCCTGAGTACTGAGCACTGAGCACCCCGAGTACTGAGCACCCAGCACCCTGAGCACTGAGCACCCAGCACCCTGAGTAATGAGCACCCTGAGTACTGAGCACCTAGCACCCCGAGCACTGAGCACCCAGCACCCTGAGCACTGAGCACCCTGAGTACTGAGCACCTAGCACCCCGAGCACTGAGCACCCAGCACCCTGAGCACTGAGCACCCTGCAACCTGAGTACTGAGCATCAAGCACCCTGAGCACTGATCACCCAGCAGCCTGAGCACTGAGCACCCAGCACCCTGAGCACTGAGCACCCAGCACCCTGAGTACTGAGCACCCAACGTACTGAGCATCGAGCACCCCGAGCACTGAGCACCCAGCACCCTGAGTACTGAGCACCCAGCACCCCGAGCACTGAGCACCCAGCACCCCGAGAATGATCACCCAGCACCCTGAGTACTGAGCACCCTGAGTACTGAGCACCTAGCACCCCGAGCACTGAGCACCCAGCACCCTGAGCACTGAGCACCCAGCACCCTGAGTACTGAGCACCCAGCACCCCGAGCCCTGAGCACCCAGCACCCTGAGTACTGAGCACCCTGAGTACTGAGCACCTAGCACCCCGAGCACTGAGCACCCAGCACCCTGAGCACTGAGCACCCTGCAACCTGAGTACTGAGCATCAAGCACCCTGAGCACTGATCACCCAGCAGCCTGAGCACTGAGCACCCAGCACCCTGAGCACTGAGCACCCAGCACCCTGAGTACTGAGCACCCAACGTACTGAGCATCGAGCACCCCGAGCACTGAGCACCCAGCACCCTGAGTACTGAGCACCCAGCACCCCGAGCACTGAGCACCCAGCACCCTGAGTACTGAGCACTGAGCACCCTGAGTACTGAGCACCCAGCACCCTGAGTACTGAGCACTGAGCACCCCGAGTACTGAGCACCCAGCACCCTGAGTACTGAGCACCGAGCAACCCGAGCACTGAGCACCCAGCACCCCGAGCACTGAGCACCCAGCACCCCGAGAATGAGCACCCAGCACCCTGAGTACTGAGCACCCAGCACCCTGAGCACTGAGCACCCAGCACCCTGAGTACTGAGCACCCAGCACCCTGAGAACTTAGCACCCAGCACCCTGAGCACTGAGCACCCAGCACCCTGAGTACTGAGCACCGAGCACCCTGAGTACTGAGCACCCAGCACCCTGAGTACTGAGCACCCAGCACCCTGAGTACTGAGCACCGAGCACCCTGAGCACTGAGCACCCAGCACCCTGAGTACTGAGCACCCAGCACCCTGAGTACTGAGCACGCAGCACCCCGAGCACGGAGCACCCTGAGTACTGAGCACTAAACACCCAGAGCGCTGAGCACCCAGCACCCCAAGCACGGAGCACCCAGGACCCCGAGCACTGAGTACTGAGCACCCAGCACCCTGAGTACTGAGCACCGAGCTCCCCAAGCACTGAGCACCCTGAGTACTGAGCACCCAGCACCCCGATCACAGAGCACCCAGCACACTCAGCACTGATTACCCAGCACCCCGAGCACTGAGCACCGAGCACCCTGAGTACTGAGCACCCTGAGGACTGAGCACCGATCACCCTGAACACTGAGCACCCAGCACCCTGAGTACTGAGCACCCAGCACCCTGAGTACTGAGCACTGAGCACTCCGAGCATTGAGCACCCAGCACCCTGAGCACTGAGCACCCAGCACCCTGAGTACTGAGCACCCAGCACCCTGAGTACTGAGCACCCAGCACCCTGAGTACTGAGCACCCAGCACCAAGAGTACTGAGCACCGAGCACCCTGAGTAATGAGCACCCAGCACCCCGAGTACTGAGCACCCAGCACCGTGAGTACTGAGCACCCAGCACCCTGAGTACTGAGCACCGAGCTCCCCGAGCACTGAGCACCCTGAGTACTGAGTACCCAGCACCCCGATCACAGAGCACCCAGCACACTCAGCACTGAGCACCCAGCACCCCGAGCACTGAGCACCCAGCACCCTGAGTACTGAGCACCCTGAGGACTGAGCACCGATCACCCTGAGCACTGAGCACCCAGCACCCTGAGTACTGAGCACCCAGCACCCTGAGTACTGAGCACTGAGCACTCCGAGCACTGAACACCCAGCACCCTGAGCACTGAGCACCCAGCACCCTGAGTACTGAGCACCCAGCACCCTGAGTACTGAGCACCGAGCACCCTGAGTACTGAGCACCCAGCACCCTGAGTACTGAGCACCCAGCACCCTGAGTACTGAGCACCGAGCACCCCGAGTACTGAGCACCAAGCACCCTGAGCACTGAGCACCCAGTACCCTGAGTACTGAGCACCCAGCACCCTGAGTACTGAGCACGCAGCACCCCGAGCACTGAGCACCCTGAGTACTGAGCACCCAGCACCCTGAGTACTGAGCACCCAGCACCCTGAGTACTGAACACCGAGCTCCCCGAGCACTGAGCACCCTGAGTACTGAGCACCCAGCACCCCGATCACAGAGCACCCAGCACACTCAGCACTGAGGACCCAGCACCCCGAGCACTGAGCACCGAGCACCCTGAGTACTGAGCACCCTGAGGACTGAGCACCGATCACCCTGAACACTGAGCACCCAGCACCCTGAGTACTGAGCACCCAGCACCCTGAGTACTGAGCACCGAGCACTCCGAGCATTGAGCACCCAGCACCCTGAGCACTGAGCACCCAGCACCCTGAGTACTGAGCACCCAGCACCCTGAGTACTGAGCACCCAGCACCCTGAGTACTGAGCACCCAGCACCAAGAGTTCTGAGCACCGAGCACCCTGAGTAATGAGCACCCAGCACCCCGAGTACTGAGCACCCAGCACCGTGAGTACTGAGCACCCAGCACCCTGAGTACTGAGCACCGAGCTCCCTGAGCAATGAGCACCCTGAGTACTGAGTACCCAGCACCCCGATCACAGAGCACCCAGCACACTCAGCACTGAGCACCCAGCACCCCGAGCACTGAGCACCCAGCACCCTGAGTACTGAGCACCCTGAGGACTGAGCACCGATCACCCTGAGCACTGAGCACCCAGCACCCTGAGTACTGAGCACCCAGCACCCTGAGTACTGAGCACCGAGCACTCCGAGCACTGAACACCCAGCACCCTGAGCACTGAGCACCCAGCACCCTGAGTACTGAGCACCCAGCACCCTGAGTACTGAGCACCCAGCACCCTGAGTACTGAGCACCGAGCTCCCCGAGCACTAAGCACCCAGAGCGCTGAGCACCCAGCACCCCAAGCACGGAGCACCCAGGACCCCGAGCACTGAGTACTGAGCACCCAGCACCCTGAGTACTGAGCACCGAGCTCCCCGAGCACTGAGCACCCTGAGTACTTAGCACCCAGCACCCCGAGCACTGAGCAGCCAGCACCCCGAGTACTGAGCACCCAGCACCCCGAGCACTGAGCACCCAGCACCCTGAGCACTGAGCACCCAGCACCCCAAGCACTGAGCACCCAGCACCCCGAGCACTGAGCACCCAGCACCCCGAGTACTGAGCACCCAGCACCCCGAGCACTGAGCACCCAGCACCCTGAGCACTGAGCACCCAGCACCCCAAGCACTGAGCACCCAGCACCCTGAGTACTGAGTACTGAGCACCCTGAGTACTGAGCACCCAGCACCCTGAGCACTGAGCACCCAGCACCCTGAGTACTGAGCACCGAGCACCCTGAGTACTGAGCACACAGCACCCTGAGTACTGAGCACCCAGCAGCAAGAGTACTGAGCACCGAGCATCCTGAGCACTGAGCACCGAGCACCCCGAGCACTGAGCACCCAGCATCCAGAGTACTGAGCACCCAGCCCCAAGAGTACTGAGCACCGAGCACCCCGAGCACTGAGCACCCAGCACCCTGAGCACTGAGCACCCAGCATCCAGAGTACTGAGCACCCAGCCCCAAGAGTACTGAGCACCGAGCACCCTGAGTACTGAGCACCCAGCACCCTGAGCACTGAGCAGCCAGCACCCTGAGCACTGAGCACCCAGGACCCCGAGCACTGAGCACCCAGCACCCTGAGTACTGAGCACCCAGCACCCTGAGTACTGAGCACTCATCACCCTGAGTACTGAGCACCGAGCACCCCGAACACTGAGCACCCAGCACCCTGAGCACTGAGCACCCTGAGGACTGAGCACCCAGCACGCTGAGTACTGAGCACCCAGCATCCTGAGTAATGAGCACCGATCACCCTGAGCACTGAGCACCGAGCAACCCGAGCACTGAGCACCCAGCACCCTGAGTACTTAGCACCCTGAGTACTGACCACCCAGCACCCCGAGCACTGAGCACCCTGGACCCTGAGTACTGAGCACCCTGAGTACTGAGCACCCAGCACCCTGAGTACTGAGCACCCTGAGTACTGAGCACCCAGCACCCTGAGCACTGAGCACCCAGCACCCTGAGTACTGAGCACCCAGCACCCTGAGCACTGAGCACCCAGCACCCTGAGTACTGAGCACCCAGAACACTGAGAACTTACCACCCAGCACCCTGAGCACTGAGCACCCAGCACCCTGAGTACTGAGCACCGAGCACCCTGAGTACTGAGCACCCAGCACCCCGAGTACTGAGCACCCAGCACCCTGAGTACTGAGCACCGAGCACCCCGAGTACTGAGCACCAAGCACCCTGAGCACTGAGCACCCAGCACCCCGAGTACTGAGCACCCAGCACCCTGAGTACTGAGCACCGAGCACCCCGAGCACTGAGCACCCAGCACCCCGAGCACTGAGCACCCAGCACCCCGAGAATGAGCAACCAGCACCCTGAGTACTGAGAACCGAGCACCCTGAGTACTGAGCACCCAGCACCCTGAGCACTGAGCAACCAGCACCCCGAGTACTGAGCAAACAGCACCCCGAGCACAGAGCACCCAGCACCCCAAGAATGAGCACCCAGCACCCTGAGTACTGAGCACCCAGCACCCTGAGTACTGAGCACCCAGCACCCCGAGCACTGAGCACCCTGAGTACTTTGCACCCAGCACCCTGAGTACTGAGCACTAAGCACACAGAGCGCTGAGCACCCAGCACCCCAAGCACGGAGCACCCAGGGCCCCGAGCACTGAGAACTGAGCACCCAGCACCCTGAGTACTGAGCACCGAGCTCCCCGAGCCCTGAGCACCCTGAGTACTGAGCACCCAGCACCCCGATCACAGAGCATCCAGCACCCTCAGCACTGAGCACGCAGCACCCCGAGCACTGAGCACCCCGCACCCTGAGTACTGAGCACACTGAGGACTGAGCACCGATCACCCTGAGCACTGAGCACCCAGCACCCTGAGTACTGAGCACCCAGCACCCTGAGTACTGAGCACCGAGCACCCCGAGTACTGAGAACCCAGCACCCTGAGCACTGAGCACCCAGCACCCCGAGCACTGAGCACGCAGCACCCTGAGTACTGAGCACCCATCACCCCGAGCACTGAGCACCCAGCACCCTGAGTACTGAGCACCCTGAGTACTGAGCACCTTGCACCCCGAGCACTGAGCACCCAGCTCCCTGAGCACTGAGCACCCTGCACCCTGAGTACTGAGCATCAAGCACCCTGAGCACTGAGCACCCAGCACCCTGAGCACTGAGCACCCAGCACCCTGAGCACTGAGCACCCAACACCCTGAGTACTGAGCACCCAACGTACTGAGCATCGAGCACCCCGAGCACTGAGCACCCAGCACCCTGAGTACTGAGCACCCAGCACCCCGAGCACTGAGCACCCAGCACCCTGAGTACTGAGCACCGAGCACCCTGAGTACTGAGCACCCAGCACCCCGAGCACTGAGCATCCAGCACCCCTAGCACTGAGCACCCAGCACTGAGCACCCAGCACCCTGAGTACTGAGCACCCAGCACCCTGAGTACTGAGCACCGAGCACCCCGAGCATTGAGCACCGGGCACCCCGAGCACTGAGCACCCAGCACCCTGAGTACTGAGCACCCAGCACCCTGAGTACTGAGCACTGAGCACACTGAGCACTGAGCACCCCGCACCCTGAGTACTGAGCACCCAGCACCGTGAGTACTGAGCAACCAGCACCCCGAGCACTGAGCACCCAGCACCCTGAGTAATGAGCACCCAGCACCCTGAGTACTGAGCACTGAGCACCCTGAGCACTGAGCACCCAGCACCCTGAGTACTGAGCACCCAGCACCCTGAGGACTGAGCACCCAGCACCCCAAGCACTGAGCACCCAGCACCCTGAGTACTGAGTACTGAGCACCCTGAGTACTGAGCACCCAGCACCCTGAGCACTGAGCACCCAGCACCCTGAGTACTGAGCACCGAGCACCCTGAGCACTGAGCACCCAGCACCCTGAGTACTGAGCACCCAGCACCAAGAGTACTGAGCACCGAGCACCCCGAGCACTGAGCACCCAGCACCCTGAGTAATGAGCACCCAGCACCCCGAGCACTGAGCACCCAGCACCAAGAGTACTGAGCACTGAGCACCCTGAGTACTGAGCACTAAGCACCCTGAGCACTGAGCACCCAGCACCCCAAGCACGGAGCACCCAGGACCCCGAGCACTGAGTACTGAGCACCCAGCACCCTGAGTACTGAGCACCGAGCTCCCCGAGCACTGAGCACCCTGAGTACTGAGTACCCAGCACCCCGATCACAGAGCACCCAGCACACTCAGCACTGAGCACCCAGCACCCCGAGCACTGAGCACCCAGCACCCTGAGTACTGAGCACCCTGAGGACTGAGCACCGATCACCCTGAGCACTGAGCACCCAGCACCCTGAGTACTGAGCACCCAGCACCCTGAGTACTGAGCACCGAGCACTCCGAGCACTGAGCACCCAGCACCCTGAGCACTGAGCACCCAGCACCCTGAGTAATGAGTACCAAGCACCCTGAGCACTGAGCACCCAGCACCCTGAGTACTGAGCACCCAGCACCCTGAGCACTGAGCACAAAGCACGCTGAGAACTGAGCACTGAGCACCCTGAGTACTGAGCACCAAGGACCCTGAGCACTGAGCACCCAGCATGCTGAGTACGGAGCGCTGAGCACCCTGATTACTGAGCACCGAGCACCCTGAGTACTGAGCACCCCGCACCCTGAGCACTGAGCAGCCAGCACCCTGAGCACTGAGCACCCAGCACCCCGAGCACTGAGCACCCAGCACCCTGAGTACTGAGCACCCAGCACCCTGAGTACTGAGCACTCAGCACCCTGAGTACTGAGCACCGAGTACCCCGAGCACTGAGCACCCAGCACCCTGAGCACTGAGCACCCTGAGGACTGAGCACCCAGCACCCTGAGTACTGAGCACCCAGCATCCTGAGTACTGAGCACCGATCACCCTGAGCACTGAGCACCCAGCAACCCGAGCACTGAGCACCCAGCACCCTGAGTACTGAGCACCCTGAGTACTGAGCACCCAGCACCCCGAGCACTGAGCACCCAGCACCCTGAGTACTGAGCACCCTGAGTACTGAGCACCCATCACCCTGAGCACTGAGCACCCAGCACCCTGAGTACTGAGCACCCAGCACCCTGAGCACTGAGCACCCAGCACCCTGAGTACTGAGCACCAGCACCCTGAGTACTTAGCACCCAGCACCCTGAGCACTGAGCACCCAGCTCCCTGAGTACTGAGCACCGATCACCCTGAGCACTGAGCACCCAGCAACCCGAGCACTGAGCACCCAGCACCCTGAGTACTGAGCACCCTGAGTACTGAGCACCCAGCACCCCGAGCACTGAGCACCCAGCACCCTGAGTACTGAGCACCCTGAGTACTGAGCACCCATCACCCTGAGCACTGAGCACCCAGCACCCTGAGTACTGAGCACCCAGCACCCTGAGCACTGAGCACCCAGCACCCTGAGTACTGAGCACCAGCACCCTGAGTACTTAGCACCCAGCACCCTGAGCACTGAGCACCCAGCTCCCTGAGTACTGAGCACCGAGCACCCTGAGTACTGAGCACCCAGCACCCTGAGTACTGAGCACCCAGCACCCCGAGCACTGAGCACCCAGCACCCTGAGCACTGAGCACCCAGCACCCCAAGCACTGAGCACCCAGCACCCCGAGCACTGAGCACCCAGCACCCCGAGTACTGAGCACCCAGCACCCCGAGCACTGAGCACCCAGCACCCTGAGCACTGAGCACCCAGCACCCCAAGCACTGAGCACCCAGCACCCTGAGTACTGAGTACTGAGCACCCTGAGTACTGAGCACCCAGCACCCTGAGCACTGAGCACCCAGCACCCTGAGTACTGAGCACCGAGCACCCTGAGTACTGAGCACACAGCACCCTGAGTACTGAGCACCCAGCAGCAAGAGTACTGAGCACCGAGCATCCTGAGCACTGAGCACCGAGCACCCCGAGCACTGAGCACCCAGCATCCAGAGTACTGAGCACCCAGCCCCAAGAGTACTGAGCACCGAGCACCCCGAGCACTGAGCACCCAGCACCCTGAGCACTGAGCACCCAGCATCCAGAGTACTGAGCACCCAGCCCCAAGAGTACTGAGCACCGAGCACCCTGAGTACTGAGCACCCAGCACCCTGAGCACTGAGCAGCCAGCACCCTGAGCACTGAGCACCCAGGACCCCGAGCACTGAGCACCCAGCACCCTGAGTACTGAGCACCCAGCACCCTGAGTACTGAGCACTCATCACCCTGAGTACTGAGCACCGAGCACCCCGAACACTGAGCACCCAGCACCCTGAGCACTGAGCACCCAGCATCCTGAGTAATGAGCACCGATCACCCTGAGCACTGAGCACCAAGCAACCCGAGCACTGAGCACCCAGCACCCTGAGTACTTAGCACCCTGAGTACTGACCACCCAGCACCCCGAGCACTGAGCACCCTGGACCCTGAGTACTGAGCACCCTGAGTACTGAGCACCCAGCACCCTGAGTACTGAGCACCCTGAGTACTGAGCACCCAGCACCCTGAGCACTGAGCACCGAGCACCCTGAGTACTGAGCACCCAGCACCCTGAGCACTGAGCACCCAGCACCCTGAGTACTGAGCACCCAGCACACTGAGAACTTACCACCCAGCACCCTGAGCACTGAGCACCCAGCACCCTGAGTACTGAGCACCGAGCACCCTGAGTACTGAGCACCCAGCACCCCGAGTACTGAGCACCCAGCACCCTGAGTACTGAGCACCGAGCACCCCGAGTACTGAGCACCAAGCACCCTGAGCACTGAGCACCCAGCACCCCGAGTACTGAGCACCCAGCACCCTGAGTACTGAGCACCGAGCACCCCGAGCACTGAGCACCCAGCACCCCGAGCACTGAGCACCCAGCACCCCGAGAATGAGCAACCAGCACCCTGAGTACTGAGAACCGAGCACCCTGAGTACTGAGCACCCAGCACCCTGAGCACTGAGCAACCAGCACCCCGAGTACTGAGCAAACAGCACCCCGAGCACAGAGCACCCAGCACCCCAAGAATGAGCACCCAGCACCCTGAGTACTGAGCACCCAGCACCCTGAGTACTGAGCACCCAGCACCCCGAGCACTGAGCACCCTGAGTACTTTGCACCCAGCACCCTGAGTACTGAGCACTAAGCACACAGAGCGCTGAGCACCCAGCACCCCAAGCACGGAGCACCCAGGGCCCCGAGCACTGAGAACTGAGCACCCAGCACCCTGAGTACTGAGCACCGAGCTCCCCGAGCCCTGAGCACCCTGAGTACTGAGCACCCAGCACCCCGATCACAGAGCATCCAGCACCCTCAGCACTGAGCACGCAGCACCCCGAGCACTGAGCACCCCGCACCCTGAGTACTGAGCACACTGAGGACTGAGCACCGATCACCCTGAGCACTGAGCACCCAGCACCCTGAGTACTGAGCACCCAGCACCCTGAGTACTGAGCACCGAGCACCCCGAGTACTGAGCACCCAGCACCCTGAGCACTGAGCACCCAGCACCCCGAGCACTGAGCACGCAGCACCCTGAGTACTGAGCACCCATCACCCCGAGCACTGAGCACCCAGCACCCTGAGTACTGAGCACCCTGAGTACTGAGCACCTTGCACCCCGAGCACTGAGCACCCAGCTCCCTGAGCACTGAGCACCCTGCACCCTGAGTACTGAGCATCAAGCACCCTGAGCACTGAGCACCCAGCACCCTGAGCACTGAGCACCCAGCACCCTGAGCACTGAGCACCCAACACCCTGAGTACTGAGCACCCAACGTACTGAGCATCGAGCACCCCGAGCACTGAGCACCCAGCACCCTGAGTACTGAGCACCCAGCACCCCGAGCACTGAGCACCCAGCACCCTGAGTACTGAGCACCGAGCACCCTGAGTACTGAGCACCCAGCACCCCGAGCACTGAGCATCCAGCACCCCTAGCACTGAGCACCCAGCACTGAGCACCCAGCACCCTGAGTACTGAGCACCCAGCACCCTGAGTACTGAGCACTGAGCACACTGAGCACTGAGCACCCCGCACCCTGAGTACTGAGCACCCAGCACCGTGAGTACTGAGCAACCAGCACCCCGAGCACTGAGCACCCAGCACCCTGAGTAATGAGCACCCAGCACCCTGAGTACTGAGCACTGAGCACCCTGAGCACTGAGCACCCAGCACCCTGAGTACTGAGCACCCAGCACCCTGAGGACTGAGCACCCAGCACCCCAAGCACTGAGCACCCAGCACCCTGAGTACTGAGTACTGAGCACCCTGAGTACTGAGCACCCAGCACCCTGAGCACTGAGCACCCAGCACCCTGAGTACTGAGCACCGAGCACCCTGAGCACTGAGCACCCAGCACCCTGAGTACTGAGCACCCAGCACCAAGAGTACTGAGCACCGAGCACCCCGAGCACTGAGCACCCAGCACCCTGAGTAATGAGCACCCAGCACCCCGAGCACTGAGCACCCAGCACCAAGAGTACTGAGCACTGAGCACCCTGAGTACTGAGCACTAAGCACCCTGAGCACTGAGCACCCAGCACCCCAAGCACGGATCACCCAGGACCCCGAGCACTGAGTACTGAGCACCCAGCACCCTGAGTACTGAGCACCGAGCTCCCCGAGCACTGAGCACCCTGAGTACTGAGTACCCAGCACCCCGATCACAGAGCACCCAGCACACTCAGCACTGAGCACCCAGCACCCCGAGCACTGAGCACCCAGCACCCTGAGTACTGAGCACCCTGAGGACTGAGCACCGATCACCCTGAGCACTGAGCACCCAGCACCCTGAGTACTGAGCACCCAGCACCCTGAGTACTGAGCACCGAGCACTCCGAGCACTGAGCACCCAGCACCCTGAGCACTGAGCACCCAGCACCCTGAGTAATGAGTACCAAGCACCCTGAGCACTGAGCACCCAGCACCCTGAGTACTGAGCACCCAGCATCCTGAGCACTGAGCACAAAGCACGCTGAGAACTGAGCACTGAGCACCCTGAGTACTGAGCACCAAGGACCCTGAGCACTGAGCACCCAGCATGCTGAGTACTGAGCGCTGAGCACCCTGATTACTGAGCACCGAGCACCCTGAGTACTGAGCACCCCGCACCCTGAGCACTGAGCAGCCAGCACCCTGAGCACTGAGCACCCAGCACCCCGAGCACTGAGCACCCAGCACCCTGAGTACTGAGCACCCAGCACCCTGAGTACTGAGCACTCAGCACCCTGAGTACTGAGCACCGAGTACCCCGAGCACTGAGCACCCAGCACCCTGAGCACTGAGCACCCTGAGGACTGAGCACCCAGCACCCTGAGTACTGAGCACCCAGCATCCTGAGTACTGAGCACCGATCACCCTGAGCACTGAGCACCCAGCAACCCGAGCACTGAGCACCCAGCACCCTGAGTACTGAGCACCCTGAGTACTGAGCACCCAGCACCCCGAGCACTGAGCACCCAGCACCCTGAGTACTGAGCACCCTGAGTACTGAGCACCCATCACCCTGAGCACTGAGCACCCAGCACCCTGAGTACTGAGCACCCAGCACCCTGAGCACTGAGCACCCAGCACCCTGAGTACTGAGCACCAGCACCCTGAGTACTTAGCACCCAGCACCCTGAGCACTGAGCACCCAGCTCCCTGAGTACTGAGCACCGAGCACCCTGAGTACTGAGCACCCAGCACCCTGAGTACTGAGCACCCAGCACCCTGTGTACTGAGCACCGAGCACCCCGAGTACTGAGCTCCCAGCACCCTGAGCACTGAGCACCCAGCACCCTGAGTACTGAGCACCCAGAACCCTGAGTACTGAGCACCCAGCACCCCGAGCACTGAGCACCCTGAGTACTGAGCACTAAGCACCCTGAGCGCTGAGCACCCAGCACCCCAAGCACGGAGCACCCAGGACCCCGAGCACTGAGTACTGAGCACCCAGCACCCCGATCACAGAGCACACAGCACCCTCAGCACTGAGCACCCAGCACCCCGAGCACTGAGCACCCAGCACCCTGAGTACTGAGCACACTGAGGACTGAGCACCGATCACCCTGAGCACTGAGCACCCAGCACCCTGAGTACTGAGCACCCAGCACCCTGAGTACTGAGCACCGAGCACTCCGAGCACTGAGCACCCAGCACCCTGAGCACTGAGCACACAGCACCCTGAGTACTGAGCACCCAGCACCCTCTGCACTGAGCACCCAGCACCCTGAGTACTGAGCACCCAGCACCCTGAGTACTGAGCACCCAGCACCCTGAGTACTGAGCACCCAGCACCCTGAGTACTGAGCACCGAGCACCCCGAGTACTGAGCACCCAGCACCCTGAGTACTGAGCACCGAGCACCCCGAGCACTGAGCACCCAGCACCCCGAGCACTGAGCACCCAGCACCCCGAGAATGAGCACCCAGCACCCTGAGTACTGAGAACCGAGCACCCTGAGTACTGAGCACCCAGCACCCTGAGCACTGAGCACCCAGCACCCCGAGCACTGAGCACCCTGAGTACTTTGCACCCAGCACCCTGAGTACTGAGCACTAAGCACACAGAGCGCTGAGCACCCAGCACCCCAAGCACGGAGCACCCAGGGCCCCGAGCACTGAGTACTGAGCACCCAGCACCCTGAGTACTGAGCACCGAGCTCCCCGAGCCCTGAGCACCCTGAGTACTGAGCACCCAGCACCCCGATCACAGAGCACCCAGCACCCTCAGCACTGAGCACCCAGCACCCCGAGCACTGAGCACCCAGCACCCCGAGAATGAGCACCCAGCACCCTGAGTACTGAGAACCGAGCACCCTGAGTACTGAGCACCCAGCACCCTGAGCACTGAGCACCCAGCACCCCGAGCACTGAGCACCCTGAGTACTTTGCACCCAGCACCCTGAGTACTGAACACTAAGCACACAGAGCGCTGAGCACCCAGCACCCCAAGCACGGAGCACCCAGGGCCCCGAGCACTGAGTACTGAGCACCCAGCACCCTGAGTACTGAGCACCGAGCTCCCCGAGCCCTGAGCACCCTGAGTACTGAGCACCCAGCACCCCGATCACAGAGCACCCAGCACCCTCAGCACTGAGCACCCAGCACCCCGAGCACTGAGCACCCCGCACCCTGAGTACTGAGCACACTGAGGACTGAGCACCGATCACCCTGAGAACTGAGCACCCAGCACCCTGAGTACTGAGCACCCAGCACCCTGAGTACTGAGCACCGAGCACCCCGAGTACTGAGCACCCAGCACCCTGAGCACTGAGCACCCAGCACCCTGAGCACTGAGCACGCAGCACCCTGAGTACTGAGCACCCAGCACCCCGAGCCCTGAGCACCCAGCACCCTGAGTACTGAGCACCCTGTGTACTGAGCACCTTGCACCCCGAGCACTGAGCACCCAGCACCCTGAGCACTGAGCACCCTGCACCCTGAGTACTGAGCATCAAGCACCCTGAGCACTGAGCACCCAGCACCCTGAGCACTGAGCACCCAGCACCCTGAGCACTGAGCACCCAGCACCCTGAGTACTGAGCACCCAACGTACTGAGCATCGAGCACCCCGAGCACTGAGCACCCAGCACCCTGAGTACTGAGCACCCAGCACCCCGAGCACTGAGCACCCAGCACCCTGAGTACTGAGCACCGAGCACCCTGAGTACTGAGCACCCAGCACCCCGAGCACTGAGCATCCAGCACCCCTAGCACTGAGCACCCAGCACTGAGCACCCAGCACCCTGAGTACTGAGCACCCAGCACCCTGAGTACTGAGCACCGAGCACCCCGAGCATTGAGCACCGGGCACCCCGAGCACTGAGCACCCAGCACCCTGAGTACTGAGCACCCAGCACCCTGAGTACTGAGCACTGAGCACACTGAGCACTGAGCACCCAGCACCCTGAGTACTGAGCACCCAGCACCGTGAGTACTGAGCAACCAGCACCCCGAGCACTGAGCACCCAGCACCCTGAGTAATGAGCACCCAGCACCCTGAGTACTGAGCACTGAGCACCCTGAGCACTGAGCACCCAGCACCCTGAGTACTGAGCACCCAGCACCCTGAGGACTGAGCACCCAGCACCCCAAGCACTGAGCACCCAGCACCCTGAGTACTGAGTACTGAGCACCCTGAGTACTGAGCACCCAGCACCCTGAGCACTGAGCACCCAGCACCCTGAGTACTGAGCACCGAGCACCCTGAGCACTGAGCACCCAGCACCCTGAGTACTGAGCACCCAGCACCAAGAGTACTGAGCACCGAGCACCCCGAGCACTGAGCACCCAGCACCCTGAGTAATGAGCACCCAGCACCCCGAGCACTGAGCACCCAGCACCAAGAGTACTGAGCACTGAGCACCCTGAGTACTGAGCACTAAGCACCCTGAGCACTGAGCACCCAGCACCCCAAGCACGGAGCACCCAGGACCCCGAGCACTGAGTACTGAGCACCCAGCACCCTGAGTACTGAGCACCGAGCTCCCCGAGCACTGAGCACCCTGAGTACTGAGTACCCAGCACCCCGATCACAGAGCACCCAGCACACTCAGCACTGAGCACCCAGCACCCCGAGCACTGAGCACCCAGCACCCTGAGTACTGAGCACCCTGAGGACTGAGCACCGATCACCCTGAGCACTGAGCACCCAGCACCCTGAGTACTGAGCACCCAGCACCCTGAGTACTGAGCACCGAGCACTCCGAGCACTGAGCACCCAGCACCCTGAGCACTGAGCACCCAGCACCCTGAGTAATGAGTACCCAGCACCCTGAGCACTGAGCACCCAGCACCCTGAGTACTGAGCACCCAGCACCCTGAGTACTGAGCACCGAGCACTCCGAGCACTGAGCACCCAGGACCCTGAGTACTGAGCACCCAGCACCCTGAGTACTGAGCACCCAGCACCCCGAGCACTGAGCACCCAGCACCCTGAGCACTGAGCACCCAGCACCAAGAGTACTGAGCACCGAGCACCCCGAGCACTGAGCACCCAGCACCCTGAGTAACGAGCACCCAGCACCCCGAGTACTGAGCACCTAGCACCGTGAGTACTGAGCACCCAGCACCCTGAGTACTGAGCACCCAGCACCCTGAGCACTGAGCACAAAGCACGCTGAGAACTGAGCACCAAGGACCCTGAGCACTGAGCACCCAGCATGCTGAGTACTGAGCGCTGAGCACCCTGATTACTGAGCACCGAGCACCCTGAGTACTGAGCACCCCGCACCCTGAGCACTGAGCAGCCAGCACCCTGAGCACTGAGCACCCAGCACCCCGAGCACTGAGCACCCAGCACCCTGAGTACTGAGCACCCAGCACCCTGAGTACTGAGCACTCAGCACCCTGAGTACTGAGCACCGAGTACCCCGAGCACTGAGCACCCAGCACCCTGAGCACTGAGCACCCTGAGGACTGAGCACCCAGCACCCTGAGTACTGAGCACCCAGCATCCTGAGTACTGAGCACCGATCACCCTGAGCACTGAGCACCCAGCAACCCGAGCACTGAGCACCCAGCACCCTGAGTACTGAGCACCCTGAGTACTGAGCACCCAGCACCCCGAGCACTGAGCACCCAGCACCCTGAGTACTGAGCACCCTGAGTACTGAGCACCCATCACCCTGAGCACTGAGCACCCAGCACCCTGAGTACTGAGCACCCAGCACCCTGAGCACTGAGCACCCAGCACCCTGAGTACTGAGCACCAGCACCCTGAGTACTTAGCACCCAGCACCCTGAGCACTGAGCACCCAGCTCCCTGAGTACTGAGCACCGAGCACCCTGAGTACTGAGCACCCAGCACCCTGAGTACTGAGCACCCAGCACCCTGTGTACTGAGCACCGAGCACCCCGAGTACTGAGCTCCCAGCACCCTGAGCACTGAGCACCCAGCACCCTGAGTACTGAGCACCCAGAACCCTGAGTACTGAGCACCCAGCACCCCGAGCACTGAGCACCCTGAGTACTGAGCACTAAGCACCCTGAGCGCTGAGCACCCAGCACCCCAAGCACGGAGCACCCAGGACCCCGAGCACTGAGTACTGAGCACCCAGCACCCCGATCACAGAGCACACAGCACCCTCAGCACTGAGCACCCAGCACCCCGAGCACTGAGCACCCAGCACCCTGAGTACTTAGCACACTGAGGACTGAGCACCGATCACCCTGAGCACTGAGCACCCAGCACCCTGAGTACTGAGCACCCAGCACCCTGAGTACTGAGCACCGAGCACTCCGAGCACTGAGCACCCTGCACCCTGAGCACTGAGCACACAGCACCCTGAGTACTGAGCACCCAGCACCCTCTGCACTGAGCACCCAGCACCCTGAGTACTGAGCACCCAGCACCCTGAGTACTGAGCACCCAGCACCCTGAGTACTGAGCACCCAGCACCCTGAGTACTGAGCACCGAGCACCCCGAGTACTGAGCACCCAGCACCCTGAGTACTGAGCACCGAGCACCCCGAGCACTGAGCACCCAGCACCCCGAGCACTGAGCACCCAGCACCCCGAGAATGAGCACCCAGCACCCTGAGTACTGAGAACCGAGCACCCTGAGTACTGAGCACCCAGCACCCTGAGCACTGAGCACCCAGCACCCCGAGCACTGAGCACCCTGAGTACTTTGCACCCAGCACCCTGAGTACTGAGCACTAAGCACACAGAGCGCTGAGCACACAGCACCCCAAGCACGGAGCACCCAGGGCCCCGAGCACTGAGTACTGAGCACCCAGCACCCTGAGTACTGAGCACCGAGCTCCCCGAGCCCTGAGCACCCTGAGTACTGAGCACCCAGCACCCCGATCACAGAGCACCCAGCACCCTCAGCACTGAGCACCCAGCACCCCGAGCACTGAGCACCCAGCACCCCGAGAATGAGCACCCAGCACCCTGAGTACTGAGAACCGAGCACCCTGAGTACTGAGCACCCAGCACCCTGAGCACTGAGCACCCAGCACCCCGAGCACTGAGCACCCTGAGTACTTTGCACCCAGCACCCTGAGTACTGAGCACTAAGCACACAGAGCGCTGAGCACCCAGCACCCCAAGCACGGAGCACCCAGGGCCCCGAGCACTGAGTACTGAGCACCCAGCACCCTGAGTACTGAGCACCGAGCTCCCCGAGCCCTGAGCACCCTGAGTACTGAGCACCCAGCACCCCGATCACAGAGCACCCAGCACCCTCAGCACTGAGCACCCAGCACCCCGAGCACTGAGCACCCCGCACCCTGAGTACTGAGCACACTGAGGACTGAGCACCGATCACCCTGAGAACTGAGCACCCAGCACCCTGAGTACTGAGCACCCAGCACCCTGAGTACTGAGCACCGAGCACCCCGAGTACTGAGCACCCAGCACCCTGAGCACTGAGCACCCAGCACCCTGAGCACTGAGCACGCAGCACCCTGAGTACTGAGCACCCAGCACCCCGAGCCCTGAGCACCCAGCACCCTGAGTACTGAGCACCCTGAGTACTGAGCACCTTGCACCCCAAGCACTGAGCACCCAGCACCCTGAGCACTGAGCACCCTGCACCCTGAGTACTGAGCATCAAGCACCCTGAGCACTGAGCACCCAGCACCCTGAGCACTGAGCACCCAGCACCCTGAGCACTGAGCACCCAGCACCCTGAGTACTGAGCACCCAACGTACTGAGCATCGAGCACCCCGAGCACTGAGCACCCAGCACCCTGAGTACTGAGCACCCAGCACCCCGAGCACTGAGCACCCAGCACCCTGAGTACTGAGCACCGAGCACCCTGAGTACTGAGCACCCAGCACCCCGAGCACTGAGCATCCGGCACCCCGAGCACTGAGCACCCAGCACTGAGCACCCAGCACCCTGAGTACTGAGCACCCAGCACCCTGAGTACTGAGCACCGAGCACCCCGAGCATTGAGCACCGGGCACCCCGAGCACTGAGCACCCAGCACCCTGAGTACTGAGCACCCAGCACCCTGAGTACTGAGCACTGAGCACACTGAGCACTGAGCACCCAGCACCCTGAGTACTGAGCACCCAGCACCGTGAGTACTGAGCAACCAGCACCCCGAGCACTGAGCAACCAGCACCCTGAGTAATGAGCACCCAGCACCCTGAGCACTGAGCACTGAGCACCCTGAGCACTGAGCACCCAGCACCCTGAGTACTGAGCACCCAGCACCCTGAGCACTGAGCACCCAGCACCCCAAGCACTGAGCACCCAGCACCCTGAGTACTGAGTACTGAGCACCCTGAGTACTGAGCACTCAGCACCCTGAGCACTGAGCACCCAGCACCCTGAGTACTGAGCACCGAGCAACCTGAGCACTGAGCACCCAGCACCCTGAGTACTGAGCACCCAGCACCAAGAGTACTGAGCACCGAGCACCCCGAGCACTGAGCACCCAGCACCCTGAGTAATGAGCACCCAGCACCCCGAGCACTGAGCACCCAGCACCAAGAGTACTGAGCACTGAGCACCCTGAGTACTGAGCACTAAGCACCCTGAGCGCTGAGCACCCAGCACCCCAAGCACGGAGCACCCAGGACCCCGAGCACTGAGTACTGAGCACCCAGCACCCTGAGTACTGAGCACCGAGCTCCCCGAGCACTGAGCACCCTGAGTACTGAGTACCCAGCACCCCGATCACAGAGCACCCAGCACACTCAGCACTGAGCACCCAGCACCCCGAGCACTGAGCACCCAGCACCCTGAGTACTGAGCACCCTGAGGACTGAGCACCGATCACCCTGAGCACTGAGCACCCAGCACCCTGAGTACTGAGCACCCAGCACCCTGAGTACTGAGCACCGAGCACTCTGAGCACCCAGCACCCTGAGCACTGAGCACCCAGCACCCTGAGTAATGAGCACCCAGCACCCTGAGCACTGAGCACCCAGCACCCTGAGTACTGAGCACCCAGCACCCTGAGTACTGAGCACCGAGCACTCCGAGCACTGAGCACCCAGGACCCTGAGTACTGAGCACCCAGCACCAAGAGTACTGAGCACCCAGCACCCCAAGCACTGAGCACCCAGCACCCTGAGCACTGAGCACCCAGCACCAAGAGTACTGAGCACCGAGCACCGCGAGCACTGAGCACCCAGCACCCTGAGTAACGAGCACCCAGCACCCCGAGTACTGAGCACCTAGCACCGTGAGTACTGAGCACCCAGCACCCTGAGTACTGAGCACCCAGCACCCTGAGCACTGAGCACAAAGCACGCTGAGAACTGAGCACCCTGAGTACTGAGCACCAAGGACCCTGAGCACTGAGCACCCAGCATGCTGAGTACTGAGCGCTGAGCACCCTGAGTACTGAGCACCGAGCACCCTGAGTACTGAGCACCCCGCACCCTGAGCACTGAGCAGCCAGCACCCTGAGCACTGAGCACCCAGCACCCCGAGCACTGAGCACCCAGCACCCTGAGTACAGAGCACCCAGCACCCTGAGTACTGAGCACTCAGCACCCTGAGTACTGAGCACCGAGTACCCCGAGCACTGAGCACCCAGCACCCTGAGCACTGAGCACCCTGAGGACTGAGCACCCAGCACCCTGAGTACTGAGCACCCAGCATCCTGAGTACTGAGCACCGATCACCCTGAGCACTGAGCACCCAGCAACCCGAGCACTGAGCACCCAGCACCCTGAGTACTGAGCACCCTGAGTACTGAGCACCCATCACCCTGAGCACTGAGCACCCAGCACCCTGAGTACTGAGCACCCAGCACCCTGAGCACTGAGCACCCAGCACCCTGAGTACTGAGCACCCAGCACCCTGAGTACTGAGCACTCAGCACCCTGAGTACTGAGCACCGAGTACCCCGAGCCCTGAGCACCCAGCACCCTGAGCACTGAGCACCCTGAGGACTGAGCACCCAGCACCCTGAGTACTGAGCACCCAGCATCCTGAGTACTGAGCACTGATCACCCTGAGCACTGAGCACCCAGCAACCCGAGCACTGAGCACCCAGCACCCTGAGTACTGAGCACCCTGAGTACTGAGCACCCAGCACCCCGAGCACTGAGCACCCAGCACCCTGAGTACTGAGCACCCTGAGTACTGAGCACCCATCACCCTGAGCACTGAGCACCCAGCACCCTGAGTACTGAGCACCCAGCACCCTGAGCACTGAGCACCCAGCACCCTGAGTACTGAGCACCCAGCACCCTGAGTACTTAGCACCCAGCACCCTGAGCACTGAGCACCCAGCACCCTGAGTACTGAGCACCGAGCACCCTGAGTACTGAGCACCCAGCACCCTGAGTACTGAGCACCCAGCACCCTGTGTACTGAGCACCGAGCACCCCGAGAACTGAGCACCCAGCACACTGAGCACTGAGCACCCAGCACCCTGAGTACTGAGCACCCAGAACCCTGAGTACTGAGCACCCAGCACCCCGAGCACTGAGCACCCTGAGTACTGAGCACTAAGCACCCTGAGCGCTGAGCACCCAGCACCCTAAGCACGGAGCACCCAGGACCCCGAGCACTGAGTACTGAGCACCCAGCACCCCGATCACAGAGCACACAGCACCCTCAGCACTGAGCACCCAGCACCCCGAGCACTGAGCACCCAGCACCCTGAGTACTGAGCACACTGAGGACTGAGCACCGATCACCCTGAGCACTGAGCACCCAGCACCCTGAGTACTGAGCACCCAGCACCCTGAGTACTGAGCACCGAGCACTCCGAGCACTGAGCACCCAGCACCCTGAGCACTGAGCACACAGCACCCTGAGTACTGAGCACCCAGCACCCTCTGCACTGAGCACCCAGCACCCTGAGTACTGAGCACCCAGCACCCTGAGTACTGAGCACCCAGCACCCTGAGTACTGAGCACCCAGCACCCTGAGTACTGAGCACCGAGCACCCCGAGTACTGAGCACCCAGCACCCCGAGCACTGAGCAGCCAGCACCCTGAACACTGAGAACCCAGCACCCCAAGCACTGAGCACCCAGCACCCTGAGTACTGAGCACCCAGCAGCCTGAGTACTGAGCACCCAGCACCCTGAACACTGAGCACCCAGCACCCCAAGCACTGAGCACCCAGCACCCTGAGGACTGCGCACCCAGCACCCCGAGCACTGAGCACCCAGCACCCTGAGTACTGAGCACCCAGCACCAAGAGTACTGAGCACCGAGCATCCTGAGCACTGAGCACCGAGCACCCCGAGCACTGAGCACCCAGCACCCTGAGTACTGAGCACCCAGCACCAAGAGTACTGAGCACCGAGCACCCCGAGCACTGAGCACCCAGCACCCTGAGTAATGAGCACTGAGCACCCAGAGCGCTGAGCACCCAGCACCCCAAGCACGGAGCACCCAGGACCCCGAGCACTGAGTACTGAGCACCCAGCACCATGAGTACTGAGCACCGAGCTCCCCGAGCTCTGAGCACCCTGAGTACTGAGCACCCAGCACCCCGATCACAGAGCACCCAGCACACTCAGCACTGAGGACCCAGCACCCCGAGCACTGAGCACCGAGCACCCGGAGTACTGAGCACCCTGAGGACTGAGCACCAATCACCCTGAACACTGAGCACGCAGCACCCTGAGTACTGAGCACCCAGCACCCTGAGTACTGAGCACCGAGCACTCCGAGCACTGAGCACCCAGCACCCTGAGCACTGAGCACCCAGCACCCTGAGTACTGAGCACCCAGCACCCTGAGTACTGAGCACCCAGCATCCTGAGCACTGAGCACCGAGAACCCCGGGCACTGAGCACCCAGCAGCCTGAGTACTGAGCACCCAGCACCCTGAGTACTGAGCACCCAGCACCCTGAGCACTGAGCACAAAGCACGCTGAGTACTGAGCACTGAGCACCCTGAGTACTGAGCACCAAGGACCCTGAGCACTGAGCACCCAGCACGCTGAGTACTGAGCGCTGAGCACCCTGAGTACTGAGCACCGAGCACCCTGAGTACTGAGCACCCAGCACCCTGAGCACTGAGCAGCCAGCACCCTGAGCACTGAGCACCCAGCACCCCGAGCACTGAGCACCCAGCACCCTGAGCACTGAGCACCCAGCACCCCGAGTACTGAGCACCCAGCACCCTGAGTACTGAGCACCGAGCACCCCGAGCACTGAGCACCCAGCACCCCGAGCACTGAGCACCCAGCACCCCGAGAATGAGCACCCAGCACCCTGAGTACTGAGAACCGAGCACCCTGAGTACTGAGCACCCAGCAACCTGAGCACTGAGCAACCAGCACCCTGAGTACTGAGCAAACAGCACCCCGAGCACTGAGCACCCAGCACCCCAAGAATGAGCACCCAGCACCCTGAGTACTGAGCACTCAGCACCCTGAGCACTGAGCAGCCAGCACCCTGAGTACTGAGCACCCAGCACCCCGAGCACTGAGCACCCAGCACCCTGAGCACTGAGCACCCAGCACCCCGAGTACTGAGCACCCAGCACCCTGAGTACTGAGCACCGAGCACCCCGAGCACTGAGCACCCAGCACCCCGAGCACTGAGCACCCAGCACCCCGAGAATGAGCACCCAGCACCCTGAGTACTGAGAACCGAGCACCCTGAGTACTGAGCACCCAGCACCCTGAGCACTGAGCACCCAGCACCCCGAGCACTGAGCACCCTGAGTACTTTGCACCCAGCACCCTGAGTACTGAGCACTAAGCACACAGAGCGCTGAGCACCCAGCACCCCAAGCACGGAGCACCCAGGGCCCCGAGCACTGAGTACTGAGCACCCAGCACCCTGAGTACTGAGCACCGAGCTCCCCGAGCCCTGAGCACCCTGAGTACTGAGCACCCAGCACCCCGATCACAGAGCACCCAGCACCCTCAGCACTGAGCACCCAGCACCCCGAGCACTGAGCACCCCGCACCCTGAGTACTGAGCACACTGAGGACTGAGCACCGATCACCCTGAGAACTGAGCACCCAGCACCCTGAGTACTGAGCACCCAGCACCCTGAGCACTGAGCACCCAGCACCCCGAGCACTGAGCACGCAGCACCCTGAGTACTGAGCACCCAGCAA
The DNA here is from genome assembly GCF_018167655.1 of Microtus oregoni. Lineage (NCBI taxonomy): Eukaryota > Metazoa > Chordata > Mammalia > Rodentia > Cricetidae > Microtus > Microtus oregoni. The sequence continues at coordinate 6,463,199 of NW_024544151.1, read as the reverse complement.
CCCGAGCCCTGAGCACCCAGCACCCTGAGTACTGAGCACCCTGAGTACTGAGCACCTTGCACCCCGAGCACTGAGCACCCAGCACCCTGAGCACTGAGCACCCTTCACCCTGAGTACTGAGCATCAAGCACCCTGAGCACTGAGCACCCAGCACCCTGAGCACTGAGCACCCAGCACCCTGAGCACTGAGCACCCAGCACCCTGAGTACTGAGCACCCAACGTACTGAGCATCGAGCACCCCGAGCACTGAGCACCCAGCACCCTGAGTACTGAGCACCCAGCACCCCGAGCACTGAGCACCCAGCACCCTGAGTACTGAGCACCGAGCACCCTGAGTACTGAGCACCCAGCACCCCGAGCACTGAGCATCCAGCACCCCGAGCACTGAGCACCCAGCACTGAGCACCCAGCACCCTGAGTACTGAGCACCCAGCACCCTGAGTACTGAGCACCGAGCACCCCGAGCATTGAGCACCGGGCACCCCGAGCACTGAGCACCCAGCACCCTGAGTACTGAGCACCCAGCACCCTGAGTACTGAGCACTGAGCACACTGAGCACTGAGCACCCAGCACCCTGAGTACTGAGCACCCAGCACCGTGAGTACTGAGCAACCAGCACCCCGAGCACTGAGCACCCAGCACCCTGAGTAATGAGCACCGATCACCCTGAGCACTTAGCACCGAGCAACCCGAGCACTGAGCACCCAGCACCCTGAGTACTTAGCACCCTGAGTACTGACCACCCAGCACCCCGAGCACTGAGCACCCTGGACCCTGAGTACTGAGCACCCTGAGTACTGAGCACCCAGCACCCTGAGTACTGAGCACCCTGAGTACTGAGCACCCAGCACCCTGAGCACTGAGCACCCAGCACCCTGAGTAATGAGCACCCAGCACCCTGAGTACTGAGCACTGAGCACCCTGAGCACTGAGCACACAGCAGCCTGAGTACTGAGCACCCAGCACCCTGAGCACTGAGCAGCCAGCACCCTGAGCACTGAGCACCCAGCACCACGAGAACTGAGCACCCAGCACCCTGAGCACTGAGCACCCAGCACCCCGAGTACTGATCACCCAGCACCCTGAGTACTGAGCACCGAGCACCCCGAGCACTGAGCACCCAGCACCCCGAGCACTGAGCACCCAGCACCCCGAGAATGAGCACCCAGCACCCTGAGTACTGAGAACCGAGCACCCTGAGTACTGAGCACCCAGCACCCTGAGCACTGAGCACCCAGCACCCCGAGCACTGAGCACCCTGAGTACTTTGCACCCAGCACCCTGAGTACTGAGCACTAAGCACACAGAGCGCTGAGCACCCAGCACCCCAAGCACGGAGCACCCAGGGCCCCGAGCACTGAGTACTGAGCACCCAGCACCCTGAGTACTGAGCACCGAGCTCCCCGAGCCCTGAGCACCCTGAGTATTGAGCACCCAGCACCCCGATCACAGAGCACCCAGCACCCTCAGCACTGAGCACCCAGCACCCCGAGCACTGAGCACCCCGCACCCTGAGTACTGAGCACACTGAGGACTGAGCACCGATCACCCTGAGAACTGAGCACCCAGCACCCTGAGTACTGAGCACCCAGCACCCTGAGTACTGAGCACCGAGCACCCCGAGTACTGAGCACCCAGCACCCTGAGCACTGAGCACCCAGCACCCCGAGCACTGAGCACGCAGCACCCTGAGTACTGAGCACCCAGCACCCCGAGCCCTGAGCACCCAGCACCCTGAGTACTGAGCACCCTGAGTACTGAGCACCTTGCACCCCGAGCACTGAGCACCCAGCACCCTGAGCACTGAGCACCCTGCACCCTGAGTACTGAGCATCAAGCACCCTGAGCACTGAGCACCCAGCACCCTGAGCACTGAGCACCCAGCACCCTGAGCACTGAGCACCCAGCACCCTGAGTACTGAGCACCCAACGTACTGAGCATCGAGCACCCCGAGCACTGAGCACCCAGCACCCTGAGTACTGAGCACCCAGCACCCCGAGCACTGAGCACCCAGCACCCTGAGTACTGAGCACCGAGCACCCTGAGTACTGAGCACCCAGCACCCCGAGCACTGAGCATCCTGCACCCCGAGCACTGAGCACCCAGCACTGAGCACCCAGCACCCTGAGTACTGAGCACCCAGCACCCTGAGTACTGAGCACCGAGCACCCCGAGCATTGAGCACCGGGCACCCCGAGCACTGAGCACCCAGCACCCTGAGTACTGAGCACCCAGCACCCTGAGTACTGAGCACTGAGCACACTGAGCACTGAGCACCCAGCACCCTGAGTACTGAGCACCCAGCACCCTGAGCACTGAGCACCCAGCACCCTGAGTACTGAGCACTGAGCACCCTGAGCACTGAGCACACAGCAGCCTGAGTACTGAGCACCCAGCACCCTGAGCACTGAGCAGCCAGCACCCTGAGCACTGAGCACCCAGCACCACGAGAACTGAGCACCCAGCACCCTGAGCACTGAGCACCCAGCACCCCGAGTACTGATCACCCAGCACCCTGAGTACTGAGCACCGAGCACCCCGAGCACTGAGCACCCAGCACCCCGAGCACTGAGCACCCAGCACCCCGAGAATGAGCACCCAGCACCCTGAGTACTGAGAACCGAGCACCCTGAGTACTGAGCACCCAGCACCCTGAGCACTGAGCACCCAGCACCCCGAGCACTGAGCACCCTGAGTACTTTGCACCCAGCACCCTGAGTACTGAGCACTAAGCACACAGAGCGCTGAGCACCCAGCACCCCAAGCACGGAGCACCCAGGGCCCCGAGCACTGAGTACTGAGCACCCAGCACCCTGAGTACTGAGCACCGAGCTCCCCGAGCCCTGAGCACCCTGAGTATTGAGCACCCAGCACCCCGATCACAGAGCACCCAGCACCCTCAGCACTGAGCACCCAGCACCCCGAGCACTGAGCACCCCGCACCCTGAGTACTGAGCACACTGAGGACTGAGCACCGATCACCCTGAGAACTGAGCACCCAGCACCCTGAGTACTGAGCACCCAGCACCCTGAGTACTGAGCACCGAGCACCCCGAGTACTGAGCACCCAGCACCCTGAGCACTGAGCACCCAGCACCCCGAGCACTGAGCACGCAGCACCCTGAGTACTGAGCACCCAGCACCCCGAGCCCTGAGCACCCAGCACCCTGAGTACTGAGCACCCTGAGTACTGAGCACCTTGCACCCCGAGCACTGAGCACCCAGCACCCTGAGCACTGAGCACCCTGCACCCTGAGTACTGAGCATCAAGCACCCTGAGCACTGAGCACCCAGCACCCTGAGCACTGAGCACCCAGCACCCTGAGCACTGAGCACCCAGCACCCTGAGTACTGAGCACCCAACGTACTGAGCATCGAGCACCCCGAGCACTGAGCACCCAGCACCCTGAGTACTGAGCACCCAGCACCCCGAGCACTGAGCACCCAGCACCCTGAGTACTGAGCACCGAGCACCCTGAGTACTGAGCACCCAGCACCCCGAGCACTGAGCATCCTGCACCCCGAGCACTGAGCACCCAGCACTGAGCACCCAGCACCCTGAGTACTGAGCACCCAGCACCCTGAGTACTGAGCACCGAGCACCCCGAGCATTGAGCACCGGGCACCCCGAGCACTGAGCACCCAGCACCCTGAGTACTGAGCACCCAGCACCCTGAGTACTGAGCACTGAGCACACTGAGCACTGAGCACCCAGCACCCTGAGTACTGAGCACCCAGCACCGTGAGTACTGAGCAACCAGCACCCCGAGCACTGAGCACCCAGCACCCTGAGTAATGAGCACCCAGCACCCTGAGCACTGAGCACTGAGCACCCTGAGCACTGAGCACCCAGCACCCTGAGTACTGAGCACCCAGCACCCTGAGCACTGAGCACCCAGCACCCCAAGCACTGAGCACCCAGCACCCTGAGTACTGAGTACTGAGCACCCTGAGTACTGAGCACCCAGCACCCTGAGCACTGAGCACCCAGCACCCTGAGTACTGAGCACCGAGCAACCTGAGCACTGAGCACCCAGCACCCTGAGCACTGAGCACCCAGCACCCTGAGTAATGAGCACCCAGCACCCCGAGCACTGAGCACCCAGCACCAAGAGTACTGAGCACTGAGCACCCTGAGTACTGAGCACTAAGCACCCTGAGCGCTGAGCACCCAGCACCCCAAGCACGGAGCACCCAGGACCCCGAGCACTGAGTACTGAGCACCCAGCACCCTGAGTACTGAGCACCGAGCTCCCCGAGCACTGAGCACCCTGAGTACTGAGTACCCAGCACCCCGATCACAGAGCACCCAGCACACTCAGCACTGAGCACCCAGCACCCCGAGCACTGAGCACACAGCACCCTGAGTACTGAGCACCCTGAGGACTGAGCACCGATCACCCTGAGCACTGAGCACCCAGCACCCTGAGTACTGAGCACCCAGCACCCTGAGTACTGAGCACCGAGCACTCTGAGCACCCAGCACCCTGAGCACTGAGCACCCAGCACCCTGAGTAATGAGCACCCAGCACCCTGAGCACTGAGCACCCAGCACCCTGAGTACTGAGCACCCAGCACCCTGAGTACTGAGCACCGAGCACTCCGAGCACTGAGCACCCAGGACCCTGAGTACTGAGCACCCAGCACCAAGAGTACTGAGCACCCAGCACCCCAAGCACTGAGCACCCAGCACCCTGAGCACTGAGCACCCAGCACCAAGAGTACTGAGCACCGAGCACCCCGAGCACTGAGCACCCAGCACCCTGAGTAACGAGCACCCAGCACCCCGAGTACTGAGCACCTAGCACCGTGAGTACTGAGCACCCAGCACCCTGAGTACTGAGCACCCAGCACCCTGAGCACTGAGCACAAAGCACGCTGAGAACAGAGCACTGAGCACCCTGAGTACTGAGCACCAAGGACCCTGAGCACTGAGCACCCAGCATGCTGAGTACTGAGCGCTGAGCACCCTGAGTACTGAGCACCGAGCACCCTGAGTACTGAGCACCCCGCACCCTGAGCACTGAGCAGCCAGCACCCTGAGCACTGAGCACCCAGCACCCCGAGCACTGAGCACCCAGCACCCTGAGTACAGAGCACCCAGCACCCTGAGTACTGAGCACTCAGCACCCTGAGTACTGAGCACCGAGTACCCCAAGCACTGAGCACCCAGCACCCTGAGCACTGAGCACCCTGAGGACTGAGCACCCAGCACCCTGAGTACTGAGCACCCAGCATCCTGAGTACTGAGCACCGATCACCCTGAGCACTGAGCACCCAGCAACCCGAGCACTGAGCACCCAGCACCCTGAGTACTGAGCACCCTGAGTACTGAGCACCCATCACCCTGAGCACTGAGCACCCAGCACCCTGAGTACTGAGCACCCAGCACCCTGAGCACTGAGCACCCAGCACCCTGAGTACTGAGCACCCAGCACCCTGAGTACTTAGCACCCAGCACCCTGAGCACTGAGCACCCAGCACCCTGAGTACTGAGCACCGAGCACCCTGAATACTGAGCACCCAGCACCCTGAGTACTGAGCACCCAGCACCCTGTGTACTGAGCACCGAGCACCCCGAGTACTGAGCACCCAGCACCCTGAGCACTGAGCACCCAGCACCCTGAGTACTGAGCACCCAGAACCCTGAGTACTGAGCACCCAGCACCCCGAGCACTGAGCACCCTGAGTACTGAGCACTAAGCACCCTGAGCGCTGAGCAACCAGCACCCCAAGCACGGAGCACCCAGGACCCCGAGCACTGAGTACTGAGCACCCAGCACCCAGATCACAGAGCACACAGCACCCTCAGCACTGAGCACCCAGCACCCCGAGCACTGAGCACCCAGCACCCTGAGTACTGAGCACACTGAGGACTGAGCACCGATCACCCTGAGCACTGAGCACCCAGCACCCTGAGTACTGAGCACCCAGCACCCTGAGTACTGAGCACCGAGCACTCCGAGCACTGAGCACCCAGCACCCTGAGCACTGAGCACCCAGCACCCTGAGTACTGAGCACCCAGCACCCTCTGCACTGAGCACCCAGCACCAAGAGTACTGAGCACCGAGCACCCCGAGCACTGAGCACCCAGCACCCTGAGTAACGAGCACCCAGCACCCCGAGTACTGAGCACCTAGCACCGTGAGTACTGAGCACCCAGCACCCTGAGTACTGAGCACCCAGCACCCTGAGCACTGAGCACCCAGCACCCCGAGCACTGAGCATCCAGCACCCTGAGTACAGAGCACCCATCACCCTGAGTACTGAGCACTCAGCACCCTGAGTACTGAGCACCGAGTACCCCGAGCACTGAGCACCCAGCACCCTGAGCACTGAGCACCCTGAGGACTGAGCACCCAGCACCCTGAGTACTGAGCACCCAGCATCCTGAGTACTGAGCACCGATCACCCTGAGCACTGAGCACCCAGCAACCCGAGCACTGAGCACCCAGCACCCTGAGTACTGAGCACCCTGAGTACTGAGCACCCAGCACCCCGAGCACTGAGCACCCAGCACCCTGAGTACTGAGCACCCTGAGTACTGAGCACCCATCACCCTGAGCACTGAGCACACAGCACCCTGAGTACTGAGCACCCAGCACCCTGAGCACTGAGCACCCAGCACCCTGAGTACTGAGCACCCAGCACCCTGAGTACTTAGCACCCAGCACCCTGAGCACTGAGCACCCAGCACCCTGAGTACTGAGCACCGAGCACCCTGAGTACTGAGCACCCAGCACCCTGAGTACTGAGCACCCAGCACCCTGTGTACTGAGCACCGAGCACCCCGAGTACTGAGCACCCAGCACCCTGAGCACTGAGCACCCAGCACCCTGAGTACTGAGCACCCAGAACCCTGAGTACTGAGCACCCAGCACCCCGAGCACTGAGCACCCTGAGTACTGAGCACTAAGCACCCTGAGCGCTGAGCAACCAGCAACCCAAGCACGGAGCACCCAGGACCCCGAGCACTGAGTACTGATCACCCAGCACCCCGATCACAGAGCACACAGCACCCTCAGCACTGAGCACCCAGCACCCCGAGCACTGAGCACCCAGCACCCTGAGTACTGAGCACACTGAGGACTGAGCACCGATCACCCTGAGCACTGAGCACCCAGCACCCTGAGTACTGAGCACCCAGCACCCTGAGTACTGAGCACCGAGCACTCCGAGCACTGAGCACCCAGCACCCTGAGCACTGAGCACCCAGCACCCTGAGTAATGAGCACCCAGCACCCTCTGCACTGAGCACCCAGCACCCTGAGTACTGAGCACCCAGCACCCTGAGTACTGAGCACCCAGCACCCTGAGTACTGAGCACCCAGCACCCTGAGTACTGAGCACCGAGCACCCCGAGTACTGAGCACCCAGCACCCCGAGCACTGAGCAGCCAGCACCCTGAACACTGAGAACCCAGCACCCCAAGCACTGAGCACCCAGCACCCTGAGTACTGAGCACCCAGCAGCCTGAGTACTGAGCACCCAGCACCCTGAACACTGAGCACACAGCACCCCAAGCACTGAGCACCCAGCACCCTGAGGACTGCGCACCCAGCACCCCGAGCACTGAGCACCCAGCACCCTGAGTACTGAGCACCCAGCACCAAGAGTATTGAGCACCGAGCATCCTGAGCACTGAGCACCGAGCACCCCGAGCACTGAGCACCCAGCACCCTGAGTACTGAGCACCCAGCACCAAGAGAACTGAGCACCGAGCACCCCGAGCACTGAGCACCCAGCACCCTGAGTAATGAGCACCCAGCACCCCGAGTACTGAGCACCGAGCACCGTGAGTACTGAGCACCCAGCACCCTGAGTACTGAGCACCCAGCACCCTGAGCACTGAGCACAAAGCACGCTGAGTACTGAGCACTGAGCACTCTGAGTACTGAGCACCAAGGACCCTGAGAACTGAGCACTGAGCACCCTGAGTACTGAGCACCGAGCACCCTGAGTACTGAGCACCCAGCACCCTGAGCACTGAGCAGCCAGCACCCTGAGCACTGAGCACCCAGCACCCCGAGCACTGAGCACCCAGCACCCTGAGCACTGAGCACCCAGCACCCCGAGTACTGAGCACCCAGCACCCTGAGTACTGAGCACCGAGCACCCCGAGCACTGAGCACCCAGCACCCCGAGCACTGAGCACCCAGCACCCCGAGTACTGAGCACCAAGCACCCTGAGCACTGAGCACGCAGCACCCTGAGTACTGAGCACCCAGCACCCTGAGTACTGAGCACCCAGCACCCTGAGTACTGAGCACCCAGCACCCTGAGTACTGAGCACCCAGCACCCTGAGTACTGAGCACTGAGCACCCCGAGTACTGAGCACCGGGCACCCCGAGCACTGAGCACCCAGCACCCTGAGTACTGAGCACCCAGCACGCTGAGTACTGAGCACTGAGCACACTGAGCACTGAGCACCCAGCACCCTGAGTACTGAGCACCCAGCACCGTGAGTACTGAGCAACCAGCACCCTGAGCACTGAGCACCCAGCACCCTGAGTAATGAGCACCCAGCACCCTGAGTACTGAGCACTGAGCACCCTGAGCACTGAGCACCCAGCACCCTGAGTACTGAGCACCCAGCACCCAGAGCACTGAGCACCCAGCACCCCAAGCACTGAGCACCCAGCACCCTGAGTACTGAGTACTGAGCACCCTGAGTACTGAGCACCCAGCACCCTGAGCACTGAGCACCCAGCACCCCAAGCACTGAGCACCCAGCACCCTGAGTACTGAGTACTGAGCACCCTGAGTACTGAGCACCCAGCACCCTGAGCACTGAGCACCCAGCACCCTGAGTACTGAGCACCGAGCACCCTGAGCACTGAGCACCCAGCACCCTGAGTAATGAGCACCCAGCACCCTGAGTAATGAGCACCCAGCACCCGAGCACTGAGCACCCAGCACCAAGAGTACTGAGCACTGAGCACCCTGAGTACTGAGCACTAAGCACCCTGAGCGCTGAGCACCCAGCACCCCAAGCACGGAGCACCCAGGACCCCGAGCACTGAGTACTGAGCACCCAGCACCCTGAGTACTGAGCACCGAGCTCCCCGAGCACTGAGCACCCTGAGTACTGAGTACCCAGAACCCCGATCACAGAGCACCCAGCACACTCAGCACTGAGCACCCAGCACCCCGAGCACTGAGCACCCAGCACCCTGAGTACTGAGCACCCTGAGGACTGAGCACCGATCACCCTGAGCACTGAGCACCCAGCACCCTGAGTACTGAGCACCCAGCACCCTGAGTACTGAGCACCGAGCACTCTGAGCACTGAGCACCCAGCACCCTGAGCACTGAGCACCCAGCACCCTGAGTAATGAGCACCCAGCACCCTGAGCACTGAGCACCCAGCACCCTGAGTACTGAGCACCCAGCACCCTGAGTACTGAGCACCGAGCACTCCGAGCACTGAGCACCCAGGACCCTGAGTACTGAGCACCCAGCACCCTGAGTACTGAGCACCCAGCACCCCGAGCACTGAGCACCCAGCACCCTGAGCACTGAGCACCCAGCACCAAGAGTACTGAGCACCGAGCACCCAGAGCACTGAGCACCCAGCACCCTGAGTAACGAGCACCCAGCACCCCGAGTACTGAGCACCTAGCACCGTGAGTACTGAGCACCCAGCACCCTGAGTACTGAGCACCCAGCACCCTGAGCACTGAGCACCCAGCACCCCGAGCACTGAGCACCCAGCACCCTGAGTACAGAGCACCCAGCACCCTGAGTACTGAGCACTCAGCACCCTGAGTACTGAGCACCCAGTACCCCGAGCACTGAGCACCCAGCACCCTGAGCACTGAGCACCCTGAGGACTGAGCACCCAGCACCCTGAGTACTGAGCACCCAGCATCCTGAGTACTGAGCACCGATCACCCTGAGCACTGAGCACCCAGCAACCCGAGCACTGAGCACCCAGCACCCTGAGTACTGAGCACCCTGAGTACTGAGCAACCAGCACCCCGAGCACTGAGCACCCAGCACCCTGAGTACTGAGCACCCTGAGTACTGAGCACCCATCACCCTGAGCACTGAGCACCCAGCACCCTGAGTACTGAGCACCCAGCACCCTGAGCACTGAGCACCCAGCACCCTGAGTACTGAGCACCCAGCACCCTGAGTAGTTAGCACCCAGCACCCTGAGCACTGAGCACCCAGCACCCTGAGTACTGAGCACCGAGCACCCTGAGTACTGAGCACCCAGCACCCTGAGTACTGAGCACCCAGCACCCTGTGTACTGAGCACCCAGCACCCCGAGCACTGAGCACCCTGAGTACTGAGCACTAAGCCCCCTGAGCGCTGAGCAACCAGCACCCCAAGCACGGAGCACCCAGGACCCCGAGCACTGAGTACTGAGCACCCAGCACCCCGATCACAGAGCACACAGCACCCTCAGCACTGAGCACCCAGCACCCCGAGCACTGAGCACCCAGCACCCTGAGTACTGAGCACACTGAGGACTGAGCACCGATCACCCTGAGCACTGAGCACCCAGCACCCCGAGCACTGAGCACCCAGCACCCTGAGTACTGAGCACCCAGCACCCCGAGCACTGAGCACCCAGCACCCTGAGTACTGAGCACCGAGCACCCTGAGTACTGAGCACCCAGCACCCCGAGCACTGAGCATCCAGCACCCCGAGCACTGAGCACCCAGCACTGAGCACCCAGCACCCTGAGTACTGAGCACCCAGCACCCTGAGTACTGAGCACCGAGCACCCCGAGCATTGAGCACCGGGCACCCCGAGCACTGAGCACCCAGCACCCTGAGTACTGAGCACCCAGCACCCTGAGTACAGAGCACTGAGCACACTGAGCACTGAGCACCCAGCACCCTGAGTACTGAGCACCCAGCACCGTGAGTACTGAGCAACCAGCACCCCGAGCACTGAGCACCCAGCACCCTGAGTAATGAGCACCGATCACCCTGAGCACTGAGCACCGAGCAACCCGAGCACTGAGCACCCAGCACCCTGAGTACTTAGCACCCTGAGTACTGACCACCCAGCACCCCGAGCACTGAGCACCCTGGACCCTGAGTACTGAGCACCCTGAGTACTGAGCACCCAGCACCCTGAGTACTGAGCACCCTGAGTACTGAGCACCCAGCACCCTGAGCACTGAGCACCCAGCACCCTGAGTAATGAGCACCCAGCACCCTGAGTACTGAGCACTGAGCACCCTGAGCACTGAGCACACAGCACCCTGAGTACTGAGCACCCAGCACCCTGAGCACTGAGCACCCAGCACCAAGAGTACTGAGCACCGAGCACCCCGAGCACTGAGCACCCAGCACCCTGAGTAACGAGCACCCAGCACCCCGAGTACTGAGCACCTAGCACCGTGAGTACTGAGCACCCAGCACCCTGAGTACTGAGCACCCAGCACCCTGAGCACTGAGCACCCAGCACCCCGAGCACTGAGCATCCAGCACCCTGAGTACAGAGCACCCAGCACCCTGAGTACTGAGCACTCAGCACCCTGAGTACTGAGCACCGAGTACCCCGAGCACTGAGCACCCAGCACCCTGAGCACTGAGCACCCTGAGGACTGAGCACCCAGCACCCTGAGTACTGAGCACCCAGCATCCTGAGTACTGAGCACCGATCACCCTGAGCACTGAGCACCCAGCAACCCGAGCACTGAGCACCCAGCACCCTGAGTACTGAGCACCCTGAGTACTGAGCACCCAGCACCCCGAGCACTGAGCACCCAGCACCCTGAGTACTGAGCACCCTGAGTACTGAGCACCCATCACCCTGAGCACTGAGCACACAGCACCCTGAGTACTGAGCACCCAGCACCCTGAGCACTGAGCACCCAGCACCCTGAGTACTGAGCACCCAGCACCCTGAGTACTTAGCACCCAGCACCCTGAGCACTGAGCACCCAGCACCCTGAGTACTGAGCACCGAGCACCCTGAGTACTGAGCACCCAGCACCCTGAGTACTGAGCACCCAGCACCCTGTGTACTGAGCACCGAGCACCCCGAGTACTGAGCACCCAGCACCCTGAGCACTGAGCACCCAGCACCCTGAGTACTGAGCACCCAGAACCCTGAGTACTGAGCACCCAGCACCCCGAGCACTGAGCACCCTGAGTACTGAGCACTAAGCACCCTGAGCGCTGAGCAACCAGCAACCCAAGCACGGAGCACCCAGGACCCCGAGCACTGAGTACTGATCACCCAGCACCCCGATCACAGAGCACACAGCACCCTCAGCACTGAGCACCCAGCACCCCGAGCACTGAGCACCCAGCACCCTGAGTACTGAGCACACTGAGGACTGAGCACCGATCACCCTGAGCACTGAGCACCCAGCACCCTGAGTACTGAGCACCCAGCACCCTGAGTACTGAGCACCGAGCACTCCGAGCACTGAGCACCCAGCACCCTGAGCACTGAGCACCCAGCACCCTGAGTAATGAGCACCCAGCACCCTCTGCACTGAGCACCCAGCACCCTGAGTACTGAGCACCCAGCACCCTGAGTACTGAGCACCCAGCACCCTGAGTACTGAGCACCCAGCACCCTGAGTACTGAGCACCGAGCACCCCGAGTACTGAGCACCCAGCACCCCGAGCACTGAGCAGCCAGCACCCTGAACACTGAGAACCCAGCACCCCAAGCACTGAGCACCCAGCACCCTGAGTACTGAGCACCCAGCAGCCTGAGTACTGAGCACCCAGCACCCTGAACACTGAGCACACAGCACCCCAAGCACTGAGCACCCAGCACCCTGAGGACTGCGCACCCAGCACCCCGAGCACTGAGCACCCAGCACCCTGAGTACTGAGCACCCAGCACCAAGAGTATTGAGCACCGAGCATCCTGAGCACTGAGCACCGAGCACCCCGAGCACTGAGCACCCAGCACCCTGAGTACTGAGCACCCAGCACCAAGAGAACTGAGCACCGAGCACCCCGAGCACTGAGCACCCAGCACCCTGAGTAATGAGCACCCAGCACCCCGAGTACTGAGCACCGAGCACCGTGAGTACTGAGCACCCAGCACCCTGAGTACTGAGCACCCAGCACCCTGAGCACTGAGCACAAAGCACGCTGAGTACTGAGCACTGAGCACTCTGAGTACTGAGCACCAAGGACCCTGAGCACTGAGCACTGAGCACCCTGAGTACTGAGCACCGAGCACCCTGAGTACTGAGCACCCAGCACCCTGAGCACTGAGCAGCCAGCACCCTGAGCACTGAGCACCCAGCACCCCGAGCACTGAGCACCCAGCACCCTGAGCACTGAGCACCCAGCACCCCGAGTACTGAGCACCCAGCACCCTGAGTACTGAGCACCGAGCACCCCGAGCACTGAGCACCCAGCACCCGAGCACTGAGCACCCAGCACCCCGAGTACTGAGCACCAAGCACCCTGAGCACTGAGCACGCAGCACCCTGAGTACTGAGCACCCAGCACCCTGAGTACTGAGCACCCAGCACCCTGAGTACTGAGCACCCAGCACCCTGAGTACTGAGCACCCAGCACCCTGAGTACTGAGCACTGAGCACCCCGAGTACTGAGCACCGGGCACCCCGAGCACTGAGCACCCAGCACCCTGAGTACTGAGCACCCAGCACGCTGAGTACTGAGCACTGAGCACACTGAGCACTGAGCACCCAGCACCCTGAGTACTGAGCACCCAGCACCGTGAGTACTGAGCAACCAGCACCCCGAGCACTGAGCACCCAGCACCCTGAGTAATGAGCACCCAGCACCCTGAGTACTGAGCACTGAGCACCCTGAGCACTGAGCACCCAGCACCCTGAGTACTGAGCACCCAGCACCCTGAGCACTGAGCACCCAGCACCCCAAGCACTGAGCACCCAGCACCCTGAGTACTGAGTACTGAGCACCCTGAGTACTGAGCACCCAGCACCCTGAGCACTGAGCACCCAGCACCCCAAGCACTGAGCACCCAGCACCCTGAGTACTGAGTACTGAGCACCCTGAGTACTGAGCACCCAGCACCCTGAGCACTGAGCACCCAGCACCCTGAGTACTGAGCACCGAGCACCCTGAGCACTGAGCACCCAGCACCCTGAGTAATGAGCACCCAGCACCCTGAGTAATGAGCACCCAGCACCCGAGCACTGAGCACCCAGCACCAAGAGTACTGAGCACTGAGCACCCTGAGTACTGAGCACTAAGCACCCTGAGCGCTGAGCACCCAGCACCCCAAGCACGGAGCACCCAGGACCCCGAGCACTGAGTACTGAGCACCCAGCACCCTGAGTACTGAGCACCGAGCTCCCCGAGCACTGAGCACCCTGAGTACTGAGTACCCAGCACCCCGATCACAGAGCACCCAGCACACTCAGCACTGAGCACCCAGCACCCCGAGCACTGAGCACCCAGCACCCTGAGTACTGAGCACCCTGAGGACTGAGCACCGATCACCCTGAGCACTGAGCACCCAGCACCCTGAGTACTGAGCACCCAGCACCCTGAGTACTGAGCACCGAGCACTCTGAGCACTGAGCACCCAGCACCCTGAGCACTGAGCACCCAGCACCCTGAGTAATGAGCACCCAGCACCCTGAGCACTGAGCACCCAGCACCCTGAGTACTGAGCACCCAGCACCCTGAGTACTGAGCACCGAGCACTCCGAGCACTGAGCACCCAGGACCCTGAGTACTGAGCACCCAGCACCCTGAGTACTGAGCACCCAGCACCCCGAGCACTGAGCACCCAGCACCCTGAGCACTGAGCACCCAGCACCAAGAGTACTGAGCACCGAGCACCCAGAGCACTGAGCACCCAGCACCCTGAGTAACGAGCACCCAGCACCCCGAGTACTGAGCACCTAGCACCGTGAGTACTGAGCACCCAGCACCCTGAGTACTGAGCACCCAGCACCCTGAGCACTGAGCACCCAGCACCCCGAGCACTGAGCACCCAGCACCCTGAGTACAGAGCACCCAGCACCCTGAGTACTGAGCACTCAGCACCCTGAGTACTGAGCACCCAGTACCCCGAGCACTGAGCACCCAGCACCCTGAGCACTGAGCACCCTGAGGACTGAGCACCCAGCACCCTGAGTACTGAGCACCCAGCATCCTGAGTACTGAGCACCGATCACCCTGAGCACTGAGCACCCAGCAACCCGAGCACTGAGCACCCAGCACCCTGAGTACTGAGCACCCTGAGTACTGAGCAACCAGCACCCCGAGCACTGAGCACCCAGCACCCTGAGTACTGAGCACCCTGAGTACTGAGCACCCATCACCCTGAGCACTGAGCACCCAGCACCCTGAGTACTGAGCACCCAGCACCCTGAGCACTGAGCACCCAGCACCCTGAGTACTGAGCACCCAGCACCCTGAGTAGTTAGCACCCAGCACCCTGAGCACTGAGCACCCAGCACCCTGAGTACTGAGCACCGAGCACCCTGAGTACTGAGCACCCAGCACCCTGAGTACTGAGCACCCAGCACCCTGTGTACTGAGCACCCAGCACCCCGAGCACTGAGCACCCTGAGTACTGAGCACTAAGCCCCCTGAGCGCTGAGCAACCAGCACCCCAAGCACGGAGCACCCAGGACCCCGAGCACTGAGTACTGAGCACCCAGCACCCCGATCACAGAGCACACAGCACCCTCAGCACTGAGCACCCAGCACCCCGAGCACTGAGCACCCAGCACCCTGAGTACTGAGCACACTGAGGACTGAGCACCGATCACCCTGAGCACTGAGCACCCAGCACCCCGAGCACTGAGCACCCAGCACCCTGAGTACTGAGCACCCAGCACCCCGAGCACTGAGCACCCAGCACCCTGAGTACTGAGCACCGAGCACCCTGAGTACTGAGCACCCAGCACCCCGAGCACTGAGCATCCAGCACCCCGAGCACTGAGCACCCAGCACTGAGCACCCAGCACCCTGAGTACTGAGCACCCAGCACCCTGAGTACTGAGCACCGAGCACCCCGAGCATTGAGCACCGGGCACCCCGAGCACTGAGCACCCAGCACCCTGAGTACTGAGCACCCAGCACCCTGAGTACTGAGCACTGAGCACACTGAGCACTGAGCACCCAGCACCCTGAGTACTGAGCACCCAGCACCGTGAGTACTGAGCAACCAGCACCCCGAGCACTGAGCACCCAGCACCCTGAGTAATGAGCACCGATCACCCTGAGCACTGAGCACCGAGCAACCCGAGCACTGAGCACCCAGCACCCTGAGTACTTAGCACCCTGAGTACTGACCACCCAGCACCCCGAGCACTGAGCACCCTGGACCCTGAGTACTGAGCACCCTGAGTACTGAGCACCCAGCACCCTGAGTACTGAGCACCCTGAGTACTGAGCACCCAGCACCCTGAGCACTGAGCACCCAGCACCCTGAGTAATGAGCACCCAGCACCCTGAGTACTGAGCACTGAGCACCCTGAGCACTGAGCACACAGCACCCTGAGTACTGAGCACCCAGCACCCTGAGCACTGAGCAGCCAGCACCCTGAGCACTGAGCACCCAGCACCCCGAGCACTGAGCACCCAGCACCCTGAGCACTGAGCACCCAGCACCCCGAGTACTGATCACCCAGCACCCTGAGTACTGAGCACCGAGCACCCCGAGCACTGAGCACCCAGCACCCCGAGCACTGAGCACCCAGCACCCCGAGAATGAGCACCCAGCACCCTGAGTACTGAGAACCGAGCACCCTGAGTACTGAGCACCCAGCACCCTGAGCACTGAGCACCCAGCACCCCGAGCACTGAGCACCCTGAGTACTTTGCACCCAGCACCCTGAGTACTGAGCACTAAGCACACAGAGCGCTGAGCACCCAGCACCCCAAGCACGGAGCACCCAGGGCCCCGAGCACTGAGTACTGAGCACCCAGCACCCTGAGTACTGAGCACCGAGCTCCCCGAGCCCTGAGCACCCTGAGTATTGAGCACCCAGCACCCCGATCACAGAGCACCCAGCACCCTCAGCACTGAGCACCCAGCACCCCGAGCACTGAGCACCCCGCACCCTGAGTACTGAGCACACTGAGGACTGAGCACCGATCACCCTGAGAACTGAGCACCCAGC
The DNA here is from genome assembly GCF_018167655.1 of Microtus oregoni. Classification (NCBI taxonomy): domain Eukaryota; kingdom Metazoa; phylum Chordata; class Mammalia; order Rodentia; family Cricetidae; genus Microtus; species Microtus oregoni. The sequence continues at coordinate 6,446,126 of NW_024544151.1, read as the reverse complement.
ACCCTGAGTACTGAGCACCCAGCACCCTGAGTACTGAGCACCGAGCACCCCGAGTACTGAGCACCCAGCACCCTGAGCACTGAGCACCCAGCACCCCGAGCACTGAGCACGCAGCACCCTGAGTACTGAGCACCCAGCACCCCGAGCCCTGAGCACCCAGCACCCTGAGTACTGAGCACCCTGAGTACTGAGCACCTTGCACCCCGAGCACTGAGCACCCAGCACCCTGAGCACTGAGCACCCTGCACCCTGAGTACTGAGCATCAAGCACCCTGAGCACTGAGCACCCAGCACCCTGAGCACTGAGCACCCAGCACCCTGAGCACTGAGCACCCAGCACCCTGAGTACTGAGCACCCAACGTACTGAGCATCGAGCACCCCGAGCACTGAGCACCCAGCACCCTGAGTACTGAGCACCCAGCACCCCGAGCACTGAGCACCCAGCACCCTGAGTACTGAGCACCGAGCACCCTGAGTACTGAGCACCCAGCACCCCGAGCACTGAGCATCCTGCACCCCGAGCACTGAGCACCCAGCACTGAGCACCCAGCACCCTGAGTACTGAGCACCCAGCACCCTGAGTACTGAGCACCGAGCACCCCGAGCATTGAGCACCGGGCACCCCGAGCACTGAGCACCCAGCACCCTGAGTACTGAGCACCCAGCACCCTGAGTACTGAGCACTGAGCACACTGAGCACTGAGCACCCAGCACCCTGAGTACTGAGCACCCAGCACCGTGAGTACTGAGCAACCAGCACCCCGAGCACTGAGCACCCAGCACCCTGAGTAATGAGCACCCAGCACCCTGAGCACTGAGCACTGAGCACCCTGAGCACTGAGCACCCAGCACCCTGAGTACTGAGCACCCAGCACCCTGAGCACTGAGCACCCTGAGCACTGAGCACCCAGCACCCTGAGTACTGAGCACCCAGCACCCTGAGTACTGAGCACCCTGAGTACTGAGCACCCATCACCCTGAGCACTGAGCACACAGCACCCTTAGTACTGAGCACCCAGCACCCTGAGCACTGAGCACCCAGCACCCTGAGTACTGAGCACCCAGCACCCTGAGTACTTAGCACCCAGCACCCTGAGCACTGAGCACCCAGCACCCTGAGTACTGAGCACCGAGCACCCTGAATACTGAGCACCCAGCACCCTGAGTACTGAGCACCCAGCACCCTGTGTACTGAGCACCGAGCACCCCGAGTACTGAGCACCCAGCACCCTGAGCACTGAGCACCCAGCACCCTGAGTACTGAGCACCCAGAACCCTGAGTACTGAGCACCCAGCACCCCGAGCACTGAGCACCCTGAGTACTGAGCACTAAGCACCCTGAGCGCTGAGCAACCAGCACCCCAAGCACGGAGCACCCAGGACCCCGAGCACTGAGTACTGAGCACCCAGCACCCAGATCACAGAGCACACAGCACCCTCAGCACTGAGCACCCAGCACCCCGAGCACTGAGCACCCAGCACCCTGAGTACTGAGCACACTGAGGACTGAGCACCGATCACCCTGAGCACTGAGCACCCAGCACCCTGAGTACTGAGCACCCAGCACCCTGAGTACTGAGCACCGAGCATTCCGAGCACTGAGCACCCAGCACCCTGAGCACTGAGCACCCAGCACCCTGAGTACTGAGCACCCAGCACCCTCTGCACTGAGCACCCTGCACCCTGAGTACTGAGCACCCAGCACCCTGAGTACTGAGCACCCAGCACCCTGAGTACTGAGCACCCAGCACCCTGAGTACTGAGCACCAAGCACCCCGAGTACTGAGCACCCAGCACCCCGAGCACTGAGCAGCCAGCACCCTGAACACTGAGAACCCAGCACCCCAAGCACTGAGCACCCAGCACCCTGAGTACTGAGCACCCAGCAGCCTGAGTACTGAGCACCCAGCACCCTGAACACTGAGCACCCAGCACCCCAATCACTGAGCACCCAGCACCCTGAGGACTGCGCACCCAGCACCCCGAGCACTGAGCACCCAGCACCCTGAGTACTGAGCACCCAGCACCAAGAGTACTGAGCACCGAGCATCCTGAGCACTGAGCACCGAGCACCCCGAGCACTGAGCACCCAGCACCCTGAGTACTGAGCACCCAGCACCAAGAGTACTGAGCACCGAGCACCCCGAGCACTGAGCACCCAGCACCCTGAGTAATGAGCACCCAGCACCCCGAGTACTGAGCACCGAGCACCGTGAGTACTGAGCACCCAGCACCCTGAGTACTGAGCACCCAGCACACTGAGCACTGAGCACAAAGCACGCTGAGTACTGAGCACTGAGCACTCTGAGTACTGAGCACCAAGGACCCTGAGCACTGAGCACTGAGCACCCTGAGTACTGAGCACCGAGCACCCTGAGTACTGAGCACCCAGCACCCTGAGCACTGAGCAGCCAGCACCCTGAGCACTGAGCACCCAGCACCCCGAGCACTGAGCACCCAGCACCCTGAGCACTGAGCACCCAGCACCCCGAGTACTGAGCACCCAGCACCCTGAGTACTGAGCACCGAGCACCCCGAGCACTGAGCACCCAGCACCCTGAGCACTGAGCACCCAGCACCCTGAGTACTGAGCACCCAGCACCCTGAGTACTGAGCACCCAGCACCCTGAGTACTGAGCACGCAGCACCCTGAGTACTGAGCACCGAGCACCCCGAGTACTGAGCACCGGGCACCCCGAGCACTGAGCACCCAGCACCCTGAGTACTGAGCACCCAGCACCCTGAGTACTGAGCACTGAGCACACTGAGCACTGAGCACCCAGCACCCTGAGTACTGAGCACCCAGCACCGTGAGTACTGAGCAACCAGCACCCTGAGCACTGAGCACCCAGCACCCTGAGTAATGAGCACCCAGCACCCTGAGTACTGAGCACTGAGCACCCTGAGCACTGAGCACCCAGCACCCTGAGTACTGAGCACCCAGCACCCTGAGCACTGAGCACCCAGCACCCTGAGTAATGAGCACCCAGCACCCCGGTCACTGAGCACCCAGCACCAAGAGTACTGAGCACTGAGCACCCTGAGTACTGAGCACTAAGCACCCTGAGCGCTGAGCACCCAGCACCCCAAGCACGGAGCACCCAGTACCCCGAGCACTGAGTACTGAGCACCCAGCACCCTGAGTACTGAGCACCGAGCTCCCCGAGCACTGAGCACCCTGAGTACTGAGTACGGGGCACCCCGATCACAGAGCACCCAGCACACTCAGCACTGAGCACCCAGCACCCCGAGCACTGAGCAACCAGCACCCTGAGTACTGAGCACCCTGAGGACTGAGCACCGATCACCCTGAGCACTGAGCACCCAGCACCCTGAGTACTGAGCACCCAGCACCCTGAGTACTGAGGACCGAGCACTCTGAGCACTGAGCACCCAGCACCCTGAGCACTGAGCACCCAGCACCCTGAGTAATGAGCACCCAGCACCCTGAGCACTGAGCACCCAGCACCCTGAGTACTGAGCACCCAGCACCCTGAGTACTGAGCACCGAGCACTCGGAGCACTGAGCACCCAGGACCCTGAGTACTGAGCACCCAGCACCCCGAGCACTGAGCACCCAGCACCCTGAGCACTGAGCACCCAGCACCAAGAGTACTGAGCACCGAGCACCCCGAGCACTGAGCACCCAGCACCCTGAGTAACGAGCACCCAGCACCCCGAGTACTGAGCACCTAGCACCGTGAGTACTGAGCACCCAGCACCCTGAGTACTGAGCACCCAGCACCCTGAGCACTGAGCACCCAGCACCCCGAGCACTGAGCACCCAGCACCCTGAGTACAGAGCACCCAGCACCCTGAGTACTGAGCACTCAGCACCCTGAGTACTGAGCACCGAGTACCCCGAGCACTGAGCACCCAGCACCCTGAGCACTGAGCACCCTGAGGACTGAGCACCCAGCACCCTGAGTACTGAGCACCCAGCATCCTGAGTACTGAGCACCGATCACCCTGAGCACTGAGCACCCAGCAACCCGAGCACTGAGCACCCAGCACCCTGAGTACTGAGCACCCTGAGTACTGAGCACCCAGCACCCCGAGCACTGAGCACCCAGCACCCTGAGTACTGAGCACCCTGAGTACTGAGCACCCATCACCCTGAGCACTGAGCACCCAGCACACTGAGTACTGAGCACCCAGCACCCTGAGCACTGAGCACCCAGCACCCTGAGTACTGAGCACCCAGCACCCTGAGTACTTAGCACCCAGCACCCTGAGCACTGAGCACCCAGCACCCTGAGTACTGAGCACCGAGCACCCTGAGTACTGAGCACCCAGCACCCTGAGTACTGAGCACCCAGCACCCTGTGTACTGAGCACCGAGCACCCCGAGTACTGAGCACCCAGCACCCTGAGCACTGAGCACCCAGCACCCTGAGTACTGAGCACCCAGAAACCTGAGTACTGAGCACCCAGCACCCCGAGTACTGAGCACCCTGAGTACTGAGCACTAAGCACCCTGAGCGCTGAGCAACCAGCAACCCAAGCACGGAGCACCCAGGACCCCGAGCACTGAGTACTGATCACCCAGCACCCCGATCACAGAGCACACAGCACCCTCAGCACTGAGCACCCAGCACCCCGAGCACTGAGCACCCAGCACCCTGAGTACTGAGCACACTGAGGACTGAGCACCGATCACCCTGAGCACTGAGCACCCAGCACCCTGAGTACTGAGCACCCAGCACCCTGAGTACTGAGCACCGAGCACTCCGAGCACTGAGCACCCAGCACCCTGAGCACTGAGCACCCAGCACCCTGAGTAATGAGCACCCAGCACCCTCTGCACTGAGCACCCAGCACCCTGAGTACTGAGCACCCAGCACCCTGAGTACTGAGCACCCAGCACCCTGAGTACTGAGCACCCAGCACCCTGAGTACTGAGCACCGAGCACCCCGAGTACTGAGCACCCAGCACCCCGAGCACTGAGCAGCCAGCACCCTGAACACTGAGAACCCAGCACCCCAAGCACTGAGCACCCAGCACCCTGAGTACTGAGCACCCAGCAGCCTGAGTACTGAGCACCCAGCACCCTGAACACTGAGCACACAGCACCCCAAGCACTGAGCACCCAGCACCCTGAGGACTGCGCACCCAGCACCCCGAGCACTGAGCACCCAGCACCCTGAGTACTGAGCACCCAGCACCAAGAGTATTGAGCACCGAGCATCCTGAGCACTGAGCACCGAGCACCCCGAGCACTGAGCACCCAGCACCCTGAGTACTGAGCACCCAGCACCAAGAGTACTGAGCACCGAGCACCCCGAGCACTGAGCACCCAGCACCCTGAGTAATGAGCACCCAGCACCCCGAGTACTGAGCACCGAGCACCGTGAGTACTGAGCACCCAGCACCCTGAGTACTGAGCACCCAGCACCCTGAGCACTGAGCACAAAGCACGCTGAGTACTGAGCACTGAGCACTCTGAGTACTGAGCACCAAGGACCCTGAGCACTGAGCACTGAGCACCCTGAGTACTGAGCACCGAGCACCCTGAGTACTGAGCACCCAGCACCCTGAGCACTGAGCAGCCAGCACCCTGAGCACTGAGCACCCAGCACCCCGAGCACTGAGCACCCAGCACCCTGAGCACTGAGCACCCAGCACCCCGAGTACTGAGCACCCAGCACCCTGAGTACTGAGCACCGAGCACCCCGAGCACTGAGCACCCAGCACCCCGAGTACTGAGCACCAAGCACCCTGAGCACTGAGCACGCAGCACCCTGAGTACTGAGCACCCAGCACCCTGAGTACTGAGCACCCAGCACCCTGAGTACTGAGCACCCAGCACCCTGAGTACTGAGCACCCAGCACCCTGAGTACTGAGCACTGAGCACCCCGAGTACTGAGCACCGGGCACCCCGAGCACTGAGCACCCAGCACCCTGAGTACTGAGCACCCAGCACGCTGAGTACTGAGCACTGAGCACACTGAGCACTGAGCACCCAGCACCCTGAGTACTGAGCACCCAGCACCGTGAGTACTGAGCAACCAGCACCCCGAGCACTGAGCACCCAGCACCCTGAGTAATGAGCACCCAGCACCCTGAGTACTGAGCACTGAGCACCCTGAGCACTGAGCACCCAGCACCCTGAGTACTGAGCACCCAGCACCCTGAGCACTGAGCACCCAGCACCCCAAGCACTGAGCATCCAGCACCCTGAGTACTGAGTACTGAGCACCCTGAGTACTGAGCACCCAGCACCCTGAGCACTGAGCACCCAGCACCCTGAGTACTGAGCACCGAGCACCCTGAGCACTGAGCACCCAGCACCCTGAGTAATGAGCACCCAGCACCCTGAGTACTGAGCACCCAGCACCCTGAGCACTGAGCACCCAGCACCCTGAGTAATGAGCACCCAGCACCCGAGCACTGAGCACCCAGCACCAAGAGTACTGAGCACTGAGCACCCTGAGTACTGAGCACTAAGCACCCTGAGCGCTGAGCACCCAGCACCCCAAGCACGGAGCACCCAGGACCCCGAGCACTGAGTACTGAGCACCCAGCACCCTGAGTACTGAGCACCGAGCTCCCCGAGCACTGAGCACCCTGAGTACTGAGTACCCAGCACCCCGATCACAGAGCACCCAGCACACTCAGCACTGAGCACCCAGCACCCCGAGCACTGAGCACCCAGCACCCTGAGTACTGAGCACACTGAGGACTGAGCACCGATCACCCTGAGCACTGAGCACCCAGCACCCTGAGTACTGAGCACCCAGCACCCTGAGTACTGAGCACCGAGCACTCTGAGCACTGAGCACCCAGCACCCTGAGCACTGAGCACCCAGCACCCTGAGTAATGAGCACCCAGCACCCTGAGCACTGAGCACCCAGCACCCTGAGTACTGAGCACCCAGCACCCTGAGTACTGAGCACCGAGCACTCCGAGCACTGAGCACCCAGGACCCTGAGTACTGAGCACCCAGCACCCTGAGTACTGAGCACCCAGCACCCCGAGCACTGAGCACTCAGCACCCTGAGCACTGAGCACCCAGCACCAAGAGTACTGAGCACCGAGCACCCAGAGCACTGAGCACCCAGCACCCTGATTAACGAGCACCCAGCACCCCGAGTACTGAGCACCTAGCACCGTGAGTACTGAGCACCCAGCACCCTGAGTACTGAGCACCCAGCACCCTGAGCACTGAGCACCCAGCACCCCGAGCACTGAGCACCCAGCACCCTGAGTACAGAGCACCCAGCACCCTGAGTACTGAGCACTCAGCACCCTGAGTACTGAGCACCCAGTACCCCGAGCACTGAGCACCCAGCACCCTGAGCACTGAGCACCCTGAGGACTGAGCACCCAGCACATTGAGTACTGAGCACCCAGCATCCTGAGTACTGAGCACCGATCACCCTGAGCACTGAGCACCCAGCAACCCGAGCACTGAGCACCCAGCACCCTGAGTACTGAGCACCCTGAGTACTGAGCAACCAGCACCCCGAGCACTGAGCACCCAGCACCCTGAGTACTGAGCACCCTGAGTACTGAGCACCCATCACCCTGAGCACTGAGCACCCAGCACCCTGAGTACTGAGCACCCAGCACCCTGAGCACTGAGCACCCAGCACCCTGAGTACTGAGCACCCAGCACCCTGAGTAGTTAGCACCCAGCACCCTGAGCACTGAGCACCCAGCACCCTGAGTACTGAGCACCGAGCACCCTGAGTACTGAGCACCCAGCACCCTGAGTACTGAGCACCCAGCACCCTGTGTACTGAGCACCCAGCACCCCGAGCACTGAGCACCCTGAGTACTGAGCACTAAGCCCCCTGAGCGCTGAGCAACCAGCACCCCAAGCACGGAGCACCCAGGACCCCGAGCACTGAGTACTGAGCACCCAGCACCCCGATCACAGAGCACACAGCACCCTCAGCACTGAGCACCCAGCACCCCGAGCACTGAGCACCCAGCACCCTGAGTACTGAGCACACTGAGGACTGAGCACCGATCACCCTGAGCACTGAGCACCCAGCACCCTGAGTACTGAGCACCCAGCACCCTGAGTACTGAGCACCGAGCACTCCGAGCACTGAGCACCCAGCACCCTGAGCACTGAGCACCCAGCACCCTGAGTACTGAGCACCCAGCACCCTCTGCACTGAGCACCCAGCACCCTGAGTACTGAGCACCCAGCACCCTGAGTACTGAGCACCCAGCACCCTGAGTACTGAGCACCCAGCACCCTGAGTACTGAGCACCGAGCACCCCGAGTACTGAGCACCCAGCACCCCGAGCACTGAGCAGCCAGCACCCTGAACACTGAGAACCCAGCACCCCAAGCACTGAGCACCCAGCACCCTGAGTACTGAGCACCCAGCAGCCTGAGTACTGAGCACCCAGCACCCTTAACACTGAGCACACAGCACCCCAAGCACTGAGCACCCAGCACCCTGAGGACTGCGCACCCAGCACCCCGAGCACTGAGCACCCAGCACCCTGAGTACTGAGCACCCAGCACCAAGAGTACTGAGCACCGAGCATCCTGAGCACTGAGCACCGAGCACCCCGAGCACTGAGCACCCAGCACCCTGAGTACTGAGCACCCAGCACCAAGAGTACTGAGCACCGAGCACCCCGAGCACTGAGCACCCAGCACCCTGAGTAATGAGCACCCAGCACCCCGAGTACTGAGCACCGAGCACCGTGAGTACTGAGCCCCCAGCACCCTGAGTACTGAGCACCCAGCACCCTGAGCACTGAGCACAAAGCACGCTGAGTACTGAGCACTGAGCACTCTGAGTACTGAGCACCAAGGACCCTGAGCACTGAGCACTGAGCACCCTGAGTACTGAGCACCGAGCACCCTGAGTACTGAGCACCCAGCACCCTGAGCACTGAGCAGCCAGCACCCTGAGCACTGAGCACCCAGCACCCCGAGCACTGAGCACCCAGCACCCTGAGCACTGAGCACCCAGCACCCCGAGTACTGAGCACCCAGCACCCTGAGTACTGAGCACCGAGCACCCCGAGCACTGAGCACCCAGCACCCCGAGCACTGAGCACCCAGCACCCCGAGTACTGAGCACCAAGCACCCTGAGCACTGAGCACGCAGCACCCTGAGTACTGAGCACCCAGCACCCTGAGTACTGAGCACCCAGCACCCTGAGTACTGAGCACCCAGCGCCCTGAGTACTGAGCACCCAGCACCCTGAGTACTGAGCACTGAGCACCCCGAGTACTGAGCACCGGGCACCCCGAGCACTGAGCACCCAGCACCCTGAGTACTGAGCACCCAGCACCCTGAGTACTGAGCACTGAGCACACTGAGCACTGAGCACCCAGCACCCTGAGTACTGAGCACCCAGCACCGTGAGTACTGAGCAACCAGCACCCCGAGCACTGAGCACCCAGCACCCTGAGTAATGAGCACCCAGCACCCTGAGTACTGAGCACTGAGCACCCTGAGCACTGAGCACCCAGCACCCTGAGTACTGAGCACCCAGCACCCTGAGCACTGAGCACCCAGCACCCCAAGCACTGAGCACCCAGCACCCTGAGTACTGAGTACTGAGCACCCTGAGTACTGAGCACCCAGCACCCTGAGCACTGAGCACCCAGCACCCTGAGTACTGAGCACCGAGCACCCTGAGCACTGAGCACCCAGCACCCTGAGTAATGAGCACCCAGCACCCTGAGTACTGAGCACCCAGCACCCTGAGCACTGAGCACCCAGCACCCTGAGTAATGAGCACCCAGCACCCCGAGCACTGAGCACCCAGCACCAAGAGTACTGAGCACTGAGCACCCTGAGTACTGAGCACTAAGCACCCTGAGCGCTGAGCACCCAGCACCCCAAGCACGGAGCACCCAGGACCCCGAGCACTGAGTACTGAGCACCCAGCACCCTGAGTACTGAGCACCGAGCTCCCTGAGCACTGAGCACCCTGAGTACTGAGTACCCAGCACCCCGATCACAGAGCACCCAGCACACTCAGCACTGAGCACCCAGCACCCCGAGCACTGAGCACCCAGCACCCTGCGTACTGAGCACCCTGAGGACTGAGCACCGATCACCCTGAGCACTGAGCACCCAGCACCCTGAGTACTGAGCACCCAGCACCCTGAGTACTGAGCACCGAGCACTCTGAGCACTGAGCACCCAGCACCCTGAGCACTGAGCACCCAGCACCCTGAGTAATGAGCACCCAGCACCCTGAGCACTGAGCACCCAGCACCCTGAGTACTGAGCACCCAGCACCCTGAGTACTGGGCACCGAGCACTCCGAGCACTGAGCACCCAGGACCCTGAGTACTGAGCACCCAGCACCCTGAGTACTGAGCACCCAGCACCCCGAGCACTGAGCACCCAGCACCCTGAGCACTGAGCACCCAGCACCAAGAGTACTGAGCACCGAGCACCCCGAGCACTGAGCACCCAGCACCCTGAGTAACGAGCACCCAGCACCCCGAGTACTGAGCACCTAGCACCGTGAGTACTGAGCACCCAGCACCCTGAGTACTGAGCACCCAGCACCCTGAGCACTGAGCACCCAGCACCCCGAGCACTGAGCACCCAGCACCCTGAGTACAGAGCACCCAGCACCCTGAGTACTGAGCACTCAGCACCCTGAGTACTGAGCACCGAGTACCCCGAGCACTGAGCACCCAGCACCCTGAGCACTGAGCACCCTGAGGACTGAGCACCCAGCACCCTGAGTACTGAGCACCCAGCATCCTGAGTACTGAGCACCGATCACCCTGAGCACTGAGCACCCAGCAACCCGAGCACTGAGCACCCAGCACCCTGAGTACTGAGCACCCTGAGTACTGAGCACCCAGCACCCCGAGCACTGAGCACCCAGCACCCTGAGTACTGAGCACCCTGAGTACTGAGCACCCATCACCCTGAGCACTGAGCACCCAGCACACTGAGTACTGAGCACCCAGCACCCTGAGCACTGAGCACCCAGCACCCTGAGTACTGAGCACCCAGCACCCTGAGTACTTAGCACCCAGCACCCTGAGCACTGAGCACCCAGCACCCTGAGTACTGAGCACCGAGCACCCTGAGTACTGAGCACCCAGCACCCTGAGTACTGAGCACCCAGCACCCTGTGTACTGAGCACCGAGCACCCCGAGTACTGAGCACCCAGCACCCTGAGCACTGAGCACCCAGCACCCTGAGTACTGAGCACCCAGAACCCTGAGTACTGAGCACCCAGCACCCCGAGCACTGAGCACCCTGAGTACTGAGCACTAAGCCCCCTGAGCGCTGAGCAACCAGCACCCCAAGCACGGAGCACCCAGGACCCCGAGCACTGAGTACTGAGCACCCAGCACCCCGATCACAGAGCACACAGCACCCTCAGCTCTGAGCACCCAGCACCCCGAGCACTGAGCACCCAGCACCCTGAGTACTGAGCACACTGAGGACTGAGCACCGATCACCCTGAGCACTGAGCACCCAGCACCCTGAGTACTGAGCACCCAGGACCCTGAGTACTGAGCACCGAGCACTCCGAGCACTGAGCACCCAGCACCCTGAGCACTGAGCACCCAGCACCCTGAGTACTGAGCACCCAGCACCCTCTGCACTGAGCACCCAGCACCCTGAGTACTGAGCACCCAGCACCCTGAGTACTGAGCACCCAGCACCCTGAGTACTGAGCACCCAGCACCCTGAGTACTGAGCACTGAGCACCCCGAGTACTGAGCACCCAGCACCCCGAGCACTGAGCAGCCAGCACCCTGAACACTGAGAACCCAGCACCCCAAGCACTGAGCACCCAGCACCCTGAGTACTGAGCACCCAGCAGCCTGAGTACTGAGCACCCAGCACCCTGAACACTGAGCACACAGCACCCCAAGCACTGAGCACCCAGCACCCTGAGGACTGCGCACCCAGCACCCCGAGCACTGAGCACCCAGCACCCTGAGTACTGAGCACCCAGCACCAAGAGTACTGAGCACCGAGCATCCTGAGCACTGAGCACCGAGCACCCCGAGCACTGAGCACCCAGCACCCTGAGTACTGAGCACCCAGCACCAAGAGTACTGAGCACCGAGCACCCCGAGCACTGAGCACCCAGCACCCTGAGTAATGAGCACCCAGCACCCCGAGTACTGAGCACCGAGCACCGTGAGTACTGAGCACCCAGCACCCTGAGTACTGAGCACCCAGCACCCTGAGCACTGAGCACAAAGCACGCTGAGTACTGAGCACTGAGCACTCTGAGTACTGAGCACCAAGGACCCTGAGCACTGAGCACTGAGCACCCTGAGTACTGAGCACCGAGCACCCTGAGTACTGAGCACCCAGCACCCTGAGCACTGAGCAGCCAGCACCCTGAGCACTGAGCACCCAGCACCCCGAGCACTGAGCACCCAGCACCCTGAGCACTGAGCACCCAGCACCCCGAGTACTGAGCACCCAGCACCCTGAGTACTGAGCACCCAGCACCCTGAGTACTGAGCACCCAGCACCCTGAGTACTGAGCACTGAGCACACTGAGCACTGAGCACCCAGCACCCTGAGTACTGAGCACCCAGCACCGTGAGTACTGAGCAACCAGCACCCCGAGCACTGAGCACCCAGCACCCTGAGTAATGAGCACCCAGCACCCTGAGTACTGAGCACTGAGCACCCTGAGCAATGAGCACCCAGCACCCTGAGTACTGAGCACCCAGCACCCTGAGCACTGAGCACCCAGCACCCCAAGCACTGAGCACCCAGCACCCTGAGTACTGAGTACTGAGCACCCTGAGTACTGAGCACCCAGCACCCTGAGCACTGAGCACCCAGCACCCTGAGTACTGAGCACCGAGCACCCTGAGCACTGAGCACCCAGCACCCTGAGTACTGAGCACCCAGCACCAAGAGTACTGAGCACCGAGCACCCCGAGCACTGAGCACCCAGCACCCTGAGTAATGAGCACCCAGCACCCCGAGCACTGAGCACCCAGCACCAAGAGTACTGAGCACTGAGCACCCTGAGTACTGAGCACTAAGCACCCTGAGCGCTGAGCACCCAGCACCCAAAGCACGGAGCACCCAGGACCCCGAGCACTGAGTACTGATCACCCAGCACCCTGAGTACTGAACACCGAGCTCCCCGAGCACTGAGCACCCTGAGTACTGAGTACCCAGCACCCCGATCACAGAGCACCCAGCACACTCAGCACTGAGCACCCAGCACCCCGAGCACTGAGCACCCAGCAACCTGAGTACTGAGCACCCTGAGGACTGAGCACCGATCACCCTGAGCACTGAGCACCCAGCACCCTGAGTACTGAGCACCCAGCACCCTGAGTACTGAGCACCGAGCACTCTGAGCACTGAGCACCCAGCACCCTGAGCACTGAGCACCCAGCACCCTGAGTAATGAGCACCCAGCACCCTGAGCACTGAGCACCCAGCACCCTGAGTACTGAGCACCCAGCACCCTGAGTACTGAGCACCGAGCACTCCGAGCACTGAGCACCCAGGACCCTGAGTACTGAGCACCCAGCACCCTGAGTACTGAGCACCCAGCACCCCGAGCACTGAGCACCCAGCACCCTGAGCACTGAGCACCCAGCACCAAGAGTACTGAGCACCGAGCACCCCGAGCACTGAGCACCCAGCACCCTGAGTAACGAGCACCCAGCACCCCGAGTACTGAGCACCTAGCACCGTGAGTACTGAGCACCCAGCACCCTGAGTACTGAGCACCCAGCACCCTGAGCACTGAGGACAAAGCACGCTGAGAACTGAGCACTGAGCACCCTGAGTACTGAGCACCAAGGACCCTGAGCACTGAGCACCCAGCATGCTGAGTACTGAGCGCTGAGCACCCTGAGTACTGAGCACCGAGCACCCTGAGTACTGAGCACCCCGCACCCTGAGCACTGAGCAGCCAGCACCCTGAGCACTGAGCACCCAGCACCCCGAGCACTGAGCACCCAGCACCCTGAGTACAGAGCACCCAGCACCCTGAGTACTGAGCACTCAGCACCCTGAGTACTGAGCACCGAGTACCCTGAGCACTGAGCACCCAGCACCCTGAGCACTGAGCACCCTGAGGACTGAGCACCCAGCACCCTGAGTACTGAGCACCCAGCATCCTGAGTACTGAGCACCGATCACCCTGAGCACTGAGCACCCAGCAACCCGAGCACTGAGCACCCAGCACCCTGAGTACTGAGCACCCTGAGTACTGAGCACCCAGCACCCCGAGCACTGAGCACCCAGCACCCTGAGTACTGAGCACCCTGAGTACTGAGCACCCATCACCCTGAGCACTGAGCACCCAGCACCCTGAGTACTGAGCACCCAGCACCCTGAGCACTGAGCACCCAGCACCCTGTGTACTGAGCACCCAGCACCCTGAGTACTTAGCACCCAGCACCCTGAGCACTGAGCACCCAGCACCCTGAGTACTGAGCACCGAGCACCCTGAGTACTGAGCACCCAGCACCCTGAGTACTGAGCACCCAGCACCCTGTGTACTGAGCACCGAGCACCCCGAGTACTGAGCACCCAGCACCCTGAGCACTGAGCACCCAGCACCCTGAGTACTGAGCACCCAGAACCCTGAGTACTGAGCACCCAGCACCCCGAGCACTGAGCACCCTGAGTACTGAGCACTAAGCACCCTGAGCGCTGAGCACCCAGCACCCCAAGCACGGAGCACCCAGGACCCCGAGCACTGAGTACTGAGCACCCAGCACCCCGATCACAGAGCACACAGCACCCTCAGCACTGAGCACCCAGCACCCCGAGCACTGAGCACCCAGCACCCTGAGTACTGAGCACACTGAGGACTGAGCACCGATCACCCTGAGCACTGAGCACCCAGCACCCTGAGTACTGAGCACCCAGCACCCTGAGTACTGAGCACCGAACACTCCGAGCACTGAGCACCCAGCACCCTGAGCACTGAGCACCCAGCACCCTGAGTACTGAGCACCCAGCACCCTCTGCACTGAGCACCCAGCACCCTGAGTACTGAGCACCCAGCACCCTGAGTACTGAGCACCCAGCACCCTGAGTACTGAGCACCCAGCACCCTGAGTACTGAGCACCGAGCACCCCGAGTACTGAGCACCCAGCACCCCGAGCACTGAGCATCCAGCACCCTGAACACTGAGAACCCAGCACCCCAAGCACTGAGCACCCAGCACCCTGAGTACTGAGCACCCAGCAGCCTGAGTACTGAGCACCCAGCACCCTGAACACTGAGCACCCAGCACCCCAAGCACTGAGCACCCAGCACCCTGAGGACTGCGCACCCAGCACCCCGAGCACTGAGCACCCAGCACCCTGAGTACTGAGCACCCAGCACCAAGAGTACTGAGCACCGAGCATCCTGAGCACTGAGCACCGAGCACCCCGAGCACTGAGCACCCAGCACCCTGAGTACTGAGCACCCAGCACCAAGAGTACTGAGCACCGAGCACCCTGAGCACTGAGCACCCAGCACCCTGAGTAATGAGCACCCAGCACCCCGAGTACTGAGCACTGAGCACCGTGAGTACTGAGCACCCAGCACCCTGAGTACTGAGCACCCAGCACCCTGAGCACTGAGCACAAAGCACGCTGAGTACTGAGCACTGAGCACTCTGAGTACTGAGCACCAAGGACCCTGAGCACTGAGCACTGAGCACCCTGAGGACTGAGCACCGAGCACCCTGAGTACTGAGCACCCAGCACCCTGAGCACTGAGCAGCCAGCACCCTGAGCACTGAGCACCCAGCACCCCGAGCACTGAGCACCCAGCACCCTGAGCACTGAGCACCCAGCACCCCGAGTACTGAGCACCCAGCACCCTGAGTACTGAGCACCGAGCACCCCGAGCACTGAGCACCCAGCACCCCGAGCACTGAGCACCCAGCACCCTGAGTACTGAGCACCCAGCACCCTGAGCACTGAGCACGCAGCACCCTGAGTACTGAGCACCCAGCACCCTGAGTACTGAGCACCCAGCACCCTGAGTACTGAGCACCCAGCACCCTGAGTACTGAGCACCAAGCACCCTGAGTACTGAGCACTGAGCACCGCGAGTACTGAGCACCCAGCACCCCGAGCACTAAGCACCCAGCACCCTGAACACTGAGCACCCAGCACCCCAAGCACTGAGCACCCAGCAACCTGAGTACTGAGCACCCAGCACCCTGAGTACTGAGCACCCAGCACCCTGAGTACTGAGCACCCAGCACCCCGAGCACTGAGCACCCAGCACCCTGAGTACTGAGCACCCAGCACCCTGAGCACTGAGCACCCAGCACCCTGAGTACTGAGCACCCATCACCCTGAGCACTGAGCACCCAGCACCCTGAGTACTGAGCACCCAGCACCCTGAGCACTGAGCACCCAGCACCCTGAGTACTGAGCACCCAGCACCCTGAGTACTTAGCACCCAGCACCCTGAGCACTGAGCACCCAGCACCCTGAGTACTGAGCACCGAGCACCCTGAGTACTGAGCACCCAGCACCCTGAGTACTGAGCACCCAGCACCCTGTGTACTGAGCACCGAGCACCCCGAGTACTGAGCACCCAGCACCCTGAGCACTGAGCACCCAGCACCCTGAGTACTGAGCACCCAGAACCCTGAGTACTGAGCACCCAGCACCCCGAGCACTGAGCACCCTGAGTACTGAGCACTAAGCCCCCTGAGCGCTGAGCAACCAGCACCCCAAGCACGGAGCACCCAGGACCCCGAGCACTGAGTACTGAGCACCCAGCACCCCGATCACAGAGCACACAGCACCCTCAGCACTGAGCACCCAGCACCCCGAGCACTGAGCACCCAGCACCCTGAGTACTGAGCACACTGAGGACTGAGCACCGATCACCCTGAGCACTGAGCACCCAGCACCCTGAGTACTGAGCACCCAGGACCCTGAGTACTGAGCACCGAGCACTCCGAGCACTGAGCACCCAGCACCCTGAGCACTGAGCACCCAGCACCCTGAGTACTGAGCACCCAGCACCCTCTGCACTGAGCACCCAGCACCCTGAGTACTGAGCACCCAGCACCCTGAGTACTGAGCACCCAGCACCCTGAGTACTGAGCACCCAGCACCCTGAGTACTGAGCACTGAGCACCCCGAGTACTGAGCACCCAGCACCCCGAGCACTGAGCAGCCAGCACCCTGAACACTGAGAACCCAGCACCCCAAGCACTGAGCACCCAGCACCCTGAGTACTGAGCACCCAGCAGCCTGAGTACTGAGCACCCAGCACCCTGAACACTGAGCACACAGCACCCCAAGCACTGAGCACCCAGCAACCTGAGGACTGCGCACCCAGCACCCCGAGCACTGAGCACCCAGCACCCTGAGTACTGAGCACCCAGCACCAAGAGTACTGAGCACCGAGCATCCTGAGCACTGAGCACCGAGCACCCCGAGCACTGAGCACCCAGCACCCTGAGTACTGAGCACCCAGCACCAAGAGTACTGAGCACCGAGCACCCCGAGCACTGAGCACCCAGCACCCTGAGTAATGAGCACCCAGCACCCCGAGTACTGAGCACCGAGCACCGTGAGTACTGAGCACCCAGCACCCTGAGTACTGAGCACCCAGCACCCTGAGCACTGAGCACAAAGCACGCTGAGTACTGAGCACTGAGCACTCTGAGTACTGAGCACCAAGGACCCTGAGCACTGAGCACTGAGCACCCTGAGTACTGAGCACCGAGCACCCTGAGTACTGAGCACCCAGCACCCTGAGCACTGAGCAGCCAGCACCCTGAGCACTGAGCACCCAGCACCCCGAGCACTGAGCACCCAGCACCCTGAGCACTGAGCACCCAGCACCCCGAGTACTGAGCACCCAGCACCCTGAGTACTGAGCACCGAGCACCCCGAGCACTGAGCACCCAGCACCCCGAGCACTGAGCACCCAGCACCCCGAGTACTGAGCACCAAGCACCCTGAGCACTGAGCACGCAGCACCCTGAGTACTGAGCACCGAGCACCCCGAGTACTGAGCACCCAGCACCCTGAGTACTGAGCACCCAGCACCCTGAGTACTGAGCACTGAGCACCCCGAGTACTGAGCACCGGGCACCCCGAGCACTGAGCACCCAGCACCCTGAGTACTGAGCACCCAGCACCCTGAGTACTGAGCACTGAGCACACTGAGCACTGAGCACCCAGCACCCTGAGTACTGAGCACCCAGCACCGTGAGTACTGAGCAACCAGCACCCCGAGCACTGAGCACCCAGCACCCTGAGTAATGAGCACCCAGCACCCTGAGTACTGAGCACTGAGCACCCTGAGCAATGAGCACCCAGCACCCTGAGTACTGAGCACCCAGCACCCTGAGCACTGAGCACCCAGCACCCCAAGCACTGAGCACCCAGCACCCTGAGTACTGAGTACTGAGCACCCTGAGTACTGAGCACCCAGCACCCTGAGCACTGAGCACCCAGCACCCTGAGTACTGAGCACCGAGCACCCTGAGCACTGAGCACCCAGCACCCTGAGTACTGAGCACCCAGCACCAAGAGTACTGAGCACCGAGCACCCCGAGCACTGAGCACCCAGCACCCTGAGTAATGAGCACCCAGCACCCCGAGCACTGAGCACCCAGCACCAAGAGTACTGAGCACTGAGCACCCTGAGTACTGAGCACTAAGCACCCTGAGCGCTGAGCACCCAGCACCCAAAGCACGGAGCACCCAGGACCCCGAGCACTGAGTACTGATCACCCAGCACCCTGAGTACTGAGCACCGAGCTCCCCGAGCACTGAGCACCCTGAGTACTGAGTACCCAGCACCCCGATCACAGAGCACCCAGCACACTCAGCACTGAGCACCCAGCACCCCGAGCACTGAGCACCCAGCAACCTGAGTACTGAGCACCCTGAGGACTGAGCACCGATCACCCTGAGCACTGAGCACCCAGCACCCTGAGTACTGAGCACCCAGCACCCTGAGTACTGAGCACCGAGCACTCTGAGCACTGAGCACCCAGCACCCTGAGCACTGAGCACCCAGCACCCTGAGTAATGAGCACCCAGCACCCTGAGCACTGAGCACCCAGCACCCTGAGTACTGAGCACCCAGCACCCTGAGTACTGAGCACCGAGCACTCCGAGCACTGAGCACCCAGGACCCTGAGTACTGAGCACCCAGCACCCTGAGTACTGAGCACCCAGCACCCCGAGCACTGAGCACCCAGCACCCTGAGCACTGAGCACCCAGCACCAAGAGTACTGAGCACCGAGCACCCCGAGCACTGAGCACCCAGCACCCTGAGTAACGAGCACCCAGCACCCCGGGTACTGAGCACCTAGCACCGTGAGTACTGAGCACCCAGCACCCTGAGTACTGAGCACCCAGCACCCTGAGCACTGAGGACAAAGCACGCTGAGAACTGAGCACTGAGCACCCTGAGTACTGAGCACCAAGGACCCTGAGCACTGAGCACCCAGCATGCTGAGTACTGAGCGCTGAGCACCCTGAGTACTGAGCACCCAGCACCCTGAGTACTGAGCACTCAGCACCCTGAGTACTGAGCACCGAGTACCCTGAGCACTGAGCACCCAGCACCCTGAGCACTGAGCACCCTGAGGACTGAGCACCCAGCACCCTGAGTACTGAGCACCCAGCATCCTGAGTACTGAGCACCGATCACCCTGAGCACTGAGCACCCAGCAACCCGAGCACTGAGCACCCAGCACCCTGAGTACTGAGCACCCTGAGTACTGAGCACCCAGCACCCCGAGCACTGAGCACCCAGCACCCTGAGTACTGAGCACCCTGAGTACTGAGCACCCATCACCCTGAGCACTGAGCACCCAGCACCCTGAGTACTGAGCACCCAGCACCCTGAGCACTGAGCACCCAGCACCCTGTGTACTGAGCACCCAGCACCCTGAGTACTTAGCACCCAGCACCCTGAGCACTGAGCACCCAGCACCCTGAGTACTGAGCACCGAGCACCCTGAGTACTGAGCACCCAGCACCCTGAGTACTGAGCACCCAGCACCCTGTGTACTGAGCACCGAGCACCCCGAGTACTGAGCACCCAGCACCCTGAGCACTGAGCACCCAGCACCCTGAGTACTGAGCACCCAGAACCCTGAGTACTGAGCACCCAGCATCCCGAGCACTGAGCACCCTGAGTACTGAGAACTAAGCACCCTGAGCGCTGAGCACCCAGCACCCCAAGCACGGAGCACCCAGGACCCCGAGCACTGAGTACTGAGCACCCAGCACCCCGATCACAGAGCACACAGCACCCTCAGCACTGAGCACCCAGCACCCCGAGCACTGAGCACCCAGCACCCTGAGTACTGAGCACACTGAGGACTGAGCACCGATCACCCTGAGCACTGAGCACCCAGCACCCTGAGTACTGAGCACCCAGCACCCTGAGTACTGAGCACCGAGCACTCCGAGCACTGAGCACCCAGCACCCTGAGCACTGAGCACCCAGCACCCTGAGTACTGAGCACCCAGCACCCTCTGCACTGAGCACCCAGCACCCTGAGTACTGAGCACCCAGCACCCTCAGTACTGAGCACCCAGCACCCTGAGTACTGAGCACCCAGCACCCTGAGTACTGAGCACCGAGCACCCCGAGTACTGAGCACCCAGCACCCCGAGCACTGAGCAGCCAGCACCCTGAACACTGAGAACCCAGCACCCCAAGCACTGAGCACCCAGCACCCTGAGTACTGAGCACCCAGCAGCCTGAGTACTGAGCACCCAGCACCCTGAACACTGAGCACCCAGCACCCCAAGCACTGAGCACCCAGCACCCTGAGGACTGCGCACCCAGCACCCCGAGCACTGAGCACCCAGCACCCTGAGTACTGAGCACCCAGCACCAAGAGTACTGAGCACCGAGCATCCTGAGCACTGAGCACCGAGCACCCCGAGCACTGAGCACCCAGCACCCTGAGTACTGAGCACCCAGCACCAAGAGTACTGAGCACCGAGCACCCCGAGCACTGAGCACCCAGCACCCTGAGTAATGAGCACCCAGCACCCCGAGTACTGAGCACCGAGCACCGTGAGTACTGAGCACCCAGCACCCTGAGTACTGAGCACCCAGCACCCTGAGCACTGAGCACAAAGCACGCTGAGTACTGAGCACTGAGCACTCTGAGTACTGAGCACCAAGGACCCTGAGCACTGAGCACTGAGCACCCTGAGGACTGAGCACCGAGCACCCTGAGTACTGAGCACCCAGCACCCTGAGCACTGAGCAGCCAGCACCCTGAGCACTGAGCACCCAGAACCCTGAGTACTGAGCACCCAGCACCCCGAGCACTGAGCACCCTGTGTACTGAGCACCGAGCACCCCGAGTACTGAGCACCCAGCACCCTGAGCACTGAGCACCCAGCACCAAGAGTACTGAGCACCGAGCACCCCGAGCACTGAGCACACAGCACCCTGAGTAACGAGCACCCAGCACCCTGAGTACTGAGCACCCAGCACCCTGAGTACTGAGCACCCAGCACCCTGAGTACTGAGCACCCAGCACCCTGAGTACTGAGCACCGAGCACCCCGAGTACTGAGCACCCAGCACCCCGAGCACTGAGCACCCAGCACCACGAGCACTGAGCACCCTGAGTACGTTGCACCCATCACCTTGAGTACTGAGCACTAAGCACCCAGAGCGCTGAGCACCCAGCACCCCAAGCACGGAGCACCCAGGACCCCGAGGACTGAGTACTGAGCACCCAGCACCCTGAGTACTGAGCACCGAGCTCCCCGAGCACTGAGCACCCTGAGTACTTAGCACCCAGCACCCCGAGCACTGAGCACCCAGCACCCCGAGTACTGAGCACCCAGCACCCCGAGCACTGAGCACCCAGCACCCTGAGCACTGAGCACCCAGCACCCCAAGCACTGAGCACCCAGCACCCTGAGTACTGAGTACTGAGCACCCTGAGTACTGAGCACCCAGCACCCTGAGCACTGAGCACCCAGCACCCTGAGGACTGAGCACCGAGCACCCTGAGTACTGAGCACCCAGCACCCTGAGTACTGAGCACCCAGAAGCAAGAGTACTGAGCACCGAGCATCCTGAGCACTGAGCACCGAGCACCCCGAGCACTGAGCACCCAGCACCCTGAGTAATGAGCACCCAGCACCCTGAGTACTGAGCACCCAGCACCGTGAGTACTGAGCACCCAGCACCCTGAGTACTGAGCACCGAGCACCCCGAGCACTGAGCACCCAGCACCCCGAGAATGAGCACGCAGCACCCTGAGTACTGAGAACCGAGCACCCTGAGTACTGAGCACCCAGCACCCCGAGTACTGAGCAATCAGCACCCTGAGCACTGAGCACTCAGCACCCCGAGAATGAGCACCCAGCACCCTGAGTACTGAGCTCCGAGCACCCCGAGCACTGAGCACCCAGCATCCTGAGTACTGAGCACCCAGCACCAAGAGTACTGAGCACCGAGCACCCCGAGCACTGAGCACCCAGCACCCTGAGTAATGAGCACCCAGCACCCTGAGTACTGAGCACCCAGCACCGTGAGTACTGAGCACCCAGCACCCTGAGTACTGAGCACCCAGCACCCTGAGCACTGAGCACAAAGCACGCTGAGTACTGAGCACTGAGCACCCTGTGTACTGAGCACCAAGGACCCTGAGCACTGAGCACCCAGCACCCTGAGCACTGAGCACCCTGAGGACTGAGCACCGAGCACCCTGAGTACTGAGCACCCAGCATCCTGAGTAGTGAGCACCGATCACCCTGAGCACTGAGCACCCAGCAACCCAAGCACTGAGCACCCAGCACCCTGAGTACTGAGCACCCTGAGTACTGAGCACCCAGCACCCCGAGCACTGAGCACGCAGCACCCTGAGTACTGAGCACCCAGAGTACTGAGCACCCAGCACCCTGAGTACTGAGCACCCTGAGTACTGAGCACCCAGCACCCTGAGCACTGAGCACCCAGCACCCTGAGAACTGAGCACCCAGCACCCTGAGCACTGAGCACCCAGCACCCTGAGTACTGAGCACCCAGCACCCTGAGTACTTTGCACCCAGCACCCTGAGCACTGAGCACCCAGCACCCTGAGTACTGAGCACCGAGCACCCTGAGTACTGAGCACCCAGCACCCTGAGTACTGAGCACCCAGCACCCTGAGTACTGAGCACCGAGCACCCCGAGTACTGAGCACCCAGCACCCTGAGCACTGAGCACCCAGCACCCTGAGTACTGAGCACCCAGCACCCTGAGTACTGAGCACCCAGCACCCCGAGCACTGAGCACCCTGAGTACTGAGCACCCAGCACCCTGAGTACTGAGCACTAAGCACCCAGAGCGCTGAGCACCCAGCACCCCAAGCACGGAGCACCCAGGACCCCGAGCACTGAGTACTGAGCACCCAGCACCCTGATTACTGAGCACCGAGCTCCCCGAGCACTGAGCACCCTGAGTACTGAGCACCCAGCACCCCGATCACAGAGCACCCAGCACCCTCAGCACTGAGCACCCAGCACCCCGAGCACTGAGCACCCAGCACCCTGAGTACTGAGCACCCTGAAGACTGAGCACCGATCACCCTGAGCACTGAGCACCCAGCACCCTGAGTACTGAGCACCCAGCACCCTGAGTACTGAGCACCGAGCACCCCGAGCACTAAGCACCCAGCACCCTGAGCACTGAGCACCCAGCAACCTGAGTACTGAGCACCCAGCACCCTGAGTACTGAGCACCCAGCACCCTGAGCACTGAGCACCCAGCACCCTGAGTACTGAGCACCCAGCACCCTGAGTACTGAGCACCCAGCACCCTGAGTACTGAGCACCCAGCACCCTGAGCACAGAGCACCCAGCTCCCTGAGCACTGAGCACCCAGCACCCCGAGCACTGAGCACGCAGCACCCTGAGTACTGAGCACCCAGCACCCCGAGCCCTCAGCACCCAGCACCCTGAGTACTGAGCACCCTGAGTACTGAGCACCTAGCACCCCGAGCACTGAGCACCCAGCACCCTGAGCACTGAGCACCCTGCACCCTGAGTACTGAGCATCAAGCACCCTGAGTACTGAGCACACAGCACCCCGATCACAGAGCACCCAGCACCCTGAGTACTGAGCACCGAGCACCCTGAGTACTGAGCACCCAGCACCCCGAGCACTGAGCACCCAGCACCCTGAGTACTGAGCACCGAGCACCCTGAGTACTGAGCACCCAGCACCCCGAGGACTGAGCACCCAGCACCCCGAGTACTGAGCACCCAGCACTGATCACCCAGCACCCTGAGTACTGAGCACCCAGCACCCTGAGTACTGAGCACCGAGCACCACGAGCATTGAGCACTGGGCACCCCGAGCACTGAGCACCCAGCACCCTGAGTAATGAGCACCCAGCACCCCGAGTACTGAGCACCCAGCACCTTGAGTACTGAGCACCCAGCACCCTGAGTACTGAGCACCCAGCACCCTGAGCACTGAGCACAAAGCACGCTGAGTACTGAGCACTGAGCACCCTGAGTACTGAGCACCAAGGACCATGAGCACTGAGCACCCAGCACGCTGAGTACTGAGCGCTGAGCACCCTGAGTACTGAGCACCGAGCACCCTGAGTACTGAGGACCCAGCACACCGAGCACTGAGCACCCAGCACCCTGAGCACTGAGCACCCAGCACCCCGAGTACTGAGCACCCAGCACCCTGAGTACT
This sequence comes from Microtus oregoni, assembly GCF_018167655.1. Lineage (NCBI taxonomy): Eukaryota > Metazoa > Chordata > Mammalia > Rodentia > Cricetidae > Microtus > Microtus oregoni. The sequence continues at coordinate 6,421,506 of NW_024544151.1, read as the reverse complement.
GAGCACCGAGCACCCCGAGCACTGAGCACCCAGCACCCCGAGAATGAGCACGCAGCACCCTGAGTACTGAGAACCGAGCACCCTGAGTACTGAGCACCCAGCACCCCGAGTACTGAGCAAACAGCACCCCGAGCACTGAGCACTCAGCACCCCGAGAATGAGCACCCAGCACCCTGAGTACTGAGCACCTAGCACCCTGAGTACTGAGCACCCAGCATCCCAAGCACTGAGCACCCTGAGTACTTTGCACCCAGCACCCTGAGTACTGAGCACTAAGCACCCAGAGCGCTGAGCACCCAGCACCCCAAGCACGGAGCACCCAGGACACCGAGCACTGAGTACTGAGCACCCAGCACCCTGAGGACTGAGCACCGAGCTACCCGAGCACTGAGCACCCTGAGTACTTAGCACCCAGCACCCCGAGCACTGAGCACCCAGCACCCCGAGTACTGAGCACCCAGCACCCTGAGTACTGAGCACCCACCACGCTGAGTACTGAGCGCTGAGCACCCTGAGTACTGAGCACCGAGCACCCTGAGTACTGAGCACCCAGCACCCTGAGCACTGAGCAGCCAGCACCCTGAGCACTGAGCACCCAGCACACCGAGCACTGAGCACCCAGCACCCTGAGTACTGAGCACCCAGCACCCTGAGTACTGAGCACTCAGCACCCTGAGTACTGAGCACCGAGCACCCCGAACACTGAGCACCCAGCACCCTGAGCACTGAGCACCCTGAGGACTGAGCACCCAGCACGCTGAGTACTGAGCACCCAGCATCCTGAGTACTGAGCACCGATCACCCTGAGTACTGACCACCCAGCACCCCGAGCACTGAGCACCCAGGACCCTGAGTACTGAGCACCCTGAGTACTGAGCACCCAGTACCCTGAGTACTGAGTACCCTGAGTACTGAGCACCCAGCACCCTGAGCACTGAGCACCCAGCACCCTGAGTACTGAGCACCCAGTACCCTGAGCACTGAGCACCCAGCACCCTGAGTACTGAGCACCCAGCACCCTGAGAACTTAGCACCCAGCACCCTGAGCACTGAGCACCCAGCAGCCTGAGTACTGAGCACCGAGCACCCTGAGTACTGAGCACCCAGCACCCTGAGTACTGAGCACCCAGCACCCTGAGTACTGAGCACCGAGCACCCCGAGTACTGAGCACCCAGCACCCTGAGCACTGAGCACCCAGCACCCTGAGTACTGAGCACCCAGCACCCTGAGTACTGAGCACGCAGCACCCCGAGCACTGAGCACCCTGAGTACTGAGCACTAAGCACCCAGAGCGCTGAGCACCCAGCACCCCAAGCACGGAGCACCCAGGACCCCGAGCACTGAGTACTGAGCACCCAGCACCCTGAGTACTGAGCACCGAGCTCCCCGAGCACTGAGCACCCTGAGTAATGAGCACCCAGCACCCCGATCACAGAGCACCCAGCACACTCAGCACTGAGGACCCAGCACCCCGAGCACTGAGCACCGAGCACCCTGAGTACTGAGCACCCTGAGGACTGAGCACCGATCACCCTGAACACTGAGCACCCAGCAACCTGAGTACTGAGCACACACCACCCTGAGTACTGAGCACCGAGCACTCCGAGCACTGAGCACCCAGCACCCTGAGCACTGAGCACCCAGCACCCTGAGTACTGAGCACCGAGCATCCTGAGCACTGAGCACCGAGCACCCCGAGCACTGAGCACCCAGCAGCCTGAGTACTGAGCACCCAGCACCAAGAGTACTGAGCATCGAGCACCCCGAGCACTGAGCACCCAGCACCCTGAATAATGAGCACCCAGCACCCCGAGTACTGAGCACCCAGCACCGTGAGTACTGAGCACCCAGCACCCTGAGTACTGAGCACCCAGCACCCTGAGCACTGAGCACAAAGCACGCTGAGTACTGAGCACTGAGCACCCTGAGTACTGAGCACCAAGGACCCTGAGCACTGAGCACCCAGCACCCCGAGCACTGAGCACCCAGCACCCTGAGCACTGAGCACCCAGCACCCCGAGTACTGAGCACCCAGCACCCTGAGTACTGAGCACCGAGCACCCCGAGCACTGAGCACCCAGCACCCCGAGCACTGAGCACCCAGCACCCCGAGAATGAGCACCCAGCACCCTGAGTACTGAGAAACGAGCACCCTAAGTACTGAGCACCCAGCACCCTGAGCACTGAGCACCCAGCACCCCGAGTACTGAGCAAACAGCACCCCGAGCACTGAGCACCCAGCACCCCGAGAATGAGCACCCAGCACCCTGAGTACTGAGCACCCAGCACCCTGAGTACGGAGCACCCAGCACCCCGAGCACTGAGCACCCTGAGTACTTTGCACCCAGCACCCTGAGTACTGAGCACCCAGCACCCTGAGTACTGAGCACCCAGCACCCTGAGTACTGAGCACCGAGCACCCCGAGTACTGTGCACACAGCACCCTGAGCACTGAGCACCCAGCACCCCGAGCACTGAGCACGCAGCACCCTGAGTACTGAGCACCCAGCACACCGAGCACTGAGCACCCAGCACCCTGAGCACTGAGCACCCAGCACCCTGAGCACTGAGCACCCAGCACCCTGAGTACTGAGCACCCAACGTACTGAGCATCGAGCACCACGAGCACTGAGCAACCAGCACCCTAAGTACTGAGCACCCAGCACCCCGAGCACTGAGCACCCAGCACCCTGAGTACTGAGCACCGAGCACCTTGAGTACTGAGCATCCAGCACCCCGAGCACTGATCATCCAGCACCCCGAGCACTGAGCACCCAGCACTGAGCACCCAGCACCCTGAGTACTGAGCACCCAGCACCCTGAGTACTGAGCACCGAGCACCCCGAGCATTGAGCACCGGGCACCCCGAGCACTGAGCACCCAGCACCCTGAGTACTGAGCACCCAGCACCCAGAGTACTGAGCACTGAGAACCCTGAGCACTGAGCACCCAGCACCCTGAGTAATGAGCACCCAGCACCCCGAGTACTGAGCACCCAGCTCCGTGAGTACTGAGCAACCAGCACCCCGAGCACTGAGCACCCAGCACCCTGAGTAATGAGCACCCAGCACCCTGAGTACTGAGCACTGAGCACCCTGAGCACTGAGCACCCAGCACCCTGAGTACTGAGCACCCAGCACCCTGAGCACTGAGCACCCAGCACCCCAAGCACTGAGCACCCAGCACCCTGAGTACTGAGTACTGAGCACCCTGAGTACTGAGCACCCAGCACTCTGAGCACTGAGCACCCAGCACCCTGAGTAATGAGCACCGAGCACCCTGAGCACTGAGCACCCAGCACCCTGAGTACTGAGTACCCAGCACCAAGAGTACTGAGCACCGAGCACCCCGAGCACTGAGCACCCAGCACCCTGAGTAATGAGCACCCAGCACCCCGAGCACTGAGCACCCAGCACCAAGAGTACTGAGCACTGAGCACCCTGAGTACTGAGCACTAAGCACCCTGAGCGCTGAGCACCCAGCACCCCAAGCATGGAGCACCCAGGACCCCGAGCACTGAGTACTGAGCACCCAGCACCCTGAGTACTGAGCAACGAGCTCCCCGAGCACTGAGCACCCTGAGTACTGAGTACCCAGCAGCCCGATCACAGAGCACCCAGCACACTCAGCACTGAGCACCCAGCACCCCGAGCACTGAGCACCCAGCACCCTGAGTACTGAGCACCCTGAGGACTGTGCACCGATCACCCTGAGCACAGAGCACCCAGCACCCTGAGTACTGAGCACCCAGCACCCTGAGTACTGAGCACCGAGCACTCCGAGCACTGAGCACCCAGCACCCTGAGCACTGAGCACCCAGCAACCTGAGTACTAAGCACCCAGCACCCTGAGCACTGAGGACCCAGCACCCTGAGTACTGAGCACCCAGCACCCTGAGTACTGAGCACCCAGCACCCTGAGTACTGAGCACCCAGCACCCTGAGTACTGAGCACCCAGCACCCTGAGTACTGAGCACCCAGCACCCCGAGCACTGAGCACCCAGCACCCTGAGCACTGAGCACCCAGCACCAAGAGTACTGAGCACCGAGCACCCCGAGCACTGAGCACCCAGCACCCTGAGTAACGAGCACCCAGCTCCCCGAGTACTGAGCACCCAGCACCGTGAGTACTGAGCACCCAGCACCCTGAGTACTGAGCACCCAGCACCCTGAGCACTGAGCACAAAGCACGCTGAGAACTGAGCACTGAGCATCCTGAGTACTGAGCACCAAGGACCCTGAGCACTGAGCACCCAGCACGCTGAGTACTGAGCGCTGAGCACCCTGAGTACTGAGCACCGAGCACCCTGAGTACTGAGCACCCCGCACCCTGAGCACTGAGCAGCCAGCACCCTGAGCACTGAGCACCCAGCACCCCGAGCACTGAGCACCCAGCACCCTGAGTACTGAGCACCCAGCACCCTGAGTACTGAGCACCCAGCACCCTGAGTACTGAGCACCGAGCACCCCGAGCACTGAGCACCCAGCACCCTGAGCACTGAGCACCCTGAGGACTGAGCACCCAGCACCCTGAGTACTGAGCACCCAGCATCCTGAGTACTGAGCACCGATCACCCTGAGCACTGAGCAACCAGCAACCCGAGCACTGAGCACACAGCACCCTGAGTACTGAGCACCCTGAGTACTGAGCACCCAGCAACCAGAGCACTGAGCACCCAGCACCCTGAGTACTGAGCACCCTGAGTACTGAGCACCCATCACCCTGAGCACTGAGCACCCAGCACCCTGAGTACTGAGCACCCAGCACCCTGAGCACTGAGCACCCAGCACCCTGACTACTGAGCACCCAGCACCCTGAGTACTGAGCACCCAGCACCCTGTGTACTGAGCACCGAGCAACCCGAGTACTGAGCACCCAGCACCCTGAGCACTGAGCACCCAGCACCCTGAGTACTGAGCACCCAGAACCCTGAGTACTGAGCACCCAGCACCCCGAGCACTGAGCACCCTGAGTACTGAGCACTAAGCACCCTGAGCGCTGAGCACCCAGCACCCCAAGCACGGAGCACCCAGGACCCCGAGCACTGAGTACTGAGCACCCAGCACCCTGAGTACTGAGCACCGAGCTCCCCGAGCACTGAGCACCCTGAGTACTGAGCACCCAGCACCCCGATCACAGAGCACACAGCACCCTCAGCACTGAGCACACTGAGGACTGAGCACCGATCACCCTGAGCACTGAGCACCCAGCACCCTGAGTACTGATCACCCAGCACCCTGAGTACTGAGCACCGAGCACTCCGAGCACTGAGCACCCAGAAAACTGAGCACTGAGCACCCAGCACCCTGAGTACTGAGCACCCAGCACCCGGAGCACTGAGCACCCAGCACCCTGAGTACTGAGCACCCAGCACCCTGAGTACTGAGCACCCAGCAGCCTGAGTACTGAGCACCCAGCACCCTGAGTACTGAGCACCCAGCACCCTGAGTACTGAGCACCGAGCACCCCGAGTACTGAGCACCCAGCACCCCGAGCACTGAGCACCCAGCACCACGAGCACTGAGCACCCTGAGTACGTTGCACCCATCACCTTGAGTACTGAGCACTAAGCACCCAGAGCGCTGAGCACCCAGCACCCCAAGCACGGAGCACCCAGGACCCCGAGGACTGAGTACTGAGCACCCAGCACCCTGAGTACTGAGCACCGAGCTACCCGAGCACTGAGCACCCTGAGTACTTAGCACCCAGCACCCCGAGCACTGAGCACCCAGCACCCCGAGTACTGAGCACCCAGCACCCCGAGCACTGAGCACCCAGCACCCTGAGCACTGAGCACCCAGCACCCCAAGCACTGAGCACCCAGCACCCTGAGTACTGAGTACTGAGCACCCTGAGTACTGAGCACCCAGCACCCTGAGCACTGAGCACCCAGCACCCTGAGGACTGAGCACCGAGCACCCTGAGTACTGAGCACCCAGCACCCTGAGTACTGAGCACCCAGCAGCAAGAGTACTGAGCACCGAGCATCCTGAGCACTGAGCACCGAGCACCCCGAGCACTGAGCACCCAGCACCCTGAGTAATGAGCACCCAGCACCCTGAGTACTGAGCACCCAGCACCGTGAGTACTGAGCACCCAGCACCCTGAGTACTGAGCACCGAGCACCCCGAGCACTGAGCACCCAGCACCCCGAGAATGAGCACGCAGCACCCTGAGTACTGAGAACCGAGCACCCTGAGTACTGAGTAACCAGCACCCCGAGTACTGAGCAATCAGCACCCTGAGCACTGAGCACTCAGCACCCCGAGAATGAGCACCCAGCACCCTGAGTACTGAGCTCCGTGCACCCCGAGCACTGAGCACCCAGCATCCTGAGTACTGAGCACCCAGCACCAAGAGTACTGAGCACCGAGCACCCCGAGCACTGAGCACCCAGCACCCTGAGTAATGAGCACCCAGCACCCTGAGTACTGAGCACCCAGCACCGTGAGTACTGAGCACCCAGCACCCTGAGTACTGAGCACCCAGCACCCTGAGCACTGAGCACAAAGCACGCTGAGTACTGAGCACTGAGCACCCTGTGTACTGAGCACCAAGGACCCTGAGCACTGAGCACCCAGCACGCTGAGTACTGAGCGCTGAGCACCCTGAGTACTGAGCACCGAGCACCCTGTGTACTGAGCACCCAGCACCCTGGCACTGAGCAGCCAGCATCCTGAGCACTGAGCACCCAGCACCCCGAGCACTGAGCACACAGCACCCTGAGTACTGAGCACCCAGCACCCTGAGTACTGAGCACTCAGCACCCTGAGTACTGAGCACCGAGCACCCCGAACACTGAGCACCCAGCACCCTGAGCACTGAGCACCCTGAGGACTGAGCACCCAGCACGCTGAGTACTGAGCACCCAGCATCCTGAGTACTGAGCACCGATCACCCTGAGCACTGAGAACCCAGCAACCCGAGCACTGAGCACCCAGCACCCTGAGTACTTAGCACCCTGAGTACTGACCACCCAGCACCCCGAGCACTGAGCACCCAGGACCCTGAGTACTGAGCACCCTGAGTACTGAGCACCCAGCACCCTGAGTACTGAGCACCCTGAGTACTGAGCACCCAGCACCCTGAGCACTGAGCACCCAGCACCCTGAGTACTGAGCACCCAGCACCCTGAGCACTGAGCACCCAGCACCCTGAGTACTGAGCACCCAGCACCCTGAGAAGTTAGCACCCAGCACCCTGAGCACTGAGCACCCAGCACCCTGAGTACTGAGCACCGAGCACCCTGAGTACTGAGCACCCAGCACCCTGAGTACTGAGCACCCAGCACCCTGAGTACTGAGCACCGAGCACCCCGAGTACTGAGCACCCAGCACCCTGAGCACTGAGCACCCAGCACCCTGAGTACTGAGCACCCAGCACCCTGAGTACTGAGCACGCAGCACCCCGAGCACTGAGCACCCTGAGTACTGAGCACTAAGCACCCAGAGCGCTGAGCACCCAGCACCCCAAGCACGGAGCACCCAGGACCCCGAGCAATGAGTACTGAGCACCCAGCACCCTGAGTACTGAGCACCGAGCTCCCTGAGCACTGAGCACCCTGAGTACTGAGCACCCAGCACCCCGATCACAGAGCACCCAGCACACTCAGCACTGAGGACCCAGCACCCCGAGCACTGAGCACCGAGCACCCTGAGTACTGAGCACCCTGAGGACTAAGCACCGATCACCCTGAACACTGACCACCCAGCAACCTGAGTACTGAGCACCCAGCACCCTGAGTACTGAGCACCGAGCACTCAGAGCACTGAGCACCCAGCACCCTGAGCACTGTGCACCCAGCACCCTGAGTACTGAGCACCCAGCACCCTGAGTACTGAGCACCCAGCACCCTGAGTACTGAGCTCCCAGCACCAAGAGTACTGAGCACCGAGCATCCTGAGCACTGAGCACCGAGCACCCCGAGCACTGAGCACCCAGCAGCCTGAGTACTGAGCACCCAGCACCAAGAGTACTGAGCATCGAGCACCCCGAGCACTGAGCACCCAGCACCCTGAGTAATGAGCAACCAGCACCCCGAGTACTGAGCACCCAGCACCGTGAGTACTGAGCACCCAGCACCCTGAGTACTGAGCACCCAGCACCCTGAGCACTGAGCACAAAGCACGCTGAGTACTGAGCACTGAGCACCCTGAGTACTGAGCACCAAGGACCCTGAGCACTGAGCACCCAGCACGCTGAGTACTGAGCGCTGAGCAACCTGAGTACTGAGCACCGAGCACCCTGAGTACTGAGCACCCAGCACCCTGAGCACTGAGCAGCCAGCACCCTGAGCACTGAGCACCCAGCACCCCGAGCACTGAGCACCCAGCACCCTGAGTACTGAGCACCGAGCAACCCGAGCACTGAGCACCCAGCACCCCGAGCACTGAGCACCCAGCACCCTGAGAACTTAGCACCCAGCACCCTGAGCACTGAGCACCCAGCACCCTGAGTACTGAGCACCAAGCACACTGAGTACTGAGCACACAGCACCCTGAGTACTGAGCACCCAGCACCCTGAGTACTGAGCACCGAGCACCCCGAGTACTGAGCACCCAGCACCCTGAGCCCTGAGCACCCAGCACCCTGAGTACTGAGCACCCAGCACCCTGAGTACTGAGCACGCAGCACCTCGAGCACTGAGCACCCTGAGTACTGAGCACTAAACACCCAGAGCGCTGAGAACCCAGCACCCCAAGCACGGATCACCCAGGACCCCGAGCACTGAGTACTGAGCACCCAGCACCCTGAGTACTGAGCACCGAGCTCCCCGAGCACTGAGCACCCTGAGTACTGAGCACCCAGCACCCCGATCACAGAGCACCCAGCACACTCAGCACTGAGGACCCAGCACCCCGAGCACTGAGCACCGAGCACCCTGAGTACTGAGCACCCTGAGGACTGAGCACCGATCACCCTGAACACTGAGCACCCAGCACCCTGAGTACTGAGCACCCAGCACCCTGAGTACTGAGCACCGAGCACTCCGAGCATTGAGCACCCAGCACCCTGAGCACTGAGCACCCAGCACCCTGAGTACTGAGCACCCAGCACCCTGAGTACTGAGTACCCAGCACCCTGAGTACTGAGCACCCAGCTCCAAGAGTACTGAGCACCGAGCACCCTGAGTAATGAGCACCCAGCACCCCGAGTACTGAGCACCCAGCACCGTGAGTACTGAGCACAGAGCACCCTGAGTACTGAGCACCCAGCACCCTGAGCACTGAGCAAAAAGCACGCTGAGTACTGAGCACTGAGCACCCTGAGTACTGAGCACCAAGGACCCTGAGCACTGAGCACCCAGCACGCTGAGTACTGAGCGCTGAGCACCCTGAGTACTGAGCACCGAGCACCCTGAGTACTGAGCACCCAGCACCCTGAGCACTGAGCAGCCAGCACCCTGAGCACTGAGCACCCAGCACCCCGAGCACTGAGCACCCAGCACCCTGAGCACTGAGCACCCAGCACCCCGAGTACTGAGCACCCCGCACCCTGAGTACTGAGCACAGAGCACCCTGAGCACTGAGCACCCAGCACCATGAGCACTGAGCACCCAGCACCCCGAGAATGAGCACCCAGCACCCTGAGTACTGAGAACCGAGCACCCTGAGTACTGAGCACCCAGCACCCTGAGCACTGAGCACCCAGCACCCTGAGTACTGAGCAAACAGCACCCCGAGCACTGAGCACCCAGCACCCCGAGAATGAGCACCCAGCACCCTGAGTACTGAGCACCCAGCACCCTGAGTACTGAGCACCCAGCACCCCGAGCACTGAGCACCCTGAGTACTTTGCACCCAGCACCCTGAGTACTGAGCACTAAGCACACCGAGCGCTGAGCACCCAGCACCCCAAGCACGGAGCACCCAGGACCCCGAGCACTGAGTACTGAGCACCCAGCACCCTGAGTACTGAGCACCGAGCTCCCCGAGCAATGAGCACCCTAAGAACTGAGCACCCAGCACCCCGATCACAGAGCACCCAGCACCCTCAGCACTGAGCACCCAGCACCCCGAGCACTGAGCACTCAGCACCCTGAGTACTGAGCACCCTGAGGACTGAGCACCGATCACCCTGAGCACTGAGCACCCAGCACCCTGTGTACTGAGCACCCAGCACCCTGAGTACTGAGCACTGAGCACCCCGAGTACTGAGCACCCAGCACCCTGAGCACTGAGCACCCAGCACCCTGAGTACTGAGCACCCTGAGTACTGAGCACCTAGCACCCCGAGCACTGAGCACCCAGCACCCTGAGCACTGAGCACCCTGAGTACTGAGCACCTAGCACCCCGAGCACTGAGCACCCAGCACCCTGAGCACTGAGCACCCTGCAACCTGAGTACTGAGCATCAAGCACCCTGAGCACTGATCACCCAGCAGCCTGAGCACTGAGCACCCAGCACCCTGAGCACTGAGCACCCAGCACCCTGAGTACTGAGCACCCAACGTACTGAGCATCGAGCACCCCGAGCACTGAGCACCCAGCACCCTGAGTACTGAGCACCCAGCACCCCGAGCACTGAGCACCCAGCACCCCGAGAATGATCACCCAGCACCCTGAGTACTGAGCACCCTGAGTACTGAGCACCTAGCACCCCGAGCACTGAGCACCCAGCACCCTGAGCACTGAGCACCCAGCACCCTGAGTACTGAGCACCCAGCACCCCGAGCCCTGAGCACCCAGCACCCTGAGTACTGAGCACCCTGAGTACTGAGCACCTAGCACCCCGAGCACTGAGCACCCAGCACCCTGAGCACTGAGCACCCTGCAACCTGAGTACTGAGCATCAAGCACCCTGAGCACTGATCACCCAGCAGCCTGAGCACTGAGCACCCAGCACCCTGAGCACTGAGCACCCAGCACCCTGAGTACTGAGCACCCAACGTACTGAGCATCGAGCACCCCGAGCACTGAGCACCCAGCACCCTGAGTACTGAGCACCCAGCACCCCGAGCACTGAGCACCCAGCACCCTGAGTACTGAGCACTGAGCACCCTGAGTACTGAGCACCCAGCACCCTGAGTACTGAGCACTGAGCACCCCGAGTACTGAGCACCCAGCACCCTGAGTACTGAGCACCGAGCAACCCGAGCACTGAGCACCCAGCACCCCGAGCACTGAGCACCCAGCACCCCGAGAATGAGCACCCAGCACCCTGAGTACTGAGCACCCAGCACCCTGAGCACTGAGCACCCAGCACCCTGAGTACTGAGCACCCAGCACCCTGAGAACTTAGCACCCAGCACCCTGAGCACTGAGCACCCAGCACCCTGAGTACTGAGCACCGAGCACCCTGAGTACTGAGCACCCAGCACCCTGAGTACTGAGCACCCAGCACCCTGAGTACTGAGCACCGAGCACCCTGAGCACTGAGCACCCAGCACCCTGAGTACTGAGCACCCAGCACCCTGAGTACTGAGCACGCAGCACCCCGAGCACGGAGCACCCTGAGTACTGAGCACTAAACACCCAGAGCGCTGAGCACCCAGCACCCCAAGCACGGAGCACCCAGGACCCCGAGCACTGAGTACTGAGCACCCAGCACCCTGAGTACTGAGCACCGAGCTCCCCAAGCACTGAGCACCCTGAGTACTGAGCACCCAGCACCCCGATCACAGAGCACCCAGCACACTCAGCACTGATTACCCAGCACCCCGAGCACTGAGCACCGAGCACCCTGAGTACTGAGCACCCTGAGGACTGAGCACCGATCACCCTGAACACTGAGCACCCAGCACCCTGAGTACTGAGCACCCAGCACCCTGAGTACTGAGCACCGAGCACTCCGAGCATTGAGCACCCAGCACCCTGAGCACTGAGCACCCAGCACCCTGAGTACTGAGCACCCAGCACCCTGAGTACTGAGCACCCAGCACCCTGAGTACTGAGCACCCAGCACCAAGAGTACTGAGCACCGAGCACCCTGAGTAATGAGCACCCAGCACCCCGAGTACTGAGCACCCAGCACCGTGAGTACTGAGCACCCAGCACCCTGAGTACTGAGCACCGAGCTCCCCGAGCACTGAGCACCCTGAGTACTGAGTACCCAGCACCCCGATCACAGAGCACCCAGCACACTCAGCACTGAGCACCCAGCACCCCGAGCACTGAGCACCCAGCACCCTGAGTACTGAGCACCCTGAGGACTGAGCACCGATCACCCTGAGCACTGAGCACCCAGCACCCTGAGTACTGAGCACCCAGCACCCTGAGTACTGAGCACTGAGCACTCCGAGCACTGAACACCCAGCACCCTGAGCACTGAGCACCCAGCACCCTGAGTACTGAGCACCCAGCACCCTGAGTACTGAGCACCGAGCACCCTGAGTACTGAGCACCCAGCACCCTGAGTACTGAGCACCCAGCACCCTGAGTACTGAGCACCGAGCACCCCGAGTACTGAGCACCAAGCACCCTGAGCACTGAGCACCCAGTACCCTGAGTACTGAGCACCCAGCACCCTGAGTACTGAGCACGCAGCACCCCGAGCACTGAGCACCCTGAGTACTGAGCACCCAGCACCCTGAGTACTGAGCACCCAGCACCCTGAGTACTGAACACCGAGCTCCCCGAGCACTGAGCACCCTGAGTACTGAGCACCCAGCACCCCGATCACAGAGCACCCAGCACACTCAGCACTGAGGACCCAGCACCCCGAGCACTGAGCACCGAGCACCCTGAGTACTGAGCACCCTGAGGACTGAGCACCGATCACCCTGAACACTGAGCACCCAGCACCCTGAGTACTGAGCACCCAGCACCCTGAGTACTGAGCACCGAGCACTCCGAGCATTGAGCACCCAGCACCCTGAGCACTGAGCACCCAGCACCCTGAGTACTGAGCACCCAGCACCCTGAGTACTGAGCACCCAGCACCCTGAGTACTGAGCACCCAGCACCAAGAGTTCTGAGCACCGAGCACCCTGAGTAATGAGCACCCAGCACCCCGAGTACTGAGCACCCAGCACCGTGAGTACTGAGCACCCAGCACCCTGAGTACTGAGCACCGAGCTCCCTGAGCAATGAGCACCCTGAGTACTGAGTACCCAGCACCCCGATCACAGAGCACCCAGCACACTCAGCACTGAGCACCCAGCACCCCGAGCACTGAGCACCCAGCACCCTGAGTACTGAGCACCCTGAGGACTGAGCACCGATCACCCTGAGCACTGAGCACCCAGCACCCTGAGTACTGAGCACCCAGCACCCTGAGTACTGAGCACCGAGCACTCCGAGCACTGAACACCCAGCACCCTGAGCACTGAGCACCCAGCACCCTGAGTACTGAGCACCCAGCACCCTGAGTACTGAGCACCCAGCACCCTGAGTACTGAGCACCGAGCTCCCCGAGCACTAAGCACCCAGAGCGCTGAGCACCCAGCACCCCAAGCACGGAGCACCCAGGACCCCGAGCACTGAGTACTGAGCACCCAGCACCCTGAGTACTGAGCACCGAGCTCCCCGAGCACTGAGCACCCTGAGTACTTAGCACCCAGCACCCCGAGCACTGAGCAGCCAGCACCCCGAGTACTGAGCACCCAGCACCCCGAGCACTGAGCACCCAGAACCCTGAGCACTGAGCACCCAGCACCCCAAGCACTGAGCACCCAGCACCCCGAGCACTGAGCACCCAGCACCCCGAGTACTGAGCACCCAGCACCCCGAGCACTGAGCACCCAGCACCCTGAGCACTGAGCACCCAGCACCCCAAGCACTGAGCACCCAGCACCCTGAGTACTGAGTACTGAGCACCCTGAGTACTGAGCACCCAGCACCCTGAGCACTGAGCACCCAGCACCCTGAGTACTGAGCACCGAGCACCCTGAGTACTGAGCACACAGCACCCTGAGTACTGAGCACCCAGCAGCAAGAGTACTGAGCACCGAGCATCCTGAGCACTGAGCACCGAGCACCCCGAGCACTGAGCACCCAGCATCCAGAGTACTGAGCACCCAGCCCCAAGAGTACTGAGCACCGAGCACCCCGAGCACTGAGCACCCAGCACCCTGAGCACTGAGCACCCAGCATCCAGAGTACTGAGCACCCAGCCCCAAGAGTACTGAGCACCGAGCACCCTGAGTACTGAGCACCCAGCACCCTGAGCACTGAGCAGCCAGCACCCTGAGCACTGAGCACCCAGGACCCCGAGCACTGAGCACCCAGCACCCTGAGTACTGAGCACCCAGCACCCTGAGTACTGAGCACTCATCACCCTGAGTACTGAGCACCGAGCACCCCGAACACTGAGCACCCAGCACCCTGAGCACTGAGCACCCTGAGGACTGAGCACCCAGCACGCTGAGTACTGAGCACCCAGCATCCTGAGTAATGAGCACCGATCACCCTGAGCACTGAGCACCGAGCAACCCGAGCACTGAGCACCCAGCACCCTGAGTACTTAGCACCCTGAGTACTGACCACCCAGCACCCCGAGCACTGAGCACCCTGGACCCTGAGTACTGAGCACCCTGAGTACTGAGCACCCAGCACCCTGAGTACTGAGCACCCTGAGTACTGAGCACCCAGCACCCTGAGCACTGAGCACCCAGCACCCTGAGTACTGAGCACCCAGCACCCTGAGCACTGAGCACCCAGCACCCTGAGTACTGAGCACCCAGAACACTGAGAACTTACCACCCAGCACCCTGAGCACTGAGCACCCAGCACCCTGAGTACTGAGCACCGAGCACCCTGAGTACTGAGCACCCAGCACCCCGAGTACTGAGCACCCAGCACCCTGAGTACTGAGCACCGAGCACCCCGAGTACTGAGCACCAAGCACCCTGAGCACTGAGCACCCAGCACCCCGAGTACTGAGCACCCAGCACCCTGAGTACTGAGCACCGAGCACCCCGAGCACTGAGCACCCAGCACCCCGAGCACTGAGCACCCAGCACCCCGAGAATGAGCAACCAGCACCCTGAGTACTGAGAACCGAGCACCCTGAGTACTGAGCACCCAGCACCCTGAGCACTGAGCAACCAGCACCCCGAGTACTGAGCAAACAGCACCCCGAGCACAGAGCACCCAGCACCCCAAGAATGAGCACCCAGCACCCTGAGTACTGAGCACCCAGCACCCTGAGTACTGAGCACCCAGCACCCCGAGCACTGAGCACCCTGAGTACTTTGCACCCAGCACCCTGAGTACTGAGCACTAAGCACACAGAGCGCTGAGCACCCAGCACCCCAAGCACGGAGCACCCAGGGCCCCGAGCACTGAGAACTGAGCACCCAGCACCCTGAGTACTGAGCACCGAGCTCCCCGAGCCCTGAGCACCCTGAGTACTGAGCACCCAGCACCCCGATCACAGAGCATCCAGCACCCTCAGCACTGAGCACGCAGCACCCCGAGCACTGAGCACCCCGCACCCTGAGTACTGAGCACACTGAGGACTGAGCACCGATCACCCTGAGCACTGAGCACCCAGCACCCTGAGTACTGAGCACCCAGCACCCTGAGTACTGAGCACCGAGCACCCCGAGTACTGAGCACCCAGCACCCTGAGCACTGAGCACCCAGCACCCCGAGCACTGAGCACGCAGCACCCTGAGTACTGAGCACCCATCACCCCGAGCACTGAGCACCCAGCACCCTGAGTACTGAGCACCCTGAGTACTGAGCACCTTGCACCCCGAGCACTGAGCACCCAGCTCCCTGAGCACTGAGCACCCTGCACCCTGAGTACTGAGCATCAAGCACCCTGAGCACTGAGCACCCAGCACCCTGAGCACTGAGCACCCAGCACCCTGAGCACTGAGCACCCAACACCCTGAGTACTGAGCACCCAACGTACTGAGCATCGAGCACCCCGAGCACTGAGCACCCAGCACCCTGAGTACTGAGCACCCAGCACCCCGAGCACTGAGCACCCAGCACCCTGAGTACTGAGCACCGAGCACCCTGAGTACTGAGCACCCAGCACCCCGAGCACTGAGCATCCAGCACCCCTAGCACTGAGCACCCAGCACTGAGCACCCAGCACCCTGAGTACTGAGCACCCAGCACCCTGAGTACTGAGCACCGAGCACCCCGAGCATTGAGCACCGGGCACCCCGAGCACTGAGCACCCAGCACCCTGAGTACTGAGCACCCAGCACCCTGAGTACTGAGCACTGAGCACACTGAGCACTGAGCACCCCGCACCCTGAGTACTGAGCACCCAGCACCGTGAGTACTGAGCAACCAGCACCCCGAGCACTGAGCACCCAGCACCCTGAGTAATGAGCACCCAGCACCCTGAGTACTGAGCACTGAGCACCCTGAGCACTGAGCACCCAGCACCCTGAGTACTGAGCACCCAGCACCCTGAGGACTGAGCACCCAGCACCCCAAGCACTGAGCACCCAGCACCCTGAGTACTGAGTACTGAGCACCCTGAGTACTGAGCACCCAGCACCCTGAGCACTGAGCACCCAGCACCCTGAGTACTGAGCACCGAGCACCCTGAGCACTGAGCACCCAGCACCCTGAGTACTGAGCACCCAGCACCAAGAGTACTGAGCACCGAGCACCCCGAGCACTGAGCACCCAGCACCCTGAGTAATGAGCACCCAGCACCCCGAGCACTGAGCACCCAGCACCAAGAGTACTGAGCACTGAGCACCCTGAGTACTGAGCACTAAGCACCCTGAGCACTGAGCACCCAGCACCCCAAGCACGGAGCACCCAGGACCCCGAGCACTGAGTACTGAGCACCCAGCACCCTGAGTACTGAGCACCGAGCTCCCCGAGCACTGAGCACCCTGAGTACTGAGTACCCAGCACCCCGATCACAGAGCACCCAGCACACTCAGCACTGAGCACCCAGCACCCCGAGCACTGAGCACCCAGCACCCTGAGTACTGAGCACCCTGAGGACTGAGCACCGATCACCCTGAGCACTGAGCACCCAGCACCCTGAGTACTGAGCACCCAGCACCCTGAGTACTGAGCACCGAGCACTCCGAGCACTGAGCACCCAGCACCCTGAGCACTGAGCACCCAGCACCCTGAGTAATGAGTACCAAGCACCCTGAGCACTGAGCACCCAGCACCCTGAGTACTGAGCACCCAGCACCCTGAGCACTGAGCACAAAGCACGCTGAGAACTGAGCACTGAGCACCCTGAGTACTGAGCACCAAGGACCCTGAGCACTGAGCACCCAGCATGCTGAGTACTGAGCGCTGAGCACCCTGATTACTGAGCACCGAGCACCCTGAGTACTGAGCACCCCGCACCCTGAGCACTGAGCAGCCAGCACCCTGAGCACTGAGCACCCAGCACCCCGAGCACTGAGCACCCAGCACCCTGAGTACTGAGCACCCAGCACCCTGAGTACTGAGCACTCAGCACCCTGAGTACTGAGCACCGAGTACCCCGAGCACTGAGCACCCAGCACCCTGAGCACTGAGCACCCTGAGGACTGAGCACCCAGCACCCTAGAGTACTGAGCACCCAGCATCCTGAGTACTGAGCACCGATCACCCTGAGCACTGAGCACCCAGCAACCCGAGCACTGAGCACCCAGCACCCTGAGTACTGAGCACCCTGAGTACTGAGCACCCAGCACCCCGAGCACTGAGCACCCAGCACCCTGAGTACTGAGCACCCTGAGTACTGAGCACCCATCACCCTGAGCACTGAGCACCCAGCACCCTGAGTACTGAGCACCCAGCACCCTGAGTACTTAGCACCCAGCACCCTGAGCACTGAGCACCCAGCTCCCTGAGTACTGAGCACCGATCACCCTGAGCACTGAGCACCCAGCAACCCGAGCACTGAGCACCCAGCACCCTGAGTACTGAGCACCCTGAGTACTGAGCACCCAGCACCCCGAGCACTGAGCACCCAGCACCCTGAGTACTGAGCACCCTGAGTACTGAGCACCCATCACCCTGAGCACTGAGCACCCAGCACCCTGAGTACTGAGCACCCAGCACCCTGAGCACTGAGCACCCAGCACCCTGAGTACTGAGCACCAGCACCCTGAGTACTTAGCACCCAGCACCCTGAGCACTGAGCACCCAGCTCCCTGAGTACTGAGCACCGAGCACCCTGAGTACTGAGCACCCAGCACCCTGAGTACTGAGCACCCAGCACCCCGAGCACTGAGCACCCAGCACCCTGAGCACTGAGCACCCAGCACCCCAAGCACTGAGCACCCAGCACCCCGAGCACTGAGCACCCAGCACCCCGAGTACTGAGCACCCAGCACCCCGAGCACTGAGCACCCAGCACCCTGAGCACTGAGCACCCAGCACCCCAAGCACTGAGCACCCAGCACCCTGAGTACTGAGTACTGAGCACCCTGAGTACTGAGCACCCAGCACCCTGAGCACTGAGCACCCAGCACCCTGAGTACTGAGCACCGAGCACCCTGAGTACTGAGCACACAGCACCCTGAGTACTGAGCACCCAGCAGCAAGAGTACTGAGCACCGAGCATCCTGAGCACTGAGCACCGAGCACCCCGAGCACTGAGCACCCAGCATCCAGAGTACTGAGCACCCAGCCCCAAGAGTACTGAGCACCGAGCACCCCGAGCACTGAGCACCCAGCACCCTGAGCACTGAGCACCCAGCATCCAGAGTACTGAGCACCCAGCCCCAAGAGTACTGAGCACCGAGCACCCTGAGTACTGAGCACCCAGCACCCTGAGCACTGAGCAGCCAGCACCCTGAGCACTGAGCACCCAGGACCCCGAGCACTGAGCACCCAGCACCCTGAGTACTGAGCACCCAGCACCCTGAGTACTGAGCACTCATCACCCTGAGTACTGAGCACCGAGCACCCCGAACACTGAGCACCCAGCACCCTGAGCACTGAGCACCCTGAGGACTGAGCACCCAGCACGCTGAGTACTGAGCACCCAGCATCCTGAGTAATGAGCACCGATCACCCTGAGCACTGAGCACCAAGCAACCCGAGCACTGAGCACCCAGCACCCTGAGTACTTAGCACCCTGAGTACTGACCACCCAGCACCCCGAGCACTGAGCACCCTGGACCCTGAGTACTGAGCACCCTGAGTACTGAGCACCCAGCACCCTGAGTACTGAGCACCCTGAGTACTGAGCACCCAGCACCCTGAGCACTGAGCACCCAGCACCCTGAGTACTGAGCACCCAGCACCCTGAGCACTGAGCACCCAGCACCCTGAGTACTGAGCACCCAGCACACTGAGAACTTACCACCCAGCACCCTGAGCACTGAGCACCCAGCACCCTGAGTACTGAGCACCGAGCACCCTGAGTACTGAGCACCCAGCACCCCGAGTACTGAGCACCCAGCACCCTGAGTACTGAGCACCGAGCACCCCGAGTACTGAGCACCAAGCACCCTGAGCACTGAGCACCCAGCACCCCGAGTACTGAGCACCCAGCACCCTGAGTACTGAGCACCGAGCACCCCGAGCACTGAGCACCCAGCACCCCGAGCACTGAGCACCCAGCACCCCGAGAATGAGCAACCAGCACCCTGAGTACTGAGAACCGAGCACCCTGAGTACTGAGCACCCAGCACCCTGAGCACTGAGCAACCAGCACCCCGAGTACTGAGCAAACAGCACCCCGAGCACAGAGCACCCAGCACCCCAAGAATGAGCACCCAGCACCCTGAGTACTGAGCACCCAGCACCCTGAGTACTGAGCACCCAGCACCCCGAGCACTGAGCACCCTGAGTACTTTGCACCCAGCACCCTGAGTACTGAGCACTAAGCACACAGAGCGCTGAGCACCCAGCACCCCAAGCACGGAGCACCCAGGGCCCCGAGCACTGAGAACTGAGCACCCAGCACCCTGAGTACTGAGCACCGAGCTCCCCGAACCCTGAGCACCCTGAGTACTGAGCACCCAGCACCCCGATCACAGAGCATCCAGCACCCTCAGCACTGAGCACGCAGCACCCCGAGCACTGAGCACCCCGCACCCTGAGTACTGAGCACACTGAGGACTGAGCACCGATCACCCTGAGCACTGAGCACCCAGCACCCTGAGTACTGAGCACCCAGCACCCTGAGTACTGAGCACCGAGCACCCCGAGTACTGAGCACCCAGCACCCTGAGCACTGAGCACCCAGCACCCCGAGCACTGAGCACGCAGCACCCTGAGTACTGAGCACCCATCACCCCGAGCACTGAGCACCCAGCACCCTGAGTACTGAGCACCCTGAGTACTGAGCACCTTGCACCCCGAGCACTGAGCACCCAGCTCCCTGAGCACTGAGCACCCTGCACCCTGAGTACTGAGCATCAAGCACCCTGAGCACTGAGCACCCAGCACCCTGAGCACTGAGCACCCAGCACCCTGAGCACTGAGCACCCAACACCCTGAGTACTGAGCACCCAACGTACTGAGCATCGAGCACCCCGAGCACTGAGCACCCAGCACCCTGAGTACTGAGCACCCAGCACCCCGAGCACTGAGCACCCAGCACCCTGAGTACTGAGCACCGAGCACCCTGAGTACTGAGCACCCAGCACCCCGAGCACTGAGCATCCAGCACCCCTAGCACTGAGCACCCAGCACTGAGCACCCAGCACCCTGAGTACTGAGCACCCAGCACCCTGAGTACTGAGCACTGAGCACACTGAGCACTGAGCACCCCGCACCCTGAGTACTGAGCACCCAGCACCGTGAGTACTGAGCAACCAGCACCCCGAGCACTGAGCACCCAGCACCCTGAGTAATGAGCACCCAGCACCCTGAGTACTGAGCACTGAGCACCCTGAGCACTGAGCACCCAGCACCCTGAGTACTGAGCACCCAACACCCTGAGGACTGAGCACCCAGCACCCCAAGCACTGAGCACCCAGCACCCTGAGTACTGAGTACTGAGCACCCTGAGTACTGAGCACCCAGCACCCTGAGCACTGAGCACCCAGCACCCTGAGTACTGAGCACCGAGCACCCTGAGCACTGAGCACCCAGCACCCTGAGTACTGAGCACCCAGCACCAAGAGTACTGAGCACCGAGCACCCCGAGCACTGAGCACCCAGCACCCTGAGTAATGAGCACCCAGCACCCCGAGCACTGAGCACCCAGCACCAAGAGTACTGAGCACTGAGCACCCTGAGTACTGAGCACTAAGCACCCTGAGCACTGAGCACCCAGCACCCCAAGCACGGAGCACCCAGGACCCCGAGCACTGAGTACTGAGCACCCAGCACCCTGAGTACTGAGCACCGAGCTCCCCGAGCACTGAGCACCCTGAGTACTGAGTACCCAGCACCCCGATCACAGAGCACCCAGCACACTCAGCACTGAGCACCCAGCACCCCGAGCACTGAGCACCCAGCACCCTGAGTACTGAGCACCCTGAGGACTGAGCACCGATCACCCTGAGCACTGAGCACCCAGCACCCTGAGTACTGAGCACCCAGCACCCTGAGTACTGAGCACCGAGCACTCCGAGCACTGAGCACCCAGCACCCTGAGCACTGAGCACCCAGCACCCTGAGTAATGAGTACCAAGCACCCTGAGCACTGAGCACCCAGCACCCTGAGTACTGAGCACCCAGCACCCTGAGCACTGAGCACAAAGCACGCTGAGAACTGAGCACTGAGCACCCTGAGTACTGAGCACCAAGGACCCTGAGCACTGAGCACCCAGCATGCTGAGTACTGAGCGCTGAGCACCCTGATTACTGAGCACCGAGCACCCTGAGTACTGAGCACCCCGCACCCTGAGCACTGAGCAGCCAGCACCCTGAGCACTGAGCACCCAGCACCCCGAGCACTGAGCACCCAGCACCCTGAGTACTGAGCACCCAGCACCCTGAGTACTGAGCACTCAGCACCCTGAGTACTGAGCACCGAGTACCCCGAGCACTGAGCACCCAGCACCCTGAGCACTGAGCACCCTGAGGACTGAGCACCCAGCACCCTGAGTACTGAGCACCCAGCATCCTGAGTACTGAGCACCGATCACCCTGAGCACTGAGCACCCAGCAACCCGAGCACTGAGCACCCAGCACCCTGAGTACTGAGCACCCTGAGTACTGAGCACCCAGCACCCCGAGCACTGAGCACCCAGCACCCTGAGTACTGAGCACCCTGAGTACTGAGCACCCATCACCCTGAGCACTGAGCACCCAGCACCCTGAGTACTGAGCACCCAGCACCCTGAGCACTGAGCACCCAGCACCCTGAGTACTGAGCACCAGCACCCTGAGTACTTAGCACCCAGCACACTGAGCACTGAGCACCCAGCTCCCTGAGTACTGAGCACCGAGCACCCTGAGTACTGAGCACCCAGCACCCTGAGTACTGAGCACCCAGCACCCTGTGTACTGAGCACCGAGCACCCCGAGTACTGAGCTCCCAGCACCCTGAGCACTGAGCACCCAGCACCCTGAGTACTGAGCACCCAGAACCCTGAGTACTGAGCACCCAGCACCCCGAGCACTGAGCACCCTGAGTACTGAGCACTAAGCACCCTGAGCGCTGAGCACCCAGCACCCCAAGCACGGAGCACCCAGGACCCCGAGCACTGAGTACTGAGCACCCAGCACCCCGATCACAGAGCACACAGCACCCTCAGCACTGAGCACCCAGCACCCCGAGCACTGAGCACCCAGCACCCTGAGTACTGAGCACACTGAGGACTGAGCACCGATCACCCTGAGCACTGAGCA
This sequence comes from Microtus oregoni, assembly GCF_018167655.1. Taxonomy (NCBI): domain Eukaryota; kingdom Metazoa; phylum Chordata; class Mammalia; order Rodentia; family Cricetidae; genus Microtus; species Microtus oregoni. The sequence continues at coordinate 6,398,882 of NW_024544151.1, read as the reverse complement.
CCCAGCACCCTGAGTACTGAGCACCCAGCACCCTGAGTACTGAGCACCGAGCACTCCGAGCACTGAGCACCCAGCACCCTGAGCACTGAGCACACAGCACCCTGAGTACTGAGCACCCAGCACCCTCTGCACTGAGCACCCAGCACCCTGAGTACTGAGCACCCAGCACCCTGAGTACTGAGCACCCAGCACCCTGAGTACTGAGCACCCAGCACCCTGAGTACTGAGCACCGAGCACCCCGAGTACTGAGCACCCAGCACCCTGAGTACTGAGCACCGAGCACCCCGAGCACTGAGCACCCAGCACCCCGAGCACTGAGCACCCAGCACCCCGAGAATGAGCACCCAGCACCCTGAGTACTGAGAACCGAGCACCCTGAGTACTGAGCACCCAGCACCCTGAGCACTGAGCACCCAGCACCCCGAGCACTGAGCACCCTGAGTACTTTGCACCCAGCACCCTGAGTACTGAGCACTAAGCACACAGAGCGCTGAGCACCCAGCACCCCAAGCACGGAGCACCCAGGGCCCCGAGCACTGAGTACTGAGCACCCAGCACCCTGAGTACTGAGCACCGAGCTCCCCGAGCCCTGAGCACCCTGAGTACTGAGCACCCAGCACCCCGATCACAGAGCACCCAGCACCCTCAGCACTGAGCACCCAGCACCCCGAGCACTGAGCACCCAGCACCCCGAGAATGAGCACCCAGCACCCTGAGTACTGAGAACCGAGCACCCTGAGTACTGAGCACCCAGCACCCTGAGCACTGAGCACCCAGCACCCCGAGCACTGAGCACCCTGAGTACTTTGCACCCAGCACCCTGAGTACTGAGCACTAAGCACACAGAGCGCTGAGCACCCAGCACCCCAAGCACGGAGCACCCAGGGCCCCGAGCACTGAGTACTGAGCACCCAGCACCCTGAGTACTGAGCACCGAGCTCCCCGAGCCCTGAGCACCCTGAGTACTGAGCACCCAGCACCCCGATCACAGAGCACCCAGCACCCTCAGCACTGAGCACCCAGCACCCCGAGCACTGAGCACCCCGCACCCTGAGTACTGAGCACACTGAGGACTGAGCACCGATCACCCTGAGAACTGAGCACCCAGCACCCTGAGTACTGAGCACCCAGCACCCTGAGTACTGAGCACCGAGCACCCCGAGTACTGAGCACCCAGCACCCTGAGCACTGAGCACCCAGCACCCTGAGCACTGAGCACGCAGCACCCTGAGTACTGAGCACCCAGCACCCCGAGCCCTGAGCACCCAGCACCCTGAGTACTGAGCACCCTGTGTACTGAGCACCTTGCACCCCGAGCACTGAGCACCCAGCACCCTGAGCACTGAGCACCCTGCACCCTGAGTACTGAGCATCAAGCACCCTGAGCACTGAGCACCCAGCACCCTGAGCACTGAGCACCCAGCACCCTGAGCACTGAGCACCCAGCACCCTGAGTACTGAGCACCCAACGTACTGAGCATCGAGCACCCCGAGCACTGAGCACCCAGCACCCTGAGTACTGAGCACCCAGCACCCCGAGCACTGAGCACCCAGCACCCTGAGTACTGAGCACCGAGCACCCTGAGTACTGAGCACCCAGCACCCCGAGCACTGAGCATCCAGCACCCCTAGCACTGAGCACCCAGCACTGAGCACCCAGCACCCTGAGTACTGAGCACCCAGCACCCTGAGTACTGAGCACCGAGCACCCCGAGCATTGAGCACCGGGCACCCCGAGCACTGAGCACCCAGCACCCTGAGTACTGAGCACCCAGCACCCTGAGTACTGAGCACTGAGCACACTGAGCACTGAGCACCCAGCACCCTGAGTACTGAGCACCCAGCACCGTGAGTACTGAGCAACCAGCACCCCGAGCACTGAGCACCCAGCACCCTGAGTAATGAGCACCCAGCACCCTGAGTACTGAGCACTGAGCACCCTGAGCACTGAGCACCCAGCACCCTGAGTACTGAGCACCCAGCACCCTGAGGACTGAGCACCCAGCACCCCAAGCACTGAGCACCCAGCACCCTGAGTACTGAGTACTGAGCACCCTGAGTACTGAGCACCCAGCACCCTGAGCACTGAGCACCCAGCACCCTGAGTACTGAGCACCGAGCACCCTGAGCACTGAGCACCCAGCACCCTGAGTACTGAGCACCCAGCACCAAGAGTACTGAGCACCGAGCACCCCGAGCACTGAGCACCCAGCACCCTGAGTAATGAGCACCCAGCACCCCGAGCACTGAGCACCCAGCACCAAGAGTACTGAGCACTGAGCACCCTGAGTACTGAGCACTAAGCACCCTGAGCACTGAGCACCCAGCACCCCAAGCACGGAGCACCCAGGACCCCGAGCACTGAGTACTGAGCACCCAGCACCCTGAGTACTGAGCACCGAGCTCCCCGAGCACTGAGCACCCTGAGTACTGAGTACCCAGCACCCCGATCACAGAGCACCCAGCACACTCAGCACTGAGCACCCAGCACCCCGAGCACTGAGCACCCAGCACCCTGAGTACTGAGCACCCTGAGGACTGAGCACCGATCACCCTGAGCACTGAGCACCCAGCACCCTGAGTACTGAGCACCCAGCACCCTGAGTACTGAGCACCGAGCACTCCGAGCACTGAGCACCCAGCACCCTGAGCACTGAGCACCCAGCACCCTGAGTAATGAGTACCCAGCACCCTGAGCACTGAGCACCCAGCACCCTGAGTACTGAGCACCCAGCACCCTGAGTACTGAGCACCGAGCACTCCGAGCACTGAGCACCCAGGACCCTGAGTACTGAGCACCCAGCACCCTGAGTACTGAGCACCCAGCACCCCGAGCACTGAGCACCCAGCACCCTGAGCACTGAGCACCCAGCACCAAGAGTACTGAGCACCGAGCACCCCGAGCACTGAGCACCCAGCACCCTGAGTAACGAGCACCCAGCACCCCGAGTACTGAGCACCTAGCACCGTGAGTACTGAGCACCCAGCACCCTGAGTACTGAGCACCCAGCACCCTGAGCACTGAGCACAAAGCACGCTGAGAACTGAGCACCAAGGACCCTGAGCACTGAGCACCCAGCATGCTGAGTACTGAGCGCTGAGCACCCTGATTACTGAGCACCGAGCACCCTGAGTACTGAGCACCCCGCACCCTGAGCACTGAGCAGCCAGCACCCTGAGCACTGAGCACCCAGCACCCCGAGCACTGAGCACCCAGCACCCTGAGTACTGAGCACCCAGCACCCTGAGTACTGAGCACTCAGCACCCTGAGTACTGAGCACCGAGTACCCCGAGCACTGAGCACCCAGCACCCTGAGCACTGAGCACCCTGAGGACTGAGCACCCAGCACCCTGAGTACTGAGCACCCAGCATCCTGAGTACTGAGCACCGATCACCCTGAGCACTGAGCACCCAGCAACCCGAGCACTGAGCACCCAGCACCCTGAGTACTGAGCACCCTGAGTACTGAGCACCCAGCACCCCGAGCACTGAGCACCCAGCACCCTGAGTACTGAGCACCCTGAGTACTGAGCACCCATCACCCTGAGCACTGAGCACCCAGCACCCTGAGTACTGAGCACCCAGCACCCTGAGCACTGAGCACCCAGCACCCTGAGTACTGAGCACCAGCACCCTGAGTACTTAGCACCCAGCACCCTGAGCACTGAGCACCCAGCTCCCTGAGTACTGAGCACCGAGCACCCTGAGTACTGAGCACCCAGCACCCTGAGTACTGAGCACCCAGCACCCTGTGTACTGAGCACCGAGCACCCCGAGTACTGAGCTCCCAGCACCCTGAGCACTGAGCACCCAGCACCCTGAGTACTGAGCACCCAGAACCCTGAGTACTGAGCACCCAGCACCCCGAGCACTGAGCACCCTGAGTACTGAGCACTAAGCACCCTGAGCGCTGAGCACCCAGCACCCCAAGCACGGAGCACCCAGGACCCCGAGCACTGAGTACTGAGCACCCAGCACCCCGATCACAGAGCACACAGCACCCTCAGCACTGAGCACCCAGCACCCCGAGCACTGAGCACCCAGCACCCTGAGTACTGAGCACACTGAGGACTGAGCACCGATCACCCTGAGCACTGAGCACCCAGCACCCTGAGTACTGAGCACCCAGCACCCTGAGTACTGAGCACCGAGCACTCCGAGCACTGAGCACCCAGCACCCTGAGCACTGAGCACACAGCACCCTGAGTACTGAGCACCCAGCACCCTCTGCACTGAGCACCCAGCACCCTGAGTACTGAGCACCCAGCACCCTGAGTACTGAGCACCCAGCACCCTGAGTACTGAGCACCCAGCACCCTGAGTACTGAGCACCGAGCACCCCGAGTACTGAGCACCCAGCACCCTGAGTACTGAGCACCGAGCACCCCGAGCACTGAGCACCCAGCACCCCGAGCACTGAGCACCCAGCACCCCGAGAATGAGCACCCAGCACCCTGAGTACTGAGAACCGAGCACCCTGAGTACTGAGCACCCAGCACCCTGAGCACTGAGCACCCAGCACCCCGAGCACTGAGCACCCTGAGTACTTTGCACCCAGCACCCTGAGTACTGAGCACTAAGCACACAGAGCGCTGAGCACCCAGCACCCCAAGCACGGAGCACCCAGGGCCCCGAGCACTGAGTACTGAGCACCCAGCACCCTGAGTACTGAGCACCGAGCTCCCCGAGCCCTGAGCACCCTGAGTACTGAGCACCCAGCACCCCGATCACAGAGCACCCAGCACCCTCAGCACTGAGCACCCAGCACCCCGAGCACTGAGCACCCAGCACCCCGAGAATGAGCACCCAGCACCCTGAGTACTGAGAACCGAGCACCCTGAGTACTGAGCACCCAGCACCCTGAGCACTGAGCACCCAGCACCCCGAGCACTGAGCACCCTGAGTACTTTGCACCCAGCACCCTGAGTACTGAGCACTAAGCACACAGAGCGCTGAGCACCCAGCACCCCAAGCACGGAGCACCCAGGGCCCCGAGCACTGAGTACTGAGCACCCAGCACCCTGAGTACTGAGCACCGAGCTCCCCGAGCCCTGAGCACCCTGAGTACTGAGCACCCAGCACCCCGATCACAGAGCACCCAGCACCCTCAGCACTGAGCACCCAGCACCCCGAGCACTGAGCACCCCGCACCCTGAGTACTGAGCACACTGAGGACTGAGCACCGATCACCCTGAGAACTGAGCACCCAGCACCCTGAGTACTGAGCACCCAGCACCCTGAGTACTGAGCACCGAGCACCCCGAGTACTGAGCACCCAGCACCCTGAGCACTGAGCACCCAGCACCCTGAGCACTGAGCACGCAGCACCCTGAGTACTGAGCACCCAGCACCCCGAGCCCTGAGCACCCAGCACCCTGAGTACTGAGCACCCTGAGTACTGAGCACCTTGCACCCCGAGCACTGAGCACCCAGCACCCTGAGCACTGAGCACCCTGCACCCTGAGTACTGAGCATCAAGCACCCTGAGCACTGAGCACCCAGCACCCTGAGCACTGAGCACCCAGCACCCTGAGCACTGAGCACCCAGCACCCTGAGTACTGAGCACCCAACGTACTGAGCATCGAGCACCCCGAGCACTGAGCACCCAGCACCCTGAGTACTGAGCACCCAGCACCCCGAGCACTGAGCACCCAGCACCCTGAGTACTGAGCACCGAGCACCCTGAGTATTGAGCACCCAGCACCCCGAGCACTGAGCATCCGGCACCCCGAGCACTGAGCACCCAGCACTGAGCACCCAGCACCCTGAGTACTGAGCACCCAGCACCCTGAGTACTGAGCACCGAGCACCCCGAGCATTGAGCACCGGGCACCCCGAGCACTGAGCACCCAGCACCCTGAGTACTGAGCACCCAGCACCCTGAGTACTGAGCACTGAGCACACTGAGCACTGAGCACCCAGCACCCTGAGTACTGAGCACCCAGCACCGTGAGTACTGAGCAACCAGCACCCCGAGCACTGAGCAACCAGCACCCTGAGTAATGAGCACCCAGCACCCTGAGCACTGAGCACTGAGCACCCTGAGCACTGAGCACCCAGCACCCTGAGTACTGAGCACCCAGCACCCTGAGCACTGAGCACCCAGCACCCCAAGCACTGAGCACCCAGCACCCTGAGTACTGAGTACTGAGCACCCTGAGTACTGAGCACTCAGCACCCTGAGCACTGAGCACCCAGCACCCTGAGTACTGAGCACCGAGCAACCTGAGCACTGAGCACCCAGCACCCTGAGTACTGAGCACCCAGCACCAAGAGTACTGAGCACCGAGCACCCCGAGCACTGAGCACCCAGCACCCTGAGTAATGAGCACCCAGCACCCCGAGCACTGAGCACCCAGCACCAAGAGTACTGAGCACTGAGCACCCTGAGTACTGAGCACTAAGCACCCTGAGCGCTGAGCACCCAGCACCCCAAGCACGGAGCACCCAGGACCCCGAGCACTGAGTACTGAGCACCCAGCACCCTGAGTACTGAGCACCGAGCTCCCCGAGCACTGAGCACCCTGAGTACTGAGTACCCAGCACCCCGATCACAGAGCACCCAGCACACTCAGCACTGAGCACCCAGCACCCCGAGCACTGAGCACCCAGCACCCTGAGTACTGAGCACCCTGAGGACTGAGCACCGATCACCCTGAGCACTGAGCACCCAGCACCCTGAGTACTGAGCACCCAGCACCCTGAGTACTGAGCACCGAGCACTCTGAGCACCCAGCACCCTGAGCACTGAGCACCCAGCACCCTGAGTAATGAGCACCCAGCACCCTGAGCACTGAGCACCCAGCACCCTGAGTACTGAGCACCCAGCACCCTGAGTACTGAGCACCGAGCACTCCGAGCACTGAGCACCCAGGACCCTGAGTACTGAGCACCCAGCACCAAGAGTACTGAGCACCCAGCACCCCAAGCACTGAGCACCCAGCACCCTGAGCACTGAGCACCCAGCACCAAGAGTACTGAGCACCGAGCACCGCGAGCACTGAGCACCCAGCACCCTGAGTAACGAGCACCCAGCACCCCGAGTACTGAGCACCTAGCACCGTGAGTACTGAGCACCCAGCACCCTGAGTACTGAGCACCCAGCACCCTGAGCACTGAGCACAAAGCACGCTGAGAACTGAGCACCCTGAGTACTGAGCACCAAGGACCCTGAGCACTGAGCACCCAGCATGCTGAGTACTGAGCGCTGAGCACCCTGAGTACTGAGCACCGAGCACCCTGAGTACTGAGCACCCCGCACCCTGAGCACTGAGCAGCCAGCACCCTGAGCACTGAGCACCCAGCACCCCGAGCACTGAGCACCCAGCACCCTGAGTACAGAGCACCCAGCACCCTGAGTACTGAGCACTCAGCACCCTGAGTACTGAGCACCGAGTACCCCGAGCACTGAGCACCCAGCACCCTGAGCACTGAGCACCCTGAGGACTGAGCACCCAGCACCCTGAGTACTGAGCACCCAGCATCCTGAGTACTGAGCACCGATCACCCTGAGCACTGAGCACCCAGCAACCCGAGCACTGAGCACCCAGCACCCTGAGTACTGAGCACCCTGAGTACTGAGCACCCATCACCCTGAGCACTGAGCACCCAGCACCCTGAGTACTGAGCACCCAGCACCCTGAGCACTGAGCACCCAGCACCCTGAGTACTGAGCACCCAGCACCCTGAGTACTGAGCACTCAGCACCCTGAGTACTGAGCACCGAGTACCCCGAGCCCTGAGCACCCAGCACCCTGAGCACTGAGCACCCTGAGGACTGAGCACCCAGCACCCTGAGTACTGAGCACCCAGCATCCTGAGTACTGAGCACCGATCACCCTGAGCACTGAGCACCCAGCAACACGAGCACTGAGCACCCAGCACCCTGAGTACTGAGCACCCTGAGTACTGAGCACCCAGCACCCCGAGCACTGAGCACCCAGCACCCTGAGTACTGAGCACCCTGAGTACTGAGCACCCATCACCCTGAGCACTGAGCACCCAGCACCCTGAGTACTGAGCACCCAGCACCCTGAGCACTGAGCACCCAGCACCCTGAGTACTGAGCACCCAGCACCCTGAGTACTTAGCACCCAGCACCCTGAGCACTGAGCACCCAGCACCCTGAGTACTGAGCACCGAGCACCCTGAGTACTGAGCACCCAGCACCCTGAGTACTGAGCACCCAGCACCCTGTGTACTGAGCACCGAGCACCCCGAGAACTGAGCACCCAGCACACTGAGCACTGAGCACCCAGCACCCTGAGTACTGAGCACCCAGAACCCTGAGTACTGAGCACCCAGCACCCCGAGCACTGAGCACCCTGAGTACTGAGCACTAAGCACCCTGAGCGCTGAGCACCCAGCACCCCAAGCACGGAGCACCCAGGACCCCGAGCACTGAGTACTGAGCACCCAGCACCCCGATCACAGAGCACACAGCACCCTCAGCACTGAGCACCCAGCACCCCGAGCACTGAGCACCCAGCACCCTGAGTACTGAGCACACTGAGGACTGAGCACCGATCACCCTGAGCACTGAGCACCCAGCACCCTGAGTACTGAGCACCCAGCACCCTGAGTACTGAGCACCGAGCACTCCGAGCACTGAGCACCCAGCACCCTGAGCACTGAGCACACAGCACCCTGAGTACTGAGCACCCAGCACCCTCTGCACTGAGCACCCAGCACCCTGAGTACTGAGCACCCAGCACCCTGAGTACTGAGCACCCAGCACCCTGAGTACTGAGCACCCAGCACCCTGAGTACTGAGCACCGAGCACCCCGAGTACTGAGCACCCAGCACCCCGAGCACTGAGCAGCCAGCACCCTGAACACTGAGAACCCAGCACCCCAAGCACTGAGCACCCAGCACCCTGAGTACTGAGCACCCAGCAGCCTGAGTACTGAGCACCCAGCACCCTGAACACTGAGCACCCAGCACCCCAAGCACTGAGCACCCAGCACCCTGAGGACTGCGCACCCAGCACCCCGAGCACTGAGCACCCAGCACCCTGAGTACTGAGCACCCAGCACCAAGAGTACTGAGCACCGAGCATCCTGAGCACTGAGCACCGAGCACCCCGAGCACTGAGCACCCAGCACCCTGAGTACTGAGCACCCAGCACCAAGAGTACTGAGCACCGAGCACCCCGAGCACTGAGCACCCAGCACCCTGAGTAATGAGCACTGAGCACCCAGAGCGCTGAGCACCCAGCACCCCAAGCACGGAGCACCCAGGACCCCGAGCACTGAGTACTGAGCACCCAGCACCATGAGTACTGAGCACCGAGCTCCCCGAGCTCTGAGCACCCTGAGTACTGAGCACGCAGCACCCCGATCACAGAGCACCCAGCACACTCAGCACTGAGGACCCAGCACCCCGAGCACTGAGCACCGAGCACCCGGAGTACTGAGCACCCTGAGGACTGAGCACCAATCACCCTGAACACTGAGCACGCAGCAACCTGAGTACTGAGCACCCAGCACCCTGAGTACTGAGCACCGAGCACTCCGAGCACTGAGCACCCAGCACCCTGAGCACTGAGCACCCAGCACCCTGAGTACTGAGCACCCAGCACCCTGAGTACTGAGCACCCAGCATCCTGAGCACTGAGCACCGAGAACCCCGGGCACTGAGCACCCAGCAGCCTGAGTACTGAGCACCCAGCACCCTGAGTACTGAGCACCCAGCACCCTGAGCACTGAGCACAAAGCAAGCTGAGTACTGAGCACTGAGCACCCTGAGTACTGAGCACCAAGGACCCTGAGCACTGAGCACCCAGCACGCTGAGTACTGAGCGCTGAGCACCCTGAGTACTGAGCACCGAGCACCCTGAGTACTGAGCACCCAGCACCCTGAGCACTGAGCAGCCAGCACCCTGAGCACTGAGCACCCAGCACCCCGAGCACTGAGCACCCAGCACCCTGAGCACTGAGCACCCAGCACCCCGAGTACTGAGCACCCAGCACCCTGATTACTGAGCACCGAGCACCCCGAGCACTGAGCACCCAGCACCCCGAGCACTGAGCACCCAGCACCCCGAGAATGAGCACCCAGCACCCTGAGTACTGAGAACCGAGCACCCTGAGTACTGAGCACCCAGCAACCTGAGCACTGAGCAACCAGCACCCTGAGTACTGAGCAAACAGCACCCCGAGCACTGAGCACCCAGCACCCCAAGAATGAGCACCCAGCACCCTGAGTACTGAGCACTCAGCACCCTGAGCACTGAGCAGCCAGCACCCTGAGTACTGAGCACCCAGCACCCCGAGCACTGAGCACCCAGCACCCTGAGCACTGAGCACCCAGCACCCCGAGTACTGAGCACCCAGCACCCTGAGTACTGAGCACCGAGCACCCCGAGCACTGAGCACCCAGCACCCCGAGCACTGAGCACCCAGCACCCCGAGAATGAGCACCCAGCACCGAGTACTGAGAACCGAGCACCCTGAGTACTGAGCACCCAGCACCCTGAGCACTGAGCACCCAGCACCCCGAGCACTGAGCACCCTGAGTACTTTGCACCCAGCACCCTGAGTACTGAGCACTAAGCACACAGAGCGCTGAGCACCCAGCACCCCAAGCACGGAGCACCCAGGGCCCCGAGCACTGAGTACTGAGCACCCAGCACCCTGAGTACTGAGCACCGAGCTCCCCGAGCCCTGAGCACCCTGAGTACTGAGCACCCAGCACCCCGATCACAGAGCACCCAGCACCCTCAGCACTGAGCACCCAGCACCCCGAGCACTGAGCACCCCGCACCCTGAGTACTGAGCACACTGAGGACTGAGCACCGATCACCCTGAGAACTGAGCACCCAGCACCCTGAGTACTGAGCACCCAGCACCCTGAGCACTGAGCACCCAGCACCCCGAGCACTGAGCACGCAGCACCCTGAGTACTGAGCACCCAGCAACCCGAGCCCTGAGCACCCAGCACCCTGAGTACTGAGCACCCTGAGTACTGAGCACCTTGCACCCCGAGCACTGAGCACCCAGCACCCTGAGCACTGAGCACCCTTCACCCTGAGTACTGAGCATCAAGCACCCTGAGCACTGAGCACCCAGCACCCTGAGCACTGAGCACCCAGCACCCTGAGCACTGAGCACCCAGCACCCTGAGTACTGAGCACCCAACGTACTGAGCATCGAGCACCCCGAGCACTGAGCACCCAGCACCCTGAGTACTGAGCACCCAGCACCCCGAGCACTGAGCACCCAGCACCCTGAGTACTGAGCACCGAGCACCCTGAGTACTGAGCACCCAGCACCCCGAGCACTGAGCATCCAGCACCCCGAGCACTGAGCACCCAGCACTGAGCACCCAGCACCCTGAGTACTGAGCACCCAGCACCCTGAGTACTGAGCACCGAGCACCCCGAGCATTGAGCACCGGGCACCCCGAGCACTGAGCACCCAGCACCCTGAGTACTGAGCACCCAGCACCCTGAGTACTGAGCACTGAGCACACTGAGCACTGAGCACCCAGCACCCTGAGTACTGAGCACCCAGCACCGTGAGTACTGAGCAACCAGCACCCCGAGCACTGAGCACCCAGCACCCTGAGTAATGAGCACCGATCACCCTGAGCACTTAGCACCGAGCAACCCGAGCACTGAGCACCCAGCACCCTGAGTACTTAGCACCCTGAGTACTGACCACCCAGCACCCCGAGCACTGAGCACCCTGGACCCTGAGTACTGAGCACCCTGAGTACTGAGCACCCAGCACCCTGAGTACTGAGCACCCTGAGTACTGAGCACCCAGCACCCTGAGCACTGAGCACCCAGCACCCTGAGTAATGAGCACCCAGCACCCTGAGTACTGAGCACTGAGCACCCTGAGCACTGAGCACACAGCAGCCTGAGTACTGAGCACCCAGCACCCTGAGCACTGAGCAGCCAGCACCCTGAGCACTGAGCACCCAGCACCACGAGAACTGAGCACCCAGCACCCTGAGCACTGAGCACCCAGCACCCCGAGTACTGATCACCCAGCACCCTGAGTACTGAGCACCGAGCACCCCGAGCACTGAGCACCCAGCACCCCGAGCACTGAGCACCCAGCACCCCGAGAATGAGCACCCAGCACCCTGAGTACTGAGAACCGAGCACCCTGAGTACTGAGCACCCAGCACCCTGAGCACTGAGCACCCAGCACCCCGAGCACTGAGCACCCTGAGTACTTTGCACCCAGCACCCTGAGTACTGAGCACTAAGCACACAGAGCGCTGAGCACCCAGCACCCCAAGCACGGAGCACCCAGGGCCCCGAGCACTGAGTACTGAGCACCCAGCACCCTGAATACTGAGCACCGAGCTCCCCGAGCCCTGAGCACCCTGAGTATTGAGCACCCAGCACCCCGATCACAGAGCACCCAGCACCCTCAGCACTGAGCACCCAGCACCCCGAGCACTGAGCACCCCGCACCCTGAGTACTGAGCACACTGAGGACTGAGCACCGATCACCCTGAGAACTGAGCACCCAGCACCCTGAGTACTGAGCACCCAGCACCCTGAGTACTGAGCACCGAGCACCCCGAGTACTGAGCACCCAGCACCCTGAGCACTGAGCACCCAGCACCCCGAGCACTGAGCACGCAGCACCCTGAGTACTGAGCACCCAGCACCCCGAGCCCTGAGCACCCAGCACCCTGAGTACTGAGCACCCTGAGTACTGAGCACCTTGCACCCCGAGCACTGAGCACCCAGCACCCTGAGCACTGAGCACCCTGCACCCTGAGTACTGAGCATCAAGCACCCTGAGCACTGAGCACCCAGCACCCTGAGCACTGAGCACCCAGCACCCTGAGCACTGAGCACCCAGCACCCTGAGTACTGAGCACCCAACGTACTGAGCATCGAGCACCCCGAGCACTGAGCACCCAGCACCCTGAGTACTGAGCACCCAGCACCCCGAGCACTGAGCACCCAGCACCCTGAGTACTGAGCACCGAGCACCCTGAGTACTGAGCACCCAGCACCCCGAGCACTGAGCATCCTGCACCCCGAGCACTGAGCACCCAGCACTGAGCACCCAGCACCCTGAGTACTGAGCACCCAGCACCCTGAGTACTGAGCACCGAGCACCCCGAGCATTGAGCACCGGGCACCCCGAGCACTGAGCACCCAGCACCCTGAGTACTGAGCACCCAGCACCCTGAGTACTGAGCACTGAGCACACTGAGCACTGAGCACCCAGCACCCTGAGTACTGAGCACCCAGCACCGTGAGTACTGAGCAACCAGCACCCCGAGCACTGAGCACCCAGCACCCTGAGTAATGAGCACCCAGCACCCTGAGCACTGAGCACTGAGCACCCTGAGCACTGAGCACCCAGCACCCTGAGTACTGAGCACCCAGCACCCTGAGCACTGAGCACCCAGCACCCCAAGCACTGAGCACCCAGCACCCTGAGTACTGAGTACTGAGCACCCTGAGTACTGAGCACCCAGCACCCTGAGCACTGAGCACCCAGCACCCTGAGTACTGAGCACCGAGCAACCTGAGCACTGAGCACCCAGCACCCTGAGCACTGAGCACCCAGCACCCTGAGTAATGAGCACCCAGCACCCCGAGCACTGAGCACCCAGCACCAAGAGTACTGAGCACTGAGCACCCTGAGTACTGAGCACTAAGCACCCTGAGCGCTGAGCACCCAGCACCCCAAGCAAGGAGCACCCAGGACCCCGAGCACTGAGTACTGAGCACCCAGCACCCTGAGTACTGAGCACCGAGCTCCCCGAGCACTGAGCACCCTGAGTACTGAGTACCCAGCACCCCGATCACAGAGCACCCAGCACACTCAGCACTGAGCACCCAGCACCCCGAGCACTGAGCACACAGCACCCTGAGTACTGAGCACCCTGAGGACTGAGCACCGATCACCCTGAGCACTGAGCACCCAGCACCCTGAGTACTGAGCACCCAGCACCCTGAGTACTGAGCACCGAGCACTCTGAGCACCCAGCACCCTGAGCACTGAGCACCCAGCACCCTGAGTAATGAGCACCCAGCACCCTGAGCACTGAGCACCCAGCACCCTGAGTACTGAGCACCCAGCACCCTGAGTACTGAGCACCGAGCACTCCGAGCACTGAGCACCCAGGACCCTGAGTACTGAGCACCCAGCACCAAGAGTACTGAGCACCCAGCACCCCAAGCACTGAGCACCCAGCACCCTGAGCACTGAGCACCCAGCACCAAGAGTACTGAGCACTGAGCACCCCGAGCACTGAGCACCCAGCACCCTGAGTAACGAGCACCCAGCACCCCGAGTACTGAGCACCTAGCACCGTGAGTACTGAGCACCCAGCACCCTGAGTACTGAGCACCCAGCACCCTGAGCACTGAGCACAAAGCACGCTGAGAACAGAGCACTGAGCACCCTGAGTACTGAGCACCAAGGACCCTGAGCACTGAGCACCCAGCATGCTGAGTACTGAGCGCTGAGCACCCTGAGTACTGAGCACCGAGCACCCTGAGTACTGAGCACCCCGCACCCTGAGCACTGAGCAGCCAGCACCCTGAGCACTGAGCACCCAGCACCCCGAGCACTGAGCACCCAGCACCCTGAGTACAGAGCACCCAGCACCCTGAGTACTGAGCACTCAGCACCCTGAGTACTGAGCACCGAGTACCCCGAGCACTGAGCACCCAGCACCCTGAGCACTGAGCACCCTGAGGACTGAGCACCCAGCACCCTGAGTACTGAGCACCCAGCATCCTGAGTACTGAGCACCGATCACCCTGAGCACTGAGCACCCAGCAACCCGAGCACTGAGCACCCAGCACCCTGAGTACTGAGCACCCTGAGTACTGAGCACCCATCACCCTGAGCACTGAGCACCCAGCACCCTGAGTACTGAGCACCCAGCACCCTGAGCACTGAGCACCCAGCACCCTGAGTACTGAGCACCCAGCACCCTGAGTACTTAGCACCCAGCACCCTGAGCACTGAGCACCCAGCACCCTGAGTACTGAGCACCGAGCACCCTGAATACTGAGCACCCAGCACCCTGAGTACTGAGCACCCAGCACCCTGTGTACTGAGCACCGAGCACCCCGAGTACTGAGCACCCAGCACCCTGAGCACTGAGCACCCAGCACCCTGAGTACTGAGCACCCAGAACCCTGAGTACTGAGCACCCAGCACCCCGAGCACTGAGCACCCTGAGTACTGAGCACTAAGCACCCTGAGCGCTGAGCAACCAGCACCCCAAGCACGGAGCACCCAGGACCCCGAGCACTGAGTACTGAGCACCCAGCACCCAGATCACAGAGCACACAGCACCCTCAGCACTGAGCACCCAGCACCCCGAGCACTGAGCACCCAGCACCCTGAGTACTGAGCACACTGAGGACTGAGCACCGATCACCCTGAGCACTGAGCACCCAGCACCCTGAGTACTGAGCACCCAGCACCCTGAGTACTGAGCACCGAGCACTCCGAGCACTGAGCACCCAGCACCCTGAGCACTGAGCACCCAGCACCCTGAGTACTGAGCACCCAGCACCCTCTGCACTGAGCACCCAGCACCAAGAGTACTGAGCACCGAGCACCCCGAGCACTGAGCACCCAGCACCCTGAGTAACGAGCACCCAGCACCCCGAGTACTGAGCACCTAGCACCGTGAGTACTGAGCACCCAGCACCCTGAGTACTGAGCACCCAGCACCCTGAGCACTGAGCACCCAGCACCCCGAGCACTGAGCATCCAGCACCCTGAGTACAGAGCACCCATCACCCTGAGTACTGAGCACTCAGCACCCTGAGTACTGAGCACCGAGTACCCCGAGCACTGAGCACCCAGCACCCTGAGCACTGAGCACCCTGAGGACTGAGCACCCAGCACCCTGAGTACTGAGCACCCAGCATCCTGAGTACTGAGCACCGATCACCCTGAGCACTGAGCACCCAGCAACCCGAGCACTGAGCACCCAGCACCCTGAGTACTGAGCACCCTGAGTACTGAGCACCCAGCACCCCGAGCACTGAGCACCCAGCACCCTGAGTACTGAGCACCCTGAGTACTGAGCACCCATCACCCTGAGCACTGAGCACACAGCACCCTGAGTACTGAGCACCCAGCACCCTGAGCACTGAGCACCCAGCACCCTGAGTACTGAGCACCCAGCACCCTGAGTACTTAGCACCCAGCACCCTGAGCACTGAGCACCCAGCACCCTGAGTACTGAGCACCGAGCACCCTGAGTACTGAGCACCCAGCACCCTGAGTACTGAGCACCCAGCACCCTGTGTACTGAGCACCGAGCACCCCGAGTACTGAGCACCCAGCACCCTGAGCACTGAGCACCCAGCACCCTGAGTACTGAGCACCCAGAACCCTGAGTACTGAGCACCCAGCACCCCGAGCACTGAGCACCCTGAGTACTGAGCACTAAGCACCCTGAGCGCTGAGCAACCAGCAACCCAAGCACGGAGCACCCAGGACCCCGAGCACTGAGTACTGATCACCCAGCACCCCGATCACAGAGCACACAGCACCCTCAGCACTGAGCACCCAGCACCCCGAGCACTGAGCACCCAGCACCCTGAGTACTGAGCACACTGAGGACTGAGCACCGATCACCCTGAGCACTGAGCACCCAGCACCCTGAGTACTGAGCACCCAGCACCCTGAGTACTGAGCACCGAGCACTCCGAGCACTGAGCACCCAGCACCCTGAGCACTGAGCACCCAGCACCCTGAGTAATGAGCACCCAGCACCCTCTGCACTGAGCACCCAGCACCCTGAGTACTGAGCACCCAGCACCCTGAGTACTGAGCACCCAGCACCCTGAGTACTGAGCACCCAGCACCCTGAGTACTGAGCACCGAGCACCCCGAGTACTGAGCACCCAGCACCCCGAGCACTGAGCAGCCAGCACCCTGAACACTGAGAACCCAGCACCCCAAGCACTGAGCACCCAGCACCCTGAGTACTGAGCACCCAGCAGCCTGAGTACTGAGCACCCAGCACCCTGAACACTGAGCACACAGCACCCCAAGCACTGAGCACCCAGCACCCTGAGGACTGCGCACCCAGCACCCCGAGCACTGAGCACCCAGCACCCTGAGTACTGAGCACCCAGCACCAAGAGTATTGAGCACCGAGCATCCTGAGCACTGAGAACCGAGCACCCCGAGCACTGAGCACCCAGCACCCTGAGTACTGAGCACCCAGCACCAAGAGAACTGAGCACCGAGCACCCCGAGCACTGAGCACCCAGCACCCTGAGTAATGAGCACCCAGCACCCCGAGTACTGAGCACCGAGCACCGTGAGTACTGAGCACCCAGCACCCTGAGTACTGAGCACCCAGCACCCTGAGCACTGAGCACAAAGCACGCTGAGTACTGAGCACTGAGCACTCTGAGTACTGAGCACCAAGGACCCTGAGAACTGAGCACTGAGCACCCTGAGTACTGAGCACCGAGCACCCTGAGTACTGAGCACCCAGCACCCTGAGCACTGAGCAGCCAGCACCCTGAGCACTGAGCACCCAGCACCCCGAGCACTGAGCACCCAGCACCCTGAGCACTGAGCACCCAGCACCCCGAGTACTGAGCACCCAGCACCCTGAGTACTGAGCACCGAGCACCCCGAGCACTGAGCACCCAGCACCCCGAGCACTGAGCACCCAGCACCCCGGGTACTGAGCACCAAGCACCCTGAGCACTGAGCACGCAGCACCCTGAGTACTGAGCACCCAGCACCCTGAGTACTGAGCACCCAGCACCCTGAGTACTGAGCACCCAGCACCCTGAGTACTGAGCACCCAGCACCCTGAGTACTGAGCACTGAGCACCCCGAGTACTGAGCACCGGGCACCCCGAGCACTGAGCACCCAGCACCCTGAGTACTGAGCACCCAGCACGCTGAGTACTGAGCACTGAGCACACTGAGCACTGAGCACCCAGCACCCTGAGTACTGAGCACCCAGCACCGTGAGTACTGAGCAACCAGCACCCTGAGCACTGAGCACCCAGCACCCTGAGTAATGAGCACCCAGCACCCTGAGTACTGAGCACTGAGCACCCTGAGCACTGAGCACCCAGCACCCTGAGTACTGAGCACCCAGCACCCTGAGCACTGAGCACCCAGCACCCCAAGCACTGAGCACCCAGCACCCTGAGTACTGAGTACTGAGCACCCTGAGTACTGAGCACCCAGCACCCTGAGCACTGAGCACCCAGCACCCCAAGCACTGAGCACCCAGCACCCTGAGTACTGAGTACTGAGCACCCTGAGTACTGAGCACCCAGCACCCTGAGCACTGAGCACCCAGCACCCTGAGTACTGAGCACCGAGCACCCTGAGCACTGAGCACCCAGCACCCTGAGTAATGAGCACCCAGCACCCTGAGTAATGAGCACCCAGCACCCGAGCACTGAGCACCCAGCACCAAGAGTACTGAGCACTGAGCACCCTGAGTACTGAGCACTAAGCACCCTGAGCGCTGAGCACCCAGCACCCCAAGCACGGAGCACCCAGGACCCCGAGCACTGAGTACTGAGCACCCAGCACCCTGAGTACTGAGCACCGAGCTCCCCGAGCACTGAGCACCCTGAGTACTGAGTACCCAGCACCCCGATCACAGAGCACCCAGCACACTCAGCACTGAGCACCCAGCACCCCGAGCACTGAGCACCCAGCACCCTGAGTACTGAGCACCCTGAGGACTGAGCACCGATCACCCTGAGCACTGAGCACCCAGCACCCTGAGTACTGAGCACCCAGCACCCTGAGTACTGAGCACCGAGCACTCTGAGCACTGAGCACCCAGCACCCTGAGCACTGAGCACCCAGCACCCTGAGTAATGAGCACCCAGCACCCTGAGCACTGAGCACCCAGCACCCTGAGTACTGAGCACCCAGCACCCTGAGTACTGAGCACCGAGCACTCCGAGCACTGAGCACCCAGGACCCTGAGTACTGAGCACCCAGCACCCTGAGTACTGAGCACCCAGCACCCCGAGCACTGAGCACCCAGCACCCTGAGCACTGAGCACCCAGCACCAAGAGTACTGAGCACCGAGCACCCAGAGCACTGAGCACCCAGCACCCTGAGTAACGAGCACCCAGCACCCCGAGTACTGAGCACCTAGCACCGTGAGTACTGAGCACCCAGCACCCTGAGTACTGAGCACCCAGCACCCTGAGCACTGAGCACCCAGCACCCCGAGCACTGAGCACCCAGCACCCTGAGTACAGAGCACCCAGCACCCTGAGTACTGAGCACTCAGCACCCTGAGTACTGAGCACCCAGTACCCCCGAGCACTGAGCACCCAGCACCCTGAGCACTGAGCACCCTGAGGACTGAGCACCCAGCACCCTGAGTACTGAGCACCCAGCATCCTGAGTACTGAGCACCGATCACCCTGAGCACTGAGCACCCAGCAACCCGAGCACTGAGCACCCAGCACCCTGAGTACTGAGCACCCTGAGTACTGAGCAACCAGCACCCCGAGCACTGAGCACCCAGCACCCTGAGTACTGAGCACCCTGAGTACTGAGCACCCATCACCCTGAGCACTGAGCACCCAGCACCCTGAGTACTGAGCACCCAGCACCCTGAGCACTGAGCACCCAGCACCCTGAGTACTGAGCACCCAGCACCCTGAGTAGTTAGCACCCAGCACCCTGAGCACTGAGCACCCAGCACCCTGAGTACTGAGCACCGAGCACCCTGAGTACTGAGCACCCAGCACCCTGAGTACTGAGCACCCAGCACCCTGTGTACTGAGCACCCAGCACCCCGAGCACTGAGCACCCTGAGTACTGAGCACTAAGCCCCCTGAGCGCTGAGCAACCAGCACCCCAAGCACGGAGCACCCAGGACCCCGAGCACTGAGTACTGAGCACCCAGCACCCCGATCACAGAGCACACAGCACCCTCAGCACTGAGCACCCAGCACCCCGAGCACTGAGCACCCAGCACCCTGAGTACTGAGCACACTGAGGACTGAGCACCGATCACCCTGAGCACTGAGCACCCAGCACCCCGAGCACTGAGCACCCAGCACCCTGAGTACTGAGCACCCAGCACCCCGAGCACTGAGCACCCAGCACCCTGAGTACTGAGCACCGAGCACCCTGAGTACTGAGCACCCAGCACCCCGAGCACTGAGCATCCAGCACCCCGAGCACTGAGCACCCAGCACTGAGCACCCAGCACCCTGAGTACTGAGCACCCAGCACCCTGAGTACTGAGCACCGAGCACCCCGAGCATTGAGCACCGGGCACCCCGAGCACTGAGCACCCAGCACCCTGAGTACTGAGCACCCAGCACCCTGAGTACTGAGCACTGAGCACACTGAGCACTGAGCACCCAGCACCCTGAGTACTGAGCACCCAGCACCGTGAGTACTGAGCAACCAGCACCCCGAGCACTGAGCACCCAGCACCCTGAGTAATGAGCACCGATCACCCTGAGCACTGAGCACCGAGCAACCCGAGCACTGAGCACCCAGCACCCTGAGTACTTAGCACCCTGAGTACTGACCACCCAGCACCCCGAGCACTGAGCACCCTGGACCCTGAGTACTGAGCACCCTGAGTACTGAGCACCCAGCACCCTGAGTACTGAGCACCCTGAGTACTGAGCACCCAGCACCCTGAGCACTGAGCACCCAGCACCCTGAGTAATGAGCACCCAGCACCCTGAGTACTGAGCACTGAGCACCCTGAGCACTGAGCACACAGCACCCTGAGTACTGAGCACCCAGCACCCTGAGCACTGAGCACCCAGCACCAAGAGTACTGAGCACCGAGCACCCCGAGCACTGAGCACCCAGCACCCTGAGTAACGAGCACCCAGCACCCCGAGTACTGAGCACCTAGCACCGTGAGTACTGAGCACCCAGCACCCTGAGTACTGAGCACCCAGCACCCTGAGCACTGAGCACCCAGCACCCCGAGCACTGAGCATCCAGCACCCTGAGTACAGAGCACCCAGCACCCTGAGTACTGAGCACTCAGCACCCTGAGTACTGAGCACCGAGTACCCCGAGCACTGAGCACCCAGCACCCTGAGCACTGAGCACCCTGAGGACTGAGCACCCAGCACCCTGAGTACTGAGCACCCAGCATCCTGAGTACTGAGCACCGATCACCCTGAGCACTGAGCACCCAGCAACCCGAGCACTGAGCACCCAGCACCCTGAGTACTGAGCACCCTGAGTACTGAGCACCCAGCACCCCGAGCACTGAGCACCCAGCACCCTGAGTACTGAGCACCCTGAGTACTGAGCACCCATCACCCTGAGCACTGAGCACACAGCACCCTGAGTACTGAGCACCCAGCACCCTGAGCACTGAGCACCCAGCACCCTGAGTACTGAGCACCCAGCACCCTGAGTACTTAGCACCCAGCACCCTGAGCACTGAGCACCCAGCACCCTGAGTACTGAGCACCGAGCACCCTGAGTACTGAGCACCCAGCACCCTGAGTACTGAGCACCCAGCACCCTGTGTACTGAGCACCGAGCACCCCGAGTACTGAGCACCCAGCACCCTGAGCACTGAGCACCCAGCACCCTGAGTACTGAGCACCCAGAACCCTGAGTACTGAGCACCCAGCACCCCGAGCACTGAGCACCCTGAGTACTGAGCACTAAGCACCCTGAGCGCTGAGCAACCAGCAACCCAAGCACGGAGCACCCAGGACCCCGAGCACTGAGTACTGATCACCCAGCACCCCGATCACAGAGCACACAGCACCCTCAGCACTGAGCACCCAGCACCCCGAGCACTGAGCACCCAGCACCCTGAGTACTGAGCACACTGAGGACTGAGCACCGATCACCCTGAGCACTGAGCACCCAGCACCCTGAGTACTGAGCACCCAGCACCCTGAGTACTGAGCACCGAGCACTCCGAGCACTGAGCACCCAGCACCCTGAGCACTGAGCACCCAGCACCCTGAGTAATGAGCACCCAGCACCCTCTGCACTGAGCACCCAGCACCCTGAGTACTGAGCACCCAGCACCCTGAGTACTGAGCACCCAGCACCCTGAGTACTGAGCACCCAGCACCCTGAGTACTGAGCACCGAGCACCCCGAGTACTGAGCACCCAGCACCCCGAGCACTGAGCAGCCAGCACCCTGAACACTGAGAACCCAGCACCCCAAGCACTGAGCACCCAGCACCCTGAGTACTGAGCACCCAGCAGCCTGAGTACTGAGCACCCAGCACCCTGAACACTGAGCACACAGCACCCCAAGCACTGAGCACCCAGCACCCTGAGGACTGCGCACCCAGCACCCCGAGCACTGAGCACCCAGCACCCTGAGTACTGAGCACCCAGCACCAAGAGTATTGAGCACCGAGCATCCTGAGCACTGAGCACCGAGCACCCCGAGCACTGAGCACCCAGCACCCTGAGTACTGAGCACCCAGCACCAAGAGAACTGAGCACCGAGCACCCCGAGCACTGAGCACCCAGCACCCTGAGTAATGAGCACCCAGCACCCCGAGTACTGAGCACCGAGCACCGTGAGTACTGAGCACCCAGCACCCTGAGTACTGAGCACCCAGCACCCTGAGCACTGAGCACAAAGCACGCTGAGTACTGAGCACTGAGCACTCTGAGTACTGAGCACCAAGGACCCTGAGCACTGAGCACTGAGCACCCTGAGTACTGAGCACCGAGCACCCTGAGTACTGAGCACCCAGCACCCTGAGCACTGAGCAGCCAGCACCCTGAGCACTGAGCACCCAGCACCCCGAGCACTGAGCACCCAGCACCCTGAGCACTGAGCACCCAGCACCCCGAGTACTGAGCACCCAGCACCCTGAGTACTGAGCACCGAGCACCCCGAGCACTGAGCACCCAGCACCCCGAGCACTGAGCACCCAGCACCCCGAGTACTGAGCACCAAGCACCCTGAGCACTGAGCACGCAGCACCCTGAGTACTGAGCACCCAGCACCCTGAGTACTGAGCACCCAGCACCCTGAGTACTGAGCACCCAGCACCCTGAGTACTGAGCACCCAGCACCCTGAGTACTGAGCACTGAGCACCCCGAGTACTGAGCACCGGGCACCCCGAGCACTGAGCACCCAGCACCCTGAGTACTGAGCACCCAGCACGCTGAGTACTGAGCACTGAGCACACTGAGCACTGAGCACCCAGCACCCTGAGTACTGAGCACCCAGCACCGTGAGTACTGAGCAACCAGCACCCCGAGCACTGAGCACCCAGCACCCTGAGTAATGAGCACCCAGCACCCTGAGTACTGAGCACTGAGCACCCTGAGCACTGAGCACCCAGCACCCTGAGTACTGAGCACCCAGCACCCTGAGCACTGAGCACCCAGCACCCCAAGCACTGAGCACCCAGCACCCTGAGTACTGAGTACTGAGCACCCTGAGTACTGAGCACCCAGCACCCTGAGCACTGAGCACCCAGCACCCTGAGTACTGAGCACCGAGCACCCTGAGCACTGAGCACCCAGCACCCTGAGTAATGAGCACCCAGCACCCTGAGTAATGAGCACCCAGCACCCGAGCACTGAGCACCCAGCACCAAGAGTACTGAGCACTGAGCACCCTGAGTACTGAGCACTAAGCACCCTGAGCGCTGAGCACCCAGCACCCCAAGCACGGAGCACCCAGGACCCCGAGCACTGAGTACTGAGCACCCAGCACCCTGAGTACTGAGCACCGAGCTCCCCGAGCACTGAGCACCCTGAGTACTGAGTACCCAGCACCCCGATCACAGAGCACCCAGCACACTCAGCACTGAGCACCCAGCACCCCGAGCACTGAGCACCCAGCACCCTGAGTACTGAGCACCCTGAGGACTGAGCACCGATCACCCTGAGCACTGAGCACCCAGCACCCTGAGTACTGAGCACCCAGCACCCTGAGTACTGAGCACCGAGCACTCTGAGCACTGAGCACCCAGCACCCTGAGCACTGAGCACCCAGCACCCTGAGTAATGAGCACCCAGCACCCTGAGCACTGAGCACCCAGCACCCTGAGTACTGAGCACCCAGCACCCTGAGTACTGAGCACCGAGCACTCCGAGCACTGAGCACCCAGGACCCTGAGTACTGAGCACCCAGCACCCTGAGTACTGAGCACCCAGCACCCCGAGCACTGAGCACCCAGCACCCTGAGCACTGAGCACCCAGCACCAAGAGTACTGAGCACCGAGCACCCAGAGCACTGAGCACCCAGCACCCTGAGTAACGAGCACCCAGCACCCCGAGTACTGAGCACCTAGCACCGTGAGTACTGAGCACCCAGCACCCTGAGTACTGAGCACCCAGCACCCTGAGCACTGAGCACCCAGCACCCCGAGCACTGAGCACCCAGCACCCTGAGTACAGAGCACCCAGCACCCTGAGTACTGAGCACTCAGCACCCTGAGTACTGAGCACCCAGTACCCCGAGCACTGAGCACCCAGCACCCTGAGCACTGAGCACCCTGAGGACTGAGCACCCAGCACCCTGAGTACTGAGCACCCAGCATCCTGAGTACTGAGCACCGATCACCCTGAGCACTGAGCACCCAGCAACCCGAGCACTGAGCACCCAGCACCCTGAGTACTGAGCACCCTGAGTACTGAGCAACCAGCACCCCGAGCACTGAGCACCCAGCACCCTGAGTACTGAGCACCCTGAGTACTGAGCACCCATCACCCTGAGCACTGAGCACCCAGCACCCTGAGTACTGAGCACCCAGCACCCTGAGCACTGAGCACCCAGCACCCTGAGTACTGAGCACCCAGCACCCTGAGTAGTTAGCACCCAGCACCCTGAGCACTGAGCACCCAGCACCCTGAGTACTGAGCACCGAGCACCCTGAGTACTGAGCACCCAGCACCCTGAGTACTGAGCACCCAGCACCCTGTGTACTGAGCACCCAGCACCCCGAGCACTGAGCACCCTGAGTACTGAGCACTAAGCCCCCTGAGCGCTGAGCAACCAGCACCCCAAGCACGGAGCACCCAGGACCCCGAGCACTGAGTACTGAGCACCCAGCACCCCGATCACAGAGCACACAGCACCCTCAGCACTGAGCACCCAGCACCCCGAGCACTGAGCACCCAGCACCCTGAGTACTGAGCACACTGAGGACTGAGCACCGATCACCCTGAGCACTGAGCACCCAGCACCCCGAGCACTGAGCACCCAGCACCCTGAGTACTGAGCACCCAGCACCCCGAGCACTGAGCACCCAGCACCCTGAGTACTGAGCACCGAGCACCCTGAGTACTGAGCACCCAGCACCCCGAGCACTGAGCATCCAGCACCCCGAGCACTGAGCACCCAGCACTGAGCACCCAGCACCCTGAGTACTGAGCACCCAGCACCCTGAGTACTGAGCACCGAGCACCCCGAGCATTGAGCACCGGGCACCCCGAGCACTGAGCACCCAGCACCCTGAGTACTGAGCACCCAGCACCCTGAGTACTGAGCACTGAGCACACTGAGCACTGAGCACCCAGCACCCTGAGTACTGAGCACCCAGCACCGTGAGTACTGAGCAACCAGCACCCCGAGCACTGAGCACCCAGCACCCTGAGTAATGAGCACCGATCACCCTGAGCACTGAGCACCGAGCAACCCGAGCACTGAGCACCCAGCACCCTGAGTACTTAGCACCCTGAGTACTGACCACCCAGCACCCCGAGCACTGAGCACCCTGGACCCTGAGTACTGAGCACCCTGAGTACTGAGCACCCAGCACCCTGAGTACTGAGCACCCTGAGTACTGAGCACCCAGCACCCTGAGCACTGAGCACCCAGCACCCTGAGTAATGAGCACCCAGCACCCTGAGTACTGAGCACTGAGCACCCTGAGCACTGAGCACACAGCACCCTGAGTACTGAGCACCCAGCACCCTGAGCACTGAGCAGCCAGCACCCTGAGCACTGAGCACCCAGCACCCCGAGCACTGAGCACCCAGCACCCTGAGCACTGAGCACCCAGCACCCCGAGTACTGATCACCCAGCACCCTGAGTACTGAGCACCGAGCACCCCGAGCACTGAGCACCCAGCACCCCGAGCACTGAGCACCCAGCACCCCGAGAATGAGCACCCAGCACCCTGAGTACTGAGAACCGAGCACCCTGAGTACTGAGCACCCAGCACCCTGAGCACTGAGCACCCAGCACCCCGAGCACTGAGCACCCTGAGTACTTTGCACCCAGCACCCTGAGTACTGAGCACTAAGCACACAGAGCGCTGAGCACCCAGCACCCCAAGCACGGAGCACCCAGGGCCCCGAGCACTGAGTACTGAGCACCCAGCACCCTGAGTACTGAGCACCGAGCTCCCCGAGCCCTGAGCACCCTGAGTATTGAGCACCCAGCACCCCGATCACAGAGCACCCAGCACCCTCAGCACTGAGCACCCAGCACCCCGAGCACTGAGCACCCCGCACCCTGAGTACTGAGCACACTGAGGACTGAGCACCGATCACCCTGAGAACTGAGCACCCAGCACCCTGAGTACTGAGCACCCAGCACCCTGAGTACTGAGCACCGAGCACCCCGAGTACTGAGCACCCAGCACCCTGAGCACTGAGCACCCAGCACCCCGAGCACTGAGCACGCAGCACCCTGAGTACTGAGCACCCAGCACCCCGAGCCCTGAGCACCCAGCACCCTGAGTACTGAGCACCCTGAGTACTGAGCACCTTGCACCCCGAGCACTGAGCACCCAGCACCCTGAGCACTGAGCACCCTGCACCCTGAGTACTGAGCATCAAGCACCCTGAGCACTGAGCACCCAGCACCCTGAGCACTGAGCACCCAGCACCCTGAGCACTGAGCACCCAGCACCCTGAGTACTGAGCACCCAACGTACTGAGCATCGAGCACCCCGAGCACTGAGCACCCAGCACCCTGAGTACTGAGCACCCAGCACCCCGAGCACTGAGCACCCAGCACCCTGAGTACTGAGCACCGAGCACCCTGAGTACTGAGCACCCAGCACCCCGAGCACTGAGCATCCTGCACCCCGAGCACTGAGCACCCAGCACTGAGCACCCAGCACCCTGAGTACTGAGCACCCAGCACCCTGAGTACTGAGCACCGAGCACCCCGAGCATTGAGCACCGGGCACCCCGAGCACTGAGCACCCAGCACCCTGAGTACTGAGCACCCAGCACCCTGAGTACTGAGCACTGAGCACACTGAGCACTGAGCACCCAGCACCCTGAGTACTGAGCACCCAGCACCGTGAGTACTGAGCAACCAGCACCCCGAGCACTGAGCACCCAGCACCCTGAGTAATGAGCACCCAGCACCCTGAGCACTGAGCACTGAGCACCCTGAGCACTGAGCACCCAGCACCCTGAGTACTGAGCACCCAGCACCCTGAGCACTGAGCACCCAGCACCCCAAGCACTGAGCACCCAGCACCCTGAGTACTGAGTACTGAGCACCCTGAGTACTGAGCACCCAGCACCCTGAGCACTGAGCACCCAGCACCCTGAGTACTGAGCACCGAGCAACCTGAGCACTGAGCACCCAGCACCCTGAGCAATGAGCACCCAGCACCCTGAGTAATGAGCACCCAGCACCCCGAGCACTGAGCACCCAGCACCAAGAGTACTGAGCACTGAGCACCCTGAGTACTGAGCACTAAGCACCCTGAGCGCTGAGCACCCAGCACCCCAAGCATGGAGCACCCAGGACCCCGAGCACTGAGTACTGAGCACCCAGCACCCTGAGTACTGAGCACCGAGCTCCCCGAGCACTGAGCACCCTGAGTACTGAGTACCCAGCACCCCGATCACAGAGCACCCAGCACACTCAGCACTGAGCACCCAGCACCCCGAGCACTGAGCACACAGCACCCTGAGTACTGAGCACCCTGAGGACTGAGCACCGATCACCCTGAGCACTGAGCACCCAGCACCCTGAGTACTGAGCACCCAGCACCCTGAGTACTGAGCACCGAGCACTCTGAGCACCCAGCACCCTGAGCACTGAGCACCCAGCACCCTGAGTAATGAGCACCCAGCACCCTGAGCACTGAGCACCCAGCACCCTGAGTACTGAGCACCCAGCACCCTGAGTACTGAGCACCGAGCACTCCGAGCACTGAGCACCCAGGACCCTGAGTACTGAGCACCCAGCACCAAGAGTACTGAGCACCCAGCACCCCAAGCACTGAGCACCCAGCACCCTGAGCACTGAGCACCCAGCACCAAGAGTACTGAGCACCGAGCACCCTGAGCACTGAGCACCCAGCACCCTGAGTAACGAGCACCCAGCACCCCGAGTACTGAGCACCTAGCACCGTGAGTACTGAGCACCCAGCACCCTGAGTACTGAGCACCCAGCACCCTGAGCACTGAGCACAAAGCACGCTGAGAACAGAGCACTGAGCACCCTGAGTACTGAGCACCAAGGACCCTGAGCACTGAGCACCCAGCATGCTGAGTACTGAGCGCTGAGCACCCAGAGTACTGAGCACCGAGCACCCTGAGTACTGAGCACCCCGCACCCTGAGCACTGAGCAGCCAGCACCCTGAGCACTGAGCACCCAGCACCCCGAGCACTGAGCACCCAGCACCCTGAGTACAGAGCACCCAGCACCCTGAGAACTGAGCACTCAGCACCCTGAGTACTGAGCACCGAGTACCCCGAGCACTGAGCACCCAGCACCCTGAGCACTGAGCACCCTGAGGACTGAGCACCCAGCACCCTGAGTACTGAGCACCCAGCATCCTGAGTACTGAGCACCGATCACCCTGAGCACTGAGCACCCAGCAACCCGAGCACTGAGCACCCAGCACCCTGAGTACTGAGCACCCTGAGTACTGAGCACCCATCACCCTGAGCACTGAGCACACAGCACCCTTAGTACTGAGCACCCAGCACCCTGAGCACTGAGCACCCAGCACCCTGAGTACTGAGCACCCAGCACCCTGAGTACTTAGCACCCAGCACCCTGAGCACTGAGCACCTAGCACCCTGAGTACTGAGCACCGAGCACCCTGAATACTGAGCACCCAGCACCCTGAGTACTGAGCACCCAGCACCCTGTGTACTGAGCACCGAGCACCCCGAGTACTGAGCACCCAGCACCCTGAGCACTGAGCACCCAGCACCCTGAGTACTGAGCACCCAGAACCCTGAGTACTGAGCACCCAGCACCCCGAGCACTGAGCACCCTGAGTAATGAGCACCCAGCACCCCGAGCACTGAGCACCCAGCACCAAGAGTACTGAGCACTGAGCACCCTGAGTACTGAGCACTAAGCACCCTGAGCGCTGAGCACCCAGCACCCCAAGCATGGAGCACCCAGGACCCCGAGCACTGAGTACTGAGCACCCAGCACCCTGAGTACTGAGCACCGAGCTCCCCGAGCACTGAGCACCCTGAGTACTGAGTACCCAGCACCCCGATCACAGAGCACCCAGCACACTCAGCACTGAGCACCCAGCACCCCGAGCACTGAGCACACAGCACCCTGAGTACTGAGCACCCTGAGGACTGAGCACCGATCACCCTGAGCACTGAGCACCCAGCACCCTGAGTACTGAGCACCCAGCACCCTGAGTACTGAGCACCGAGCACTCTGAGCACCCAGCACCCTGAGCACTGAGCACCCAGCACCCTGAGTAATGAGCACCCAGCACCCTGAGCACTGAGCACCCAGCACCCTGAGTACTGAGCACCCAGCACCCTGAGTACTGAGCACCGAGCACTCCGAGCACTGAGCACCCAGGACCCTGAGTACTGAGCACCCAGCACCAAGAGTACTGAGCACCCAGCACCCCAAGCACTGAGCACCCAGCACCCTGAGCACTGAGCACCCAGCACCAAGAGTACTGAGCACCGAGCACCCTGAGCACTGAGCACCCAGCACCCTGAGTAACGAGCACCCAGCACCCCGAGTACTGAGCACCTAGCACCGTGAGTACTGAGCACCCAGCACCCTGAGTACTGAGCACCCAGCACCCTGAGCACTGAGCACAAAGCACGCTGAGAACAGAGCACTGAGCACCCTGAGTACTGAGCACCAAGGACCCTGAGCACTGAGCACCCAGCATGCTGAGTACTGAGCGCTGAGCACCCAGAGTACTGAGCACCGAGCACCCTGAGTACTGAGCACCCCGCACCCTGAGCACTGAGCAGCCAGCACCCTGAGCACTGAGCACCCAGCACCCCGAGCACTGAGCACCCAGCACCCTGAGTACAGAGCACCCAGCACCCTGAGTACTGAGCACTCAGCACCCTGAGTACTGAGCACCGAGTACCCCGAGCACTGAGCACCCAGCACCCTGAGCACTGAGCACCCTGAGGACTGAGCACCCAGCACCCTGAGTACTGAGCACCCAGCATCCTGAGTACTGAGCACCGATCACCCTGAGCACTGAGCACCCAGCAACCCGAGCACTGAGCACCCAGCACCCTGAGTACTGAGCACCCTGAGTACTGAGCACCCATCACCCTGAGCACTGAGCACACAGCACCCTTAGTACTGAGCACCCAGCACCCTGAGCACTGAGCACCCAGCACCCTGAGTACTGAGCACCCAGCACCCTGAGTACTTAGCACCCAGCACCCTGAGCACTGAGCACCCAGCACCCTGAGTACTGAGCACCGAGCACCCTGAATACTGAGCACCCAGCACCCTGAGTACTGAGCACCCAGCACCCTGTGTACTGAGCACCGAGCACCCCGAGTACTGAGCACCCAGCACCCTGAGCACTGAGCACCCAGCACCCTGAGTACTGAGCACCCAGAACCCTGAGTACTGAGCACCCAGCACCCCGAGCACTGAGCACCCTGAGTACTGAGCACTAAGCACCCTGAGCGCTGAGCAACCAGCACCCCAAGCACGGAGCACCCAGGACCCCGAGCACTGAGTACTGAGCACCCAGCACCCAGATCACAGAGCACACAGCACCCTCAGCACTGAGCACCCAGCACCCCGAGCACTGAGCACCCAGCACCCTGAGTACTGAGCACACTGAGGACTGAGCACCGATCACCCTGAGCACTGAGCACCCAGCACCCTGAGTACTGAGCACCCAGCACCCTGAGTACTGAGCACCGAGCATTCCGAGCACTGAGCACCCAGCACCCTGAGCACTGAGCACCCAGCACCCTGAGTACTGAGCACCCAGCACCCTCTGCACTGAGCACCCAGCACCCTGAGTACTGAGCACCCAGCACCCTGAGTACTGAGCACCCAGCACCCTGAGTACTGAGCACCCAGCACCCTGAGTACTGAGCACCAAGCACCCCGAGTACTGAGCACCCAGCACCCCGAGCACTGAGCAGCCAGCACCCTGAACACTGAGAACCCAGCACCCCAAGCACTGAGCACCCAGCACCCTGAGTACTGAGCACCCAGCAGCCTGAGTACTGAGCACCCAGCACCCTGAACACTGAGCACCCAGCACCCCAATCACTGAGCACCCAGCACCCTGAGGACTGAGCACCCAGCACCCCGAGCACTGAGCACCCAGCACCCTGAGTACTGAGCACCCAGCACCAAGAGTACTGAGCACCGAGCATCCTGAGCACTGAGCACCGAGCACCCCGAGCACTGAGCACCCAGCACCCTGAGTACTGAGCACCCAGCACCAAGAGTACTGAGCACCGAGCACCCCGAGCACTGAGCACCCAGCACCCTGAGTAATGAGCACCCAGCACCCCGAGTACTGAGCACCGAGCACCGTGAGTACTGAGCACCCAGCACCCTGAGTACTGAGCACCCAGCACACTGAGCACTGAGCACAAAGCACGCTGAGTACTGAGCACTGAGCACTCTGAGTACTGAGCACCAAGGACCCTGAGCACTGAGCACTGAGCACCCTGAGTACTGAGCACCGAGCACCCTGAGTACTGAGCACCCAGCACCCTGAGCACTGAGCAGCCAGCACCCTGAGCACTGAGCACCCAGCACCCCGAGCACTGAGCACCCAGCACCCTGAGCACTGAGCACCCAGCACCCCGAGTACTGAGCACCCAGCACCCTGAGTACTGAGCACCGAGCACCCCGAGCACTGAGCACCCAGCACCCTGAGCACTGAGCACCCAGCACCCTGAGTACTGAGCACCCAGCACCCTGAGTACTGAGCACCCAGCACCCTGAGTACTGAGCACGCAGCACCCTGAGTACTGAGCACCGAGCACCCCGAGTACTGAGCACCGGGCACCCCGAGCACTGAGCACCCAGCACCCTGAGTACTGAGCACCCAGCACCCTGAGTACTGAGCACTGAGCACACTGAGCACTGAGCACCCAGCACCCTGAGTACTGAGCACCCAGCACCGTGAGTACTGAGCAACCAGCACCCTGAGCACTGAGCACCCAGCACCCTGAGTAATGAGCACCCAGCACCCTGAGTACTGAGCACTGAGCACCCTGAGCACTGAGCACCCAGCACCCTGAGTACTGAGCACCCAGCACCCTGAGCACTGAGCACCCAGCACCCTGAGTAATGAGCACCCAGCACCCCGAGCACTGAGCACCCAGCACCAAGAGTACTGAGCACTGAGCACCCTGAGTACTGAGCACTAAGCACCCTGAGCGCTGAGCACCCAGCACCCCAAGCACGGAGTACCCAGTACCCCGAGCACTGAGTACTGAGCACCCAGCACCCTGAGTACTGAGCACCGAGCTCCCCGAGCACTGAGCACCCTGAGTACTGAGTACGGGGCACCCCGATCACAGAGCACCCAGCACACTCAGCACTGAGCACCCAGCACCCCGAGCACTGAGCAACCAGCACCCTGAGTACTGAGCACCCTGAGGACTGAGCACCGATCACCCTGAGCACTGAGCACCCAGCACCCTGAGTACTGAGCACCCAGCACCCTGAGTACTGAGGACCGAGCACTCTGAGCACTGAGCACCCAGCACCCTGAGCACTGAGCACCCAGCACCCTGAGTAATGAGCACCCAGCACCCTGAGCACTGAGCACCCAGCACCCTGAGTACTGAGCACCCAGCACCCTGAGTACTGAGCACCGAGCACTCGGAGCACTGAGCACCCAGGACCCTGAGTACTGAGCACCCAGCACCCCGAGCACTGAGCACCCAGCACCCTGAGCACTGAGCACCCAGCACCAAGAGTACTGAGCACCGAGCACCCCGAGCACTGAGCACCCAGCACCCTGAGTAACGAGCACCCAGCACCCCGAGTACTGAGCACCTAGCACCGTGAGTACTGAGCACCCAGCACCCTGAGTACTGAGCACCCAGCACCCTGAGCACTGAGCACCCAGCACCCCGAGCACTGAGCACCCAGCACCCTGAGTACAGAGCACCCAGCACCCTGAGTACTGAGCACTCAGCACCCTGAGTACTGAGCACCGAGTACCCCGAGCACTGAGCACCCAGCACCCTGAGCACTGAGCACCCTGAGGACTGAGCACCCAGCACCCTGAGTACTGAGCACCCAGCATCCTGAGTACTGAGCACCGATCACCCTGAGCACTGAGCACCCAGCAACCCGAGCACTGAGCACCCAGCACCCTGAGTACTGAGCACCCTGAGTACTGAGCACCCAGCACCCCGAGCACTGAGCACCCAGCACCCTGAGTACTGAGCACCCTGAGTACTGAGCACCCATCACCCTGAGCACTGAGCACCCAGCACACTGAGTACTGAGCACCCAGCACCCTGAGCACTGAGCACCCAGCACCCTGAGTACTGAGCACCCAGCACCCTGAGTACTTAGCACCCAGCACCCTGAGCACTGAGCACCCAGCACCCTGAGTACTGAGCACCGAGCACCCTGAGTACTGAGCACCCAGCACCCTGAGTACTGAGCACCCAGCACCCTGTGTACTGAGCACCGAGCACCCCGAGTACTGAGCACCCAGCACCCTGAGCACTGAGCACCCAGCACCCTGAGTACTGAGCACCCAGAAACCTGAGTACTGAGCACCCAGCACCCCGAGTACTGAGCACCCTGAGTACTGAGCACTAAGCACCCTGAGCGCTGAGCAACCAGCAACCCAAGCACGGAGCACCCAGGACCCCGAGCACTGAGTACTGATCACCCAGCACCCCGATCACAGAGCACACAGCACCCTCAGCACTGAGCACCCAGCACCCCGAGCACTGAGCACCCAGCACCCTGAGTACTGAGCACACTGAGGACTGAGCACCGATCACCCTGAGCACTGAGCACCCAGCACCCTGAGTACTGAGCACCCAGCACCCTGAGTACTGAGCACCGAGCACTCCGAGCACTGAGCACCCAGCACCCTGAGCACTGAGCACCCAGCACCCTGAGTAATGAGCACCCAGCACCCTCTGCACTGAGCACCCAGCACCCTGAGTACTGAGCACCCAGCACCCTGAGTACTGAGCACCCAGCACCCTGAGTACTGAGCACCCAGCACCCTGAGTACTGAGCACCGAGCACCCCGAGTACTGAGCACCCAGCACCCCGAGCACTGAGCAGCCAGCACCCTGAACACTGAGAACCCAGCACCCCAAGCACTGAGCACCCAGCACCCTGAGTACTGAGCACCCAGCAGCCTGAGTACTGAGCACCCAGCACCCTGAACACTGAGCACACAGCACCCCAAGCACTGAGCACCCAGCACCCTGAGGACTGCGCACCCAGCACCCCGAGCACTGAGCACCCAGCACCCTGAGTACTGAGCACCCAGCACCAAGAGTATTGAGCACCGAGCATCCTGAGCACTGAGCACCGAGCACC
This sequence comes from Microtus oregoni, assembly GCF_018167655.1. NCBI lineage: Eukaryota > Metazoa > Chordata > Mammalia > Rodentia > Cricetidae > Microtus > Microtus oregoni. Next base: position 6,364,209 of record NW_024544151.1, on the reverse strand, counting down.
CCGAGCACTGAGCACCCAGCACCCTGAGTACTGAGCACCCAGCACCAAGAGTACTGAGCACCGAACACCCCGAGCACTGAGCACCCAGCACCCTGAGTAATGAGCACCCAGCACCCCGAGTACTGAGCACCGAGCACCGTGAGTACTGAGCACCCAGCACCCTGAGTACTGAGCACCCAGCACCCTGAGCACTGAGCACAAAGCACGCTGAGTACTGAGCACTGAGCACTCTGAGTACTGAGCACCAAGGACCCTGAGCACTGAGCACTGAGCACCCTGAGTACTGAGCACCGAGCACCCTGAGTACTGAGCACCCAGCACCCTGAGCACTGAGCAGCCAGCACCCTGAGCACTGAGCACCCAGCACCCCGAGCACTGAGCACCCAGCACCCTGAGCACTGAGCACCCAGCACCCCGAGTACTGAGCACCCAGCACCCTGAGTACTGAGCACCGAGCACCCCGAGCACTGAGCACCCAGCACCCCGAGTACTGAGCACCAAGCACCCTGAGCACTGAGCACGCAGCACCCTGAGTACTGAGCACCCAGCACCCTGAGTACTGAGCACCCAGCACCCTGAGTACTGAGCACCCAGCACCCTGAGTACTGAGCACCCAGCACCCTGAGTACTGAGCACTGAGCACCCCGAGTACTGAGCACCGGGCACCCCGAGCACTGAGCACCCAGCACCCTGAGTACTGAGCACCCAGCACGCTGAGTACTGAGCACTGAGCACACTGAGCACTGAGCACCCAGCACCCTGAGTACTGAGCACCCAGCACCGTGAGTACTGAGCAACCAGCACCCCGAGCACTGAGCACCCAGCACCCTGAGTAATGAGCACCCAGCACCCTGAGTACTGAGCACTGAGCACCCTGAGCACTGAGCACCCAGCACCCTGAGTACTGAGCACCCAGCACCCTGAGCACTGAGCACCCAGCACCCCAAGCACTGAGCATCCAGCACCCTGAGTACTGAGTACTGAGCACCCTGAGTACTGAGCACCCAGCACCCTGAGCACTGAGCACCCAGCACCCTGAGTACTGAGCACCGAGCACCCTGAGCACTGAGCACCCAGCACCCTGAGTAATGAGCACCCAGCACCCTGAGTACTGAGCACCCAGCACCCTGAGCACTGAGCACCCAGCACCCTGAGTAATGAGCACCCAGCACCCGAGCACTGAGCACCCAGCACCAAGAGTACTGAGCACTGAGCACCCTGAGTACTGAGCACTAAGCACCCTGAGCGCTGAGCACCCAGCACCCCAAGCACGGAGCACCCAGGACCCCGAGCACTGAGTACTGAGCACCCAGCACCCTGAGTACTGAGCACCGAGCTCCCCGAGCACTGAGCACCCTGAGTACTGAGTACCCAGCACCCCGATCACAGAGCACCCAGCACACTCAGCACTGAGCACCCAGCACCCCGAGCACTGAGCACCCAGCACCCTGAGTACTGAGCACCCTGAGGACTGAGCACCGATCACCCTGAGCACTGAGCACCCAGCACCCTGAGTACTGATCACCCAGCACCCTGAGTACTGAGCACCGAGCACTCTGAGCACTGAGCACCCAGCACCCTGAGCACTGAGCACCCAGCACCCTGAGTAATGAGCACCCAGCACCCTGAGCACTGAGCACCCAGCACCCTGAGTACTGAGCACCCAGCACCCTGAGTACTGAGCACCGAGCACTCCGAGCACTGAGCACCCAGGACCCTGAGTACTGAGCACCCAGCACCCTGAGTACTGAGCACCCAGCACCCCGAGCACTGAGCACCCAGCACCCTGAGCACTGAGCACCCAGCACCAAGAGTACTGAGCACCGAGCACCCAGAGCACTGAGCACCCAGCACCCTGAGTAACGAGCACCCAGCACCCCGAGTACTGAGCACCTAGCACCGTGAGTACTGAGCACCCAGCACCCTGAGTACTGAGCACCCAGCACCCTGAGCACTGAGCACCCAGCACCCCGAGCACTGAGCACCCAGCACCCTGAGTACAGAGCACCCAGCACCCTGAGTACTGAGCACTCAGCACCCTGAGTACTGAGCACCCAGTACCCCGAGCACTGAGCACCCAGCACCCTGAGCACTGAGCACCCTGAGGACTGAGCACCCAGCACATTGAGTACTGAGCACCCAGCATCCTGAGTACTGAGCACCGATCACCCTGAACACTGAGCACCCAGCAACCCGAGCACTGAGCACCCAGCACCCTGAGTACTGAGCACCCTGAGTACTGAGCAACCAGCACCCCGAGCACTGAGCACCCAGCACCCTGAGTACTGAGCACCCTGAGTACTGAGCACCCATCACCCTGAGCACTGAGCACCCAGCACCCTGAGTACTGAGCACCCAGCACCCTGAGCACTGAGCACCCAGCACCCTGAGTACTGAGCACCCAGCACCCTGAGTAGTTAGCACCCAGCACCCTGAGCACTGAGCACCCAGCACCCTGAGTACTGAGCACCGAGCACCCTGAGTACTGAGCACCCAGCACCCTGAGTACTGAGCACCCAGCACCCTGTGTACTGAGCACCCAGCACCCCGAGCACTGAGCACCCTGAGTACTGAGCACTAAGCCCCCTGAGCGCTGAGCAACCAGCACCCCAAGCACGGAGCACCCAGGACCCCGAGCACTGAGTACTGAGCACCCAGCACCCCGATCACAGAGCACACAGCACCCTCAGCACTGAGCACCCAGCACCCCGAGCACTGAGCACCCAGCACCCTGAGTACTGAGCACACTGAGGACTGAGCACCGATCACCCTGAGCACTGAGCACCCAGCACCCTGAGTACTGAGCACCCAGCACCCTGAGTACTGAGCACCGAGCACTCCGAGCACTGAGCACCCAGCACCCTGAGCACTGAGCACCCAGCACCCTGAGTACTGAGCACCCAGCACCCTCTGCACTGAGCACCCAGCACCCTGAGTACTGAGCACCCAGCACCCTGAGTACTGAGCACCCAGCACCCTGAGTACTGAGCACCCAGCACCCTGAGTACTGAGCACCGAGCACCCCGAGTACTGAGCACCCAGCACCCCGAGCACTGAGCAGCCAGCACCCTGAACACTGAGAACCCAGCACCCCAAGCACTGAGCACCCAGCACCCTGAGTACTGAGCACCCAGCAGCCTGAGTACTGAGCACCCAGCACCCTTAACACTGAGCACACAGCACCCCAAGCACTGAGCACCCAGCACCCTGAGGACTGCGCACCCAGCACCCCGAGCACTGAGCACCCAGCACCCTGAGTACTGAGCACCCAGCACCAAGAGTACTGAGCACCGAGCATCCTGAGCACTGAGCACCGAGCACCCCGAGCACTGAGCACCCAGCACCCTGAGTACTGAGCACCCAGCACCAAGAGTACTGAGCACCGAGCACCCCGAGCACTGAGCACCCAGCACCCTGAGTAATGAGCACCCAGCACCCCGAGTACTGAGCACCGAGCACCGTGAGTACTGAGCCCCCAGCACCCTGAGTACTGAGCACCCAGCACCCTGAGCACTGAGCACAAAGCACGCTGAGTACTGAGCACTGAGCACTCTGAGTACTGAGCACCAAGGACCCTGAGCACTGAGCACTGAGCACCCTGAGTACTGAGCACCTAGCACCCTGAGTACTGAGCACCCAGCACCCTGAGCACTGAGCAGCCAGCACCCTGAGCACTGAGCACCCAGCACCCCGAGCACTGAGCACCCAGCACCCTGAGCACTGAGCACCCAGCACCCCGAGTACTGAGCACCCAGCACCCTGAGTACTGAGCACCGAGCACCCCGAGCACTGAGCACCCAGCACCCCGAGCACTGAGCACCCAGCACCCCGAGTACTGAGCACCAAGCACCCTGAGCACTGAGCACGCAGCACCCTGAGTACTGAGCACCCAGCACCCTGAGTACTGAGCACCCAGCACCCTGAGTACTGAGCACCCAGCACCCTGAGTACTGAGCACCCAGCACCCTGAGTACTGAGCACTGAGCACCCCGAGTACTGAGCACCGGGCACCCCGAGCACTGAGCACCCAGCACCCTGAGTACTGAGCACCCAGCACCCTGAGTACTGAGCACTGAGCACACTGAGCACTGAGCACCCAGCACCCTGAGTACTGAGCACCCAGCACCGTGAGTACTGAGCAACCAGCACCCCGAGCACTGAGCACCCAGCACCCTGAGTAATGAGCACCCAGCACCCTGAGTACTGAGCACTGAGCACCCTGAGCACTGAGCACCCAGCACCCTGAGTACTGAGCACCCAGCACCCTGAGCACTGAGCACCCAGCACCCCAAGCACTGAGCACCCAGCACCCTGAGTACTGAGTACTGAGCACCCTGAGTACTGAGCACCCAGCACCCTGAGCACTGAGCACCCAGCACCCTGAGTACTGAGCACCGAGCACCCTGAGCACTGAGCACCCAGCACCCTGAGTAATGAGCACCCAGCACCCTGAGTACTGAGCACCCAGCACCCTGAGCACTGAGCACCCAGCACCCTGAGTAATGAGCACCCAGCACCCCGAGCACTGAGCACCCAGCACCAAGAGTACTGAGCACTGAGCACCCTGAGTACTGAGCACTAAGCACCCTGAGCGCTGAGCACCCAGCACCCCAAGCACGGAGCACCCAGGACCCCGAGCACTGAGTACTGAGCACCCAGCACCCTGAGTACTGAGCACCGAGCTCCCTGAGCACTGAGCACCCTGAGTACTGAGTACCCAGCACCCCGATCACAGAGCACCCAGCACACTCAGCACTGAGCACCCAGCACCCCGAGCACTGAGCACCCAGCACCCTGCGTACTGAGCACCCTGAGGACTGAGCACCGATCACCCTGAGCACTGAGCACCCAGCACCCTGAGTACTGAGCACCCAGCACCCTGAGTACTGAGCACCGAGCACTCTGAGCACTGAGCACCCAGCACCCTGAGCACTGAGCACCCAGCACCCTGAGTAATGAGCACCCAGCACCCTGAGCACTGAGCACCCAGCACCCTGAGTACTGAGCACCCAGCACCCTGAGTACTGGGCACCGAGCACTCCGAGCACTGAGCACCCAGGACCCTGAGTACTGAGCACCCAGCACCCTGAGTACTGAGCACCCAGCACCCCGAGCACTGAGCACCCAGCACCCTGAGCACTGAGCACCCAGCACCAAGAGTACTGAGCACCGAGCACCCCGAGCACTGAGCACCCAGCACCCTGAGTAACGAGCACCCAGCACCCCGAGTACTGAGCACCTAGCACCGTGAGTACTGAGCACCCAGCACCCTGAGTACTGAGCACCCAGCACCCTGAGCACTGAGCACCCAGCACCCCGAGCACTGAGCACCCAGCACCCTGAGTACAGAGCACTCAGCACCCTGAGTACTGAGCACTCAGCACCCTGAGTACTGAGCACCGAGTACCCCGAGCACTGAGCACCCAGCACCCTGAGCACTGAGCACCCTGAGGACTGAGCACCCAGCACCCTGAGTACTGAGCACCCAGCATCCTGAGTACTGAGCACCGATCACCCTGAGCACTGAGCACCCAGCAACCCGAGCACTGAGCACCCAGCACCCTGAGTACTGAGCACCCTGAGTACTGAGCACCCAGCACCCCGAGCACTGAGCACCCAGCACCCTGAGTACTGAGCACCCTGAGTACTGAGCACGGATCACCCTGAGCACTGAGCACCCAGCACACTGAGTACTGAGCACCCAGCACCCTGAGCACTGAGCACCCAGCACCCTGAGTACTGAGCACCCAGCACCCTGAGTACTTAGCACCCAGCACCCTGAGCACTGAGCACCCAGCACCCTGAGTACTGAGCACCGAGCACCCTGAGTACTGAGCACCCAGCACCCTGAGTACTGAGCACCCAGCACCCTGTGTACTGAGCACCGAGCACCCCGAGTACTGAGCACCCAGCACCCTGAGCACTGAGCACCCAGCACCCTGAGTACTGAGCACCCAGAACCCTGAGTACTGAGCACCCAGCACCCCGAGCACTGAGCACCCTGAGTACTGAGCACTAAGCCCCCTGAGCGCTGAGCAACCAGCACCCCAAGCACGGAGCACCCAGGACCCCGAGCACTGAGTACTGAGCACCCAGCACCCCGATCACAGAGCACACAGCACCCTCAGCTCTGAGCACCCAGCACCCCGAGCACTGAGCACCCAGCACCCTGAGTACTGAGCACACTGAGGACTGAGCACCGATCACCCTGAGCACTGAGCACCCAGCACCCTGAGTACTGAGCACCCAGGACCCTGAGTACTGAGCACCGAGCACTCCGAGCACTGAGCACCCAGCACCCTGAGCACTGAGCACCCAGCACCCTGAGTACTGAGCACCCAGCACCCTCTGCACTGAGCACCCAGCACCCTGAGTACTGAGCACCCAGCACCCTGAGTACTGAGCACCCAGCACCCTGAGTACTGAGCACCCAGCACCCTGAGTACTGAGCACTGAGCACCCCGAGTACTGAGCACCCAGCACCCCGAGCACTGAGCAGCCAGCACCCTGAACACTGAGAACCCAGCACCCCAAGCACTGAGCACCCAGCACCCTGAGTACTGAGCACCCAGCAGCCTGAGTACTGAGCACCCAGCACCCTGAACACTGAGCACACAGCACCCCAAGCACTGAGCACCCAGCACCCTGAGGACTGCGCACCCAGCACCCCGAGCACTGAGCACCCAGCACCCTGAGTACTGAGCACCCAGCACCAAGAGTACTGAGCACCGAGCATCCTGAGCACTGAGCACCGAGCACCCCGAGCACTGAGCACCCAGCACCCTGAGTACTGAGCACCCAGCACCAAGAGTACTGAGCACCGAGCACCCCGAGCACTGAGCACCCAGCACCCTGAGTAATGAGCACCCAGCACCCCGAGTACTGAGCACCGAGCACCGTGAGTACTGAGCACCCAGCACCCTGAGTACTGAGCACCCAGCACCCTGAGCACTGAGCACAAAGCACGCTGAGTACTGAGCACTGAGCACTCTGAGTACTGAGCACCAAGGACCCTGAGCACTGAGCACTGAGCACCCTGAGTACTGAGCACCGAGCACCCTGAGTACTGAGCACCCAGCACCCTGAGCACTGAGCAGCCAGCACCCTGAGCACTGAGCACCCAGCACCCCGAGCACTGAGCACCCAGCACCCTGAGCACTGAGCACCCAGCACCCCGAGTACTGAGCACCCAGCACCCTGAGTACTGAGCACCGAGCACCCCGAGCACTGAGCACCCAGCACCCCGAGCACTGAGCACCCAGCACCCCGAGTACTGAGCACCAAGCACCCTGAGCACTGAGCACGCAGCACCCTGAGTACTGAGCACCGAGCACCCCGAGTACTGAGCACCCAGCACCCTGAGTACTGAGCACCCAGCACCCTGAGTACTGAGCACTGAGCACCCCGAGTACTGAGCACCGGGCACCCCGAGCACTGAGCACCCAGCACCCTGAGTACTGAGCACCCAGCACCCTGAGTACTGAGCACTGAGCACACTGAGCACTGAGCACCCAGCACCCTGAGTACTGAGCACCCAGCACCGTGAGTACTGAGCAACCAGCACCCCGAGCACTGAGCACCCAGCACCCTGAGTAATGAGCACCCAGCACCCTGAGTACTGAGCACTGAGCACCCTGAGCAATGAGCACCCAGCACCCTGAGTACTGAGCACCCAGCACCCTGAGCACTGAGCACCCAGCACCCCAAGCACTGAGCACCCAGCACCCTGAGTACTGAGTACTGAGCACCCTGAGTACTGAGCACCCAGCACCCTGAGCACTGAGCACCCAGCACCCTGAGTACTGAGCACCGAGCACCCTGAGCACTGAGCACCCAGCACCCTGAGTACTGAGCACCCAGCACCAAGAGTACTGAGCACCGAGCACCCCGAGCACTGAGCACCCAGCACCCTGAGTAATGAGCACCCAGCACCCCGAGCACTGAGCACCCAGCACCAAGAGTACTGAGCACCGAGCACCCTGAGCACTGAGCACCCAGCACCCTGAGTACTGAGCACCCAGCACCAAGAGTACTGAGCACCGAGCACCCCGAGCACTGAGCACCCAGCACCCTGAGTAATGAGCACCCAGCACCCCGAGCACTGAGCACCCAGCACCAAGAGTACTGAGCACCCAGCACCCTGAGCACTGAGCACCCAGCACCCCGAGCACTGAGCACGCAGCACCCTGAGTACTGAGCACCCAGCACCCCGAGCCCTGAGCACCCAGCACCCTGAGTACTGAGCACCCTGAGTACTGAGCACCTTGCACCCCGAGCACTGAGCACCCAGCACCCTGAGCACTGAGCACCCTGCACCCTGAGTACTGAGCATCAAGCACCCTGAGCACTGAGCACCCAGCACCCTGAGCACTGAGCACCCAGCACCCTGAGCACTGAGCACCCAGCACCCTGAGTACTGAGCACCCAACGTACTGAGCATCGAGCACCCCGAGCACTGAGCACCCAGCACCCTGAGTACTGAGCACCCAGCACCCCGAGCACTGAGCACCCAGCACCCTGAGTACTGAGCACCGAGCACCCTGAGTACTGAGCACCCAGCACCCCGAGCACTGAGCATCCTGCACCCCGAGCACTGAGCACCCAGCACTGAGCACCCAGCACCCTGAGTACTGAGCACCCAGCACCCTGAGTACTGAGCACCGAGCACCCCGAGCATTGAGCACCGGGCACCCCGAGCACTGAGCACCCAGCACCCTGAGTACTGAGCACCCAGCACCCTGAGTACTGAGCACTGAGCACACTGAGCACTGAGCACCCAGCACCCTGAGTACTGAGCACCCAGCACCGTGAGTACTGAGCAACCAGCACCCCGAGCACTGAGCACCCAGCACCCTGAGTAATGAGCACCCAGCACCCTGAGCACTGAGCACTGAGCACCCTGAGCACTGAGCACCCAGCACCCTGAGTACTGAGCACCCAGCACCCTGAGCACTGAGCACCCAGCACCCCAAGCACTGAGCACCCAGCACCCTGAGTACTGAGTACTGAGCACCCTGAGTACTGAGCACCCAGCACCCTGAGCACTGAGCACCCAGCACCCTGAGTACTGAGCACCGAGCAACCTGAGCACTGAGCACCCAGCACCCTGAGCACTGAGCACCCAGCACCCTGAGTAATGAGCACCCAGCACCCCGAGCACTGAGCACCCAGCACCAAGAGTACTGAGCACTGAGCACCCTGAGTACTGAGCACTAAGCACCCTGAGCGCTGAGCACCCAGCACCCCAAGCAAGGAGCACCCAGGACCCCGAGCACTGAGTACTGAGCACCCAGCACCCTGAGTACTGAGCACCGAGCTCCCCGAGCACTGAGCACCCTGAGTACTGAGTACCCAGCACCCCGATCACAGAGCACCCAGCACACTCAGCACTGAGCACCCAGCACCCCGAGCACTGAGCACACAGCACCCTGAGTACTGAGCACCCTGAGGACTGAGCACCGATCACCCTGAGCACTGAGCACCCAGCACCCTGAGTACTGAGCACCCAGCACCCTGAGTACTGAGCACCGAGCACTCTGAGCACCCAGCACCCTGAGCACTGAGCACCCAGCACCCTGAGTAATGAGCACCCAGCACCCTGAGCACTGAGCACCCAGCACCCTGAGTACTGAGCACCCAGCACCCTGAGTACTGAGCACCGAGCACTCCGAGCACTGAGCACCCAGGACCCTGAGTACTGAGCACCCAGCACCAAGAGTACTGAGCACCCAGCACCCCAAGCACTGAGCACCCAGCACCCTGAGCACTGAGCACCCAGCACCAAGAGTACTGAGCACCGAGCACCCCGAGCACTGAGCACCCAGCACCCTGAGTAACGAGCACCCAGCACCCCGAGTACTGAGCACCTAGCACCGTGAGTACTGAGCACCCAGCACCCTGAGTACTGAGCACCCAGCACCCTGAGCACTGAGCACAAAGCACGCTGAGAACAGAGCACTGAGCACCCTGAGTACTGAGCACCAAGGACCCTGAGCACTGAGCACCCAGCATGCTGAGTACTGAGCGCTGAGCACCCTGAGTACTGAGCACCGAGCACCCTGAGTACTGAGCACCCCGCACCCTGAGCACTGAGCAGCCAGCACCCTGAGCACTGAGCACCCAGCACCCCGAGCACTGAGCACCCAGCACCCTGAGTACAGAGCACCCAGCACCCTGAGTACTGAGCACTCAGCACCCTGAGTACTGAGCACCGAGTACCCCGAGCACTGAGCACCCAGCACCCTGAGCACTGAGCACCCTGAGGACTGAGCACCCAGCACCCTGAGTACTGAGCACCCAGCATCCTGAGTACTGAGCACCGATCACCCTGAGCACTGAGCACCCAGCAACCCGAGCACTGAGCACCCAGCACCCTGAGTACTGAGCACCCTGAGTACTGAGCACCCATCACCCTGAGCACTGAGCACCCAGCACCCTGAGTACTGAGCACCCAGCACCCTGAGCACTGAGCACCCAGCACCCTGAGTACTGAGCACCCAGCACCCTGAGTACTTAGCACCCAGCACCCTGAGCACTGAGCACCCAGCACCCTGAGTACTGAGCACCGAGCACCCTGAATACTGAGCACCCAGCACCCTGAGTACTGAGCACCCAGCACCCTGTGTACTGAGCACCGAGCACCCCGAGTACTGAGCACCCAGCACCCTGAGCACTGAGCACCCAGCACCCTGAGTACTGAGCACCCAGAACCCTGAGTACTGAGCACCCAGCACCCCGAGCACTGAGCACCCTGAGTACTGAGCACTAAGCACCCTGAGCGCTGAGCAACCAGCACCCCAAGCACGGAGCACCCAGGACCCCGAGCACTGAGTACTGAGCACCCAGCACCCAGATCACAGAGCACACAGCACCCTCAGCACTGAGCACCCAGCACCCCGAGCACTGAGCACCCAGCACCCTGAGTACTGAGCACACTGAGGACTGAGCACCGATCACCCTGAGCACTGAGCACCCAGCACCCTGAGTACTGAGCACCCAGCACCCTGAGTACTGAGCACCGAGCACTCCGAGCACTGAGCACCCAGCACCCTGAGCACTGAGCACCCAGCACCCTGAGTACTGAGCACCCAGCACCCTCTGCACTGAGCACCCAGCACCAAGAGTACTGAGCACCGAGCACCCCGAGCACTGAGCACCCAGCACCCTGAGTAACGAGCACCCAGCACCCCGAGTACTGAGCACCTAGCACCGTGAGTACTGAGCACCCAGCACCCTGAGTACTGAGCACCCAGCACCCTGAGCACTGAGCACCCAGCACCCCGAGCACTGAGCATCCAGCACCCTGAGTACAGAGCACCCATCACCCTGAGTACTGAGCACTCAGCACCCTGAGTACTGAGCACCGAGTACCCCGAGCACTGAGCACCCAGCACCCTGAGCACTGAGCACCCTGAGGACTGAGCACCCAGCACCCTGAGTACTGAGCACCCAGCATCCTGAGTACTGAGCACCGATCACCCTGAGCACTGAGCACCCAGCAACCCGAGCACTGAGCACCCAGCACCCTGAGTACTGAGCACCCTGAGTACTGAGCACCCAGCACCCCGAGCACTGAGCACCCAGCACCCTGAGTACTGAGCACCCTGAGTACTGAGCACCCATCACCCTGAGCACTGAGCACACAGCACCCTGAGTACTGAGCACCCAGCACCCTGAGCACTGAGCACCCAGCACCCTGAGTACTGAGCACCCAGCACCCTGAGTACTTAGCACCCAGCACCCTGAGCACTGAGCACCCAGCACCCTGAGTACTGAGCACCGAGCACCCTGAGTACTGAGCACCCAGCACCCTGAGTACTGAGCACCCAGCACCCTGTGTACTGAGCACCGAGCACCCCGAGTACTGAGCACCCAGCACCCTGAGCACTGAGCACCCAGCACCCTGAGTACTGAGCACCCAGAACCCTGAGTACTGAGCACCCAGCACCCCGAGCACTGAGCACCCTGAGTACTGAGCACTAAGCACCCTGAGCGCTGAGCAACCAGCAACCCAAGCACGGAGCACCCAGGACCCCGAGCACTGAGTACTGATCACCCAGCACCCCGATCACAGAGCACACAGCACCCTCAGCACTGAGCACCCAGCACCCCGAGCACTGAGCACCCAGCACCCTGAGTACTGAGCACACTGAGGACTGAGCACCGATCACCCTGAGCACTGAGCACCCAGCACCCTGAGTACTGAGCACCCAGCACCCTGAGTACTGAGCACCGAGCACTCCGAGCACTGAGCACCCAGCACCCTGAGCACTGAGCACCCAGCACCCTGAGTAATGAGCACCCAGCACCCTCTGCACTGAGCACCCAGCACCCTGAGTACTGAGCACCCAGCACCCTGAGTACTGAGCACCCAGCACCCTGAGTACTGAGCACCCAGCACCCTGAGTACTGAGCACCGAGCACCCCGAGTACTGAGCACCCAGCACCCCGAGCACTGAGCAGCCAGCACCCTGAACACTGAGAACCCAGCACCCCAAGCACTGAGCACCCAGCACCCTGAGTACTGAGCACCCAGCAGCCTGAGTACTGAGCACCCAGCACCCTGAACACTGAGCACACAGCACCCCAAGCACTGAGCACCCAGCACCCTGAGGACTGCGCACCCAGCACCCCGAGCACTGAGCACCCAGCACCCTGAGTACTGAGCACCCAGCACCAAGAGTATTGAGCACCGAGCATCCTGAGCACTGAGAACCGAGCACCCCGAGCACTGAGCACCCAGCACCCTGAGTACTGAGCACCCAGCACCAAGAGAACTGAGCACCGAGCACCCCGAGCACTGAGCACCCAGCACCCTGAGTAATGAGCACCCAGCACCCCGAGTACTGAGCACCGAGCACCGTGAGTACTGAGCACCCAGCACCCTGAGTACTGAGCACCCAGCACCCTGAGCACTGAGCACAAAGCACGCTGAGTACTGAGCACTGAGCACTCTGAGTACTGAGCACCAAGGACCCTGAGAACTGAGCACTGAGCACCCTGAGTACTGAGCACCGAGCACCCTGAGTACTGAGCACCCAGCACCCTGAGCACTGAGCAGCCAGCACCCTGAGCACTGAGCACCCAGCACCCCGAGCACTGAGCACCCAGCACCCTGAGCACTGAGCACCCAGCACCCCGAGTACTGAGCACCCAGCACCCTGAGTACTGAGCACCGAGCACCCCGAGCACTGAGCACCCAGCACCCCGAGCACTGAGCACCCAGCACCCCGAGTACTGAGCACCAAGCACCCTGAGCACTGAGCACGCAGCACCCTGAGTACTGAGCACCCAGCACCCTGAGTACTGAGCACCCAGCACCCTGAGTACTGAGCACCCAGCACCCTGAGTACTGAGCACCCAGCACCCTGAGTACTGAGCACTGAGCACCCCGAGTACTGAGCACCGGGCACCCCGAGCACTGAGCACCCAGCACCCTGAGTACTGAGCACCCAGCACGCTGAGTACTGAGCACTGAGCACACTGAGCACTGAGCACCCAGCACCCTGAGTACTGAGCACCCAGCACCGTGAGTACTGAGCAACCAGCACCCTGAGCACTGAGCACCCAGCACCCTGAGTAATGAGCACCCAGCACCCTGAGTACTGAGCACTGAGCACCCTGAGCACTGAGCACCCAGCACCCTGAGTACTGAGCACCCAGCACCCTGAGCACTGAGCACCCAGCACCCCAAGCACTGAGCACCCAGCACCCTGAGTACTGAGTACTGAGCACCCTGAGTACTGAGCACCCAGCACCCTGAGCACTGAGCACCCAGCACCCCAAGCACTGAGCACCCAGCACCCTGAGTACTGAGTACTGAGCACCCTGAGTACTGAGCACCCAGCACCCTGAGCACTGAGCACCCAGCACCCTGAGTACTGAGCACCGAGCACCCTGAGCACTGAGCACCCAGCACCCTGAGTAATGAGCACCCAGCACCCTGAGTAATGAGCACCCAGCACCCGAGCACTGAGCACCCAGCACCAAGAGTACTGAGCACTGAGCACCCTGAGTACTGAGCACTAAGCACCCTGAGCGCTGAGCACCCAGCACCCCAAGCACGGAGCACCCAGGACCCCGAGCACTGAGTACTGAGCACCCAGCACCCTGAGTACTGAGCACCGAGCTCCCCGAGCACTGAGCACCCTGAGTACTGAGTACCCAGCACCCCGATCACAGAGCACCCAGCACACTCAGCACTGAGCACCCAGCACCCCGAGCACTGAGCACCCAGCACCCTGAGTACTGAGCACCCTGAGGACTGAGCACCGATCACCCTGAGCACTGAGCACCCAGCACCCTGAGTACTGAGCACCCAGCACCCTGAGTACTGAGCACCGAGCACTCTGAGCACTGAGCACCCAGCACCCTGAGCACTGAGCACCCAGCACCCTGAGTAATGAGCACCCAGCACCCTGAGCACTGAGCACCCAGCACCCTGAGTACTGAGCACCCAGCACCCTGAGTACTGAGCACCGAGCACTCCGAGCACTGAGCACCCAGGACCCTGAGTACTGAGCACCCAGCACCCTGAGTACTGAGCACCCAGCACCCCGAGCACTGAGCACCCAGCACCCTGAGCACTGAGCACCCAGCACCAAGAGTACTGAGCACCGAGCACCCAGAGCACTGAGCACCCAGCACCCTGAGTAACGAGCACCCAGCACCCCGAGTACTGAGCACCTAGCACCGTGAGTACTGAGCACCCAGCACCCTGAGTACTGAGCACCCAGCACCCTGAGCACTGAGCACCCAGCACCCCGAGCACTGAGCACCCAGCACCCTGAGTACAGAGCACCCAGCACCCTGAGTACTGAGCACTCAGCACCCTGAGTACTGAGCACCCAGTACCCCGAGCACTGAGCACCCAGCACCCTGAGCACTGAGCACCCTGAGGACTGAGCACCCAGCACCCTGAGTACTGAGCACCCAGCATCCTGAGTACTGAGCACCGATCACCCTGAGCACTGAGCACCCAGCAACCCGAGCACTGAGCACCCAGCACCCTGAGTACTGAGCACCCTGAGTACTGAGCAACCAGCACCCCGAGCACTGAGCACCCAGCACCCTGAGTACTGAGCACCCTGAGTACTGAGCACCCATCACCCTGAGCACTGAGCACCCAGCACCCTGAGTACTGAGCACCCAGCACCCTGAGCACTGAGCACCCAGCACCCTGAGTACTGAGCACCCAGCACCCTGAGTAGTTAGCACCCAGCACCCTGAGCACTGAGCATCCAGCACCCTGAGTACTGAGCACCGAGCACCCTGAGTACTGAGCACCCAGCACCCTGAGTACTGAGCACCCAGCACCCTGTGTACTGAGCACCCAGCACCCCGAGCACTGAGCACCCTGAGTACTGAGCACTAAGCCCCCTGAGCGCTGAGCAACCAGCACCCCAAGCACGGAGCACCCAGGACCCCGAGCACTGAGTACTGAGCACCCAGCACCCCGATCACAGAGCACACAGCACCCTCAGCACTGAGCACCCAGCACCCCGAGCACTGAGCACCCAGCACCCTGAGTACTGAGCACACTGAGGACTGAGCACCGATCACCCTGAGCACTGAGCACCCAGCACCCCGAGCACTGAGCACCCAGCACCCTGAGTACTGAGCACCCAGCACCCCGAGCACTGAGCACCCAGCACCCTGAGTACTGAGCACCGAGCACCCTGAGTACTGAGCACCCAGCACCCCGAGCACTGAGCATCCAGCACCCCGAGCACTGAGCACCCAGCACTGAGCACCCAGCACCCTGAGTACTGAGCACCCAGCACCCTGAGTACTGAGCACCGAGCACCCCGAGCATTGAGCACCGGGCACCCCGAGCACTGAGCACCCAGCACCCTGAGTACTGAGCACCCAGCACCCTGAGTACTGAGCACTGAGCACACTGAGCACTGAGCACCCAGCACCCTGAGTACTGAGCACCCAGCACCGTGAGTACTGAGCAACCAGCACCCCGAGCACTGAGCACCCAGCACCCTGAGTAATGAGCACCGATCACCCTGAGCACTGAGCACCGAGCAACCCGAGCACTGAGCACCCAGCACCCTGAGTACTTAGCACCCTGAGTACTGACCACCCAGCACCCCGAGCACTGAGCACCCTGGACCCTGAGTACTGAGCACCCTGAGTACTGAGCACCCAGCACCCTGAGTACTGAGCACCCTGAGTACTGAGCACCCAGCACCCTGAGCACTGAGCACCCAGCACCCTGAGTAATGAGCACCCAGCACCCTGAGTACTGAGCACTGAGCACCCTGAGCACTGAGCACACAGCACCCTGAGTACTGAGCACCCAGCACCCTGAGCACTGAGCACCCAGCACCAAGAGTACTGAGCACCGAGCACCCCGAGCACTGAGCACCCAGCACCCTGAGTAACGAGCACCCAGCACCCCGAGTACTGAGCACCTAGCACCGTGAGTACTGAGCACCCAGCACCCTGAGTACTGAGCACCCAGCACCCTGAGCACTGAGCACCCAGCACCCCGAGCACTGAGCATCCAGCACCCTGAGTACAGAGCACCCAGCACCCTGAGTACTGAGCACTCAGCACCCTGAGTACTGAGCACCGAGTACCCCGAGCACTGAGCACCCAGCACCCTGAGCACTGAGCACCCTGAGGACTGAGCACCCAGCACCCTGAGTACTGAGCACCCAGCATCCTGAGTACTGAGCACCGATCACCCTGAGCACTGAGCACCCAGCAACCCGAGCACTGAGCACCCAGCACCCTGAGTACTGAGCACCCTGAGTACTGAGCACCCAGCACCCCGAGCACTGAGCACCCAGCACCCTGAGTACTGAGCACCCTGAGTACTGAGCACCCATCACCCTGAGCACTGAGCACACAGCACCCTGAGTACTGAGCACCCAGCACCCTGAGCACTGAGCACCCAGCACCCTGAGTACTGAGCACCCAGCACCCTGAGTACTTAGCACCCAGCACCCTGAGCACTGAGCACCCAGCACCCTGAGTACTGAGCACCGAGCACCCTGAGTACTGAGCACCCAGCACCCTGAGTACTGAGCACCCAGCACCCTGTGTACTGAGCACCGAGCACCCCGAGTACTGAGCACCCAGCACCCTGAGCACTGAGCACCCAGCACCCTGAGTACTGAGCACCCAGAACCCTGAGTACTGAGCACCCAGCACCCCGAGCACTGAGCACCCTGAGTACTGAGCACTAAGCACCCTGAGCGCTGAGCAACCAGCAACCCAAGCACGGAGCACCCAGGACCCCGAGCACTGAGTACTGATCACCCAGCACCCCGATCACAGAGCACACAGCACCCTCAGCACTGAGCACCCAGCACCCCGAGCACTGAGCACCCAGCACCCTGAGTACTGAGCACACTGAGGACTGAGCACCGATCACCCTGAGCACTGAGCACCCAGCACCCTGAGTACTGAGCACCCAGCACCCTGAGTACTGAGCACCGAGCACTCCGAGCACTGAGCACCCAGCACCCTGAGCACTGAGCACCCAGCACCCTGAGTAATGAGCACCCAGCACCCTCTGCACTGAGCACCCAGCACCCTGAGTACTGAGCACCCAGCACCCTGAGTACTGAGCACCCAGCACCCTGAGTACTGAGCACCCAGCACCCTGAGTACTGAGCACCGAGCACCCCGAGTACTGAGCACCCAGCACCCCGAGCACTGAGCAGCCAGCACCCTGAACACTGAGAACCCAGCACCCCAAGCACTGAGCACCCAGCACCCTGAGTACTGAGCACCCAGCAGCCTGAGTACTGAGCACCCAGCACCCTGAACACTGAGCACACAGCACCCCAAGCACTGAGCACCCAGCACCCTGAGGACTGCGCACCCAGCACCCCGAGCACTGAGCACCCAGCACCCTGAGTACTGAGCACCCAGCACCAAGAGTATTGAGCACCGAGCATCCTGAGCACTGAGCACCGAGCACCCCGAGCACTGAGCACCCAGCACCCTGAGTACTGAGCACCCAGCACCAAGAGAACTGAGCACCGAGCACCCCGAGCACTGAGCACCCAGCACCCTGAGTAATGAGCACCCAGCACCCCGAGTACTGAGCACCGAGCACCGTGAGTACTGAGCACCCAGCACCCTGAGTACTGAGCACCCAGCACCCTGAGCACTGAGCACAAAGCACGCTGAGTACTGAGCACTGAGCACTCTGAGTACTGAGCACCAAGGACCCTGAGCACTGAGCACTGAGCACCCTGAGTACTGAGCACCGAGCACCCTGAGTACTGAGCACCCAGCACCCTGAGCACTGAGCAGCCAGCACCCTGAGCACTGAGCACCCAGCACCCCGAGCACTGAGCACCCAGCACCCTGAGCACTGAGCACCCAGCACCCCGAGTACTGAGCACCCAGCACCCTGAGTACTGAGCACCGAGCACCCCGAGCACTGAGCACCCAGCACCCCGAGCACTGAGCACCCAGCACCCCGAGTACTGAGCACCAAGCACCCTGAGCACTGAGCACGCAGCACCCTGAGTACTGAGCACCCAGCACCCTGAGTACTGAGCACCCAGCACCCTGAGTACTGAGCACCCAGCACCCTGAGTACTGAGCACCCAGCACCCTGAGTACTGAGCACTGAGCACCCCGAGTACTGAGCACCGGGCACCCCGAGCACTGAGCACCCAGCACCCTGAGTACTGAGCACCCAGCACGCTGAGTACTGAGCACTGAGCACACTGAGCACTGAGCACCCAGCACCCTGAGTACTGAGCACCCAGCACCGTGAGTACTGAGCAACCAGCACCCCGAGCACTGAGCACCCAGCACCCTGAGTAATGAGCACCCAGCACCCTGAGTACTGAGCACTGAGCACCCTGAGCACTGAGCACCCAGCACCCTGAGTACTGAGCACCCAGCACCCTGAGCACTGAGCACCCAGCACCCCAAGCACTGAGCACCCAGCACCCTGAGTACTGAGTACTGAGCACCCTGAGTACTGAGCACCCAGCACCCTGAGCACTGAGCACCCAGCACCCTGAGTACTGAGCACCGAGCACCCTGAGCACTGAGCACCCAGCACCCTGAGTAATGAGCACCCAGCACCCTGAGTAATGAGCACCCAGCACCCGAGCACTGAGCACCCAGCACCAAGAGTACTGAGCACTGAGCACCCTGAGTACTGAGCACTAAGCACCCTGAGCGCTGAGCACCCAGCACCCCAAGCACGGAGCACCCAGGACCCCGAGCACTGAGTACTGAGCACCCAGCACCCTGAGTACTGAGCACCGAGCTCCCCGAGCACTGAGCACCCTGAGTACTGAGTACCCAGCACCCCGATCACAGAGCACCCAGCACACTCAGCACTGAGCACCCAGCACCCCGAGCACTGAGCACCCAGCACCCTGAGTACTGAGCACCCTGAGGACTGAGCACCGATCACCCTGAGCACTGAGCACCCAGCACCCTGAGTACTGAGCACCCAGCACCCTGAGTACTGAGCACCGAGCACTCTGAGCACTGAGCACCCAGCACCCTGAGCACTGAGCACCCAGCACCCTGAGTAATGAGCACCCAGCACCCTGAGCACTGAGCACCCAGCACCCTGAGTACTGAGCACCCAGCACCCTGAGTACTGAGCACCGAGCACTCCGAGCACTGAGCACCCAGGACCCTGAGTACTGAGCACCCAGCACCCTGAGTACTGAGCACCCAGCACCCCGAGCACTGAGCACCCAGCACCCTGAGCACTGAGCACCCAGCACCAAGAGTACTGAGCACCGAGCACCCAGAGCACTGAGCACCCAGCACCCTGAGTAACGAGCACCCAGCACCCCGAGTACTGAGCACCTAGCACCGTGAGTACTGAGCACCCAGCACCCTGAGTACTGAGCACCCAGCACCCTGAGCACTGAGCACCCAGCACCCCGAGCACTGAGCACCCAGCACCCTGAGTACAGAGCACCCAGCACCCTGAGTACTGAGCACTCAGCACCCTGAGTACTGAGCACCCAGTACCCCGAGCACTGAGCACCCAGCACCCTGAGCACTGAGCACCCTGAGGACTGAGCACCCAGCACCCTGAGTACTGAGCACCCAGCATCCTGAGTACTGAGCACCGATCACCCTGAGCACTGAGCACCCAGCAACCCGAGCACTGAGCACCCAGCACCCTGAGTACTGAGCACCCTGAGTACTGAGCAACCAGCACCCCGAGCACTGAGCACCCAGCACCCTGAGTACTGAGCACCCTGAGTACTGAGCACCCATCACCCTGAGCACTGAGCACCCAGCACCCTGAGTACTGAGCACCCAGCACCCTGAGCACTGAGCACCCAGCACCCTGAGTACTGAGCACCCAGCACCCTGAGTAGTTAGCACCCAGCACCCTGAGCACTGAGCACCCAGCACCCTGAGTACTGAGCACCGAGCACCCTGAGTACTGAGCACCCAGCACCCTGAGTACTGAGCACCCAGCACCCTGTGTACTGAGCACCCAGCACCCCGAGCACTGAGCACCCTGAGTACTGAGCACTAAGCCCCCTGAGCGCTGAGCAACCAGCACCCCAAGCACGGAGCACCCAGGACCCCGAGCACTGAGTACTGAGCACCCAGCACCCCGATCACAGAGCACACAGCACCCTCAGCACTGAGCACCCAGCACCCCGAGCACTGAGCACCCAGCACCCTGAGTACTGAGCACACTGAGGACTGAGCACCGATCACCCTGAGCACTGAGCACCCAGCACCCCGAGCACTGAGCACCCAGCACCCTGAGTACTGAGCACCCAGCACCCCGAGCACTGAGCACCCAGCACCCTGAGTACTGAGCACCGAGCACCCTGAGTACTGAGCACCCAGCACCCCGAGCACTGAGCATCCAGCACCCCGAGCACTGAGCACCCAGCACTGAGCACCCAGCACCCTGAGTACTGAGCACCCAGCACCCTGAGTACTGAGCACCGAGCACCCCGAGCATTGAGCACCGGGCACCCCGAGCACTGAGCACCCAGCACCCTGAGTACTGAGCACCCAGCACCCTGAGTACTGAGCACTGAGCACACTGAGCACTGAGCACCCAGCACCCTGAGTACTGAGCACCCAGCACCGTGAGTACTGAGCAACCAGCACCCCGAGCACTGAGCACCCAGCACCCTGAGTAATGAGCACCGATCACCCTGAGCACTGAGCACCGAGCAACCCGAGCACTGAGCACCCAGCACCCTGAGTACTTAGCACCCTGAGTACTGACCACCCAGCACCCCGAGCACTGAGCACCCTGGACCCTGAGTACTGAGCACCCTGAGTACTGAGCACCCAGCACCCTGAGTACTGAGCACCCTGAGTACTGAGCACCCAGCACCCTGAGCACTGAGCACCCAGCACCCTGAGTAATGAGCACCCAGCACCCTGAGTACTGAGCACTGAGCACCCTGAGCACTGAGCACACAGCACCCTGAGTACTGAGCACCCAGCACCCTGAGCACTGAGCAGCCAGCACCCTGAGCACTGAGCACCCAGCACCCCGAGCACTGAGCACCCAGCACCCTGAGCACTGAGCACCCAGCACCCCGAGTACTGATCACCCAGCACCCTGAGTACTGAGCACCGAGCACCCCGAGCACTGAGCACCCAGCACCCCGAGCACTGAGCACCCAGCACCCCGAGAATGAGCACCCAGCACCCTGAGTACTGAGAACCGAGCACCCTGAGTACTGAGCACCCAGCACCCTGAGCACTGAGCACCCAGCACCCCGAGCACTGAGCACCCTGAGTACTTTGCACCCAGCACCCTGAGTACTGAGCACTAAGCACACAGAGCGCTGAGCACCCAGCACCCCAAGCACGGAGCACCCAGGGCCCCGAGCACTGAGTACTGAGCACCCAGCACCCTGAGTACTGAGCACCGAGCTCCCCGAGCCCTGAGCACCCTGAGTATTGAGCACCCAGCACCCCGATCACAGAGCACCCAGCACCCTCAGCACTGAGCACCCAGCACCCCGAGCACTGAGCACCCCGCACCCTGAGTACTGAGCACACTGAGGACTGAGCACCGATCACCCTGAGAACTGAGCACCCAGCACCCTGAGTACTGAGCACCCAGCACCCTGAGTACTGAGCACCGAGCACCCCGAGTACTGAGCACCCAGCACCCTGAGCACTGAGCACCCAGCACCCCGAGCACTGAGCACGCAGCACCCTGAGTACTGAGCACCCAGCACCCCGAGCCCTGAGCACCCAGCACCCTGAGTACTGAGCACCCTGAGTACTGAGCACCTTGCACCCCGAGCACTGAGCACCCAGCACCCTGAGCACTGAGCACCCTGCACCCTGAGTACTGAGCATCAAGCACCCTGAGCACTGAGCACCCAGCACCCTGAGCACTGAGCACCCAGCACCCTGAGCACTGAGCACCCAGCACCCTGAGTACTGAGCACCCAACGTACTGAGCATCGAGCACCCCGAGCACTGAGCACCCAGCACCCTGAGTACTGAGCACCCAGCACCCCGAGCACTGAGCACCCAGCACCCTGAGTACTGAGCACCGAGCACCCTGAGTACTGAGCACCCAGCACCCCGAGCACTGAGCATCCTGCACCCCGAGCACTGAGCACCCAGCACTGAGCACCCAGCACCCTGAGTACTGAGCACCCAGCACCCTGAGTACTGAGCACCGAGCACCCCGAGCATTGAGCACCGGGCACCCCGAGCACTGAGCACCCAGCACCCTGAGTACTGAGCACCCAGCACCCTGAGTACTGAGCACTGAGCACACTGAGCACTGAGCACCCAGCACCCTGAGTACTGAGCACCCAGCACCGTGAGTACTGAGCAACCAGCACCCCGAGCACTGAGCACCCAGCACCCTGAGTAATGAGCACCCAGCACCCTGAGCACTGAGCACTGAGCACCCTGAGCACTGAGCACCCAGCACCCTGAGTACTGAGCACCCAGCACCCTGAGCACTGAGCACCCAGCACCCCAAGCACTGAGCACCCAGCACCCTGAGTACTGAGTACTGAGCACCCTGAGTACTGAGCACCCAGCACCCTGAGCACTGAGCACCCAGCACCCTGAGTACTGAGCACCGAGCAACCTGAGCACTGAGCACCCAGCACCCTGAGCAATGAGCACCCAGCACCCTGAGTAATGAGCACCCAGCACCCCGAGCACTGAGCACCCAGCACCAAGAGTACTGAGCACTGAGCACCCTGAGTACTGAGCACTAAGCACCCTGAGCGCTGAGCACCCAGCACCCCAAGCATGGAGCACCCAGGACCCCGAGCACTGAGTACTGAGCACCCAGCACCCTGAGTACTGAGCACCGAGCTCCCCGAGCACTGAGCACCCTGAGTACTGAGTACCCAGCACCCCGATCACAGAGCACCCAGCACACTCAGCACTGAGCACCCAGCACCCCGAGCACTGAGCACACAGCACCCTGAGTACTGAGCACCCTGAGGACTGAGCACCGATCACCCTGAGCACTGAGCACCCAGCACCCTGAGTACTGAGCACCCAGCACCCTGAGTACTGAGCACCGAGCACTCTGAGCACCCAGCACCCTGAGCACTGAGCACCCAGCACCCTGAGTAATGAGCACCCAGCACCCTGAGCACTGAGCACCCAGCACCCTGAGTACTGAGCACCCAGCACCCTGAGTACTGAGCACCGAGCACTCCGAGCACTGAGCACCCAGGACCCTGAGTACTGAGCACCCAGCACCAAGAGTACTGAGCACCCAGCACCCCAAGCACTGAGCACCCAGCACCCTGAGCACTGAGCACCCAGCACCAAGAGTACTGAGCACCGAGCACCCTGAGCACTGAGCACCCAGCACCCTGAGTAACGAGCACCCAGCACCCCGAGTACTGAGCACCTAGCACCGTGAGTACTGAGCACCCAGCACCCTGAGTACTGAGCACCCAGCACCCTGAGCACTGAGCACAAAGCACGCTGAGAACAGAGCACTGAGCACCCTGAGTACTGAGCACCAAGGACCCTGAGCACTGAGCACCCAGCATGCTGAGTACTGAGCGCTGAGCACCCAGAGTACTGAGCACCGAGCACCCTGAGTACTGAGCACCCCGCACCCTGAGCACTGAGCAGCCAGCACCCTGAGCACTGAGCACCCAGCACCCCGAGCACTGAGCACCCAGCACCCTGAGTACAGAGCACCCAGCACCCTGAGTACTGAGCACTCAGCACCCTGAGTACTGAGCACCGAGTACCCCGAGCACTGAGCACCCAGCACCCTGAGCACTGAGCACCCTGAGGACTGAGCACCCAGCACCCTGAGTACTGAGCACCCAGCATCCTGAGTACTGAGCACCGATCACCCTGAGCACTGAGCAACCAGCAACCCGAGCACTGAGCACCCAGCACCCTGAGTACTGAGCACCCTGAGTACTGAGCACCCATCACCCTGAGCACTGAGCACACAGCACCCTTAGTACTGAGCACCCAGCACCCTGAGCACTGAGCACCCAGCACCCTGAGTACTGAGCACCCAGCACCCTGAGTACTTAGCACCCAGCACCCTGAGCACTGAGCACCTAGCACCCTGAGTACTGAGCACCGAGCACCCTGAATACTGAGCACCCAGCACCCTGAGTACTGAGCACCCAGCACCCTGTGTACTGAGCACCGAGCACCCCGAGTACTGAGCACCCAGCACCCTGAGCACTGAGCACCCAGCACCCTGAGTACTGAGCACCCAGAACCCTGAGTACTGAGCACCCAGCACCCCGAGCACTGAGCACCCTGAGTAATGAGCACCCAGCACCCCGAGCACTGAGCACCCAGCACCAAGAGTACTGAGCACTGAGCACCCTGAGTACTGAGCACTAAGCACCCTGAGCGCTGAGCACCCAGCACCCCAAGCATGGAGCACCCAGGACCCCGAGCACTGAGTACTGAGCACCCAGCACCCTGAGTACTGAGCACCGAGCTCCCCGAGCACTGAGCACCCTGAGTACTGAGTACCCAGCACCCCGATCACAGAGCACCCAGCACACTCAGCACTGAGCACCCAGCACCCCGAGCACTGAGCACACAGCACCCTGAGTACTGAGCACCCTGAGGACTGAGCACCGATCACCCTGAGCACTGAGCACCCAGCACCCTGAGTACTGAGCACCCAGCACCCTGAGTACTGAGCACCGAGCACTCTGAGCACCCAGCACCCTGAGCACTGAGCACCCAGCACCCTGAGTAATGAGCACCCAGCACCCTGAGCACTGAGCACCCAGCACCCTGAGTACTGAGCACCCAGCACCCTGAGTACTGAGCACCGAGCACTCCGAGCACTGAGCACCCAGGACCCTGAGTACTGAGCACCCAGCACCAAGAGTACTGAGCACCCAGCACCCCAAGCACTGAGCACCCAGCACCCTGAGCACTGAGCACCCAGCACCAAGAGTACTGAGCACCGAGCACCCTGAGCACTGAGCACCCAGCACCCTGAGTAACGAGCACCCAGCACCCCGAGTACTGAGCACCTAGCACCGTGAGTACTGAGCACCCAGCACCCTGAGTACTGAGCACCCAGCACCCTGAGCACTGAGCACAAAGCACGCTGAGAACAGAGCACTGAGCACCCTGAGTACTGAGCACCAAGGACCCTGAGCACTGAGCACCCAGCATGCTGAGTACTGAGCGCTGAGCACCCAGAGTACTGAGCACCGAGCACCCTGAGTACTGAGCACCCCGCACCCTGAGCACTGAGCAGCCAGCACCCTGAGCACTGAGCACCCAGCACCCCGAGCACTGAGCACCCAGCACCCTGAGTACAGAGCACCCAGCACCCTGAGTACTGAGCACTCAGCACCCTGAGTACTGAGCACCGAGTACCCCGAGCACTGAGCACCCAGCACCCTGAGCACTGAGCACCCTGAGGACTGAGCACCCAGCACCCTGAGTACTGAGCACCCAGCATCCTGAGTACTGAGCACCGATCACCCTGAGCACTGAGCACCCAGCAACCCGAGCACTGAGCACCCAGCACCCTGAGTACTGAGCACCCTGAGTACTGAGCACCCATCACCCTGAGCACTGAGCACACAGCACCCTTAGTACTGAGCACCCAGCACCCTGAGCACTGAGCACCCAGCACCCTGAGTACTGAGCACCCAGCACCCTGAGTACTTAGCACCCAGCACCCTGAGCACTGAGCACCCAGCACCCTGAGTACTGAGCACCGAGCACCCTGAATACTGAGCACCCAGCACCCTGAGTACTGAGCACCCAGCACCCTGTGTACTGAGCACCGAGCACCCCGAGTACTGAGCACCCAGCACCCTGAGCACTGAGCACCCAGCACCCTGAGTACTGAGCACCCAGAACCCTGAGTACTGAGCACCCAGCACCCCGAGCACTGAGCACCCTGAGTACTGAGCACTAAGCACCCTGAGCGCTGAGCAACCAGCACCCCAAGCACGGAGCACCCAGGACCCCGAGCACTGAGTACTGAGCACCCAGCACCCAGATCACAGAGCACACAGCACCCTCAGCACTGAGCACCCAGCACCCCGAGCACTGAGCACCCAGCACCCTGAGTACTGAGCACACTGAGGACTGAGCACCGATCACCCTGAGCACTGAGCACCCAGCACCCTGAGTACTGAGCACCCAGCACCCTGAGTACTGAGCACCGAGCATTCCGAGCACTGAGCACCCAGCACCCTGAGCACTGAGCACCCAGCACCCTGAGTACTGAGCACCCAGCACCCTCTGCACTGAGCACCCAGCACCCTGAGTACTGAGCACCCAGCACCCTGAGTACTGAGCACCCAGCACCCTGAGTACTGAGCACCCAGCACCCTGAGTACTGAGCACCAAGCACCCCGAGTACTGAGCACCCAGCACCCCGAGCACTGAGCAGCCAGCACCCTGAACACTGAGAACCCAGCACCCCAAGCACTGAGCACCCAGCACCCTGAGTACTGAGCACCCAGCAGCCTGAGTACTGAGCACCCAGCACCCTGAACACTGAGCACCCAGCACCCCAATCACTGAGCACCCAGCACCCTGAGGACTGCGCACCCAGCACCCCGAGCACTGAGCACCCAGCACCCTGAGTACTGAGCACCCAGCACCAAGAGTACTGAGCACCGAGCATCCTGAGCACTGAGCACCGAGCACCCCGAGCACTGAGCACCCAGCACCCTGAGTACTGAGCACCCAGCACCAAGAGTACTGAGCACCGAGCACCCCGAGCACTGAGCACCCAGCACCCTGAGTAATGAGCACCCAGCACCCCGAGTACTGAGCACCGAGCACCGTGAGTACTGAGCACCCAGCACCCTGAGTACTGAGCACCCAGCACACTGAGCACTGAGCACAAAGCACGCTGAGTACTGAGCACTGAGCACTCTGAGTACTGAGCACCAAGGACCCTGAGCACTGAGCACTGAGCACCCTGAGTACTGAGCACCGAG
The DNA here is from genome assembly GCF_018167655.1 of Microtus oregoni. NCBI lineage: Eukaryota > Metazoa > Chordata > Mammalia > Rodentia > Cricetidae > Microtus > Microtus oregoni. The sequence goes on along the minus strand of NW_024544151.1, from coordinate 6,336,808 downwards.
CACCCTGAGTACTGAGCACCCAGCACCCTGAGCACTGAGCAGCCAGCACCCTGAGCACTGAGCACCCAGCACCCCGAGCACTGAGCACCCAGCACCCTGAGCACTGAGCACCCAGCACCCCGAGTACTGAGCACCCAGCACCCTGAGTACTGAGCACCGAGCACCCCGAGCACTGAGCACCCAGCACCCTGAGCACTGAGCACCCAGCACCCTGAGTACTGAGCACCCAGCACCCTGAGTACTGAGCACCCAGCACCCTGAGTACTGAGCACGCAGCACCCTGAGTACTGAGCACCGAGCACCCCGAGTACTGAGCACCGGGCACCCCGAGCACTGAGCACCCAGCACCCTGAGTACTGAGCACCCAGCACCCTGAGTACTGAGCACTGAGCACACTGAGCACTGAGCACCCAGCACCCTGAGTACTGAGCACCCAGCACCGTGAGTACTGAGCAACCAGCACCCTGAGCACTGAGCACCCAGCACCCTGAGTAATGAGCACCCAGCACCCTGAGTACTGAGCACTGAGCACCCTGAGCACTGAGCACCCAGCACCCTGAGTACTGAGCACCCAGCACCCTGAGCACTGAGCACCCAGCACCCTGAGTAATGAGCACCCAGCACCCCGAGCACTGAGCACCCAGCACCAAGAGTACTGAGCACTGAGCACCCTGAGTACTGAGCACTAAGCACCCTGAGCGCTGAGCACCCAGCACCCCAAGCACGGAGTACCCAGTACCCCGAGCACTGAGTACTGAGCACCCAGCACCCTGAGTACTGAGCACCGAGCTCCCCGAGCACTGAGCACCCTGAGTACTGAGTACGGGGCACCCCGATCACAGAGCACCCAGCACACTCAGCACTGAGCACCCAGCACCCCGAGCACTGAGCAACCAGCACCCTGAGTACTGAGCACCCTGAGGACTGAGCACCGATCACCCTGAGCACTGAGCACCCAGCACCCTGAGTACTGAGCACCCAGCACCCTGAGTACTGAGGACCGAGCACTCTGAGCACTGAGCACCCAGCACCCTGAGCACTGAGCACCCAGCACCCTGAGTAATGAGCACCCAGCACCCTGAGCACTGAGCACCCAGCACCCTGAGTACTGAGCACCCAGCACCCTGAGTACTGAGCACCGAGCACTCGGAGCACTGAGCACCCAGGACCCTGAGTACTGAGCACCCAGCACCCCGAGCACTGAGCACCCAGCACCCTGAGCACTGAGCACCCAGCACCAAGAGTACTGAGCACCGAGCACCCCGAGCACTGAGCACCCAGCACCCTGAGTAACGAGCACCCAGCACCCCGAGTACTGAGCACCTAGCACCGTGAGTACTGAGCACCCAGCACCCTGAGTACTGAGCACCCAGCACCCTGAGCACTGAGCACCCAGCACCCCGAGCACTGAGCACCCAGCACCCTGAGTACAGAGCACCCAGCACCCTGAGTACTGAGCACTCAGCACCCTGAGTACTGAGCACCGAGTACCCCGAGCACTGAGCACCCAGCACCCTGAGCACTGAGCACCCTGAGGACTGAGCACCCAGCACCCTGAGTACTGAGCACCCAGCATCCTGAGTACTGAGCACCGATCACCCTGAGCACTGAGCACCCAGCAACCCGAGCACTGAGCACCCAGCACCCTGAGTACTGAGCACCCTGAGTACTGAGCACCCAGCACCCCGAGCACTGAGCACCCAGCACCCTGAGTACTGAGCACCCTGAGTACTGAGCACCCATCACCCTGAGCACTGAGCACCCAGCACACTGAGTACTGAGCACCCAGCACCCTGAGCACTGAGCACCCAGCACCCTGAGTACTGAGCACCCAGCACCCTGAGTACTTAGCACCCAGCACCCTGAGCACTGAGCACCCAGCACCCTGAGTACTGAGCACCGAGCACCCTGAGTACTGAGCACCCAGCACCCTGAGTACTGAGCACCCAGCACCCTGTGTACTGAGCACCGAGCACCCCGAGTACTGAGCACCCAGCACCCTGAGCACTGAGCACCCAGCACCCTGAGTACTGAGCACCCAGAAACCTGAGTACTGAGCACCCAGCACCCCGAGTACTGAGCACCCTGAGTACTGAGCACTAAGCACCCTGAGCGCTGAGCAACCAGCAACCCAAGCACGGAGCACCCAGGACCCCGAGCACTGAGTACTGATCACCCAGCACCCCGATCACAGAGCACACAGCACCCTCAGCACTGAGCACCCAGCACCCCGAGCACTGAGCACCCAGCACCCTGAGTACTGAGCACACTGAGGACTGAGCACCGATCACCCTGAGCACTGAGCACCCAGCACCCTGAGTACTGAGCACCCAGCACCCTGAGTACTGAGCACCGAGCACTCCGAGCACTGAGCACCCAGCACCCTGAGCACTGAGCACCCAGCACCCTGAGTAATGAGCACCCAGCACCCTCTGCACTGAGCACCCAGCACCCTGAGTACTGAGCACCCAGCACCCTGAGTACTGAGCACCCAGCACCCTGAGTACTGAGCACCCAGCACCCTGAGTACTGAGCACCGAGCACCCCGAGTACTGAGCACCCAGCACCCCGAGCACTGAGCAGCCAGCACCCTGAACACTGAGAACCCAGCACCCCAAGCACTGAGCACCCAGCACCCTGAGTACTGAGCACCCAGCAGCCTGAGTACTGAGCACCCAGCACCCTGAACACTGAGCACACAGCACCCCAAGCACTGAGCACCCAGCACCCTGAGGACTGCGCACCCAGCACCCCGAGCACTGAGCACCCAGCACCCTGAGTACTGAGCACCCAGCACCAAGAGTATTGAGCACCGAGCATCCTGAGCACTGAGCACCGAGCACCCCGAGCACTGAGCACCCAGCACCCTGAGTACTGAGCACCCAGCACCAAGAGTACTGAGCACCGAACACCCCGAGCACTGAGCACCCAGCACCCTGAGTAATGAGCACCCAGCACCCCGAGTACTGAGCACCGAGCACCGTGAGTACTGAGCACCCAGCACCCTGAGTACTGAGCACCCAGCACCCTGAGCACTGAGCACAAAGCACGCTGAGTACTGAGCACTGAGCACTCTGAGTACTGAGCACCAAGGACCCTGAGCACTGAGCACTGAGCACCCTGAGTACTGAGCACCGAGCACCCTGAGTACTGAGCACCCAGCACCCTGAGCACTGAGCAGCCAGCACCCTGAGCACTGAGCACCCAGCACCCCGAGCACTGAGCACCCAGCACCCTGAGCACTGAGCACCCAGCACCCCGAGTACTGAGCACCCAGCACCCTGAGTACTGAGCACCGAGCACCCCGAGCACTGAGCACCCAGCACCCCGAGTACTGAGCACCAAGCACCCTGAGCACTGAGCACGCAGCACCCTGAGTACTGAGCACCCAGCACCCTGAGTACTGAGCACCCAGCACCCTGAGTACTGAGCACCCAGCACCCTGAGTACTGAGCACCCAGCACCCTGAGTACTGAGCACTGAGCACCCCGAGTACTGAGCACCGGGCACCCCGAGCACTGAGCACCCAGCACCCTGAGTACTGAGCACCCAGCACGCTGAGTACTGAGCACTGAGCACACTGAGCACTGAGCACCCAGCACCCTGAGTACTGAGCACCCAGCACCGTGAGTACTGAGCAACCAGCACCCCGAGCACTGAGCACCCAGCACCCTGAGTAATGAGCACCCAGCACCCTGAGTACTGAGCACTGAGCACCCTGAGCACTGAGCACCCAGCACCCTGAGTACTGAGCACCCAGCACCCTGAGCACTGAGCACCCAGCACCCCAAGCACTGAGCATCCAGCACCCTGAGTACTGAGTACTGAGCACCCTGAGTACTGAGCACCCAGCACCCTGAGCACTGAGCACCCAGCACCCTGAGTACTGAGCACCGAGCACCCTGAGCACTGAGCACCCAGCACCCTGAGTAATGAGCACCCAGCACCCTGAGTACTGAGCACCCAGCACCCTGAGCACTGAGCACCCAGCACCCTGAGTAATGAGCACCCAGCACCCGAGCACTGAGCACCCAGCACCAAGAGTACTGAGCACTGAGCACCCTGAGTACTGAGCACTAAGCACCCTGAGCGCTGAGCACCCAGCACCCCAAGCACGGAGCACCCAGGACCCCGAGCACTGAGTACTGAGCACCCAGCACCCTGAGTACTGAGCACCGAGCTCCCCGAGCACTGAGCACCCTGAGTACTGAGTACCCAGCACCCCGATCACAGAGCACCCAGCACACTCAGCACTGAGCACCCAGCACCCCGAGCACTGAGCACCCAGCACCCTGAGTACTGAGCACCCTGAGGACTGAGCACCGATCACCCTGAGCACTGAGCACCCAGCACCCTGAGTACTGATCACCCAGCACCCTGAGTACTGAGCACCGAGCACTCTGAGCACTGAGCACCCAGCACCCTGAGCACTGAGCACCCAGCACCCTGAGTAATGAGCACCCAGCACCCTGAGCACTGAGCACCCAGCACCCTGAGTACTGAGCACCCAGCACCCTGAGTACTGAGCACCGAGCACTCCGAGCACTGAGCACCCAGGACCCTGAGTACTGAGCACCCAGCACCCTGAGTACTGAGCACCCAGCACCCCGAGCACTGAGCACCCAGCACCCTGAGCACTGAGCACCCAGCACCAAGAGTACTGAGCACCGAGCACCCAGAGCACTGAGCACCCAGCACCCTGAGTAACGAGCACCCAGCACCCCGAGTACTGAGCACCTAGCACCGTGAGTACTGAGCACCCAGCACCCTGAGTACTGAGCACCCAGCACCCTGAGCACTGAGCACCCAGCACCCCGAGCACTGAGCACCCAGCACCCTGAGTACAGAGCACCCAGCACCCTGAGTACTGAGCACTCAGCACCCTGAGTACTGAGCACCCAGTACCCCGAGCACTGAGCACCCAGCACCCTGAGCACTGAGCACCCTGAGGACTGAGCACCCAGCACATTGAGTACTGAGCACCCAGCATCCTGAGTACTGAGCACCGATCACCCTGAACACTGAGCACCCAGCAACCCGAGCACTGAGCACCCAGCACCCTGAGTACTGAGCACCCTGAGTACTGAGCAACCAGCACCCCGAGCACTGAGCACCCAGCACCCTGAGTACTGAGCACCCTGAGTACTGAGCACCCATCACCCTGAGCACTGAGCACCCAGCACCCTGAGTACTGAGCACCCAGCACCCTGAGCACTGAGCACCCAGCACCCTGAGTACTGAGCACCCAGCACCCTGAGTAGTTAGCACCCAGCACCCTGAGCACTGAGCACCCAGCACCCTGAGTACTGAGCACCGAGCACCCTGAGTACTGAGCACCCAGCACCCTGAGTACTGAGCACCCAGCACCCTGTGTACTGAGCACCCAGCACCCCGAGCACTGAGCACCCTGAGTACTGAGCACTAAGCCCCCTGAGCGCTGAGCAACCAGCACCCCAAGCACGGAGCACCCAGGACCCCGAGCACTGAGTACTGAGCACCCAGCACCCCGATCACAGAGCACACAGCACCCTCAGCACTGAGCACCCAGCACCCCGAGCACTGAGCACCCAGCACCCTGAGTACTGAGCACACTGAGGACTGAGCACCGATCACCCTGAGCACTGAGCACCCAGCACCCTGAGTACTGAGCACCCAGCACCCTGAGTACTGAGCACCGAGCACTCCGAGCACTGAGCACCCAGCACCCTGAGCACTGAGCACCCAGCACCCTGAGTACTGAGCACCCAGCACCCTCTGCACTGAGCACCCAGCACCCTGAGTACTGAGCACCCAGCACCCTGAGTACTGAGCACCCAGCACCCTGAGTACTGAGCACCCAGCACCCTGAGTACTGAGCACCGAGCACCCCGAGTACTGAGCACCCAGCACCCCGAGCACTGAGCAGCCAGCACCCTGAACACTGAGAACCCAGCACCCCAAGCACTGAGCACCCAGCACCCTGAGTACTGAGCACCCAGCAGCCTGAGTACTGAGCACCCAGCACCCTTAACACTGAGCACACAGCACCCCAAGCACTGAGCACCCAGCACCCTGAGGACTGCGCACCCAGCACCCCGAGCACTGAGCACCCAGCACCCTGAGTACTGAGCACCCAGCACCAAGAGTACTGAGCACCGAGCATCCTGAGCACTGAGCACCGAGCACCCCGAGCACTGAGCACCCAGCACCCTGAGTACTGAGCACCCAGCACCAAGAGTACTGAGCACCGAGCACCCCGAGCACTGAGCACCCAGCACCCTGAGTAATGAGCACCCAGCACCCCGAGTACTGAGCACCGAGCACCGTGAGTACTGAGCCCCCAGCACCCTGAGTACTGAGCACCCAGCACCCTGAGCACTGAGCACAAAGCACGCTGAGTACTGAGCACTGAGCACTCTGAGTACTGAGCACCAAGGACCCTGAGCACTGAGCACTGAGCACCCTGAGTACTGAGCACCGAGCACCCTGAGTACTGAGCACCCAGCACCCTGAGCACTGAGCAGCCAGCACCCTGAGCACTGAGCACCCAGCACCCCGAGCACTGAGCACCCAGCACCCTGAGCACTGAGCACCCAGCACCCCGAGTACTGAGCACCCAGCACCCTGAGTACTGAGCACCGAGCACCCCGAGCACTGAGCACCCAGCACCCCGAGCACTGAGCACCCAGCACCCCGAGTACTGAGCACCAAGCACCCTGAGCACTGAGCACGCAGCACCCTGAGTACTGAGCACCCAGCACCCTGAGTACTGAGCACCCAGCACCCTGAGTACTGAGCACCCAGCACCCTGAGTACTGAGCACCCAGCACCCTGAGTACTGAGCACTGAGCACCCCGAGTACTGAGCACCGGGCACCCCGAGCACTGAGCACCCAGCACCCTGAGTACTGAGCACCCAGCACCCTGAGTACTGAGCACTGAGCACACTGAGCACTGAGCACCCAGCACCCTGAGTACTGAGCACCCAGCACCGTGAGTACTGAGCAACCAGCACCCCGAGCACTGAGCACCCAGCACCCTGAGTAATGAGCACCCAGCACCCTGAGTACTGAGCACTGAGCACCCTGAGCACTGAGCACCCAGCACCCTGAGTACTGAGCACCCAGCACCCTGAGCACTGAGCACCCAGCACCCCAAGCACTGAGCACCCAGCACCCTGAGTACTGAGTACTGAGCACCCTGAGTACTGAGCACCCAGCACCCTGAGCACTGAGCACCCAGCACCCTGAGTACTGAGCACCGAGCACCCTGAGCACTGAGCACCCAGCACCCTGAGTAATGAGCACCCAGCACCCTGAGTACTGAGCACCCAGCACCCTGAGCACTGAGCACCCAGCACCCTGAGTAATGAGCACCCAGCACCCCGAGCACTGAGCACCCAGCACCAAGAGTACTGAGCACTGAGCACCCTGAGTACTGAGCACTAAGCACCCTGAGCGCTGAGCACCCAGCACCCCAAGCACGGAGCACCCAGGACCCCGAGCACTGAGTACTGAGCACCCAGCACCCTGAGTACTGAGCACCGAGCTCCCTGAGCACTGAGCACCCTGAGTACTGAGTACCCAGCACCCCGATCACAGAGCACCCAGCACACTCAGCACTGAGCACCCAGCACCCCGAGCACTGAGCACCCAGCACCCTGCGTACTGAGCACCCTGAGGACTGAGCACCGATCACCCTGAGCACTGAGCACCCAGCACCCTGAGTACTGAGCACCCAGCACCCTGAGTACTGAGCACCGAGCACTCTGAGCACTGAGCACCCAGCACCCTGAGCACTGAGCACCCAGCACCCTGAGTAATGAGCACCCAGCACCCTGAGCACTGAGCACCCAGCACCCTGAGTACTGAGCACCCAGCACCCTGAGTACTGGGCACCGAGCACTCCGAGCACTGAGCACCCAGGACCCTGAGTACTGAGCACCCAGCACCCTGAGTACTGAGCACCCAGCACCCCGAGCACTGAGCACCCAGCACCCTGAGCACTGAGCACCCAGCACCAAGAGTACTGAGCACCGAGCACCCCGAGCACTGAGCACCCAGCACCCTGAGTAACGAGCACCCAGCACCCCGAGTACTGAGCACCTAGCACCGTGAGTACTGAGCACCCAGCACCCTGAGTACTGAGCACCCAGCACCCTGAGCACTGAGCACCCAGCACCCCGAGCACTGAGCACCCAGCACCCTGAGTACAGAGCACTCAGCACCCTGAGTACTGAGCACTCAGCACCCTGAGTACTGAGCACCGAGTACCCCGAGCACTGAGCACCCAGCACCCTGAGCACTGAGCACCCTGAGGACTGAGCACCCAGCACCCTGAGTACTGAGCACCCAGCATCCTGAGTACTGAGCACCGATCACCCTGAGCACTGAGCACCCAGCAACCCGAGCACTGAGCACCCAGCACCCTGAGTACTGAGCACCCTGAGTACTGAGCACCCAGCACCCCGAGCACTGAGCACCCAGCACCCTGAGTACTGAGCACCCTGAGTACTGAGCACGGATCACCCTGAGCACTGAGCACCCAGCACACTGAGTACTGAGCACCCAGCACCCTGAGCACTGAGCACCCAGCACCCTGAGTACTGAGCACCCAGCACCCTGAGTACTTAGCACCCAGCACCCTGAGCACTGAGCACCCAGCACCCTGAGTACTGAGCACCGAGCACCCTGAGTACTGAGCACCCAGCACCCTGAGTACTGAGCACCCAGCACCCTGTGTACTGAGCACCGAGCACCCCGAGTACTGAGCACCCAGCACCCTGAGCACTGAGCACCCAGCACCCTGAGTACTGAGCACCCAGAACCCTGAGTACTGAGCACCCAGCACCCCGAGCACTGAGCACCCTGAGTACTGAGCACTAAGCCCCCTGAGCGCTGAGCAACCAGCACCCCAAGCACGGAGCACCCAGGACCCCGAGCACTGAGTACTGAGCACCCAGCACCCCGATCACAGAGCACACAGCACCCTCAGCTCTGAGCACCCAGCACCCCGAGCACTGAGCACCCAGCACCCTGAGTACTGAGCACACTGAGGACTGAGCACCGATCACCCTGAGCACTGAGCACCCAGCACCCTGAGTACTGAGCACCCAGGACCCTGAGTACTGAGCACCGAGCACTCCGAGCACTGAGCACCCAGCACCCTGAGCACTGAGCACCCAGCACCCTGAGTACTGAGCACCCAGCACCCTCTGCACTGAGCACCCAGCACCCTGAGTACTGAGCACCCAGCACCCTGAGTACTGAGCACCCAGCACCCTGAGTACTGAGCACCCAGCACCCTGAGTACTGAGCACTGAGCACCCCGAGTACTGAGCACCCAGCACCCCGAGCACTGAGCAGCCAGCACCCTGAACACTGAGAACCCAGCACCCCAAGCACTGAGCACCCAGCACCCTGAGTACTGAGCACCCAGCAGCCTGAGTACTGAGCACCCAGCACCCTGAACACTGAGCACACAGCACCCCAAGCACTGAGCACCCAGCACCCTGAGGACTGCGCACCCAGCACCCCGAGCACTGAGCACCCAGCACCCTGAGTACTGAGCACCCAGCACCAAGAGTACTGAGCACCGAGCATCCTGAGCACTGAGCACCGAGCACCCCGAGCACTGAGCACCCAGCACCCTGAGTACTGAGCACCCAGCACCAAGAGTACTGAGCACCGAGCACCCCGAGCACTGAGCACCCAGCACCCTGAGTAATGAGCACCCAGCACCCCGAGTACTGAGCACCGAGCACCGTGAGTACTGAGCACCCAGCACCCTGAGTACTGAGCACCCAGCACCCTGAGCACTGAGCACAAAGCACGCTGAGTACTGAGCACTGAGCACTCTGAGTACTGAGCACCAAGGACCCTGAGCACTGAGCACTGAGCACCCTGAGTACTGAGCACCGAGCACCCTGAGTACTGAGCACCCAGCACCCTGAGCACTGAGCAGCCAGCACCCTGAGCACTGAGCACCCAGCACCCCGAGCACTGAGCACCCAGCACCCTGAGCACTGAGCACCCAGCACCCCGAGTACTGAGCACCCAGCACCCTGAGTACTGAGCACCGAGCACCCCGAGCACTGAGCACCCAGCACCCCGAGCACTGAGCACCCAGCACCCCGAGTACTGAGCACCAAGCACCCTGAGCACTGAGCACGCAGCACCCTGAGTACTGAGCACCGAGCACCCCGAGTACTGAGCACCCAGCACCCTGAGTACTGAGCACCCAGCACCCTGAGTACTGAGCACTGAGCACCCCGAGTACTGAGCACCGGGCACCCCGAGCACTGAGCACCCAGCACCCTGAGTACTGAGCACCCAGCACCCTGAGTACTGAGCACTGAGCACACTGAGCACTGAGCACCCAGCACCCTGAGTACTGAGCACCCAGCACCGTGAGTACTGAGCAACCAGCACCCCGAGCACTGAGCACCCAGCACCCTGAGTAATGAGCACCCAGCACCCTGAGTACTGAGCACTGAGCACCCTGAGCAATGAGCACCCAGCACCCTGAGTACTGAGCACCCAGCACCCTGAGCACTGAGCACCCAGCACCCCAAGCACTGAGCACCCAGCACCCTGAGTACTGAGTACTGAGCACCCTGAGTACTGAGCACCCAGCACCCTGAGCACTGAGCACCCAGCACCCTGAGTACTGAGCACCGAGCACCCTGAGCACTGAGCACCCAGCACCCTGAGTACTGAGCACCCAGCACCAAGAGTACTGAGCACCGAGCACCCCGAGCACTGAGCACCCAGCACCCTGAGTAATGAGCACCCAGCACCCCGAGCACTGAGCACCCAGCACCAAGAGTACTGAGCACTGAGCACCCTGAGTACTGAGCACTAAGCACCCTGAGCGCTGAGCACCCAGCACCCAAAGCACGGAGCACCCAGGACCCCGAGCACTGAGTACTGATCACCCAGCACCCTGAGTACTGAACACCGAGCTCCCCGAGCACTGAGCACCCTGAGTACTGAGTACCCAGCACCCCGATCACAGAGCACCCAGCACACTCAGCACTGAGCACCCAGCACCCCGAGCACTGAGCACCCAGCAACCTGAGTACTGAGCACCCTGAGGACTGAGCACCGATCACCCTGAGCACTGAGCACCCAGCACCCTGAGTACTGAGCACCCAGCACCCTGAGTACTGAGCACCGAGCACTCTGAGCACTGAGCACCCAGCACCCTGAGCACTGAGCACCCAGCACCCTGAGTAATGAGCACCCAGCACCCTGAGCACTGAGCACCCAGCACCCTGAGTACTGAGCACCCAGCACCCTGAGTACTGAGCACCGAGCACTCCGAGCACTGAGCACCCAGGACCCTGAGTACTGAGCACCCAGCACCCTGAGTACTGAGCACCCAGCACCCCGAGCACTGAGCACCCAGCACCCTGAGCACTGAGCACCCAGCACCAAGAGTACTGAGCACCGAGCACCCCGAGCACTGAGCACCCAGCACCCTGAGTAACGAGCACCCAGCACCCCGAGTACTGAGCACCTAGCACCGTGAGTACTGAGCACCCAGCACCCTGAGTACTGAGCACCCAGCACCCTGAGCACTGAGGACAAAGCACGCTGAGAACTGAGCACTGAGCACCCTGAGTACTGAGCACCAAGGACCCTGAGCACTGAGCACCCAGCATGCTGAGTACTGAGCGCTGAGCACCCTGAGTACTGAGCACCGAGCACCCTGAGTACTGAGCACCCCGCACCCTGAGCACTGAGCAGCCAGCACCCTGAGCACTGAGCACCCAGCACCCCGAGCACTGAGCACCCAGCACCCTGAGTACAGAGCACCCAGCACCCTGAGTACTGAGCACTCAGCACCCTGAGTACTGAGCACCGAGTACCCTGAGCACTGAGCACCCAGCACCCTGAGCACTGAGCACCCTGAGGACTGAGCACCCAGCACCCTGAGTACTGAGCACCCAGCATCCTGAGTACTGAGCACCGATCACCCTGAGCACTGAGCACCCAGCAACCCGAGCACTGAGCACCCAGCACCCTGAGTACTGAGCACCCTGAGTACTGAGCACCCAGCACCCCGAGCACTGAGCACCCAGCACCCTGAGTACTGAGCACCCTGAGTACTGAGCACCCATCACCCTGAGCACTGAGCACCCAGCACCCTGAGTACTGAGCACCCAGCACCCTGAGCACTGAGCACCCAGCACCCTGTGTACTGAGCACCCAGCACCCTGAGTACTTAGCACCCAGCACCCTGAGCACTGAGCACCCAGCACCCTGAGTACTGAGCACCGAGCACCCTGAGTACTGAGCACCCAGCACCCTGAGTACTGAGCACCCAGCACCCTGTGTACTGAGCACCGAGCACCCCGAGTACTGAGCACCCAGCACCCTGAGCACTGAGCACCCAGCACCCTGAGTACTGAGCACCCAGAACCCTGAGTACTGAGCACCCAGCACCCCGAGCACTGAGCACCCTGAGTACTGAGCACTAAGCACCCTGAGCGCTGAGCACCCAGCACCCCAAGCACGGAGCACCCAGGACCCCGAGCACTGAGTAGTGAGCACCCAGCACCCCGATCACAGAGCACACAGCACCCTCAGCACTGAGCACCCAGCACCCCGAGCACTGAGCACCCAGCACCCTGAGTACTGAGCACACTGAGGACTGAGCACCGATCACCCTGAGCACTGAGCACCCAGCACCCTGAGTACTGAGCACCCAGCACCCTGAGTACTGAGCACCGAACACTCCGAGCACTGAGCACCCAGCACCCTGAGCACTGAGCACCCAGCACCCTGAGTACTGAGCACCCAGCACCCTCTGCACTGAGCACCCAGCACCCTGAGTACTGAGCACCCAGCACCCTGAGTACTGAGCACCCAGCACCCTGAGTACTGAGCACCCAGCACCCTGAGTACTGAGCACCGAGCACCCCGAGTACTGAGCACCCAGCACCCCGAGCACTGAGCAGCCAGCACCCTGAACACTGAGAACCCAGCACCCCAAGCACTGAGCACCCAGCACCCTGAGTACTGAGCACCCAGCAGCCTGAGTACTGAGCACCCAGCACCCTGAACACTGAGCACCCAGCACCCCAAGCACTGAGCACCCAGCACCCTGAGGACTGCGCACCCAGCACCCCGAGCACTGAGCACCCAGCACCCTGAGTACTGAGCACCCAGCACCAAGAGTACTGAGCACCGAGCATCCTGAGCACTGAGCACCGAGCACCCCGAGCACTGAGCACCCAGCACCCTGAGTACTGAGCACCCAGCACCAAGAGTACTGAGCACCGAGCACCCTGAGCACTGAGCACCCAGCACCCTGAGTAATGAGCACCCAGCACCCCGAGTACTGAGCACCGAGCACCGTGAGTACTGAGCACCCAGCACCCTGAGTACTGAGCACCCAGCACCCTGAGCACTGAGCACAAAGCACGCTGAGTACTGAGCACTGAGCACTCTGAGTACTGAGCACCAAGGACCCTGAGCACTGAGCACTGAGCACCCTGAGGACTGAGCACCGAGCACCCTGAGTACTGAGCACCCAGCACCCTGAGCACTGAGCAGCCAGCACCCTGAGCACTGAGCACCCAGCACCCCGAGCACTGAGCACCCAGCACCCTGAGCACTGAGCACCCAGCACCCCGAGTACTGAGCACCCAGCACCCTGAGTACTGAGCACCGAGCACCCCGAGCACTGAGCACCCAGCACCCCGAGCACTGAGCACCCAGCACCCTGAGTACTGAGCACCCAGCACCCTGAGCACTGAGCACGCAGCACCCTGAGTACTGAGCACCCAGCACCCTGAGTACTGAGCACCCAGCACCCTGAGTACTGAGCACCCAGCACCCTGAGTACTGAGCACCAAGCACCCTGAGTACTGAGCACTGAGCACCGCGAGTACTGAGCACCCAGCACCCCGAGCACTAAGCACCCAGCACCCTGAACACTGAGCACCCAGCACCCCAAGCACTGAGCACCCAGCAACCTGAGTACTGAGCACCCAGCACCCTGAGTACTGAGCACCCAGCACCCTGAGTACTGAGCACCCAGCACCCCGAGCACTGAGCACCCAGCACCCTGAGTACTGAGCACCCAGCACCCTGAGCACTGAGCACCCAGCACCCTGAGTACTGAGCACCCATCACCCTGAGCACTGAGCACCCAGCACCCTGAGTACTGAGCACCCAGCACCCTGAGCACTGAGCACCCAGCACCCTGAGTACTGAGCACCCAGCACCCTGAGTACTTAGCACCCAGCACCCTGAGCACTGAGCACCCAGCACCCTGAGTACTGAGCACCGAGCACCCTGAGTACTGAGCACCCAGCACCCTGAGTACTGAGCACCCAGCACCCTGTGTACTGAGCACCGAGCACCCCGAGTACTGAGCACCCAGCACCCTGAGCACTGAGCACCCAGCACCCTGAGTACTGAGCACCCAGAACCCTGAGTACTGAGCACCCAGCACCCCGAGCACTGAGCACCCTGAGTACTGAGCACTAAGCCCCCTGAGCGCTGAGCAACCAGCACCCCAAGCACGGAGCACCCAGGACCCCGAGCACTGAGTACTGAGCACCCAGCACCCCGATCACAGAGCACACAGCACCCTCAGCACTGAGCACCCAGCACCCCGAGCACTGAGCACCCAGCACCCTGAGTACTGAGCACACTGAGGACTGAGCACCGATCACCCTGAGCACTGAGCACCCAGCACCCTGAGTACTGAGCACCCAGGACCCTGAGTACTGAGCACCGAGCACTCCGAGCACTGAGCACCCAGCACCCTGAGCACTGAGCACCCAGCACCCTGAGTACTGAGCACCCAGCACCCTCTGCACTGAGCACCCAGCACCCTGAGTACTGAGCACCCAGCACCCTGAGTACTGAGCACCCAGCACCCTGAGTACTGAGCACCCAGCACCCTGAGTACTGAGCACTGAGCACCCCGAGTACTGAGCACCCAGCACCCCGAGCACTGAGCAGCCAGCACCCTGAACACTGAGAACCCAGCACCCCAAGCACTGAGCACCCAGCACCCTGAGTACTGAGCACCCAGCAGCCTGAGTACTGAGCACCCAGCACCCTGAACACTGAGCACACAGCACCCCAAGCACTGAGCACCCAGCAACCTGAGGACTGCGCACCCAGCACCCCGAGCACTGAGCACCCAGCACCCTGAGTACTGAGCACCCAGCACCAAGAGTACTGAGCACCGAGCATCCTGAGCACTGAGCACCGAGCACCCCGAGCACTGAGCACCCAGCACCCTGAGTACTGAGCACCCAGCACCAAGAGTACTGAGCACCGAGCACCCCGAGCACTGAGCACCCAGCACCCTGAGTAATGAGCACCCAGCACCCCGAGTACTGAGCACCGAGCACCGTGAGTACTGAGCACCCAGCACCCTGAGTACTGAGCACCCAGCACCCTGAGCACTGAGCACAAAGCACGCTGAGTACTGAGCACTGAGCACTCTGAGTACTGAGCACCAAGGACCCTGAGCACTGAGCACTGAGCACCCTGAGTACTGAGCACCGAGCACCCTGAGTACTGAGCACCCAGCACCCTGAGCACTGAGCAGCCAGCACCCTGAGCACTGAGCACCCAGCACCCCGAGCACTGAGCACCCAGCACCCTGAGCACTGAGCACCCAGCACCCCGAGTACTGAGCACCCAGCACCCTGAGTACTGAGCACCGAGCACCCCGAGCACTGAGCACCCAGCACCCCGA
This sequence comes from Microtus oregoni, assembly GCF_018167655.1. Lineage (NCBI taxonomy): Eukaryota > Metazoa > Chordata > Mammalia > Rodentia > Cricetidae > Microtus > Microtus oregoni. Next base: position 6,321,101 of record NW_024544151.1, on the reverse strand, counting down.
GCACTGAGCACCCAGCACCCCGAGTACTGAGCACCAAGCACCCTGAGCACTGAGCACGCAGCACCCTGAGTACTGAGCACCGAGCACCCCGAGTACTGAGCACCCAGCACCCTGAGTACTGAGCACCCAGCACCCTGAGTACTGAGCACTGAGCACCCCGAGTACTGAGCACCGGGCACCCCGAGCACTGAGCACCCAGCACCCTGAGTACTGAGCACCCAGCACCCTGAGTACTGAGCACTGAGCACACTGAGCACTGAGCACCCAGCACCCTGAGTACTGAGCACCCAGCACCGTGAGTACTGAGCAACCAGCACCCCGAGCACTGAGCACCCAGCACCCTGAGTAATGAGCACCCAGCACCCTGAGTACTGAGCACTGAGCACCCTGAGCAATGAGCACCCAGCACCCTGAGTACTGAGCACCCAGCACCCTGAGCACTGAGCACCCAGCACCCCAAGCACTGAGCACCCAGCACCCTGAGTACTGAGTACTGAGCACCCTGAGTACTGAGCACCCAGCACCCTGAGCACTGAGCACCCAGCACCCTGAGTACTGAGCACCGAGCACCCTGAGCACTGAGCACCCAGCACCCTGAGTACTGAGCACCCAGCACCAAGAGTACTGAGCACCGAGCACCCCGAGCACTGAGCACCCAGCACCCTGAGTAATGAGCACCCAGCACCCCGAGCACTGAGCACCCAGCACCAAGAGTACTGAGCACTGAGCACCCTGAGTACTGAGCACTAAGCACCCTGAGCGCTGAGCACCCAGCACCCAAAGCACGGAGCACCCAGGACACCGAGCACTGAGTACTGATCACCCAGCACCCTGAGTACTGAGCACCGAGCTCCCCGAGCACTGAGCACCCTGAGTACTGAGTACCCAGCACCCCGATCACAGAGCACCCAGCACACTCAGCACTGAGCACCCAGCACCCCGAGCACTGAGCACCCAGCAACCTGAGTACTGAGCACCCTGAGGACTGAGCACCGATCACCCTGAGCACTGAGCACCCAGCACCCTGAGTACTGAGCACCCAGCACCCTGAGTACTGAGCACCGAGCACTCTGAGCACTGAGCACCCAGCACCCTGAGCACTGAGCACCCAGCACCCTGAGTAATGAGCACCCAGCACCCTGAGCACTGAGCACCCAGCACCCTGAGTACTGAGCACCCAGCACCCTGAGTACTGAGCACCGAGCACTCCGAGCACTGAGCACCCAGGACCCTGAGTACTGAGCACCCAGCACCCTGAGTACTGAGCACCCAGCACCCCGAGCACTGAGCACCCAGCACCCTGAGCACTGAGCACCCAGCACCAAGAGTACTGAGCACCGAGCACCCCGAGCACTGAGCACCCAGCACCCTGAGTAACGAGCACCCAGCACCCCGAGTACTGAGCACCTAGCACCGTGAGTACTGAGCACCCAGCACCCTGAGTACTGAGCACCCAGCACCCTGAGCACTGAGGACAAAGCACGCTGAGAACTGAGCACTGAGCACCCTGAGTACTGAGCACCAAGGACCCTGAGCACTGAGCACCCAGCATGCTGAGTACTGAGCGCTGAGCACCCTGAGTACTGAGCACCCAGCACCCTGAGTACTGAGCACTCAGCACCCTGAGTACTGAGCACCGAGTACCCTGAGCACTGAGCACCCAGCACCCTGAGCACTGAGCACCCTGAGGACTGAGCACCCAGCACCCTGAGTACTGAGCACCCAGCATCCTGAGTACTGAGCACCGATCACCCTGAGCACTGAGCACCCAGCAACCCGAGCACTGAGCACCCAGCACCCTGAGTACTGAGCACCCTGAGTACTGAGCACCCAGCACCCCGAGCACTGAGCACCCAGCACCCTGAGTACTGAGCACCCTGAGTACTGAGCACCCATCACCCTGAGCACTGAGCACCCAGCACCCTGAGTACTGAGCACCCAGCACCCTGAGCACTGAGCACCCAGCACCCTGTGTACTGAGCACCCAGCACCCTGAGTACTTAGCACCCAGCACCCTGAGCACTGAGCACCCAGCACCCTGAGTACTGAGCACCGAGCACCCTGAGTACTGAGCACCCAGCACCCTGAGTACTGAGCACCCAGCACCCTGTGTACTGAGCACCGAGCACCCCGAGTACTGAGCACCCAGCACCCTGAGCACTGAGCACCCAGCACCCTGAGTACTGAGCACCCAGAACCCTGAGTACTGAGCACCCAGCATCCCGAGCACTGAGCACCCTGAGTACTGAGAACTAAGCACCCTGAGCGCTGAGCACCCAGCACCCCAAGCACGGAGCACCCAGGACCCCGAGCACTGAGTACTGAGCACCCAGCACCCCGATCACAGAGCACACAGCACCCTCAGCACTGAGCACCCAGCACCCCGAGCACTGAGCACCCAGCACCCTGAGTACTGAGCACACTGAGGACTGAGCACCGATCACCCTGAGCACTGAGCACCCAGCACCCTGAGTACTGAGCACCCAGCACCCTGAGTACTGAGCACCGAGCACTCCGAGCACTGAGCACCCAGCACCCTGAGCACTGAGCACCCAGCACCCTGAGTACTGAGCACCCAGCACCCTCTGCACTGAGCACCCAGCACCCTGAGTACTGAGCACCCAGCACCCTCAGTACTGAGCACCCAGCACCCTGAGTACTGAGCACCCAGCACCCTGAGTACTGAGCACCGAGCACCCCGAGTACTGAGCACCCAGCACCCCGAGCACTGAGCAGCCAACACCCTGAACACTGAGAACCCAGCACCCCAAGCACTGAGCACCCAGCACCCTGAGTACTGAGCACCCAGCAGCCTGAGTACTGAGCACCCAGCACCCTGAACACTGAGCACCCAGCACCCCAAGCACTGAGCACCCAGCACCCTGAGGACTGCGCACCCAGCACCCCGAGCACTGAGCACCCAGCACCCTGAGTACTGAGCACCCAGCACCAAGAGTACTGAGCACCGAGCATCCTGAGCACTGAGCACCGAGCACCCCGAGCACTGAGCACCCAGCACCCTGAGTACTGAGCACCCAGCACCAAGAGTACTGAGCACCGAGCACCCCGAGCACTGAGCACCCAGCACCCTGAGTAATGAGCACCCAGCACCCCGAGTACTGAGCACCGAGCACCGTGAGTACTGAGCACCCAGCACCCTGAGTACTGAGCACCCAGCACCCTGAGCACTGAGCACAAAGCACGCTGAGTACTGAGCACTGAGCACTCTGAGTACTGAGCACCAAGGACCCTGAGCACTGAGCACTGAGCACCCTGAGGACTGAGCACCGAGCACCCTGAGTACTGAGCACCCAGCACCCTGAGCACTGAGCAGCCAGCACCCTGAGCACAGAGCACCCAGCACCCCGAGCACTGAGCACCCAGCACCCTGAGCACTGAGCACCCAGCACCCCGAGTACTGAGCACCCAGCACCCTGAGTACTGAGCACCGAGCACCCCGAGCACTGAGCACCCAGCACCCCGAGCACTGAGCACCCAGCACCCTGAGTACTGAGCACCCAGCACCCTGAGCACTGAGCACGCAGCACCCTGAGTACTGAGCACCCAGCACCCTGAGTACTGAGCACCCAGCACCCTGAGTACTGAGCACCCAGCACCCTGAGTACTGAGCACCCAGCACCCTGAGTACTGAGCACTGAGCACCCCGAGTACTGAGCACCCAGCACCCTGAGCACTAAGCACCCAGCACCCTGAACACTGAGCACCCAGCACCCCAAGCACTGAGCACCCAGCAACCTGAGTACTGAGCACCCAGCACCCTGAGTACTGAGCACCCAGCACCCTGAGTACTGAGCACCCAGCACCCCGAGCACTGAGCACCCAGCACCCTGAGTACTGAGCACCCAGCACCCTGAGTACTGAGCACCCAGCACCCTGAGTACTGAGCACCCAGCACCCCGAGCACTGAGCACCCAGCACCCTGAGCACTGAGCACCCAGCACCCTGAGTACTGAGCACCGAGAACCCTGAGTACTGAGCACCCAGCACCCCGAGCACTGAGCACCCTGAGTACTGAGCACTAAGCACCCTGAGCGCTGATCACCCAGCACCCCAAGCACGGAGCACCCAGGACACCCAGCACTTAGTACTGAGCACCCAGCACCCTGAGTACTGAGCACCGAGCTCCCCGAGCACTGAGCACCCTGAGTACTGAGCACGCAGCACCCCGATCACAGAGCACACAGCACCCTCAGCACTGAGCACCCAGCACCCCGAGCACTGAGCACCCAGCACCCTGAGTACTGAGCACACTGAGGACTGAGCACCGATCACCCTGAGCACTGAGCACCCAGCACCCTGAGTACTGAGCACCCAGCACCCTGAGTACTGAGCACCCAGCACCCTGAGCACTGAGCACGCAGCACCCTGAGTACTGAGCACCCAGCACCCTGAGTACTGAGCACCCAGCACCCTGAGTACTGAGCACCCAGCACCCTGAGTACTGAGCACCCAGCACCCTGAGTACTGAGCACTGAGCACCCCGAGTACTGAGCACCCAGCACCCCGAGCACTAAGCACCCAGCACCCTGAACACTGAGCACCCAGCACCCCAAGCACTGAGCACCCAGCAACCTGAGTACTGAGCACCCGGCACCCTGAGTACTGAGCACCCAGCACCCTGAGTACTGAGCACCCAGCACCCCGAGCACTGAGCACCCAGCACCCTGAGTACTGAGCACCGAGCACCAAGAGTACTGAGCACCGAGCATCCTGAGCACTGAGCACCGAGCACCCCGAGCACTGAGCACCTAGCACCCTGAGTACTGAGCACCCAGAACCAAGAGTACTGAGCACCGAGCACCCCGAGCACTGAGCACCCAGCACCCTGAGTAATGAGCACCCAGCACCCCGAGTTCTGAGCACCGAGCACCGTGAGTACTGAGCACCCAGCACCCTGAGTACTGAGCACCCAGCACCCTGAGCACTGAGCACAAAGCACGCTGAGTACTGAGCACTGAGCACCCTGAGTACTGAGCACCAAGGACCCTGAGCACTGAGCACCCAGCACGCTGAGTACTGAGCGCTGAGCACCCTGAGTACTGAGCACCGAGCAACCTGAGTACTGAGCACCCAGCACCCTGAGCACTGAGCAGCCAGCACCCTGAGCACTGAGCAACCAGCTCCCCGAGCACTGAGCACCCAGCACCCTGAGCACTGAGCACCCAGCACCCCGAGTACTGAGCACCCAGCACCCTGAGTACTGAGCACCGAGCACCCCGAGCACTGAGAACCCAGCACCCCGAGCACTGAGAACCCAGCACCCCGAGAATTAGCACCCAGCACCCTGAGTACTGAGAACCGAGTACCCTCAGTACTGAGCACCCAGCACGCTGAGCACTGAGCACCCAGCACCCCGAGTACTGAGCAAACAGCACACCAAGCACTGAGCACCCAGCACCCCGAGAATGAGCACCCAGCACCCTGAGTACTGAGCACCCAGCACCCTGAGTACTGATCACCCTGAGGACTGAGCACCGATCACCCTGAGCACTGAGCACCCAGCACCCTGAGTACTGAGCACCCAGCACCCTGAGTACTGAGCACCGAGCACCCTGAGCACTGAGCACCCAGCACCCCGAGAATGAGCACCCAGCACCCTGCGTACTGAGCAACCAGCACCCTGAGTACTGAGCACCCTTAGGACTGAGCACCGATCACCCTGAGCACTGAGCACCCAGCACCCTGAGTACTGAGCACCCAGCACCCTGAGCACTGAGCACCTAGCAACCCGAGCACTAAGCACGCAGCACCCTGAGTACTGAGCACCCAGCACTCCGAGCCCCGAGCACACAGCACCCTGAGTACTGAGCACCCTGAGTACTGAGCACCTAGCACCCGAGCACTGAGCACCCAGCACCCTGAGCACTGAGCACCCTGCACCCTGAGTACTGAGCATCAAGCATCCTGAGCACTGAGCACCCAGCACCCTGAGCACTGAGCACCCAGGACCCTGAGCACTGAGCACCCAGCACCCTGAGTACTGAGCACCCAACCTACTGAGCATCGAGCACCCCGAGCACTGAGCACCCAGCATCCTGAGTACTGAGCACCGAGCACCCCGAGTACTGAGCACCCAGCAACCTGAGCACTGAGCACCCAGCACCCTGAGTACTGAGCACCGAGAACCCTGAGTACTGAGCACCCAGCACCCCGAGCACTGAGCACCCTGAGTACTGAGCACTAAGCACCCTGAGCGCTGATCACCCAGCACCCCAAGCACGGAGCACCCAGGACACCCAGCACTTAGTACTGAGCACCCAGCACCCTGAGTACTGAGCACCGAGCTCCCCGAGCACTGAGCACTCTGAGTACTGAGCACCCAGCACCCCGATCACAGAGCACACAGCACCCTCAGCACTGAGCACCCAGCACCCCGAGCACTGAGCACCCAGCACCCTGAGTACTGAGCACACTGAGGACTGAGCACCGATCACCCTGAGCACTGAGCACCCAGCACCCTGAGTACTGAGCACCCAGCACCCTGAGTACTGAGCACCCAGCACCCTGAGCACTGAGCACGCAGCACCCTGAGTACTGAGCACCCAGCACCCTGAGTACTGAGCACCCAGCACCCTGAGTACTGAGCACCCAGCACCCTGAGTACTGAGCACCCAGCACCCTGAGTACTGAGCACTGAGCACCCCGAGTACTGAGCACCCAGCACCCAGAGCACTAAGCACCCAGCACCCTGAACACTGAGCACCCAGCACCCCAATCACTGAGCACCCAGCAACCTGAGTACTGAGCACCCAGCACCCTGAGTACTAAGCACCCAGCACCCTGAGTACTGAGCACCCAGCACCCCGAGCACTGAGCAGCCAGCACCCTGAGTACTGAGCACCGAGCACCAAGAGTACTGAGCACCGAGCATCCTGAGCACTGAGCACCGAGCACCCCGAGCACTGAGCACCTAGCACCCTGAGTACTGAGCACCCAGAACCAAGAGTACTGAGCACCGAGCACCCCGAGCACTGAGCACCCAGCACCCTGAGTAATGAGCACCCAGCACCCCGAGTACTGAGCACCGAGCACCGTGAGTACTGAGCACCCAGCACCCTGAGTACTGAGCACCCAGCACCCTGAGCACTGAGCACCTAGCAACCCGAGCACTGAGCACGCAGCACCCTGAGTACTGAGCACCCAGCACCCCGAGCCCTGAGCACACAGCAACCTGAGTACTGAGCACCCTGAGTACTGAGCACCTAGCACCCCGAGCACTGAGCACCCAGCACCCTGAGCACTGAGCACCCTGCACCCTGAGTACTGAGCATCAAGCACCCTGAGCACTGAGCACCCAGCAACCTGAGCACTGAGCACCCAGGACCCTGAGCACTGAGCACCCAGCACCCTGAGTACTGAGCACCCAACCTACTGAGCATCGAGCACCCCGAGCACTGAGCACCCAGCATCCTGAGTACTGAGCACCGAGCACCCCGAGTACTGAGCACCCAGCACCCTGAGCACTGAGCACCCAGCACCCTGATTACTGAGCACCGAGAACCCTGAGTACTGAGCACCCAGCACCCCGAGCACTGAGCACCCTGAGTACTGAGCACTAAGCACCCTGAGCGCTGATCACCCAGCACCCCAAGCACGGAGCACCCAGGACACCCAGCACTGAGTACTGAGCACCCAGCACCCTGAGTACTGAGCACCGAGCTCCCCGAGCACTGAGCACCCTGAGTACTGAGCACCCAGCACCCCGATCACAGAGCACACAGCACCCTCAGCACTGAGCACCCAGCACCCCGAGCACTGAGAACCCAGCACCCTGAGTACTGAGCACACTGATTACTGAGCACCGATCACCCTGAGCACTGAGCACCCAGCACCCTGAGTACTGAGCACCCAGCACCCTGAGTACTGAGCACCCAGCACCCTGAGCACTGAGCACGCAGCACCCTGAGTACTGAACACCCAGCACCCTGAGTACTGAACACCCAGCACCCTGAGTACTGAGCACCCAGCACCCTGAGTACTGAGCACCCAGCACCCTGAGTACTGAGCACTGAGCACCCCGAGTACTGAGCACCCAGCACCCCGAGCACTAAGCACCCAGCACCCTGAACACTGAGCACCCAGCACCCCAAGCACTGAGCACCCAGCAACCTGAGTACTGAGCACCCAGCACCCTGAGTACTGAGCACCCAGCACCCTGAGTACTGAGCACCCAGCACCCCGAGCACTGAGCACCCAGCACCCTGAGTACTGAGCACCGAGCACCAAGAGTACTGAGCACCGAGCATCCTGAGCACTGAGCACCGAGCACCCCGAGCACTGAGCACCTAGCACCCTGAGTACTGAGCACCCAGAACCAAGAGCACTGAGCACCTAGCACCCTGAGTACTGAGCACCCAGAACCAAGAGTACTGAGCACCGAGCACCCCGAGCAGTGAGCACCCAGCACCCTGAGTAATGAGCACCCAGCACCCTGAGTAATGAGCACCCAGCACCCTGAGTACTGAGCACCCAGCACCCCGAGCACTGAGCACCCAGCACCCTGAGTACTGAGCACCGAGCACCAAGAGTACTGAGCACCGAGCATCCTGAGCACTGAGCACCGAGCACCCCGAGCACTGAGCACCCAGCACCCTGAGTACTGAGCACCCAGCACCATGAGCACTGAGCACAAAGCACGCTGAGTACTGAGCACTGAGCACCCTGAGTACTGAGCACCAAGGACCCTGAGCACTGAGCACCCAGCACGCTGAGTACTGAGCGCTGAGCACCCTGAGTACTGAGCACCGAGCACCCTGAGTACTGAGCACCCAGCACCCTGAGCTCTGAGCAGCCAGCACCCTGAGCACTGAGCACCCAGCTCCCCGAGCACTGAGCACACAGCACCCTCAGCACTGAGCACCCAGCACCCCGAGTACTGAGCACCCAGCACCCTGAGTACTGAGCACCGAGCACCCCGAGCACTGAGCACCCAGCACCCCGAGCACTGAGAACCCAGCACCCCGAGAATTAGCACCCAGCACCCTGAGTACTGAGAACCGAGTACCCTCAGTACTGAGCACCCAGCACGCTGAGCACTGAGCACCCAGCACCCCGAGTACTGAGCAAACAGCACACCGAGCACTGAGCACCCAGCACCCCGAGAATGAGCACCCAGCACCCTGAGTACTGAGCACCCAGCACCCTGAGTACTGAGCACCCTGAGGACTGAGCACCGATCACGCTGAGCACTGAGCACCCAGCACCCTGAGTACTGAGCACCCAGCACCCTGAGTACTGAGCACCGAGCACCCCGAGTACTGAGCACCCAGCACCCTGAGCACTGAGCACCTAGCAACCCGAGCACTGAGCACGCAGCACCCTGAGTACTGAGCACCCAGCACCCCGAGCCCTGAGCACACAGCACCCTGAGTACTGAGCACCCTGAGTACTGAGCACCTAGCACCCCGAGCACTGAGCACCCAGCACCCTGAGCACTGAGCACCCTGCAACCTGAGTACTGAGCATCAAGCACCCTGAGCACTGAGCACCCAGCACCCTGAGCACTGAGCACCCAGCACCCTGAGCACTGAGCACCCAGCACCCTGAGTACTGAGCACCCAACGTACTGAGCATCGAGCACCCCGAGCACTGAGCACCCAGCACCCTGAGTACTGAGCACCGAGCACCCCGAGTACTGAGCACCCAGCACCCTGAGCACTGAGCACCCAGCACCCTCAGTACTGAGCACCCAGAACCCTGCGTACTGAGCACCCAGCACCCCGAGCACTGAGCACCCTGAGTACTGAGCACTAAGCACCCTGAGTGCTGAGCACCCAGCACCCCAAGCACGGAGCACCCAGGACCCCGAGCACTGAGTACTGAGCACCCAGCACCCTGAGTACTGAGGACCGAGCTGCCCGAGCACTGAGCACCCTGAGTACTGAGCACCCAGCACCCCGATCACAGAGCACACAGCACCCTCAGCACTGAGCACCCAGCACCCCGAGCACTGAGCACCCAGCACCCTGAGTACTGAGCACACTGAGGACTGAGCACCGATCACCCTGAGCACTGAGCACCCAGCACCCTGAGTACTGAGCACCCAGCACCCTGAGTACTGAGCACCCAGCACCCTGAGCACTGAACACGCAGCACCCTGAGTACTGAGCACCCAGCACCCTGAGTACTGAGCACCCAGCACCCTGAGTACTGAGCACCCAGCACCCCGAGCACTGAGCACCCAGCACCCTGAGTACTGAGCACCGAGCACCAAGAGTACTGAGCACCGAGCATCCTGAGCACTGAGGACCGAGCACCCCGAGCACTGAGCACCTAGCACCCTGAGTACTGAGCACCCAGAACCAAGAGTACTGAGCACCGAGCACCCCGAGCACTGAGCACCCAGCACCCTGAGTAATGAGCACCCAGCACCCCGAGTACTGAGCACCGAGCACCGTGAGTACTGAGCACCCAGCACCCTGAGTACTGAGCACCGAGAACCCTGAGTACTGAGCACCCAGCACCCCGAGCACTGAGCACCCTGAGTACTGAGCACTAAGCACCCTGAGCGCTGATCACCCAGCACCCCAAGCACGGAGCACCCAGGACACCCAGCACTGAGTACTGAGCACCCAGCACCCTGAGTACTGAGCACCGAGCTCCCCGAGCACTGAGCACCCTGAGTACTGAGCACCCAGCACCCCGATCACAGAGCACACAGCACCCTCAGCACTGAGCACCCAGCACCCCGAGCACTGAGCACCCAGCACCCTGAGTACTGAGCACACTGAGGACTGAGCACCGATCACCCTGAGCACTGAGCACCCACCACCCTGAGTACTGAGCACCCAGCACCCTGAGTACTGAGCACCCAGCACCCTGAGCACTGAGCACGCAGCACCCTGAGTACTGAGCACCCAGCACCCTGAGTACTGAGCACCCAGCACCCTGAGTACTGAGCACCCAGCACCCTGAGTACTGAGCACCCAGCACCCTGAGTACTGAGCACTGAGCACCCCGAGTACTGAGCACCCAGCACCCCGAGCACTAAGCACCCAGCACCCTGAACACTGAGCACCCAGCACCCCAAGCACTGAGCACCCAGCAACCTGAGTACTGAGCACCCAGCACACTGAGTACTGAGCACCCAGCACCCTGAGTACTGAGCACCCAGCACCCCGAGCACTGAGCACCCAGCACCCTGAGTACTGAGCACCCAGCACCCTGAACACTGAGCACCCAGCACCCCAAGCACTGAGCACCGAGCACCAAGAGTACTGAGCACCGAGCATCCTGAGCACTGAGCACCGAGCACCCCGAGCACTGAGCACCTAGCACCCTGAGTACTGAGCACCCAGAACCAAGAGTACTGAGCACCGAGCACCCCGAGCACTGAGCACCCAGCACCCTGAGTAATGAGCACCCAGCACCCCGAGTACTGAGCACCGAGCACCGTGAGTACTGAGCACCCAGCACCCTGAGTACTGAGCACCCAGCACCCTGAGCACTGAGCACAAAGCACGCTGAGTACTGGCACTGAGCACCCTGAGTACTGAGCACCAAGGACCCTGAGCACTGAGCACCCAGCACGCTGAGTACTGAGCGCTGAGCACCCTGAGTACTGAGCACCGAGCACCCTGAGTACTGAGCACCCAGCACCCTGAGCACTGAGCAGCCAGCACCCTGAGCACTGAGCACCCAGCTCCCCGAGCACTGAGCACCCAGCACCCTCAGCACTGAGCACCCAGCACCCCGAGTACTGAGCACCCAGCACCCTGAGTACTGAGCACCGAGCACCCCGAGCACTGAGCACCCAGCACCCCGAGCACTGAGAACCCAGCACCCCGAGAATTAGCACCCAGCACCCTGAGTACTGAGAACCGAGTACCCTCAGTATTGAGCACCCAGCACGCTGAGCACTGAGCACCCAGCACCCCGAGTACTGAGCAAACAGCACACCGAGCACTGAGCACCCAGCACCCCGAGAATGAGCACCCAGCACCCTGAGTACTGAGCACCCAGCACCCTGAGTACTGAGCACCCTGAGGACTGAGCACCGATCACGTTGAGCACTGAGCACCCAGCACCCTGAGTACTGAGCACCCAGCACCCTGAGTACTGAGCACCGAGCACCCCGAGTACTGAGCACCCAGCACCCTGAGCACTGAGCACCTAGCAACCCGAGCACTGAGCACGCAGCACCCTGAGTACTGAGCACCCAGCACCCCGAGCCCTGAGCACACAGCACCCTGAGTACTGAGCATCCTGAGTACTGAGCACCTAGCACCCCGAGCACTGAGCACCCAGCACCCTGAGCACTGAGCACCCTGCACCCTGAGTACTGAGCATCAAGCACCCTGAGCACTGAGCACCCAGCACCCTGAGCACTGAGCACCCAGCACCCTGAGCACTGAGCACCCAGCACCCTGAGTACTGAGCACCCAACGTACTGAGCATCGAGCACCCCGAGCACTGAGCACCCAGCACCCTGAGTACTGAGCACCGAGCACCCCGAGTACTGAGCACCCAGCACCCTGAGCACTGAGCACCCAGTACCCTGAGTACTGAGCACCCAGAACCCTGCGTACTGAGCACCCAGCACCCCGAGCACTGAGCACCCTGAGTACTGAGCACTAAGCACCCTGAGTGCTGAGCACCCAGCACCCCAAGCACGGAGCACCCAGGACCCCGAGCACTGAGTACTGAGCACCCAGCACCCTGAGTACTGAGCACCGAGCTCCCCGAGCACTGAGCACCCTGAGTACTGAGCACCCAGCACCCCGATCACAGAGCACACAGCACCCTCAGCACTGAGCACCCAGCACCCCGAGCACTGAGCACCCAGCACCCTGAGTACTGAGCACACTGAGGACTGAGCACCGATCACCCTGAGCACTGAGCACCCAGCACCCTGAGTACTGAGCACCCAGCACCCTGAGTACTGAGCACCCAGCACCCTGAGCACTGAGCACGCAGCACCCTGAGTACTGAGCACCCAGCACCCTGAGTACTGAGCACCCAGCACCCTGAGTACTGAGCACCCAGCACCCCGAGCACTGAGCACCCAGCACCCTGAGTACTGAGCACCGAGCACCAAGAGTACTGAGCACCGAGCATCCTGAGCACTGAGCACCGAGCACCCCGAGCACTGAGCACCTAGCAACCTGAGTACTGAGCACCCAGAACCAAGAGTACTGAGCACCGAGCACCCCGAGCACTGAGCACCCAGCACCCTGAGTAATGAGCACCCAGCACCCCGAGTACTGAGCACCGAGCACCGTGAGTACTGAGCACCCAGCACCCTGAGTACTGAGCACCCAGCACCCTGAGCACTGAGCACAAAGCACGCTGAGTACTGAGCACTGAGCACCCTGAGTACTGAGCACCAAGGACCCTGAGCACTGAGCACCCAGCACGCTGAGTACTGAGCGCTGAGCACCCTGAGTACTGAGCACCGAGCACCCTGAGTACTGAGCACCAAGCACCCTGAGCACTGAGCAGCCAGCACCCTGAGCACTGAGCACCCAGCTCCCCGAGCACTGAGCACCCAGCACCCTCAGCACTGAGCACCCAGCACCCCGAGTACTGAGCAACCAGCACCCTGAGTACTGAGCACCGAGCACCCCGAGCACTGAGCACCCAGCACCCCGAGCACTGAGAACCCAGCACCCCGAGAATTAGCACCCAGCACCCTGAGTACTGAGAACCGAGTACCCTCAGTACAGAGCACCCAGCACGCTGAGCACTGAGCACCCAGCACCCCGAGTACTGAGCAAACAGCACACCGAGCACTGAGCACCCAGCATCCCGAGAATGAGCACCCAGCACCCTGAGTACTGAGCACCCAGCACCCTGAGTACTGAGCACCCTGAGGACTGAGCACCGATCACGCTGAGCACTGAGCACCCAGCACCCTGAGTACTGAGCACCCAGCACCCTGAGTACTGAGCACCGAGCACCCCGAGTACTGAGCACCCAGCACCCTGAGCACTGAGCACCTAGCAACCCGAGCACTGAGCACGCAGCACCCTGAGTACTGAGCACCCAGCACCCCGAGCCCTGAGCACACAGCACCCTGAGTACTGAGCACCCTGAGTACTGAGCACCTAGCACCCCGAGCACTGAGCACCCAGCACCCTGAGCACTGAGCACCCTGCACCCTGAGTACTGAGCATCAAGCACCCTGAGCACTGAGCTCCCAGCACCCTGAGCACTGAGCACCCAGCACCCTGAGCACTGAGCACCCAGCACCCTGAGTACTGAGCACCCAACGTACTGAGCATCGAGCACCCCGAGCACTGAGCACCCAGCACCCTGAGTACTGAGCACCGAGCACCCCGAGTACTGAGCACCCAGCACCCTGAGCACTGAGCACCCAGCACCCTGAGTACTGAGCACCCAGAACCCTGCGTACTGAGCACCCAGCACCCCGAGCACTGAGCACCCTGAGTACTGAGCACTAAGCACCCTGAGTGCTGAGCACCCAGCACCCCAAGCACGGAGCACCCAGGACCCCGAGCACTGAGTACTGAGCACCCAGCACCCTGAGTACTGAGCACCGAGCTCCCCGAGCACTGAGCACCCTGAGTACTGAGCACCCAGCACCCCGATCACAGAGCACACAGCACCCTCAGCACTGAGCACCCAGCACCCCGAGCACTGAGCACCCAGCACCCTGAGTACTGAGCACACTGAGGACTGAGCACCGATCACCCTGAGCACTGAGCACCCAGCACCCTGAGTACTGAGCACCCAGCACCCTGAGTACTGAGCACCCAGCACCCTGAGCACTGAGCACGCAGCACCCTGAGTACTGAGCACCCAGCACCCTGAGTACTGAGCACCCAGCACCCTGAGTACTGAGCACCCAGCACCCTGAGTACTGAGCACCCAGCACCCTGAGTACTGAGCACCGAGCACCCCGAGTACTGAGCAGCCAGCACCCCGAGCACTGAGCACCCAGCACCCTGAACACTGAGCACCCAGCACCCCAAGCACTGAGCACCCAGCAACCTGAGTACTGAGCACCCAGCACCCTGAGTACTGAGCACCCAGCACCCTGAGTACTGAGCAACCAGCACCCTGAGCACTGAGCACAAAGCACGCTGAGTACTGAGCACCGAGCACCCCGAGCACTGAGCACACAGCACCCTGAGTACTGAGCACCCAGCACCCTGAGCACTGAGCACCCAGCACCCTGAGCACTGAGCACCCAGCACCCTGAGTACTGAGCACCCAGCACCCTGTGTACTGAGCACCGAGCACCCCGAGTACTGAGCACCCAGCACCCTGAGCACTGAGCACCCAGCACCCTGAGTACTGAGCACCCAGAACCCTGAGTACTGAGCACCCAGCACCCCGAGCACTGAGCACCCTGAGTACTGAGCACTAAGCACCCTGAGCGCTGAGCACCCAGCACCCCAAGCAAGGAGCACCCAGGAACCCGAGCACTGAGTACTGAGCACCCAGCACCCTGAGTACTGAGCACCGAGCTCCCCGAGCACTGAGCACCCTGAGTACTGAGCACCCAGCACCCCGATCACAGAGCACACAGCACCCTCAGCACTGAGCACCCAGCACCCCGACCACTGAGCACCCAGCACCCTGAGTACTGAGCACACTGAGGACTGAGCACCGATCACCCTGAGCACTGAGCACCCAGCACCCTGAGTACTGAGCACCCAGCACCCTGAGTACTGAGCACCGAGCACTCCGAGCACTGAGCACACAGCACCCTGAGCACTGAGCACCCAGCACCCTGAGTACTGAGCACCCAGCACCCTGAGCACTGAGCACCCAGCACCCTGAGTACAGAGCACCCAGCACCCTGAGTACTGAGCACCCAGCACCCTGAGTACTGAGCACCCAGCACCCTGAGTACTGAGCACCCAGCACCCTGAGTACTGAGCACCGAGCACCCCGAGTACTGAGCACCCAGCACCCCGAGCACTGAGCACCCAGCACCCCGAGCACTGAGCACCCTGAGTACTTTGCACCCAGCACCCTGAGTACTGAGCACGCAGCACCCTGAGTACTGAGCACCCAGCACCCTGAGTACTGAGCACCGAGCACCCCGAGTACTGAGCACCCAGCACCCCGAGCACTGAGCACCCAGCACCCTGAACACTGAGCACCCAGCACCCCAAGCACTGAGCACCCAGCAACCTGAGTACTGAGCACCCAGCACCCTGAGTACTGAGCACCCAGCACCCTGAGTACTGAGCACCCAGCACCCTGAGCACTGAGCACAAAGCACGCTGAGTACTGAGCACCCTGAGTACTGAGCACCAAGGACCCTGAGCACTGAGCACCGAGCACCCCGAGCACTGAGCACACAGCACCCTGAGTACTGAGCACCAAGCACCCTGAGCACTGAGCACCCAGCACCCTGAGCACTGAGCACCCAGCACCCTGAGTACTGAGCACCCAGCACCCTGTGTACTGAGCACCGAGCACCCCGAGTACTGAGCACCCAGCACCCTGAGCACTGAGCACCCAGCACCCTGAGTACTGAGCACCCAGAACCCTGAGTACTGAGCACCCAGCACCCCGAGCACTGAGCACCCTGAGTACTGAGCACTAAGCACCCTGAGCGCTGAGCACCCAGCACCCCAAGCACGGAGCACCCAGGACCCCGAGCACTGAGTACTGAGCACCCAGCACCCTGAGTACTGAGCACCGAGCTCCCCGAGCACTGAGCACCCTGAGTACTGAGCACCCAGCACCCCGATCACAGAGCACACAGCACCCTCAGCACTGAGCACCCAGCACCCCGAGCACTGAGCACCCAGCACCCTGAGTACTGAGCACACTGAGGACTGAGCACCGATCACCCTGAGCACTGAGCACCCAGCACCCTGAGTACTGAGCACCCAGCACCCTGAGTACTGAGCACCGAGCACTCCGAGCACTGAGCACCCAGCACCCTGAGCACTGAGCACCCAGCACCCTGAGTACTGAGCACTAAGCACCCAGAGCGCTGAGCACCCAGCACCCCAAGCACGGAGCACCCAGGACCCCGAGCACTGAGTACTGAGCACCCAGCACCCTGAGTACTGAGCACCGAGCTCCCCGAGCACTGAGCTCCCTGAGTACTTAGCACCCAGCACCCCGAGCACTGAGCACCCAGCACCCCGAGTACTGAGCACCCAGCACCCCGAGCACTGAGCACCCAGCACCCTGAGCACTGAGCACCCAGCACCCCAAGCACTGAGCACCCAGCACCCCGAGCACTGAGCACCCAGCACCCCGAGTACTGAGCACCCAGCACCCCGAGCACTGAGCACCCAGCACCCTGAGCACTGAGCACTCAGCACCCCAAGCACTGAGCACCCAGCACCCTGAGTACTGAGTACTGAGCACCCTGAGTACTGAGCACCCAGCACCCTGAGCACTGAGCACCCAGCACCCTGAGTACTGAGGACCGAGCACCCTGAGTACTGAGCACACAGCACCCTGAGTACTGAGCACACAGCAGCAAGAGTACTGAGCACCGAGCATCCTGAGCACTGAGCACCGAGCACACCGAGCACTGAGCACCCAGCATCCTGAGTACTGAGCACCCAGCACCAAGTGTACTGAGCACCGAGCACCCCGAGCGCTGAGCACCCAGCACCCTGAGTAATGAGCACCCAGCACCCTGAGTACTGAGCACCCAGCACCGTGAGTACTGAGCACCCAGCACCCTGAGTACTGAGCACCTAGCACCCTGAGCACTGAGCACAAAGCACGCTGAGTACTGAGCACTGAGCACCCTGAGTACTGAACACCAAGGACCCTGAGCACTGAGCACCCAGCACGCTGAGTACTGAGCGCTGAGCACCCTGAGTACTGAGCACCGAGCACCCTGAGTACTGAGCACCCAGCACCCTGAGCACTGAGCAGCCAGCACCCTGAGCACTGAGCACCCAGCACCCCGAGCACTGAGCACCCAGCACCCTGAGTACTGAGCACCCAGCACCCTGAGTACTGAGCACTCAGCACCCTGAGTACTGAGCACCGAGCACCCCGAACACTGAGCACCCAGCACCCTGAGCACTGAGCACCCTGAGGACTGAGCACCCAGCACGCTGAGTACTGAGCACCCAGCATCCTGAGTACTGAGCACCGATCACCCTGAGCACTGAGCACCCAGCAACCCGAGCCCTGAGCACCCAGCACCCTGAGTACTTAGCACCCTGAGTACTGACCACCCAGCACCCCGAGCACTGAGCACCCAGGACCCTGAGTACTGAGCACCCTGAGTACTGAGCACCCAGCACCCTGAGTACTGAGCACCCTGAGTACTGAGCACCCAGCACCCTGAGCACTGAGCACCCAGCACCCTGAGTACTGAGCACCCAGCACCCTGAGCACTGAGCACCCAGCACCCTGAGTACTGAGCACCCAGCACACTGAGAACTTACCACCCAGCACCCTGAGCACTGAGCACCCAGCACCCTGAGTACTGAGCACCGAGCACCCTGAGTACTGAGCACCCAGCACCCTGAGTACTGAGCACCCAGCACCCTGAGTCCTGAGCACCGAGCACCCCGAGTACTGAGCACCAAGCACCCTGAGCACTGAGCACCCAGCACCCTGAGTACTGAGCACCCAGCACCCTGAGTACTGAGCACGCAGCACCCCGAGCACTGAGCACCCTGAGTACTGAGCACTAAGCACCCAGAGCGCTGAGCACCCAGCACCCCAAGCACGGAGCACCAAGGACCCCGAGCACTGAGTACTGAGCACCCAGCACCATGAGTACTGAGCACCGAGCTCCCCGAGCACTGAGCACCCTGAGTACTGAGCACCCAGCACCCCGATCACAGAGCACCCAGCACACTCAGCACTGAGGACCCAGCACCCCGAGCACTGAGCACCGAGCACCCGGAGTACTGAGCACCCTGAGGACTGAGCACCAATCACCCTGAAAACTGAGCACCCAGCACCCTGAGTACTGAGCACCCAGCACCCTGAGTACTGAGCACCGAGCACTCCGAGCACTGAGCACCCAGCACCCTGAGCACTGAGCACCCAGCACCCTGAGTACTGAGCACCCAGCACCCTGAGCACTGAGCACCCAGCACCCTGAGTACTGAGCACCCAGCACCCTGAGTACTGAGCCCCCAGCACCCTGAGTACTTAGCACCCAGCACCCTGAGTACTGAGCACCCAGCACCCTGAGTACTGAGCACCGAGCACCCCGAGTACTGAGCACCCAGCACCCCGAGCACTGAGCACCCAGCACCCCGAGCACTGAGCACCCTGAGTACTTTGCACCCAGCACCCTGAGTACTGAGCACTAAGCACCCAGAGCGCTGAGCACCCAGCACCCCAAGCACGGAGCACCCAGGACCCCGAGCACTGAGTACTGAGCACCCAGCACCCTGAGTACTGAGCACCGAGCTCCCCGAGCACTGAGCTCCCTGAGTACTTAGCACCCAGCACCCCGAGCACTGAGCACCCAGCACCCCGAGTACTGAGCACCCAGCACCCCGAGCACTGAGCACCCAGCACCCTGAGCACTGAGCACCCAGCACCCCAAGCACTGAGCACCCAGCACCCCGAGCACTGAGCACCCAGCACCCCGAGTACTGAGCACCCAGCACCCCGAGCACTGAGCACCCAGCACCCTGAGCACTGAGCACCCAGCACCCCGAGCACTGAGCACCCAGCACCCTGAGTACTGAGTACTGAGCACCCTGAGTACTGAGCACCCAGCACCCTGAGCACTGAGCACCCAGCACCCTGAGTACTGAGGACCGAGCACCCTGAGTACTGAGCACACAGCACCCTGAGTACTGAGCACCCAGCAGCAAGAGTACTGAGCACCCAGCATCCTGAGCACTGAGCACCGAGCACCCCGAGCACTGAGCACCCAGCATCCTGAGTACTGAGCACCCAGCACCAAGAGTACTGAGCACCGAGCACCCCGAGCACTGAGCACCCAGCACCCTGAGTAATGAGCAACCAGCACCCTGAGTACTGAGCACCCAGCACCGTGAGTACTGAGCACCCAGCACCCTGAGCACTGAGCACAAAGCACGCTGAGAACTGAGCACTGAGCACCCTGAGTACTGAGCACCAAGGACCCTGAGCACTGAGCACCCAGCATGCTGAGTACTGAGCGCTGAGCACCCTGAGTACTGAGCACCGAGCACCCTGAGTACTGAGCACCCCGCACCCTGAGCACTGAGCAGCCAGCACCCTGAGCACTGAGCACCCAGCACCCCGAGCACTGAGCACCCAGCACCCTGAGTACTGAGCACCCAGCACCCTGAGTACTGAGCATTCAGCACCCTGAGTACTGAGCACCGAGTACCCCGAGCACTGAGCACCCAGCACCCTGAGTACTGAGCACCCTGAGTACTGAGCACCCAGCACCCCGAGCACTGAGCACCCAGCACCCTGAGTACTGAGCACCCTGAGTACTGAGCACCCATCAACCTGAGCACTGAGCACCCAGCACCCTGAGTACTGAGCACCCAGCACCCTGAGCACTGAGCACCCAGCACCCTGAGTACTGAGCACCCAGCACCCTGAGTACTTAGCACCCAGCACCCTGAGCACTGAGCACCCAGCACCCTGAGTACTGAGCACCGAGCACCCTGAGTACTGAGCACCCAGCACCCTGAGTACTGAGCACCCAGCACCCTGTGTACTGAGCACCGAGCACCCCGAGTACTGAGCACCCAGCACCCTGAGCACTGAGCACCCAGCACCCTGAGTACTGAGCACCCAGAACCCTGAGTACTGAGCACCCAGCACCCCGAGCGCTGAGCACCCTGAGTACTGAGCACTAAGCACCCTGAGCGCTGAGCACACAGCACCCCAAGCACGGAGCACCCAGGACCCCGAGCACTGAGTACTGAGCACCCAGCACCCCGATCACAGAGCACACAGCACCCTCAGCACTGAGCACCCAGCACCCCGAGCACTGAGCACCCAGCACCCTGAGTACTGAGCACACTGAGGACTGAGCACCGATCACCCTGAGCACTGAGCACCCAGCACCCTGAGTACTGAGCACCCAGCACCCTGAGTACTGAGCACCGAGCACTCCGAGCACTGAGCACCCAGCACCCTGAGCACTGAGCACCCAGCACCCTGAGTACTGAGCACCCAGCACCCTGAGCACTGAGCACCCAGCACCCTGAGTACTGAGCACCCAGCACCCTGAGTACTGAGCACCCAGCACCCTGAGTACTGAGCACACAGCACCCTGAGTACTGAGCACCGAGCACCCCGAGTACTGAGCACCCAGCACCCTGAACACTGAGAACCCAGCACCCCAAGCACTGAGCACCCAGCACCCTGAGTACTGAGCACCCAGCAGCCTGAGTACTGAGCACCCAGCACCCTGAACACTGAGCACCCAGCACCCAAGCACTGAGCACCCAGCACCCTGAGGACTGCGCACCCAGCACCCCGAGCACTGAGCACCCAGCACCCTGAGCACTGAGCACCCAGCACCAAGAGTACTGAGCACCGAGCACCCCGAGCACTGAGCACCCAGCACCCTGAGTAACGAGCACCCAGCACCCCGAGTACTGAGCACCTAGCACCGTGAGTACTGAGCACCCAGCACCCTGAGTACTGAGCAGCCAGCACCCTGAGCACTGAGCACAAAGCACGCTGAGAACTGAGCACTGAGCACCCTGAGTACTGAGCACCATGGACCCTGAGCACTTTGCACCCAGCATGCTGAGTACTGAGCGCTGAGCACCCTGAGTACTGAGCACCGAGCACCCTGAGTACTGAGCACCGCGCACCCTGAGCACTGAGCAGCCAGCACCCTGAGCACTGAGCACCCAGCACCCCGAGCACTGAGCACCCAGCACCCTGAGTACTGAGCACCCAGCACCCTGAGTACTGAGCATTCAGCACCCTGAGTACTGAGCACCGAGTACCCCGAGCACTGAGCACCCAGCACCCTGAGTACTGAGCACCCTGAGTACTGAGCACCCAGCACCCCGAGCACTGAGCACCCAGCACCCTGAGTACTGAGCACCCTGAGTACTGAGCACCCATCAACCTGAGCACTGAGCACCCAGCACCCTGAGCACTGAGCACCCAGCACCCTGAGTACTGAGCACCGAGCACCCTGAGTACTGAGCACCCAGCACCCTGAGTACTGAGCACCCAGCACCCTGTGTACTGAGCACCGAGCACCCCGAGTACTGAGCACCCAGCACCCTGAGTACTGAGCACCCAGCACCCTGAGTACTGAGCACCCAGAACCCTGAGTACTGAGCACCCAGCACCCCGAGCGCTGAGCACCCTGAGTACTGAGCACTAAGCACCCTGAGCGCTGAGCACACAGCACCCCAAGCACGGAGCACCCAGGACCCCGAGCACTGAGTACTGAGCACCCAGCACCCCGATCACAGAGCACACAGCACCCTCAGCACTGAGCACCCAGCACCCCGAGCACTGAGCACCCAGCACCCTGAGTACTGAGCACACTGAGGACTGAGCACCGATCACCCTGAGCACTGAGCACCCAGCACCCTGAGTACTGAGCACCCAGCACCCTGAGTACTGAGCACCGAGCACTCCGAGCACTGAGCACCCAGCACCCTGAGCACTGAGCACCCAGCACCCTGAGTACTGAGCACCCAGCACCCTGAGCACTGAGCACCCAGCACCCTGAGTACTGAGCACCCAGCACCCTGAGTACTGAGCACCCAGCACCCTGAGTACTGAGCACACAGCACCCTGAGTACTGAGCACCGAGCACCCCGAGTACTGAGCACCCAGCACCCCGAGCACTGAGCACCCAGCACCCTGAACACTGAGAACCCAGCACCCCAAGCACTGAGCACCCAGCACCCTGAGTACTGAGCACCCAGCAGCCTGAGTACTGAGCACCCAGCACCCTGAACACTGAGCACCCAGCACCCAAGCACTGAGCACCCAGCACCCTGAGGACTGCGCACCCAGCACCCCGAGCACTGAGCACCCAACACCCTGAGTACTGAGCACCCAGCACCAAGAGTACTGAGCACCGAGCATCCTGAGCACTGAGCACCGAGCACCCCTAGCACTGAGCACCCAGCACCCTGAGTACTGAGCACCCAGCACCAAGAGTACTGAGCACCGAGCACCCCAAGCACTGAGCACCCAGCACCCTGAGTAATGAGCACCCAGCACCCCGAGTACTGAGCACCGAGCACCGTGAGTACTGAGCACCCAGCACCCTGAGTACTGAGCACCCAGCACCCTGAGCACTGAGCACAAAGCACGCTGAGTACTGAGCACTGAGCACTCTGAGTACTGAGCACCAAGGACCCTGAGCACTGAGCACTGAGCACCCTGAGTACTGAGCACCGAGCACCCTGAGTACTGAGCACCCATCACCCTGAGCACTGAGCAGCCAGCACCCTGAGCATTGAGCACCCACCACACCGAGCACTGAGCACCCAGCACCCTGAGCACTGAGCAGCCAGCACCCTGAGCACTGAGCACCCAGCTCCCCGAGCACTGAGCACCCAGCACCCTGAGCACTGAGCACCCAGCACCCCAAGTACTGAGCACCCAGCACCCTGAGTACTGAGCACCGAGCACCCCGAGCACTGAGAACCCAGCACCCCGAGCTCTGAGAACCCAGCACCCCGAGAATTAGCACCCAGCACCCTGAGTACTGAGAACCGAGTACCCTCAGTACTGAGCACCCAGCACGCTGAGCACTGAGCACCCAGCACCCCGAGTACTGAGCAAACAGCACACCGAGCACTGAGCACCCAGCACCCCGAGAATGAGCACCCAGCACCCTGAGTACTGAGCACCCAGCACCCTGAGTACTGAGCACCCTGAGGACTGAGCACCGATCACCCTGAGCACTGAGCACCCAGCACCCTGAGTACTGTGCACCCAGCACCCTGAGTACTGAGCACCGAGCACCCCGAGTACTGAGCACCCAGCACCCTGAGCACTGAGCACCTAGCAACCCGAGCACTGAGCACACAGCACCGTGAGTACTGAGCACCCAGCACTCCGAGCCCTGAGCACACAGCACCCTGAGTACTGAGCACCCTGAGTACTGAGCACCTAGCACCCCGAGCACTGAGCACCCAGCACCCTGAGCACTGAGCACCCTGCACACTGAGTACTGAGCATCAAGCACCCTGAGCACTGAGCACCCAGCACCCTGAGCACTGAGCACCCAGGACCCTGAGCACTGAGCACCCAGCACCCTGAGTACTGAGCACCCAACCTACTGAGCATCGAGCACCCCGAGCACTGAGCACCCAGCATCCTGAGTACTGAGCACCGAGCACCCCGAGTACTGAGCACCCAGCACCCTGAGCACTGAGCACCCAGCACCCTGAGTACTGAGCACTGAGAACCCTGAGTACTGAGCACCCAGCACCCCGAGCACTGAGCACCCTGAGTACTGAGCACTAAGCACCCTGAGCGCTGATCACCCATCACCCCAAGCACGGAGCACCCAGGACACCCAGCACTTAGTACTGAGCACCCAGCACCCTGAGTACTGAGCACCGAGCTCCCCGAGCACTGAGCACCCTGAGTACTGAGCACCCAGCACCCCGATCACAGAGCACACAGCACCCTCAGCACTGAGCACCCAGCACCCCGAGCACTGAGCACCCAGCACCCTGAGTACTGAGCACACTGAGGACTGAGCACCGATCACCCTGAGCACTGAGCACCCAGCAACCTGAGTACTGAGCACCCAGCACCCTGAGTACTGAGCACCCAGCACCCTGAGTACTGAGCACCCAGCACCCCGAGCACTGAGCACCCAGCACCCTGAGTACTGAGCACCGAGCACCAAGAGTACTGAGCACCGAGCATCCTGAGCACTGAGCACCGAGCACCTCGAGCACTGAGCACCTAGCACCCTGAGTACTGAGCACCCAGAACCAAGAGTACTGAGCACCGAGCACCCCGAGCACTGAGCACCCAGCACCCTGAGTAATGAGCACCCAGCACCCCGAGTACTGAGCACCGAGCACCGTGAGTACTGAGCACCCAGCACCCTGAGTACTGAGCACCCAGCACCCTGAGCACTGAGCACAAAGCACGCTGAGTACTGAGCACTGAGCACCCTGAGTACTGAGCACCAAGGACCCAGAGCACTGAGCACCCAGCACGCTGAGTACTGAGCGCTGAGCACCCTGAGTACTGAGCACCGAGCATCCTGAGAACTGAGCACTCAGCACCCTGAGCACTGAGCAGCCAGCACCCTGAGCACTGAGCACCCAGCTCCCCGAGCACTGAGCACCCAGCACCCTGAGCACTGAGCACCCAGCACCCCGAGTACTGAGCACCCAGCACCCTGAGTACTGAGCACCGAGCACCCCGAGCACTGAGCACGGAGCACCCCGAGCACTGAGAACCCAGCACCCCGAGAATTAGCACCCAGCACCCTGAGTACTGAGAACCGAGTACCCTCAGTACTGAGCACCCAGCACGCTGAGCACTGAGCACCCAGCACCCCGAGTACTGAGCAAACAGCACACCGAGCACTGAGCACCCAGCACCCCGAGAATGAGCACCCAGCACCCTGAGTACTGAGCACCCAGCACCCTGAGTACTGAGCACCCTGAGGACTGAGCACCGATCACCCTGAGCACTGAGCACCCAGCACCCTCAGTACTGAGCACCCAGCACCCTGAGTACTGAGCACCGAGCACCCCGAGTACTGAGCACCCAGCACCCTGAGCACTGAGCACCTAGCAACCCGAGCACTGAGCACGCAGCACCCTGAGTACTGAGCACCCAGCACCCAGAGCCCTGAGCACACAGCACCCTGAGTACTGAGCACCCTGAGTACTGAGCACCTAGCACCCCGAGCACTGAGCACCCAGCACCCTGAGCACTGAGCACCCTGCACCCTGAGTACTGAGCATCAAGCACCCTGAGCACTGAGCACCCAGCACCCTGAGCACTGAGCACCCAGGACCCTGAGCACTGAGCACCCAGCACCCTGAGTACTGAGCACCCAACCTACTGAGCATCGAGCACCCTGAGCACTGAGCACCCAGCATCCTGAGTACTGAGCACCGAGCACCTCGAGTACTGAGCACCCAGCACCCTGAGCACTGAGCACCCAGCACCCTGAGTACTGAGCACCGAGAACCCTGAGTACTGAGCACCCAGCACCCCGAGCACTGAGCACCCTGAGTACTGAGCACTAAGCACCCTGAGCGCTGATCACCCAGCACCCCAAGCACGGAGCACCCAGGACACCAAGCACTGAGTACTGAGCACCCAGCACCCTGAGTACTGAGCACCGAGCTCCCCGAGCACTGAGCACCCTGAGTACTGAGCACCCAGCACCCCGATCACAGAGCACACAGCACCCTCAGCACTGAGCACCCAGCACCCCGAGCC
The DNA here is from genome assembly GCF_018167655.1 of Microtus oregoni. Classification (NCBI taxonomy): domain Eukaryota; kingdom Metazoa; phylum Chordata; class Mammalia; order Rodentia; family Cricetidae; genus Microtus; species Microtus oregoni. The sequence continues at coordinate 6,294,800 of NW_024544151.1, read as the reverse complement.
CTGAGCACCCAGCACCCTGAGTACTGAGCACCCTGAGGACTGAGCACCGATCACCCTGAGCACTGAGCACTGAGCACCCAGCACCCTGAGTACTGAGCACCCAGCACCCTGAGTACTGAGCACCCAGCACCCTGAGCACTGAGCACGCAGCACCCTGAGTACTGAGCACCCAGCACCCTGAGTACTGAGCACCCAGCACCCTGAGTACTGAGCACCCAGCACCCTGAGTACTGAGCACCCAGCACCCTGAGTACTGAGCATTGAGCACCCCGAGTACTGAGCACCCAGCACCCCGAGCACTAAGCACCCAGCACCCTGAACACTGAGCACCCAGCACCCCAAGCACTGAGCACCCAGCAACCTGAGTACTGAGCACCCAGCACCCTGAGTACTGAGCACCCAGCACCCTGAGTACTGAGCACCCAGCACCCCGAGCACTGAGCACCCAGCACCCTGAGTACTGAGCACCGAGCACCAAGAGTACTGAGCACCGAGAACCCTGAGTACTGAGCAACCAGCACCCCGAGCACTGAGCAACCTGAGTACTGAGCACTAAGCACCCTGAGCGCTGATCACCCAGCACCCCAAGCACGGAGCACCCAGGACACCAAGCACTGAGTACTGAGCACCCAGCACCCTGAGTACTGAGCACCGAGCTCCCCGAGCACTGAGCACCCTGAGTACTGAGCACCCAGCACCCCGATCACAGAGCACACAGCACCCTCAGCACTGAGCACCCAGCACCCCGAGCACTGAGCACCCAGCACCCTGAGTACTGAGCACACTGAGGACTGAGCACCGATCACCCTGAGCACTGAGCACTGAGCACCCAGCACCCTGAGTACTGAGCACCCAGCACCCTGAGTACTGAGCACCCAGCACCCTGAGCACTGAGCACGCAGCACCCTGAGTACTGAGCACCCAGCACCCTGAGTACTGAGCACCCAGCACCCTGAGTACTGAGCACCCAGCACCCTGAGTACTGAGCACCCAGCACCCTGAGTACTGAGCACTGAGCACCCCGAGTACTGAGCACCCAGCACCCCGAGCACTGAGAACACAGCACCCCGAGTACTGAGCACCCAGCACCCTGAGCACTGAGCACCTAGCAACCCGAGCACTGAGCACGCAGCACCCTGAGTACTGAGCACCCAGCACCCCGAGCCCTGAGCACACAGCACCCTGAGTACTGAGCACCCTGAGTACTGAGCACCTAGCACCCCGAGCACTGAGCACCCAGCACCCTGAGCACTGAGCACCCTGCACCCTGAGTACTGAGCATCAAGCACCCTGAGCACTGAGCACCCAGCACCCTGAGCACTGAGCACCCAGCACCCTGAGGACTGAGCACCCAGCACCCTGAGTACTGAGCACCCAACGTACTGAGCATCGAGCACCCCGAGCACTGAGCACCCAGCACCCTGAGTACTGAGCACCGAGCACCCCGAGCACTAAACACCCAGCACCCTGAACACTGAGCACCCAGCACCCCAAGCACTGAGCACCCAGCAACCTGAGTACTGAGCACCCAGCACCCTGAGTACTGAGCACCCAGCACCCTGAGTACTGAGCACCCAGCACCCCGAGCACTGAGCACCCAGCACCCTGAGTACTGAGCACCGAGCACCAAGAGTACTGAGCACCGAGCATCCTGAGCACTGAGCACCGAGCACCCCGAGCACTGAGCACCTAGCACCCTGAGTACTGAGCACCCAGAACCAAGAGTACTGAGCACCGAGCACCCCGAGCACTGAGCACCCAGCACCCTGAGTAATGAGCACCCAGCACCCCAAGTACTGAGCACCGAGCACCGTGAGTACTGAGCACCCAGCACCCTGAGTACTGAGCACCCAGCACCCTGAGCACTGAGCACAAAGCACGCTGAGTACTGAGCACTGAGCACCCTGAGTACTGAGCAACAAGGACCCTGAGCACTGAGCACCCAGCACGCTGAGTACTGAGCACCGAGCACCCTGAGTACTGAGCACCCAGCACCCTGAGCACTGAGCAGCCAGCACCCTGAGCACTGAGCACCCAGCTCCCCGAGCACTGAGCACCCAGCACCCTGAGCACTGAGCACCCAGCACCCCGAGTACTGAGCACCCAGCACCCTGAGTACTGAGCACCGAGCACCCCGAGCACTGAGCACCCAGCACCCCGAGCACTGAGAACCCAGCACCCCGAGAATTAGCACCCAGCACCCTGAGTACTGAGAACCGAGTACCCTCAGTACTGAGCACCCAGCACGCTGAGCACTGAGCACCCAGCACCCCGAGTACTGAGCAAACAGCACACCGAGCACTGAGCACCCAGCACCCCGAGAATGAGCACCCAGCACCCTGAGTACTGAGCACCCAGCACCCCGAGTACTGAGCAAACAGCACACCGAGCACTGAGCACCCAGCACCCCGAGAATGAGCACCCAGCACCCTGAGTACTGAGCACACAGCACCCTGAGTACTGAGCACCCTGAGGACTGAGCACCGATCACCCTGAGCACTGAGCACCCAGCACCCTGAGTACTGTGCACCCAGCACCCTGAGTACTGAGCACCGAGCACCCCGAGTACTGAGCACCCAGCACCCTGAGCACTGAGCACCTAGCAACCCGAGCACTGAGCACGCAGCACCCTGAGTACTGAGCACCCAGCACTCCGAGCCCTGAGCACACAGCACCCTGAGTACTGAGCACCCTGAGTACTGAGCACCTAGCACCCCGAGCACTGAGCACCCAGCACCCTGAGCACTGAGCACCCTGCACCCTGAGTACTGAGCATCAAGCACCCTGAGCACTGAGCACCCAGCACCCTGAGCACTGAGCACCCAGGACCCTGAGCACTGAGCACCCAGCACCCTGAGTACTGAGCACCCAACCTACTGAGCATCGAGCACCCCGAGCACTGAGCACCCAGAATCCTGAGTACTGAGCACCGAGCACCCCGAGTACTGAGCACCCAGCACCCTGAGCACTGAGCACCCAGCACCCTGAGTACTGAGCACTGAGAACCCTGAGTACTGAGCACCCAGCACCCCGAGCACTGAGCACCCTGAGTACTGAGCACTAAGCACCCTGAGCGCTGATCACCCAGCACCCCAAGCACGGAGCACCCAGGACACCCAGCACTTAGTACTGAGCACCCAGCACCCTGAGTACTGAGCACCGAGCTCCCCGAGCACTGAGCACCCTGAGTACTGAGCACCCAGCACCCCGATCACAGAGCACACAGCACCCTCAGCACTGAGCACCCAGCACCCCGAGCACTGAGCACAGAGCACCCTGAGTACTGAGCACACTGAGGACTGAGCACCGATCACCCTGAGCACTGAGCACCCAGCACCCTGAGTACTGAGCACCCAGCACCCTGAGTACTGAGCACCCAGCACCCTGAGCACTGAGCACGCAGCACCCTGAGTACTGAGCACCCAGCACCCTGAGTACTGAGCACCCAGCACCCTGAGTACTGAGCACCCAGCACCCTGAGTACTGAGCACTGAGAACCCCGAGTACTGAGCACCCAGCACCCCGAGCAATAAGCACCCAGCACCCTGAACACTGAGCACCCAGCACCCCAAGCACTGAGCACCCAGCAACCTGAGTACTGAGCACCCAGCACCCTGAGTACTGAGCACCCAGCACCCTGAGTACTGAGCACCCAGCACCCCGAGCACTGAGCACCCAGCACCCTGAGTACTGAGCACGGAGCACCAAGAGTACTGAGCACCGAGCATCCTGAGCACTGAGCACCGAGCACCCCGAGCACTGAGCACCTAGCACCCTGAGTACTGAGCACCCAGAACCAAGAGTACTGAGCACCGAGCACCCCGAGCACTGAGCACCCAGCACCCTGAGTAATGAGCACCCAGCACCCCGAGTACTGAGCACCGAGCACCGTGAGTACTGAGCACCCAGCACCCTGAGTACTGAGCACCCAGCACCCTGAGCACTGAGCACAAAGCACGCTGAGTACTGAGCACTGAGCACCCTGAGTACTGAGCACCAAGGACCCAGAGCACTGAGCACCCAGCACGCTGAGTACTGAGCGCTGAGCACCCTGAGTACTGAGCACCGAGCACCCTGAGAACTGAGCACCCAGCACCCTGAGCACTGAGCAGCCAGCACCCTGAGCACTGAGCACCCAGCTCCCCGAGCACTGAGCACCCAGCACCCTGAGCACTGAGCACCCAGCACCCCGAGTACTGAGCACCCAGCACCCTGAGTACTGAGCACCGAGCACCCCGAGCACTGAGCACCCTGCACCCCGAGCACTGAGAACCCAGCACCCCGAGAATTAGCACCCAGCACCCTGAGTACTGAGAACCGAGTACCCTCAGTACTGAGCACCCAGCACGCTGAGCACTGAGCACCCAGCACCCCGAGTACTGAGCAAACAGCACACCGAGCACTGAGCACCCAGCACCCCGAGAATGAGCACCCAGCACCCTGAGTACTGAGCACCCAGCACCCTGAGTACTGAGCACACTGAGGACTGAGCACCGATCACCCTGAGCACTGAGCACCCAGCACCCTCAGTACTGAGCACCCAGCACCCTGAGTACTGAGCACCGAGCACCCCGAGTACTGAGCACCCAGCACCCTGAGCACTGAGCACCTAGCAACCCGAGCACTGAGCACGCAGCACCCTGAGTACTGAGCACCCAGCACCCAGAGCCCTGAGCAAACAGCACCCTGAGTACTGAGCACCCTGAGTACTGAGCACCTAGCACCCCGAGCACTGAGCACCCAGCAACCTGAGCACTGAGCACCCTGCACCCTGAGTACTGAGCATCAAGCACCCTGAGCACTGAGCACCCAGCACCCTGAGCACTGAGCACCCAGGACCCTGAGCACTGAGCACCCAGCACCCTGAGTACTGAGCACCCAACCTACTGAGCATCGAGCACCCTGAGCACTGAGCACCCAGCATCCTGAGTACTGAGCACCGAGCACCTCGAGTACTGAGCACCCAGCACCCTGAGCACTGAGCACCCAGCACCCTGAGTACTGAGCACCGAGAACCCTGAGTACTGAGCACCCAGCACCCCGAGCACTGAGCACCCTGAGTACTGAGCACTAAGCACCCTGAGCGCTGATCACCCAGCACCCCAAGCACGGAGCACCCAGGACACCAAGCACTGAGTACTGAGCACCCAGCACCCTGAGTACTGAGCACCGAGCTCCCCGAGCACTGAGCACCCTGAGTACTGAGCACCCAGCACCCCGATCACAGAGCACACAGCACCCTCAGCACTGAGCACCCAGCACCCCGAGCACTGAGCACACAGCACCCTGAGTACTGAGCACACTGAGGACTGAGCACCGATCACCCTGAGCACTGAGCACTGAGCACCCAGCACCCTGAGTACTGAGCACCCAGCACCCTGAGTAATGAGCACCCAGCACCCTGAGCACTGAGCACGCAGCACCCTGAGTACTGAGCACCCAGCACCCTGAGTACTGAGCACCCAGCACCCTGAGTACTGAGCACCCAGCACCCTGAGTACTGAGCACCCAGCACCCTGAGTACTGAGCACTGAGCACCCCGAGTACTGAGCACCCAGCACCCCGAGCACTAAGCACCCAGCACCCTGAACACTGAGCACCCAGCACCCCAAGCACTGAGCACCCAGCAACCTGAGTACTGAGCACCCAGCACCCTGAGTACTGAGCACTCAGCACCCTGAGTACTGAGCACCCAGCACCCCGAGCACTGAGCACCCAGCACCCTGAGTACTGAGCACCGAGCACCAAGAGTACTGAGCACCGAGCATCCTAAGCACTGAGCACCGAGCACCCCGAGCACTGAGCACCTAGCACCCTGAGTACTGAGCACCCAGAACCAAGAGTACTGAGCACCGAGCACCCCGAGCACTGAGCACCCAGCACCCTGAGTAATGAGCACCCAGCACCCCGAGTACTGAGCACCGAGCACCGTGAGTACTGAGCACCCAGCACCCTGAGTACTGAGCACCCAGCACCCTGAGCACTGAGCACAAAGCACGCTGAGTACTGAGCACTGAGCACCCTGAGTACTGAGCACCAAGGACCCTGAGCACTGAGCACCCAGCACGCTGAGTACTGAGCGCTGAGCACCCTGAGTACTGAGCACCGAGCACCCTGAGTACTGAGCACACAGCACCCTGAGCACTGAGCAGCCAGCACCCTGAGCACTGAGCACCCAGCTCCAAGAGCACTGAGCACCCAGCACCCTCAGCACTGAGCACCCAGCACCCCGAGTACTGAGCACCCAGCACCCTGAGTACTGAGCACCGAGCACCCCGAGCACTGAGCACCCAGCACCCCGAGCACTGAGAACACAGCACCCCGAGAATTAGCACCCAGCACCCTGAGTACTGAGAACCGAGTACCCTCAGTACTGAGCACCCAGCACGCTGAGCACTGAGCACCCAGCACCCCGAGTACTGAGCAAACAGCACACCGAGCACTGAGCACCCAGCACCCCGAGAATGAGCACCCAGCACCCTGAGTACTGAGCACCCAGCACCCTGAGTACTGAGCACCCTGAGGACTGAGCACCGATCACGCTGAGCACTGAGCACCCAGCACCCTGAGTACAGAGCACCCAGCACCCTGAGTACTGAGCACCGAGCACCCCGAGTACTGAGCACCCAGCACCCTGAGCACTGAGCACCTAGCAACCCGAGCACTGAGCACGCAGCACCCTGAGTACTGAGCACCCAGCACCCCGAGCCCTGAGCACACAGCACCCTGAGTACTGAGCACCCTGAGTACTGAGCACCTAGCACCCCGAGCACTGAGCACCCAGCACCCTGAGCACTGAGCACCCTGCACCCTGAGTACTGAGCATCAAGCACCCTGAGCACTGAGCACCCAGCACCCTGAGCACTGAGCACCCAGCACCCTGAGGACTGAGCACCCAGCACCCTGAGTACTGAGCACCCAACGTACTGAGCATCGAGCACCCCGAGCACTGAGCACCCAGCACCATGAGTACTGAGCACCGAGCACCCCGAGCACTAAGCACCCAGCACCCTGAACACTGAGCACCCAGCACCCCAAGCACTGAGCACCCAGCAACCTGAGTACTGAGCACCCAGCACCCTGAGTACTGAGCACCCAGCACCCTGAGTACTGAGCACCCAGCACCCCGAGCACTGAGCACCCAGCACCCTGAGTACTGAGCACCGAGCACCAAGAGTACTGAGCACCGAGCATCCTGAGCACTGAGCACCGAGCACCCCGAGCACTGAGCACCTAGCACCCTGAGTACTGAGCACCCAGAACCAAGAGTACTGAGCACCGAGCACCCCGAGCACTGAGCACCCAGCACCCTGAGTAATGAGCACCCAGCACCCCGAGTACTGAGCACCGAGCACCGTGAGTACTGAGCACCCAGCACCCTGAGTACTGAGCACCCAGCACCCTGAGCACTGAGCACAAAGCACGCTGAGTACTGAGCACTGAGCACCCTGAGTACTGAGCACCAAGGACCCTGAGCACTGAGCACCCAGCACGCTGAGTACTGAGCGCTGAGCACCCTGAGTACTGAGCACCGAGCACCCTGAGTACTGAGCACCCAGCACCCTGAGCACTGAGCAGCCAGCACCCTGAGCACTGAGCACCCAGCTCCCCGAGCACTGAGCACCCAGCACCCTGAGCACTGAGCACCCAGCACCCCGAGTACTGAGCACCCAGCACCCTGAGTACTGAGCACCGAGCACCCCGAGCACTGAGCACCCAGCACCCCGAGCACTGAGAACCCAGCACCCCGAGAATTAGCACCCAGCACCCTGAGTACTGAGAACCGAGTACCCTCAGTACTGAACACCCAGCACGCTGAGCACTGAGCACCCAGCACCCCGAGTACTGAGCAAACAGCACACCGAGCACTGAGCACCCAGCACCCCGAGAATGAGCACCCAGCACCCTGAGTACTGAGCACCCAGCACCCTGAGTACTGAGCACCCTGAGGACTGAGCACCTATCACCCTGAGCACTGAGCACCCAGCACCCTGATTACTGAGCACCCAGCACCCTGAGTACTGAGCACCGAGCACCCCGATTACTGAGCACCCAGCACCCTGAGCACTGAGCACCTAGCAACCCGAGCACTGAGCACGCAGCACCCTGAGTACTGAGCACCCAGCACTCCGAGCCCTGAGCACACAGCAACCTGAGTACTGAGCACCCTGAGTACTGAGCACCTAGCACCCCGAGCACTGAGCACCCAGCACCCTGAGCACTGAGCACCCTGCACCCTGAGTACTGAGCATCAAGCACCCTGAGCACTGAGCACCCAGCACCCTGAGCACTGAGCACCCAGGACCCTGAGCACTGAGCACCCAGCACCCTGAGTACTGAGCACCCAACCTAGTGAGCATCGAGCACCCCGAGCACTGAGCACCCAGCATCCTGAGTACTGAGCACCGAGCACCCCGAGTACTGAGCACCCAGCACCCTGAGCACTGAGCACCCAGCACCCTGAGTACTGAGCACCGAGAACCCTGAGTACTGAGCACCCAGCACCCCGCGCACTGAGCACCCTGAGTACTGAGCACTAAGCACCCTGAGCGCTGATCACCCAGCACCCCAAGCACGGAGCACCCAGGACACCCAGCACTTAGTACTGAGCACCCAGCACCCTGAGTACTGAGCACCGAGCTCCCCGAGCACTGAGCACCCTGAGTACTGAGCACCCAGCACCCAGATCACAGAGCACACAGCACCCTCAGCACTGAGCACCCAGCACCCCGAGCACTGAGCACCCAGCACCCTGAGTACTGAGCACCCAGCACCCTGAGTACTGAGCACCCAGCACCCTGAGCACTGAGCACGCAGCACCCTGAGTACTGAGCACCCAGCACCCTGAGTACTGAGCACCCAGCACCCTGAGTACTGAGCACCCAGCACCCTGAGTACTGAGCACCCAGCACCCTGAGTACTGAGCACTGAGCACCCCGAGTACTGAGCACCCAGCACCCCGAGCACTAAGCACCCAGCACCCTGAACACTGAGCACCCAGCACCCTGAGTACTGAGCACCCAGCACCCTGAGTACTGAGCACCCAGCACCCTGAGTACTGAGCACCCAGCACCCCGAGCACTGAGCACCCAGCACCCTGAGTACTGAGCACCGAGCACCAAGAGTACTGAGCACCGAGCATCCTGAGCACTGAGCACCGAGCACCCCGAGCACTGAGCACCTAGCACCCTGAGTACTGAGCACCCAGAACCAAGAGTACTGAGCACCGAGCACCCCGAGCACTGAGCACCCAGCACCCTGAGTAATGAGCACCCAGCACCCCGAGAACTGAGCACCAAGCACCGTGAGTACTGAGCACCCAGCACCCTGAGTACTGAGCACCCAGCACCCTGAGCACTGAGCACAAAGCACGCTGAGTACTGAGCACTGAGCACCCTGAGTACTGAGCACCAAGGACCCTGAGCACTGAGCACCCAGCATGCTGAGTACTGAGCGCTGAGCACCCTGAGTACTGAGCACCGAGCACCCTGAGTACTGAGCACCCAGCACCCTGAGCACTGAGCAGCCAGCACCCTGAGCACTGAGCACCCAGCTCCCCGAGCACTGAGCACCCAGCACCCTGAGCACTGAGCACCCACCACCCCGAGTACTGAGCACCCAGCACCCTGAGTACTGAGCACCGAGCACCCCGAGCACTGAGCACCCAGCACCCCGAGCACTGAGAACCCAGCACCCCGAGAATTAAGACCCAGCACCCTGAGTACTGAGAACCGAGTACCCTCAGTACTGAGCACCCAGCACGCTGAGCACTGAGCACCCAGCACCCCGAGTACTGAGCAAACAGCACACCGAGCACTGAGCACCCAGCACCCCGAGAATGATCACCCAGCACCCTGAGTACTGAGCACCCAGCACCCTGAGTACTGAGCACCCTGAGGACTGAGCACCGATCACCCTGAGCACTGAGCACCCAGCACCCTGAGTACTGTGCACCCAGCACCCTGAGTACTGAGCACCGAGCACCCCGAGTACTGAGCACCCAGCACCCTGAGCACTGAGCACCTAGCAACCCGAGCACTGAGCACGCAGCACCCTGAGTACTGAGCACCCAGCACTCCGAGCCCTGAGCACACAGCACCCTGAGTACTGAGCACCCTGAGTACTGAGCACCTAGCACCCCGAGCACTGAGCACCCAGCACACTGAGCACTGAGCACCCTGCACCCTGAGTACTGAGCATCAAGCACCCTGAGCACTGAGCACCCAGCACCCTGAGCACTGAGCACCCAGGACCCTGAGCACTGAGCACCCAGCACCCTGAGTACTGAGCACCCAACCTACTGAGCATCGAGCACCCCGAGCACTGAGCACCCAGAATCCTGAGTACTGAGCACCGAGCACCCCGAGTACTGAGCACCCAGCACCCTGAGCACTGAGCACCCAGCACCCTGAGTACTGAGCACTGAGAACCCTGAGTACTGAGCACCCAGCACCCCGAGCACTGAGCACCCTGAGTACTGAGCACTAAGCACCCTGAGCGCTGATCACCCAGCACCTCAAGCACGGAGCACCCAGGACACCCAGCACTTAGTACTGAGCACCCAGCACCCTGAGTACTGAGCACCGAGCTCCCCGAGCACTGAGCACCCTGAGTACTGAGCACCCAGCACCCCGATCACAGAGCACACAGCACCCTCAGCACTGAGCACCCAGCACCCCGAGCACTGAGCACCCAGCACCCTGAGTACTGAGCACACTGAGGACTGAGCACCGATCACCCTGAGCACTGAGCACCCAGCACCCTGAGTACTGAGCACCCAGCACCCTGAGTACTGAGCACCCAGCACCCTGAGCACTGAGCACGCAGCACCCTGAGGACTGAGCACCCAGCACCCTGAGTACTGAGCACCCAGCACCCTGAGTACTGAGCACCCAGCACCCTGAGTACTGAGCACCCAGCACCCTGAGTACTGAGCACTGAGCACCCCGAGTACTGAGCACCCAGCACCCCGAGCACTAAGCACCCAGCACCCTGAACACTGAGCACCCAGCACCCCAAGCACTGAGCACCCAGCAACCTGAGTACTGAGCACCCAGCACCCTGAGTACTGAGCACCCAGCACCCTGAGTACTGAGCACCCAGCACCCCGAGCACTGAGCACCCAGCACCCTGAGTACTGAGCACCGAGCACCAAGAGTACTGAGCACCGAGCATCCTGAGCACTGAGCACCGAGCACCCCGAGCACTGAGCACCTAGCACCCTGAGTACTGAGCACCCAGAACCAAGAGTACTGAGCACCGAGCACCCCGAGCACTGAGCACCCAGCACCCTGAGTAATGAGCACCCAGCACCCCGAGTACTGAGCACCGAGCACCGTGAGTACTGAGCACCCAGCACCCTGAGTACTGAGCACCCAGCACCCTGAGCACTGAGCACAAAGCACGCTGAGTACTGAGCACTGAGCACCCTGAGTACTGAGCACCAAGGACCCAGAGCACTGAGCACCCAGCACGCTGAGTACTGAGCGCTGAGCACCCTGAGTACTGAGCACCGAGCACCCTGAGAACTGAGCACCCAGCACCCTGAGCACTGAGCAGCCAGCACCCTGAGCACTGAGCACCCAGCTCCCCGAGCACTGAGCACCCAGCACCCTGAGCACTGAGCACCCAGCACCCCGAGTACTGAGCACCCAGCACCCTGAGTACTGAGCACCGAGCACCCCGAGCACTGAGCACCCTGCACCCCGAGCACTGAGAACCCAGCACCCCGAGAATTAGCACCCAGCACCCTGAGTACTGAGAACCGAGTACCCTCAGTACTGAGCACCCAGCACGCTGAGCACTGAGCACCCAGCACCCCGAGTACTGAGCAAACAGCACACCGAGCACTGAGCACCCAGCACCCCGAGAATGAGCACCCAGCACCCTGAGTACTGAGCACCCAGCACCCTGAGTACTGAGCACACTGAGGACTGAGCACCGATCACCCTGAGCACTGAGCACCCAGCACCCTCAGTACTGAGCACCCAGCACCCTGAGTACTGAGCAGCCGAGCACCCCGAGTACTGAGCACCCAGCACCCTGAGCACTGAGCACCTAGCAACCCGAGCACTGAGCACGCAGCACCCTGAGTACTGAGCACCCAGCACCCAGAGCCCTGAGCAAACAGCACCCTGAGTACTGAGCACCCTGAGTACTGAGCACCTAGCACCCCGAGCACTGAGCACCCAGCAACCTGAGCACTGAGCACCCTGCACCCTGAGTACTGAGCATCAAGCACCCTGAGCACTGAGCACCCAGCACCCTGAGCACTGAGCACCCAGGACCCTGAGCACTGAGCACCCAGCACCCTGAGTACTGAGCACCCAACCTACTGAGCATCGAGCACCCTGAGCACTGAGCACCCAGCATCCTGAGTACTGAGCACCGAGCACCTCGAGTACTGAGCACCCAGCACCCTGAGCACTGAGCACCCAGCACCCTGAGTACTGAGCACCGAGAACCCTGAGTACTGAGCACCCAGCACCCCGAGCACTGAGCACCCTGAGTACTGAGCACTAAGCACCCTGAGCGCTGATCACCCAGCACCCCAAGCACGGAGCACCCAGGACACCAAGCACTGAGTACTGAGCACCCAGCACCCTGAGTACTGAGCACCGAGCTCCCCGAGCACTGAGCACCCTGAGTACTGAGCACCCAGCACCCCGATCACAGAGCACACAGCACCCTCAGCACTGAGCACCCAGCACCCCGAGCACTGAGCACCCAGCACCCTGAGTACTGAGCACACTGAGGACTGAGCACCGATCACCCTGAGCACTGAGCACTGAGCACCCAGCACCCTGAGTACTGAGCACCCAGCACCCTGAGTAATGAGCACCCAGCACCCTGAGCACTGAGCACGCAGCACCCTGAGTACTGAGCACCCAGCACCCTGAGTACTGAGCACCCAGCACCCTGAGTACTGAGCACCCAGCACCCTGAGTACTGAGCACCCAGCACCCTGAGTACTGAGCACTGAGCACCCCGAGTACTGAGCACCCAGCACCCCGAGCACTAAGCACCCAGCACCCTGAACACTGAGCACCCAGCACCCCAAGCACTGAGCACCCAGCAACCTGAGTACTGAGCACCCAGCACCCTGAGTACTGAGCACCCAGCACCCTGAGTACTGAGCACCCAGCACCCCGAGCACTGAGCACCCAGCACCCTGAGTACTGAGCACCGAGCACCAAGAGTACTGAGCACCGAGCATCCTAAGCACTGAGCACCGAGCACCCCGAGCACTGAGCACCTAGCAACCTGAGTACTGAGCACCCAGAACCAAGAGTACTGAGCACCGAGCACCCCGAGCACTGAGCACCCAGCACCCTGAGTAATGAGCACCCAGCACCCCGAGTACTGAGCACCGAGCACCGTGAGTACTGAGCACCCAGCACCCTGAGTACTGAGCACCCAGCACCCTGAGCACTGAGCACAAAGCACGCTGAGTACTGAGCACTGAGCACCCTGAGTACTGAGCACCAAGGACCCTGAGCACTGAGCACCCAGCACGCTGAGTACTGAGCGCTGAGCACCCTGAGTACTGAGCACCGAGCACCCTGAGTACTGAGCACACAGCACCCTGAGCACTGAGCAGCCAGCACCCTGAGCACTGAGCACCCAGCTCCAAGAGCACTGAGCACCCAGCACCCTCAGCACTGAGCACCCAGCACCCCGAGTACTGAGCACCCAGCACCCTGAGTACTGAGCACCGAGCACCCCGAGCACTGAGCACCCAGCACCCCGAGCACTGAGAACACAGCACCCCGAGAATTAGCACCCAGCACCCTGAGTACTGAGAACCGAGTACCCTCAGTACTGAGCACCCAGCACGCTGAGCACTGAGCACCCAGCACCCCGAGTACTGAGCAAACAGCACACCGAGCACTGAGCACCCAGCACCCCGAGAATGAGCACCCAGCACCCTGAGTACTGAGCACCCAGCACCCTGAGTACTGAGCACCCTGAGGACTGAGCACCGATCACGCTGAGCACTGAGCACCCAGCACCCTGAGTACAGAGCACCCAGCACCCTGAGTACTGAGCACCGAGCACCCCGAGTACTGAGCACCCAGCACCCTGAGCACTGAGCACCTAGCAACCCGAGCACTGAGCACGCAGCACCCTGAGTACTGAGCACCCAGCACCCCGAGCCCTGAGCACACAGCACCCTGAGTACTGAGCACCCTGAGTACTGAGCACCTAGCACCCCGAGCACTGAGCACCCAGCACCCTGAGCACTGAGCACCCTGCACCCTGAGTACTGAGCATCAAGCACCCTGAGCACTGAGCACCCAGCACCCTGAGCACTGAGCACCCAGCACCCTGAGGACTGAGCACCCAGCACCCTGAGTACTGAGCACCCAACGTACTGAGCATCGAGCACCCCGAGCACTGAGCACCCAGCACCATGAGTACTGAGCACCGAGCACCCCGAGCACTAAGCACCCAGCACCCTGAACACTGAGCACCCAGCACCCCAAGCACTGAGCACCCAGCAACCTGAGTACTGAGCACCCAGCACCCTGAGTACTGAGCACCCAGCACCCTGAGTACTGAGCACCCAGCACCCCGAGCACTGAGCACCCTGCACCCTGAGTACTGAGCACCGAGCACCAAGAGTACTGAGCACCGAGCATCCTGAGCACTGAGCACCGAGCACCCCGAGCACTGAGCACCTAGCACCCTGAGTACTGAGCACCCAGAACCAAGAGTACTGAGCACCGAGCACCCCGAGCACTGAGCACCCAGCACCCTGAGTAATGAGCACCCAGCACCCCGAGTACTGAGCACCGAGCACCGTGAGTACTGAGCACCCAGCACCCTGAGTACTGAGCACCCAGCACCCTGAGCACTGAGCACAAAGCACGCTGAGTACTGAGCACTGAGCACCCTGAGTACTGAGCACCAAGGACCCTGAGCACTGAGCACCCAGCACGCTGAGTACTGAGCGCTGAGCACCCTGAGTACTGAGCACCGAGCACCCTGAGTACTGAGCACCCAGCACCCTGAGCACTGAGCAGCCAGCACCCTGAGCACTGAGCACCCAGCTCCCCGAGCACTGAGCACCCAGCACCCTGAGCACTGAGCACCCAGCACCCCGAGTACTGAGCACCCAGCACCCTGAGTACTGAGCACCGAGCACCCCGAGCACTGAGCACCCAGCACCCCGAGCACTGAGAACCCAGCACCCCGAGAATTAGCACCCAGCACCCTGAGTACTGAGAACCGAGTACCCTCAGTACTGAGCACCCAGCACGCTGAGCACTGAGCACCCAGCACCCCGAGTACTGAGCAAACAGCACACCGAGCACTGAGCACCCAGCACCCCGAGAATGAGCACCCAGCACCCTGAGTACTGAGCACCCAGCACCCTGAGTACTGAGCACCCTGAGGACTGAGCACCTATCACCCTGAGCACTGAGCACCCAGCACCCTGAGTACTGAGCACCCAGCACCCTGAGTACTGAGCACCGAGCACCCCGATTACTGAGCACCCAGCACCCTGAGCACTGAGCACCTAGCAACCCGAGCACTGAGCACGCAGCACCCTGAGTACTGAGCACCCAGCACTCCGAGCCCTGAGCACACAGCAACCTGAGTACTGAGCACCCTGAGTACTGAGCACCTAGCACCCCGAGCACTGAGCACCCAGCACCCTGAGCACTGAGCACCCTGCACCCTGAGTACTGAGCATCAAGCACCCTGAGCACTGAGCACCCAGCTCCCTGAGCACTGAGCACCCAGGACCCTGAGCACTGAGCACCCAGCACCCTGAGTACTGAGCACCCAACCTAGTGAGCATCGAGCACCCCGAGCACTGAGCACCCAGCATCCTGAGTACTGAGCACCGAGCACCCCGAGTACTGAGCACCCAGCACCCTGAGCACTGAGCACCCAGCACCCTGAGTACTGAGCACCGAGAACCCTGAGTACTGAGCACCCAGCACCCCGCGCACTGAGCACCCTGAGTACTGAGCACTAAGCACCCTGAGCGCTGATCACCCAGCACCCCAAGCACGGAGCACCCAGGACACCCAGCACTTAGTACTGAGCACCCAGCACCCTGAGTACTGAGCACCGAGCTCCCCGAGCACTGAGCACCCTGAGTACTGAGCACCCAGCACCCAGATCACAGAGCACACAGCACCCTCAGCACTGAGCACCCAGCACCCCGAGCACTGAGCACCCAGCACCCTGAGTACTGAGCACCGAGCTCCCCGAGCACTGAGCACCCTGAGTACTGAGCACCCAGCACCCAGATCACAGAGCACACAGCACCCTCAGCACTGAGCACCCAGCACCCCGAGCACTGAGCACCCAGCACCCTGAGTACTGAGCACCCAGCACCCTGAGTACTGAGCACCCAGCACCCTGAGCACTGAGCACGCAGCACCCTGAGTACTGAGCACCCAGCACCCTGAGTACTGAGCACCCAGCACCCTGAGTACTGAGCACCCAGCACCCTGAGTACTGAGCACCCAGCACCCTGAGTACTGAGCACTGAGCACCCCGAGTACTGAGTACCCAGCACCCCGAGCACTAAGCACCCAGCACCCTGAACACTGAGCACCCAGCACCCTGAGTACTGAGCACCCAGCACCCTGAGTACTGAGCACCCAGCACCCTGAGTACTGAGCACCCAGCACCCCGAGCACTGAGCACCCAGCACCCTGAGTACTGAGCACCGAGCACCAAGAGTACTGAGCACCGAGCATCCTGAGCACTGAGCACCGAGCACCCCGAGCACTGAGCACCTAGCACCCTGAGTACTGAGCACCCAGAACCAAGAGTACTGAGCACCGAGCACCCCGAGCACTGAGCACCCAGCACCCTGAGTAATGAGCACCCAGCACCCCGAGAACTGAGCACCAAGCACCGTGAGTACTGAGCACCCAGCACCCTGAGTACTGAGCACCCAGCACCCTGAGCACTGAGCACAAAGCACGCTGAGTACTGAGCACTGAGCACCCTGAGTACTGAGCACCAAGGACCCTGAGCACTGAGCACCCAGCATGCTGAGTACTGAGCGCTGAGCACCCTGAGTACTGAGCACCGAGCACCCTGAGTACTGAGCACCCAGCACCCTGAGCACTGAGCAGCCAGCACCCTGAGCACTGAGCACCCAGCTCCCCGAGCACTGAGCACCCAGCACCCTGAGCACTGAGCACCCACCACCCCGAGTACTGAGCACCCAGCACCCTGAGTACTGAGCACCGAGCACCCCGAGCACTGAGCACCCAGCACCCCGAGCACTGAGAACCCATCACCCCGAGAATTAGCACCCAGCACCCTGAGTACTGAGAACCGAGTACCCTCAGTACTGAGCACCCAGCACGCTGAGCACTGAGCACCCAGCACCCCGAGTACTGAGCAAACAGCACACCGAGCACTGAGCACCCAGCACCCCGAGAATGATCACCCAGCACCCTGAGTACTGAGCACCCAGCACCCTGAGTACTGAGCACCCTGAGGACTGAGCACCGATCACCCTGAGCACTGAGCACCCAGCACCCTCAGTACTGAGCACCCAGCACCCTGAGTACTGAGCACCGAGCACCCCGAGTACTGAGCACCCAGCACCCTGAGCACTGAGCACCTAGCAACCCGAGCACTGAGCATGCAGCACCCTGAGTACTGAGCACCCAGCACCCCGAGCCCTGAGCACACAGCACCCTGAGTACTGAGCACACTGAGTACTGAGCACCTAGCACCCCGAGCACTGAGCACCCAGCACCCTGAGCACTGAGCACCCTGCACCCTGAGTACTGAGCATCAAGCACCCTGAGCACTGAGCACCCAGCACCCTGAGCACTGAGCACCCAGGACCCTGAGCACTGAGCACCCAGCACCCTGAGTACTGAGCACCCAACCTACTGAGCATCGAGCACCCCGAGCACTGAGCACCCAGCATCCTGAGTACTGAGCACCGAGCACCCCGAGTACTGAGCACCCAGCACCCTGAGCACTGAGCACCCAGCACCCTGAGTACTGAGCACCGAGAACCCTGGGTACTGAGCACCCAGCACGCTGAGCACTGAGCACCCTGAGTACTGAGCACTAAGCACCCTGAGCGCTGATCACCCAGCACCCCAAGCACGGAGCACCCAGGACACCAAGCACTGAGTACTGAGCACCCAGCACCCTGAGTACTGAGCACCGAGCTCCCCGAGCACTGAGCACCCTGAGTACTGAGCACCCAGCACACCGATCACAGAGCACACAGCACCCTCAGCACTGAGCACCCAGCACCCCGAGCACTGAGCACCCAGCACCCTGAGTACTGAGCACACTGAGGACTGAGCATCGATCTCCCTGAGCACTGAGCACCCAGCACCCTGAGTACTGAGCACCCAGCACCCTGAGTACTGAGCACCCAGCACCCTGAGCACTGAGCACGCAGCACCCTGAGTACTGAGCACCCAGCACCCTGAGTACTGAGCACCCAGCACCCTGAGTACTGAGCACACAGCACCCTGAGTACTGAGCACCCAGCACCCAACGTACTGAGCATCGAGCACCCCGAGCACTGAGCACCCAGCACCCTGAGTACTGAGCACCGAGCACCCCGAGTACTGACCACCCAGCACCCTGAGCACTGAGCACCCAGCACCCTGAGTACTGAGCACCCAGAATCCTGCGTACTGAGCACCCAGCACCCCGAGCACTGAGCACCCTGAGTACTGAGCACTAAGCACCCTGAGTGCTGAGCACCCAGCACCCCAAGCACGGAGCACCCAGGACCCCGAGCACTGAGTACTGAGCACCCAGCACCCTGAGTACTGAGCACCGAGCTCCCCGAGCACTGAGCACCCTGAGTACTGAGCACCCAGCACCCCGATCACAGAGCACACAGCACCCTCAGCACTGAGCACCCAGCACCCCGAGCACTGAGCACCCAGCACCCTGAGTACTGAGCACACTGAGGACTGAGCACCGATCACCCTGAGCACTGAGCACCCAGCACCCTGACTACTGAGCACCCAGCACCCTGAGTACTGAGCACCCAGCACCCTGAGCACTGAGCACGCAGCACCCTGAGTACTGAGCACCCAGCACCCTGAGTACTGAGCACCCAGCACCCTGAGTACTGAGCACTGAGCACCCCGAGTACTGAGTACCCAGCACCCCGAGCACTAAGCACCCAGCACCCTGAACACTGAGCACCCAGCACCCTGAGTACTGAGCACCCAGCACCCTGAGTACTGAGCACCCAGCACCCTGAGTACTGAGCACCCAGCACCCCGAGCACTGAGCACCCAGCACCCTGAGTACTGAGCACCGAGCACCAAGAGTACTGAGCACCGAGCATCCTGAGCACTGAGCACCGAGCACCCCGAGCACTGAGCACCTAGCACCCTGAGTACTGAGCACCCAGAACCAAGAGTACTGAGCACCGAGCACCCCGAGCACTGAGCACCCAGCACCCTGAGTAATGAGCACCCAGCACCCCGAGAACTGAGCACCAAGCACCGTGAGTACTGAGCACCCAGCACCCTGAGTACTGAGCACCCAGCACCCTGAGCACTGAGCACAAAGCACGCTGAGTACTGAGCACTGAGCACCCTGAGTACTGAGCACCAAGGACCCTGAGCACTGAGCACCCAGCATGCTGAGTACTGAGCGCTGAGCACCCTGAGTACTGAGCACCGAGCACCCTGAGTACTGAGCACCCAGCACCCTGAGCACTGAGCAGCCAGCACCCTGAGCACTGAGCACCCAGCTCCCCGAGCACTGAGCACCCAGCACCCTGAGCACTGAGCACCCACCACCCCGAGTACTGAGCACCCAGCACCCTGAGTACTGAGCACCGAGCACCCCGAGCACTGAGCACCCAGCACCCCGAGCACTGAGAACCCATCACCCCGAGAATTAGCACCCAGCACCCTGAGTACTGAGAACCGAGTACCCTCAGTACTGAGCACCCAGCACGCTGAGCACTGAGCACCCAGCACCCCGAGTACTGAGCAAACAGCACACCGAGCACTGAGCACCCAGCACCCCGAGAATGATCACCCAGCACCCTGAGTACTGAGCACCCAGCACCCTGAGTACTGAGCACCCTGAGGACTGAGCACCGATCACCCTGAGCACTGAGCACCCAGCACCCTCAGTACTGAGCACCCAGCACCCTGAGTACTGAGCACCGAGCACCCCGAGTACTGAGCACCCAGCACCCTGAGCACTGAGCACCTAGCAACCCGAGCACTGAGCATGCAGCACCCTGAGTACTGAGCACCCAGCACCCCGAGCCCTGAGCACACAGCACCCTGAGTACTGAGCACACTGAGTACTGAGCACCTAGCACCCCGAGCACTGAGCACCCAGCACCCTGAGCACTGAGCACCCTGCACCCTGAGTACTGAGCATCAAGCACCCTGAGCACTGAGCACCCAGCACCCTGAGCACTGAGCACCCAGGACCCTGAGCACTGAGCACCCAGCACCCTGAGTACTGAGCACCCAACCTACTGAGCATCGAGCACCCCGAGCACTGAGCACCCAGCATCCTGAGTACTGAGCACCGAGCACCCCGAGTACTGAGCACCCAGCACCCTGAGCACTGAGCACCCAGCACCCTGAGTACTGAGCACCGAGAACCCTGGGTACTGAGCACCCAGCACGCTGAGCACTGAGCACCCTGAGTACTGAGCACTAAGCACCCTGAGCGCTGATCACCCAGCACCCCAAGCACGGAGCACCCAGGACACCAAGCACTGAGTACTGAGCACCCAGCACCCTGAGTACTGAGCACCGAGCTCCCCGAGCACTGAGCACCCTGAGTACTGAGCACCCAGCACACCGATCACAGAGCACACAGCACCCTCAGCACTGAGCACCCAGCACCCCGAGCACTGAGCACCCAGCACCCTGAGTACTGAGCACACTGAGGACTGAGCATCGATCTCCCTGAGCACTGAGCACCCAGCACCCTGAGTACTGAGCACCCAGCACCCTGAGTACTGAGCACCCAGCACCCTGAGCACTGAGCACGCAGCACCCTGAGTACTGAGCACCCAGCACCCTGAGTACTGAGCACCCAGCACCCTGAGTACTGAGCACACAGCACCCTGAGTACTGAGCACCCAGCACCCAACGTACTGAGCATCGAGCACCCCGAGCACTGAGCACCCAGCACCCTGAGTACTGAGCACCGAGCACCCCGAGTACTGACCACCCAGCACCCTGAGCACTGAGCACCCAGCACCCTGAGTACTGAGCACCCAGAATCCTGCGTACTGAGCACCCAGCACCCCGAGCACTGAGCACCCTGAGTACTGAGCACTAAGCACCCTGAGTGCTGAGCACCCAGCACCCCAAGCACGGAGCACCCAGGACCCCGAGCACTGAGTACTGAGCACCCAGCACCCTGAGTACTGAGCACCGAGCTCCCCGAGCACTGAGCACCCTGAGTACTGAGCACCCAGCACCCCGATCACAGAGCACACAGCACCCTCAGCACTGAGCACCCAGCACCCCGAGCACTGAGCACCCAGCACCCTGAGTACTGAGCACACTGAGGACTGAGCACCGATCACCCTGAGCACTGAGCACCCAGCACCCTGACTACTGAGCACCCAGCACCCTGAGTACTGAGCACCCAGCACCCTGAGCACTGAGCACGCAGCACCCTGAGTACTGAGCACCCAGCACCCTGAGTACTGAGCACCCAGCACCCTGAGTACTGAGCACCCAGCACCCCGAGCACTGAGCACCCAGCACCCTGAGTACTGAGCACCGAGCACCAAGAGTACTGAGCACCGAGCATCCTGAGCACTGAGCACCTAGCACCCTGAGTACTGAGCACCCAGAACCAAGAGTACTGAGCACCGAGCACCCCGAGCACTGAGCACCCAGCACCCTGAGTAATGAGCACCCAGCACCCCGAGTACTGAGCACCGAGCACCGTGAGTACTGAGCACCCAGCACCCTGAGTACTGAGCACCCAGCACCCTGAGCACTGAGCCCAGAGCACGCTGAGTACTGAGCACTGAGCACCCTGAGTACTGAGCACCAAGGACCCTGAGCACTGAGCACCCAGCACGCTGAGTACTGAGCGCTGAGCACCCTGAGTACTGAGCACCGAGCACCCTGAGTACTGAGCACCCAGCACCCTGAGCACTGAGCAGCCAGCACCCTGAGCACTGAGCACCCAGCTCCCCGAGCACTGAGCACCCAGCACCCTCAGCACTGAGCACCCAGCACCCCGAGTACTGAGCAACCAGCACCCTGAGTACTGAGCACCGAGCACCCCGAGCACTGAGCACCCAGCACCCCGAGCACTGAGAACCCAGCACCCCGAGAAATAGCACCCAGCACCCTGAGTACTGAGAACCGAGTACCCTCAGTACTGAGCACCCAGCACGCTGAGCACTGAGCACCCAGCACCCCGAGTACTGAGCAAACAGCACACCGAGCACTGAGCACCCAGCACCCCGAGAATGAGCACCCAGCACCCTGAGTACTGAGCACCCAGCACCCTGAGTACTGAGCACCCTCAGGACTGAGCACCGATCACGCTGAGCACTGAGCACCCAGCACCCTGAGTACTGAGCACCCAGCACCCTGAGTACTGAGCACCGAGCACCCCGAGTACTGAGCACCAAGCACCCTGAGCACTGAGCACCTAGCAACCCGAGCACTGAGCACGCAGCACCCTGAGTACTGAGCACCCAGCACCCCGAGCCCTGAGCACACAGCACCCTGAGTACTGAGCACCCTGAGTACTGAGCACCTAGCACCCCGAGCACTGAGCACCCAGCACCCTGAGCACTGAGCACCCTGCACCCTGAGTACTGAGCATCAAGCACCCTGAGCACTGAGCTCCCAGCACCCTGAGCACTGAGCACCCAGCACCCTGAGCACTGAGCACCCAGCACCCTGAGTACTGAGCACCCAACGTACTGAGCATCGAGCATCCCGAGCACTGAGCACCCAGCACCCTGAGTACTGAGCACCGAGCACCCCGAGTACTGAGCACCCAGCACCCTGAGCACTGAGCACCCAGCACCCTGAGTACTGAGCACCCAGAACCCTGCGTACTGAGCACCCAGCACCCCGAGCACTGAGCACCCTGAGTACTGAGCACTAAGCACCCTGAGTGCTGAGCACCCAGCACCCCAAGCACGAAGCACCCAGGACACCGAGCACTGAGTACTGAGCTCCCAGCACCCTGAGTACTGAGCACCGAGCTCCCCGAGCACTGAGCACCCTGAGTACTGAGCACCCAGCACCCCGATCACAGAGCACACAGCACCCTCAGCACTGAGCACCCAGCACCCCGAGCACTGAGCACCCAGCACCCTGAGTACTGAGCACACTGAGGACTGAGCACCGATCACCATGAGCACTGAGCACCCAGCACCCTGAGTACTGAGCACCCAGCACCCTGAGTACTGAGCACCCAGCACCCTGAGCACTGAGCACGCAGCACCCTGAGTACTGAGCACCCAGCACCCTGAGTACTGAGCACCCAGCACCCTGAGTACTGAGCACCCAGCACCCTGAGTACTGAGCACCCAGCACCCTGAGTACTGAGCACCGAGCACCCCGAGTACTGAGCACCCAGCAACCCGAGCACTGAGCACACAGCACCCTGAACACTGAGCACCCAGCACCCCAAGCACTGAGCACCCAGCAACCTGAGTACTGAGCACCCAGCACCCTGAGTACTGAGCACCCAGCACCCTGAGTACTGAGCACCCAGCACCCTGAGCACTGAGCACAAAGCACGCTGAGTACTGAGCACCCTGAGTACTGAGCACCAAGGACCCTGAGCACTGAGCACCCAGCACGCTGAGTACTGAGCGCTGAGCACCCTGAGTACTGAGCACCGAGCACCCTGAGTACTGAGCACCCAGCACCCTGAGCACTGAGCAGCCAGCACCCTGAGCACTGAGCACCCAGCACCCCGAGCACTGAGCACCCAGCACCCTGAGCACTGAGCACCCAGCACCCCGAGTACTGAGCACCCAGCACCCTGAGTACTGAGCACCCAGCACCCCGAGCACTGAGCACCCAGCACCCCGAGCACTGAGAACCCAGCACCCCGAGAATTAGCACCCAGCACCCTGAGTACTGAGAACCGAGTACCCTGAATACTGAGCACCCAGCACGCTGAGCACTGAGCACCCAGCACCCAGAGTACTGAGCAAACAGCACACCGAGCACTGAGCACCCAGCACCCCGAGAATGAGCACCCAGCACCCTGAGTACTAAGCACCCAGCACCCTGAGTACTGAGCACCCTGAGGACTGAGCACCGATCACCCTGAGCACTGAGCACCCAGCACCCTGAGTACTGAGCACCCAGCACCCTGAGTACTGAGCACCGAGCACCCCGAGTACTGAGCACCCAGCACCCTGAGCACTGAGCACCGATCACCCTGAGCACTGAGCACCCAGCACCCTGAGTACTGAGCACCCAGCACCCTGAGTACTGAGCAAAGAGCACCCCGAGCACTGAGCACGCAGCACCCTGAGTACTGAGCACCCAGCACCCCGTGCCCTGAGCACCCAGCACCCTGAGTACTGAGCACCCTGAGTACTGAGCACCTAGCACCCCGAGCACTGAGCACCCAGCACCCTGAGCACTGAGCACCCTGCACCCTGAGTACTGAGCATCAAGCACCCTGAGCACTGAGCACCCAGCACCCTGAGCACTGAGCACCCAGCACCCTGAGTACTGAGCACCCAACGTACTGAGCATCGAGCACCCCGAGCACTGAGCACCCAGCACCCTGAGTACTGAGCACTCAGCACCCCGAGCACTGAGGACCCAGCACCCTGAGTACTGAGCACCGCGCACCCTGAGTACTGAGCACCCAGCACCCCCGAGCACTGAGCACCCAGCACCCCGAGCACTGAGCACCCAGCACCCTGGGCACTGAGCACCCTGAGGACTGAGCACCCAGCACCCTGAGTACTGAGCACCCAGCATCCTGATTACTGAGCACCGATCACCGTGAGCACTGAGCACCCAGCAACCCGAGCACTGAGCACCCAGCACCCTGAGTACTGAGCACCCTGAGTACTGAGCACCCAGCACCCCGAGCACTGAGCACCCTGCACCCTGAGTACTGAGCACCCTGAGTACTGAGCACCCAGCACCCTGAGCACTGAGCACCCAGCACCGTGAGTACTGAGCACCCAGCACCCTGAGCACTGAGCACCCAGCACCCTGAGTACTGAGCACCCAGCACCCTGAGTACTTAGCACCCAGCACCCTGAGCACTGAGCACCCAGCACCCTGAGTACTGAGCACCAAGCACCCTGAGTCCTGAGCACCCAGCACCCTGAGTACTGAGCACCCAGCACCCTGAGTACTGAGCACCGAGCACCCCGAGTACTGAGCACCCAGCACCCTGAGCACTGAGCACCCAGCACCCTGAGTACTGAGCACCCAGCACACTGAGTACTGAGGACCCAGCACCCCGAGCACTGAGCACCCTGAGTACTGAGCACTAAGCACCCTGAGCGCTGAGCACCCAGCACCCCAAGCACGGAGCACCCAGGACCCCGAGCACTGAGTACTGAGCACCCAGCACCCTGAGTACTGAGCACCAAGCTCCCCGAGCACTGAGCACCCTGAGTACTGAGCACCCAGCACCCCGAGCACTGAGCACCCAGCACCCTGAGTAATGAGCACCCAGCACCCCGAGTACTGAGCACCCAGCACCGTGAGTACTGAGCACCCAGCACCCGGAGTACTGAGCACCCAGCACCCTGAGCACTGAGCACAAAGCACGCTGAGTACTGAGCACTGAGCACCCTGAGTACTGAGCACCAAGGACCCTGAGTACTGAGCACCCAGCACCCTGAGCACTGAGCACCCAGCACCCTGAGCACTGAGCACCCAGCACCCCGAGCACTGAGCACCCAGCACCCTGAGCACTGTGCACCCAGCACCCCGAGTACTGAGCACCCAGCACCCTGAGTACTGAGCACCCAGCACAACGAGCACTGAGCACCCAGCACCCTGAGCACTGTGCACCCAGCACCCCGAGTACTGAGCACCCAGCACCCTGAGTACTGAGCACCCAGCACAACGAGCACTGAGCACCCAGCACCCTGAGTACTGAGCACCCAGCACACTGAGTACTGAGCACCCAGCACCCCGAGCACGGAGCACCCTGAGTACTGAGCACTAAGCACCCTGAGCGCTGAGCACCCAGCACCCCAAGCACGGAGCACCCAGGACCCCGAGCACTGAGTACTGAGCACCCAGCACCCTGAGTACTGAGCACCAAGCTCCCCGAGCACTGAGCACCCTGAGTACTGAGCACCCAGCACCCCGATAACAGAGCACCCAGCACCCTCAGCACTGTGCACCCAGCACCCCGAGCACTGAGCACCCAGCACCCTGCGTACTGAGCACCCTGAGTACTGAGCACCGATCACCCTGAGCACTGAGCACCCAGCACCCTGAGCACTGAGCACCCAGCACCCTGAGTACTGAGCACCGAGCACCCCGAGCACTGAGCACCCAGCACCCTGATCACTGAGCACCCAGCACGAAGAGTACTGAGCACCGAGCATCCTGAGCACTGAGCACCGAGCACCCCGAACACTGAGCACCCAGCACCCTGAGGACTGAGCACCCAGCACCAAGAGTACTGAGCACCGAGCACCCCGAGCACTGAGCACCGAGCACCCCAAGCACTGAGCAACCAGCACCCTGAGTACTGAGCACCCAGCACCCCGAGCACTGAGCACCCAGCACCCTGAGTAATGAGCACCCAGCACCCCGAGTACTGAGCACCCAGCACCGTGAGTACTGAGCACCCAGCACCCTGAGTACTGAGCACCCAGCACCCTGAGCACTGAGCACAAAGCACGCTGAGTACTGAGCACTGAGCACCCTGAGTACTGAGCACCAAGGACCCTGAGTACTGAGCACCCAGCACCCTGAGCACTGAGCACAAAGCACTCTGAGTACTGAGCGCTGAGCACCCTGAGTACTGAGCACCGAGCACCCTGAGTACTGAGCACTCAGCACCCTGAGCACTGAGCACCCAGCACCCTGAGCACTGAGCACCCAGCACCCCGAGCACTGAGCACCCAGCACCCTGAGCACTGAGCACCCAGCACCCCGAGTACTGAGCACCCAGAACCCTGAGTACTGAGTACCCAGCACAACGAGCACTGAGCACCCAGCACCCCGAGCACTGAGCAACCAGCACCCCGAGAATGAGCACCCAGCACCCTGAGTACTGAGAACCGAGCACCCTGAGTACTGAGCACCCAGCACGCTGAGCACTGAGCACCCAGCACCCCGATTACTGAGCAAACAGCACACCGAGCACTGAGCACCCAGCACCCCGAGAATGAGCACCCAGCACACTGAGTACTGAGCACCCAGCACCCTGAGTACTGAGCACCCAGCACAACGAGCACTGAGCACCCTGAGTACTGAGCACCCAGCACCCTGAGTACTGAGCACTAAGCATCCAGAGCGCTGAGCACCCAGCACCCCAAGCACGGAGCACCCAGGACACCGAGCACTGAGTAATGAGCACCCAGCACCCTGAGTACTGAGCACCGAGCTGCCTGAGCACTGAGCACCCTGAGTACTGAGCACCCAGCACCCCGATCACAGAGCAGCCAGCACCCTCAGCACTGAGCTCCCATCACCCCGAGCACTGAGCACCCAGCACCCTGAGTACTGAGCACCCTGAGGACTGAGCACCGATCACCCTGAGCACTGAGCACCCATCACCCTGAGTACTGAGCACCCAGCACCCTGAGTACTGAGCACCGAGCACCCCGAGTACTGAGCACCCAGCACCCTGAGCACTGAGCACCTAGCACCCCGAGTACTGAGCACGCAGCACCCTGAGTACTGAGCACCCAGCACCCCGAGCCCTGAGCAACCAGCACCCTGAGCACTGAGCACCCTGAGGACTGAGCACCCAGCACCCTGAGTACTGAGCACCCTGAGTACTGAGCACCCAGCACTCTGAGTACTGAGCACCCAGCACCCTGAGCACTGAGCACCCAGCACCCTGAGTACTGAGCACACTGAGGACTGAGCACCGATCACCCTGAGCACTGAGCACCCAGCACCCTGACTACTGAGCACCCAGCACCCTGAGTACTGAGCACCCAGCACCCTGAGCACTGAGCACGCAGCACCCTGAGTACTGAGCACCCAGCACCCTGAGTACTGAGCACCCAGCACCCTGAGTACTGAGCACCCAGCACCCCGAGCACTGAGCACCCAGCACCCTGAGTACTGAGCACCGAGCACCAAGAGTACTGAGGACCGAGCATCCTGAGCACTGAGCACCGAGCACCCCGAGCACTGAGCACCTAGCACCCTGAGTACTGAGCACCCAGAACCAAGAGTACTGAGCACCGAGCACCCCGAGCACTGAGCACCCAGCACCCTGAGTAATGAGCACCCAGCACCCCGAGTACTGAGCACCGAGCACCGTGAGTACTGAGCACCCAGCACCCTGAGTACTGAGCACCCAGCACCCTGAGCACTGAGCCCAAAGCACGCTGAGTACTGAGCACTGAGCACCCTGAGTACTGAGCACCAAGGACCCTGAGCACTGAGCACCCAGCACGCTGAGTACTGAGCGCTGAGCACCCTGAGTACTGAGCACCGAGCACCCTGAGTACTGAGCACCCAGCACCCTGAGCACTGAGCAGCCAGCACCCTGAGCACTGAGCACCCAGCTCCCCGAGCACTGAGCACCCAGCACCCTCAGCACTGAGCACCCAGCACCCCGAGTACTGAGCAACCAGCACCCTGAGTACTGAGCACCGAGCACCCCGAGCACTGAGCACCCAGCACCCCGAGCACTGAGAACCCAGCACCCCGAGAAATAGCACCCAGCACCCTGAGTACTGAGAACCGAGTACCCTCAGTACTGAGCACCCAGCACGCTGAGCACTGAGCACCCAGCACCCCGAGTACTGAGCAAACAGCACACCGAGCACTGAGCACCCAGCACCCCGAGAATGAGCACCCAGCACCCTGAGTACTGAGCACCCAGCACCCTGAGTACTGAGCACCCTCAGGACTGAGCACCGATCACGCTGAGCACTGAGCACCCAGCACCCTGAGTACTGAGCACCCAGCACCCTGAGTACTGAGCACCGAGCACCCCGAGTACTGAGCACCCAGCACCCTGAGCACTGAGCACCTAGCAACCCGCGCACTGAGCACGCAGCACCCTGAGTACTGAGCACCCAGCACCCCGAGCCCTGAGCACACAGCACCCTGAGTACTGAGCACCCTGAGTACTGAGCACCTAGCACCCCGAGCACTGAGCACCCAGCACCCTGAGCACTGAGCACCCTGCACCCTGAGTACTGAGCATCAAGCACCCTGAGCACTGAGCTCCCAGCACCCTGAGCACTGAGCACCCAGCACCCTGAGCACTGAGCACCCAGCACCCTGAGTACTGAGCACCCAACGTACTGAGCATCGAGCACCCCGAGCACTGAGCACCCAGCACCCTGAGTACTGAGCACCGAGCACCCCGAGTACTGAGCACCCAGCACCCTGAGCACTGAGCACCCAGCACCCTGAGTACTGAGCACCCAGAACCCTGCGTACTGAGCACCCAGCACCCCGAGCACTGAGCACCCTGAGTACTGAGCACTAAGCACCCTGAGTGCTGAGCACCCAGCACCCCAAGCACGAAGCACCCAGGACCCCGAGCACTGAGTACTGAGCACCCAGCACCCTGAGTACTGAGCACCGAGCTCCCCGAGCACTGAGCACCCTGAGTACTGAGCACCCAGCACCCCGATCACAGAGCACACAGCACCCTCAGCACTGAGCATCCAGCACCCCGAGCACTGAGCACCCAGCACCCTGAGTACTGAGCACACTGAGGACTGAGCACCGATCACCCTGAGCACTGAGCACCCAGCACCCTGAGTACTGAGCACCCAGCACCCTGAGTACTGAGCACCCAGCACCCTGAGCACTGAGCACGCAGCACCCTGAGTACTGAGCACCCAGCACCCTGAGTACTGAGCACCCAGCACCCTGAGTACTGAGCACCCAGCACCCTGAGTACTGAGCACCCAGCACCCTGAGTACTGAGCAGCGAGCACCCCGAGTACTGAGCACCCAGCAACCCGAGCACTGAGCACACAGCACCCTGAACACTGAGCACCCAGCACCCCAAGCACTGAGCACCCAGCAACCTGAGTACTGAGCACCCAGCACCCTGAGTACTGAGCACCCAGCACCCTGAGTACTGAGCACCCAGCACCCTGAGCACTGAGCACAAAGCACGCTGAGTACTGAGCACCCTGAGTACTGAGCACCAAGGACCCTGAGCACTGAGCACCCAGCACGCTGAGTACTGAGCGCTGAGCACCCTGAGTACTGAGCACCGAGCACCCTGAGTACTGAGCACCCAGCACCCTGAGCACTGAGCAGCCAGCACCCTGAGCACTGAGCACCCAGCACCCCGAGCACTGAGCACCCAGCACCCTGAGCACTGAGCACCCAGCACCCCGAGTACTGAGCACCCAGCACCCTGAGTACTGAGCACCCAGCACCCCGAGCACTGAGCACCCAGCACCCCGAGCACTGAGAACCCAGCACCCCGAGAATTAGCACCCAGCACCCTGAGTACTGAGAACCGAGTACCCTGAATACTGAGCACCCAGCACGCTGAGCACTGAGCACCCAGCACCCCGAGTACTGAGCAAACAGCACACCGAGCACTGAGCACCCAGCACCCCGAGAATGAGCACCCAGCACCCTGAGTACTAAGCACCCAGCACCCTGAGTACTGAGCACCCTGAGGACTGAGCACCGATCACCCTGAGCACTGAGCACCCAGCACCCTGAGTACTGAGCACCCAGCACCCTGAGTACTGAGCACCGAGCACCCCGAGTACTGAGCACCCAGCACCCTGAGCACTGAGCACCGATCACCCTGAGCACTGAGCACCCAGCACCCTGAGTACTGAGCACCCAGCACCCTGAGTACTGAGCAAAGAGCACCCCGAGCACTGAGCACGCAGCACCCTGAGTACTGAGCACCCAGCACCCCGTGCCCTGAGCACCCAGCACCCTGAGTACTGAGCACCCTGAGTACTGAGCACCTAGCACCCCGAGCACTGAGCACCCAGCACCCTGAGCACTGAGCACCCTGCACCCTGAGTACTGAGCATCAAGCACCCTGAGCACTGAGCACCCAGCACCCTGAGCACTGAGCACCCAGCACCCTGAGTACTGAGCACCCAACGTACTGAGCATCGAGCACCCCGAGCACTGAGCACCCAGCACCCTGAGTACTGAGCACCCAGCACCCCGAGCACTGAGGACCCAGCACCCTGAGTACTGAGCACCGCGCACCCTGAGTACTGAGCACCCAGCACCCCCGAGCACTAAGCACCCAGCACCCCGAGCACTGAGCACCCAGCACCCTGGGCACTGAGCACCCTGAGGACTGAGCACCCAGCACCCTGAGTACTGAGCACCCAGCATCCTGATTACTGAGCACCGATCACCGTGAGCACTGAGCACCCAGCAACCCGAGCACTGAGCACCCAGCACCCTGAGTACTGAGCACCCTGAGTACTGAGCACCCAGCACCCCGAGCACTGAGCACCCTGCACCCTGAGTACTGAGCACCCTGAGTACTGAGCACCCAGCACCCTGAGCACTGAGCACCCAGCACCGTGAGTACTGAGCACCCAGCACCCTGAGCACTGAGCACCCAGCACCCTGAGTACTGAGCACCCAGCACCCTGAGTACTTAGCACCCAGCACCCTGAGCACTGAGCACCCAGCACCCTGAGTACTGAGCACCAAGCACCCTGAGTCCTGAGCACCCAGCACCCTGAGTACTGAGCACCCAGCACCCTGAGTACTGAGCACCGAGCACCCCGAGTACTGAGCACCCAGCACCCTGAGCACTGAGCACCCAGCACCCTCAGTACTGAGCACCCAGCACACTGAGTACTGAGCACCCAGCACCCCAAGCACTGAGCACCCTGAGTACTGAGCACTAAGCACCCTGAGCGCTGAGCACCCAGCACCCCAAGCACGGAGCACCCAGGACCCCGAGCACTGAGTACTGAGCACCCAGCACCCTGAGTACTGAGCACCAAGCTCCCCGAGCACTGAGCACCCTGAGTACTGAGCACCCAGCACCCCGAGCACTGAGCACCCAGCACCCTGAGTAATGAGCACCCAGCACCCCGAGTACTGAGCACCCAGCACCGTGAGTACTGAGCACCCAGCACCCGGAGTACTGAGCACCCAGCACCCTGAGCACTGAGCACAAAGCACGCTGAGTACTGAGCACTGAGCACCCTGAGTACTGAGCACCAAGGACCCTGAGTACTGAGCACCCAGCACCCTGAGCACTGAGCACCCAGCACCCTGAGCACTGAGCACCCAGCACCCCGAGCACTGAGCACCCAGCACCCTGAGCACTGTGCACCCAGCACCCCGAGTACTGAGCACCCAGCACCCTGAGTACTGAGCACCCAGCACAACGAGCACTGAGCACCCAGCACCCTGAGCACTGTGCACCCAGCACCCCGAGTACTGAGCACCCAGCACCCTGAGTACTGAGCACCCAGCACAACGAGCACTGAGCACCCAGCACCCTGAGTACTGAGCACCCAGCACACTGAGTACTGAGCACCCAGCACCCCGAGCACGGAGCACCCTGAGTACTGAGCACTAAGCACCCTGAGCGCTGAGCACCCAGCACCCTGAGCGCTGAGCACCCAGCACCCCAAGCACGGAGCACCCAGGACCCCGAGCACTGAGTACTGAGCACCCAGCACCCTGAGTACTGAGCACCAAGCTCCCCGAGCACTGAGCACCCTGAGTACTGAGCACCCAGCACCCCGATAACAGAGCACCCAGCACCCTCAGCACTGTGCACCCAGCACCCCGAGCACTGAGCACCCAGCACCCTGCGTACTGAGCACCCTGAGTACTGAGCACCGATCACCCTGAGCACTGAGCACCCAGCACCCTGAGCACTGAGCACCCAGCACCCTGAGTACTGAGCACCGAGCACCCCGAGCACTGAGCACCCAGCACCCTGATCACTGAGCACCCAGCACGAAGAGTACTGAGCACCGAGCATCCTGAGCACTGAGCACCGAGCACCCCGAACACTGAGCACCCAGCACCCTGAGGACTGAGCACCCAGCACCAAGAGTACTGAGCACCGAGCACCCCGAGCACTGAGCACCGAGCACCCCAAGCACTGAGCAACCAGCACCCTGAGTACTGAGCACCCAGCACCCCGAGCACTGAGCACCCAGCACCCTGAGTAATGAGCACCCAGCACCCCGAGTACTGAGCACCCAGCACCGTGAGTACTGAGCACCCAGCACCCTGAGTACTGAGCACCCAGCACCCTGAGCACTGAGCACAAAGCACGCTGAGTACTGAGCACTGAGCACCCTGAGTACTGAGCACCAAGGACCCTGAGTACTGAGCACCCAGCACCCTGAGCACTGAGCACAAAGCACTCTGAGTACTGAGCGCTGAGCACCCTGAGTACTGAGCACCGAGCACCCTGAGTACTGAGCACTCAGCACCCTGAGGACTGAGCACCCAGCACCCTGAGCACTGAGCACCCAGCACCCCGAGCACTGAGCACCCAGCACCCTGAGCACTGAGCACCCAGCACCCCGAGTACTGAGCACCCAGCACCCTGAGTACTGAGTACCCAGCACAACGAGCACTGAGCACCCAGCACCCCGAGCACTGAGCAACCAGCACCCCGAGAATGAGCACCCAGCACCCTGAGTACTGAGAACCGAGCACCCTGAGTACTGAGCACCCAGCACGCTGAGCACTGAGCACCCAGCACCCCGATTACTGAGCAAACAGCACACCGAGCACTGAGCACCCAGCACCCCGAGAATGAGCATCCAGCACACTGAGTACTGAGCACCCAGCACCCTGAGTACTGAGCACCCAGCACAACGAGCACTGAGCACCCTGAGTACTGAGCACCCAGCACCCTGAGTACTGAGCACTAAGCATCCAGAGCGCTGAGCACCCAGCACCCCAAGCACGGAGCACCCAGGACACCGAGCACTGAGTAATGAGCACCCAGCACCCTGAGTACTGAGCACCGAGCTGCCTGAGCACTGAGCACCCTGAGTACTGAGCACCCAGCACCCCGATCACAGAGCAGCCAGCACCCTCAGCACTGAGCTCCCATCACCCCGAGCACTGAGCACCCAGCACCCTGAGTACTGAGCACCCTGAGGACTGAGCACCGATCACCCTGAGCACTGAGCACCCATCACCCTGAGTACTGAGCACCCAGCACCCTGAGTACTGAGCACCGAGCACCCCGAGTACTGAGCACCCAGCACCCTGAGCACTGAGCACCCAGCACCCCGAGCCCTGAGCAACCAGCACCCTGAGCACTGAGCACCCTGAGGACTGAGCACCCAGCACCCTGAGTACTGAGCACCCTGAGTACTGAGCACCCAGCACCCTGAGTACTGAGCACCCAGCACCCTGAGCACTGAGCACCCAGAACCCACAGTACTGAGCACCGAGCACCCTGAGTACTGAGCACCCAGCACCCTGAGCACTGAGCACACAGCACCCTGAGTACTGAGCACCCAGCAACCTGAGTACTTAGCACCCAGCACCCTGAGCACTGAGCACCCAGCACCCTCAGTACTGAGCACCGAGCACCCTGAGTACTGAGCACCCAGCACCCTGAGTACTGAGCACCCAGGACCCTCAGTACTGAGCACCGAGCACCCCGAGTACTGAGCACCCAGCACCCTGAGCACTGA
The DNA here is from genome assembly GCF_018167655.1 of Microtus oregoni. NCBI lineage: Eukaryota > Metazoa > Chordata > Mammalia > Rodentia > Cricetidae > Microtus > Microtus oregoni. Next base: position 6,260,029 of record NW_024544151.1, on the reverse strand, counting down.
GCACCCAGCACCCTGAGTACTGAGCACCCAGCACCCTGAGTACTGAGCACCCAGCACCCCGAGCACTGAGCACCCTGAATACTGAGCACCCAGCACCCTGAGTACTGAGCACCCAGCACCCTGAGTACTGAGCACTAAGCACCCAGAGCGCTGAGCACCCAGCACCCCAAGCACGGAGCACACAGGACCCCGAGCACTGAGTACTGAGCACCCAGCACCCTGAGTACTGAGCACCGAGCTCCCCGAGCACTGAGCACCCTGAGTACTGAGCACCCAGCACCCCGATAACAGAGCACCCAGCACCCTCAGCACTGTGCACCCAGCACCCCGAGCACTGAGCACCCAGCACCCTGCGTACTGAGCACCCTGAGTACTGAGCACCGATCACCCTGAGCACTGAGCACCCAGCACCCTGAGCACTGAGCACCCAGCACCCTGAGTACTGAGCACCGAGCACCCCGAGCACTGAGCACCCAGCACCCTGATCACTGAGCACCCAGCACGAAGAGTACTGAGCACCGAGCATCCTGAGCACTGAGCACCGAGCACCCCGAACACTGAGCACCCAGCACCCTGAGGACTGAGCACCCAGCACCAAGAGTACTGAGCACCGAGCACCCCGAGCACTGAGCACCGAGCACCCTGAGCACTGAGCACAAAGCACGCTGAGTACTGAGCACCCTGAGTACTGAGCACCAAGGACCCTGAGCACTGAGCACCCAGCACGCTGAGTACTGAGCGCTGAGCACCCTGAGTACTGAGCACCGAGCACACTGAGTACTGAGCACCCAGCACCCTGAGCACTGAGCAGCCAGCACCCTGAGCACTGAGCACCCAGCACCCCGAGCACTGAGCACCCAGCACCCTGAGCACTGAGCACCCAGCACCCCGAGTACTGAGCACCCAGCACCCTGAGTACTGAGCACCCAGCACCCCGAACACTGAGCACCCAGCACCCCGAGCACTGAGAACCCAGCACCCCGAGAATTAGCACCCAGCACCCTGAGTACTGAGAACCGAGTACCCTGAATACTGAGCACCCAGCACGCTGAGCACTGAGCACCCAGCACCCCGAGTACTGAGCAAACAGCACACCGAGCACTGAGCACCCAGCACCCCGAGAATGAGCACCCAGCACCCTGAGTACTAAGCACCCAGCACCCTGAGTACTGAGCACCCTGAGGACTGAGCACCGATCACCCTGAGCACTGAGCACCCAGCACCCTGAGTACTGAGCACCCAGCACCCTGAGTACTGAGCACCGAGCACCCCGAGTACTGAGCACCCAGCACCCTGAGCACTGAGCACCGATCACCCTGAGCACTGAGCACCCAGCACCCTGAGTACTGAGCACCCAGCACCCTGAGTACTGAGCAAAGAGCACCCCGAGCACTGAGCACGCAGCACCCTGAGTACTGAGCACCCAGCACCCCGTGCCCTGAGCACCCAGCACCCTGAGTACTGAGCACCCTGAGTACTGAGCACCTAGCACCCCGAGCACTGAGCACCCAGCACCCTGAGCACTGAGCACCCTGCACCCTGAGTACTGAGCATCAAGCACCCTGAGCACTGAGCACCCAGCACCCTGAGCACTGAGCACCCAGCACCCTGAGTACTGAGCACCCAACGTACTGAGCATCGAGCACCCCGAGCACTGAGCACCCAGCACCCTGAGTACTGAGCACCCAGCACCCCGAGCACTGAGGACCCAGCACCCTGAGTACTGAGCACCGCGCACCCTGAGTACTGAGCACCCAGCACCCCCGAGCACTGAGCACCCAGCACCCCGAGCACTGAGCACCCAGCACCCTGGGCACTGAGCACCTTGAGGACTGAGCACCCAGCACCCTGAGTACTGAGCACCCAGCATCCTGATTACTGAGCACCGATCACCGTGAGCACTGAGCACCCAGCAACCCGAGCACTGAGCACCCAGCACCCTGAGTACTGAGCACCCTGAGTACTGAGCACCCAGCACCCCGAGCACTGAGCACCCTGCACCCTGAGTACTGAGCACCCTGAGTACTGAGCACCCAGCACCCTGAGCACTGAGCACCCAGCACCGTGAGTACTGAGCACCCAGCACCCTGAGCACTGAGCACCCAGCACCCTGAGTACTGAGCACCCAGCACCCTGAGTACTTAGCACCCAGCACCCTGAGCACTGAGCACCCAGCACCCTGAGTACTGAGCACCAAGCACCCTGAGTCCTGAGCACCCAGCACCCTGAGTACTGAGCACCCAGCACCCTGAGTACTGAGCACCGAGCACCCCGAGTACTGAGCACCCAGCACCCTGAGCACTGAGCACCCAGCACCCTGAGTACTGAGCACCCAGCACACTGAGTACTGAGCACCCAGCACCCCGAGCACTGAGCACCCTGAGTACTGAGCACTAAGCACCCTGAGCGCTGAGCACCCAGCACCCCAAGCACGGAGCACCCAGGACCCCGAGCACTGAGTACTGAGCACCCAGCACCCTGAGTACTGAGCACCAAGCTCCCCGAGCACTGAGCACCCTGAGTACTGAGCACCCAGCACCCAGAGCACTGAGCACCCAGCACCCTGAGTAATGAGCACCCAGCACCCCGAGTACTGAGCACCCAGCACCGTGAGTACTGAGCACCCAGCACCCGGAGTACTGAGCACCCAGCACCCTGAGCACTGAGCACAAAGCACGCTGAGTACTGAGCACTGAGCACCCTGAGTACTGAGCACCAAGGACCCTGAGTACTGAGCACCCAGCACCCTGAGCACTGAGCACCCAGCACCCTGAGCACTGAGCACCCAGCACCCCGAGCACTGAGCACCCAGCACCCTGAGCACTGTGCACCCAGCACCCCGAGTACTGAGCACCCAGCACCCTGAGTACTGAGCACCCAGCACAACGAGCACTGAGCACCCAGCACCCTGAGCACTGTGCACCCAGCACCCCGAGTACTGAGCACCCAGCACCCTGAGTACTGAGCACCCAGCACAACGAGCACTGAGCACCCAGCACCCCGAGCACTGAGCAACCAGCACCCCGAGAATGAGCACCCAGCACCCTGAGTACTGAGAACCGAGCACCCTGAGTACTGAGCACCCAGCACGCTGAGCACTGAGCACCCAGCACCCCGATTACTGAGCAAACAGCACACCGAGCACTGAGCACCCAGCACCCCGAGAATGAGCACCCAGCACACTGAGTACTGAGCACCCAGCACCCTGAGTACTGAGCACCCAGCACAACGAGCACTGAGCACCCTGAGTACTGAGCACCCAGCACCCTGAGTACTGAGCACTAAGCATCCAGAGCGCTGAGCACCCAGCACCCCAAGCACGGAGCACCCAGGACACCGAGCACTGAGTAATGAGCACCCAGCACCCTGAGTACTGAGCACCGAGCTGCCTGAGCACTGAGCACCCTGAGTACTGAGCACCCAGCACCCCGATCACAGAGCAGCCAGCACCCTCAGCACTGAGCTCCCATCACCCCGAGCACTGAGCACCCAGCACCCTGAGTACTGAGCACCCTGAGGACTGAGCACCGATCACCCTGAGCACTGAGCACCCATCACCCTGAGTACTGAGCACCCAGCACCCTGAGTACTGAGCACCGAGCACCCCGAGTACTGAGCACCCAGCACCCTGAGCACTGAGCACCTAGCACCCCGAGTACTGAGCACGCAGCACCCTGAGTACTGAGCACCCAGCACCCCGAGCCCTGAGCAACCAGCACCCTGAGCACTGAGCACCCTGAGGACTGAGCACCCAGCACCCTGAGTACTGAGCACCCTGAGTACTGAGCACCCAGCACCCTGAGTACTGAGCACCCAGCACCCTGAGCACTGAGCACCCAGAACCCACAGTACTGAGCACCGAGCACCCTGAGTACTGAGCACCCAGCACCCTGAGCACTGAGCACACAGCACCCTGAGTACTGAGCACCCAGCAACCTGAGTACTTAGCACCCAGCACCCTGAGCACTGAGCACCCAGCACCCTCAGTACTGAGCACCGAGCACCCTGAGTACTGAGCACCCAGCACCCTGAGTACTGAGCACCCAGGACCCTCAGTACTGAGCACCGAGCACCCCGAGTACTGAGCACCCAGCACCCTGAGCACTGAGCACCCAGCACCCTGAGTACTGAGCACCCAGCACCCTGAGTACTGAGCACCCAGCACCCCGAGCACTGAGCACCCTGAATACTGAGCACCCAGCACCCTGAGTACTGAGCACCCAGCACCCTGAGTACTGAGCACTAAGCACCCAGAGCGCTGAGCACCCAGCACCCCAAGCACGGAGCACACAGGACCCCGAGCACTGAGTACTGAGCACCCAGCACCCTGAGTACTGAGCACCGAGCTCCCCGAGCACTGAGCACCCTGAGTACTGAGCACCCAGCACCCCGATAACAGAGCACCCAGCACCCTCAGCACTGTGCACCCAGCACCCCGAGCACTGAGCACCCAGCACCCTGCGTACTGAGCACCCTGAGTACTGAGCACCGATCACCCTGAGCACTGAGCACCCAGCACCCTGAGCACTGAGCACCCAGCACCCTGAGTACTGAGCACCGAGCACCCCGAGCACTGAGCACCCAGCACCCTGATCACTGAGCACCCAGCACGAAGAGTACTGAGCACCGAGCATCCTGAGCACTGAGCACCGAGCACCCCGAACACTGAGCACCCAGCACCCTGAGGACTGAGCACCCAGCACCAAGAGTACTGAGCACCGAGCACCCCGAGCACTGAGCACCGAGCACCCTGAGCACTGAGCACAAAGCACGCTGAGTACTGAGCACCCTGAGTACTGAGCACCAAGGACCCTGAGCACTGAGCACCCAGCACGCTGAGTACTGAGCGCTGAGCACCCTGAGTACTGAGCACCGAGCACCCTGAGTACTGAGCACCCAGCACCCTGAGCACTGAGCAGCCAGCACCCTGAGCACTGAGCACCCAGCACCCCGAGCACTGAGCACCCAGCACCCTGAGCACTGAGCACCCAGCACCCCGAGTACTGAGCACCCAGCACCCTGAGTACTGAGCACCCAGCACCCCGAGCACTGAGCACCCAGCACCCCGAGCACTGAGAACCCAGCACCCCGAGAATTAGCACCCAGCACCCTGAGTACTGAGAACCGAGTACCCTGAATACTGAGCACCCAGCACGCTGAGCACTGAGCACCCAGCACCCCGAGTACTGAGCAAACAGCACACCGAGCACTGAGCACCCAGCACCCCGAGAATGAGCACCCAGCACCCTGAGTACTAAGCACCCAGCACCCTGAGTACTGAGCACCCTGAGGACTGAGCACCGATCACCCTGAGCACTGAGCACCCAGCACCCTGAGTACTGAGCACCCAGCACCCTGAGTACTGAGCACCGAGCACCCCGAGTACTGAGCACCCAGCACCCTGAGCACTGAGCACCGATCACCCTGAGCACTGAGCACCCAGCACCCTGAGTACTGAGCACCCAGCACCCTGAGTACTGAGCAAAGAGCACCCCGAGCACTGAGCACGCAGCACCCTGAGTACTGAGCACCCAGCACCCCGTGCCCTGAGCACCCAGCACCCTGAGTACTGAGCACCCTGAGTACTGAGCACCTAGCACCCCGAGCACTGAGCACCCAGCACCCTGAGCACTGAGCACCCTGCACCCTGAGTACTGAGCATCAAGCACCCTGAGCACTGAGCACCCAGCACCCTGAGCACTGAGCACCCAGCACCCTGAGTACTGAGCACCCAACGTACTGAGCATCGAGCACCCCGAGCACTGAGCACCCAGCACCCTGAGTACTGAGCACCCAGCACCCCGAGCACTGAGGACCCAGCACCCTGAGTACTGAGCACCGCGCACCCTGAGTACTGAGCACCCAGCACCCCCGAGCACTGAGCACCCAGCACCCCGAGCACTGAGCACCCAGCACCCTGGGCACTGAGCACCTTGAGGACTGAGCACCCAGCACCCTGAGTACTGAGCACCCAGCATCCTGATTACTGAGCACCGATCACCGTGAGCACTGAGCACCCAGCAACCCGAGCACTGAGCACCCAGCACCCTGAGTACTGAGCACCCTGAGTACTGAGCACCCAGCACCCCGAGCACTGAGCACCCTGCACCCTGAGTACTGAGCACCCTGAGTACTGAGCACCCAGCACCCTGAGCACTGAGCACCCAGCACCGTGAGTACTGAGCACCCAGCACCCTGAGCACTGAGCACCCAGCACCCTGAGTACTGAGCACCCAGCACCCTGAGTACTTAGCACCCAGCACCCTGAGCACTGAGCACCCAGCACCCTGAGTACTGAGCACCAAGCACCCTGAGTCCTGAGCACCCAGCACCCTGAGTACTGAGCACCCAGCACCCTGAGTACTGAGCACCGAGCACCCCGAGTACTGAGCACCCAGCACCCTGAGCACTGAGCACCCAGCACCCTGAGTACTGAGCACCCAGCACACTGAGTACTGAGCACCCAGCACCCCGAGCACTGAGCACCCTGAGTACTGAGCACTAAGCACCCTGAGCGCTGAGCACCCAGCACCCCAAGCACGGAGCACCCAGGACCCCGAGCACTGAGTACTGAGCACCCAGCACCCTGAGTACTGAGCACCAAGCTCCCCGAGCACTGAGCACCCTGAGTACTGAGCACCCAGCACCCCGAGCACTGAGCACCCAGCACCCTGAGTAATGAGCACCCAGCACCCCGAGTACTGAGCACCCAGCACCGTGAGTACTGAGCACCCAGCACCCGGAGTACTGAGCACCCAGCACCCTGAGCACTGAGCACAAAGCACGCTGAGTACTGAGCACTGAGCACCCTGAGTACTGAGCACCAAGGACCCTGAGTACTGAGCACCCAGCACCCTGAGCACTGAGCACCCAGCACCCTGAGCACTGAGCACCCAGCACCCCGAGCACTGAGCACCCAGCACCCTGAGCACTGTGCACCCAGCACCCCGAGTACTGAGCACCCAGCACCCTGAGTACTGAGCACCCAGCACAACGAGCACTGAGCACCCAGCACCCTGAGCACTGTGCACCCAGCACCCCGAGTACTGAGCACCCAGCACCCTGAGTACTGAGCACCCAGCACAACGAGCACTGAGCACCCAGCACCCTGAGTACTGAGCACCCAGCACACTGAGTACTGAGCACCCAGCACCCCGAGCACGGAGCACCCTGAGTACTGAGCACTAAGCACCCTGAGCGCTGAGCACCCAGCACCCCAAGCACGGAGCACCCAGGACCCCGAGCACTGAGTACTGAGCACCCAGCACCCTGAGTACTGAGCACCCAGCACCCTGAGTACTGAGCACCAAGCTCCCCGAGCACTGAGCACCCTGAGTACTGAGCACCCAGCACCCCGATAACAGAGCACCCAGCACCCTCAGCACTGTGCACCCAGCACCCCGAGCACTGAGCACCCAGCACCCTGCGTACTGAGCACCCTGAGTACTGAGCACCGATCACCCTGAGCACTGAGCACCCAGCACCCTGAGCACTGAGCACCCAGCACCCTGAGTACTGAGCACCGAGCACCCCGAGCACTGAGCACCCAGCACCCTGATCACTGAGCACCCAGCACGAAGAGTACTGAGCACCGAGCATCCTGAGCACTGAGCACCGAGCACCCCGAACACTGAGCACCCAGCACCCTGAGGACTGAGCACCCAGCACCAAGAGTACTGAGCACCGAGCACCCCGAGCACTGAGCACCGAGCACCCCAAGCACTGAGCAACCAGCACCCTGAGTACTGAGCACCCAGCACCCCGAGCACTGAGCACCCAGCACCCTGAGTAATGAGCACCCAGCACCCCGAGTACTGAGCACCCAGCACCGTGAGTACTGAGCACCCAGCACCCTGAGTACTGAGCACCCAGCACCCTGAGCACTGAGCACAAAGCACGCTGAGTACTGAGCACTGAGCACCCTGAGTACTGAGCACCAAGGACCCTGAGTACTGAGCACCCAGCACCCTGAGCACTGAGCACAAAGCACTCTGAGTACTGAGCGCTGAGCACCCTGAGTACTGAGCACCGAGCACCCTGAGTACTGAGCACTCAGAACCCTGAGCACTGAGCACCCAGCACCCTGAGCACTGAGCACCCAGCACCCCGAGCACTGAGCACCCAGCACCCTGAGCACTGAGCACCCAGGACCCCGAGCACTGAGTACTGAGCACCCAGCACCCTGAGTACTGAGCACCGAGCTCCCCGAGCACTGAGCACCCTGAGTACTGAGTACCCAGCACCCCGATCACAGAGCACCCAGCACACTCAGCACTGAGCACCCAGCACCCCGAGCACTGAGCACCCAGCACCCTGAGTACTGAGCACCCTGAGGACTGAGCACCGATCACCCTGAGCACTGAGCACCCAGCACCCTGAGTACTGAGCACCCAGCACCCTGAGTACTGAGCACCGAGCACTCTGAGCACCCAGCACCCTGAGCACTGAGCACCCAGCACCCTGAGTAATGAGCACCCAGCACCCTGAGCACTGAGCACCCAGCACCCTGAGTACTGAGCACCCAGCACCCTGAGTACTGAGCACCGAGCACTCCGAGCACTGAGCACCCAGGACCCTGAGTACTGAGCACCCAGCACCAAGAGTACTGAGCACCCAGCACCCCAAGCACTGAGCACCCAGCACCCTGAGCACTGAGCACCCAGCACCAAGAGTACTGAGCACCGAGCACCGCGAGCACTGAGCACCCAGCACCCTGAGTAACGAGCACCCAGCACCCCGAGTACTGAGCACCTAGCACCGTGAGTACTGAGCACCCAGCACCCTGAGTACTGAGCACCCAGCACCCTGAGCACTGAGCACAAAGCACGCTGAGAACTGAGCACCCTGAGTACTGAGCACCAAGGACCCTGAGCACTGAGCACCCAGCATGCTGAGTACTGAGCGCTGAGCACCCTGAGTACTGAGCACCGAGCACCCTGAGTACTGAGCACCCCGCACCCTGAGCACTGAGCAGCCAGCACCCTGAGCACTGAGCACCCAGCACCCCGAGCACTGAGCACCCAGCACCCTGAGTACAGAGCACCCAGCACCCTGAGTACTGAGCACTCAGCACCCTGAGTACTGAGCACCGAGTACCCCGAGCACTGAGCACCCAGCACCCTGAGCACTGAGCACCCTGAGGACTGAGCACCCAGCACCCTGAGTACTGAGCACCCAGCATCCTGAGTACTGAGCACCGATCACCCTGAGCACTGAGCACCCAGCAACCCGAGCACTGAGCACCCAGCACCCTGAGTACTGAGCACCCTGAGTACTGAGCACCCATCACCCTGAGCACTGAGCACCCAGCACCCTGAGTACTGAGCACCCAGCACCCTGAGCACTGAGCACCCAGCACCCTGAGTACTGAGCACCCAGCACCCTGAGTACTGAGCACTCAGCACCCTGAGTACTGAGCACCGAGTACCCCGAGCCCTGAGCACCCAGCACCCTGAGCACTGAGCACCCTGAGGACTGAGCACCCAGCACCCTGAGTACTGAGCACCCAGCATCCTGAGTACTGAGCACTGATCACCCTGAGCACTGAGCACCCAGCAACCCGAGCACTGAGCACCCAGCACCCTGAGTACTGAGCACCCTGAGTACTGAGCACCCAGCACCCCGAGCACTGAGCACCCAGCACCCTGAGTACTGAGCACCCTGAGTACTGAGCACCCATCACCCTGAGCACTGAGCACCCAGCACCCTGAGTACTGAGCACCCAGCACCCTGAGCACTGAGCACCCAGCACCCTGAGTACTGAGCACCCAGCACCCTGAGTACTTAGCACCCAGCACCCTGAGCACTGAGCACCCAGCACCCTGAGTACTGAGCACCGAGCACCCTGAGTACTGAGCACCCAGCACCCTGAGTACTGAGCACCCAGCACCCTGTGTACTGAGCACCGAGCACCCCGAGAACTGAGCACCCAGCACACTGAGCACTGAGCACCCAGCACCCTGAGTACTGAGCACCCAGAACCCTGAGTACTGAGCACCCAGCACCCCGAGCACTGAGCACCCTGAGTACTGAGCACTAAGCACCCTGAGCGCTGAGCACCCAGCACCCTAAGCACGGAGCACCCAGGACCCCGAGCACTGAGTACTGAGCACCCAGCACCCCGATCACAGAGCACACAGCACCCTCAGCACTGAGCACCCAGCACCCCGAGCACTGAGCACCCAGCACCCTGAGTACTGAGCACACTGAGGACTGAGCACCGATCACCCTGAGCACTGAGCACCCAGCACCCTGAGTACTGAGCACCCAGCACCCTGAGTACTGAGCACCGAGCACTCCGAGCACTGAGCACCCAGCACCCTGAGCACTGAGCACACAGCACCCTGAGTACTGAGCACCCAGCACCCTCTGCACTGAGCACCCAGCACCCTGAGTACTGAGCACCCAGCACCCTGAGTACTGAGCACCCAGCACCCTGAGTACTGAGCACCCAGCACCCTGAGTACTGAGCACCGAGCACCCCGAGTACTGAGCACCCAGCACCCCGAGCACTGAGCAGCCAGCACCCTGAACACTGAGAACCCAGCACCCCAAGCACTGAGCACCCAGCACCCTGAGTACTGAGCACCCAGCAGCCTGAGTACTGAGCACCCAGCACCCTGAACACTGAGCACCCAGCACCCCAAGCACTGAGCACCCAGCACCCTGAGGACTGCGCACCCAGCACCCCGAGCACTGAGCACCCAGCACCCTGAGTACTGAGCACCCAGCACCAAGAGTACTGAGCACCGAGCATCCTGAGCACTGAGCACCGAGCACCCCGAGCACTGAGCACCCAGCACCCTGAGTACTGAGCACCCAGCACCAAGAGTACTGAGCACCGAGCACCCCGAGCACTGAGCACCCAGCACCCTGAGTAATGAGCACTGAGCACCCAGAGCGCTGAGCACCCAGCACCCCAAGCACGGAGCACCCAGGACCCCGAGCACTGAGTACTGAGCACCCAGCACCATGAGTACTGAGCACCGAGCTCCCCGAGCTCTGAGCACCCTGAGTACTGAGCACCCAGCACCCCGATCACAGAGCACCCAGCACACTCAGCACTGAGGACCCAGCACCCCGAGCACTGAGCACCGAGCACCCGGAGTACTGAGCACCCTGAGGACTGAGCACCAATCACCCTGAACACTGAGCACGCAGCACCCTGAGTACTGAGCACCCAGCACCCTGAGTACTGAGCACCGAGCACTCCGAGCACTGAGCACCCAGCACCCTGAGCACTGAGCACCCAGCACCCTGAGTACTGAGCACCCAGCACCCTGAGTACTGAGCACCCAGCATCCTGAGCACTGAGCACCGAGAACCCCGGGCACTGAGCACCCAGCAGCCTGAGTACTGAGCACCCAGCACCCTGAGTACTGAGCACCCAGCACCCTGAGCACTGAGCACAAAGCACGCTGAGTACTGAGCACTGAGCACCCTGAGTACTGAGCACCAAGGACCCTGAGCACTGAGCACCCAGCACGCTGAGTACTGAGCGCTGAGCACCCTGAGTACTGAGCACCGAGCACCCTGAGTACTGAGCACCCAGCACCCTGAGCACTGAGCAGCCAGCACCCTGAGCACTGAGCACCCAGCACCCCGAGCACTGAGCACCCAGCACCCTGAGCACTGAGCACCCAGCACCCCGAGTACTGAGCACCCAGCACCCTGAGTACTGAGCACCGAGCACCCCGAGCACTGAGCACCCAGCACCCCGAGCACTGAGCACCCAGCACCCCGAGAATGAGCACCCAGCACCCTGAGTACTGAGAACCGAGCACCCTGAGTACTGAGCACCCAGCAACCTGAGCACTGAGCAACCAGCACCCTGAGTACTGAGCAAACAGCACCCCGAGCACTGAGCACCCAGCACCCCAAGAATGAGCACCCAGCACCCTGAGTACTGAGCACTCAGCACCCTGAGCACTGAGCAGCCAGCACCCTGAGTACTGAGCACCCAGCACCCCGAGCACTGAGCACCCAGCACCCTGAGCACTGAGCACCCAGCACCCCGAGTACTGAGCACCCAGCACCCTGAGTACTGAGCACCGAGCACCCCGAGCACTGAGCACCCAGCACCCCGAGCACTGAGCACCCAGCACCCCGAGAATGAGCACCCAGCACCCTGAGTACTGAGAACCGAGCACCCTGAGTACTGAGCACCCAGCACCCTGAGCACTGAGCACCCAGCACCCCGAGCACTGAGCACCCTGAGTACTTTGCACCCAGCACCCTGAGTACTGAGCACTAAGCACACAGAGCGCTGAGCACCCAGCACCCCAAGCACGGAGCACCCAGGGCCCCGAGCACTGAGTACTGAGCACCCAGCACCCTGAGTACTGAGCACCGAGCTCCCCGAGCCCTGAGCACCCTGAGTACTGAGCACCCAGCACCCCGATCACAGAGCACCCAGCACCCTCAGCACTGAGCACCCAGCACCCCGAGCACTGAGCACCCCGCACCCTGAGTACTGAGCACACTGAGGACTGAGCACCGATCACCCTGAGAACTGAGCACCCAGCACCCTGAGTACTGAGCACCCAGCACCCTGAGCACTGAGCACCCAGCACCCCGAGCACTGAGCACGCAGCACCCTGAGTACTGAGCACCCAGCAACCCGAGCCCTGAGCACCCAGCACCCTGAGTACTGAGCACCCTGAGTACTGAGCACCTTGCACCCCGAGCACTGAGCACCCAGCACCCTGAGCACTGAGCACCCTTCACCCTGAGTACTGAGCATCAAGCACCCTGAGCACTGAGCACCCAGCACCCTGAGCACTGAGCACCCAGCACCCTGAGCACTGAGCACCCAGCACCCTGAGTACTGAGCACCCAACGTACTGAGCATCGAGCACCCCGAGCACTGAGCACCCAGCACCCTGAGTACTGAGCACCCAGCACCCCGAGCACTGAGCACCCAGCACCCTGAGTACTGAGCACCGAGCACCCTGAGTACTGAGCACCCAGCACCCCGAGCACTGAGCATCCAGCACCCCGAGCACTGAGCACCCAGCACTGAGCACCCAGCACCCTGAGTACTGAGCACCCAGCACCCTGAGTACTGAGCACCGAGCACCCCGAGCATTGAGCACCGGGCACCCCGAGCACTGAGCACCCAGCACCCTGAGTACTGAGCACCCAGCACCCTGAGTACTGAGCACTGAGCACACTGAGCACTGAGCACCCAGCACCCTGAGTACTGAGCACCCAGCACCGTGAGTACTGAGCAACCAGCACCCCGAGCACTGAGCACCCAGCACCCTGAGTAATGAGCACCGATCACCCTGAGCACTTAGCACCGAGCAACCCGAGCACTGAGCACCCAGCACCCTGAGTACTTAGCACCCTGAGTACTGACCACCCAGCACCCCGAGCACTGAGCACCCTGGACCCTGAGTACTGAGCACCCTGAGTACTGAGCACCCAGCACCCTGAGTACTGAGCACCCTGAGTACTGAGCACCCAGCACCCTGAGCACTGAGCACCCAGCACCCTGAGTAATGAGCACCCAGCACCCTGAGTACTGAGCACTGAGCACCCTGAGCACTGAGCACACAGCAGCCTGAGTACTGAGCACCCAGCACCCTGAGCACTGAGCAGCCAGCACCCTGAGCACTGAGCACCCAGCACCACGAGAACTGAGCACCCAGCACCCTGAGCACTGAGCACCCAGCACCCCGAGTACTGATCACCCAGCACCCTGAGTACTGAGCACCGAGCACCCCGAGCACTGAGCACCCAGCACCCCGAGCACTGAGCACCCAGCACCCCGAGAATGAGCACCCAGCACCCTGAGTACTGAGAACCGAGCACCCTGAGTACTGAGCACCCAGCACCCTGAGCACTGAGCACCCAGCACCCCGAGCACTGAGCACCCTGAGTACTTTGCACCCAGCACCCTGAGTACTGAGCACTAAGCACACAGAGCGCTGAGCACCCAGCACCCCAAGCACGGAGCACCCAGGGCCCCGAGCACTGAGTACTGAGCACCCAGCACCCTGAGTACTGAGCACCGAGCTCCCCGAGCCCTGAGCACCCTGAGTATTGAGCACCCAGCACCCCGATCACAGAGCACCCAGCACCCTCAGCACTGAGCACCCAGCACCCCGAGCACTGAGCACCCCGCACCCTGAGTACTGAGCACACTGAGGACTGAGCACCGATCACCCTGAGAACTGAGCACCCAGCACCCTGAGTACTGAGCACCCAGCACCCTGAGTACTGAGCACCGAGCACCCCGAGTACTGAGCACCCAGCACCCTGAGCACTGAGCACCCAGCACCCCGAGCACTGAGCACGCAGCACCCTGAGTACTGAGCACCCAGCACCCCGAGCCCTGAGCACCCAGCACCCTGAGTACTGAGCACCCTGAGTACTGAGCACCTTGCACCCCGAGCACTGAGCACCCAGCACCCTGAGCACTGAGCACCCTGCACCCTGAGTACTGAGCATCAAGCACCCTGAGCACTGAGCACCCAGCACCCTGAGCACTGAGCACCCAGCACCCTGAGCACTGAGCACCCAGCACCCTGAGTACTGAGCACCCAACGTACTGAGCATCGAGCACCCCGAGCACTGAGCACCCAGCACCCTGAGTACTGAGCACCCAGCACCCCGAGCACTGAGCACCCAGCACCCTGAGTACTGAGCACCGAGCACCCTGAGTACTGAGCACCCAGCACCCCGAGCACTGAGCATCCTGCACCCCGAGCACTGAGCACCCAGCACTGAGCACCCAGCACCCTGAGTACTGAGCACCCAGCACCCTGAGTACTGAGCACCGAGCACCCCGAGCATTGAGCACCGGGCACCCCGAGCACTGAGCACCCAGCACCCTGAGTACTGAGCACCCAGCACCCTGAGTACTGAGCACTGAGCACACTGAGCACTGAGCACCCAGCACCCTGAGTACTGAGCACCCAGCACCCTGAGCACTGAGCACCCAGCACCCTGAGTACTGAGCACTGAGCACCCTGAGCACTGAGCACACAGCAGCCTGAGTACTGAGCACCCAGCACCCTGAGCACTGAGCAGCCAGCACCCTGAGCACTGAGCACCCAGCACCACGAGAACTGAGCACCCAGCACCCTGAGCACTGAGCACCCAGCACCCCGAGTACTGATCACCCAGCACCCTGAGTACTGAGCACCGAGCACCCCGAGCACTGAGCACCCAGCACCCCGAGCACTGAGCACCCAGCACCCCGAGAATGAGCACCCAGCACCCTGAGTACTGAGAACCGAGCACCCTGAGTACTGAGCACCCAGCACCCTGAGCACTGAGCACCCAGCACCCCGAGCACTGAGCACCCTGAGTACTTTGCACCCAGCACCCTGAGTACTGAGCACTAAGCACACAGAGCGCTGAGCACCCAGCACCCCAAGCACGGAGCACCCAGGGCCCCGAGCACTGAGTACTGAGCACCCAGCACCCTGAGTACTGAGCACCGAGCTCCCCGAGCCCTGAGCACCCTGAGTATTGAGCACCCAGCACCCCGATCACAGAGCACCCAGCACCCTCAGCACTGAGCACCCAGCACCCCGAGCACTGAGCACCCCGCACCCTGAGTACTGAGCACACTGAGGACTGAGCACCGATCACCCTGAGAACTGAGCACCCAGCACCCTGAGTACTGAGCACCCAGCACCCTGAGTACTGAGCACCGAGCACCCCGAGTACTGAGCACCCAGCACCCTGAGCACTGAGCACCCAGCACCCCGAGCACTGAGCACGCAGCACCCTGAGTACTGAGCACCCAGCACCCCGAGCCCTGAGCACCCAGCACCCTGAGTACTGAGCACCCTGAGTACTGAGCACCTTGCACCCCGAGCACTGAGCACCCAGCACCCTGAGCACTGAGCACCCTGCACCCTGAGTACTGAGCATCAAGCACCCTGAGCACTGAGCACCCAGCACCCTGAGCACTGAGCACCCAGCACCCTGAGCACTGAGCACCCAGCACCCTGAGTACTGAGCACCCAACGTACTGAGCATCGAGCACCCCGAGCACTGAGCACCCAGCACCCTGAGTACTGAGCACCCAGCACCCCGAGCACTGAGCACCCAGCACCCTGAGTACTGAGCACCGAGCACCCTGAGTACTGAGCACCCAGCACCCCGAGCACTGAGCATCCTGCACCCCGAGCACTGAGCACCCAGCACTGAGCACCCAGCACCCTGAGTACTGAGCACCCAGCACCCTGAGTACTGAGCACCGAGCACCCCGAGCATTGAGCACCGGGCACCCCGAGCACTGAGCACCCAGCACCCTGAGTACTGAGCACCCAGCACCCTGAGTACTGAGCACTGAGCACACTGAGCACTGAGCACCCAGCACCCTGAGTACTGAGCACCCAGCACCGTGAGTACTGAGCAACCAGCACCCCGAGCACTGAGCACCCAGCACCCTGAGTAATGAGCACCCAGCACCCTGAGCACTGAGCACTGAGCACCCTGAGCACTGAGCACCCAGCACCCTGAGTACTGAGCACCCAGCACCCTGAGCACTGAGCACCCAGCACCCCAAGCACTGAGCACCCAGCACCCTGAGTACTGAGTACTGAGCACCCTGAGTACTGAGCACCCAGCACCCTGAGCACTGAGCACCCAGCACCCTGAGTACTGAGCACCGAGCAACCTGAGCACTGAGCACCCTGCACCCTGAGCACTGAGCACCCAGCACCCTGAGTAATGAGCACCCAGCACCCCGAGCACTGAGCACCCAGCACCAAGAGTACTGAGCACTGAGCACCCTGAGTACTGAGCACTAAGCACCCTGAGCGCTGAGCACCCAGCACCCCAAGCACGGAGCACCCAGGACCCCGAGCACTGAGTACTGAGCACCCAGCACCCTGAGTACTGAGCACCGAGCTCCCCGAGCACTGAGCACCCTGAGTACTGAGTACCCAGCACCCCGATCACAGAGCACCCAGCACACTCAGCACTGAGCACCCAGCACCCCGAGCACTGAGCACACAGCACCCTGAGTACTGAGCACCCTGAGGACTGAGCACCGATCACCCTGAGCACTGAGCACCCAGCACCCTGAGTACTGAGCACCCAGCACCCTGAGTACTGAGCACCGAGCACTCTGAGCACCCAGCACCCTGAGCACTGAGCACCCAGCACCCTGAGTAATGAGCACCCAGCACCCTGAGCACTGAGCACCCAGCACCCTGAGTACTGAGCACCCAGCACCCTGAGTACTGAGCACCGAGCACTCCGAGCACTGAGCACCCAGGACCCTGAGTACTGAGCACCCAGCACCAAGAGTACTGAGCACCCAGCACCCCAAGCACTGAGCACCCAGCACCCTGAGCACTGAGCACCCAGCACCAAGAGTACTGAGCACCGAGCACCCCGAGCACTGAGCACCCAGCACCCTGAGTAACGAGCACCCAGCACCCCGAGTACTGAGCACCTAGCACCGTGAGTACTGAGCACCCAGCACCCTGAGTACTGAGCACCCAGCACCCTGAGCACTGAGCACAAAGCACGCTGAGAACAGAGCACTGAGCACCCTGAGTACTGAGCACCAAGGACCCTGAGCACTGAGCACCCAGCATGCTGAGTACTGAGCGCTGAGCACCCTGAGTACTGAGCACCGAGCACCCTGAGTACTGAGCACCCCGCACCCTGAGCACTGAGCAGCCAGCACCCTGAGCACTGAGCACCCAGCACCCCGAGCACTGAGCACCCAGCACCCTGAGTACAGAGCACCCAGCACCCTGAGTACTGAGCACTCAGCACCCTGAGTACTGAGCACCGAGTACCCCAAGCACTGAGCACCCAGCACCCTGAGCACTGAGCACCCTGAGGACTGAGCACCCAGCACCCTGAGTACTGAGCACCCAGCATCCTGAGTACTGAGCACCGATCACCCTGAGCACTGAGCACCCAGCAACCCGAGCACTGAGCACCCAGCACCCTGAGTACTGAGCACCCTGAGTACTGAGCACCCATCACCCTGAGCACTGAGCACCCAGCACCCTGAGTACTGAGCACCCAGCACCCTGAGCACTGAGCACCCAGCACCCTGAGTACTGAGCACCCAGCACCCTGAGTACTTAGCACCCAGCACCCTGAGCACTGAGCACCCAGCACCCTGAGTACTGAGCACCGAGCACCCTGAATACTGAGCACCCAGCACCCTGAGTACTGAGCACCCAGCACCCTGTGTACTGAGCACCGAGCACCCCGAGTACTGAGCACCCAGCACCCTGAGCACTGAGCACCCAGCACCCTGAGTACTGAGCACCCAGAACCCTGAGTACTGAGCACCCAGCACCCCGAGCACTGAGCACCCTGAGTACTGAGCACTAAGCACCCTGAGCGCTGAGCAACCAGCACCCCAAGCACGGAGCACCCAGGACCCCGAGCACTGAGTACTGAGCACCCAGCACCCAGATCACAGAGCACACAGCACCCTCAGCACTGAGCACCCAGCACCCCGAGCACTGAGCACCCAGCACCCTGAGTACTGAGCACACTGAGGACTGAGCACCGATCACCCTGAGCACTGAGCACCCAGCACCCTGAGTACTGAGCACCCAGCACCCTGAGTACTGAGCACCGAGCACTCCGAGCACTGAGCACCCAGCACCCTGAGCACTGAGCACCCAGCACCCTGAGTACTGAGCACCCAGCACCCTCTGCACTGAGCACCCAGCACCAAGAGTACTGAGCACCGAGCACCCCGAGCACTGAGCACCCAGCACCCTGAGTAACGAGCACCCAGCACCCCGAGTACTGAGCACCTAGCACCGTGAGTACTGAGCACCCAGCACCCTGAGTACTGAGCACCCAGCACCCTGAGCACTGAGCACCCAGCACCCCGAGCACTGAGCATCCAGCACCCTGAGTACAGAGCACCCATCACCCTGAGTACTGAGCACTCAGCACCCTGAGTACTGAGCACCGAGTACCCCGAGCACTGAGCACCCAGCACCCTGAGCACTGAGCACCCTGAGGACTGAGCACCCAGCACCCTGAGTACTGAGCACCCAGCATCCTGAGTACTGAGCACCGATCACCCTGAGCACTGAGCACCCAGCAACCCGAGCACTGAGCACCCAGCACCCTGAGTACTGAGCACCCTGAGTACTGAGCACCCAGCACCCCGAGCACTGAGCACCCAGCACCCTGAGTACTGAGCACCCTGAGTACTGAGCACCCATCACCCTGAGCACTGAGCACACAGCACCCTGAGTACTGAGCACCCAGCACCCTGAGCACTGAGCACCCAGCACCCTGAGTACTGAGCACCCAGCACCCTGAGTACTTAGCACCCAGCACCCTGAGCACTGAGCACCCAGCACCCTGAGTACTGAGCACCGAGCACCCTGAGTACTGAGCACCCAGCACCCTGAGTACTGAGCACCCAGCACCCTGTGTACTGAGCACCGAGCACCCCGAGTACTGAGCACCCAGCACCCTGAGCACTGAGCACCCAGCACCCTGAGTACTGAGCACCCAGAACCCTGAGTACTGAGCACCCAGCACCCCGAGCACTGAGCACCCTGAGTACTGAGCACTAAGCACCCTGAGCGCTGAGCAACCAGCAACCCAAGCACGGAGCACCCAGGACCCCGAGCACTGAGTACTGATCACCCAGCACCCCGATCACAGAGCACACAGCACCCTCAGCACTGAGCACCCAGCACCCCGAGCACTGAGCACCCAGCACCCTGAGTACTGAGCACACTGAGGACTGAGCACCGATCACCCTGAGCACTGAGCACCCAGCACCCTGAGTACTGAGCACCCAGCACCCTGAGTACTGAGCACCGAGCACTCCGAG
The DNA here is from genome assembly GCF_018167655.1 of Microtus oregoni. Taxonomy (NCBI): domain Eukaryota; kingdom Metazoa; phylum Chordata; class Mammalia; order Rodentia; family Cricetidae; genus Microtus; species Microtus oregoni. Next base: position 6,240,228 of record NW_024544151.1, on the reverse strand, counting down.
CACTGAGCACCCAGCACCCTGAGCACTGAGCACCCAGCACCCTGAGTAATGAGCACCCAGCACCCTCTGCACTGAGCACCCAGCACCCTGAGTACTGAGCACCCAGCACCCTGAGTACTGAGCACCCAGCACCCTGAGTACTGAGCACCCAGCACCCTGAGTACTGAGCACCGAGCACCCCGAGTACTGAGCACCCAGCACCCCGAGCACTGAGCAGCCAGCACCCTGAACACTGAGAACCCAGCACCCCAAGCACTGAGCACCCAGCACCCTGAGTACTGAGCACCCAGCAGCCTGAGTACTGAGCACCCAGCACCCTGAACACTGAGCACACAGCACCCCAAGCACTGAGCACCCAGCACCCTGAGGACTGCGCACCCAGCACCCCGAGCACTGAGCACCCAGCACCCTGAGTACTGAGCACCCAGCACCAAGAGTATTGAGCACCGAGCATCCTGAGCACTGAGCACCGAGCACCCCGAGCACTGAGCACCCAGCACCCTGAGTACTGAGCACCCAGCACCAAGAGAACTGAGCACCGAGCACCCCGAGCACTGAGCACCCAGCACCCTGAGTAATGAGCACCCAGCACCCCGAGTACTGAGCACCGAGCACCGTGAGTACTGAGCACCCAGCACCCTGAGTACTGAGCACCCAGCACCCTGAGCACTGAGCACAAAGCACGCTGAGTACTGAGCACTGAGCACTCTGAGTACTGAGCACCAAGGACCCTGAGAACTGAGCACTGAGCACCCTGAGTACTGAGCACCGAGCACCCTGAGTACTGAGCACCCAGCACCCTGAGCACTGAGCAGCCAGCACCCTGAGCACTGAGCACCCAGCACCCCGAGCACTGAGCACCCAGCACCCTGAGCACTGAGCACCCAGCACCCCGAGTACTGAGCACCCAGCACCCTGAGTACTGAGCACCGAGCACCCCGAGCACTGAGCACCCAGCACCCCGAGCACTGAGCACCCAGCACCCCGAGTACTGAGCACCAAGCACCCTGAGCACTGAGCACGCAGCACCCTGAGTACTGAGCACCCAGCACCCTGAGTACTGAGCACCCAGCACCCTGAGTACTGAGCACCCAGCACCCTGAGTACTGAGCACCCAGCACCCTGAGTACTGAGCACTGAGCACCCCGAGTACTGAGCACCGGGCACCCCGAGCACTGAGCACCCAGCACCCTGAGTACTGAGCACCCAGCACGCTGAGTACTGAGCACTGAGCACACTGAGCACTGAGCACCCAGCACCCTGAGTACTGAGCACCCAGCACCGTGAGTACTGAGCAACCAGCACCCTGAGCACTGAGCACCGAGCACCCTGAGTACTGAGCACCCAGCACCCTGAGTACTGAGCACCCAGCACCCTGTGTACTGAGCACCCAGCACCCCGAGCACTGAGCACCCTGAGTACTGAGCACTAAGCCCCCTGAGCGCTGAGCAACCAGCACCCCAAGCACGGAGCACCCAGGACCCCGAGCACTGAGTACTGAGCACCCAGCACCCCGATCACAGAGCACACAGCACCCTCAGCACTGAGCACCCAGCACCCCGAGCACTGAGCACCCAGCACCCTGAGTACTGAGCACACTGAGGACTGAGCACCGATCACCCTGAGCACTGAGCACCCAGCACCCCGAGCACTGAGCACCCAGCACCCTGAGTACTGAGCACCCAGCACCCCGAGCACTGAGCACCCAGCACCCTGAGTACTGAGCACCGAGCACCCTGAGTACTGAGCACCCAGCACCCCGAGCACTGAGCATCCAGCACCCCGAGCACTGAGCACCCAGCACTGAGCACCCAGCACCCTGAGTACTGAGCACCCAGCACCCTGAGTACTGAGCACCGAGCACCCCGAGCATTGAGCACCGGGCACCCCGAGCACTGAGCACCCAGCACCCTGAGTACTGAGCACCCAGCACCCTGAGTACAGAGCACTGAGCACACTGAGCACTGAGCACCCAGCACCCTGAGTACTGAGCACCCAGCACCGTGAGTACTGAGCAACCAGCACCCCGAGCACTGAGCACCCAGCACCCTGAGTAATGAGCACCGATCACCCTGAGCACTGAGCACCGAGCAACCCGAGCACTGAGCACCCAGCACCCTGAGTACTTAGCACCCTGAGTACTGACCACCCAGCACCCCGAGCACTGAGCACCCTGGACCCTGAGTACTGAGCACCCTGAGTACTGAGCACCCAGCACCCTGAGTACTGAGCACCCTGAGTACTGAGCACCCAGCACCCTGAGCACTGAGCACCCAGCACCCTGAGTAATGAGCACCCAGCACCCTGAGTACTGAGCACTGAGCACCCTGAGCACTGAGCACACAGCACCCTGAGTACTGAGCACCCAGCACCCTGAGCACTGAGCACCCAGCACCAAGAGTACTGAGCACCGAGCACCCCGAGCACTGAGCACCCAGCACCCTGAGTAATGAGCACCCAGCACCCTGAGTACTGAGCACCTAGCACCCTGAGCAATGAGCACCCAGCACCCTGAGTACTGAGCACCCAGCACCCTGAGCACTGAGCACCCAGCACCCCGAGCACTGAGCACCCAGCACCCTGAGTACAGAGCACCCAGCACCCTGAGTACTGAGCACTCAGCACCCTGAGTACTGAGCACCGAGTACCCCGAGCACTGAGCACCCAGCACCCTGAGCACTGAGCACCCTGAGGACTGAGCACCCAGCACCCTGAGTACTGAGCACCCAGCATCCTGAGTACTGAGCACCGATCACCCTGAGCACTGAGCACCCAGCAACCCGAGCACTGAGCACCCAGCACCCTGAGTACTGAGCACCCTGAGTACTGAGCACCCAGCACCCCGAGCACTGAGCACCCAGCACCCTGAGTACTGAGCACCCTGAGTACTGAGCACCCATCACCCTGAGCACTGAGCACACAGCACCCTGAGTACTGAGCACCCAGCACCCTGAGCACTGAGCACCCAGCACCCTGAGTACTGAGCACCCAGCACCCTGAGTACTTAGCACCCAGCACCCTGAGCACTGAGCACCCAGCACCCTGAGTACTGAGCACCGAGCACCCTGAGTACTGAGCACCCAGCACCCTGAGTACTGAGCACCCAGCACCCTGTGTACTGAGCACCGAGCACCCCGAGTACTGAGCACCCAGCACCCTGAGCACTGAGCACCCAGCACCCTGAGTACTGAGCACCCAGAACCCTGAGTACTGAGCACCCAGCACCCCGAGCACTGAGCACCCTGAGTACTGAGCACTAAGCACCCTGAGCGCTGAGCAACCAGCAACCCAAGCACGGAGCACCCAGGACCCCGAGCACTGAGTACTGATCACCCAGCACCCCGATCACAGAGCACACAGCACCCTCAGCACTGAGCACCCAGCACCCCGAGCACTGAGCACCCAGCACCCTGAGTACTGAGCACACTGAGGACTGAGCACCGATCACCCTGAGCACTGAGCACCCAGCACCCTGAGTACTGAGCACCCAGCACCCTGAGTACTGAGCACCGAGCACTCCGAGCACTGAGCACCCAGCACCCTGAGCACTGAGCACCCAGCACCCTGAGTAATGAGCACCCAGCACCCTCTGCACTGAGCACCCAGCACCCTGAGTACTGAGCACCCAGCACCCTGAGTACTGAGCACCCAGCACCCTGAGTACTGAGCACCCAGCACCCTGAGTACTGAGCACCGAGCACCCCGAGTACTGAGCACCCAGCACCCCGAGCACTGAGCAGCCAGCACCCTGAACACTGAGAACCCAGCACCCCAAGCACTGAGCACCCAGCACCCTGAGTACTGAGCACCCAGCAGCCTGAGTACTGAGCACCCAGCACCCTGAACACTGAGCACACAGCACCCCAAGCACTGAGCACCCAGCACCCTGAGGACTGCGCACCCAGCACCCCGAGCACTGAGCACCCAGCACCCTGAGTACTGAGCACCCAGCACCAAGAGTATTGAGCACCGAGCATCCTGAGCACTGAGCACCGAGCACCCCGAGCACTGAGCACCCAGCACCCTGAGTACTGAGCACCCAGCACCAAGAGAACTGAGCACCGAGCACCCCGAGCACTGAGCACCCAGCACCCTGAGTAATGAGCACCCAGCACCCCGAGTACTGAGCACCGAGCACCGTGAGTACTGAGCACCCAGCACCCTGAGTACTGAGCACCCAGCACCCTGAGCACTGAGCACAAAGCACGCTGAGTACTGAGCACTGAGCACTCTGAGTACTGAGCACCAAGGACCCTGAGCACTGAGCACTGAGCACCCTGAGTACTGAGCACCGAGCACCCTGAGTACTGAGCACCCAGCACCCTGAGCACTGAGCAGCCAGCACCCTGAGCACTGAGCACCCAGCACCCCGAGCACTGAGCACCCAGCACCCTGAGCACTGAGCACCCAGCACCCCGAGTACTGAGCACCCAGCACCCTGAGTACTGAGCACCGAGCACCCCGAGCACTGAGCACCCAGCACCCGAGCACTGAGCACCCAGCACCCCGAGTACTGAGCACCAAGCACCCTGAGCACTGAGCACGCAGCACCCTGAGTACTGAGCACCCAGCACCCTGAGTACTGAGCACCCAGCACCCTGAGTACTGAGCACCCAGCACCCTGAGTACTGAGCACCCAGCACCCTGAGTACTGAGCACTGAGCACCCCGAGTACTGAGCACCGGGCACCCCGAGCACTGAGCACCCAGCACCCTGAGTACTGAGCACCCAGCACGCTGAGTACTGAGCACTGAGCACACTGAGCACTGAGCACCCAGCACCCTGAGTACTGAGCACCCAGCACCGTGAGTACTGAGCAACCAGCACCCCGAGCACTGAGCACCCAGCACCCTGAGTAATGAGCACCCAGCACCCTGAGTACTGAGCACTGAGCACCCTGAGCACTGAGCACCCAGCACCCTGAGTACTGAGCACCCAGCACCCTGAGCACTGAGCACCCAGCACCCCAAGCACTGAGCACCCAGCACCCTGAGTACTGAGTACTGAGCACCCTGAGTACTGAGCACCCAGCACCCTGAGCACTGAGCACCCAGCACCCCAAGCACTGAGCACCCAGCACCCTGAGTACTGAGTACTGAGCACCCTGAGTACTGAGCACCCAGCACCCTGAGCACTGAGCACCCAGCACCCTGAGTACTGAGCACCGAGCACCCTGAGCACTGAGCACCCAGCACCCTGAGTAATGAGCACCCAGCACCCTGAGTAATGAGCACCCAGCACCCGAGCACTGAGCACCCAGCACCAAGAGTACTGAGCACTGAGCACCCTGAGTACTGAGCACTAAGCACCCTGAGCGCTGAGCACCCAGCACCCCAAGCACGGAGCACCCAGGACCCCGAGCACTGAGTACTGAGCACCCAGCACCCTGAGTACTGAGCACCGAGCTCCCCGAGCACTGAGCACCCTGAGTACTGAGTACCCAGCACCCCGATCACAGAGCACCCAGCACACTCAGCACTGAGCACCCAGCACCCCGAGCACTGAGCACCCAGCACCCTGAGTACTGAGCACCCTGAGGACTGAGCACCGATCACCCTGAGCACTGAGCACCCAGCACCCTGAGTACTGAGCACCCAGCACCCTGAGTACTGAGCACCGAGCACTCTGAGCACTGAGCACCCAGCACCCTGAGCACTGAGCACCCAGCACCCTGAGTAATGAGCACCCAGCACCCTGAGCACTGAGCACCCAGCACCCTGAGTACTGAGCACCCAGCACCCTGAGTACTGAGCACCGAGCACTCCGAGCACTGAGCACCCAGGACCCTGAGTACTGAGCACCCAGCACCCTGAGTACTGAGCACCCAGCACCCCGAGCACTGAGCACCCAGCACCCTGAGCACTGAGCACCCAGCACCAAGAGTACTGAGCACCGAGCACCCAGAGCACTGAGCACCCAGCACCCTGAGTAACGAGCACCCAGCACCCCGAGTACTGAGCACCTAGCACCGTGAGTACTGAGCACCCAGCACCCTGAGTACTGAGCACCCAGCACCCTGAGCACTGAGCACAAAGCACGCTGAGAACTGAGCACCCTGAGTACTGAGCACCCAGCACCCCGAGCACTGAGCACCCAGCACCCTGAGTACAGAGCACCCAGCACCCTGAGTACTGAGCACTCAGCACCCTGAGTACTGAGCACCCAGTACCCCGAGCACTGAGCACCCAGCACCCTGAGCACTGAGCACCCTGAGGACTGAGCACCCAGCACCCTGAGTACTGAGCACCCAGCATCCTGAGTACTGAGCACCGATCACCCTGAGCACTGAGCACCCAGCAACCCGAGCACTGAGCACCCAGCACCCTGAGTACTGAGCACCCTGAGTACTGAGCAACCAGCACCCCGAGCACTGAGCACCCAGCACCCTGAGTACTGAGCACCCTGAGTACTGAGCACCCATCACCCTGAGCACTGAGCACCCAGCACCCTGAGTACTGAGCACCCAGCACCCTGAGCACTGAGCACCCAGCACCCTGAGTACTGAGCACCCAGCACCCTGAGTAGTTAGCACCCAGCACCCTGAGCACTGAGCACCCAGCACCCTGAGTACTGAGCACCGAGCACCCTGAGTACTGAGCACCCAGCACCCTGAGTACTGAGCACCCAGCACCCTGTGTACTGAGCACCCAGCACCCCGAGCACTGAGCACCCTGAGTACTGAGCACTAAGCCCCCTGAGCGCTGAGCAACCAGCACCCCAAGCACGGAGCACCCAGGACCCCGAGCACTGAGTACTGAGCACCCAGCACCCCGATCACAGAGCACACAGCACCCTCAGCACTGAGCACCCAGCACCCCGAGCACTGAGCACCCAGCACCCTGAGTACTGAGCACACTGAGGACTGAGCACCGATCACCCTGAGCACTGAGCACCCAGCACCCCGAGCACTGAGCACCCAGCACCCTGAGTACTGAGCACCCAGCACCCCGAGCACTGAGCACCCAGCACCCTGAGTACTGAGCACCGAGCACCCTGAGTACTGAGCACCCAGCACCCCGAGCACTGAGCATCCAGCACCCCGAGCACTGAGCACCCAGCACTGAGCACCCAGCACCCTGAGTACTGAGCACCCAGCACCCTGAGTACTGAGCACCGAGCACCCCGAGCATTGAGCACCGGGCACCCCGAGCACTGAGCACCCAGCACCCTGAGTACTGAGCACCCAGCACCCTGAGTACTGAGCACTGAGCACACTGAGCACTGAGCACCCAGCACCCTGAGTACTGAGCACCCAGCACCGTGAGTACTGAGCAACCAGCACCCCGAGCACTGAGCACCCAGCACCCTGAGTAATGAGCACCGATCACCCTGAGCACTGAGCACCGAGCAACCCGAGCACTGAGCACCCAGCACCCTGAGTACTTAGCACCCTGAGTACTGACCACCCAGCACCCCGAGCACTGAGCACCCTGGACCCTGAGTACTGAGCACCCTGAGTACTGAGCACCCAGCACCCTGAGTACTGAGCACCCTGAGTACTGAGCACCCAGCACCCTGAGCACTGAGCACCCAGCACCCTGAGTAATGAGCACCCAGCACCCTGAGTACTGAGCACTGAGCACCCTGAGCACTGAGCACACAGCACCCTGAGTACTGAGCACCCAGCACCCTGAGCACTGAGCAGCCAGCACCCTGAGCACTGAGCACCCAGCACCCCGAGCACTGAGCACCCAGCACCCTGAGCACTGAGCACCCAGCACCCCGAGTACTGATCACCCAGCACCCTGAGTACTGAGCACCGAGCACCCCGAGCACTGAGCACCCAGCACCCCGAGCACTGAGCACCCAGCACCCCGAGAATGAGCACCCAGCACCCTGAGTACTGAGAACCGAGCACCCTGAGTACTGAGCACCCAGCACCCTGAGCACTGAGCACCCAGCACCCCGAGCACTGAGCACCCTGAGTACTTTGCACCCAGCACCCTGAGTACTGAGCACTAAGCACACAGAGCGCTGAGCACCCAGCACCCTGAGCACTGAGCACCCAGCACCCTGAGTACTGAGCACCCAACGTACTGAGCATCGAGCACCCCGAGCACTGAGCACCCAGCACCCTGAGTACTGAGCACCCAGCACCCCGAGCACTGAGCACCCAGCACCCTGAGTACTGAGCACCGAGCACCCTGAGTACTGAGCACCCAGCACCCCGAGCACTGAGCATCCTGCACCCCGAGCACTGAGCACCCAGCACTGAGCACCCAGCACCCTGAGTACTGAGCACCCAGCACCCTGAGTACTGAGCACCGAGCACCCCGAGCATTGAGCACCGGGCACCCCGAGCACTGAGCACCCAGCACCCTGAGTACTGAGCACCCAGCACCCTGAGTACTGAGCACTGAGCACACTGAGCACTGAGCACCCAGCACCCTGAGTACTGAGCACCCAGCACCGTGAGTACTGAGCAACCAGCACCCCGAGCACTGAGCACCCAGCACCCTGAGTAATGAGCACCCAGCACCCTGAGCACTGAGCACTGAGCACCCTGAGCACTGAGCACCCAGCACCCTGAGTACTGAGCACCCAGCACCCTGAGCACTGAGCACCCTGAGCACTGAGCACCCAGCACCCTGAGTACTGAGCACCCAGCACCCTGAGTACTGAGCACCCTGAGTACTGAGCACCCATCACCCTGAGCACTGAGCACACAGCACCCTTAGTACTGAGCACCCAGCACCCTGAGCACTGAGCACCCAGCACCCTGAGTACTGAGCACCCAGCACCCTGAGTACTGAGCACCGAGCACCCTGAGTACTGAGCACCCAGCACCCTGAGTACTGAGCACCCAGCACCCTGTGTACTGAGCACCGAGCACCCCGAGTACTGAGCACCCAGCACCCTGAGCACTGAGCACCCAGCACCCTGAGTACTGAGCACCCAGAACCCTGAGTACTGAGCACCCAGCACCCCGAGCACTGAGCACCCTGAGTACTGAGCACTAAGCCCCCTGAGCGCTGAGCAACCAGCACCCCAAGCACGGAGCACCCAGGACCCCGAGCACTGAGTACTGAGCACCCAGCACCCCGATCACAGAGCACACAGCACCCTCAGCACTGAGCACCCAGCACCCCGAGCACTGAGCACCCAGCACCCTGAGTACTGAGCACACTGAGGACTGAGCACCGATCACCCTGAGCACTGAGCACCCAGCACCCTGAGTACTGAGCACCCAGGACCCTGAGTACTGAGCACCGAGCACTCCGAGCACTGAGCACCCAGCACCCTGAGCACTGAGCACCCAGCACCCTGAGTACTGAGCACCCAGCACCCTCTGCACTGAGCACCCAGCACCCTGAGTACTGAGCACCCAGCACCCTGAGTACTGAGCACCCAGCACCCTGAGTACTGAGCACCCAGCACCCTGAGTACTGAGCACTGAGCACCCCGAGTACTGAGCACCCAGCACCCCGAGCACTGAGCAGCCAGCACCCTGAACACTGAGAACCCAGCACCCCAAGCACTGAGCACCCAGCACCCTGAGTACTGAGCACCCAGCAGCCTGAGTACTGAGCACCCAGCACCCTGAACACTGAGCACACAGCACCCCAAGCACTGAGCACCCAGCAACCTGAGGACTGCGCACCCAGCACCCCGAGCACTGAGCACCCAGCACCCTGAGTACTGAGCACCCAGCACCAAGAGTACTGAGCACCGAGCACCCAGCACCCTGAGCACTGAGCACCCAGCACCCTGAGTAATGAGCACCCAGCACCCTGAGCACTGAGCACCCAGCACCCTGAGTACTGAGCACCCAGCACCCTGAGTACTGAGCACCCAGCACCCTGAGCACTGAGCACAAAGCACGCTGAGTACTGAGCACTGAGCACTCTGAGTACTGAGCACCAAGGACCCTGAGCACTGAGCACTGAGCACCCTGAGTACTGAGCACCGAGCACCCTGAGTACTGAGCACCCAGCACCCTGAGCACTGAGCAGCCAGCACCCTGAGCACTGAGCACCCAGCACCCTGAGTACTGAGCACCGAGCACTCGGAGCACTGAGCACCCAGCACCAAGAGTACTGAGCACCGAGCACCCCGAGCACTGAGCACCCAGCACCCTGAGTAACGAGCACCCAGCACCCCGAGTACTGAGCACCTAGCACCGTGAGTACTGAGCACCCAGCACCCTGAGTACTGAGCACCCAGCACCCTGAGCACTGAGGACAAAGCACGCTGAGAACTGAGCACTGAGCACCCTGAGTACTGAGCACCAAGGACCCTGAGCACTGAGCACCCAGCACCCCGAGCACTGAGCACCCAGCACCCTGAGTACAGAGCACCCAGCACCCTGAGTACTGAGCACTCAGCACCCTGAGTACTGAGCACCGAGTACCCTGAGCACTGAGCACCCAGCACCCTGAGCACTGAGCACCCTGAGGACTGAGCACCCAGCACCCTGAGTACTGAGCACCCAGCATCCTGAGTACTGAGCACCGATCACCCTGAGCACTGAGCACCCAGCAACCCGAGCACTGAGCACCCAGCACCCTGAGTACTGAGCTCCGAGCACCCCGAGCACTGAGCACCCAGCATCCTGAGTACTGAGCACCCAGCACCAAGAGTACTGAGCACCGAGCACCCCGAGCACTGAGCACCCAGCACCCTGAGTAATGAGCACCCAGCACCCTGAGTACTGAGCACCCAGCACCGTGAGTACTGAGCACCCAGCACCCTGAGTACTGAGCACCCAGCACCCTGAGCACTGAGCACAAAGCACGCTGAGTACTGAGCACTGAGCACCCTGTGTACTGAGCACCAAGGACCCTGAGCACTGAGCACCCAGCACCCTGAGCACTGAGCACCCTGAGGACTGAGCACCGAGCACCCTGAGTACTGAGCACCCAGCATCCTGAGTAGTGAGCACCGATCACCCTGAGCACTGAGCACCCAGCAACCCAAGCACTGAGCACCCAGCACCCTGAGTACTGAGCACCCTGAGTACTGAGCACCCAGCACCCCGAGCACTGAGCACGCAGCACCCTGAGTACTGAGCACCCAGAGTACTGAGCACCCAGCACCCTGAGTACTGAGCACCCTGAGTACTGAGCACCCAGCACCCTGAGCACTGAGCACCCAGCACCCTGAGAACTGAGCACCCAGCACCCTGAGCACTGAGCACCCAGCACCCTGAGTACTGAGCACCCAGCACCCTGAGTACTTTGCACCCAGCACCCTGAGCACTGAGCACCCAGCACCCTGAGTACTGAGCACCGAGCACCCTGAGTACTGAGCACCCAGCACCCTGAGTACTGAGCACCCAGCACCCTGAGTACTGAGCACCGAGCACCCCGAGTACTGAGCACCCAGCACCCTGAGCACTGAGCACCCAGCACCCTGAGTACTGAGCACCCAGCACCCTGAGTACTGAGCACCCAGCACCCCGAGCACTGAGCACCCTGAGTACTGAGCACCCAGCACCCTGAGTACTGAGCACTAAGCACCCAGAGCGCTGAGCACCCAGCACCCCAAGCACGGAGCACCCAGGACCCCGAGCACTGAGTACTGAGCACCCAGCACCCTGATTACTGAGCACCGAGCTCCCCGAGCACTGAGCACCCTGAGTACTGAGCACCCAGCACCCCGATCACAGAGCACCCAGCACCCTCAGCACTGAGCACCCAGCACCCCGAGCACTGAGCACCCAGCACCCTGAGTACTGAGCACCCTGAAGACTGAGCACCGATCACCCTGAGCACTGAGCACCCAGCACCCTGAGTACTGAGCACCCAGCACCCTGAGTACTGAGCACCGAGCACCCCGAGCACTAAGCACCCAGCACCCTGAGCACTGAGCACCCAGCAACCTGAGTACTGAGCACCCAGCACCCTGAGTACTGAGCACCCAGCACCCTGAGCACTGAGCACCCAGCACCCTGAGTACTGAGCACCCAGCACCCTGAGTACTGAGCACCCAGCACCCTGAGTACTGAGCACCCAGCACCCTGAGCACAGAGCACCCAGCTCCCTGAGCACTGAGCACCCAGCACCCCGAGCACTGAGCACGCAGCACCCTGAGTACTGAGCACCCAGCACCCCGAGCCCTCAGCACCCAGCACCCTGAGTACTGAGCACCCTGAGTACTGAGCACCTAGCACCCCGAGCACTGAGCACCCAGCACCCTGAGCACTGAGCACCCTGCACCCTGAGTACTGAGCATCAAGCACCCTGAGTACTGAGCACACAGCACCCCGATCACAGAGCACCCAGCACCCTGAGTACTGAGCACCGAGCACCCTGAGTACTGAGCACCCAGCACCCCGAGCACTGAGCACCCAGCACCCTGAGTACTGAGCACCGAGCACCCTGAGTACTGAGCACCCAGCACCCCGAGGACTGAGCACCCAGCACCCCGAGTACTGAGCACCCAGCACTGATCACCCAGCACCCTGAGTACTGAGCACCCAGCACCCTGAGTACTGAGCACCGAGCACCACGAGCATTGAGCACTGGGCACCCCGAGCACTGAGCACCCAGCACCCTGAGTAATGAGCACCCAGCACCCCGAGTACTGAGCACCCAGCACCTTGAGTACTGAGCACCCAGCACCCTGAGTACTGAGCACCCAGCACCCTGAGCACTGAGCACAAAGCACGCTGAGTACTGAGCACTGAGCACCCTGAGTACTGAGCACCAAGGACCATGAGCACTGAGCACCCAGCACGCTGAGTACTGAGCGCTGAGCACCCTGAGTACTGAGCACCGAGCACCCTGAGTACTGAGGACCCAGCACACCGAGCACTGAGCACCCAGCACCCTGAGCACTGAGCACCCAGCACCCCGAGTACTGAGCACCCAGCACCCTGAGTACTGAGCACCGAGCACCCCGAGCACTGAGCACCCAGCACCCCGAGAATGAGCACGCAGCACCCTGAGTACTGAGAACCGAGCACCCTGAGTACTGAGCACCCAGCACCCCGAGTACTGAGCAAACAGCACCCCGAGCACTGAGCACTCAGCACCCCGAGAATGAGCACCCAGCACCCTGAGTACTGAGCACCTAGCACCCTGAGTACTGAGCACCCAGCATCCCAAGCACTGAGCACCCTGAGTACTTTGCACCCAGCACCCTGAGTACTGAGCACTAAGCACCCAGAGCGCTGAGCACCCAGCACCCCAAGCACGGAGCACCCAGGACACCGAGCACTGAGTACTGAGCACCCAGCACCCTGAGGACTGAGCACCGAGCTACCCGAGCACTGAGCACCCTGAGTACTTAGCACCCAGCACCCCGAGCACTGAGCACCCAGCACCCCGAGTACTGAGCACCCAGCACCCTGAGTACTGAGCACCCACCACGCTGAGTACTGAGCGCTGAGCACCCTGAGTACTGAGCACCGAGCACCCTGAGTACTGAGCACCCAGCACCCTGAGCACTGAGCAGCCAGCACCCTGAGCACTGAGCACCCAGCACACCGAGCACTGAGCACCCAGCACCCTGAGTACTGAGCACCCAGCACCCTGAGTACTGAGCACTCAGCACCCTGAGTACTGAGCACCGAGCACCCCGAACACTGAGCACCCAGCACCCTGAGCACTGAGCACCCTGAGGACTGAGCACCCAGCACGCTGAGTACTGAGCACCCAGCATCCTGAGTACTGAGCACCGATCACCCTGAGTACTGACCACCCAGCACCCCGAGCACTGAGCACCCAGGACCCTGAGTACTGAGCACCCTGAGTACTGAGCACCCAGTACCCTGAGTACTGAGTACCCTGAGTACTGAGCACCCAGCACCCTGAGCACTGAGCACCCAGCACCCTGAGTACTGAGCACCCAGTACCCTGAGCACTGAGCACCCAGCACCCTGAGTACTGAGCACCCAGCACCCTGAGAACTTAGCACCCAGCACCCTGAGCACTGAGCACCCAGCAGCCTGAGTACTGAGCACCGAGCACCCTGAGTACTGAGCACCCAGCACCCTGAGTACTGAGCACCCAGCACCCTGAGTACTGAGCACCGAGCACCCCGAGTACTGAGCACCCAGCACCCTGAGCACTGAGCACCCAGCACCCTGAGTACTGAGCACCCAGCACCCTGAGTACTGAGCACGCAGCACCCCGAGCACTGAGCACCCTGAGTACTGAGCACTAAGCACCCAGAGCGCTGAGCACCCAGCACCCCAAGCACGGAGCACCCAGGACCCCGAGCACTGAGTACTGAGCACCCAGCACCCTGAGTACTGAGCACCGAGCTCCCCGAGCACTGAGCACCCTGAGTAATGAGCACCCAGCACCCCGATCACAGAGCACCCAGCACACTCAGCACTGAGGACCCAGCACCCCGAGCACTGAGCACCGAGCACCCTGAGTACTGAGCACCCTGAGGACTGAGCACCGATCACCCTGAACACTGAGCACCCAGCAACCTGAGTACTGAGCACACACCACCCTGAGTACTGAGCACCGAGCACTCCGAGCACTGAGCACCCAGCACCCTGAGCACTGAGCACCCAGCACCCTGAGTACTGAGCACCGAGCATCCTGAGCACTGAGCACCGAGCACCCCGAGCACTGAGCACCCAGCAGCCTGAGTACTGAGCACCCAGCACCAAGAGTACTGAGCATCGAGCACCCCGAGCACTGAGCACCCAGCACCCTGAATAATGAGCACCCAGCACCCCGAGTACTGAGCACCCAGCACCGTGAGTACTGAGCACCCAGCACCCTGAGTACTGAGCACCCAGCACCCTGAGCACTGAGCACAAAGCACGCTGAGTACTGAGCACTGAGCACCCTGAGTACTGAGCACCAAGGACCCTGAGCACTGAGCACCCAGCACCCCGAGCACTGAGCACCCAGCACCCTGAGCACTGAGCACCCAGCACCCCGAGTACTGAGCACCCAGCACCCTGAGTACTGAGCACCGAGCACCCCGAGCACTGAGCACCCAGCACCCCGAGCACTGAGCACCCAGCACCCCGAGAATGAGCACCCAGCACCCTGAGTACTGAGAAACGAGCACCCTAAGTACTGAGCACCCAGCACCCTGAGCACTGAGCACCCAGCACCCCGAGTACTGAGCAAACAGCACCCCGAGCACTGAGCACCCAGCACCCCGAGAATGAGCACCCAGCACCCTGAGTACTGAGCACCCAGCACCCTGAGTACGGAGCACCCAGCACCCCGAGCACTGAGCACCCTGAGTACTTTGCACCCAGCACCCTGAGTACTGAGCACCCAGCACCCTGAGTACTGAGCACCCAGCACCCTGAGTACTGAGCACCGAGCACCCCGAGTACTGTGCACACAGCACCCTGAGCACTGAGCACCCAGCACCCCGAGCACTGAGCACGCAGCACCCTGAGTACTGAGCACCCAGCACACCGAGCACTGAGCACCCAGCACCCTGAGCACTGAGCACCCAGCACCCTGAGCACTGAGCACCCAGCACCCTGAGTACTGAGCACCCAACGTACTGAGCATCGAGCACCACGAGCACTGAGCAACCAGCACCCTAAGTACTGAGCACCCAGCACCCCGAGCACTGAGCACCCAGCACCCTGAGTACTGAGCACCGAGCACCTTGAGTACTGAGCATCCAGCACCCCGAGCACTGATCATCCAGCACCCCGAGCACTGAGCACCCAGCACTGAGCACCCAGCACCCTGAGTACTGAGCACCCAGCACCCTGAGTACTGAGCACCGAGCACCCCGAGCATTGAGCACCGGGCACCCCGAGCACTGAGCACCCAGCACCCTGAGTACTGAGCACCCAGCACCCAGAGTACTGAGCACTGAGAACCCTGAGCACTGAGCACCCAGCACCCTGAGTAATGAGCACCCAGCACCCCGAGTACTGAGCACCCAGCTCCGTGAGTACTGAGCAACCAGCACCCCGAGCACTGAGCACCCAGCACCCTGAGTAATGAGCACCCAGCACCCTGAGTACTGAGCACTGAGCACCCTGAGCACTGAGCACCCAGCACCCTGAGTACTGAGCACCCAGCACCCTGAGCACTGAGCACCCAGCACCCCAAGCACTGAGCACCCAGCACCCTGAGTACTGAGTACTGAGCACCCTGAGTACTGAGCACCCAGCACTCTGAGCACTGAGCACCCAGCACCCTGAGTAATGAGCACCGAGCACCCTGAGCACTGAGCACCCAGCACCCTGAGTACTGAGTACCCAGCACCAAGAGTACTGAGCACCGAGCACCCCGAGCACTGAGCACCCAGCACCCTGAGTAATGAGCACCCAGCACCCCGAGCACTGAGCACCCAGCACCAAGAGTACTGAGCACTGAGCACCCTGAGTACTGAGCACTAAGCACCCTGAGCGCTGAGCACCCAGCACCCCAAGCATGGAGCACCCAGGACCCCGAGCACTGAGTACTGAGCACCCAGCACCCTGAGTACTGAGCAACGAGCTCCCCGAGCACTGAGCACCCTGAGTACTGAGTACCCAGCAGCCCGATCACAGAGCACCCAGCACACTCAGCACTGAGCACCCAGCACCCCGAGCACTGAGCACCCAGCACCCTGAGTACTGAGCACCCTGAGGACTGTGCACCGATCACCCTGAGCACAGAGCACCCAGCACCCTGAGTACTGAGCACCCAGCACCCTGAGTACTGAGCACCGAGCACTCCGAGCACTGAGCACCCAGCACCCTGAGCACTGAGCACCCAGCAACCTGAGTACTAAGCACCCAGCACCCTGAGCACTGAGGACCCAGCACCCTGAGTACTGAGCACCCAGCACCCTGAGTACTGAGCACCCAGCACCCTGAGTACTGAGCACCCAGCACCCTGAGTACTGAGCACCCAGCACCCTGAGTACTGAGCACCCAGCACCCCGAGCACTGAGCACCCAGCACCCTGAGCACTGAGCACCCAGCACCAAGAGTACTGAGCACCGAGCACCCCGAGCACTGAGCACCCAGCACCCTGAGTAACGAGCACCCAGCTCCCCGAGTACTGAGCACCCAGCACCGTGAGTACTGAGCACCCAGCACCCTGAGTACTGAGCACCCAGCACCCTGAGCACTGAGCACAAAGCACGCTGAGAACTGAGCACTGAGCATCCTGAGTACTGAGCACCAAGGACCCTGAGCACTGAGCACCCAGCACGCTGAGTACTGAGCGCTGAGCACCCTGAGTACTGAGCACCGAGCACCCTGAGTACTGAGCACCCCGCACCCTGAGCACTGAGCAGCCAGCACCCTGAGCACTGAGCACCCAGCACCCCGAGCACTGAGCACCCAGCACCCTGAGTACTGAGCACCCAGCACCCTGAGTACTGAGCACCCAGCACCCTGAGTACTGAGCACCGAGCACCCCGAGCACTGAGCACCCAGCACCCTGAGCACTGAGCACCCTGAGGACTGAGCACCCAGCACCCTGAGTACTGAGCACCCAGCATCCTGAGTACTGAGCACCGATCACCCTGAGCACTGAGCAACCAGCAACCCGAGCACTGAGCACACAGCACCCTGAGTACTGAGCACCCTGAGTACTGAGCACCCAGCAACCAGAGCACTGAGCACCCAGCACCCTGAGTACTGAGCACCCTGAGTACTGAGCACCCATCACCCTGAGCACTGAGCACCCAGCACCCTGAGTACTGAGCACCCAGCACCCTGAGCACTGAGCACCCAGCACCCTGACTACTGAGCACCCAGCACCCTGAGTACTGAGCACCCAGCACCCTGTGTACTGAGCACCGAGCAACCCGAGTACTGAGCACCCAGCACCCTGAGCACTGAGCACCCAGCACCCTGAGTACTGAGCACCCAGAACCCTGAGTACTGAGCACCCAGCACCCCGAGCACTGAGCACCCTGAGTACTGAGCACTAAGCACCCTGAGCGCTGAGCACCCAGCACCCCAAGCACGGAGCACCCAGGACCCCGAGCACTGAGTACTGAGCACCCAGCACCCTGAGTACTGAGCACCGAGCTCCCCGAGCACTGAGCACCCTGAGTACTGAGCACCCAGCACCCCGATCACAGAGCACACAGCACCCTCAGCACTGAGCACACTGAGGACTGAGCACCGATCACCCTGAGCACTGAGCACCCAGCACCCTGAGTACTGATCACCCAGCACCCTGAGTACTGAGCACCGAGCACTCCGAGCACTGAGCACCCAGAAAACTGAGCACTGAGCACCCAGCACCCTGAGTACTGAGCACCCAGCACCCGGAGCACTGAGCACCCAGCACCCTGAGTACTGAGCACCCAGCACCCTGAGTACTGAGCACCCAGCAGCCTGAGTACTGAGCACCCAGCACCCTGAGTACTGAGCACCCAGCACCCTGAGTACTGAGCACCGAGCACCCCGAGTACTGAGCACCCAGCACCCCGAGCACTGAGCACCCAGCACCACGAGCACTGAGCACCCTGAGTACGTTGCACCCATCACCTTGAGTACTGAGCACTAAGCACCCAGAGCGCTGAGCACCCAGCACCCCAAGCACGGAGCACCCAGGACCCCGAGGACTGAGTACTGAGCACCCAGCACCCTGAGTACTGAGCACCGAGCTACCCGAGCACTGAGCACCCTGAGTACTTAGCACCCAGCACCCCGAGCACTGAGCACCCAGCACCCCGAGTACTGAGCACCCAGCACCCCGAGCACTGAGCACCCAGCACCCTGAGCACTGAGCACCCAGCACCCCAAGCACTGAGCACCCAGCACCCTGAGTACTGAGTACTGAGCACCCTGAGTACTGAGCACCCAGCACCCTGAGCACTGAGCACCCAGCACCCTGAGGACTGAGCACCGAGCACCCTGAGTACTGAGCACCCAGCACCCTGAGTACTGAGCACCCAGCAGCAAGAGTACTGAGCACCGAGCATCCTGAGCACTGAGCACCGAGCACCCCGAGCACTGAGCACCCAGCACCCTGAGTAATGAGCACCCAGCACCCTGAGTACTGAGCACCCAGCACCGTGAGTACTGAGCACCCAGCACCCTGAGTACTGAGCACCGAGCACCCCGAGCACTGAGCACCCAGCACCCCGAGAATGAGCACGCAGCACCCTGAGTACTGAGAACCGAGCACCCTGAGTACTGAGTAACCAGCACCCCGAGTACTGAGCAATCAGCACCCTGAGCACTGAGCACTCAGCACCCCGAGAATGAGCACCCAGCACCCTGAGTACTGAGCTCCGTGCACCCCGAGCACTGAGCACCCAGCATCCTGAGTACTGAGCACCCAGCACCAAGAGTACTGAGCACCGAGCACCCCGAGCACTGAGCACCCAGCACCCTGAGTAATGAGCACCCAGCACCCTGAGTACTGAGCACCCAGCACCGTGAGTACTGAGCACCCAGCACCCTGAGTACTGAGCACCCAGCACCCTGAGCACTGAGCACAAAGCACGCTGAGTACTGAGCACTGAGCACCCTGTGTACTGAGCACCAAGGACCCTGAGCACTGAGCACCCAGCACGCTGAGTACTGAGCGCTGAGCACCCTGAGTACTGAGCACCGAGCACCCTGTGTACTGAGCACCCAGCACCCTGGCACTGAGCAGCCAGCATCCTGAGCACTGAGCACCCAGCACCCCGAGCACTGAGCACACAGCACCCTGAGTACTGAGCACCCAGCACCCTGAGTACTGAGCACTCAGCACCCTGAGTACTGAGCACCGAGCACCCCGAACACTGAGCACCCAGCACCCTGAGCACTGAGCACCCTGAGGACTGAGCACCCAGCACGCTGAGTACTGAGCACCCAGCATCCTGAGTACTGAGCACCGATCACCCTGAGCACTGAGAACCCAGCAACCCGAGCACTGAGCACCCAGCACCCTGAGTACTTAGCACCCTGAGTACTGACCACCCAGCACCCCGAGCACTGAGCACCCAGGACCCTGAGTACTGAGCACCCTGAGTACTGAGCACCCAGCACCCTGAGTACTGAGCACCCTGAGTACTGAGCACCCAGCACCCTGAGCACTGAGCACCCAGCACCCTGAGTACTGAGCACCCAGCACCCTGAGCACTGAGCACCCAGCACCCTGAGTACTGAGCACCCAGCACCCTGAGAAGTTAGCACCCAGCACCCTGAGCACTGAGCACCCAGCACCCTGAGTACTGAGCACCGAGCACCCTGAGTACTGAGCACCCAGCACCCTGAGTACTGAGCACCCAGCACCCTGAGTACTGAGCACCGAGCACCCCGAGTACTGAGCACCCAGCACCCTGAGCACTGAGCACCCAGCACCCTGAGTACTGAGCACCCAGCACCCTGAGTACTGAGCACGCAGCACCCCGAGCACTGAGCACCCTGAGTACTGAGCACTAAGCACCCAGAGCGCTGAGCACCCAGCACCCCAAGCACGGAGCACCCAGGACCCCGAGCAATGAGTACTGAGCACCCAGCACCCTGAGTACTGAGCACCGAGCTCCCTGAGCACTGAGCACCCTGAGTACTGAGCACCCAGCACCCCGATCACAGAGCACCCAGCACACTCAGCACTGAGGACCCAGCACCCCGAGCACTGAGCACCGAGCACCCTGAGTACTGAGCACCCTGAGGACTAAGCACCGATCACCCTGAACACTGACCACCCAGCAACCTGAGTACTGAGCACCCAGCACCCTGAGTACTGAGCACCGAGCACTCAGAGCACTGAGCACCCAGCACCCTGAGCACTGTGCACCCAGCACCCTGAGTACTGAGCACCCAGCACCCTGAGTACTGAGCACCCAGCACCCTGAGTACTGAGCTCCCAGCACCAAGAGTACTGAGCACCGAGCATCCTGAGCACTGAGCACCGAGCACCCCGAGCACTGAGCACCCAGCAGCCTGAGTACTGAGCACCCAGCACCAAGAGTACTGAGCATCGAGCACCCCGAGCACTGAGCACCCAGCACCCTGAGTAATGAGCAACCAGCACCCCGAGTACTGAGCACCCAGCACCGTGAGTACTGAGCACCCAGCACCCTGAGTACTGAGCACCCAGCACCCTGAGCACTGAGCACAAAGCACGCTGAGTACTGAGCACTGAGCACCCTGAGTACTGAGCACCAAGGACCCTGAGCACTGAGCACCCAGCACGCTGAGTACTGAGCGCTGAGCAACCTGAGTACTGAGCACCGAGCACCCTGAGTACTGAGCACCCAGCACCCTGAGCACTGAGCAGCCAGCACCCTGAGCACTGAGCACCCAGCACCCCGAGCACTGAGCACCCAGCACCCTGAGTACTGAGCACCGAGCAACCCGAGCACTGAGCACCCAGCACCCCGAGCACTGAGCACCCAGCACCCTGAGAACTTAGCACCCAGCACCCTGAGCACTGAGCACCCAGCACCCTGAGTACTGAGCACCAAGCACACTGAGTACTGAGCACACAGCACCCTGAGTACTGAGCACCCAGCACCCTGAGTACTGAGCACCGAGCACCCCGAGTACTGAGCACCCAGCACCCTGAGCCCTGAGCACCCAGCACCCTGAGTACTGAGCACCCAGCACCCTGAGTACTGAGCACGCAGCACCTCGAGCACTGAGCACCCTGAGTACTGAGCACTAAACACCCAGAGCGCTGAGAACCCAGCACCCCAAGCACGGATCACCCAGGACCCCGAGCACTGAGTACTGAGCACCCAGCACCCTGAGTACTGAGCACCGAGCTCCCCGAGCACTGAGCACCCTGAGTACTGAGCACCCAGCACCCCGATCACAGAGCACCCAGCACACTCAGCACTGAGGACCCAGCACCCCGAGCACTGAGCACCGAGCACCCTGAGTACTGAGCACCCTGAGGACTGAGCACCGATCACCCTGAACACTGAGCACCCAGCACCCTGAGTACTGAGCACCCAGCACCCTGAGTACTGAGCACCGAGCACTCCGAGCATTGAGCACCCAGCACCCTGAGCACTGAGCACCCAGCACCCTGAGTACTGAGCACCCAGCACCCTGAGTACTGAGTACCCAGCACCCTGAGTACTGAGCACCCAGCTCCAAGAGTACTGAGCACCGAGCACCCTGAGTAATGAGCACCCAGCACCCCGAGTACTGAGCACCCAGCACCGTGAGTACTGAGCACAGAGCACCCTGAGTACTGAGCACCCAGCACCCTGAGCACTGAGCAAAAAGCACGCTGAGTACTGAGCACTGAGCACCCTGAGTACTGAGCACCAAGGACCCTGAGCACTGAGCACCCAGCACGCTGAGTACTGAGCGCTGAGCACCCTGAGTACTGAGCACCGAGCACCCTGAGTACTGAGCACCCAGCACCCTGAGCACTGAGCAGCCAGCACCCTGAGCACTGAGCACCCAGCACCCCGAGCACTGAGCACCCAGCACCCTGAGCACTGAGCACCCAGCACCCCGAGTACTGAGCACCCCGCACCCTGAGTACTGAGCACAGAGCACCCCGAGCACTGAGCACCCAGCACCATGAGCACTGAGCACCCAGCACCCCGAGAATGAGCACCCAGCACCCTGAGTACTGAGAACCGAGCACCCTGAGTACTGAGCACCCAGCACCCTGAGCACTGAGCACCCAGCACCCTGAGTACTGAGCAAACAGCACCCCGAGCACTGAGCACCCAGCACCCCGAGAATGAGCACCCAGCACCCTGAGTACTGAGCACCCAGCACCCTGAGTACTGAGCACCCAGCACCCCGAGCACTGAGCACCCTGAGTACTTTGCACCCAGCACCCTGAGTACTGAGCACTAAGCACACCGAGCGCTGAGCACCCAGCACCCCAAGCACGGAGCACCCAGGACCCCGAGCACTGAGTACTGAGCACCCAGCACCCTGAGTACTGAGCACCGAGCTCCCCGAGCAATGAGCACCCTAAGAACTGAGCACCCAGCACCCCGATCACAGAGCACCCAGCACCCTCAGCACTGAGCACCCAGCACCCCGAGCACTGAGCACTCAGCACCCTGAGTACTGAGCACCCTGAGGACTGAGCACCGATCACCCTGAGCACTGAGCACCCAGCACCCTGTGTACTGAGCACCCAGCACCCTGAGTACTGAGCACTGAGCACCCCGAGTACTGAGCACCCAGCACCCTGAGCACTGAGCACCCAGCACCCTGAGTACTGAGCACCCTGAGTACTGAGCACCTAGCACCCCGAGCACTGAGCACCCAGCACCCTGAGCACTGAGCACCCTGAGTACTGAGCACCTAGCACCCCGAGCACTGAGCACCCAGCACCCTGAGCACTGAGCACCCTGCAACCTGAGTACTGAGCATCAAGCACCCTGAGCACTGATCACCCAGCAGCCTGAGCACTGAGCACCCAGCACCCTGAGCACTGAGCACCCAGCACCCTGAGTACTGAGCACCCAACGTACTGAGCATCGAGCACCCCGAGCACTGAGCACCCAGCACCCTGAGTACTGAGCACCCAGCACCCCGAGCACTGAGCACCCAGCACCCCGAGAATGATCACCCAGCACCCTGAGTACTGAGCACCCTGAGTACTGAGCACCTAGCACCCCGAGCACTGAGCACCCAGCACCCTGAGCACTGAGCACCCAGCACCCTGAGTACTGAGCACCCAGCACCCCGAGCCCTGAGCACCCAGCACCCTGAGTACTGAGCACCCTGAGTACTGAGCACCTAGCACCCCGAGCACTGAGCACCCAGCACCCTGAGCACTGAGCACCCTGCAACCTGAGTACTGAGCATCAAGCACCCTGAGCACTGATCACCCAGCAGCCTGAGCACTGAGCACCCAGCACCCTGAGCACTGAGCACCCAGCACCCTGAGTACTGAGCACCCAACGTACTGAGCATCGAGCACCCCGAGCACTGAGCACCCAGCACCCTGAGTACTGAGCACCCAGCACCCCGAGCACTGAGCACCCAGCACCCTGAGTACTGAGCACTGAGCACCCTGAGTACTGAGCACCCAGCACCCTGAGTACTGAGCACTGAGCACCCCGAGTACTGAGCACCCAGCACCCTGAGTACTGAGCACCGAGCAACCCGAGCACTGAGCACCCAGCACCCCGAGCACTGAGCACCCAGCACCCCGAGAATGAGCACCCAGCACCCTGAGTACTGAGCACCCAGCACCCTGAGCACTGAGCACCCAGCACCCTGAGTACTGAGCACCCAGCACCCTGAGAACTTAGCACCCAGCACCCTGAGCACTGAGCACCCAGCACCCTGAGTACTGAGCACCGAGCACCCTGAGTACTGAGCACCCAGCACCCTGAGTACTGAGCACCCAGCACCCTGAGTACTGAGCACCGAGCACCCTGAGCACTGAGCACCCAGCACCCTGAGTACTGAGCACCCAGCACCCTGAGTACTGAGCACGCAGCACCCCGAGCACGGAGCACCCTGAGTACTGAGCACTAAACACCCAGAGCGCTGAGCACCCAGCACCCCAAGCACGGAGCACCCAGGACCCCGAGCACTGAGTACTGAGCACCCAGCACCCTGAGTACTGAGCACCGAGCTCCCCAAGCACTGAGCACCCTGAGTACTGAGCACCCAGCACCCCGATCACAGAGCACCCAGCACACTCAGCACTGATTACCCAGCACCCCGAGCACTGAGCACCGAGCACCCTGAGTACTGAGCACCCTGAGGACTGAGCACCGATCACCCTGAACACTGAGCACCCAGCACCCTGAGTACTGAGCACCCAGCACCCTGAGTACTGAGCACCGAGCACTCCGAGCATTGAGCACCCAGCACCCTGAGCACTGAGCACCCAGCACCCTGAGTACTGAGCACCCAGCACCCTGAGTACTGAGCACCCAGCACCCTGAGTACTGAGCACCCAGCACCAAGAGTACTGAGCACCGAGCACCCTGAGTAATGAGCACCCAGCACCCCGAGTACTGAGCACCCAGCACCGTGAGTACTGAGCACCCAGCACCCTGAGTACTGAGCACCGAGCTCCCCGAGCACTGAGCACCCTGAGTACTGAGTACCCAGCACCCCGATCACAGAGCACCCAGCACACTCAGCACTGAGCACCCAGCACCCCGAGCACTGAGCACCCAGCACCCTGAGTACTGAGCACCCTGAGGACTGAGCACCGATCACCCTGAGCACTGAGCACCCAGCACCCTGAGTACTGAGCACCCAGCACCCTGAGTACTGAGCACTGAGCACTCCGAGCACTGAACACCCAGCACCCTGAGCACTGAGCACCCAGCACCCTGAGTACTGAGCACCCAGCACCCTGAGTACTGAGCACCGAGCACCCTGAGTACTGAGCACCCAGCACCCTGAGTACTGAGCACCCAGCACCCTGAGTACTGAGCACCGAGCACCCCGAGTACTGAGCACCAAGCACCCTGAGCACTGAGCACCCAGTACCCTGAGTACTGAGCACCCAGCACCCTGAGTACTGAGCACGCAGCACCCCGAGCACTGAGCACCCTGAGTACTGAGCACCCAGCACCCTGAGTACTGAGCACCCAGCACCCTGAGTACTGAACACCGAGCTCCCCGAGCACTGAGCACCCTGAGTACTGAGCACCCAGCACCCCGATCACAGAGCACCCAGCACACTCAGCACTGAGGACCCAGCACCCCGAGCACTGAGCACCGAGCACCCTGAGTACTGAGCACCCTGAGGACTGAGCACCGATCACCCTGAACACTGAGCACCCAGCACCCTGAGTACTGAGCACCCAGCACCCTGAGTACTGAGCACCGAGCACTCCGAGCATTGAGCACCCAGCACCCTGAGCACTGAGCACCCAGCACCCTGAGTACTGAGCACCCAGCACCCTGAGTACTGAGCACCCAGCACCCTGAGTACTGAGCACCCAGCACCAAGAGTTCTGAGCACCGAGCACCCTGAGTAATGAGCACCCAGCACCCCGAGTACTGAGCACCCAGCACCGTGAGTACTGAGCACCCAGCACCCTGAGTACTGAGCACCGAGCTCCCTGAGCAATGAGCACCCTGAGTACTGAGTACCCAGCACCCCGATCACAGAGCACCCAGCACACTCAGCACTGAGCACCCAGCACCCCGAGCACTGAGCACCCAGCACCCTGAGTACTGAGCACCCTGAGGACTGAGCACCGATCACCCTGAGCACTGAGCACCCAGCACCCTGAGTACTGAGCACCCAGCACCCTGAGTACTGAGCACCGAGCACTCCGAGCACTGAACACCCAGCACCCTGAGCACTGAGCACCCAGCACCCTGAGTACTGAGCACCCAGCACCCTGAGTACTGAGCACCCAGCACCCTGAGTACTGAGCACCGAGCTCCCCGAGCACTAAGCACCCAGAGCGCTGAGCACCCAGCACCCCAAGCACGGAGCACCCAGGACCCCGAGCACTGAGTACTGAGCACCCAGCACCCTGAGTACTGAGCACCGAGCTCCCCGAGCACTGAGCACCCTGAGTACTTAGCACCCAGCACCCCGAGCACTGAGCAGCCAGCACCCCGAGTACTGAGCACCCAGCACCCCGAGCACTGAGCACCCAGAACCCTGAGCACTGAGCACCCAGCACCCCAAGCACTGAGCACCCAGCACCCCGAGCACTGAGCACCCAGCACCCCGAGTACTGAGCACCCAGCACCCCGAGCACTGAGCACCCAGCACCCTGAGCACTGAGCACCCAGCACCCCAAGCACTGAGCACCCAGCACCCTGAGTACTGAGTACTGAGCACCCTGAGTACTGAGCACCCAGCACCCTGAGCACTGAGCACCCAGCACCCTGAGTACTGAGCACCGAGCACCCTGAGTACTGAGCACACAGCACCCTGAGTACTGAGCACCCAGCAGCAAGAGTACTGAGCACCGAGCATCCTGAGCACTGAGCACCGAGCACCCCGAGCACTGAGCACCCAGCATCCAGAGTACTGAGCACCCAGCCCCAAGAGTACTGAGCACCGAGCACCCCGAGCACTGAGCACCCAGCACCCTGAGCACTGAGCACCCAGCATCCAGAGTACTGAGCACCCAGCCCCAAGAGTACTGAGCACCGAGCACCCTGAGTACTGAGCACCCAGCACCCTGAGCACTGAGCAGCCAGCACCCTGAGCACTGAGCACCCAGGACCCCGAGCACTGAGCACCCAGCACCCTGAGTACTGAGCACCCAGCACCCTGAGTACTGAGCACTCATCACCCTGAGTACTGAGCACCGAGCACCCCGAACACTGAGCACCCAGCACCCTGAGCACTGAGCACCCTGAGGACTGAGCACCCAGCACGCTGAGTACTGAGCACCCAGCATCCTGAGTAATGAGCACCGATCACCCTGAGCACTGAGCACCGAGCAACCCGAGCACTGAGCACCCAGCACCCTGAGTACTTAGCACCCTGAGTACTGACCACCCAGCACCCCGAGCACTGAGCACCCTGGACCCTGAGTACTGAGCACCCTGAGTACTGAGCACCCAGCACCCTGAGTACTGAGCACCCTGAGTACTGAGCACCCAGCACCCTGAGCACTGAGCACCCAGCACCCTGAGTACTGAGCACCCAGCACCCTGAGCACTGAGCACCCAGCACCCTGAGTACTGAGCACCCAGAACACTGAGAACTTACCACCCAGCACCCTGAGCACTGAGCACCCAGCACCCTGAGTACTGAGCACCGAGCACCCTGAGTACTGAGCACCCAGCACCCCGAGTACTGAGCACCCAGCACCCTGAGTACTGAGCACCGAGCACCCCGAGTACTGAGCACCAAGCACCCTGAGCACTGAGCACCCAGCACCCCGAGTACTGAGCACCCAGCACCCTGAGTACTGAGCACCGAGCACCCCGAGCACTGAGCACCCAGCACCCCGAGCACTGAGCACCCAGCACCCCGAGAATGAGCAACCAGCACCCTGAGTACTGAGAACCGAGCACCCTGAGTACTGAGCACCCAGCACCCTGAGCACTGAGCAACCAGCACCCCGAGTACTGAGCAAACAGCACCCCGAGCACAGAGCACCCAGCACCCCAAGAATGAGCACCCAGCACCCTGAGTACTGAGCACCCAGCACCCTGAGTACTGAGCACCCAGCACCCCGAGCACTGAGCACCCTGAGTACTTTGCACCCAGCACCCTGAGTACTGAGCACTAAGCACACAGAGCGCTGAGCACCCAGCACCCCAAGCACGGAGCACCCAGGGCCCCGAGCACTGAGAACTGAGCACCCAGCACCCTGAGTACTGAGCACCGAGCTCCCCGAGCCCTGAGCACCCTGAGTACTGAGCACCCAGCACCCCGATCACAGAGCATCCAGCACCCTCAGCACTGAGCACGCAGCACCCCGAGCACTGAGCACCCCGCACCCTGAGTACTGAGCACACTGAGGACTGAGCACCGATCACCCTGAGCACTGAGCACCCAGCACCCTGAGTACTGAGCACCCAGCACCCTGAGTACTGAGCACCGAGCACCCCGAGTACTGAGCACCCAGCACCCTGAGCACTGAGCACCCAGCACCCCGAGCACTGAGCACGCAGCACCCTGAGTACTGAGCACCCATCACCCCGAGCACTGAGCACCCAGCACCCTGAGTACTGAGCACCCTGAGTACTGAGCACCTTGCACCCCGAGCACTGAGCACCCAGCTCCCTGAGCACTGAGCACCCTGCACCCTGAGTACTGAGCATCAAGCACCCTGAGCACTGAGCACCCAGCACCCTGAGCACTGAGCACCCAGCACCCTGAGCACTGAGCACCCAACACCCTGAGTACTGAGCACCCAACGTACCGAGCATCGAGCACCCCGAGCACTGAGCACCCAGCACCCTGAGTACTGAGCACCCAGCACCCCGAGCACTGAGCACCCAGCACCCTGAGTACTGAGCACCGAGCACCCTGAGTACTGAGCACCCAGCACCCCGAGCACTGAGCATCCAGCACCCCTAGCACTGAGCACCCAGCACTGAGCACCCAGCACCCTGAGTACTGAGCACCCAGCACCCTGAGTACTGAGCACCGAGCACCCCGAGCATTGAGCACCGGGCACCCCGAGCACTGAGCACCCAGCACCCTGAGTACTGAGCACCCAGCACCCTGAGTACTGAGCACTGAGCACACTGAGCACTGAGCACCCCGCACCCTGAGTACTGAGCACCCAGCACCGTGAGTACTGAGCAACCAGCACCCCGAGCACTGAGCACCCAGCACCCTGAGTAATGAGCACCCAGCACCCTGAGTACTGAGCACTGAGCACCCTGAGCACTGAGCACCCAGCACCCTGAGTACTGAGCACCCAGCACCCTGAGGACTGAGCACCCAGCACCCCAAGCACTGAGCACCCAGCACCCTGAGTACTGAGTACTGAGCACCCTGAGTACTGAGCACCCAGCACCCTGAGCACTGAGCACCCAGCACCCTGAGTACTGAGCACCGAGCACCCTGAGCACTGAGCACCCAGCACCCTGAGTACTGAGCACCCAGCACCAAGAGTACTGAGCACCGAGCACCCCGAGCACTGAGCACCCAGCACCCTGAGTAATGAGCACCCAGCACCCCGAGCACTGAGCACCCAGCACCAAGAGTACTGAGCACTGAGCACCCTGAGTACTGAGCACTAAGCACCCTGAGCACTGAGCACCCAGCACCCCAAGCACGGAGCACCCAGGACCCCGAGCACTGAGTACTGAGCACCCAGCACCCTGAGTACTGAGCACCGAGCTCCCCGAGCACTGAGCACCCTGAGTACTGAGTACCCAGCACCCCGATCACAGAGCACCCAGCACACTCAGCACTGAGCACCCAGCACCCCGAGCACTGAGCACCCAGCACCCTGAGTACTGAGCACCCTGAGGACTGAGCACCGATCACCCTGAGCACTGAGCACCCAGCACCCTGAGTACTGAGCACCCAGCACCCTGAGTACTGAGCACCGAGCACTCCGAGCACTGAGCACCCAGCACCCTGAGCACTGAGCACCCAGCACCCTGAGTAATGAGTACCAAGCACCCTGAGCACTGAGCACCCAGCACCCTGAGTACTGAGCACCCAGCACCCTGAGCACTGAGCACAAAGCACGCTGAGAACTGAGCACTGAGCACCCTGAGTACTGAGCACCAAGGACCCTGAGCACTGAGCACCCAGCATGCTGAGTACTGAGCGCTGAGCACCCTGATTACTGAGCACCGAGCACCCTGAGTACTGAGCACCCCGCACCCTGAGCACTGAGCAGCCAGCACCCTGAGCACTGAGCACCCAGCACCCCGAGCACTGAGCACCCAGCACCCTGAGTACTGAGCACCCAGCACCCTGAGTACTGAGCACTCAGCACCCTGAGTACTGAGCACCGAGTACCCCGAGCACTGAGCACCCAGCACCCTGAGCACTGAGCACCCTGAGGACTGAGCACCCAGCACCCTAGAGTACTGAGCACCCAGCATCCTGAGTACTGAGCACCGATCACCCTGAGCACTGAGCACCCAGCAACCCGAGCACTGAGCACCCAGCACCCTGAGTACTGAGCACCCTGAGTACTGAGCACCCAGCACCCCGAGCACTGAGCACCCAGCACCCTGAGTACTGAGCACCCTGAGTACTGAGCACCCATCACCCTGAGCACTGAGCACCCAGCACCCTGAGTACTGAGCACCCAGCACCCTGAGCACTGAGCACCCAGCACCCTGAGTACTGAGCACCAGCACCCTGAGTACTTAGCACCCAGCACCCTGAGCACTGAGCACCCAGCTCCCTGAGTACTGAGCACCGATCACCCTGAGCACTGAGCACCCAGCAACCCGAGCACTGAGCACCCAGCACCCTGAGTACTGAGCACCCTGAGTACTGAGCACCCAGCACCCCGAGCACTGAGCACCCAGCACCCTGAGTACTGAGCACCCTGAGTACTGAGCACCCATCACCCTGAGCACTGAGCACCCAGCACCCTGAGTACTGAGCACCCAGCACCCTGAGCACTGAGCACCCAGCACCCTGAGTACTGAGCACCAGCACCCTGAGTACTTAGCACCCAGCACCCTGAGCACTGAGCACCCAGCTCCCTGAGTACTGAGCACCGAGCACCCTGAGTACTGAGCACCCAGCACCCTGAGTACTGAGCACCCAGCACCCCGAGCACTGAGCACCCAGCACCCTGAGCACTGAGCACCCAGCACCCCAAGCACTGAGCACCCAGCACCCCGAGCACTGAGCACCCAGCACCCCGAGTACTGAGCACCCAGCACCCCGAGCACTGAGCACCCAGCACCCTGAGCACTGAGCACCCAGCACCCCAAGCACTGAGCACCCAGCACCCTGAGTACTGAGTACTGAGCACCCTGAGTACTGAGCACCCAGCACCCTGAGCACTGAGCACCCAGCACCCTGAGTACTGAGCACCGAGCACCCTGAGTACTGAGCACACAGCACCCTGAGTACTGAGCACCCAGCAGCAAGAGTACTGAGCACCGAGCATCCTGAGCACTGAGCACCGAGCACCCCGAGCACTGAGCACCCAGCATCCAGAGTACTGAGCACCCAGCCCCAAGAGTACTGAGCACCGAGCACCCCGAGCACTGAGCACCCAGCACCCTGAGCACTGAGCACCCAGCATCCAGAGTACTGAGCACCCAGCCCCAAGAGTACTGAGCACCGAGCACCCTGAGTACTGAGCACCCAGCACCCTGAGCACTGAGCAGCCAGCACCCTGAGCACTGAGCACCCAGGACCCCGAGCACTGAGCACCCAGCACCCTGAGTACTGAGCACCCAGCACCCTGAGTACTGAGCACTCATCACCCTGAGTACTGAGCACCGAGCACCCCGAACACTGAGCACCCAGCACCCTGAGCACTGAGCACCCTGAGGACTGAGCACCCAGCACGCTGAGTACTGAGCACCCAGCATCCTGAGTAATGAGCACCGATCACCCTGAGCACTGAGCACCAAGCAACCCGAGCACTGAGCACCCAGCACCCTGAGTACTTAGCACCCTGAGTACTGACCACCCAGCACCCCGAGCACTGAGCACCCTGGACCCTGAGTACTGAGCACCCTGAGTACTGAGCACCCAGCACCCTGAGTACTGAGCACCCTGAGTACTGAGCACCCAGCACCCTGAGCACTGAGCACCCAGCACCCTGAGTACTGAGCACCCAGCACCCTGAGCACTGAGCACCCAGCACCCTGAGTACTGAGCACCCAGCACACTGAGAACTTACCACCCAGCACCCTGAGCACTGAGCACCCAGCACCCTGAGTACTGAGCACCGAGCACCCTGAGTACTGAGCACCCAGCACCCCGAGTACTGAGCACCCAGCACCCTGAGTACTGAGCACCGAGCACCCCGAGTACTGAGCACCAAGCACCCTGAGCACTGAGCACCCAGCACCCCGAGTACTGAGCACCCAGCACCCTGAGTACTGAGCACCGAGCACCCCGAGCACTGAGCACCCAGCACCCCGAGCACTGAGCACCCAGCACCCCGAGAATGAGCAACCAGCACCCTGAGTACTGAGAACCGAGCACCCTGAGTACTGAGCACCCAGCACCCTGAGCACTGAGCAACCAGCACCCCGAGTACTGAGCAAACAGCACCCCGAGCACAGAGCACCCAGCACCCCAAGAATGAGCACCCAGCACCCTGAGTACTGAGCACCCAGCACCCTGAGTACTGAGCACCCAGCACCCCGAGCACTGAGCACCCTGAGTACTTTGCACCCAGCACCCTGAGTACTGAGCACTAAGCACACAGAGCGCTGAGCACCCAGCACCCCAAGCACGGAGCACCCAGGGCCCCGAGCACTGAGAACTGAGCACCCAGCACCCTGAGTACTGAGCACCGAGCTCCCCGAGCCCTGAGCACCCTGAGTACTGAGCACCCAGCACCCCGATCACAGAGCATCCAGCACCCTCAGCACTGAGCACGCAGCACCCCGAGCACTGAGCACCCCGCACCCTGAGTACTGAGCACACTGAGGACTGAGCACCGATCACCCTGAGCACTGAGCACCCAGCACCCTGAGTACTGAGCACCCAGCACCCTGAGTACTGAGCACCGAGCACCCCGAGTACTGAGCACCCAGCACCCTGAGCACTGAGCACCCAGCACCCCGAGCACTGAGCACGCAGCACCCTGAGTACTGAGCACCCATCACCCCGAGCACTGAGCACCCAGCACCCTGAGTACTGAGCACCCTGAGTACTGAGCACCTTGCACCCCGAGCACTGAGCACCCAGCTCCCTGAGCACTGAGCACCCTGCACCCTGAGTACTGAGCATCAAGCACCCTGAGCACTGAGCACCCAGCACCCTGAGCACTGAGCACCCAGCACCCTGAGCACTGAGCACCCAACACCCTGAGTACTGAGCACCCAACGTACTGAGCATCGAGCACCCCGAGCACTGAGCACCCAGCACCCTGAGTACTGAGCACCCAGCACCCCGAGCACTGAGCACCCAGCACCCTGAGTACTGAGCACCGAGCACCCTGAGTACTGAGCACCCAGCACCCCGAGCACTGAGCATCCAGCACCCCTAGCACTGAGCACCCAGCACTGAGCACCCAGCACCCTGAGTACTGAGCACCCAGCACCCTGAGTACTGAGCACTGAGCACACTGAGCACTGAGCACCCCGCACCCTGAGTACTGAGCACCCAGCACCGTGAGTACTGAGCAACCAGCACCCCGAGCACTGAGCACCCAGCACCCTGAGTAATGAGCACCCAGCACCCTGAGTACTGAGCACTGAGCTCCCTGAGCACTGAGCACCCAGCACCCTGAGTACTGAGCACCCAACACCCTGAGGACTGAGCACCCAGCACCCCAAGCACTGAGCACCCAGCACCCTGAGTACTGAGTACTGAGCACCCTGAGTACTGAGCACCCAGCACCCTGAGCACTGAGCACCCAGCACCCTGAGTACTGAGCACCGAGCACCCTGAGCACTGAGCACCCAGCACCCTGAGTACTGAGCACCCAGCACCAAGAGTACTGAGCACCGAGCACCCCGAGCACTGAGCACCCAGCACCCTGAGTAATGAGCACCCAGCACCCCGAGCACTGAGCACCCAGCACCAAGAGTACTGAGCACTGAGCACCCTGAGTACTGAGCACTAAGCACCCTGAGCACTGAGCACCCAGCACCCCAAGCACGGAGCACCCAGGACCCCGAGCACTGAGTACTGAGCACCCAGCACCCTGAGTACTGAGCACCGAGCTCCCCGAGCACTGAGCACCCTGAGTACTGAGTACCCAGCACCCCGATCACAGAGCACCCAGCACACTCAGCACTGAGCACCCAGCACCCCGAGCACTGAGCACCCAGCACCCTGAGTACTGAGCACCCTGAGGACTGAGCACCGATCACCCTGAGCACTGAGCACCCAGCACCCTGAGTACTGAGCACCCAGCACCCTGAGTACTGAGCACCGAGCACTCCGAGCACTGAGCACCCAGCACCCTGAGCACTGAGCACCCAGCACCCTGAGTAATGAGTACCAAGCACCCTGAGCACTGAGCACCCAGCACCCTGAGTACTGAGCACCCAGCACCCTGAGCACTGAGCACAAAGCACGCTGAGAACTGAGCACTGAGCACCCTGAGTACTGAGCACCAAGGACCCTGAGCACTGAGCACCCAGCATGCTGAGTACTGAGCGCTGAGCACCCTGATTACTGAGCACCGAGCACCCTGAGTACTGAGCACCCCGCACCCTGAGCACTGAGCAGCCAGCACCCTGAGCACTGAGCACCCAGCACCCCGAGCACTGAGCACCCAGCACCCTGAGTACTGAGCACCCAGCACCCTGAGTACTGAGCACTCAGCACCCTGAGTACTGAGCACCGAGTACCCCGAGCACTGAGCACCCAGCACCCTGAGCACTGAGCACCCTGAGGACTGAGCACCCAGCACCCTGAGTACTGAGCACCCAGCATCCTGAGTACTGAGCACCGATCACCCTGAGCACTGAGCACCCAGCAACCCGAGCACTGAGCACCCAGCACCCTGAGTACTGAGCACCCTGAGTACTGAGCA
The DNA here is from genome assembly GCF_018167655.1 of Microtus oregoni. Taxonomy (NCBI): domain Eukaryota; kingdom Metazoa; phylum Chordata; class Mammalia; order Rodentia; family Cricetidae; genus Microtus; species Microtus oregoni. The sequence goes on along the minus strand of NW_024544151.1, from coordinate 6,205,362 downwards.
CCCAGCACCCCGAGCACTGAGCACCCAGCACCCTGAGTACTGAGCACCCTGAGTACTGAGCACCCATCACCCTGAGCACTGAGCACCCAGCACCCTGAGTACTGAGCACCCAGCACCCTGAGCACTGAGCACCCAGCACCCTGAGTACTGAGCACCAGCACCCTGAGTACTTAGCACCCAGCACACTGAGCACTGAGCACCCAGCTCCCTGAGTACTGAGCACCGAGCACCCTGAGTACTGAGCACCCAGCACCCTGAGTACTGAGCACCCAGCACCCTGTGTACTGAGCACCGAGCACCCCGAGTACTGAGCTCCCAGCACCCTGAGCACTGAGCACCCAGCACCCTGAGTACTGAGCACCCAGAACCCTGAGTACTGAGCACCCAGCACCCCGAGCACTGAGCACCCTGAGTACTGAGCACTAAGCACCCTGAGCGCTGAGCACCCAGCACCCCAAGCACGGAGCACCCAGGACCCCGAGCACTGAGTACTGAGCACCCAGCACCCCGATCACAGAGCACACAGCACCCTCAGCACTGAGCACCCAGCACCCCGAGCACTGAGCACCCAGCACCCTGAGTACTGAGCACACTGAGGACTGAGCACCGATCACCCTGAGCACTGAGCACCCAGCACCCTGAGTACTGAGCACCCAGCACCCTGAGTACTGAGCACCGAGCACTCCGAGCACTGAGCACCCAGCACCCTGAGCACTGAGCACACAGCACCCTGAGTACTGAGCACCCAGCACCCTCTGCACTGAGCACCCAGCACCCTGAGTACTGAGCACCCAGCACCCTGAGTACTGAGCACCCAGCACCCTGAGTACTGAGCACCCAGCACCCTGAGTACTGAGCACCGAGCACCCCGAGTACTGAGCACCCAGCACCCTGAGTACTGAGCACCGAGCACCCCGAGCACTGAGCACCCAGCACCCCGAGCACTGAGCACCCAGCACCCCGAGAATGAGCACCCAGCACCCTGAGTACTGAGAACCGAGCACCCTGAGTACTGAGCACCCAGCACCCTGAGCACTGAGCACCCAGCACCCCGAGCACTGAGCACCCTGAGTACTTTGCACCCAGCACCCTGAGTACTGAGCACTAAGCACACAGAGCGCTGAGCACCCAGCACCCCAAGCACGGAGCACCCAGGGCCCCGAGCACTGAGTACTGAGCACCCAGCACCCTGAGTACTGAGCACCGAGCTCCCCGAGCCCTGAGCACCCTGAGTACTGAGCACCCAGCACCCCGATCACAGAGCACCCAGCACCCTCAGCACTGAGCACCCAGCACCCCGAGCACTGAGCACCCAGCACCCCGAGAATGAGCACCCAGCACCCTGAGTACTGAGAACCGAGCACCCTGAGTACTGAGCACCCAGCACCCTGAGCACTGAGCACCCAGCACCCCGAGCACTGAGCACCCTGAGTACTTTGCACCCAGCACCCTGAGTACTGAGCACTAAGCACACAGAGCGCTGAGCACCCAGCACCCCAAGCACGGAGCACCCAGGGCCCCGAGCACTGAGTACTGAGCACCCAGCACCCTGAGTACTGAGCACCGAGCTCCCCGAGCCCTGAGCACCCTGAGTACTGAGCACCCAGCACCCCGATCACAGAGCACCCAGCACCCTCAGCACTGAGCACCCAGCACCCCGAGCACTGAGCACCCCGCACCCTGAGTACTGAGCACACTGAGGACTGAGCACCGATCACCCTGAGAACTGAGCACCCAGCACCCTGAGTACTGAGCACCCAGCACCCTGAGTACTGAGCACCGAGCACCCCGAGTACTGAGCACCCAGCACCCTGAGCACTGAGCACCCAGCACCCTGAGCACTGAGCACGCAGCACCCTGAGTACTGAGCACCCAGCACCCCGAGCCCTGAGCACCCAGCACCCTGAGTACTGAGCACCCTGTGTACTGAGCACCTTGCACCCCGAGCACTGAGCACCCAGCACCCTGAGCACTGAGCACCCTGCACCCTGAGTACTGAGCATCAAGCACCCTGAGCACTGAGCACCCAGCACCCTGAGCACTGAGCACCCAGCACCCTGAGCACTGAGCACCCAGCACCCTGAGTACTGAGCACCCAACGTACTGAGCATCGAGCACCCCGAGCACTGAGCACCCAGCACCCTGAGTACTGAGCACCCAGCACCCCGAGCACTGAGCACCCAGCACCCTGAGTACTGAGCACCGAGCACCCTGAGTACTGAGCACCCAGCACCCCGAGCACTGAGCATCCAGCACCCCTAGCACTGAGCACCCAGCACTGAGCACCCAGCACCCTGAGTACTGAGCACCCAGCACCCTGAGTACTGAGCACCGAGCACCCCGAGCATTGAGCACCGGGCACCCCGAGCACTGAGCACCCAGCACCCTGAGTACTGAGCACCCAGCACCCTGAGTACTGAGCACTGAGCACACTGAGCACTGAGCACCCAGCACCCTGAGTACTGAGCACCCAGCACCGTGAGTACTGAGCAACCAGCACCCCGAGCACTGAGCACCCAGCACCCTGAGTAATGAGCACCCAGCACCCTGAGTACTGAGCACTGAGCACCCTGAGCACTGAGCACCCAGCACCCTGAGTACTGAGCACCCAGCACCCTGAGGACTGAGCACCCAGCACCCCAAGCACTGAGCACCCAGCACCCTGAGTACTGAGTACTGAGCACCCTGAGTACTGAGCACCCAGCACCCTGAGCACTGAGCACCCAGCACCCTGAGTACTGAGCACCGAGCACCCTGAGCACTGAGCACCCAGCACCCTGAGTACTGAGCACCCAGCACCAAGAGTACTGAGCACCGAGCACCCCGAGCACTGAGCACCCAGCACCCTGAGTAATGAGCACCCAGCACCCCGAGCACTGAGCACCCAGCACCAAGAGTACTGAGCACTGAGCACCCTGAGTACTGAGCACTAAGCACCCTGAGCACTGAGCACCCAGCACCCCAAGCACGGAGCACCCAGGACCCCGAGCACTGAGTACTGAGCACCCAGCACCCTGAGTACTGAGCACCGAGCTCCCCGAGCACTGAGCACCCTGAGTACTGAGTACCCAGCACCCCGATCACAGAGCACCCAGCACACTCAGCACTGAGCACCCAGCACCCCGAGCACTGAGCACCCAGCACCCTGAGTACTGAGCACCCTGAGGACTGAGCACCGATCACCCTGAGCACTGAGCACCCAGCACCCTGAGTACTGAGCACCCAGCACCCTGAGTACTGAGCACCGAGCACTCCGAGCACTGAGCACCCAGCACCCTGAGCACTGAGCACCCAGCACCCTGAGTAATGAGTACCCAGCACCCTGAGCACTGAGCACACAGCACCCTGAGTACTGAGCACCCAGCACCCTGAGTACTGAGCACCGAGCACTCCGAGCACTGAGCACCCAGGACCCTGAGTACTGAGCACCCAGCACCCTGAGTACTGAGCACCCAGCACCCCGAGCACTGAGCACCCAGCACCCTGAGCACTGAGCACCCAGCACCAAGAGTACTGAGCACCGAGCACCCCGAGCACTGAGCACCCAGCACCCTGAGTAACGAGCACCCAGCACCCCGAGTACTGAGCACCTAGCACCGTGAGTACTGAGCACCCAGCACCCTGAGTACTGAGCACCCAGCACCCTGAGCACTGAGCACAAAGCACGCTGAGAACTGAGCACCAAGGACCCTGAGCACTGAGCACCCAGCATGCTGAGTACTGAGCGCTGAGCACCCTGATTACTGAGCACCGAGCACCCTGAGTACTGAGCACCCCGCACCCTGAGCACTGAGCAGCCAGCACCCTGAGCACTGAGCACCCAGCACCCCGAGCACTGAGCACCCAGCACCCTGAGTACTGAGCACCCAGCACCCTGAGTACTGAGCACTCAGCACCCTGAGTACTGAGCACCGAGTACCCCGAGCACTGAGCACCCAGCACCCTGAGCACTGAGCACCCTGAGGACTGAGCACCCAGCACCCTGAGTACTGAGCACCCAGCATCCTGAGTACTGAGCACCGATCACCCTGAGCACTGAGCACCCAGCAACCCGAGCACTGAGCACCCAGCACCCTGAGTACTGAGCACCCTGAGTACTGAGCACCCAGCACCCCGAGCACTGAGCACCCAGCACCCTGAGTACTGAGCACCCTGAGTACTGAGCACCCATCACCCTGAGCACTGAGCACCCAGCACCCTGAGTACTGAGCACCCAGCACCCTGAGCACTGAGCACCCAGCACCCTGAGTACTGAGCACCAGCACCCTGAGTACTTAGCACCCAGCACCCTGAGCACTGAGCACCCAGCTCCCTGAGTACTGAGCACCGAGCACCCTGAGTACTGAGCACCCAGCACCCTGAGTACTGAGCACCCAGCACCCTGTGTACTGAGCACCGAGCACCCCGAGTACTGAGCTCCCAGCACCCTGAGCACTGAGCACCCAGCACCCTGAGTACTGAGCACCCAGAACCCTGAGTACTGAGCACCCAGCACCCCGAGCACTGAGCACCCTGAGTACTGAGCACTAAGCACCCTGAGCGCTGAGCACCCAGCACCCCAAGCACGGAGCACCCAGGACCCCGAGCACTGAGTACTGAGCACCCAGCACCCCGATCACAGAGCACACAGCACCCTCAGCACTGAGCACCCAGCACCCCGAGCACTGAGCACCCAGCACCCTGAGTACTGAGCACACTGAGGACTGAGCACCGATCACCCTGAGCACTGAGCACCCAGCACCCTGAGTACTGAGCACCCAGCACCCTGAGTACTGAGCACCGAGCACTCCGAGCACTGAGCACCCAGCACCCTGAGCACTGAGCACACAGCACCCTGAGTACTGAGCACCCAGCACCCTCTGCACTGAGCACCCAGCACCCTGAGTACTGAGCACCCAGCACCCTGAGTACTGAGCACCCAGCACCCTGAGTACTGAGCACCCAGCACCCTGAGTACTGAGCACCGAGCACCCCGAGTACTGAGCACCCAGCACCCTGAGTACTGAGCACCGAGCACCCCGAGCACTGAGCACCCAGCACCCCGAGCACTGAGCACCCAGCACCCCGAGAATGAGCACCCAGCACCCTGAGTACTGAGAACCGAGCACCCTGAGTACTGAGCACCCAGCACCCTGAGCACTGAGCACCCAGCACCCCGAGCACTGAGCACCCTGAGTACTTTGCACCCAGCACCCTGAGTACTGAGCACTAAGCACACAGAGCGCTGAGCACCCAGCACCCCAAGCACGGAGCACCCAGGGCCCCGAGCACTGAGTACTGAGCACCCAGCACCCTGAGTACTGAGCACCGAGCTCCCCGAGCCCTGAGCACCCTGAGTACTGAGCACCCAGCACCCCGATCACAGAGCACCCAGCACCCTCAGCACTGAGCACCCAGCACCCCGAGCACTGAGCACCCAGCACCCCGAGAATGAGCACCCAGCACCCTGAGTACTGAGAACCGAGCACCCTGAGTACTGAGCACCCAGCACCCTGAGCACTGAGCACCCAGCACCCCGAGCACTGAGCACCCTGAGTACTTTGCACCCAGCACCCTGAGTACTGAGCACTAAGCACACAGAGCGCTGAGCACCCAGCACCCCAAGCACGGAGCACCCAGGGCCCCGAGCACTGAGTACTGAGCACCCAGCACCCTGAGTACTGAGCACCGAGCTCCCCGAGCCCTGAGCACCCTGAGTACTGAGCACCCAGCACCCCGATCACAGAGCACCCAGCACCCTCAGCACTGAGCACCCAGCACCCCGAGCACTGAGCACCCCGCACCCTGAGTACTGAGCACACTGAGGACTGAGCACCGATCACCCTGAGAACTGAGCACCCAGCACCCTGAGTACTGAGCACCCAGCACCCTGAGTACTGAGCACCGAGCACCCCGAGTACTGAGCACCCAGCACCCTGAGCACTGAGCACCCAGCACCCTGAGCACTGAGCACGCAGCACCCTGAGTACTGAGCACCCAGCACCCCGAGCCCTGAGCACCCAGCACCCTGAGTACTGAGCACCCTGAGTACTGAGCACCTTGCACCCCGAGCACTGAGCACCCAGCACCCTGAGCACTGAGCACCCTGCACCCTGAGTACTGAGCATCAAGCACCCTGAGCACTGAGCACCCAGCACCCTGAGCACTGAGCACCCAGCACCCTGAGCACTGAGCACCCAGCACCCTGAGTACTGAGCACCCAACGTACTGAGCATCGAGCACCCCGAGCACTGAGCACCCAGCACCCTGAGTACTGAGCACCCAGCACCCCGAGCACTGAGCACCCAGCACCCTGAGTACTGAGCACCGAGCACCCTGAGTATTGAGCACCCAGCACCCCGAGCACTGAGCATCCGGCACCCCGAGCACTGAGCACCCAGCACTGAGCACCCAGCACCCTGAGTACTGAGCACCCAGCACCCTGAGTACTGAGCACCGAGCACCCCGAGCATTGAGCACCGGGCACCCCGAGCACTGAGCACCCAGCACCCTGAGTACTGAGCACCCAGCACCCTGAGTACTGAGCACTGAGCACACTGAGCACTGAGCACCCAGCACCCTGAGTACTGAGCACCCAGCACCGTGAGTACTGAGCAACCAGCACCCCGAGCACTGAGCAACCAGCACCCTGAGTAATGAGCACCCAGCACCCTGAGCACTGAGCACTGAGCACCCTGAGCACTGAGCACCCAGCACCCTGAGTACTGAGCACCCAGCACCCTGAGCACTGAGCACCCAGCACCCCAAGCACTGAGCACCCAGCACCCTGAGTACTGAGTACTGAGCACCCTGAGTACTGAGCACTCAGCACCCTGAGCACTGAGCACCCAGCACCCTGAGTACTGAGCACCGAGCAACCTGAGCACTGAGCACCCAGCACCCTGAGTACTGAGCACCCAGCACCAAGAGTACTGAGCACCGAGCACCCCGAGCACTGAGCACCCAGCACCCTGAGTAATGAGCACCCAGCACCCCGAGCACTGAGCACCCAGCACCAAGAGTACTGAGCACTGAGCACCCTGAGTACTGAGCACTAAGCACCCTGAGCGCTGAGCACCCAGCACCCCAAGCACGGAGCACCCAGGACCCCGAGCACTGAGTACTGAGCACCCAGCACCCTGAGTACTGAGCACCGAGCTCCCCGAGCACTGAGCACCCTGAGTACTGAGTACCCAGCACCCCGATCACAGAGCACCCAGCACACTCAGCACTGAGCACCCAGCACCCCGAGCACTGAGCACCCAGCACCCTGAGTACTGAGCACCCTGAGGACTGAGCACCGATCACCCTGAGCACTGAGCACCCAGCACCCTGAGTACTGAGCACCCAGCACCCTGAGTACTGAGCACCGAGCACTCTGAGCACCCAGCACCCTGAGCACTGAGCACCCAGCACCCTGAGTAATGAGCACCCAGCACCCTGAGCACTGAGCACCCAGCACCCTGAGTACTGAGCACCCAGCACCCTGAGTACTGAGCACCGAGCACTCCGAGCACTGAGCACCCAGGACCCTGAGTACTGAGCACCCAGCACCAAGAGTACTGAGCACCCAGCACCCCAAGCACTGAGCACCCAGCACCCTGAGCACTGAGCACCCAGCACCAAGAGTACTGAGCACCGAGCACCGCGAGCACTGAGCACCCAGCACCCTGAGTAACGAGCACCCAGCACCCCGAGTACTGAGCACCTAGCACCGTGAGTACTGAGCACCCAGCACCCTGAGTACTGAGCACCCAGCACCCTGAGCACTGAGCACAAAGCACGCTGAGAACTGAGCACCCTGAGTACTGAGCACCAAGGACCCTGAGCACTGAGCACCCAGCATGCTGAGTACTGAGCGCTGAGCACCCTGAGTACTGAGCACCGAGCACCCTGAGTACTGAGCACCCCGCACCCTGAGCACTGAGCAGCCAGCACCCTGAGCACTGAGCACCCAGCACCCCGAGCACTGAGCACCCAGCACCCTGAGTACAGAGCACCCAGCACCCTGAGTACTGAGCACTCAGCACCCTGAGTACTGAGCACCGAGTACCCCGAGCACTGAGCACCCAGCACCCTGAGCACTGAGCACCCTGAGGACTGAGCACCCAGCACCCTGAGTACTGAGCACCCAGCATCCTGAGTACTGAGCACCGATCACCCTGAGCACTGAGCACCCAGCAACCCGAGCACTGAGCACCCAGCACCCTGAGTACTGAGCACCCTGAGTACTGAGCACCCATCACCCTGAGCACTGAGCACCCAGCACCCTGAGTTCTGAGCACCCAGCACCCTGAGCACTGAGCACCCAGCACCCTGAGTACTGAGCACCCAGCACCCTGAGTACTGAGCACTCAGCACCCTGAGTACTGAGCACCGAGTACCCCGAGCCCTGAGCACCCAGCACCCTGAGCACTGAGCACCCTGAGGACTGAGCACCCAGCACCCTGAGTACTGAGCACCCAGCATCCTGAGTACTGAGCACCGATCACCCTGAGCACTGAGCACCCAGCAACACGAGCACTGAGCACCCAGCACCCTGAGTACTGAGCACCCTGAGTACTGAGCACCCAGCACCCCGAGCACTGAGCACCCAGCACCCTGAGTACTGAGCACCCTGAGTACTGAGCACCCATCACCCTGAGCACTGAGCACCCAGCACCCTGAGTACTGAGCACCCAGCACCCTGAGCACTGAGCACCCAGCACCCTGAGTACTGAGCACCCAGCACCCTGAGTACTTAGCACCCAGCACCCTGAGCACTGAGCACCCAGCACCCTGAGTACTGAGCACCGAGCACCCTGAGTACTGAGCACCCAGCACCCTGAGTACTGAGCACCCAGCACCCTGTGTACTGAGCACCGAGCACCCCGAGAACTGAGCACCCAGCACACTGAGCACTGAGCACCCAGCACCCTGAGTACTGAGCACCCAGAACCCTGAGTACTGAGCACCCAGCACCCCGAGCACTGAGCACCCTGAGTACTGAGCACTAAGCACCCTGAGCGCTGAGCACCCAGCACCCCAAGCACGGAGCACCCAGGACCCCGAGCACTGAGTACTGAGCACCCAGCACCCCGATCACAGAGCACACAGCACCCTCAGCACTGAGCACCCAGCACCCCGAGCACTGAGCACCCAGCACCCTGAGTACTGAGCACACTGAGGACTGAGCACCGATCACCCTGAGCACTGAGCACCCAGCACCCTGAGTACTGAGCACCCAGCACCCTGAGTACTGAGCACCGAGCACTCCGAGCACTGAGCACCCAGCACCCTGAGCACTGAGCACACAGCACCCTGAGTACTGAGCACCCAGCACCCTCTGCACTGAGCACCCAGCACCCTGAGTACTGAGCACCCAGCACCCTGAGTACTGAGCACCCAGCACCCTGAGTACTGAGCACCCAGCACCCTGAGTACTGAGCACCGAGCACCCCGAGTACTGAGCACCCAGCACCCCGAGCACTGAGCAGCCAGCACCCTGAACACTGAGAACCCAGCACCCCAAGCACTGAGCACCCAGCACCCTGAGTACTGAGCACCCAGCAGCCTGAGTACTGAGCACCCAGCACCCTGAACACTGAGCACCCAGCACCCCAAGCACTGAGCACCCAGCACCCTGAGGACTGCGCACCCAGCACCCCGAGCACTGAGCACCCAGCACCCTGAGTACTGAGCACCCAGCACCAAGAGTACTGAGCACCGAGCATCCTGAGCACTGAGCACCGAGCACCCCGAGCACTGAGCACCCAGCACCCTGAGTACTGAGCACCCAGCACCAAGAGTACTGAGCACCGAGCACCCCGAGCACTGAGCACCCAGCACCCTGAGTAATGAGCACTGAGCACCCAGAGCGCTGAGCACCCAGCACCCCAAGCACGGAGCACCCAGGACCCCGAGCACTGAGTACTGAGCACCCAGCACCATGAGTACTGAGCACCGAGCTCCCCGAGCTCTGAGCACCCTGAGTACTGAGCACGCAGCACCCCGATCACAGAGCACCCAGCACACTCAGCACTGAGGACCCAGCACCCCGAGCACTGAGCACCGAGCACCCGGAGTACTGAGCACCCTGAGGACTGAGCACCAATCACCCTGAACACTGAGCACGCAGCAACCTGAGTACTGAGCACCCAGCACCCTGAGTACTGAGCACCGAGCACTCCGAGCACTGAGCACCCAGCACCCTGAGCACTGAGCACCCAGCACCCTGAGTACTGAGCACCCAGCACCCTGAGTACTGAGCACCCAGCATCCTGAGCACTGAGCACCGAGAACCCCGGGCACTGAGCACCCAGCAGCCTGAGTACTGAGCACCCAGCACCCTGAGTACTGAGCACCCAGCACCCTGAGCACTGAGCACAAAGCAAGCTGAGTACTGAGCACTGAGCACCCTGAGTACTGAGCACCAAGGACCCTGAGCACTGAGCACCCAGCACGCTGAGTACTGAGCGCTGAGCACCCTGAGTACTGAGCACCGAGCACCCTGAGTACTGAGCACCCAGCACCCTGAGCACTGAGCAGCCAGCACCCTGAGCACTGAGCACCCAGCACCCCGAGCACTGAGCACCCAGCACCCTGAGCACTGAGCACCCAGCACCCCGAGTACTGAGCACCCAGCACCCTGATTACTGAGCACCGAGCACCCCGAGCACTGAGCACCCAGCACCCCGAGCACTGAGCACCCAGCACCCCGAGAATGAGCACCCAGCACCCTGAGTACTGAGAACCGAGCACCCTGAGTACTGAGCACCCAGCAACCTGAGCACTGAGCAACCAGCACCCTGAGTACTGAGCAAACAGCACCCCGAGCACTGAGCACCCAGCACCCCAAGAATGAGCACCCAGCACCCTGAGTACTGAGCACTCAGCACCCTGAGCACTGAGCAGCCAGCACCCTGAGTACTGAGCACCCAGCACCCCGAGCACTGAGCACCCAGCACCCTGAGCACTGAGCACCCAGCACCCCGAGTACTGAGCACCCAGCACCCTGAGTACTGAGCACCGAGCACCCCGAGCACTGAGCACCCAGCACCCCGAGCACTGAGCACCCAGCACCCCGAGAATGAGCACCCAGCACCGAGTACTGAGAACCGAGCACCCTGAGTACTGAGCACCCAGCACCCTGAGCACTGAGCACCCAGCACCCCGAGCACTGAGCACCCTGAGTACTTTGCACCCAGCACCCTGAGTACTGAGCACTAAGCACACAGAGCGCTGAGCACCCAGCACCCCAAGCACGGAGCACCCAGGGCCCCGAGCACTGAGTACTGAGCACCCAGCACCCTGAGTACTGAGCACCGAGCTCCCCGAGCCCTGAGCACCCTGAGTACTGAGCACCCAGCACCCCGATCACAGAGCACCCAGCACCCTCAGCACTGAGCACCCAGCACCCCGAGCACTGAGCACCCCGCACCCTGAGTACTGAGCACACTGAGGACTGAGCACCGATCACCCTGAGAACTGAGCACCCAGCACCCTGAGTACTGAGCACCCAGCACCCTGAGCACTGAGCACCCAGCACCCCGAGCACTGAGCACGCAGCACCCTGAGTACTGAGCACCCAGCAACCCGAGCCCTGAGCACCCAGCACCCTGAGTACTGAGCACCCTGAGTACTGAGCACCTTGCACCCCGAGCACTGAGCACCCAGCACCCTGAGCACTGAGCACCCTTCACCCTGAGTACTGAGCATCAAGCACCCTGAGCACTGAGCACCCAGCACCCTGAGCACTGAGCACCCAGCACCCTGAGCACTGAGCACCCAGCACCCTGAGTACTGAGCACCCAACGTACTGAGCATCGAGCACCCCGAGCACTGAGCACCCAGCACCCTGAGTACTGAGCACCCAGCACCCCGAGCACTGAGCACCCAGCACCCTGAGTACTGAGCACCGAGCACCCTGAGTACTGAGCACCCAGCACCCCGAGCACTGAGCATCCAGCACCCCGAGCACTGAGCACCCAGCACTGAGCACCCAGCACCCTGAGTACTGAGCACCCAGCACCCTGAGTACTGAGCACCGAGCACCCCGAGCATTGAGCACCGGGCACCCCGAGCACTGAGCACCCAGCACCCTGAGTACTGAGCACCCAGCACCCTGAGTACTGAGCACTGAGCACACTGAGCACTGAGCACCCAGCACCCTGAGTACTGAGCACCCAGCACCGTGAGTACTGAGCAACCAGCACCCCGAGCACTGAGCACCCAGCACCCTGAGTAATGAGCACCGATCACCCTGAGCACTTAGCACCGAGCAACCCGAGCACTGAGCACCCAGCACCCTGAGTACTTAGCACCCTGAGTACTGACCACCCAGCACCCCGAGCACTGAGCACCCTGGACCCTGAGTACTGAGCACCCTGAGTACTGAGCACCCAGCACCCTGAGTACTGAGCACCCTGAGTACTGAGCACCCAGCACCCTGAGCACTGAGCACCCAGCACCCTGAGTAATGAGCACCCAGCACCCTGAGTACTGAGCACTGAGCACCCTGAGCACTGAGCACACAGCAGCCTGAGTACTGAGCACCCAGCACCCTGAGCACTGAGCAGCCAGCACCCTGAGCACTGAGCACCCAGCACCACGAGAACTGAGCACCCAGCACCCTGAGCACTGAGCACCCAGCACCCCGAGTACTGATCACCCAGCACCCTGAGTACTGAGCACCGAGCACCCCGAGCACTGAGCACCCAGCACCCCGAGCACTGAGCACCCAGCACCCCGAGAATGAGCACCCAGCACCCTGAGTACTGAGAACCGAGCACCCTGAGTACTGAGCACCCAGCACCCTGAGCACTGAGCACCCAGCACCCCGAGCACTGAGCACCCTGAGTACTTTGCACCCAGCACCCTGAGTACTGAGCACTAAGCACACAGAGCGCTGAGCACCCAGCACCCCAAGCACGGAGCACCCAGGGCCCCGAGCACTGAGTACTGAGCACCCAGCACCCTGAATACTGAGCACCGAGCTCCCCGAGCCCTGAGCACCCTGAGTATTGAGCACCCAGCACCCCGATCACAGAGCACCCAGCACCCTCAGCACTGAGCACCCAGCACCCCGAGCACTGAGCACCCCGCACCCTGAGTACTGAGCACACTGAGGACTGAGCACCGATCACCCTGAGAACTGAGCACCCAGCACCCTGAGTACTGAGCACCCAGCACCCTGAGTACTGAGCACCGAGCACCCCGAGTACTGAGCACCCAGCACCCTGAGCACTGAGCACCCAGCACCCCGAGCACTGAGCACGCAGCACCCTGAGTACTGAGCACCCAGCACCCCGAGCCCTGAGCACCCAGCACCCTGAGTACTGAGCACCCTGAGTACTGAGCACCTTGCACCCCGAGCACTGAGCACCCAGCACCCTGAGCACTGAGCACCCTGCACCCTGAGTACTGAGCATCAAGCACCCTGAGCACTGAGCACCCAGCACCCTGAGCACTGAGCACCCAGCACCCTGAGCACTGAGCACCCAGCACCCTGAGTACTGAGCACCCAACGTACTGAGCATCGAGCACCCCGAGCACTGAGCACCCAGCACCCTGAGTACTGAGCACCCAGCACCCCGAGCACTGAGCACCCAGCACCCTGAGTACTGAGCACCGAGCACCCTGAGTACTGAGCACCCAGCACCCCGAGCACTGAGCATCCTGCACCCCGAGCACTGAGCACCCAGCACTGAGCACCCAGCACCCTGAGTACTGAGCACCCAGCACCCTGAGTACTGAGCACCGAGCACCCCGAGCATTGAGCACCGGGCACCCCGAGCACTGAGCACCCAGCACCCTGAGTACTGAGCACCCAGCACCCTGAGTACTGAGCACTGAGCACACTGAGCACTGAGCACCCAGCACCCTGAGTACTGAGCACCCAGCACCGTGAGTACTGAGCAACCAGCACCCCGAGCACTGAGCACCCAGCACCCTGAGTAATGAGCACCCAGCACCCTGAGCACTGAGCACTGAGCACCCTGAGCACTGAGCACCCAGCACCCTGAGTACTGAGCACCCAGCACCCTGAGCACTGAGCACCCAGCACCCCAAGCACTGAGCACCCAGCACCCTGAGTACTGAGTACTGAGCACCCTGAGTACTGAGCACCCAGCACCCTGAGCACTGAGCACCCAGCACCCTGAGTACTGAGCACCGAGCAACCTGAGCACTGAGCACCCAGCACCCTGAGCACTGAGCACCCAGCACCCTGAGTAATGAGCACCCAGCACCCCGAGCACTGAGCACCCAGCACCAAGAGTACTGAGCACTGAGCACCCTGAGTACTGAGCACTAAGCACCCTGAGCGCTGAGCACCCAGCACCCCAAGCACGGAGCACCCAGGACCCCGAGCACTGAGTACTGAGCACCCAGCACCCTGAGTACTGAGCACCGAGCTCCCCGAGCACTGAGCACCCTGAGTACTGAGTACCCAGCACCCCGATCACAGAGCACCCAGCACACTCAGCACTGAGCACCCAGCACCCCGAGCACTGAGCACACAGCACCCTGAGTACTGAGCACCCTGAGGACTGAGCACCGATCACCCTGAGCACTGAGCACCCAGCACCCTGAGTACTGAGCACCCAGCACCCTGAGTACTGAGCACCGAGCACTCTGAGCACCCAGCACCCTGAGCACTGAGCACCCAGCACCCTGAGTAATGAGCACCCAGCACCCTGAGCACTGAGCACCCAGCACCCTGAGTACTGAGCACCCAGCACCCTGAGTACTGAGCACCGAGCACTCCGAGCACTGAGCACCCAGGACCCTGAGTACTGAGCACCCAGCACCAAGAGTACTGAGCACCCAGCACCCCAAGCACTGAGCACCCAGCACCCTGAGCACTGAGCACCCAGCACCAAGAGTACTGAGCACCGAGCACCCCGAGCACTGAGCACCCAGCACCCTGAGTAACGAGCACCCAGCACCCCGAGTACTGAGCACCTAGCACCGTGAGTACTGAGCACCCAGCACCCTGAGTACTGAGCACCCAGCACCCTGAGCACTGAGCACAAAGCACGCTGAGAACAGAGCACTGAGCACCCTGAGTACTGAGCACCAAGGACCCTGAGCACTGAGCACCCAGCATGCTGAGTACTGAGCGCTGAGCACCCTGAGTACTGAGCACCGAGCACCCTGAGTACTGAGCACCCCGCACCCTGAGCACTGAGCAGCCAGCACCCTGAGCACTGAGCACCCAGCACCCCGAGCACTGAGCACCCAGCACCCTGAGTACAGAGCACCCAGCACCCTGAGTACTGAGCACTCAGCACCCTGAGTACTGAGCACCGAGTACCCCGAGCACTGAGCACCCAGCACCCTGAGCACTGAGCACCCTGAGGACTGAGCACCCAGCACCCTGAGTACTGAGCACCCAGCATCCTGAGTACTGAGCACCGATCACCCTGAGCACTGAGCACCCAGCAACCCGAGCACTGAGCACCCAGCACCCTGAGTACTGAGCACCCTGAGTACTGAGCACCCATCACCCTGAGCACTGAGCACCCAGCACCCTGAGTACTGAGCACCCAGCACCCTGAGCACTGAGCACCCAGCACCCTGAGTACTGAGCACCCAGCACCCTGAGTACTTAGCACCCAGCACCCTGAGCACTGAGCACCCAGCACCCTGAGTACTGAGCACCGAGCACCCTGAATACTGAGCACCCAGCACCCTGAGTACTGAGCACCCAGCACCCTGTGTACTGAGCACCGAGCACCCCGAGTACTGAGCACCCAGCACCCTGAGCACTGAGCACCCAGCACCCTGAGTACTGAGCACCCAGAACCCTGAGTACTGAGCACCCAGCACCCCGAGCACTGAGCACCCTGAGTACTGAGCACTAAGCACCCTGAGCGCTGAGCAACCAGCACCCCAAGCACGGAGCACCCAGGACCCCGAGCACTGAGTACTGAGCACCCAGCACCCAGATCACAGAGCACACAGCACCCTCAGCACTGAGCACCCAGCACCCCGAGCACTGAGCACCCAGCACCCTGAGTACTGAGCACACTGAGGACTGAGCACCGATCACCCTGAGCACTGAGCACCCAGCACCCTGAGTACTGAGCACCCAGCACCCTGAGTACTGAGCACCGAGCACTCCGAGCACTGAGCACCCAGCACCCTGAGCACTGAGCACCCAGCACCCTGAGTACTGAGCACCCAGCACCCTCTGCACTGAGCACCCAGCACCAAGAGTACTGAGCACCGAGCACCCCGAGCACTGAGCACCCAGCACCCTGAGTAACGAGCACCCAGCACCCCGAGTACTGAGCACCTAGCACCGTGAGTACTGAGCACCCAGCACCCTGAGTACTGAGCACCCAGCACCCTGAGCACTGAGCACCCAGCACCCCGAGCACTGAGCATCCAGCACCCTGAGTACAGAGCACCCATCACCCTGAGTACTGAGCACTCAGCACCCTGAGTACTGAGCACCGAGTACCCCGAGCACTGAGCACCCAGCACCCTGAGCACTGAGCACCCTGAGGACTGAGCACCCAGCACCCTGAGTACTGAGCACCCAGCATCCTGAGTACTGAGCACCGATCACCCTGAGCACTGAGCACCCAGCAACCCGAGCACTGAGCACCCAGCACCCTGAGTACTGAGCACCCTGAGTACTGAGCACCCAGCACCCCGAGCACTGAGCACCCAGCACCCTGAGTACTGAGCACCCTGAGTACTGAGCACCCATCACCCTGAGCACTGAGCACACAGCACCCTGAGTAATGAGCACCCAGCACCCTGAGCACTGAGCACCCAGCACCCTGAGTACTGAGCACCCAGCACCCTGAGTACTTAGCACCCAGCACCCTGAGCACTGAGCACCCAGCACCCTGAGTACTGAGCACCGAGCACCCTGAGTACTGAGCACCCAGCACCCTGAGTACTGAGCACCCAGCACCCTGTGTACTGAGCACCGAGCACCCCGAGTACTGAGCACCCAGCACCCTGAGCACTGAGCACCCAGCACCCTGAGTACTGAGCACCCAGAACCCTGAGTACTGAGCACCCAGCACCCCGAGCACTGAGCACCCTGAGTACTGAGCACTAAGCACCCTGAGCGCTGAGCAACCAGCAACCCAAGCACGGAGCACCCAGGACCCCGAGCACTGAGTACTGATCACCCAGCACCCCGATCACAGAGCACACAGCACCCTCAGCACTGAGCACCCAGCACCCCGAGCACTGAGCACCCAGCACCCTGAGTACTGAGCACACTGAGGACTGAGCACCGATCACCCTGAGCACTGAGCACCCAGCACCCTGAGTACTGAGCACCCAGCACCCTGAGTACTGAGCACCGAGCACTCCGAGCACTGAGCACCCAGCACCCTGAGCACTGAGCACCCAGCACCCTGAGTAATGAGCACCCAGCACCCTCTGCACTGAGCACCCAGCACCCTGAGTACTGAGCACCCAGCACCCTGAGTACTGAGCACCCAGCACCCTGAGTACTGAGCACCCAGCACCCTGAGTACTGAGCACCGAGCACCCCGAGTACTGAGCACCCAGCACCCCGAGCACTGAGCAGCCAGCACCCTGAACACTGAGAACCCAGCACCCCAAGCACTGAGCACCCAGCACCCTGAGTACTGAGCACCCAGCAGCCTGAGTACTGAGCACCCAGCACCCTGAACACTGAGCACACAGCACCCCAAGCACTGAGCACCCAGCACCCTGAGGACTGCGCACCCAGCACCCCGAGCACTGAGCACCCAGCACCCTGAGTACTGAGCACCCAGCACCAAGAGTATTGAGCACCGAGCATCCTGAGCACTGAGAACCGAGCACCCCGAGCACTGAGCACCCAGCACCCTGAGTACTGAGCACCCAGCACCAAGAGAACTGAGCACCGAGCACCCCGAGCACTGAGCACCCAGCACCCTGAGTAATGAGCACCCAGCACCCCGAGTACTGAGCACCGAGCACCGTGAGTACTGAGCACCCAGCACCCTGAGTACTGAGCACCCAGCACCCTGAGCACTGAGCACAAAGCACGCTGAGTACTGAGCACTGAGCACTCTGAGTACTGAGCACCAAGGACCCTGAGAACTGAGCACTGAGCACCCTGAGTACTGAGCACCGAGCACCCTGAGTACTGAGCACCCAGCACCCTGAGCACTGAGCAGCCAGCACCCTGAGCACTGAGCACCCAGCACCCCGAGCACTGAGCACCCAGCACCCTGAGCACTGAGCACCCAGCACCCCGAGTACTGAGCACCCAGCACCCTGAGTACTGAGCACCGAGCACCCCGAGCACTGAGCACCCAGCACCCCGAGCACTGAGCACCCAGCACCCCGAGTACTGAGCACCAAGCACCCTGAGCACTGAGCACGCAGCACCCTGAGTACTGAGCACCCAGCACCCTGAGTACTGAGCACCCAGCACCCTGAGTACTGAGCACCCAGCACCCTGAGTACTGAGCACCCAGCACCCTGAGTACTGAGCACTGAGCACCCCGAGTACTGAGCACCGGGCACCCCGAGCACTGAGCACCCAGCACCCTGAGTACTGAGCACCCAGCACGCTGAGTACTGAGCACTGAGCACACTGAGCACTGAGCACCCAGCACCCTGAGTACTGAGCACCCAGCACCGTGAGTACTGAGCAACCAGCACCCTGAGCACTGAGCACCCAGCACCCTGAGTAATGAGCACCCAGCACCCTGAGTACTGAGCACTGAGCACCCTGAGCACTGAGCACCCAGCACCCTGAGTACTGAGCACCCAGCACCCTGAGCACTGAGCACCCAGCACCCCAAGCACTGAGCACCCAGCACCCTGAGTACTGAGTACTGAGCACCCTGAGTACTGAGCACCCAGCACCCTGAGCACTGAGCACCCAGCACCCCAAGCACTGAGCACCCAGCACCCTGAGTACTGAGTACTGAGCACCCTGAGTACTGAGCACCCAGCACCCTGAGCACTGAGCACCCAGCACCCTGAGTACTGAGCACCGAGCACCCTGAGCACTGAGCACCCAGCACCCTGAGTAATGAGCACCCAGCACCCTGAGTAATGAGCACCCAGCACCCGAGCACTGAGCACCCAGCACCAAGAGTACTGAGCACTGAGCACCCTGAGTACTGAGCACTAAGCACCCTGAGCGCTGAGCACCCAGCACCCCAAGCACGGAGCACCCAGGACCCCGAGCACTGAGTACTGAGCACCCAGCACCCTGAGTACTGAGCACCGAGCTCCCCGAGCACTGAGCACCCTGAGTACTGAGTACCCAGCACCCCGATCACAGAGCACCCAGCACACTCAGCACTGAGCACCCAGCACCCCGAGCACTGAGCACCCAGCACCCTGAGTACTGAGCACCCTGAGGACTGAGCACCGATCACCCTGAGCACTGAGCACCCAGCACCCTGAGTACTGAGCACCCAGCACCCTGAGTACTGAGCACCGAGCACTCTGAGCACTGAGCACCCAGCACCCTGAGCACTGAGCACCCAGCACCCTGAGTAATGAGCACCCAGCACCCTGAGCACTGAGCACCCAGCACCCTGAGTACTGAGCACCCAGCACCCTGAGTACTGAGCACCGAGCACTCCGAGCACTGAGCACCCAGGACCCTGAGTACTGAGCACCCAGCACCCTGAGTACTGAGCACCCAGCACCCCGAGCACTGAGCACCCAGCACCCTGAGCACTGAGCACCCAGCACCAAGAGTACTGAGCACCGAGCACCCAGAGCACTGAGCACCCAGCACCCTGAGTAACGAGCACCCAGCACCCCGAGTACTGAGCACCTAGCACCGTGAGTACTGAGCACCCAGCACCCTGAGTACTGAGCACCCAGCACCCTGAGCACTGAGCACCCAGCACCCCGAGCACTGAGCACCCAGCACCCTGAGTACAGAGCACCCAGCACCCTGAGTACTGAGCACTCAGCACCCTGAGTACTGAGCACCCAGTACCCCGAGCACTGAGCACCCAGCACCCTGAGCACTGAGCACCCTGAGGACTGAGCACCCAGCACCCTGAGTACTGAGCACCCAGCATCCTGAGTACTGAGCACCGATCACCCTGAGCACTGAGCACCCAGCAACCCGAGCACTGAGCACCCAGCACCCTGAGTACTGAGCACCCTGAGTACTGAGCAACCAGCACCCCGAGCACTGAGCACCCAGCACCCTGAGTACTGAGCACCCTGAGTACTGAGCACCCATCACCCTGAGCACTGAGCACCCAGCACCCTGAGTACTGAGCACCCAGCACCCTGAGCACTGAGCACCCAGCACCCTGAGTACTGAGCACCCAGCACCCTGAGTAGTTAGCACCCAGCACCCTGAGCACTGAGCACCCAGCACCCTGAGTACTGAGCACCGAGCACCCTGAGTACTGAGCACCCAGCACCCTGAGTACTGAGCACCCAGCACCCTGTGTACTGAGCACCCAGCACCCCGAGCACTGAGCACCCTGAGTACTGAGCACTAAGCCCCCTGAGCGCTGAGCAACCAGCACCCCAAGCACGGAGCACCCAGGACCCCGAGCACTGAGTACTGAGCACCCAGCACCCCGATCACAGAGCACACAGCACCCTCAGCACTGAGCACCCAGCACCCCGAGCACTGAGCACCCAGCACCCTGAGTACTGAGCACACTGAGGACTGAGCACCGATCACCCTGAGCACTGAGCACCCAGCACCCCGAGCACTGAGCACCCAGCACCCTGAGTACTGAGCACCCAGCACCCCGAGCACTGAGCACCCAGCACCCTGAGTACTGAGCACCGAGCACCCTGAGTACTGAGCACCCAGCACCCCGAGCACTGAGCATCCAGCACACCGAGCACTGAGCACCCAGCACTGAGCACCCAGCACCCTGAGTACTGAGCACCCAGCACCCTGAGTACTGAGCACCGAGCACCCCGAGCATTGAGCACCGGGCACCCCGAGCACTGAGCACCCAGCACCCTGAGTACTGAGCACCCAGCACCCTGAGTACTGAGCACTGAGCACACTGAGCACTGAGCACCCAGCACCCTGAGTACTGAGCACCCAGCACCGTGAGTACTGAGCAACCAGCACCCCGAGCACTGAGCACCCAGCACCCTGAGTAATGAGCACCGATCACCCTGAGCACTGAGCACCGAGCAACCCGAGCACTGAGCACCCAGCACCCTGAGTACTTAGCACCCTGAGTACTGACCACCCAGCACCCCGAGCACTGAGCACCCTGGACCCTGAGTACTGAGCACCCTGAGTACTGAGCACCCAGCACCCTGAGTACTGAGCACCCTGAGTACTGAGCACCCAGCACCCTGAGCACTGAGCACCCAGCACCCTGAGTAATGAGCACCCAGCACCCTGAGTACTGAGCACTGAGCACCCTGAGCACTGAGCACACAGCACCCTGAGTACTGAGCACCCAGCACCCTGAGCACTGAGCACCCAGCACCAAGAGTACTGAGCACCGAGCACCCCGAGCACTGAGCACCCAGCACCCTGAGTAACGAGCACCCAGCACCCCGAGTACTGAGCACCTAGCACCGTGAGTACTGAGCACCCAGCACCCTGAGTACTGAGCACCCAGCACCCTGAGCACTGAGCACCCAGCACCCCGAGCACTGAGCATCCAGCACCCTGAGTACAGAGCACCCAGCACCCTGAGTACTGAGCACTCAGCACCCTGAGTACTGAGCACCGAGTACCCCGAGCACTGAGCACCCAGCACCCTGAGCACTGAGCACCCTGAGGACTGAGCACCCAGCACCCTGAGTACTGAGCACCCAGCATCCTGAGTACTGAGCACCGATCACCCTGAGCACTGAGCACCCAGCAACCCGAGCACTGAGCACCCAGCACCCTGAGTACTGAGCACCCTGAGTACTGAGCACCCAGCACCCCGAGCACTGAGCACCCAGCACCCTGAGTACTGAGCACCCTGAGTACTGAGCACCCATCACCCTGAGCACTGAGCACACAGCACCCTGAGTACTGAGCACCCAGCACCCTGAGCACTGAGCACCCAGCACCCTGAGTACTGAGCACCCAGCACCCTGAGTACTTAGCACCCAGCACCCTGAGCACTGAGCACCCAGCACCCTGAGTACTGAGCACCGAGCACCCTGAGTACTGAGCACCCAGCACCCTGAGTACTGAGCACCCAGCACCCTGTGTACTGAGCACCGAGCACCCCGAGTACTGAGCACCCAGCACCCTGAGCACTGAGCACCCAGCACCCTGAGTACTGAGCACCCAGAACCCTGAGTACTGAGCACCCAGCACCCCGAGCACTGAGCACCCTGAGTACTGAGCACTAAGCACCCTGAGCGCTGAGCAACCAGCAACCCAAGCACGGAGCACCCAGGACCCCGAGCACTGAGTACTGATCACCCAGCACCCCGATCACAGAGCACACAGCACCCTCAGCACTGAGCACCCAGCACCCCGAGCACTGAGCACCCAGCACCCTGAGTACTGAGCACACTGAGGACTGAGCACCGATCACCCTGAGCACTGAGCACCCAGCACCCTGAGTACTGAGCACCCAGCACCCTGAGTACTGAGCACCGAGCACTCCGAGCACTGAGCACCCAGCACCCTGAGCACTGAGCACCCAGCACCCTGAGTAATGAGCACCCAGCACCCTCTGCACTGAGCACCCAGCACCCTGAGTACTGAGCACCCAGCACCCTGAGTACTGAGCACCCAGCACCCTGAGTACTGAGCACCCAGCACCCTGAGTACTGAGCACCGAGCACCCCGAGTACTGAGCACCCAGCACCCCGAGCACTGAGCAGCCAGCACCCTGAACACTGAGAACCCAGCACCCCAAGCACTGAGCACCCAGCACCCTGAGTACTGAGCACCCAGCAGCCTGAGTACTGAGCACCCAGCACCCTGAACACTGAGCACACAGCACCCCAAGCACTGAGCACCCAGCACCCTGAGGACTGCGCACCCAGCACCCCGAGCACTGAGCACCCAGCACCCTGAGTACTGAGCACCCAGCACCAAGAGTATTGAGCACCGAGCATCCTGAGCACTGAGCACCGAGCACCCCGAGCACTGAGCACCCAGCACCCTGAGTACTGAGCACCCAGCACCAAGAGAACTGAGCACCGAGCACCCCGAGCACTGAGCACCCAGCACCCTGAGTAATGAGCACCCAGCACCCCGAGTACTGAGCACCGAGCACCGTGAGTACTGAGCACCCAGCACCCTGAGTACTGAGCACCCAGCACCCTGAGCACTGAGCACAAAGCACGCTGAGTACTGAGCACTGAGCACTCTGAGTACTGAGCACCAAGGACCCTGAGCACTGAGCACTGAGCACCCTGAGTACTGAGCACCGAGCACCCTGAGTACTGAGCACCCAGCACCCTGAGCACTGAGCAGCCAGCACCCTGAGCACTGAGCACCCAGCACCCCGAGCACTGAGCACCCAGCACCCTGAGCACTGAGCACCCAGCACCCCGAGTACTGAGCACCCAGCACCCTGAGTACTGAGCACCGAGCACCCCGAGCACTGAGCACCCAGCACCCCGAGCACTGAGCACCCAGCACCCCGAGTACTGAGCACCAAGCACCCTGAGCACTGAGCACGCAGCACCCTGAGTACTGAGCACCCAGCACCCTGAGTACTGAGCACCCAGCACCCTGAGTACTGAGCACCCAGCACCCTGAGTACTGAGCACCCAGCACCCTGAGTACTGAGCACTGAGCACCCCGAGTACTGAGCACCGGGCACCCCGAGCACTGAGCACCCAGCACCCTGAGTACTGAGCACCCAGCACGCTGAGTACTGAGCACTGAGCACACTGAGCACTGAGCACCCAGCACCCTGAGTACTGAGCACCCAGCACCGTGAGTACTGAGCAACCAGCACCCCGAGCACTGAGCACCCAGCACCCTGAGTAATGAGCACCCAGCACCCTGAGTACTGAGCACTGAGCACCCTGAGCACTGAGCACCCAGCACCCTGAGTACTGAGCACCCAGCACCCTGAGCACTGAGCACCCAGCACCCCAAGCACTGAGCACCCAGCACCCTGAGTACTGAGTACTGAGCACCCTGAGTACTGAGCACCCAGCACCCTGAGCACTGAGCACCCAGCACCCTGAGTACTGAGCACCGAGCACCCTGAGCACTGAGCACCCAGCACCCTGAGTAATGAGCACCCAGCACCCTGAGTAATGAGCACCCAGCACCCGAGCACTGAGCACCCAGCACCAAGAGTACTGAGCACTGAGCACCCTGAGTACTGAGCACTAAGCACCCTGAGCGCTGAGCACCCAGCACCCCAAGCACGGAGCACCCAGGACCCCGAGCACTGAGTACTGAGCACCCAGCACCCTGAGTACTGAGCACCGAGCTCCCCGAGCACTGAGCACCCTGAGTACTGAGTACCCAGCACCCCGATCACAGAGCACCCAGCACACTCAGCACTGAGCACCCAGCACCCCGAGCACTGAGCACCCAGCACCCTGAGTACTGAGCACCCTGAGGACTGAGCACCGATCACCCTGAGCACTGAGCACCCAGCACCCTGAGTACTGAGCACCCAGCACCCTGAGTACTGAGCACCGAGCACTCTGAGCACTGAGCACCCAGCACCCTGAGCACTGAGCACCCAGCACCCTGAGTAATGAGCACCCAGCACCCTGAGCACTGAGCACCCAGCACCCTGAGTACTGAGCACCCAGCACCCTGAGTACTGAGCACCGAGCACTCCGAGCACTGAGCACCCAGGACCCTGAGTACTGAGCACCCAGCACCCTGAGTACTGAGCACCCAGCACCCCGAGCACTGAGCACCCAGCACCCTGAGCACTGAGCACCCAGCACCAAGAGTACTGAGCACCGAGCACCCAGAGCACTGAGCACCCAGCACCCTGAGTAACGAGCACCCAGCACCCCGAGTACTGAGCACCTAGCACCGTGAGTACTGAGCACCCAGCACCCTGAGTACTGAGCACCCAGCACCCTGAGCACTGAGCACCCAGCACCCCGAGCACTGAGCACCCAGCACCCTGAGTACAGAGCACCCAGCACCCTGAGTACTGAGCACTCAGCACCCTGAGTACTGAGCACCCAGTACCCCGAGCACTGAGCACCCAGCACCCTGAGCACTGAGCACCCTGAGGACTGAGCACCCAGCACCCTGAGTACTGAGCACCCAGCATCCTGAGTACTGAGCACCGATCACCCTGAGCACTGAGCACCCAGCAACCCGAGCACTGAGCACCCAGCACCCTGAGTACTGAGCACCCTGAGTACTGAGCAACCAGCACCCCGAGCACTGAGCACCCAGCACCCTGAGTACTGAGCACCCTGAGTACTGAGCACCCATCACCCTGAGCACTGAGCACCCAGCACCCTGAGTACTGAGCACCCAGCACCCTGAGCACTGAGCACCCAGCACCCTGAGTACTGAGCACCCAGCACCCTGAGTAGTTAGCACCCAGCACCCTGAGCACTGAGCACCCAGCACCCTGAGTACTGAGCACCGAGCACCCTGAGTACTGAGCACCCAGCACCCTGAGTACTGAGCACCCAGCACCCTGTGTACTGAGCACCCAGCACCCCGAGCACTGAGCACCCTGAGTACTGAGCACTAAGCCCCCTGAGCGCTGAGCAACCAGCACCCCAAGCACGGAGCACCCAGGACCCCGAGCACTGAGTACTGAGCACCCAGCACCCCGATCACAGAGCACACAGCACCCTCAGCACTGAGCACCCAGCACCCCGAGCACTGAGCACCCAGCACCCTGAGTACTGAGCACACTGAGGACTGAGCACCGATCACCCTGAGCACTGAGCACCCAGCACCCCGAGCACTGAGCACCCAGCACCCTGAGTACTGAGCACCCAGCACCCCGAGCACTGAGCACCCAGCACCCTGAGTACTGAGCACCGAGCACCCTGAGTACTGAGCACCCAGCACCCCGAGCACTGAGCAT
The DNA here is from genome assembly GCF_018167655.1 of Microtus oregoni. Taxonomy (NCBI): domain Eukaryota; kingdom Metazoa; phylum Chordata; class Mammalia; order Rodentia; family Cricetidae; genus Microtus; species Microtus oregoni. The sequence goes on along the minus strand of NW_024544151.1, from coordinate 6,179,464 downwards.
CCAGCACCCCGAGCACTGAGCACCCAGCACTGAGCACCCAGCACCCTGAGTACTGAGCACCCAGCACCCTGAGTACTGAGCACCGAGCACCCCGAGCATTGAGCACCGGGCACCCCGAGCACTGAGCACCCAGCACCCTGAGTACTGAGCACCCAGCACCCTGAGTACTGAGCACTGAGCACACTGAGCACTGAGCACCCAGCACCCTGAGTACTGAGCACCCAGCACCGTGAGTACTGAGCAACCAGCACCCCGAGCACTGAGCACCCAGCACCCTGAGTAATGAGCACCGATCACCCTGAGCACTGAGCACCGAGCAACCCGAGCACTGAGCACCCAGCACCCTGAGTACTTAGCACCCTGAGTACTGACCACCCAGCACCCCGAGCACTGAGCACCCTGGACCCTGAGTACTGAGCACCCTGAGTACTGAGCACCCAGCACCCTGAGTACTGAGCACCCTGAGTACTGAGCACCCAGCACCCTGAGCACTGAGCACCCAGCACCCTGAGTAATGAGCACCCAGCACCCTGAGTACTGAGCACTGAGCACCCTGAGCACTGAGCACACAGCACCCTGAGTACTGAGCACCCAGCACCCTGAGCACTGAGCAGCCAGCACCCTGAGCACTGAGCACCCAGCACCCCGAGCACTGAGCACCCAGCACCCTGAGCACTGAGCACCCAGCACCCCGAGTACTGATCACCCAGCACCCTGAGTACTGAGCACCGAGCACCCCGAGCACTGAGCACCCAGCACCCCGAGCACTGAGCACCCAGCACCCCGAGAATGAGCACCCAGCACCCTGAGTACTGAGAACCGAGCACCCTGAGTACTGAGCACCCAGCACCCTGAGCACTGAGCACCCAGCACCCCGAGCACTGAGCACCCTGAGTACTTTGCACCCAGCACCCTGAGTACTGAGCACTAAGCACACAGAGCGCTGAGCACCCAGCACCCCAAGCACGGAGCACCCAGGGCCCCGAGCACTGAGTACTGAGCACCCAGCACCCTGAGTACTGAGCACCGAGCTCCCCGAGCCCTGAGCACCCTGAGTATTGAGCACCCAGCACCCCGATCACAGAGCACCCAGCACCCTCAGCACTGAGCACCCAGCACCCCGAGCACTGAGCACCCCGCACCCTGAGTACTGAGCACACTGAGGACTGAGCACCGATCACCCTGAGAACTGAGCACCCAGCACCCTGAGTACTGAGCACCCAGCACCCTGAGTACTGAGCACCGAGCACCCCGAGTACTGAGCACCCAGCACCCTGAGCACTGAGCACCCAGCACCCCGAGCACTGAGCACGCAGCACCCTGAGTACTGAGCACCCAGCACCCCGAGCCCTGAGCACCCAGCACCCTGAGTACTGAGCACCCTGAGTACTGAGCACCTTGCACCCCGAGCACTGAGCACCCAGCACCCTGAGCACTGAGCACCCTGCACCCTGAGTACTGAGCATCAAGCACCCTGAGCACTGAGCACCCAGCACCCTGAGCACTGAGCACCCAGCACCCTGAGCACTGAGCACCCAGCACCCTGAGTACTGAGCACCCAACGTACTGAGCATCGAGCACCCCGAGCACTGAGCACCCAGCACCCTGAGTACTGAGCACCCAGCACCCCGAGCACTGAGCACCCAGCACCCTGAGTACTGAGCACCGAGCACCCTGAGTACTGAGCACCCAGCACCCCGAGCACTGAGCATCCTGCACCCCGAGCACTGAGCACCCAGCACTGAGCACCCAGCACCCTGAGTACTGAGCACCCAGCACCCTGAGTACTGAGCACCGAGCACCCCGAGCATTGAGCACCGGGCACCCCGAGCACTGAGCACCCAGCACCCTGAGTACTGAGCACCCAGCACCCTGAGTACTGAGCACTGAGCACACTGAGCACTGAGCACCCAGCACCCTGAGTACTGAGCACCCAGCACCGTGAGTACTGAGCAACCAGCACCCCGAGCACTGAGCACCCAGCACCCTGAGTAATGAGCACCCAGCACCCTGAGCACTGAGCACTGAGCACCCTGAGCACTGAGCACCCAGCACCCTGAGTACTGAGCACCCAGCACCCTGAGCACTGAGCACCCAGCACCCCAAGCACTGAGCACCCAGCACCCTGAGTACTGAGTACTGAGCACCCTGAGTACTGAGCACCCAGCACCCTGAGCACTGAGCACCCAGCACCCTGAGTACTGAGCACCGAGCAACCTGAGCACTGAGCACCCAGCACCCTGAGCAATGAGCACCCAGCACCCTGAGTAATGAGCACCCAGCACCCCGAGCACTGAGCACCCAGCACCAAGAGTACTGAGCACTGAGCACCCTGAGTACTGAGCACTAAGCACCCTGAGCGCTGAGCACCCAGCACCCCAAGCATGGAGCACCCAGGACCCCGAGCACTGAGTACTGAGCACCCAGCACCCTGAGTACTGAGCACCGAGCTCCCCGAGCACTGAGCACCCTGAGTACTGAGTACCCAGCACCCCGATCACAGAGCACCCAGCACACTCAGCACTGAGCACCCAGCACCCCGAGCACTGAGCACACAGCACCCTGAGTACTGAGCACCCTGAGGACTGAGCACCGATCACCCTGAGCACTGAGCACCCAGCACCCTGAGTACTGAGCACCCAGCACCCTGAGTACTGAGCACCGAGCACTCTGAGCACCCAGCACCCTGAGCACTGAGCACCCAGCACCCTGAGTAATGAGCACCCAGCACCCTGAGCACTGAGCACCCAGCACCCTGAGTACTGAGCACCCAGCACCCTGAGTACTGAGCACCGAGCACTCCGAGCACTGAGCACCCAGGACCCTGAGTACTGAGCACCCAGCACCAAGAGTACTGAGCACCCAGCACCCCAAGCACTGAGCACCCAGCACCCTGAGCACTGAGCACCCAGCACCAAGAGTACTGAGCACCGAGCACCCTGAGCACTGAGCACCCAGCACCCTGAGTAACGAGCACCCAGCACCCCGAGTACTGAGCACCTAGCACCGTGAGTACTGAGCACCCAGCACCCTGAGTACTGAGCACCCAGCACCCTGAGCACTGAGCACAAAGCACGCTGAGAACAGAGCACTGAGCACCCTGAGTACTGAGCACCAAGGACCCTGAGCACTGAGCACCCAGCATGCTGAGTACTGAGCGCTGAGCACCCAGAGTACTGAGCACCGAGCACCCTGAGTACTGAGCACCCCGCACCCTGAGCACTGAGCAGCCAGCACCCTGAGCACTGAGCACCCAGCACCCCGAGCACTGAGCACCCAGCACCCTGAGTACAGAGCACCCAGCACCCTGAGTACTGAGCACTCAGCACCCTGAGTACTGAGCACCGAGTACCCCGAGCACTGAGCACCCAGCACCCTGAGCACTGAGCACCCTGAGGACTGAGCACCCAGCACCCTGAGTACTGAGCACCCAGCATCCTGAGTACTGAGCACCGATCACCCTGAGCACTGAGCACCCAGCAACCCGAGCACTGAGCACCCAGCACCCTGAGTACTGAGCACCCTGAGTACTGAGCACCCATCACCCTGAGCACTGAGCACACAGCACCCTTAGTACTGAGCACCCAGCACCCTGAGCACTGAGCACCCAGCACCCTGAGTACTGAGCACCCAGCACCCTGAGTACTTAGCACCCAGCACCCTGAGCACTGAGCACCCAGCACCCTGAGTACTGAGCACCGAGCACCCTGAATACTGAGCACCCAGCACCCTGAGTACTGAGCACCCAGCACCCTGTGTACTGAGCACCGAGCACCCCGAGTACTGAGCACCCAGCACCCTGAGCACTGAGCACCCAGCACCCTGAGTACTGAGCACCCAGAACCCTGAGTACTGAGCACCCAGCACCCCGAGCACTGAGCACCCTGAGTAATGAGCACCCAGCACCCCGAGCACTGAGCACCCAGCACCAAGAGTACTGAGCACTGAGCACCCTGAGTACTGAGCACTAAGCACCCTGAGCGCTGAGCACCCAGCACCCCAAGCATGGAGCACCCAGGACCCCGAGCACTGAGTACTGAGCACCCAGCACCCTGAGTACTGAGCACCGAGCTCCCCGAGCACTGAGCACCCTGAGTACTGAGTACCCAGCACCCCGATCACAGAGCACCCAGCACACTCAGCACTGAGCACCCAGCACCCCGAGCACTGAGCACACAGCACCCTGAGTACTGAGCACCCTGAGGACTGAGCACCGATCACCCTGAGCACTGAGCACCCAGCACCCTGAGTACTGAGCACCCAGCACCCTGAGTACTGAGCACCGAGCACTCTGAGCACCCAGCACCCTGAGCACTGAGCACCCAGCACCCTGAGTAATGAGCACCCAGCACCCTGAGCACTGAGCACCCAGCACCCTGAGTACTGAGCACCCAGCACCCTGAGTACTGAGCACCGAGCACTCCGAGCACTGAGCACCCAGGACCCTGAGTACTGAGCACCCAGCACCAAGAGTACTGAGCACCCAGCACCCCAAGCACTGAGCACCCAGCACCCTGAGCACTGAGCACCCAGCACCAAGAGTACTGAGCACCGAGCACCCTGAGCACTGAGCACCCAGCACCCTGAGTAACGAGCACCCAGCACCCCGAGTACTGAGCACCTAGCACCGTGAGTACTGAGCACCCAGCACCCTGAGTACTGAGCACCCAGCACCCTGAGCACTGAGCACAAAGCACGCTGAGAACAGAGCACTGAGCACCCTGAGTACTGAGCACCAAGGACCCTGAGCACTGAGCACCCAGCATGCTGAGTACTGAGCGCTGAGCACCCAGAGTACTGAGCACCGAGCACCCTGAGTACTGAGCACCCCGCACCCTGAGCACTGAGCAGCCAGCACCCTGAGCACTGAGCACCCAGCACCCCGAGCACTGAGCACCCAGCACCCTGAGTACAGAGCACCCAGCACCCTGAGTACTGAGCACTCAGCACCCTGAGTACTGAGCACCGAGTACCCCGAGCACTGAGCACCCAGCACCCTGAGCACTGAGCACCCTGAGGACTGAGCACCCAGCACCCTGAGTACTGAGCACCCAGCATCCTGAGTACTGAGCACCGATCACCCTGAGCACTGAGCACCCAGCAACCCGAGCACTGAGCACCCAGCACCCTGAGTACTGAGCACCCTGAGTACTGAGCACCCATCACCCTGAGCACTGAGCACACAGCACCCTTAGTACTGAGCACCCAGCACCCTGAGCACTGAGCACCCAGCACCCTGAGTACTGAGCACCCAGCACCCTGAGTACTTAGCACCCAGCACCCTGAGCACTGAGCACCCAGCACCCTGAGTACTGAGCACCGAGCACCCTGAATACTGAGCACCCAGCACCCTGAGTACTGAGCACCCAGCACCCTGTGTACTGAGCACCGAGCACCCCGAGTACTGAGCACCCAGCACCCTGAGCACTGAGCACCCAGCACCCTGAGTACTGAGCACCCAGAACCCTGAGTACTGAGCACCCAGCACCCCGAGCACTGAGCACCCTGAGTACTGAGCACTAAGCACCCTGAGCGCTGAGCAACCAGCACCCCAAGCACGGAGCACCCAGGACCCCGAGCACTGAGTACTGAGCACCCAGCACCCAGATCACAGAGCACACAGCACCCTCAGCACTGAGCACCCAGCACCCCGAGCACTGAGCACCCAGCACCCTGAGTACTGAGCACACTGAGGACTGAGCACCGATCACCCTGAGCACTGAGCACCCAGCACCCTGAGTACTGAGCACCCAGCACCCTGAGTACTGAGCACCGAGCATTCCGAGCACTGAGCACCCAGCACCCTGAGCACTGAGCACCCAGCACCCTGAGTACTGAGCACCCAGCACCCTCTGCACTGAGCACCCAGCACCCTGAGTACTGAGCACCCAGCACCCTGAGTACTGAGCACCCAGCACCCTGAGTACTGAGCACCCAGCACCCTGAGTACTGAGCACCAAGCACCCCGAGTACTGAGCACCCAGCACCCCGAGCACTGAGCAGCCAGCACCCTGAACACTGAGAACCCAGCACCCCAAGCACTGAGCACCCAGCACCCTGAGTACTGAGCACCCAGCAGCCTGAGTACTGAGCACCCAGCACCCTGAACACTGAGCACCCAGCACCCCAATCACTGAGCACCCAGCACCCTGAGGACTGCGCACCCAGCACCCCGAGCACTGAGCACCCAGCACCCTGAGTACTGAGCACCCAGCACCAAGAGTACTGAGCACCGAGCATCCTGAGCACTGAGCACCGAGCACCCCGAGCACTGAGCACCCAGCACCCTGAGTACTGAGCACCCAGCACCAAGAGTACTGAGCACCGAGCACCCCGAGCACTGAGCACCCAGCACCCTGAGTAATGAGCACCCAGCACCCCGAGTACTGAGCACCGAGCACCGTGAGTACTGAGCACCCAGCACCCTGAGTACTGAGCACCCAGCACACTGAGCACTGAGCACAAAGCACGCTGAGTACTGAGCACTGAGCACTCTGAGTACTGAGCACCAAGGACCCTGAGCACTGAGCACTGAGCACCCTGAGTACTGAGCACCGAGCACCCTGAGTACTGAGCACCCAGCACCCTGAGCACTGAGCAGCCAGCACCCTGAGCACTGAGCACCCAGCACCCCGAGCACTGAGCACCCAGCACCCTGAGCACTGAGCACCCAGCACCCCGAGTACTGAGCACCCAGCACCCTGAGTACTGAGCACCGAGCACCCCGAGCACTGAGCACCCAGCACCCTGAGCACTGAGCACCCAGCACCCTGAGTACTGAGCACCCAGCACCCTGAGTACTGAGCACCCAGCACCCTGAGTACTGAGCACGCAGCACCCTGAGTACTGAGCACCGAGCACCCCGAGTACTGAGCACCGGGCACCCCGAGCACTGAGCACCCAGCACCCTGAGTACTGAGCACCCAGCACCCTGAGTACTGAGCACTGAGCACACTGAGCACTGAGCACCCAGCACCCTGAGTACTGAGCACCCAGCACCGTGAGTACTGAGCAACCAGCACCCTGAGCACTGAGCACCCAGCACCCTGAGTAATGAGCACCCAGCACCCTGAGTACTGAGCACTGAGCACCCTGAGCACTGAGCACCCAGCACCCTGAGTACTGAGCACCCAGCACCCTGAGCACTGAGCACCCAGCACCCTGAGTAATGAGCACCCAGCACCCCGAGCACTGAGCACCCAGCACCAAGAGTACTGAGCACTGAGCACCCTGAGTACTGAGCACTAAGCACCCTGAGCGCTGAGCACCCAGCACCCCAAGCACGGAGTACCCAGTACCCCGAGCACTGAGTACTGAGCACCCAGCACCCTGAGTACTGAGCACCGAGCTCCCCGAGCACTGAGCACCCTGAGTACTGAGTACGGGGCACCCCGATCACAGAGCACCCAGCACACTCAGCACTGAGCACCCAGCACCCCGAGCACTGAGCAACCAGCACCCTGAGTACTGAGCACCCTGAGGACTGAGCACCGATCACCCTGAGCACTGAGCACCCAGCACCCTGAGTACTGAGCACCCAGCACCCTGAGTACTGAGGACCGAGCACTCTGAGCACTGAGCACCCAGCACCCTGAGCACTGAGCACCCAGCACCCTGAGTAATGAGCACCCAGCACCCTGAGCACTGAGCACCCAGCACCCTGAGTACTGAGCACCCAGCACCCTGAGTACTGAGCACCGAGCACTCGGAGCACTGAGCACCCAGGACCCTGAGTACTGAGCACCCAGCACCCCGAGCACTGAGCACCCAGCACCCTGAGCACTGAGCACCCAGCACCAAGAGTACTGAGCACCGAGCACCCCGAGCACTGAGCACCCAGCACCCTGAGTAACGAGCACCCAGCACCCCGAGTACTGAGCACCTAGCACCGTGAGTACTGAGCACCCAGCACCCTGAGTACTGAGCACCCAGCACCCTGAGCACTGAGCACCCAGCACCCCGAGCACTGAGCACCCAGCACCCTGAGTACAGAGCACCCAGCACCCTGAGTACTGAGCACTCAGCACCCTGAGTACTGAGCACCGAGTACCCCGAGCACTGAGCACCCAGCACCCTGAGCACTGAGCACCCTGAGGACTGAGCACCCAGCACCCTGAGTACTGAGCACCCAGCATCCTGAGTACTGAGCACCGATCACCCTGAGCACTGAGCACCCAGCAACCCGAGCACTGAGCACCCAGCACCCTGAGTACTGAGCACCCTGAGTACTGAGCACCCAGCACCCCGAGCACTGAGCACCCAGCACCCTGAGTACTGAGCACCCTGAGTACTGAGCACCCATCACCCTGAGCACTGAGCACCCAGCACACTGAGTACTGAGCACCCAGCACCCTGAGCACTGAGCACCCAGCACCCTGAGTACTGAGCACCCAGCACCCTGAGTACTTAGCACCCAGCACCCTGAGCACTGAGCACCCAGCACCCTGAGTACTGAGCACCGAGCACCCTGAGTACTGAGCACCCAGCACCCTGAGTACTGAGCACCCAGCACCCTGTGTACTGAGCACCGAGCACCCCGAGTACTGAGCACCCAGCACCCTGAGCACTGAGCACCCAGCACCCTGAGTACTGAGCACCCAGAAACCTGAGTACTGAGCACCCAGCACCCCGAGTACTGAGCACCCTGAGTACTGAGCACTAAGCACCCTGAGCGCTGAGCAACCAGCAACCCAAGCACGGAGCACCCAGGACCCCGAGCACTGAGTACTGATCACCCAGCAACCCGATCACAGAGCACACAGCACCCTCAGCACTGAGCACCCAGCACCCCGAGCACTGAGCACCCAGCACCCTGAGTACTGAGCACACTGAGGACTGAGCACCGATCACCCTGAGCACTGAGCACCCAGCACCCTGAGTACTGAGCACCCAGCACCCTGAGTACTGAGCACCGAGCACTCCGAGCACTGAGCACCCAGCACCCTGAGCACTGAGCACCCAGCACCCTGAGTAATGAGCACCCAGCACCCTCTGCACTGAGCACCCAGCACCCTGAGTACTGAGCACCCAGCACCCTGAGTACTGAGCACCCAGCACCCTGAGTACTGAGCACCCAGCACCCTGAGTACTGAGCACCGAGCACCCCGAGTACTGAGCACCCAGCACCCCGAGCACTGAGCAGCCAGCACCCTGAACACTGAGAACCCAGCACCCCAAGCACTGAGCACCCAGCACCCTGAGTACTGAGCACCCAGCAGCCTGAGTACTGAGCACCCAGCACCCTGAACACTGAGCACACAGCACCCCAAGCACTGAGCACCCAGCACCCTGAGGACTGCGCACCCAGCACCCCGAGCACTGAGCACCCAGCACCCTGAGTACTGAGCACCCAGCACCAAGAGTATTGAGCACCGAGCATCCTGAGCACTGAGCACCGAGCACCCCGAGCACTGAGCACCCAGCACCCTGAGTACTGAGCACCCAGCACCAAGAGTACTGAGCACCGAACACCCCGAGCACTGAGCACCCAGCACCCTGAGTAATGAGCACCCAGCACCCCGAGTACTGAGCACCGAGCACCGTGAGTACTGAGCACCCAGCACCCTGAGTACTGAGCACCCAGCACCCTGAGCACTGAGCACAAAGCACGCTGAGTACTGAGCACTGAGCACTCTGAGTACTGAGCACCAAGGACCCTGAGCACTGAGCACTGAGCACCCTGAGTACTGAGCACCGAGCACCCTGAGTACTGAGCACCCAGCACCCTGAGCACTGAGCAGCCAGCACCCTGAGCACTGAGCACCCAGCACCCCGAGCACTGAGCACCCAGCACCCTGAGCACTGAGCACCCAGCACCCCGAGTACTGAGCACCCAGCACCCTGAGTACTGAGCACCGAGCACCCCGAGCACTGAGCACCCAGCACCCCGAGTACTGAGCACCAAGCACCCTGAGCACTGAGCACGCAGCACCCTGAGTACTGAGCACCCAGCACCCTGAGTACTGAGCACCCAGCACCCTGAGTACTGAGCACCCAGCACCCTGAGTACTGAGCACTGAGCACCCCGAGTACTGAGCACCGGGCACCCCGAGCACTGAGCACCCAGCACCCTGAGTACTGAGCACCCAGCACGCTGAGTACTGAGCACTGAGCACACTGAGCACTGAGCACCCAGCACCCTGAGTACTGAGCACCCAGCACCGTGAGTACTGAGCAACCAGCACCCCGAGCACTGAGCACCCAGCACCCTGAGTAATGAGCACCCAGCACCCTGAGTACTGAGCACTGAGCACCCTGAGCACTGAGCACCCAGCACCCTGAGTACTGAGCACCCAGCACCCTGAGCACTGAGCACCCAGCACCCCAAGCACTGAGCATCCAGCACCCTGAGTACTGAGTACTGAGCACCCTGAGTACTGAGCACCCAGCACCCTGAGCACTGAGCACCCAGCACCCTGAGTACTGAGCACCGAGCACCCTGAGCACTGAGCACCCAGCACCCTGAGTAATGAGCACCCAGCACCCTGAGTACTGAGCACCCAGCACCCTGAGCACTGAGCACCCAGCACCCTGAGTAATGAGCACCCAGCACCCGAGCACTGAGCACCCAGCACCAAGAGTACTGAGCACTGAGCACCCTGAGTACTGAGCACTAAGCACCCTGAGCGCTGAGCACCCAGCACCCCAAGCACGGAGCACCCAGGACCCCGAGCACTGAGTACTGAGCACCCAGCACCCTGAGTACTGAGCACCGAGCTCCCCGAGCACTGAGCACCCTGAGTACTGAGTACCCAGCACCCCGATCACAGAGCACCCAGCACACTCAGCACTGAGCACCCAGCACCCCGAGCACTGAGCACCCAGCACCCTGAGTACTGAGCACCCTGAGGACTGAGCACCGATCACCCTGAGCACTGAGCACCCAGCACCCTGAGTACTGATCACCCAGCACCCTGAGTACTGAGCACCGAGCACTCTGAGCACTGAGCACCCAGCACCCTGAGCACTGAGCACCCAGCACCCTGAGTAATGAGCACCCAGCACCCTGAGCACTGAGCACCCAGCACCCTGAGTACTGAGCACCCAGCACCCTGAGTACTGAGCACCGAGCACTCCGAGCACTGAGCACCCAGGACCCTGAGTACTGAGCACCCAGCACCCTGAGTACTGAGCACCCAGCACCCCGAGCACTGAGCACCCAGCACCCTGAGCACTGAGCACCCAGCACCAAGAGTACTGAGCACCGAGCACCCAGAGCACTGAGCACCCAGCACCCTGAGTAACGAGCACCCAGCACCCCGAGTACTGAGCACCTAGCACCGTGAGTACTGAGCACCCAGCACCCTGAGTACTGAGCACCCAGCACCCTGAGCACTGAGCACCCAGCACCCCGAGCACTGAGCACCCAGCACCCTGAGTACAGAGCACCCAGCACCCTGAGTACTGAGCACTCAGCACCCTGAGTACTGAGCACCCAGTACCCCGAGCACTGAGCACCCAGCACCCTGAGCACTGAGCACCCTGAGGACTGAGCACCCAGCACATTGAGTACTGAGCACCCAGCATCCTGAGTACTGAGCACCGATCACCCTGAACACTGAGCACCCAGCAACCCGAGCACTGAGCACCCAGCACCCTGAGTACTGAGCACCCTGAGTACTGAGCAACCAGCACCCCGAGCACTGAGCACCCAGCACCCTGAGTACTGAGCACCCTGAGTACTGAGCACCCATCACCCTGAGCACTGAGCACCCAGCACCCTGAGTACTGAGCACCCAGCACCCTGAGCACTGAGCACCCAGCACCCTGAGTACTGAGCACCCAGCACCCTGAGTAGTTAGCACCCAGCACCCTGAGCACTGAGCACCCAGCACCCTGAGTACTGAGCACCGAGCACCCTGAGTACTGAGCACCCAGCACCCTGAGTACTGAGCACCCAGCACCCTGTGTACTGAGCACCCAGCACCCCGAGCACTGAGCACCCTGAGTACTGAGCACTAAGCCCCCTGAGCGCTGAGCAACCAGCACCCCAAGCACGGAGCACCCAGGACCCCGAGCACTGAGTACTGAGCACCCAGCACCCCGATCACAGAGCACACAGCACCCTCAGCACTGAGCACCCAGCACCCCGAGCACTGAGCACCCAGCACCCTGAGTACTGAGCACACTGAGGACTGAGCACCGATCACCCTGAGCACTGAGCACCCAGCACCCTGAGTACTGAGCACCCAGCACCCTGAGTACTGAGCACCGAGCACTCCGAGCACTGAGCACCCAGCACCCTGAGCACTGAGCACCCAGCACCCTGAGTACTGAGCACCCAGCACCCTCTGCACTGAGCACCCAGCACCCTGAGTACTGAGCACCCAGCACCCTGAGTACTGAGCACCCAGCACCCTGAGTACTGAGCACCCAGCACCCTGAGTACTGAGCACCGAGCACCCCGAGTACTGAGCACCCAGCACCCCGAGCACTGAGCAGCCAGCACCCTGAACACTGAGAACCCAGCACCCCAAGCACTGAGCACCCAGCACCCTGAGTACTGAGCACCCAGCAGCCTGAGTACTGAGCACCCAGCACCCTTAACACTGAGCACACAGCACCCCAAGCACTGAGCACCCAGCACCCTGAGGACTGCGCACCCAGCACCCCGAGCACTGAGCACCCAGCACCCTGAGTACTGAGCACCCAGCACCAAGAGTACTGAGCACCGAGCATCCTGAGCACTGAGCACCGAGCACCCCGAGCACTGAGCACCCAGCACCCTGAGTACTGAGCACCCAGCACCAAGAGTACTGAGCACCGAGCACCCCGAGCACTGAGCACCCAGCACCCTGAGTAATGAGCACCCAGCACCCCGAGTACTGAGCACCGAGCACCGTGAGTACTGAGCCCCCAGCACCCTGAGTACTGAGCACCCAGCACCCTGAGCACTGAGCACAAAGCACGCTGAGTACTGAGCACTGAGCACTCTGAGTACTGAGCACCAAGGACCCTGAGCACTGAGCACTGAGCACCCTGAGTACTGAGCACCGAGCACCCTGAGTACTGAGCACCCAGCACCCTGAGCACTGAGCAGCCAGCACCCTGAGCACTGAGCACCCAGCACCCCGAGCACTGAGCACCCAGCACCCTGAGCACTGAGCACCCAGCACCCCGAGTACTGAGCACCCAGCACCCTGAGTACTGAGCACCGAGCACCCCGAGCACTGAGCACCCAGCACCCCGAGCACTGAGCACCCAGCACCCCGAGTACTGAGCACCAAGCACCCTGAGCACTGAGCACGCAGCACCCTGAGTACTGAGCACCCAGCACCCTGAGTACTGAGCACCCAGCACCCTGAGTACTGAGCACCCAGCACCCTGAGTACTGAGCACCCAGCACCCTGAGTACTGAGCACTGAGCACCCCGAGTACTGAGCACCGGGCACCCCGAGCACTGAGCACCCAGCACCCTGAGTACTGAGCACCCAGCACCCTGAGTACTGAGCACTGAGCACACTGAGCACTGAGCACCCAGCACCCTGAGTACTGAGCACCCAGCACCGTGAGTACTGAGCAACCAGCACCCCGAGCACTGAGCACCCAGCACCCTGAGTAATGAGCACCCAGCACCCTGAGTACTGAGCACTGAGCACCCTGAGCACTGAGCACCCAGCACCCTGAGTACTGAGCACCCAGCACCCTGAGCACTGAGCACCCAGCACCCCAAGCACTGAGCACCCAGCACCCTGAGTACTGAGTACTGAGCACCCTGAGTACTGAGCACCCAGCACCCTGAGCACTGAGCACCCAGCACCCTGAGTACTGAGCACCGAGCACCCTGAGCACTGAGCACCCAGCACCCTGAGTAATGAGCACCCAGCACCCTGAGTACTGAGCACCCAGCACCCTGAGCACTGAGCACCCAGCACCCTGAGTAATGAGCACCCAGCACCCCGAGCACTGAGCACCCAGCACCAAGAGTACTGAGCACTGAGCACCCTGAGTACTGAGCACTAAGCACCCTGAGCGCTGAGCACCCAGCACCCCAAGCACGGAGCACCCAGGACCCCGAGCACTGAGTACTGAGCACCCAGCACCCTGAGTACTGAGCACCGAGCTCCCTGAGCACTGAGCACCCTGAGTACTGAGTACCCAGCACCCCGATCACAGAGCACCCAGCACACTCAGCACTGAGCACCCAGCACCCCGAGCACTGAGCACCCAGCACCCTGCGTACTGAGCACCCTGAGGACTGAGCACCGATCACCCTGAGCACTGAGCACCCAGCACCCTGAGTACTGAGCACCCAGCACCCTGAGTACTGAGCACCGAGCACTCTGAGCACTGAGCACCCAGCACCCTGAGCACTGAGCACCCAGCACCCTGAGTAATGAGCACCCAGCACCCTGAGCACTGAGCACCCAGCACCCTGAGTACTGAGCACCCAGCACCCTGAGTACTGGGCACCGAGCACTCCGAGCACTGAGCACCCAGGACCCTGAGTACTGAGCACCCAGCACCCTGAGTACTGAGCACCCAGCACCCCGAGCACTGAGCACCCAGCACCCTGAGCACTGAGCACCCAGCACCAAGAGTACTGAGCACCGAGCACCCCGAGCACTGAGCACCCAGCACCCTGAGTAACGAGCACCCAGCACCCCGAGTACTGAGCACCTAGCACCGTGAGTACTGAGCACCCAGCACCCTGAGTACTGAGCACCCAGCACCCTGAGCACTGAGCACCCAGCACCCCGAGCACTGAGCACCCAGCACCCTGAGTACAGAGCACTCAGCACCCTGAGTACTGAGCACTCAGCACCCTGAGTACTGAGCACCGAGTACCCCGAGCACTGAGCACCCAGCACCCTGAGCACTGAGCACCCTGAGGACTGAGCACCCAGCACCCTGAGTACTGAGCACCCAGCATCCTGAGTACTGAGCACCGATCACCCTGAGCACTGAGCACCCAGCAACCCGAGCACTGAGCACCCAGCACCCTGAGTACTGAGCACCCTGAGTACTGAGCACCCAGCACCCCGAGCACTGAGCACCCAGCACCCTGAGTACTGAGCACCCTGAGTACTGAGCACGGATCACCCTGAGCACTGAGCACCCAGCACACTGAGTACTGAGCACCCAGCACCCTGAGCACTGAGCACCCAGCACCCTGAGTACTGAGCACCCAGCACCCTGAGTACTTAGCACCCAGCACCCTGAGCACTGAGCACCCAGCACCCTGAGTACTGAGCACCGAGCACCCTGAGTACTGAGCACCCAGCACCCTGAGTACTGAGCACCCAGCACCCTGTGTACTGAGCACCGAGCACCCCGAGTACTGAGCACCCAGCACCCTGAGCACTGAGCACCCAGCACCCTGAGTACTGAGCACCCAGAACCCTGAGTACTGAGCACCCAGCACCCCGAGCACTGAGCACCCTGAGTACTGAGCACTAAGCCCCCTGAGCGCTGAGCAACCAGCACCCCAAGCACGGAGCACCCAGGACCCCGAGCACTGAGTACTGAGCACCCAGCACCCCGATCACAGAGCACACAGCACCCTCAGCTCTGAGCACCCAGCACCCCGAGCACTGAGCACCCAGCACCCTGAGTACTGAGCACACTGAGGACTGAGCACCGATCACCCTGAGCACTGAGCACCCAGCACCCTGAGTACTGAGCACCCAGGACCCTGAGTACTGAGCACCGAGCACTCCGAGCACTGAGCACCCAGCACCCTGAGCACTGAGCACCCAGCACCCTGAGTACTGAGCACCCAGCACCCTCTGCACTGAGCACCCAGCACCCTGAGTACTGAGCACCCAGCACCCTGAGTACTGAGCACCCAGCACCCTGAGTACTGAGCACCCAGCACCCTGAGTACTGAGCACTGAGCACCCCGAGTACTGAGCACCCAGCACCCCGAGCACTGAGCAGCCAGCACCCTGAACACTGAGAACCCAGCACCCCAAGCACTGAGCACCCAGCACCCTGAGTACTGAGCACCCAGCAGCCTGAGTACTGAGCACCCAGCACCCTGAACACTGAGCACACAGCACCCCAAGCACTGAGCACCCAGCACCCTGAGGACTGCGCACCCAGCACCCCGAGCACTGAGCACCCAGCACCCTGAGTACTGAGCACCCAGCACCAAGAGTACTGAGCACCGAGCATCCTGAGCACTGAGCACCGAGCACCCCGAGCACTGAGCACCCAGCACCCTGAGTACTGAGCACCCAGCACCAAGAGTACTGAGCACCGAGCACCCCGAGCACTGAGCACCCAGCACCCTGAGTAATGAGCACCCAGCACCCCGAGTACTGAGCACCGAGCACCGTGAGTACTGAGCACCCAGCACCCTGAGTACTGAGCACCCAGCACCCTGAGCACTGAGCACAAAGCACGCTGAGTACTGAGCACTGAGCACTCTGAGTACTGAGCACCAAGGACCCTGAGCACTGAGCACTGAGCACCCTGAGTACTGAGCACCGAGCACCCTGAGTACTGAGCACCCAGCACCCTGAGCACTGAGCAGCCAGCACCCTGAGCACTGAGCACCCAGCACCCCGAGCACTGAGCACCCAGCACCCTGAGCACTGAGCACCCAGCACCCCGAGTACTGAGCACCCAGCACCCTGAGTACTGAGCACCGAGCACCCCGAGCACTGAGCACCCAGCACCCCGAGCACTGAGCACCCAGCACCCCGAGTACTGAGCACCAAGCACCCTGAGCACTGAGCACGCAGCACCCTGAGTACTGAGCACCGAGCACCCCGAGTACTGAGCACCCAGCACCCTGAGTACTGAGCACCCAGCACCCTGAGTACTGAGCACTGAGCACCCCGAGTACTGAGCACCGGGCACCCCGAGCACTGAGCACCCAGCACCCTGAGTACTGAGCACCCAGCACCCTGAGTACTGAGCACTGAGCACACTGAGCACTGAGCACCCAGCACCCTGAGTACTGAGCACCCAGCACCGTGAGTACTGAGCAACCAGCACCCCGAGCACTGAGCACCCAGCACCCTGAGTAATGAGCACCCAGCACCCTGAGTACTGAGCACTGAGCACCCTGAGCAATGAGCACCCAGCACCCTGAGTACTGAGCACCCAGCACCCTGAGCACTGAGCACCCAGCACCCCAAGCACTGAGCACCCAGCACCCTGAGTACTGAGTACTGAGCACCCTGAGTACTGAGCACCCAGCACCCTGAGCACTGAGCACCCAGCACCCTGAGTACTGAGCACCGAGCACCCTGAGCACTGAGCACCCAGCACCCTGAGTACTGAGCACCCAGCACCAAGAGTACTGAGCACCGAGCACCCCGAGCACTGAGCACCCAGCACCCTGAGTAATGAGCACCCAGCACCCCGAGCACTGAGCACCCAGCACCAAGAGTACTGAGCACTGAGCACCCTGAGTACTGAGCACTAAGCACCCTGAGCGCTGAGCACCCAGCACCCAAAGCACGGAGCACCCAGGACCCCGAGCACTGAGTACTGATCACCCAGCACCCTGAGTACTGAACACCGAGCTCCCCGAGCACTGAGCACCCTGAGTACTGAGTACCCAGCACCCCGATCACAGAGCACCCAGCACACTCAGCACTGAGCACCCAGCACCCCGAGCACTGAGCACCCAGCAACCTGAGTACTGAGCACCCTGAGGACTGAGCACCGATCACCCTGAGCACTGAGCACCCAGCACCCTGAGTACTGAGCACCCAGCACCCTGAGTACTGAGCACCGAGCACTCTGAGCACTGAGCACCCAGCACCCTGAGCACTGAGCACCCAGCACCCTGAGTAATGAGCACCCAGCACCCTGAGCACTGAGCACCCAGCACCCTGAGTACTGAGCACCCAGCACCCTGAGTACTGAGCACCGAGCACTCCGAGCACTGAGCACCCAGGACCCTGAGTACTGAGCACCCAGCACCCTGAGTACTGAGCACCCAGCACCCCGAGCACTGAGCACCCAGCACCCTGAGCACTGAGCACCCAGCACCAAGAGTACTGAGCACCGAGCACCCCGAGCACTGAGCACCCAGCACCCTGAGTAACGAGCACCCAGCACCCCGAGTACTGAGCACCTAGCACCGTGAGTACTGAGCACCCAGCACCCTGAGTACTGAGCACCCAGCACCCTGAGCACTGAGGACAAAGCACGCTGAGAACTGAGCACTGAGCACCCTGAGTACTGAGCACCAAGGACCCTGAGCACTGAGCACCCAGCATGCTGAGTACTGAGCGCTGAGCACCCTGAGTACTGAGCACCGAGCACCCTGAGTACTGAGCACCCCGCACCCTGAGCACTGAGCAGCCAGCACCCTGAGCACTGAGCACCCAGCACCCCGAGCACTGAGCACCCAGCACCCTGAGTACAGAGCACCCAGCACCCTGAGTACTGAGCACTCAGCACCCTGAGTACTGAGCACCGAGTACCCTGAGCACTGAGCACCCAGCACCCTGAGCACTGAGCACCCTGAGGACTGAGCACCCAGCACCCTGAGTACTGAGCACCCAGCATCCTGAGTACTGAGCACCGATCACCCTGAGCACTGAGCACCCAGCAACCCGAGCACTGAGCACCCAGCACCCTGAGTACTGAGCACCCTGAGTACTGAGCACCCAGCACCCCGAGCACTGAGCACCCAGCACCCTGAGTACTGAGCACCCTGAGTACTGAGCACCCATCACCCTGAGCACTGAGCACCCAGCACCCTGAGTACTGAGCACCCAGCACCCTGAGCACTGAGCACCCAGCACCCTGTGTACTGAGCACCCAGCACCCTGAGTACTTAGCACCCAGCACCCTGAGCACTGAGCACCCAGCACCCTGAGTACTGAGCACCGAGCACCCTGAGTACTGAGCACCCAGCACCCTGAGTACTGAGCACCCAGCACCCTGTGTACTGAGCACCGAGCACCCCGAGTACTGAGCACCCAGCACCCTGAGCACTGAGCACCCAGCACCCTGAGTACTGAGCACCCAGAACCCTGAGTACTGAGCACCCAGCACCCCGAGCACTGAGCACCCTGAGTACTGAGCACTAAGCACCCTGAGCGCTGAGCACCCAGCACCCCAAGCACGGAGCACCCAGGACCCCGAGCACTGAGTAGTGAGCACCCAGCACCCCGATCACAGAGCACACAGCACCCTCAGCACTGAGCACCCAGCACCCCGAGCACTGAGCACCCAGCACCCTGAGTACTGAGCACACTGAGGACTGAGCACCGATCACCCTGAGCACTGAGCACCCAGCACCCTGAGTACTGAGCACCCAGCACCCTGAGTACTGAGCACCGAACACTCCGAGCACTGAGCACCCAGCACCCTGAGCACTGAGCACCCAGCACCCTGAGTACTGAGCACCCAGCACCCTCTGCACTGAGCACCCAGCACCCTGAGTACTGAGCACCCAGCACCCTGAGTACTGAGCACCCAGCACCCTGAGTACTGAGCACCCAGCACCCTGAGTACTGAGCACCGAGCACCCCGAGTACTGAGCACCCAGCACCCCGAGCACTGAGCAGCCAGCACCCTGAACACTGAGAACCCAGCACCCCAAGCACTGAGCACCCAGCACCCTGAGTACTGAGCACCCAGCAGCCTGAGTACTGAGCACCCAGCACCCTGAACACTGAGCACCCAGCACCCCAAGCACTGAGCACCCAGCACCCTGAGGACTGCGCACCCAGCACCCCGAGCACTGAGCACCCAGCACCCTGAGTACTGAGCACCCAGCACCAAGAGTACTGAGCACCGAGCATCCTGAGCACTGAGCACCGAGCACCCCGAGCACTGAGCACCCAGCACCCTGAGTACTGAGCACCCAGCACCAAGAGTACTGAGCACCGAGCACCCTGAGCACTGAGCACCCAGCACCCTGAGTAATGAGCACCCAGCACCCCGAGTACTGAGCACCGAGCACCGTGAGTACTGAGCACCCAGCACCCTGAGTACTGAGCACCCAGCACCCTGAGCACTGAGCACAAAGCACGCTGAGTACTGAGCACTGAGCACTCTGAGTACTGAGCACCAAGGACCCTGAGCACTGAGCACTGAGCACCCTGAGGACTGAGCACCGAGCACCCTGAGTACTGAGCACCCAGCACCCTGAGCACTGAGCAGCCAGCACCCTGAGCACTGAGCACCCAGCACCCCGAGCACTGAGCACCCAGCACCCTGAGCACTGAGCACCCAGCACCCCGAGTACTGAGCACCCAGCACCCTGAGTACTGAGCACCGAGCACCCCGAGCACTGAGCACCCAGCACCCCGAGCACTGAGCACCCAGCACCCTGAGTACTGAGCACCCAGCACCCTGAGCACTGAGCACGCAGCACCCTGAGTACTGAGCACCCAGCACCCTGAGTACTGAGCACCCAGCACCCTGAGTACTGAGCACCCAGCACCCTGAGTACTGAGCACCAAGCACCCTGAGTACTGAGCACTGAGCACCGCGAGTACTGAGCACCCAGCACCCCGAGCACTAAGCACCCAGCACCCTGAACACTGAGCACCCAGCACCCCAAGCACTGAGCACCCAGCAACCTGAGTACTGAGCACCCAGCACCCTGAGTACTGAGCACCCAGCACCCTGAGTACTGAGCACCCAGCACCCCGAGCACTGAGCACCCAGCACCCTGAGTACTGAGCACCCAGCACCCTGAGCACTGAGCACCCAGCACCCTGAGTACTGAGCACCCATCACCCTGAGCACTGAGCACCCAGCACCCTGAGTACTGAGCACCCAGCACCCTGAGCACTGAGCACCCAGCACCCTGAGTACTGAGCACCCAGCACCCTGAGTACTTAGCACCCAGCACCCTGAGCACTGAGCACCCAGCACCCTGAGTACTGAGCACCGAGCACCCTGAGTACTGAGCACCCAGCACCCTGAGTACTGAGCACCCAGCACCCTGTGTACTGAGCACCGAGCACCCCGAGTACTGAGCACCCAGCACCCTGAGCACTGAGCACCCAGCACCCTGAGTACTGAGCACCCAGAACCCTGAGTACTGAGCACCCAGCACCCCGAGCACTGAGCACCCTGAGTACTGAGCACTAAGCCCCCTGAGCGCTGAGCAACCAGCACCCCAAGCACGGAGCACCCAGGACCCCGAGCACTGAGTACTGAGCACCCAGCACCCCGATCACAGAGCACACAGCACCCTCAGCACTGAGCACCCAGCACCCCGAGCACTGAGCACCCAGCACCCTGAGTACTGAGCACACTGAGGACTGAGCACCGATCACCCTGAGCACTGAGCACCCAGCACCCTGAGTACTGAGCACCCAGGACCCTGAGTACTGAGCACCGAGCACTCCGAGCACTGAGCACCCAGCACCCTGAGCACTGAGCACCCAGCACCCTGAGTACTGAGCACCCAGCACCCTCTGCACTGAGCACCCAGCACCCTGAGTACTGAGCACCCAGCACCCTGAGTACTGAGCACCCAGCACCCTGAGTACTGAGCACCCAGCACCCTGAGTACTGAGCACTGAGCACCCCGAGTACTGAGCACCCAGCACCCCGAGCACTGAGCAGCCAGCACCCTGAACACTGAGAACCCAGCACCCCAAGCACTGAGCACCCAGCACCCTGAGTACTGAGCACCCAGCAGCCTGAGTACTGAGCACCCAGCACCCTGAACACTGAGCACACAGCACCCCAAGCACTGAGCACCCAGCAACCTGAGGACTGCGCACCCAGCACCCCGAGCACTGAGCACCCAGCACCCTGAGTACTGAGCACCCAGCACCAAGAGTACTGAGCACCGAGCATCCTGAGCACTGAGCACCGAGCACCCCGAGCACTGAGCACCCAGCACCCTGAGTACTGAGCACCCAGCACCAAGAGTACTGAGCACCGAGCACCCCGAGCACTGAGCACCCAGCACCCTGAGTAATGAGCACCCAGCACCCCGAGTACTGAGCACCGAGCACCGTGAGTACTGAGCACCCAGCACCCTGAGTACTGAGCACCCAGCACCCTGAGCACTGAGCACAAAGCACGCTGAGTACTGAGCACTGAGCACTCTGAGTACTGAGCACCAAGGACCCTGAGCACTGAGCACTGAGCACCCTGAGTACTGAGCACCGAGCACCCTGAGTACTGAGCACCCAGCACCCTGAGCACTGAGCAGCCAGCACCCTGAGCACTGAGCACCCAGCACCCCGAGCACTGAGCACCCAGCACCCTGAGCACTGAGCACCCAGCACCCCGAGTACTGAGCACCCAGCACCCTGAGTACTGAGCACCGAGCACCCCGAGCACTGAGCACCCAGCACCCCGAGCACTGAGCACCCAGCACCCCGAGTACTGAGCACCAAGCACCCTGAGCACTGAGCACGCAGCACCCTGAGTACTGAGCACCGAGCACCCCGAGTACTGAGCACCCAGCACCCTGAGTACTGAGCACCCAGCACCCTGAGTACTGAGCACTGAGCACCCCGAGTACTGAGCACCGGGCACCCCGAGCACTGAGCACCCAGCACCCTGAGTACTGAGCACCCAGCACCCTGAGTACTGAGCACTGAGCACACTGAGCACTGAGCACCCAGCACCCTGAGTACTGAGCACCCAGCACCGTGAGTACTGAGCAACCAGCACCCCGAGCACTGAGCACCCAGCACCCTGAGTAATGAGCACCCAGCACCCTGAGTACTGAGCACTGAGCACCCTGAGCAATGAGCACCCAGCACCCTGAGTACTGAGCACCCAGCACCCTGAGCACTGAGCACCCAGCACCCCAAGCACTGAGCACCCAGCACCCTGAGTACTGAGTACTGAGCACCCTGAGTACTGAGCACCCAGCACCCTGAGCACTGAGCACCCAGCACCCTGAGTACTGAGCACCGAGCACCCTGAGCACTGAGCACCCAGCACCCTGAGTACTGAGCACCCAGCACCAAGAGTACTGAGCACCGAGCACCCCGAGCACTGAGCACCCAGCACCCTGAGTAATGAGCACCCAGCACCCCGAGCACTGAGCACCCAGCACCAAGAGTACTGAGCACTGAGCACCCTGAGTACTGAGCACTAAGCACCCTGAGCGCTGAGCACCCAGCACCCAAAGCACGGAGCACCCAGGACACCGAGCACTGAGTACTGATCACCCAGCACCCTGAGTACTGAGCACCGAGCTCCCCGAGCACTGAGCACCCTGAGTACTGAGTACCCAGCACCCCGATCACAGAGCACCCAGCACACTCAGCACTGAGCACCCAGCACCCCGAGCACTGAGCACCCAGCAACCTGAGTACTGAGCACCCTGAGGACTGAGCACCGATCACCCTGAGCACTGAGCACCCAGCACCCTGAGTACTGAGCACCCAGCACCCTGAGTACTGAGCACCGAGCACTCTGAGCACTGAGCACCCAGCACCCTGAGCACTGAGCACCCAGCACCCTGAGTAATGAGCACCCAGCACCCTGAGCACTGAGCACCCAGCACCCTGAGTACTGAGCACCCAGCACCCTGAGTACTGAGCACCGAGCACTCCGAGCACTGAGCACCCAGGACCCTGAGTACTGAGCACCCAGCACCCTGAGTACTGAGCACCCAGCACCCCGAGCACTGAGCACCCAGCACCCTGAGCACTGAGCACCCAGCACCAAGAGTACTGAGCACCGAGCACCCCGAGCACTGAGCACCCAGCACCCTGAGTAACGAGCACCCAGCACCCCGAGTACTGAGCACCTAGCACCGTGAGTACTGAGCACCCAGCACCCTGAGTACTGAGCACCCAGCAGCCTGAGTACTGAGCACCCAGCACCCTGAACACTGAGCACCCAGCACCCCAAGCACTGAGCACCCAGCACCCTGAGGACTGCGCACCCAGCACCCCGAGCACTGAGCACCCAGCACCCTGAGTACTGAGCACCCAGCACCAAGAGTACTGAGCACCGAGCATCCTGAGCACTGAGCACCGAGCACCCCGAGCACTGAGCACCCAGCACCCTGAGTACTGAGCACCCAGCACCAAGAGTACTGAGCACCGAGCACCCCGAGCACTGAGCACCCAGCACCCTGAGTAATGAGCACCCAGCACCCCGAGTACTGAGCACCGAGCACCGTGAGTACTGAGCACCCAGCACCCTGAGTACTGAGCACCCAGCACCCTGAGCACTGAGCACAAAGCACGCTGAGTACTGAGCACTGAGCACTCTGAGTACTGAGCACCAAGGACCCTGAGCACTGAGCACTGAGCACCCTGAGGACTGAGCACCGAGCACCCTGAGTACTGAGCACCCAGCACCCTGAGCACTGAGCAGCCAGCACCCTGAGCACAGAGCACCCAGCACCCCGAGCACTGAGCACCCAGCACCCTGAGCACTGAGCACCCAGCACCCCGAGTACTGAGCACCCAGCACCCTGAGTACTGAGCACCGAGCACCCCGAGCACTGAGCACCCAGCACCCCGAGCACTGAGCACCCAGCACCCTGAGTACTGAGCACAAAGCACCCTGAGCACTGAGCACGCAGCACCCTGAGTACTGAGCACCCAGCACCCTGAGTACTGAGCACCCAGCACCCTGAGTACTGAGCACCCAGCACCCTGAGTACTGAGCACCCAGCACCCTGAGTACTGAGCACTGAGCACCCCGAGTACTGAGCACCCAGCACCCTGAGCACTAAGCACCCAGCACCCTGAACACTGAGCACCCAGCACCCCAAGCACTGAGCACCCAGCAACCTGAGTACTGAGCACCCAGCACCCTGAGTACTGAGCACCCAGCACCCTGAGTACTGAGCACCCAGCACCCCGAGCACTGAGCACCCAGCACCCTGAGTACTGAGCACCCAGCACCCTGAGTACTGAGCACCCAGCACCCTGAGTACTGAGCACCCAGCACCCCGAGCACTGAGCACCCAGCACCCTGAGCACTGAGCACCCAGCACCCTGAGTACTGAGCACCGAGAACCCTGAGTACTGAGCACCCAGCACCCCGAGCACTGAGCACCCTGAGTACTGAGCACTAAGCACCCTGAGCGCTGATCACCCAGCACCCCAAGCACGGAGCACCCAGGACACCCAGCACTTAGTACTGAGCACCCAGCACCCTGAGTACTGAGCACCGAGCTCCCCGAGCACTGAGCACCCTGAGTACTGAGCACGCAGCACCCCGATCACAGAGCACACAGCACCCTCAGCACTGAGCACCCAGCACCCCGAGCACTGAGCACCCAGCACCCTGAGTACTGAGCACACTGAGGACTGAGCACCGATCACCCTGAGCACTGAGCACCCAGCACCCTGAGTACTGAGCACCCAGCACCCTGAGTACTGAGCACCCAGCACCCTGAGCACTGAGCACGCAGCACCCTGAGTACTGAGCACCCAGCACCCTGAGTACTGAGCACCCAGCACCCTGAGTACTGAGCACCCAGCACCCTGAGTACTGAGCACCCAGCACCCTGAGTACTGAGCACTGAGCACCCCGAGTACTGAGCACCCAGCACCCCGAGCACTAAGCACCCAGCACCCTGAACACTGAGCACCCAGCACCCCAAGCACTGAGCACCCAGCAACCTGAGTACTGAGCACCCGGCACCCTGAGTACTGAGCACCCAGCACCCTGAGTACTGAGCACCCAGCACCCCGAGCACTGAGCACCCAGCACCCTGAGTACTGAGCACCGAGCACCAAGAGTACTGAGCACCGAGCATCCTGAGCACTGAGCACCGAGCACCCCGAGCACTGAGCACCTAGCACCCTGAGTACTGAGCACCCAGAACCAAGAGTACTGAGCACCGAGCACCCCGAGCACTGAGCACCCAGCACCCTGAGTAATGAGCACCCAGCACCCCGAGTTCTGAGCACCGAGCACCGTGAGTACTGAGCACCCAGCACCCTGAGTACTGAGCACCCAGCACCCTGAGCACTGAGCACAAAGCACGCTGAGTACTGAGCACTGAGCACCCTGAGTACTGAGCACCAAGGACCCTGAGCACTGAGCACCCAGCACGCTGAGTACTGAGCGCTGAGCACCCTGAGTACTGAGCACCGAGCAACCTGAGTACTGAGCACCCAGCACCCTGAGCACTGAGCAGCCAGCACCCTGAGCACTGAGCAACCAGCTCCCCGAGCACTGAGCACCCAGCACCCTGAGCACTGAGCACCCAGCACCCCGAGTACTGAGCACCCAGCACCCTGAGTACTGAGCACCGAGCACCCCGAGCACTGAGAACCCAGCACCCCGAGCACTGAGAACCCAGCACCCCGAGAATTAGCACCCAGCACCCTGAGTACTGAGAACCGAGTACCCTCAGTACTGAGCACCCAGCACGCTGAGCACTGAGCACCCAGCACCCCGAGTACTGAGCAAACAGCACACCAAGCACTGAGCACCCAGCACCCCGAGAATGAGCACCCAGCACCCTGAGTACTGAGCACCCAGCACCCTGAGTACTGATCACCCTGAGGACTGAGCACCGATCACCCTGAGCACTGAGCACCCAGCACCCTGAGTACTGAGCACCCAGCACCCTGAGTACTGAGCACCGAGCACCCTGAGCACTGAGCACCCAGCACCCCGAGAATGAGCACCCAGCACCCTGCGTACTGAGCAACCAGCACCCTGAGTACTGAGCACCCTTAGGACTGAGCACCGATCACCCTGAGCACTGAGCACCCAGCACCCTGAGTACTGAGCACCCAGCACCCTGAGCACTGAGCACCTAGCAACCCGAGCACTAAGCACGCAGCACCCTGAGTACTGAGCACCCAGCACTCCGAGCCCCGAGCACACAGCACCCTGAGTACTGAGCACCCTGAGTACTGAGCACCTAGCACCCGAGCACTGAGCACCCAGCACCCTGAGCACTGAGCACCCTGCACCCTGAGTACTGAGCATCAAGCATCCTGAGCACTGAGCACCCAGCACCCTGAGCACTGAGCACCCAGGACCCTGAGCACTGAGCACCCAGCACCCTGAGTACTGAGCACCCAACCTACTGAGCATCGAGCACCCCGAGCACTGAGCACCCAGCATCCTGAGTACTGAGCACCGAGCACCCCGAGTACTGAGCACCCAGCAACCTGAGCACTGAGCACCCAGCACCCTGAGTACTGAGCACCGAGAACCCTGAGTACTGAGCACCCAGCACCCCGAGCACTGAGCACCCTGAGTACTGAGCACTAAGCACCCTGAGCGCTGATCACCCAGCACCCCAAGCACGGAGCACCCAGGACACCCAGCACTTAGTACTGAGCACCCAGCACCCTGAGTACTGAGCACCGAGCTCCCCGAGCACTGAGCACTCTGAGTACTGAGCACCCAGCACCCCGATCACAGAGCACACAGCACCCTCAGCACTGAGCACCCAGCACCCCGAGCACTGAGCACCCAGCACCCTGAGTACTGAGCACACTGAGGACTGAGCACCGATCACCCTGAGCACTGAGCACCCAGCACCCTGAGTACTGAGCACCCAGCACCCTGAGTACTGAGCACCCAGCACCCTGAGCACTGAGCACGCAGCACCCTGAGTACTGAGCACCCAGCACCCTGAGTACTGAGCACCCAGCACCCTGAGTACTGAGCACCCAGCACCCTGAGTACTGAGCACCCAGCACCCTGAGTACTGAGCACTGAGCACCCCGAGTACTGAGCACCCAGCACCCAGAGCACTAAGCACCCAGCACCCTGAACACTGAGCACCCAGCACCCCAAGCACTGAGCACCCAGCAACCTGAGTACTGAGCACCCAGCACCCTGAGTACTAAGCACCCAGCACCCTGAGTACTGAGCACCCAGCACCCCGAGCACTGAGCAGCCAGCACCCTGAGTACTGAGCACCGAGCACCAAGAGTACTGAGCACCGAGCATCCTGAGCACTGAGCACCGAGCACCCCGAGCACTGAGCACCTAGCACCCTGAGTACTGAGCACCCAGAACCAAGAGTACTGAGCACCGAGCACCCCGAGCACTGAGCACCCAGCACCCTGAGTAATGAGCACCCAGCACCCCGAGTACTGAGCACCGAGCACCGTGAGTACTGAGCACCCAGCACCCTGAGTACTGAGCACCCAGCACCCTGAGCACTGAGCACCTAGCAACCCGAGCACTGAGCACGCAGCACCCTGAGTACTGAGCACCCAGCACCCCGAGCCCTGAGCACACAGCAACCTGAGTACTGAGCACCCTGAGTACTGAGCACCTAGCACCCCGAGCACTGAGCACCCAGCACCCTGAGCACTGAGCACCCTGCACCCTGAGTACTGAGCATCAAGCACCCTGAGCACTGAGCACCCAGCAACCTGAGCACTGAGCACCCAGGACCCTGAGCACTGAGCACCCAGCACCCTGAGTACTGAGCACCCAACCTACTGAGCATCGAGCACCCCGAGCACTGAGCACCCAGCATCCTGAGTACTGAGCACCGAGCACCCCGAGTACTGAGCACCCAGCACCCTGAGCACTGAGCACCCAGCACCCTGATTACTGAGCACCGAGAACCCTGAGTACTGAGCACCCAGCACCCCGAGCACTGAGCACCCTGAGTACTGAGCACTAAGCACCCTGAGCGCTGATCACCCAGCACCCCAAGCACGGAGCACCCAGGACACCCAGCACTGAGTACTGAGCACCCAGCACCCTGAGTACTGAGCACCGAGCTCCCCGAGCACTGAGCACCCTGAGTACTGAGCACCCAGCACCCCGATCACAGAGCACACAGCACCCTCAGCACTGAGCACCCAGCACCCCGAGCACTGAGAACCCAGCACCCTGAGTACTGAGCACACTGATTACTGAGCACCGATCACCCTGAGCACTGAGCACCCAGCACCCTGAGTACTGAGCACCCAGCACCCTGAGTACTGAGCACCCAGCACCCTGAGCACTGAGCACGCAGCACCCTGAGTACTGAACACCCAGCACCCTGAGTACTGAACACCCAGCACCCTGAGTACTGAGCACCCAGCACCCTGAGTACTGAGCACCCAGCACCCTGAGTACTGAGCACTGAGCACCCCGAGTACTGAGCACCCAGCACCCCGAGCACTAAGCACCCAGCACCCTGAACACTGAGCACCCAGCACCCCAAGCACTGAGCACCCAGCAACCTGAGTACTGAGCACCCAGCACCCTGAGTACTGAGCACCCAGCACCCTGAGTACTGAGCACCCAGCACCCCGAGCACTGAGCACCCAGCACCCTGAGTACTGAGCACCGAGCACCAAGAGTACTGAGCACCGAGCATCCTGAGCACTGAGCACCGAGCACCCCGAGCACTGAGCACCTAGCACCCTGAGTACTGAGCACCCAGAACCAAGAGCACTGAGCACCTAGCACCCTGAGTACTGAGCACCCAGAACCAAGAGTACTGAGCACCGAGCACCCCGAGCAGTGAGCACCCAGCACCCTGAGTAATGAGCACCCAGCACCCTGAGTAATGAGCACCCAGCACCCTGAGTACTGAGCACCCAGCACCCCGAGCACTGAGCACCCAGCACCCTGAGTACTGAGCACCGAGCACCAAGAGTACTGAGCACCGAGCATCCTGAGCACTGAGCACCGAGCACCCCGAGCACTGAGCACCCAGCACCCTGAGTACTGAGCACCCAGCACCATGAGCACTGAGCACAAAGCACGCTGAGTACTGAGCACTGAGCACCCTGAGTACTGAGCACCAAGGACCCTGAGCACTGAGCACCCAGCACGCTGAGTACTGAGCGCTGAGCACCCTGAGTACTGAGCACCGAGCACCCTGAGTACTGAGCACCCAGCACCCTGAGCTCTGAGCAGCCAGCACCCTGAGCACTGAGCACCCAGCTCCCCGAGCACTGAGCACACAGCACCCTCAGCACTGAGCACCCAGCACCCCGAGTACTGAGCACCCAGCACCCTGAGTACTGAGCACCGAGCACCCCGAGCACTGAGCACCCAGCACCCCGAGCACTGAGAACCCAGCACCCCGAGAATTAGCACCCAGCACCCTGAGTACTGAGAACCGAGTACCCTCAGTACTGAGCACCCAGCACGCTGAGCACTGAGCACCCAGCACCCCGAGTACTGAGCAAACAGCACACCGAGCACTGAGCACCCAGCACCCCGAGAATGAGCACCCAGCACCCTGAGTACTGAGCACCCAGCACCCTGAGTACTGAGCACCCTGAGGACTGAGCACCGATCACGCTGAGCACTGAGCACCCAGCACCCTGAGTACTGAGCACCCAGCACCCTGAGTACTGAGCACCGAGCACCCCGAGTACTGAGCACCCAGCACCCTGAGCACTGAGCACCTAGCAACCCGAGCACTGAGCACGCAGCACCCTGAGTACTGAGCACCCAGCACCCCGAGCCCTGAGCACACAGCACCCTGAGTACTGAGCACCCTGAGTACTGAGCACCTAGCACCCCGAGCACTGAGCACCCAGCACCCTGAGCACTGAGCACCCTGCAACCTGAGTACTGAGCATCAAGCACCCTGAGCACTGAGCACCCAGCACCCTGAGCACTGAGCACCCAGCACCCTGAGCACTGAGCACCCAGCACCCTGAGTACTGAGCACCCAACGTACTGAGCATCGAGCACCCCGAGCACTGAGCACCCAGCACCCTGAGTACTGAGCACCGAGCACCCCGAGTACTGAGCACCCAGCACCCTGAGCACTGAGCACCCAGCACCCTCAGTACTGAGCACCCAGAACCCTGCGTACTGAGCACCCAGCACCCCGAGCACTGAGCACCCTGAGTACTGAGCACTAAGCACCCTGAGTGCTGAGCACCCAGCACCCCAAGCACGGAGCACCCAGGACCCCGAGCACTGAGTACTGAGCACCCAGCACCCTGAGTACTGAGGACCGAGCTGCCCGAGCACTGAGCACCCTGAGTACTGAGCACCCAGCACCCCGATCACAGAGCACACAGCACCCTCAGCACTGAGCACCCAGCACCCCGAGCACTGAGCACCCAGCACCCTGAGTACTGAGCACACTGAGGACTGAGCACCGATCACCCTGAGCACTGAGCACCCAGCACCCTGAGTACTGAGCACCCAGCACCCTGAGTACTGAGCACCCAGCACCCTGAGCACTGAACACGCAGCACCCTGAGTACTGAGCACCCAGCACCCTGAGTACTGAGCACCCAGCACCCTGAGTACTGAGCACCCAGCACCCCGAGCACTGAGCACCCAGCACCCTGAGTACTGAGCACCGAGCACCAAGAGTACTGAGCACCGAGCATCCTGAGCACTGAGGACCGAGCACCCCGAGCACTGAGCACCTAGCACCCTGAGTACTGAGCACCCAGAACCAAGAGTACTGAGCACCGAGCACCCCGAGCACTGAGCACCCAGCACCCTGAGTAATGAGCACCCAGCACCCCGAGTACTGAGCACCGAGCACCGTGAGTACTGAGCACCCAGCACCCTGAGTACTGAGCACCGAGAACCCTGAGTACTGAGCACCCAGCACCCCGAGCACTGAGCACCCTGAGTACTGAGCACTAAGCACCCTGAGCGCTGATCACCCAGCACCCCAAGCACGGAGCACCCAGGACACCCAGCACTGAGTACTGAGCACCCAGCACCCTGAGTACTGAGCACCGAGCTCCCCGAGCACTGAGCACCCTGAGTACTGAGCACCCAGCACCCCGATCACAGAGCACACAGCACCCTCAGCACTGAGCACCCAGCACCCCGAGCACTGAGCACCCAGCACCCTGAGTACTGAGCACACTGAGGACTGAGCACCGATCACCCTGAGCACTGAGCACCCACCACCCTGAGTACTGAGCACCCAGCACCCTGAGTACTGAGCACCCAGCACCCTGAGCACTGAGCACGCAGCACCCTGAGTACTGAGCACCCAGCACCCTGAGTACTGAGCACCCAGCACCCTGAGTACTGAGCACCCAGCACCCTGAGTACTGAGCACCCAGCACCCTGAGTACTGAGCACTGAGCACCCCGAGTACTGAGCACCCAGCACCCCGAGCACTAAGCACCCAGCACCCTGAACACTGAGCACCCAGCACCCCAAGCACTGAGCACCCAGCAACCTGAGTACTGAGCACCCAGCACACTGAGTACTGAGCACCCAGCACCCTGAGTACTGAGCACCCAGCACCCCGAGCACTGAGCACCCAGCACCCTGAGTACTGAGCACCCAGCACCCTGAACACTGAGCACCCAGCACCCCAAGCACTGAGCACCGAGCACCAAGAGTACTGAGCACCGAGCATCCTGAGCACTGAGCACCGAGCACCCCGAGCACTGAGCACCTAGCACCCTGAGTACTGAGCACCCAGAACCAAGAGTACTGAGCACCGAGCACCCCGAGCACTGAGCACCCAGCACCCTGAGTAATGAGCACCCAGCACCCCGAGTACTGAGCACCGAGCACCGTGAGTACTGAGCACCCAGCACCCTGAGTACTGAGCACCCAGCACCCTGAGCACTGAGCACAAAGCACGCTGAGTACTGGCACTGAGCACCCTGAGTACTGAGCACCAAGGACCCTGAGCACTGAGCACCCAGCACGCTGAGTACTGAGCGCTGAGCACCCTGAGTACTGAGCACCGAGCACCCTGAGTACTGAGCACCCAGCACCCTGAGCACTGAGCAGCCAGCACCCTGAGCACTGAGCACCCAGCTCCCCGAGCACTGAGCACCCAGCACCCTCAGCACTGAGCACCCAGCACCCCGAGTACTGAGCACCCAGCACCCTGAGTACTGAGCACCGAGCACCCCGAGCACTGAGCACCCAGCACCCCGAGCACTGAGAACCCAGCACCCCGAGAATTAGCACCCAGCACCCTGAGTACTGAGAACCGAGTACCCTCAGTATTGAGCACCCAGCACGCTGAGCACTGAGCACCCAGCACCCCGAGTACTGAGCAAACAGCACACCGAGCACTGAGCACCCAGCACCCCGAGAATGAGCACCCAGCACCCTGAGTACTGAGCACCCAGCACCCTGAGTACTGAGCACCCTGAGGACTGAGCACCGATCACGTTGAGCACTGAGCACCCAGCACCCTGAGTACTGAGCACCCAGCACCCTGAGTACTGAGCACCGAGCACCCCGAGTACTGAGCACCCAGCACCCTGAGCACTGAGCACCTAGCAACCCGAGCACTGAGCACGCAGCACCCTGAGTACTGAGCACCCAGCACCCCGAGCCCTGAGCACACAGCACCCTGAGTACTGAGCATCCTGAGTACTGAGCACCTAGCACCCCGAGCACTGAGCACCCAGCACCCTGAGCACTGAGCACCCTGCACCCTGAGTACTGAGCATCAAGCACCCTGAGCACTGAGCACCCAGCACCCTGAGCACTGAGCACCCAGCACCCTGAGCACTGAGCACCCAGCACCCTGAGTACTGAGCACCCAACGTACTGAGCATCGAGCACCCCGAGCACTGAGCACCCAGCACCCTGAGTACTGAGCACCGAGCACCCCGAGTACTGAGCACCCAGCACCCTGAGCACTGAGCACCCAGTACCCTGAGTACTGAGCACCCAGAACCCTGCGTACTGAGCACCCAGCACCCCGAGCACTGAGCACCCTGAGTACTGAGCACTAAGCACCCTGAGTGCTGAGCACCCAGCACCCCAAGCACGGAGCACCCAGGACCCCGAGCACTGAGTACTGAGCACCCAGCACCCTGAGTACTGAGCACCGAGCTCCCCGAGCACTGAGCACCCTGAGTACTGAGCACCCAGCACCCCGATCACAGAGCACACAGCACCCTCAGCACTGAGCACCCAGCACCCCGAGCACTGAGCACCCAGCACCCTGAGTACTGAGCACACTGAGGACTGAGCACCGATCACCCTGAGCACTGAGCACCCAGCACCCTGAGTACTGAGCACCCAGCACCCTGAGTACTGAGCACCCAGCACCCTGAGCACTGAGCACGCAGCACCCTGAGTACTGAGCACCCAGCACCCTGAGTACTGAGCACCCAGCACCCTGAGTACTGAGCACCCAGCACCCCGAGCACTGAGCACCCAGCACCCTGAGTACTGAGCACCGAGCACCAAGAGTACTGAGCACCGAGCATCCTGAGCACTGAGCACCGAGCACCCCGAGCACTGAGCACCTAGCAACCTGAGTACTGAGCACCCAGAACCAAGAGTACTGAGCACCGAGCACCCCGAGCACTGAGCACCCAGCACCCTGAGTAATGAGCACCCAGCACCCCGAGTACTGAGCACCGAGCACCGTGAGTACTGAGCACCCAGCACCCTGAGTACTGAGCACCCAGCACCCTGAGCACTGAGCACAAAGCACGCTGAGTACTGAGCACTGAGCACCCTGAGTACTGAGCACCAAGGACCCTGAGCACTGAGCACCCAGCACGCTGAGTACTGAGCGCTGAGCACCCTGAGTACTGAGCACCGAGCACCCTGAGTACTGAGCACCAAGCACCCTGAGCACTGAGCAGCCAGCACCCTGAGCACTGAGCACCCAGCTCCCCGAGCACTGAGCACCCAGCACCCTCAGCACTGAGCACCCAGCACCCCGAGTACTGAGCAACCAGCACCCTGAGTACTGAGCACCGAGCACCCCGAGCACTGAGCACCCAGCACCCCGAGCACTGAGAACCCAGCACCCCGAGAATTAGCACCCAGCACCCTGAGTACTGAGAACCGAGTACCCTCAGTACAGAGCACCCAGCACGCTGAGCACTGAGCACCCAGCACCCCGAGTACTGAGCAAACAGCACACCGAGCACTGAGCACCCAGCATCCCGAGAATGAGCACCCAGCACCCTGAGTACTGAGCACCCAGCACCCTGAGTACTGAGCACCCTGAGGACTGAGCACCGATCACGCTGAGCACTGAGCACCCAGCACCCTGAGTACTGAGCACCCAGCACCCTGAGTACTGAGCACCGAGCACCCCGAGTACTGAGCACCCAGCACCCTGAGCACTGAGCACCTAGCAACCCGAGCACTGAGCACGCAGCACCCTGAGTACTGAGCACCCAGCACCCCGAGCCCTGAGCACACAGCACCCTGAGTACTGAGCACCCTGAGTACTGAGCACCTAGCACCCCGAGCACTGAGCACCCAGCACCCTGAGCACTGAGCACCCTGCACCCTGAGTACTGAGCATCAAGCACCCTGAGCACTGAGCTCCCAGCACCCTGAGCACTGAGCACCCAGCACCCTGAGCACTGAGCACCCAGCACCCTGAGTACTGAGCACCCAACGTACTGAGCATCGAGCACCCCGAGCACTGAGCACCCAGCACCCTGAGTACTGAGCACCGAGCACCCCGAGTACTGAGCACCCAGCACCCTGAGCACTGAGCACCCAGCACCCTGAGTACTGAGCACCCAGAACCCTGCGTACTGAGCACCCAGCACCCCGAGCACTGAGCACCCTGAGTACTGAGCACTAAGCACCCTGAGTGCTGAGCACCCAGCACCCCAAGCACGGAGCACCCAGGACCCCGAGCACTGAGTACTGAGCACCCAGCACCCTGAGTACTGAGCACCGAGCTCCCCGAGCACTGAGCACCCTGAGTACTGAGCACCCAGCACCCCGATCACAGAGCACACAGCACCCTCAGCACTGAGCACCCAGCACCCCGAGCACTGAGCACCCAGCACCCTGAGTACTGAGCACACTGAGGACTGAGCACCGATCACCCTGAGCACTGAGCACCCAGCACCCTGAGTACTGAGCACCCAGCACCCTGAGTACTGAGCACCCAGCACCCTGAGCACTGAGCACGCAGCACCCTGAGTACTGAGCACCCAGCACCCTGAGTACTGAGCACCCAGCACCCTGAGTACTGAGCACCCAGCACCCTGAGTACTGAGCACCCAGCACCCTGAGTACTGAGCACCGAGCACCCCGAGTACTGAGCAGCCAGCACCCCGAGCACTGAGCACCCAGCACCCTGAACACTGAGCACCCAGCACCCCAAGCACTGAGCACCCAGCAACCTGAGTACTGAGCACCCAGCACCCTGAGTACTGAGCACCCAGCACCCTGAGTACTGAGCAACCAGCACCCTGAGCACTGAGCACAAAGCACGCTGAGTACTGAGCACCGAGCACCCCGAGCACTGAGCACACAGCACCCTGAGTACTGAGCACCCAGCACCCTGAGCACTGAGCACCCAGCACCCTGAGCACTGAGCACCCAGCACCCTGAGTACTGAGCACCCAGCACCCTGTGTACTGAGCACCGAGCACCCCGAGTACTGAGCACCCAGCACCCTGAGCACTGAGCACCCAGCACCCTGAGTACTGAGCACCCAGAACCCTGAGTACTGAGCACCCAGCACCCCGAGCACTGAGCACCCTGAGTACTGAGCACTAAGCACCCTGAGCGCTGAGCACCCAGCACCCCAAGCAAGGAGCACCCAGGAACCCGAGCACTGAGTACTGAGCACCCAGCACCCTGAGTACTGAGCACCGAGCTCCCCGAGCACTGAGCACCCTGAGTACTGAGCACCCAGCACCCCGATCACAGAGCACACAGCACCCTCAGCACTGAGCACCCAGCACCCCGACCACTGAGCACCCAGCACCCTGAGTACTGAGCACACTGAGGACTGAGCACCGATCACCCTGAGCACTGAGCACCCAGCACCCTGAGTACTGAGCACCCAGCACCCTGAGTACTGAGCACCGAGCACTCCGAGCACTGAGCACACAGCACCCTGAGCACTGAGCACCCAGCACCCTGAGTACTGAGCACCCAGCACCCTGAGCACTGAGCACCCAGCACCCTGAGTACAGAGCACCCAGCACCCTGAGTACTGAGCACCCAGCACCCTGAGTACTGAGCACCCAGCACCCTGAGTACTGAGCACCCAGCACCCTGAGTACTGAGCACCGAGCACCCCGAGTACTGAGCACCCAGCACCCCGAGCACTGAGCACCCAGCACCCCGAGCACTGAGCACCCTGAGTACTTTGCACCCAGCACCCTGAGTACTGAGCACGCAGCACCCTGAGTACTGAGCACCCAGCACCCTGAGTACTGAGCACCGAGCACCCCGAGTACTGAGCACCCAGCACCCCGAGCACTGAGCACCCAGCACCCTGAACACTGAGCACCCAGCACCCCAAGCACTGAGCACCCAGCAACCTGAGTACTGAGCACCCAGCACCCTGAGTACTGAGCACCCAGCACCCTGAGTACTGAGCACCCAGCACCCTGAGCACTGAGCACAAAGCACGCTGAGTACTGAGCACCCTGAGTACTGAGCACCAAGGACCCTGAGCACTGAGCACCGAGCACCCCGAGCACTGAGCACACAGCACCCTGAGTACTGAGCACCAAGCACCCTGAGCACTGAGCACCCAGCACCCTGAGCACTGAGCACCCAGCACCCTGAGTACTGAGCACCCAGCACCCTGTGTACTGAGCACCGAGCACCCCGAGTACTGAGCACCCAGCACCCTGAGCACTGAGCACCCAGCACCCTGAGTACTGAGCACCCAGAACCCTGAGTACTGAGCACCCAGCACCCCGAGCACTGAGCACCCTGAGTACTGAGCACTAAGCACCCTGAGCGCTGAGCACCCAGCACCCCAAGCACGGAGCACCCAGGACCCCGAGCACTGAGTACTGAGCACCCAGCACCCTGAGTACTGAGCACCGAGCTCCCCGAGCACTGAGCACCCTGAGTACTGAGCACCCAGCACCCCGATCACAGAGCACACAGCACCCTCAGCACTGAGCACCCAGCACCCCGAGCACTGAGCACCCAGCACCCTGAGTACTGAGCACACTGAGGACTGAGCACCGATCACCCTGAGCACTGAGCACCCAGCACCCTGAGTACTGAGCACCCAGCACCCTGAGTACTGAGCACCGAGCACTCCGAGCACTGAGCACCCAGCACCCTGAGCACTGAGCACCCAGCACCCTGAGTACTGAGCACTAAGCACCCAGAGCGCTGAGCACCCAGCACCCCAAGCACGGAGCACCCAGGACCCCGAGCACTGAGTACTGAGCACCCAGCACCCTGAGTACTGAGCACCGAGCTCCCCGAGCACTGAGCTCCCTGAGTACTTAGCACCCAGCACCCCGAGCACTGAGCACCCAGCACCCCGAGTACTGAGCACCCAGCACCCCGAGCACTGAGCACCCAGCACCCTGAGCACTGAGCACCCAGCACCCCAAGCACTGAGCACCCAGCACCCCGAGCACTGAGCACCCAGCACCCCGAGTACTGAGCACCCAGCACCCCGAGCACTGAGCACCCAGCACCCTGAGCACTGAGCACTCAGCACCCCAAGCACTGAGCACCCAGCACCCTGAGTACTGAGTACTGAGCACCCTGAGTACTGAGCACCCAGCACCCTGAGCACTGAGCACCCAGCACCCTGAGTACTGAGGACCGAGCACCCTGAGTACTGAGCACACAGCACCCTGAGTACTGAGCACACAGCAGCAAGAGTACTGAGCACCGAGCATCCTGAGCACTGAGCACCGAGCACACCGAGCACTGAGCACCCAGCATCCTGAGTACTGAGCACCCAGCACCAAGTGTACTGAGCACCGAGCACCCCGAGCGCTGAGCACCCAGCACCCTGAGTAATGAGCACCCAGCACCCTGAGTACTGAGCACCCAGCACCGTGAGTACTGAGCACCCAGCACCCTGAGTACTGAGCACCTAGCACCCTGAGCACTGAGCACAAAGCACGCTGAGTACTGAGCACTGAGCACCCTGAGTACTGAACACCAAGGACCCTGAGCACTGAGCACCCAGCACGCTGAGTACTGAGCGCTGAGCACCCTGAGTACTGAGCACCGAGCACCCTGAGTACTGAGCACCCAGCACCCTGAGCACTGAGCAGCCAGCACCCTGAGCACTGAGCACCCAGCACCCCGAGCACTGAGCACCCAGCACCCTGAGTACTGAGCACCCAGCACCCTGAGTACTGAGCACTCAGCACCCTGAGTACTGAGCACCGAGCACCCCGAACACTGAGCACCCAGCACCCTGAGCACTGAGCACCCTGAGGACTGAGCACCCAGCACGCTGAGTACTGAGCACCCAGCATCCTGAGTACTGAGCACCGATCACCCTGAGCACTGAGCACCCAGCAACCCGAGCCCTGAGCACCCAGCACCCTGAGTACTTAGCACCCTGAGTACTGACCACCCAGCACCCCGAGCACTGAGCACCCAGGACCCTGAGTACTGAGCACCCTGAGTACTGAGCACCCAGCACCCTGAGTACTGAGCACCCTGAGTACTGAGCACCCAGCACCCTGAGCACTGAGCACCCAGCACCCTGAGTACTGAGCACCCAGCACCCTGAGCACTGAGCACCCAGCACCCTGAGTACTGAGCACCCAGCACACTGAGAACTTACCACCCAGCACCCTGAGCACTGAGCACCCAGCACCCTGAGTACTGAGCACCGAGCACCCTGAGTACTGAGCACCCAGCACCCTGAGTACTGAGCACCCAGCACCCTGAGTCCTGAGCACCGAGCACCCCGAGTACTGAGCACCAAGCACCCTGAGCACTGAGCACCCAGCACCCTGAGTACTGAGCACCCAGCACCCTGAGTACTGAGCACGCAGCACCCCGAGCACTGAGCACCCTGAGTACTGAGCACTAAGCACCCAGAGCGCTGAGCACCCAGCACCCCAAGCACGGAGCACCAAGGACCCCGAGCACTGAGTACTGAGCACCCAGCACCATGAGTACTGAGCACCGAGCTCCCCGAGCACTGAGCACCCTGAGTACTGAGCACCCAGCACCCCGATCACAGAGCACCCAGCACACTCAGCACTGAGGACCCAGCACCCCGAGCACTGAGCACCGAGCACCCGGAGTACTGAGCACCCTGAGGACTGAGCACCAATCACCCTGAAAACTGAGCACCCAGCACCCTGAGTACTGAGCACCCAGCACCCTGAGTACTGAGCACCGAGCACTCCGAGCACTGAGCACCCAGCACCCTGAGCACTGAGCACCCAGCACCCTGAGTACTGAGCACCCAGCACCCTGAGCACTGAGCACCCAGCACCCTGAGTACTGAGCACCCAGCACCCTGAGTACTGAGCCCCCAGCACCCTGAGTACTTAGCACCCAGCACCCTGAGTACTGAGCACCCAGCACCCTGAGTACTGAGCACCGAGCACCCCGAGTACTGAGCACCCAGCACCCCGAGCACTGAGCACCCAGCACCCCGAGCACTGAGCACCCTGAGTACTTTGCACCCAGCACCCTGAGTACTGAGCACTAAGCACCCAGAGCGCTGAGCACCCAGCACCCCAAGCACGGAGCACCCAGGACCCCGAGCACTGAGTACTGAGCACCCAGCACCCTGAGTACTGAGCACCGAGCTCCCCGAGCACTGAGCTCCCTGAGTACTTAGCACCCAGCACCCCGAGCACTGAGCACCCAGCACCCCGAGTACTGAGCACCCAGCACCCCGAGCACTGAGCACCCAGCACCCTGAGCACTGAGCACCCAGCACCCCAAGCACTGAGCACCCAGCACCCCGAGCACTGAGCACCCAGCACCCCGAGTACTGAGCACCCAGCACCCCGAGCACTGAGCACCCAGCACCCTGAGCACTGAGCACCCAGCACCCCGAGCACTGAGCACCCAGCACCCTGAGTACTGAGTACTGAGCACCCTGAGTACTGAGCACCCAGCACCCTGAGCACTGAGCACCCAGCACCCTGAGTACTGAGGACCGAGCACCCTGAGTACTGAGCACACAGCACCCTGAGTACTGAGCACCCAGCAGCAAGAGTACTGAGCACCCAGCATCCTGAGCACTGAGCACCGAGCACCCCGAGCACTGAGCACCCAGCATCCTGAGTACTGAGCACCCAGCACCAAGAGTACTGAGCACCGAGCACCCCGAGCACTGAGCACCCAGCACCCTGAGTAATGAGCAACCAGCACCCTGAGTACTGAGCACCCAGCACCGTGAGTACTGAGCACCCAGCACCCTGAGCACTGAGCACAAAGCACGCTGAGAACTGAGCACTGAGCACCCTGAGTACTGAGCACCAAGGACCCTGAGCACTGAGCACCCAGCATGCTGAGTACTGAGCGCTGAGCACCCTGAGTACTGAGCACCGAGCACCCTGAGTACTGAGCACCCCGCACCCTGAGCACTGAGCAGCCAGCACCCTGAGCACTGAGCACCCAGCACCCCGAGCACTGAGCACCCAGCACCCTGAGTACTGAGCACCCAGCACCCTGAGTACTGAGCATTCAGCACCCTGAGTACTGAGCACCGAGTACCCCGAGCACTGAGCACCCAGCACCCTGAGTACTGAGCACCCTGAGTACTGAGCACCCAGCACCCCGAGCACTGAGCACCCAGCACCCTGAGTACTGAGCACCCTGAGTACTGAGCACCCATCAACCTGAGCACTGAGCACCCAGCACCCTGAGTACTGAGCACCCAGCACCCTGAGCACTGAGCACCCAGCACCCTGAGTACTGAGCACCCAGCACCCTGAGTACTTAGCACCCAGCACCCTGAGCACTGAGCACCCAGCACCCTGAGTACTGAGCACCGAGCACCCTGAGTACTGAGCACCCAGCACCCTGAGTACTGAGCACCCAGCACCCTGTGTACTGAGCACCGAGCACCCCGAGTACTGAGCACCCAGCACCCTGAGCACTGAGCACCCAGCACCCTGAGTACTGAGCACCCAGAACCCTGAGTACTGAGCACCCAGCACCCCGAGCGCTGAGCACCCTGAGTACTGAGCACTAAGCACCCTGAGCGCTGAGCACACAGCACCCCAAGCACGGAGCACCCAGGACCCCGAGCACTGAGTACTGAGCACCCAGCACCCCGATCACAGAGCACACAGCACCCTCAGCACTGAGCACCCAGCACCCCGAGCACTGAGCACCCAGCACCCTGAGTACTGAGCACACTGAGGACTGAGCACCGATCACCCTGAGCACTGAGCACCCAGCACCCTGAGTACTGAGCACCCAGCACCCTGAGTACTGAGCACCGAGCACTCCGAGCACTGAGCACCCAGCACCCTGAGCACTGAGCACCCAGCACCCTGAGTACTGAGCACCCAGCACCCTGAGCACTGAGCACCCAGCACCCTGAGTACTGAGCACCCAGCACCCTGAGTACTGAGCACCCAGCACCCTGAGTACTGAGCACACAGCACCCTGAGTACTGAGCACCGAGCACCCCGAGTACTGAGCACCCAGCACCCTGAACACTGAGAACCCAGCACCCCAAGCACTGAGCACCCAGCACCCTGAGTACTGAGCACCCAGCAGCCTGAGTACTGAGCACCCAGCACCCTGAACACTGAGCACCCAGCACCCAAGCACTGAGCACCCAGCACCCTGAGGACTGCGCACCCAGCACCCCGAGCACTGAGCACCCAGCACCCTGAGCACTGAGCACCCAGCACCAAGAGTACTGAGCACCGAGCACCCCGAGCACTGAGCACCCAGCACCCTGAGTAACGAGCACCCAGCACCCCGAGTACTGAGCACCTAGCACCGTGAGTACTGAGCACCCAGCACCCTGAGTACTGAGCAGCCAGCACCCTGAGCACTGAGCACAAAGCACGCTGAGAACTGAGCACTGAGCACCCTGAGTACTGAGCACCATGGACCCTGAGCACTTTGCACCCAGCATGCTGAGTACTGAGCGCTGAGCACCCTGAGTACTGAGCACCGAGCACCCTGAGTACTGAGCACCGCGCACCCTGAGCACTGAGCAGCCAGCACCCTGAGCACTGAGCACCCAGCACCCCGAGCACTGAGCACCCAGCACCCTGAGTACTGAGCACCCAGCACCCTGAGTACTGAGCATTCAGCACCCTGAGTACTGAGCACCGAGTACCCCGAGCACTGAGCACCCAGCACCCTGAGTACTGAGCACCCTGAGTACTGAGCACCCAGCACCCCGAGCACTGAGCACCCAGCACCCTGAGTACTGAGCACCCTGAGTACTGAGCACCCATCAACCTGAGCACTGAGCACCCAGCACCCTGAGCACTGAGCACCCAGCACCCTGAGTACTGAGCACCGAGCACCCTGAGTACTGAGCACCCAGCACCCTGAGTACTGAGCACCCAGCACCCTGTGTACTGAGCACCGAGCACCCCGAGTACTGAGCACCCAGCACCCTGAGTACTGAGCACCCAGCACCCTGAGTACTGAGCACCCAGAACCCTGAGTACTGAGCACCCAGCACCCCGAGCGCTGAGCACCCTGAGTACTGAGCACTAAGCACCCTGAGCGCTGAGCAGACAGCACCCCAAGCACGGAGCACCCAGGACCCCGAGCACTGAGTACTGAGCACCCAGCACCCCGATCACAGAGCACACAGCACCCTCAGCACTGAGCACCCAGCACCCCGAGCACTGAGCACCCAGCACCCTGAGTACTGAGCACACTGAGGACTGAGCACCGATCACCCTGAGCACTGAGCACCCAGCACCCTGAGTACTGAGCACCCAGCACCCTGAGTACTGAGCACCGAGCACTCCGAGCACTGAGCACCCAGCACCCTGAGCACTGAGCACCCAGCACCCTGAGTACTGAGCACCCAGCACCCTGAGCACTGAGCACCCAGCACCCTGAGTACTGAGCACCCAGCACCCTGAGTACTGAGCACCCAGCACCCTGAGTACTGAGCACACAGCACCCTGAGTACTGAGCACCGAGCACCCCGAGTACTGAGCACCCAGCACCCCGAGCACTGAGCACCCAGCACCCTGAACACTGAGAACCCAGCACCCCAAGCACTGAGCACCCAGCACCCTGAGTACTGAGCACCCAGCAGCCTGAGTACTGAGCACCCAGCACCCTGAACACTGAGCACCCAGCACCCAA
Source organism: Microtus oregoni (assembly GCF_018167655.1). NCBI lineage: Eukaryota > Metazoa > Chordata > Mammalia > Rodentia > Cricetidae > Microtus > Microtus oregoni. Next base: position 6,135,727 of record NW_024544151.1, on the reverse strand, counting down.
GCACTGAGCACCCAGCACCCTGAGGACTGCGCACCCAGCACCCCGAGCACTGAGCACCCAACACCCTGAGTACTGAGCACCCAGCACCAAGAGTACTGAGCACCGAGCATCCTGAGCACTGAGCACCGAGCACCCCTAGCACTGAGCACCCAGCACCCTGAGTACTGAGCACCCAGCACCAAGAGTACTGAGCACCGAGCACCCCAAGCACTGAGCACCCAGCACCCTGAGTAATGAGCACCCAGCACCCCGAGTACTGAGCACCGAGCACCGTGAGTACTGAGCACCCAGCACCCTGAGTACTGAGCACCCAGCACCCTGAGCACTGAGCACAAAGCACGCTGAGTACTGAGCACTGAGCACTCTGAGTACTGAGCACCAAGGACCCTGAGCACTGAGCACTGAGCACCCTGAGTACTGAGCACCGAGCACCCTGAGTACTGAGCACCCATCACCCTGAGCACTGAGCAGCCAGCACCCTGAGCATTGAGCACCCACCACACCGAGCACTGAGCACCCAGCACCCTGAGCACTGAGCAGCCAGCACCCTGAGCACTGAGCACCCAGCTCCCCGAGCACTGAGCACCCAGCACCCTGAGCACTGAGCACCCAGCACCCCAAGTACTGAGCACCCAGCACCCTGAGTACTGAGCACCGAGCACCCCGAGCACTGAGAACCCAGCACCCCGAGCTCTGAGAACCCAGCACCCCGAGAATTAGCACCCAGCACCCTGAGTACTGAGAACCGAGTACCCTCAGTACTGAGCACCCAGCACGCTGAGCACTGAGCACCCAGCACCCCGAGTACTGAGCAAACAGCACACCGAGCACTGAGCACCCAGCACCCCGAGAATGAGCACCCAGCACCCTGAGTACTGAGCACCCAGCACCCTGAGTACTGAGCACCCTGAGGACTGAGCACCGATCACCCTGAGCACTGAGCACCCAGCACCCTGAGTACTGTGCACCCAGCACCCTGAGTACTGAGCACCGAGCACCCCGAGTACTGAGCACCCAGCACCCTGAGCACTGAGCACCTAGCAACCCGAGCACTGAGCACACAGCACCGTGAGTACTGAGCACCCAGCACTCCGAGCCCTGAGCACACAGCACCCTGAGTACTGAGCACCCTGAGTACTGAGCACCTAGCACCCCGAGCACTGAGCACCCAGCACCCTGAGCACTGAGCACCCTGCACACTGAGTACTGAGCATCAAGCACCCTGAGCACTGAGCACCCAGCACCCTGAGCACTGAGCACCCAGGACCCTGAGCACTGAGCACCCAGCACCCTGAGTACTGAGCACCCAACCTACTGAGCATCGAGCACCCCGAGCACTGAGCACCCAGCATCCTGAGTACTGAGCACCGAGCACCCCGAGTACTGAGCACCCAGCACCCTGAGCACTGAGCACCCAGCACCCTGAGTACTGAGCACTGAGAACCCTGAGTACTGAGCACCCAGCACCCCGAGCACTGAGCACCCTGAGTACTGAGCACTAAGCACCCTGAGCGCTGATCACCCATCACCCCAAGCACGGAGCACCCAGGACACCCAGCACTTAGTACTGAGCACCCAGCACCCTGAGTACTGAGCACCGAGCTCCCCGAGCACTGAGCACCCTGAGTACTGAGCACCCAGCACCCCGATCACAGAGCACACAGCACCCTCAGCACTGAGCACCCAGCACCCCGAGCACTGAGCACCCAGCACCCTGAGTACTGAGCACACTGAGGACTGAGCACCGATCACCCTGAGCACTGAGCACCCAGCAACCTGAGTACTGAGCACCCAGCACCCTGAGTACTGAGCACCCAGCACCCTGAGTACTGAGCACCCAGCACCCCGAGCACTGAGCACCCAGCACCCTGAGTACTGAGCACCGAGCACCAAGAGTACTGAGCACCGAGCATCCTGAGCACTGAGCACCGAGCACCTCGAGCACTGAGCACCTAGCACCCTGAGTACTGAGCACCCAGAACCAAGAGTACTGAGCACCGAGCACCCCGAGCACTGAGCACCCAGCACCCTGAGTAATGAGCACCCAGCACCCCGAGTACTGAGCACCGAGCACCGTGAGTACTGAGCACCCAGCACCCTGAGTACTGAGCACCCAGCACCCTGAGCACTGAGCACAAAGCACGCTGAGTACTGAGCACTGAGCACCCTGAGTACTGAGCACCAAGGACCCAGAGCACTGAGCACCCAGCACGCTGAGTACTGAGCGCTGAGCACCCTGAGTACTGAGCACCGAGCATCCTGAGAACTGAGCACTCAGCACCCTGAGCACTGAGCAGCCAGCACCCTGAGCACTGAGCACCCAGCTCCCCGAGCACTGAGCACCCAGCACCCTGAGCACTGAGCACCCAGCACCCCGAGTACTGAGCACCCAGCACCCTGAGTACTGAGCACCGAGCACCCCGAGCACTGAGCACGGAGCACCCCGAGCACTGAGAACCCAGCACCCCGAGAATTAGCACCCAGCACCCTGAGTACTGAGAACCGAGTACCCTCAGTACTGAGCACCCAGCACGCTGAGCACTGAGCACCCAGCACCCCGAGTACTGAGCAAACAGCACACCGAGCACTGAGCACCCAGCACCCCGAGAATGAGCACCCAGCACCCTGAGTACTGAGCACCCAGCACCCTGAGTACTGAGCACCCTGAGGACTGAGCACCGATCACCCTGAGCACTGAGCACCCAGCACCCTCAGTACTGAGCACCCAGCACCCTGAGTACTGAGCACCGAGCACCCCGAGTACTGAGCACCCAGCACCCTGAGCACTGAGCACCTAGCAACCCGAGCACTGAGCACGCAGCACCCTGAGTACTGAGCACCCAGCACCCAGAGCCCTGAGCACACAGCACCCTGAGTACTGAGCACCCTGAGTACTGAGCACCTAGCACCCCGAGCACTGAGCACCCAGCACCCTGAGCACTGAGCACCCTGCACCCTGAGTACTGAGCATCAAGCACCCTGAGCACTGAGCACCCAGCACCCTGAGCACTGAGCACCCAGGACCCTGAGCACTGAGCACCCAGCACCCTGAGTACTGAGCACCCAACCTACTGAGCATCGAGCACCCTGAGCACTGAGCACCCAGCATCCTGAGTACTGAGCACCGAGCACCTCGAGTACTGAGCACCCAGCACCCTGAGCACTGAGCACCCAGCACCCTGAGTACTGAGCACCGAGAACCCTGAGTACTGAGCACCCAGCACCCCGAGCACTGAGCACCCTGAGTACTGAGCACTAAGCACCCTGAGCGCTGATCACCCAGCACCCCAAGCACGGAGCACCCAGGACACCAAGCACTGAGTACTGAGCACCCAGCACCCTGAGTACTGAGCACCGAGCTCCCCGAGCACTGAGCACCCTGAGTACTGAGCACCCAGCACCCCGATCACAGAGCACACAGCACCCTCAGCACTGAGCACCCAGCACCCCGAGCCCTGAGCACCCAGCACCCTGAGTACTGAGCACCCTGAGGACTGAGCACCGATCACCCTGAGCACTGAGCACTGAGCACCCAGCACCCTGAGTACTGAGCACCCAGCACCCTGAGTACTGAGCACCCAGCACCCTGAGCACTGAGCACGCAGCACCCTGAGTACTGAGCACCCAGCACCCTGAGTACTGAGCACCCAGCACCCTGAGTACTGAGCACCCAGCACCCTGAGTACTGAGCACCCAGCACCCTGAGTACTGAGCATTGAGCACCCCGAGTACTGAGCACCCAGCACCCCGAGCACTAAGCACCCAGCACCCTGAACACTGAGCACCCAGCACCCCAAGCACTGAGCACCCAGCAACCTGAGTACTGAGCACCCAGCACCCTGAGTACTGAGCACCCAGCACCCTGAGTACTGAGCACCCAGCACCCCGAGCACTGAGCACCCAGCACCCTGAGTACTGAGCACCGAGCACCAAGAGTACTGAGCACCGAGAACCCTGAGTACTGAGCAACCAGCACCCCGAGCACTGAGCAACCTGAGTACTGAGCACTAAGCACCCTGAGCGCTGATCACCCAGCACCCCAAGCACGGAGCACCCAGGACACCAAGCACTGAGTACTGAGCACCCAGCACCCTGAGTACTGAGCACCGAGCTCCCCGAGCACTGAGCACCCTGAGTACTGAGCACCCAGCACCCCGATCACAGAGCACACAGCACCCTCAGCACTGAGCACCCAGCACCCCGAGCACTGAGCACCCAGCACCCTGAGTACTGAGCACACTGAGGACTGAGCACCGATCACCCTGAGCACTGAGCACTGAGCACCCAGCACCCTGAGTACTGAGCACCCAGCACCCTGAGTACTGAGCACCCAGCACCCTGAGCACTGAGCACGCAGCACCCTGAGTACTGAGCACCCAGCACCCTGAGTACTGAGCACCCAGCACCCTGAGTACTGAGCACCCAGCACCCTGAGTACTGAGCACCCAGCACCCTGAGTACTGAGCACTGAGCACCCCGAGTACTGAGCACCCAGCACCCCGAGCACTGAGAACACAGCACCCCGAGTACTGAGCACCCAGCACCCTGAGCACTGAGCACCTAGCAACCCGAGCACTGAGCACGCAGCACCCTGAGTACTGAGCACCCAGCACCCCGAGCCCTGAGCACACAGCACCCTGAGTACTGAGCACCCTGAGTACTGAGCACCTAGCACCCCGAGCACTGAGCACCCAGCACCCTGAGCACTGAGCACCCTGCACCCTGAGTACTGAGCATCAAGCACCCTGAGCACTGAGCACCCAGCACCCTGAGCACTGAGCACCCAGCACCCTGAGGACTGAGCACCCAGCACCCTGAGTACTGAGCACCCAACGTACTGAGCATCGAGCACCCCGAGCACTGAGCACCCAGCACCCTGAGTACTGAGCACCGAGCACCCCGAGCACTAAACACCCAGCACCCTGAACACTGAGCACCCAGCACCCCAAGCACTGAGCACCCAGCAACCTGAGTACTGAGCACCCAGCACCCTGAGTACTGAGCACCCAGCACCCTGAGTACTGAGCACCCAGCACCCCGAGCACTGAGCACCCAGCACCCTGAGTACTGAGCACCGAGCACCAAGAGTACTGAGCACCGAGCATCCTGAGCACTGAGCACCGAGCACCCCGAGCACTGAGCACCTAGCACCCTGAGTACTGAGCACCCAGAACCAAGAGTACTGAGCACCGAGCACCCCGAGCACTGAGCACCCAGCACCCTGAGTAATGAGCACCCAGCACCCCAAGTACTGAGCACCGAGCACCGTGAGTACTGAGCACCCAGCACCCTGAGTACTGAGCACCCAGCACCCTGAGCACTGAGCACAAAGCACGCTGAGTACTGAGCACTGAGCACCCTGAGTACTGAGCAACAAGGACCCTGAGCACTGAGCACCCAGCACGCTGAGTACTGAGCACCGAGCACCCTGAGTACTGAGCACCCAGCACCCTGAGCACTGAGCAGCCAGCACCCTGAGCACTGAGCACCCAGCTCCCCGAGCACTGAGCACCCAGCACCCTGAGCACTGAGCACCCAGCACCCCGAGTACTGAGCACCCAGCACCCTGAGTACTGAGCACCGAGCACCCCGAGCACTGAGCACCCAGCACCCCGAGCACTGAGAACCCAGCACCCCGAGAATTAGCACCCAGCACCCTGAGTACTGAGAACCGAGTACCCTCAGTACTGAGCACCCAGCACGCTGAGCACTGAGCACCCAGCACCCCGAGTACTGAGCAAACAGCACACCGAGCACTGAGCACCCAGCACCCCGAGAATGAGCACCCAGCACCCTGAGTACTGAGCACCCAGCACCCCGAGTACTGAGCAAACAGCACACCGAGCACTGAGCACCCAGCACCCCGAGAATGAGCACCCAGCACCCTGAGTACTGAGCACACAGCACCCTGAGTACTGAGCACCCTGAGGACTGAGCACCGATCACCCTGAGCACTGAGCACCCAGCACCCTGAGTACTGTGCACCCAGCACCCTGAGTACTGAGCACCGAGCACCCCGAGTACTGAGCACCCAGCACCCTGAGCACTGAGCACCTAGCAACCCGAGCACTGAGCACGCAGCACCCTGAGTACTGAGCACCCAGCACTCCGAGCCCTGAGCACACAGCACCCTGAGTACTGAGCACCCTGAGTACTGAGCACCTAGCACCCCGAGCACTGAGCACCCAGCACCCTGAGCACTGAGCACCCTGCACCCTGAGTACTGAGCATCAAGCACCCTGAGCACTGAGCACCCAGCACCCTGAGCACTGAGCACCCAGGACCCTGAGCACTGAGCACCCAGCACCCTGAGTACTGAGCACCCAACCTACTGAGCATCGAGCACCCCGAGCACTGAGCACCCAGAATCCTGAGTACTGAGCACCGAGCACCCCGAGTACTGAGCACCCAGCACCCTGAGCACTGAGCACCCAGCACCCTGAGTACTGAGCACTGAGAACCCTGAGTACTGAGCACCCAGCACCCCGAGCACTGAGCACCCTGAGTACTGAGCACTAAGCACCCTGAGCGCTGATCACCCAGCACCCCAAGCACGGAGCACCCAGGACACCCAGCACTTAGTACTGAGCACCCAGCACCCTGAGTACTGAGCACCGAGCTCCCCGAGCACTGAGCACCCTGAGTACTGAGCACCCAGCACCCCGATCACAGAGCACACAGCACCCTCAGCACTGAGCACCCAGCACCCCGAGCACTGAGCACAGAGCACCCTGAGTACTGAGCACACTGAGGACTGAGCACCGATCACCCTGAGCACTGAGCACCCAGCACCCTGAGTACTGAGCACCCAGCACCCTGAGTACTGAGCACCCAGCACCCTGAGCACTGAGCACGCAGCACCCTGAGTACTGAGCACCCAGCACCCTGAGTACTGAGCACCCAGCACCCTGAGTACTGAGCACCCAGCACCCTGAGTACTGAGCACTGAGAACCCCGAGTACTGAGCACCCAGCACCCCGAGCACTAAGCACCCAGCACCCTGAACACTGAGCACCCAGCACCCCAAGCACTGAGCACCCAGCAACCTGAGTACTGAGCACCCAGCACCCTGAGTACTGAGCACCCAGCACCCTGAGTACTGAGCACCCAGCACCCCGAGCACTGAGCACCCAGCACCCTGAGTACTGAGCACGGAGCACCAAGAGTACTGAGCACCGAGCATCCTGAGCACTGAGCACCGAGCACCCCGAGCACTGAGCACCTAGCACCCTGAGTACTGAGCACCCAGAACCAAGAGTACTGAGCACCGAGCACCCCGAGCACTGAGCACCCAGCACCCTGAGTAATGAGCACCCAGCACCCCGAGTACTGAGCACCGAGCACCGTGAGTACTGAGCACCCAGCACCCTGAGTACTGAGCACCCAGCACCCTGAGCACTGAGCACAAAGCACGCTGAGTACTGAGCACTGAGCACCCTGAGTACTGAGCACCAAGGACCCAGAGCACTGAGCACCCAGCACGCTGAGTACTGAGCGCTGAGCACCCTGAGTACTGAGCACCGAGCACCCTGAGAACTGAGCACCCAGCACCCTGAGCACTGAGCAGCCAGCACCCTGAGCACTGAGCACCCAGCTCCCCGAGCACTGAGCACCCAGCACCCTGAGCACTGAGCACCCAGCACCCCGAGTACTGAGCACCCAGCACCCTGAGTACTGAGCACCGAGCACCCCGAGCACTGAGCACCCTGCACCCCGAGCACTGAGAACCCAGCACCCCGAGAATTAGCACCCAGCACCCTGAGTACTGAGAACCGAGTACCCTCAGTACTGAGCACCCAGCACGCTGAGCACTGAGCACCCAGCACCCCGAGTACTGAGCAAACAGCACACCGAGCACTGAGCACCCAGCACCCCGAGAATGAGCACCCAGCACCCTGAGTACTGAGCACCCAGCACCCTGAGTACTGAGCACACTGAGGACTGAGCACCGATCACCCTGAGCACTGAGCACCCAGCACCCTCAGTACTGAGCACCCAGCACCCTGAGTACTGAGCACCGAGCACCCCGAGTACTGAGCACCCAGCACCCTGAGCACTGAGCACCTAGCAACCCGAGCACTGAGCACGCAGCACCCTGAGTACTGAGCACCCAGCACCCAGAGCCCTGAGCAAACAGCACCCTGAGTACTGAGCACCCTGAGTACTGAGCACCTAGCACCCCGAGCACTGAGCACCCAGCAACCTGAGCACTGAGCACCCTGCACCCTGAGTACTGAGCATCAAGCACCCTGAGCACTGAGCACCCAGCACCCTGAGCACTGAGCACCCAGGACCCTGAGCACTGAGCACCCAGCACCCTGAGTACTGAGCACCCAACCTACTGAGCATCGAGCACCCTGAGCACTGAGCACCCAGCATCCTGAGTACTGAGCACCGAGCACCTCGAGTACTGAGCACCCAGCACCCTGAGCACTGAGCACCCAGCACCCTGAGTACTGAGCACCGAGAACCCTGAGTACTGAGCACCCAGCACCCCGAGCACTGAGCACCCTGAGTACTGAGCACTAAGCACCCTGAGCGCTGATCACCCAGCACCCCAAGCACGGAGCACCCAGGACACCAAGCACTGAGTACTGAGCACCCAGCACCCTGAGTACTGAGCACCGAGCTCCCCGAGCACTGAGCACCCTGAGTACTGAGCACCCAGCACCCCGATCACAGAGCACACAGCACCCTCAGCACTGAGCACCCAGCACCCCGAGCACTGAGCACACAGCACCCTGAGTACTGAGCACACTGAGGACTGAGCACCGATCACCCTGAGCACTGAGCACTGAGCACCCAGCACCCTGAGTACTGAGCACCCAGCACCCTGAGTAATGAGCACCCAGCACCCTGAGCACTGAGCACGCAGCACCCTGAGTACTGAGCACCCAGCACCCTGAGTACTGAGCACCCAGCACCCTGAGTACTGAGCACCCAGCACCCTGAGTACTGAGCACCCAGCACCCTGAGTACTGAGCACTGAGCACCCCGAGTACTGAGCACCCAGCACCCCGAGCACTAAGCACCCAGCACCCTGAACACTGAGCACCCAGCACCCCAAGCACTGAGCACCCAGCAACCTGAGTACTGAGCACCCAGCACCCTGAGTACTGAGCACTCAGCACCCTGAGTACTGAGCACCCAGCACCCCGAGCACTGAGCACCCAGCACCCTGAGTACTGAGCACCGAGCACCAAGAGTACTGAGCACCGAGCATCCTAAGCACTGAGCACCGAGCACCCCGAGCACTGAGCACCTAGCACCCTGAGTACTGAGCACCCAGAACCAAGAGTACTGAGCACCGAGCACCCCGAGCACTGAGCACCCAGCACCCTGAGTAATGAGCACCCAGCACCCCGAGTACTGAGCACCGAGCACCGTGAGTACTGAGCACCCAGCACCCTGAGTACTGAGCACCCAGCACCCTGAGCACTGAGCACAAAGCACGCTGAGTACTGAGCACTGAGCACCCTGAGTACTGAGCACCAAGGACCCTGAGCACTGAGCACCCAGCACGCTGAGTACTGAGCGCTGAGCACCCTGAGTACTGAGCACCGAGCACCCTGAGTACTGAGCACACAGCACCCTGAGCACTGAGCAGCCAGCACCCTGAGCACTGAGCACCCAGCTCCAAGAGCACTGAGCACCCAGCACCCTCAGCACTGAGCACCCAGCACCCCGAGTACTGAGCACCCAGCACCCTGAGTACTGAGCACCGAGCACCCCGAGCACTGAGCACCCAGCACCCCGAGCACTGAGAACACAGCACCCCGAGAATTAGCACCCAGCACCCTGAGTACTGAGAACCGAGTACCCTCAGTACTGAGCACCCAGCACGCTGAGCACTGAGCACCCAGCACCCCGAGTACTGAGCAAACAGCACACCGAGCACTGAGCACCCAGCACCCCGAGAATGAGCACCCAGCACCCTGAGTACTGAGCACCCAGCACCCTGAGTACTGAGCACCCTGAGGACTGAGCACCGATCACGCTGAGCACTGAGCACCCAGCACCCTGAGTACAGAGCACCCAGCACCCTGAGTACTGAGCACCGAGCACCCCGAGTACTGAGCACCCAGCACCCTGAGCACTGAGCACCTAGCAACCCGAGCACTGAGCACGCAGCACCCTGAGTACTGAGCACCCAGCACCCCGAGCCCTGAGCACACAGCACCCTGAGTACTGAGCACCCTGAGTACTGAGCACCTAGCACCCCGAGCACTGAGCACCCAGCACCCTGAGCACTGAGCACCCTGCACCCTGAGTACTGAGCATCAAGCACCCTGAGCACTGAGCACCCAGCACCCTGAGCACTGAGCACCCAGCACCCTGAGGACTGAGCACCCAGCACCCTGAGTACTGAGCACCCAACGTACTGAGCATCGAGCACCCCGAGCACTGAGCACCCAGCACCATGAGTACTGAGCACCGAGCACCCCGAGCACTAAGCACCCAGCACCCTGAACACTGAGCACCCAGCACCCCAAGCACTGAGCACCCAGCAACCTGAGTACTGAGCACCCAGCACCCTGAGTACTGAGCACCCAGCACCCTGAGTACTGAGCACCCAGCACCCCGAGCACTGAGCACCCAGCACCCTGAGTACTGAGCACCGAGCACCAAGAGTACTGAGCACCGAGCATCCTGAGCACTGAGCACCGAGCACCCCGAGCACTGAGCACCTAGCACCCTGAGTACTGAGCACCCAGAACCAAGAGTACTGAGCACCGAGCACCCCGAGCACTGAGCACCCAGCACCCTGAGTAATGAGCACCCAGCACCCCGAGTACTGAGCACCGAGCACCGTGAGTACTGAGCACCCAGCACCCTGAGTACTGAGCACCCAGCACCCTGAGCACTGAGCACAAAGCACGCTGAGTACTGAGCACTGAGCACCCTGAGTACTGAGCACCAAGGACCCTGAGCACTGAGCACCCAGCACGCTGAGTACTGAGCGCTGAGCACCCTGAGTACTGAGCACCGAGCACCCTGAGTACTGAGCACCCAGCACCCTGAGCACTGAGCAGCCAGCACCCTGAGCACTGAGCACCCAGCTCCCCGAGCACTGAGCACCCAGCACCCTGAGCACTGAGCACCCAGCACCCCGAGTACTGAGCACCCAGCACCCTGAGTACTGAGCACCGAGCACCCCGAGCACTGAGCACCCAGCACCCCGAGCACTGAGAACCCAGCACCCCGAGAATTAGCACCCAGCACCCTGAGTACTGAGAACCGAGTACCCTCAGTACTGAACACCCAGCACGCTGAGCACTGAGCACCCAGCACCCCGAGTACTGAGCAAACAGCACACCGAGCACTGAGCACCCAGCACCCCGAGAATGAGCACCCAGCACCCTGAGTACTGAGCACCCAGCACCCTGAGTACTGAGCACCCTGAGGACTGAGCACCTATCACCCTGAGCACTGAGCACCCAGCACCCTGATTACTGAGCACCCAGCACCCTGAGTACTGAGCACCGAGCACCCCGATTACTGAGCACCCAGCACCCTGAGCACTGAGCACCTAGCAACCCGAGCACTGAGCACGCAGCACCCTGAGTACTGAGCACCCAGCACTCCGAGCCCTGAGCACACAGCAACCTGAGTACTGAGCACCCTGAGTACTGAGCACCTAGCACCCCGAGCACTGAGCACCCAGCACCCTGAGCACTGAGCACCCTGCACCCTGAGTACTGAGCATCAAGCACCCTGAGCACTGAGCACCCAGCACCCTGAGCACTGAGCACCCAGGACCCTGAGCACTGAGCACCCAGCACCCTGAGTACTGAGCACCCAACCTAGTGAGCATCGAGCACCCCGAGCACTGAGCACCCAGCATCCTGAGTACTGAGCACCGAGCACCCCGAGTACTGAGCACCCAGCACCCTGAGCACTGAGCACCCAGCACCCTGAGTACTGAGCACCGAGAACCCTGAGTACTGAGCACCCAGCACCCCGCGCACTGAGCACCCTGAGTACTGAGCACTAAGCACCCTGAGCGCTGATCACCCAGCACCCCAAGCACGGAGCACCCAGGACACCCAGCACTTAGTACTGAGCACCCAGCACCCTGAGTACTGAGCACCGAGCTCCCCGAGCACTGAGCACCCTGAGTACTGAGCACCCAGCACCCAGATCACAGAGCACACAGCACCCTCAGCACTGAGCACCCAGCACCCCGAGCACTGAGCACCCAGCACCCTGAGTACTGAGCACCCAGCACCCTGAGTACTGAGCACCCAGCACCCTGAGCACTGAGCACGCAGCACCCTGAGTACTGAGCACCCAGCACCCTGAGTACTGAGCACCCAGCACCCTGAGTACTGAGCACCCAGCACCCTGAGTACTGAGCACCCAGCACCCTGAGTACTGAGCACTGAGCACCCCGAGTACTGAGCACCCAGCACCCCGAGCACTAAGCACCCAGCACCCTGAACACTGAGCACCCAGCACCCTGAGTACTGAGCACCCAGCACCCTGAGTACTGAGCACCCAGCACCCTGAGTACTGAGCACCCAGCACCCCGAGCACTGAGCACCCAGCACCCTGAGTACTGAGCACCGAGCACCAAGAGTACTGAGCACCGAGCATCCTGAGCACTGAGCACCGAGCACCCCGAGCACTGAGCACCTAGCACCCTGAGTACTGAGCACCCAGAACCAAGAGTACTGAGCACCGAGCACCCCGAGCACTGAGCACCCAGCACCCTGAGTAATGAGCACCCAGCACCCCGAGAACTGAGCACCAAGCACCGTGAGTACTGAGCACCCAGCACCCTGAGTACTGAGCACCCAGCACCCTGAGCACTGAGCACAAAGCACGCTGAGTACTGAGCACTGAGCACCCTGAGTACTGAGCACCAAGGACCCTGAGCACTGAGCACCCAGCATGCTGAGTACTGAGCGCTGAGCACCCTGAGTACTGAGCACCGAGCACCCTGAGTACTGAGCACCCAGCACCCTGAGCACTGAGCAGCCAGCACCCTGAGCACTGAGCACCCAGCTCCCCGAGCACTGAGCACCCAGCACCCTGAGCACTGAGCACCCACCACCCCGAGTACTGAGCACCCAGCACCCTGAGTACTGAGCACCGAGCACCCCGAGCACTGAGCACCCAGCACCCCGAGCACTGAGAACCCAGCACCCCGAGAATTAGCACCCAGCACCCTGAGTACTGAGAACCGAGTACCCTCAGTACTGAGCACCCAGCACGCTGAGCACTGAGCACCCAGCACCCCGAGTACTGAGCAAACAGCACACCGAGCACTGAGCACCCAGCACCCCGAGAATGATCACCCAGCACCCTGAGTACTGAGCACCCAGCACCCTGAGTACTGAGCACCCTGAGGACTGAGCACCGATCACCCTGAGCACTGAGCACCCAGCACCCTGAGTACTGTGCACCCAGCACCCTGAGTACTGAGCACCGAGCACCCCGAGTACTGAGCACCCAGCACCCTGAGCACTGAGCACCTAGCAACCCGAGCACTGAGCACGCAGCACCCTGAGTACTGAGCACCCAGCACTCCGAGCCCTGAGCACACAGCACCCTGAGTACTGAGCACCCTGAGTACTGAGCACCTAGCACCCCGAGCACTGAGCACCCAGCACACTGAGCACTGAGCACCCTGCACCCTGAGTACTGAGCATCAAGCACCCTGAGCACTGAGCACCCAGCACCCTGAGCACTGAGCACCCAGGACCCTGAGCACTGAGCACCCAGCACCCTGAGTACTGAGCACCCAACCTACTGAGCATCGAGCACCCCGAGCACTGAGCACCCAGAATCCTGAGTACTGAGCACCGAGCACCCCGAGTACTGAGCACCCAGCACCCTGAGCACTGAGCACCCAGCACCCTGAGTACTGAGCACTGAGAACCCTGAGTACTGAGCACCCAGCACCCCGAGCACTGAGCACCCTGAGTACTGAGCACTAAGCACCCTGAGCGCTGATCACCCAGCACCTCAAGCACGGAGCACCCAGGACACCCAGCACTTAGTACTGAGCACCCAGCACCCTGAGTACTGAGCACCGAGCTCCCCGAGCACTGAGCACCCTGAGTACTGAGCACCCAGCACCCCGATCACAGAGCACACAGCACCCTCAGCACTGAGCACCCAGCACCCCGAGCACTGAGCACCCAGCACCCTGAGTACTGAGCACACTGAGGACTGAGCACCGATCACCCTGAGCACTGAGCACCCAGCACCCTGAGTACTGAGCACCCAGCACCCTGAGTACTGAGCACCCAGCACCCTGAGCACTGAGCACGCAGCACCCTGAGTACTGAGCACACTGAGGACTGAGCACCGATCACCCTGAGCACTGAGCACCCAGCACCCTCAGTACTGAGCACCCAGCACCCTGAGTACTGAGCACCGAGCACCCCGAGTACTGAGCACCCAGCACCCTGAGCACTGAGCACCTAGCAACCCGAGCACTGAGCACGCAGCACCCTGAGTACTGAGCACCCAGCACCCAGAGCCCTGAGCAAACAGCACCCTGAGTACTGAGCACCCTGAGTACTGAGCACCTAGCACCCCGAGCACTGAGCACCCAGCAACCTGAGCACTGAGCACCCTGCACCCTGAGTACTGAGCATCAAGCACCCTGAGCACTGAGCACCCAGCACCCTGAGCACTGAGCACCCAGGACCCTGAGCACTGAGCACCCAGCACCCTGAGTACTGAGCACCCAACCTACTGAGCATCGAGCACCCTGAGCACTGAGCACCCAGCATCCTGAGTACTGAGCACCGAGCACCTCGAGTACTGAGCACCCAGCACCCTGAGCACTGAGCACCCAGCACCCTGAGTACTGAGCACCGAGAACCCTGAGTACTGAGCACCCAGCACCCCGAGCACTGAGCACCCTGAGTACTGAGCACTAAGCACCCTGAGCGCTGATCACCCAGCACCCCAAGCACGGAGCACCCAGGACACCAAGCACTGAGTACTGAGCACCCAGCACCCTGAGTACTGAGCACCGAGCTCCCCGAGCACTGAGCACCCTGAGTACTGAGCACCCAGCACCCCGATCACAGAGCACACAGCACCCTCAGCACTGAGCACCCAGCACCCCGAGCACTGAGCACACAGCACCCTGAGTACTGAGCACACTGAGGACTGAGCACCGATCACCCTGAGCACTGAGCACTGAGCACCCAGCACCCTGAGTACTGAGCACCCAGCACCCTGAGTAATGAGCACCCAGCACCCTGAGCACTGAGCACGCAGCACCCTGAGTACTGAGCACCCAGCACCCTGAGTACTGAGCACCCAGCACCCTGAGTACTGAGCACCCAGCACCCTGAGTACTGAGCACCCAGCACCCTGAGTACTGAGCACTGAGCACCCCGAGTACTGAGCACCCAGCACCCCGAGCACTAAGCACCCAGCACCCTGAACACTGAGCACCCAGCACCCCAAGCACTGAGCACCCAGCAACCTGAGTACTGAGCACCCAGCACCCTGAGTACTGAGCACTCAGCACCCTGAGTACTGAGCACCCAGCACCCCGAGCACTGAGCACCCAGCACCCTGAGTACTGAGCACCGAGCACCAAGAGTACTGAGCACCGAGCATCCTAAGCACTGAGCACCGAGCACCCCGAGCACTGAGCACCTAGCACCCTGAGTACTGAGCACCCAGAACCAAGAGTACTGAGCACCGAGCACCCCGAGCACTGAGCACCCAGCACCCTGAGTAATGAGCACCCAGCACCCCGAGTACTGAGCACCGAGCACCGTGAGTACTGAGCACCCAGCACCCTGAGTACTGAGCACCCAGCACCCTGAGCACTGAGCACAAAGCACGCTGAGTACTGAGCACTGAGCACCCTGAGTACTGAGCACCAAGGACCCTGAGCACTGAGCACCCAGCACGCTGAGTACTGAGCGCTGAGCACCCTGAGTACTGAGCACCGAGCACCCTGAGTACTGAGCACACAGCACCCTGAGCACTGAGCAGCCAGCACCCTGAGCACTGAGCACCCAGCTCCAAGAGCACTGAGCACCCAGCACCCTCAGCACTGAGCACCCAGCACCCCGAGTACTGAGCACCCAGCACCCTGAGTACTGAGCACCGAGCACCCCGAGCACTGAGCACCCAGCACCCCGAGCACTGAGAACACAGCACCCCGAGAATTAGCACCCAGCACCCTGAGTACTGAGAACCGAGTACCCTCAGTACTGAGCACCCAGCACGCTGAGCACTGAGCACCCAGCACCCCGAGTACTGAGCAAACAGCACACCGAGCACTGAGCACCCAGCACCCCGAGAATGAGCACCCAGCACCCTGAGTACTGAGCACCCAGCACCCTGAGTACTGAGCACCCTGAGGACTGAGCACCGATCACGCTGAGCACTGAGCACCCAGCACCCTGAGTACAGAGCACCCAGCACCCTGAGTACTGAGCACCGAGCACCCCGAGTACTGAGCACCCAGCACCCTGAGCACTGAGCACCTAGCAACCCGAGCACTGAGCACGCAGCACCCTGAGTACTGAGCACCCAGCACCCCGAGCCCTGAGCACACAGCACCCTGAGTACTGAGCACCCTGAGTACTGAGCACCTAGCACCCCGAGCACTGAGCACCCAGCACCCTGAGCACTGAGCACCCTGCACCCTGAGTACTGAGCATCAAGCACCCTGAGCACTGAGCACCCAGCACCCTGAGCACTGAGCACCCAGCACCCTGAGGACTGAGCACCCAGCACCCTGAGTACTGAGCACCCAACGTACTGAGCATCGAGCACCCCGAGCACTGAGCACCCAGCACCATGAGTACTGAGCACCGAGCACCCCGAGCACTAAGCACCCAGCACCCTGAACACTGAGCACCCAGCACCCCAAGCACTGAGCACCCAGCAACCTGAGTACTGAGCACCCAGCACCCTGAGTACTGAGCACCCAGCACCCTGAGTACTGAGCACCCAGCACCCCGAGCACTGAGCACCCAGCACCCTGAGTACTGAGCACCGAGCACCAAGAGTACTGAGCACCGAGCATCCTGAGCACTGAGCACCGAGCACCCCGAGCACTGAGCACCTAGCACCCTGAGTACTGAGCACCCAGAACCAAGAGTACTGAGCACCGAGCACCCCGAGCACTGAGCACCCAGCACCCTGAGTAATGAGCACCCAGCACCCCGAGTACTGAGCACCGAGCACCGTGAGTACTGAGCACCCAGCACCCTGAGTACTGAGCACCCAGCACCCTGAGCACTGAGCACAAAGCACGCTGAGTACTGAGCACTGAGCACCCTGAGTACTGAGCACCAAGGACCCTGAGCACTGAGCACCCAGCACGCTGAGTACTGAGCGCTGAGCACCCTGAGTACTGAGCACCGAGCACCCTGAGTACTGAGCACCCAGCACCCTGAGCACTGAGCAGCCAGCACCCTGAGCACTGAGCACCCAGCTCCCCGAGCACTGAGCACCCAGCACCCTGAGCACTGAGCACCCAGCACCCCGAGTACTGAGCACCCAGCACCCTGAGTACTGAGCACCGAGCACCCCGAGCACTGAGCACCCAGCACCCCGAGCACTGAGAACCCAGCACCCCGAGAATTAGCACCCAGCACCCTGAGTACTGAGAACCGAGTACCCTCAGTACTGAACACCCAGCACGCTGAGCACTGAGCACCCAGCACCCCGAGTACTGAGCAAACAGCACACCGAGCACTGAGCACCCAGCACCCCGAGAATGAGCACCCAGCACCCTGAGTACTGAGCACCCAGCACCCTGAGTACTGAGCACCCTGAGGACTGAGCACCTATCACCCTGAGCACTGAGCACCCAGCACCCTGATTACTGAGCACCCAGCACCCTGAGTACTGAGCACCGAGCACCCCGATTACTGAGCACCCAGCACCCTGAGCACTGAGCACCTAGCAACCCGAGCACTGAGCACGCAGCACCCTGAGTACTGAGCACCCAGCACTCCGAGCCCTGAGCACACAGCAACCTGAGTACTGAGCACCCTGAGTACTGAGCACCTAGCACCCCGAGCACTGAGCACCCAGCACCCTGAGCACTGAGCACCCTGCACCCTGAGTACTGAGCATCAAGCACCCTGAGCACTGAGCACCCAGCACCCTGAGCACTGAGCACCCAGGACCCTGAGCACTGAGCACCCAGCACCCTGAGTACTGAGCACCCAACCTAGTGAGCATCGAGCACCCCGAGCACTGAGCACCCAGCATCCTGAGTACTGAGCACCGAGCACCCCGAGTACTGAGCACCCAGCACCCTGAGCACTGAGCACCCAGCACCCTGAGTACTGAGCACCGAGAACCCTGAGTACTGAGCACCCAGCACCCCGCGCACTGAGCACCCTGAGTACTGAGCACTAAGCACCCTGAGCGCTGATCACCCAGCACCCCAAGCACGGAGCACCCAGGACACCCAGCACTTAGTACTGAGCACCCAGCACCCTGAGTACTGAGCACCGAGCTCCCCGAGCACTGAGCACCCTGAGTACTGAGCACCCAGCACCCAGATCACAGAGCACACAGCACCCTCAGCACTGAGCACCCAGCACCCCGAGCACTGAGCACCCAGCACCCTGAGTACTGAGCACCCAGCACCCTGAGTACTGAGCACCCAGCACCCTGAGCACTGAGCACGCAGCACCCTGAGTACTGAGCACCCAGCACCCTGAGTACTGAGCACCCAGCACCCTGAGTACTGAGCACCCAGCACCCTGAGTACTGAGCACCCAGCACCCTGAGTACTGAGCACTGAGCACCCCGAGTACTGAGCACCCAGCACCCCGAGCACTAAGCACCCAGCACCCTGAACACTGAGCACCCAGCACCCTGAGTACTGAGCACCCAGCACCCTGAGTACTGAGCACCCAGCACCCTGAGTACTGAGCACCCAGCACCCCGAGCACTGAGCACCCAGCACCCTGAGTACTGAGCACCGAGCACCAAGAGTACTGAGCACCGAGCATCCTGAGCACTGAGCACCGAGCACCCCGAGCACTGAGCACCTAGCACCCTGAGTACTGAGCACCCAGAACCAAGAGTACTGAGCACCGAGCACCCCGAGCACTGAGCACCCAGCACCCTGAGTAATGAGCACCCAGCACCCCGAGAACTGAGCACCAAGCACCGTGAGTACTGAGCACCCAGCACCCTGAGTACTGAGCACCCAGCACCCTGAGCACTGAGCACAAAGCACGCTGAGTACTGAGCACTGAGCACCCTGAGTACTGAGCACCAAGGACCCTGAGCACTGAGCACCCAGCATGCTGAGTACTGAGCGCTGAGCACCCTGAGTACTGAGCACCGAGCACCCTGAGTACTGAGCACCCAGCACCCTGAGCACTGAGCAGCCAGCACCCTGAGCACTGAGCACCCAGCTCCCCGAGCACTGAGCACCCAGCACCCTGAGCACTGAGCACCCACCACCCCGAGTACTGAGCACCCAGCACCCTGAGTACTGAGCACCGAGCACCCCGAGCACTGAGCACCCAGCACCCCGAGCACTGAGAACCCAGCACCCCGAGAATTAGCACCCAGCACCCTGAGTACTGAGAACCGAGTACCCTCAGTACTGAGCACCCAGCACGCTGAGCACTGAGCACCCAGCACCCCGAGTACTGAGCAAACAGCACACCGAGCACTGAGCACCCAGCACCCCGAGAATGATCACCCAGCACCCTGAGTACTGAGCACCCAGCACCCTGAGTACTGAGCACCCTGAGGACTGAGCACCGATCACCCTGAGCACTGAGCACCCAGCACCCTGAGTACTGTGCACCCAGCACCCTGAGTACTGAGCACCGAGCACCCCGAGTACTGAGCACCCAGCACCCTGAGCACTGAGCACCTAGCAACCCGAGCACTGAGCACGCAGCACCCTGAGTACTGAGCACCCAGCACTCCGAGCCCTGAGCACACAGCACCCTGAGTACTGAGCACCCTGAGTACTGAGCACCTAGCACCCCGAGCACTGAGCACCCAGCACACTGAGCACTGAGCACCCTGCACCCTGAGTACTGAGCATCAAGCACCCTGAGCACTGAGCACCCAGCACCCTGAGCACTGAGCACCCAGGACCCTGAGCACTGAGCACCCAGCACCCTGAGTACTGAGCACCCAACCTACTGAGCATCGAGCACCCCGAGCACTGAGCACCCAGAATCCTGAGTACTGAGCACCGAGCACCCCGAGTACTGAGCACCCAGCACCCTGAGCACTGAGCACCCAGCACCCTGAGTACTGAGCACTGAGAACCCTGAGTACTGAGCACCCAGCACCCCGAGCACTGAGCACCCTGAGTACTGAGCACTAAGCACCCTGAGCGCTGATCACCCAGCACCTCAAGCACGGAGCACCCAGGACACCCAGCACTTAGTACTGAGCACCCAGCACCCTGAGTACTGAGCACCGAGCTCCCCGAGCACTGAGCACCCTGAGTACTGAGCACCCAGCACCCCGATCACAGAGCACACAGCACCCTCAGCACTGAGCACCCAGCACCCCGAGCACTGAGCACCCAGCACCCTGAGTACTGAGCACACTGAGGACTGAGCACCGATCACCCTGAGCACTGAGCACCCAGCACCCTGAGTACTGAGCACCCAGCACCCTGAGTACTGAGCACCCAGCACCCTGAGCACTGAGCACGCAGCACCCTGAGGACTGAGCACCCAGCACCCTGAGTACTGAGCACCCAGCACCCTGAGTACTGAGCACCCAGCACCCTGAGTACTGAGCACCCAGCACCCTGAGTACTGAGCACTGAGCACCCCGAGTACTGAGCACCCAGCACCCCGAGCACTAAGCACCCAGCACCCTGAACACTGAGCACCCAGCACCCCAAGCACTGAGCACCCAGCAACCTGAGTACTGAGCACCCAGCACCCTGAGTACTGAGCACCCAGCACCCTGAGTACTGAGCACCCAGCACCCCGAGCACTGAGCACCCAGCACCCTGAGTACTGAGCACCGAGCACCAAGAGTACTGAGCACCGAGCATCCTGAGCACTGAGCACCGAGCACCCCGAGCACTGAGCACCTAGCACCCTGAGTACTGAGCACCCAGAACCAAGAGTACTGAGCACCGAGCACCCCGAGCACTGAGCACCCAGCACCCTGAGTAATGAGCACCCAGCACCCCGAGTACTGAGCACCGAGCACCGTGAGTACTGAGCACCCAGCACCCTGAGTACTGAGCACCCAGCACCCTGAGCACTGAGCACAAAGCACGCTGAGTACTGAGCACTGAGCACCCTGAGTACTGAGCACCAAGGACCCAGAGCACTGAGCACCCAGCACGCTGAGTACTGAGCGCTGAGCACCCTGAGTACTGAGCACCGAGCACCCTGAGAACTGAGCACCCAGCACCCTGAGCACTGAGCAGCCAGCACCCTGAGCACTGAGCACCCAGCTCCCCGAGCACTGAGCACCCAGCACCCTGAGCACTGAGCACCCAGCACCCCGAGTACTGAGCACCCAGCACCCTGAGTACTGAGCACCGAGCACCCCGAGCACTGAGCACCCTGCACCCCGAGCACTGAGAACCCAGCACCCCGAGAATTAGCACCCAGCACCCTGAGTACTGAGAACCGAGTACCCTCAGTACTGAGCACCCAGCACGCTGAGCACTGAGCACCCAGCACCCCGAGTACTGAGCAAACAGCACACCGAGCACTGAGCACCCAGCACCCCGAGAATGAGCACCCAGCACCCTGAGTACTGAGCACCCAGCACCCTGAGTACTGAGCACACTGAGGACTGAGCACCGATCACCCTGAGCACTGAGCACCCAGCACCCTCAGTACTGAGCACCCAGCACCCTGAGTACTGAGCAGCCGAGCACCCCGAGTACTGAGCACCCAGCACCCTGAGCACTGAGCACCTAGCAACCCGAGCACTGAGCACGCAGCACCCTGAGTACTGAGCACCCAGCACCCAGAGCCCTGAGCAAACAGCACCCTGAGTACTGAGCACCCTGAGTACTGAGCACCTAGCACCCCGAGCACTGAGCACCCAGCAACCTGAGCACTGAGCACCCTGCACCCTGAGTACTGAGCATCAAGCACCCTGAGCACTGAGCACCCAGCACCCTGAGCACTGAGCACCCAGGACCCTGAGCACTGAGCACCCAGCACCCTGAGTACTGAGCACCCAACCTACTGAGCATCGAGCACCCTGAGCACTGAGCACCCAGCATCCTGAGTACTGAGCACCGAGCACCTCGAGTACTGAGCACCCAGCACCCTGAGCACTGAGCACCCAGCACCCTGAGTACTGAGCACCGAGAACCCTGAGTACTGAGCACCCAGCACCCCGAGCACTGAGCACCCTGAGTACTGAGCACTAAGCACCCTGAGCGCTGATCACCCAGCACCCCAAGCACGGAGCACCCAGGACACCAAGCACTGAGTACTGAGCACCCAGCACCCTGAGTACTGAGCACCGAGCTCCCCGAGCACTGAGCACCCTGAGTACTGAGCACCCAGCACCCCGATCACAGAGCACACAGCACCCTCAGCACTGAGCACCCAGCACCCCGAGCACTGAGCACCCAGCACCCTGAGTACTGAGCACACTGAGGACTGAGCACCGATCACCCTGAGCACTGAGCACTGAGCACCCAGCACCCTGAGTACTGAGCACCCAGCACCCTGAGTAATGAGCACCCAGCACCCTGAGCACTGAGCACGCAGCACCCTGAGTACTGAGCACCCAGCACCCTGAGTACTGAGCACCCAGCACCCTGAGTACTGAGCACCCAGCACCCTGAGTACTGAGCACCCAGCACCCTGAGTACTGAGCACTGAGCACCCCGAGTACTGAGCACCCAGCACCCCGAGCACTAAGCACCCAGCACCCTGAACACTGAGCACCCAGCACCCCAAGCACTGAGCACCCAGCAACCTGAGTACTGAGCACCCAGCACCCTGAGTACTGAGCACCCAGCACCCTGAGTACTGAGCACCCAGCACCCCGAGCACTGAGCACCCAGCACCCTGAGTACTGAGCACCGAGCACCAAGAGTACTGAGCACCGAGCATCCTAAGCACTGAGCACCGAGCACCCCGAGCACTGAGCACCTAGCAACCTGAGTACTGAGCACCCAGAACCAAGAGTACTGAGCACCGAGCACCCCGAGCACTGAGCACCCAGCACCCTGAGTAATGAGCACCCAGCACCCCGAGTACTGAGCACCGAGCACCGTGAGTACTGAGCACCCAGCACCCTGAGTACTGAGCACCCAGCACCCTGAGCACTGAGCACAAAGCACGCTGAGTACTGAGCACTGAGCACCCTGAGTACTGAGCACCAAGGACCCTGAGCACTGAGCACCCAGCACGCTGAGTACTGAGCGCTGAGCACCCTGAGTACTGAGCACCGAGCACCCTGAGTACTGAGCACACAGCACCCTGAGCACTGAGCAGCCAGCACCCTGAGCACTGAGCACCCAGCTCCAAGAGCACTGAGCACCCAGCACCCTCAGCACTGAGCACCCAGCACCCCGAGTACTGAGCACCCAGCACCCTGAGTACTGAGCACCGAGCACCCCGAGCACTGAGCACCCAGCACCCCGAGCACTGAGAACACAGCACCCCGAGAATTAGCACCCAGCACCCTGAGTACTGAGAACCGAGTACCCTCAGTACTGAGCACCCAGCACGCTGAGCACTGAGCACCCAGCACCCCGAGTACTGAGCAAACAGCACACCGAGCACTGAGCACCCAGCACCCCGAGAATGAGCACCCAGCACCCTGAGTACTGAGCACCCAGCACCCTGAGTACTGAGCACCCTGAGGACTGAGCACCGATCACGCTGAGCACTGAGCACCCAGCACCCTGAGTACAGAGCACCCAGCACCCTGAGTACTGAGCACCGAGCACCCCGAGTACTGAGCACCCAGCACCCTGAGCACTGAGCACCTAGCAACCCGAGCACTGAGCACGCAGCACCCTGAGTACTGAGCACCCAGCACCCCGAGCCCTGAGCACACAGCACCCTGAGTACTGAGCACCCTGAGTACTGAGCACCTAGCACCCCGAGCACTGAGCACCCAGCACCCTGAGCACTGAGCACCCTGCACCCTGAGTACTGAGCATCAAGCACCCTGAGCACTGAGCACCCAGCACCCTGAGCACTGAGCACCCAGCACCCTGAGGACTGAGCACCCAGCACCCTGAGTACTGAGCACCCAACGTACTGAGCATCGAGCACCCCGAGCACTGAGCACCCAGCACCATGAGTACTGAGCACCGAGCACCCCGAGCACTAAGCACCCAGCACCCTGAACACTGAGCACCCAGCACCCCAAGCACTGAGCACCCAGCAACCTGAGTACTGAGCACCCAGCACCCTGAGTACTGAGCACCCAGCACCCTGAGTACTGAGCACCCAGCACCCCGAGCACTGAGCACCCTGCACCCTGAGTACTGAGCACCGAGCACCAAGAGTACTGAGCACCGAGCATCCTGAGCACTGAGCACCGAGCACCCCGAGCACTGAGCACCTAGCACCCTGAGTACTGAGCACCCAGAACCAAGAGTACTGAGCACCGAGCACCCCGAGCACTGAGCACCCAGCACCCTGAGTAATGAGCACCCAGCACCCCGAGTACTGAGCACCGAGCACCGTGAGTACTGAGCACCCAGCACCCTGAGTACTGAGCACCCAGCACCCTGAGCACTGAGCACAAAGCACGCTGAGTACTGAGCACTGAGCACCCTGAGTACTGAGCACCAAGGACCCTGAGCACTGAGCACCCAGCACGCTGAGTACTGAGCGCTGAGCACCCTGAGTACTGAGCACCGAGCACCCTGAGTACTGAGCACCCAGCACCCTGAGCACTGAGCAGCCAGCACCCTGAGCACTGAGCACCCAGCTCCCCGAGCACTGAGCACCCAGCACCCTGAGCACTGAGCACCCAGCACCCCGAGTACTGAGCACCCAGCACCCTGAGTACTGAGCACCGAGCACCCCGAGCACTGAGCACCCAGCACCCCGAGCACTGAGAACCCAGCACCCCGAGAATTAGCACCCAGCACCCTGAGTACTGAGAACCGAGTACCCTCAGTACTGAGCACCCAGCACGCTGAGCACTGAGCACCCAGCACCCCGAGTACTGAGCAAACAGCACACCGAGCACTGAGCACCCAGCACCCCGAGAATGAGCACCCAGCACCCTGAGTACTGAGCACCCAGCACCCTGAGTACTGAGCACCCTGAGGACTGAGCACCTATCACCCTGAGCACTGAGCACCCAGCACCCTGAGTACTGAGCACCCAGCACCCTGAGTACTGAGCACCGAGCACCCCGATTACTGAGCACCCAGCACCCTGAGCACTGAGCACCTAGCAACCCGAGCACTGAGCACGCAGCACCCTGAGTACTGAGCACCCAGCACTCCGAGCCCTGAGCACACAGCAACCTGAGTACTGAGCACCCTGAGTACTGAGCACCTAGCACCCCGAGCACTGAGCACCCAGCACCCTGAGCACTGAGCACCCTGCACCCTGAGTACTGAGCATCAAGCACCCTGAGCACTGAGCACCCAGCTCCCTGAGCACTGAGCACCCAGGACCCTGAGCACTGAGCACCCAGCACCCTGAGTACTGAGCACCCAACCTAGTGAGCATCGAGCACCCCGAGCACTGAGCACCCAGCATCCTGAGTACTGAGCACCGAGCACCCCGAGTACTGAGCACCCAGCACCCTGAGCACTGAGCACCCAGCACCCTGAGTACTGAGCACCGAGAACCCTGAGTACTGAGCACCCAGCACCCCGCGCACTGAGCACCCTGAGTACTGAGCACTAAGCACCCTGAGCGCTGATCACCCAGCACCCCAAGCACGGAGCACCCAGGACACCCAGCACTTAGTACTGAGCACCCAGCACCCTGAGTACTGAGCACCGAGCTCCCCGAGCACTGAGCACCCTGAGTACTGAGCACCCAGCACCCAGATCACAGAGCACACAGCACCCTCAGCACTGAGCACCCAGCACCCCGAGCACTGAGCACCCAGCACCCTGAGTACTGAGCACCCAGCACCCTGAGTACTGAGCACCCAGCACCCTGAGCACTGAGCACGCAGCACCCTGAGTACTGAGCACCCAGCACCCTGAGTACTGAGCACCCAGCACCCTGAGTACTGAGCACCCAGCACCCTGAGTACTGAGCACCCAGCACCCTGAGTACTGAGCACTGAGCACCCCGAGTACTGAGTACCCAGCACCCCGAGCACTAAGCACCCAGCACCCTGAACACTGAGCACCCAGCACCCTGAGTACTGAGCACCCAGCACCCTGAGTACTGAGCACCCAGCACCCTGAGTACTGAGCACCCAGCACCCCGAGCACTGAGCACCCAGCACCCTGAGTACTGAGCACCGAGCACCAAGAGTACTGAGCACCGAGCATCCTGAGCACTGAGCACCGAGCACCCCGAGCACTGAGCACCTAGCACCCTGAGTACTGAGCACCCAGAACCAAGAGTACTGAGCACCGAGCACCCCGAGCACTGAGCACCCAGCACCCTGAGTAATGAGCACCCAGCACCCCGAGAACTGAGCACCAAGCACCGTGAGTACTGAGCACCCAGCACCCTGAGTACTGAGCACCCAGCACCCTGAGCACTGAGCACAAAGCACGCTGAGTACTGAGCACTGAGCACCCTGAGTACTGAGCACCAAGGACCCTGAGCACTGAGCACCCAGCATGCTGAGTACTGAGCGCTGAGCACCCTGAGTACTGAGCACCGAGCACCCTGAGTACTGAGCACCCAGCACCCTGAGCACTGAGCAGCCAGCACCCTGAGCACTGAGCACCCAGCTCCCCGAGCACTGAGCACCCAGCACCCTGAGCACTGAGCACCCACCACCCCGAGTACTGAGCACCCAGCACCCTGAGTACTGAGCACCGAGCACCCCGAGCACTGAGCACCCAGCACCCCGAGCACTGAGAACCCATCACCCCGAGAATTAGCACCCAGCACCCTGAGTACTGAGAACCGAGTACCCTCAGTACTGAGCACCCAGCACGCTGAGCACTGAGCACCCAGCACCCCGAGTACTGAGCAAACAGCACACCGAGCACTGAGCACCCAGCACCCCGAGAATGATCACCCAGCACCCTGAGTACTGAGCACCCAGCACCCTGAGTACTGAGCACCCTGAGGACTGAGCACCGATCACCCTGAGCACTGAGCACCCAGCACCCTCAGTACTGAGCACCCAGCACCCTGAGTACTGAGCACCGAGCACCCCGAGTACTGAGCACCCAGCACCCTGAGCACTGAGCACCTAGCAACCCGAGCACTGAGCATGCAGCACCCTGAGTACTGAGCACCCAGCACCCCGAGCCCTGAGCACACAGCACCCTGAGTACTGAGCACACTGAGTACTGAGCACCTAGCACCCCGAGCACTGAGCACCCAGCACCCTGAGCACTGAGCACCCTGCACCCTGAGTACTGAGCATCAAGCACCCTGAGCACTGAGCACCCAGCACCCTGAGCACTGAGCACCCAGGACCCTGAGCACTGAGCACCCAGCACCCTGAGTACTGAGCACCCAACCTACTGAGCATCGAGCACCCCGAGCACTGAGCACCCAGCATCCTGAGTACTGAGCACCGAGCACCCCGAGTACTGAGCACCCAGCACCCTGAGCACTGAGCACCCAGCACCCTGAGTACTGAGCACCGAGAACCCTGGGTACTGAGCACCCAGCACGCTGAGCACTGAGCACCCTGAGTACTGAGCACTAAGCACCCTGAGCGCTGATCACCCAGCACCCCAAGCACGGAGCACCCAGGACACCAAGCACTGAGTACTGAGCACCCAGCACCCTGAGTACTGAGCACCGAGCTCCCCGAGCACTGAGCACCCTGAGTACTGAGCACCCAGCACACCGATCACAGAGCACACAGCACCCTCAGCACTGAGCACCAAGCACCCCGAGCACTGAGCACCCAGCACCCTGAGTACTGAGCACACTGAGGACTGAGCATCGATCTCCCTGAGCACTGAGCACCCAGCACCCTGAGTACTGAGCACCCAGCACCCTGAGTACTGAGCACCCAGCACCCTGAGCACTGAGCACGCAGCACCCTGAGTACTGAGCACCCAGCACCCTGAGTACTGAGCACCCAGCACCCTGAGTACTGAGCACACAGCACCCTGAGTACTGAGCACCCAGCACCCAACGTACTGAGCATCGAGCACCCCGAGCACTGAGCACCCAGCACCCTGAGTACTGAGCACCGAGCACCCCGAGTACTGACCACCCAGCACCCTGAGCACTGAGCACCCAGCACCCTGAGTACTGAGCACCCAGAATCCTGCGTACTGAGCACCCAGCACCCCGAGCACTGAGCACCCTGAGTACTGAGCACTAAGCACCCTGAGTGCTGAGCACCCAGCACCCCAAGCACGGAGCACCCAGGACCCCGAGCACTGAGTACTGAGCACCCAGCACCCTGAGTACTGAGCACCGAGCTCCCCGAGCACTGAGCACCCTGAGTACTGAGCACCCAGCACCCCGATCACAGAGCACACAGCACCCTCAGCACTGAGCACCCAGCACCCCGAGCACTGAGCACCCAGCACCCTGAGTACTGAGCACACTGAGGACTGAGCACCGATCACCCTGAGCACTGAGCACCCAGCACCCTGACTACTGAGCACCCAGCACCCTGAGTACTGAGCACCCAGCACCCTGAGCACTGAGCACGCAGCACCCTGAGTACTGAGCACCCAGCACCCTGAGTACTGAGCACCCAGCACCCTGAGTACTGAGCACCCAGCACCCCGAGCACTGAGCACCCAGCACCCTGAGTACTGAGCACCGAGCACCAAGAGTACTGAGCACCGAGCATCCTGAGCACTGAGCACCTAGCACCCTGAGTACTGAGCACCCAGAACCAAGAGTACTGAGCACCGAGCACCCCGAGCACTGAGCACCCAGCACCCTGAGTAATGAGCACCCAGCACCCCGAGTACTGAGCACCGAGCACCGTGAGTACTGAGCACCCAGCACCCTGAGTACTGAGCACCCAGCACCCTGAGCACTGAGCCCAGAGCACGCTGAGTACTGAGCACTGAGCACCCTGAGTACTGAGCACCAAGGACCCTGAGCACTGAGCACCCAGCACGCTGAGTACTGAGCGCTGAGCACCCTGAGTACTGAGCACCGAGCACCCTGAGTACTGAGCACCCAGCACCCTGAGCACTGAGCAGCCAGCACCCTGAGCACTGAGCACCCAGCTCCCCGAGCACTGAGCACCCAGCACCCTCAGCACTGAGCACCCAGCACCCCGAGTACTGAGCAACCAGCACCCTGAGTACTGAGCACCGAGCACCCCGAGCACTGAGCACCCAGCACCCCGAGCACTGAGAACCCAGCACCCCGAGAAATAGCACCCAGCACCCTGAGTACTGAGAACCGAGTACCCTCAGTACTGAGCACCCAGCACGCTGAGCACTGAGCACCCAGCACCCCGAGTACTGAGCAAACAGCACACCGAGCACTGAGCACCCAGCACCCCGAGAATGAGCACCCAGCACCCTGAGTACTGAGCACCCAGCACCCTGAGTACTGAGCACCCTCAGGACTGAGCACCGATCACGCTGAGCACTGAGCACCCAGCACCCTGAGTACTGAGCACCCAGCACCCTGAGTACTGAGCACCGAGCACCCCGAGTACTGAGCACCAAGCACCCTGAGCACTGAGCACCTAGCAACCCGAGCACTGAGCACGCAGCACCCTGAGTACTGAGCACCCAGCACCCCGAGCCCTGAGCACACAGCACCCTGAGTACTGAGCACCCTGAGTACTGAGCACCTAGCACCCCGAGCACTGAGCACCCAGCACCCTGAGCACTGAGCACCCTGCACCCTGAGTACTGAGCATCAAGCACCCTGAGCACTGAGCTCCCAGCACCCTGAGCACTGAGCACCCAGCACCCTGAGCACTGAGCACCCAGCACCCTGAGTACTGAGCACCCAACGTACTGAGCATCGAGCATCCCGAGCACTGAGCACCCAGCACCCTGAGTACTGAGCACCGAGCACCCCGAGTACTGAGCACCCAGCACCCTGAGCACTGAGCACCCAGCACCCTGAGTACTGAGCACCCAGAACCCTGCGTACTGAGCACCCAGCACCCCGAGCACTGAGCACCCTGAGTACTGAGCACTAAGCACCCTGAGTGCTGAGCACCCAGCACCCCAAGCACGAAGCACCCAGGACACCGAGCACTGAGTACTGAGCTCCCAGCACCCTGAGTACTGAGCACCGAGCTCCCCGAGCACTGAGCACCCTGAGTACTGAGCACCCAGCACCCCGATCACAGAGCACACAGCACCCTCAGCACTGAGCACCCAGCACCCCGAGCACTGAGCACCCAGCACCCTGAGTACTGAGCACACTGAGGACTGAGCACCGATCACCATGAGCACTGAGCACCCAGCACCCTGAGTACTGAGCACCCAGCACCCTGAGTACTGAGCACCCAGCACCCTGAGCACTGAGCACGCAGCACCCTGAGTACTGAGCACCCAGCACCCTGAGTACTGAGCACCCAGCACCCTGAGTACTGAGCACCCAGCACCCTGAGTACTGAGCACCCAGCACCCTGAGTACTGAGCACCGAGCACCCCGAGTACTGAGCACCCAGCAACCCGAGCACTGAGCACACAGCACCCTGAACACTGAGCACCCAGCACCCCAAGCACTGAGCACCCAGCAACCTGAGTACTGAGCACCCAGCACCCTGAGTACTGAGCACCCAGCACCCTGAGTACTGAGCACCCAGCACCCTGAGCACTGAGCACAAAGCACGCTGAGTACTGAGCACCCTGAGTACTGAGCACCAAGGACCCTGAGCACTGAGCACCCAGCACGCTGAGTACTGAGCGCTGAGCACCCTGAGTACTGAGCACCGAGCACCCTGAGTACTGAGCACCCAGCACCCTGAGCACTGAGCAGCCAGCACCCTGAGCACTGAGCACCCAGCACCCCGAGCACTGAGCACCCAGCACCCTGAGCACTGAGCACCCAGCACCCCGAGTACTGAGCACCCAGCACCCTGAGTACTGAGCACCCAGCACCCCGAGCACTGAGCACCCAGCACCCCGAGCACTGAGAACCCAGCACCCCGAGAATTAGCACCCAGCACCCTGAGTACTGAGAACCGAGTACCCTGAATACTGAGCACCCAGCACGCTGAGCACTGAGCACCCAGCACCCAGAGTACTGAGCAAACAGCACACCGAGCACTGAGCACCCAGCACCCCGAGAATGAGCACCCAGCACCCTGAGTACTAAGCACCCAGCACCCTGAGTACTGAGCACCCTGAGGACTGAGCACCGATCACCCTGAGCACTGAGCACCCAGCACCCTGAGTACTGAGCACCCAGCACCCTGAGTACTGAGCACCGAGCACCCCGAGTACTGAGCACCCAGCACCCTGAGCACTGAGCACCGATCACCCTGAGCACTGAGCACCCAGCACCCTGAGTACTGAGCACCCAGCACCCTGAGTACTGAGCAAAGAGCACCCCGAGCACTGAGCACGCAGCACCCTGAGTACTGAGCACCCAGCACCCCGTGCCCTGAGCACCCAGCACCCTGAGTACTGAGCACCCTGAGTACTGAGCACCTAGCACCCCGAGCACTGAGCACCCAGCACCCTGAGCACTGAGCACCCTGCACCCTGAGTACTGAGCATCAAGCACCCTGAGCACTGAGCACCCAGCACCCTGAGCACTGAGCACCCAGCACCCTGAGTACTGAGCACCCAACGTACTGAGCATCGAGCACCCCGAGCACTGAGCACCCAGCACCCTGAGTACTGAGCACTCAGCACCCCGAGCACTGAGGACCCAGCACCCTGAGTACTGAGCACCGCGCACCCTGAGTACTGAGCACCCAGCACCCCCGAGCACTGAGCACCCAGCACCCCGAGCACTGAGCACCCAGCACCCTGGGCACTGAGCACCCTGAGGACTGAGCACCCAGCACCCTGAGTACTGAGCACCCAGCATCCTGATTACTGAGCACCGATCACCGTGAGCACTGAGCACCCAGCAACCCGAGCACTGAGCACCCAGCACCCTGAGTACTGAGCACCCTGAGTACTGAGCACCCAGCACCCCGAGCACTGAGCACCCTGCACCCTGAGTACTGAGCACCCTGAGTACTGAGCACCCAGCACCCTGAGCACTGAGCACCCAGCACCGTGAGTACTGAGCACCCAGCACCCTGAGCACTGAGCACCCAGCACCCTGAGTACTGAGCACCCAGCACCCTGAGTACTTAGCACCCAGCACCCTGAGCACTGAGCACCCAGCACCCTGAGTACTGAGCACCAAGCACCCTGAGTCCTGAGCACCCAGCACCCTGAGTACTGAGCACCCAGCACCCTGAGTACTGAGCACCGAGCACCCCGAGTACTGAGCACCCAGCACCCTGAGCACTGAGCACCCAGCACCCTGAGTACTGAGCACCCAGCACACTGAGTACTGAGGACCCAGCACCCCGAGCACTGAGCACCCTGAGTACTGAGCACTAAGCACCCTGAGCGCTGAGCACCCAGCACCCCAAGCACGGAGCACCCAGGACCCCGAGCACTGAGTACTGAGCACCCAGCACCCTGAGTACTGAGCACCAAGCTCCCCGAGCACTGAGCACCCTGAGTACTGAGCACCCAGCACCCCGAGCACTGAGCACCCAGCACCCTGAGTAATGAGCACCCAGCACCCCGAGTACTGAGCACCCAGCACCGTGAGTACTGAGCACCCAGCACCCGGAGTACTGAGCACCCAGCACCCTGAGCACTGAGCACAAAGCACGCTGAGTACTGAGCACTGAGCACCCTGAGTACTGAGCACCAAGGACCCTGAGTACTGAGCACCCAGCACCCTGAGCACTGAGCACCCAGCACCCTGAGCACTGAGCACCCAGCACCCCGAGCACTGAGCACCCAGCACCCTGAGCACTGTGCACCCAGCACCCCGAGTACTGAGCACCCAGCACCCTGAGTACTGAGCACCCAGCACAACGAGCACTGAGCACCCAGCACCCTGAGCACTGTGCACCCAGCACCCCGAGTACTGAGCACCCAGCACCCTGAGTACTGAGCACCCAGCACAACGAGCACTGAGCACCCAGCACCCTGAGTACTGAGCACCCAGCACACTGAGTACTGAGCACCCAGCACCCCGAGCACGGAGCACCCTGAGTACTGAGCACTAAGCACCCTGAGCGCTGAGCACCCAGCACCCCAAGCACGGAGCACCCAGGACCCCGAGCACTGAGTACTGAGCACCCAGCACCCTGAGTACTGAGCACCAAGCTCCCCGAGCACTGAGCACCCTGAGTACTGAGCACCCAGCACCCCGATAACAGAGCACCCAGCACCCTCAGCACTGTGCACCCAGCACCCCGAGCACTGAGCACCCAGCACCCTGCGTACTGAGCACCCTGAGTACTGAGCACCGATCACCCTGAGCACTGAGCACCCAGCACCCTGAGCACTGAGCACCCAGCACCCTGAGTACTGAGCACCGAGCACCCCGAGCACTGAGCACCCAGCACCCTGATCACTGAGCACCCAGCACGAAGAGTACTGAGCACCGAGCATCCTGAGCACTGAGCACCGAGCACCCCGAACACTGAGCACCCAGCACCCTGAGGACTGAGCACCCAGCACCAAGAGTACTGAGCACCGAGCACCCCGAGCACTGAGCACCGAGCACCCCAAGCACTGAGCAACCAGCACCCTGAGTACTGAGCACCCAGCACCCCGAGCACTGAGCACCCAGCACCCTGAGTAATGAGCACCCAGCACCCCGAGTACTGAGCACCCAGCACCGTGAGTACTGAGCACCCAGCACCCTGAGTACTGAGCACCCAGCACCCTGAGCACTGAGCACAAAGCACGCTGAGTACTGAGCACTGAGCACCCTGAGTACTGAGCACCAAGGACCCTGAGTACTGAGCACCCAGCACCCTGAGCACTGAGCACAAAGCACTCTGAGTACTGAGCGCTGAGCACCCTGAGTACTGAGCACCGAGCACCCTGAGTACTGAGCACTCAGCACCCTGAGCACTGAGCACCCAGCACCCTGAGCACTGAGCACCCAGCACCCCGAGCACTGAGCACCCAGCACCCTGAGCACTGAGCACCCAGCACCCCGAGTACTGAGCACCCAGAACCCTGAGTACTGAGTACCCAGCACAACGAGCACTGAGCACCCAGCACCCCGAGCACTGAGCAACCAGCACCCCGAGAATGAGCACCCAGCACCCTGAGTACTGAGAACCGAGCACCCTGAGTACTGAGCACCCAGCACGCTGAGCACTGAGCACCCAGCACCCCGATTACTGAGCAAACAGCACACCGAGCACTGAGCACCCAGCACCCCGAGAATGAGCACCCAGCACACTGAGTACTGAGCACCCAGCACCCTGAGTACTGAGCACCCAGCACAACGAGCACTGAGCACCCTGAGTACTGAGCACCCAGCACCCTGAGTACTGAGCACTAAGCATCCAGAGCGCTGAGCACCCAGCACCCCAAGCACGGAGCACCCAGGACACCGAGCACTGAGTAATGAGCACCCAGCACCCTGAGTACTGAGCACCGAGCTGCCTGAGCACTGAGCACCCTGAGTACTGAGCACCCAGCACCCCGATCACAGAGCAGCCAGCACCCTCAGCACTGAGCTCCCATCACCCCGAGCACTGAGCACCCAGCACCCTGAGTACTGAGCACCCTGAGGACTGAGCACCGATCACCCTGAGCACTGAGCACCCATCACCCTGAGTACTGAGCACCCAGCACCCTGAGTACTGAGCACCGAGCACCCCGAGTACTGAGCACCCAGCACCCTGAGCACTGAGCACCTAGCACCCCGAGTACTGAGCACGCAGCACCCTGAGTACTGAGCACCCAGCACCCCGAGCCCTGAGCAACCAGCACCCTGAGCACTGAGCACCCTGAGGACTGAGCACCCAGCACCCTGAGTACTGAGCACCCTGAGTACTGAGCACCCAGCACTCTGAGTACTGAGCACCCAGCACCCTGAGCACTGAGCACCCAGCACCCTGAGTACTGAGCACACTGAGGACTGAGCACCGATCACCCTGAGCACTGAGCACCCAGCACCCTGACTACTGAGCACCCAGCACCCTGAGTACTGAGCACCCAGCACCCTGAGCACTGAGCACGCAGCACCCTGAGTACTGAGCACCCAGCACCCTGAGTACTGAGCACCCAGCACCCTGAGTACTGAGCACCCAGCACCCCGAGCACTGAGCACCCAGCACCCTGAGTACTGAGCACCGAGCACCAAGAGTACTGAGGACCGAGCATCCTGAGCACTGAGCACCGAGCACCCCGAGCACTGAGCACCTAGCACCCTGAGTACTGAGCACCCAGAACCAAGAGTACTGAGCACCGAGCACCCCGAGCACTGAGCACCCAGCACCCTGAGTAATGAGCACCCAGCACCCCGAGTACTGAGCACCGAGCACCGTGAGTACTGAGCACCCAGCACCCTGAGTACTGAGCACCCAGCACCCTGAGCACTGAGCCCAAAGCACGCTGAGTACTGAGCACTGAGCACCCTGAGTACTGAGCACCAAGGACCCTGAGCACTGAGCACCCAGCACGCTGAGTACTGAGCGCTGAGCACCCTGAGTACTGAGCACCGAGCACCCTGAGTACTGAGCACCCAGCACCCTGAGCACTGAGCAGCCAGCACCCTGAGCACTGAGCACCCAGCTCCCCGAGCACTGAGCACCCAGCACCCTCAGCACTGAGCACCCAGCACCCCGAGTACTGAGCAACCAGCACCCTGAGTACTGAGCACCGAGCACCCCGAGCACTGAGCACCCAGCACCCCGAGCACTGAGAACCCAGCACCCCGAGAAATAGCACCCAGCACCCTGAGTACTGAGAACCGAGTACCCTCAGTACTGAGCACCCAGCACGCTGAGCACTGAGCACCCAGCACCCCGAGTACTGAGCAAACAGCACACCGAGCACTGAGCACCCAGCACCCCGAGAATGAGCACCCAGCACCCTGAGTACTGAGCACCCAGCACCCTGAGTACTGAGCACCCTCAGGACTGAGCACCGATCACGCTGAGCACTGAGCACCCAGCACCCTGAGTACTGAGCACCCAGCACCCTGAGTACTGAGCACCGAGCACCCCGAGTACTGAGCACCCAGCACCCTGAGCACTGAGCACCTAGCAACCCGCGCACTGAGCACGCAGCACCCTGAGTACTGAGCACCCAGCACCCCGAGCCCTGAGCACACAGCACCCTGAGTACTGAGCACCCTGAGTACTGAGCACCTAGCACCCCGAGCACTGAGCACCCAGCACCCTGAGCACTGAGCACCCTGCACCCTGAGTACTGAGCATCAAGCACCCTGAGCACTGAGCTCCCAGCACCCTGAGCACTGAGCACCCAGCACCCTGAGCACTGAGCACCCAGCACCCTGAGTACTGAGCACCCAACGTACTGAGCATCGAGCACCCCGAGCACTGAGCACCCAGCACCCTGAGTACTGAGCACCGAGCACCCCGAGTACTGAGCACCCAGCACCCTGAGCACTGAGCACCCAGCACCCTGAGTACTGAGCACCCAGAACCCTGCGTACTGAGCACCCAGCACCCCGAGCACTGAGCACCCTGAGTACTGAGCACTAAGCACCCTGAGTGCTGAGCACCCAGCACCCCAAGCACGAAGCACCCAGGACCCCGAGCACTGAGTACTGAGCACCCAGCACCCTGAGTACTGAGCACCGAGCTCCCCGAGCACTGAGCACCCTGAGTACTGAGCACCCAGCACCCCGATCACAGAGCACACAGCACCCTCAGCACTGAGCATCCAGCACCCCGAGCACTGAGCACCCAGCACCCTGAGTACTGAGCACACTGAGGACTGAGCACCGATCACCCTGAGCACTGAGCACCCAGCACCCTGAGTACTGAGCACCCAGCACCCTGAGTACTGAGCACCCAGCACCCTGAGCACTGAGCACGCAGCACCCTGAGTACTGAGCACCCAGCACCCTGAGTACTGAGCACCCAGCACCCTGAGTACTGAGCACCCAGCACCCTGAGTACTGAGCACCCAGCACCCTGAGTACTGAGCAGCGAGCACCCCGAGTACTGAGCACCCAGCAACCCGAGCACTGAGCACACAGCACCCTGAACACTGAGCACCCAGCACCCCAAGCACTGAGCACCCAGCAACCTGAGTACTGAGCACCCAGCACCCTGAGTACTGAGCACCCAGCACCCTGAGTACTGAGCACCCAGCACCCTGAGCACTGAGCACAAAGCACGCTGAGTACTGAGCACCCTGAGTACTGAGCACCAAGGACCCTGAGCACTGAGCACCCAGCACGCTGAGTACTGAGCGCTGAGCACCCTGAGTACTGAGCACCGAGCACCCTGAGTACTGAGCACCCAGCACCCTGAGCACTGAGCAGCCAGCACCCTGAGCACTGAGCACCCAGCACCCCGAGCACTGAGCACCCAGCACCCTGAGCACTGAGCACCCAGCACCCCGAGTACTGAGCACCCAGCACCCTGAGTACTGAGCACCCAGCACCCCGAGCACTGAGCACCCAGCACCCCGAGCACTGAGAACCCAGCACCCCGAGAATTAGCACCCAGCACCCTGAGTACTGAGAACCGAGTACCCTGAATACTGAGCACCCAGCACGCTGAGCACTGAGCACCCAGCACCCCGAGTACTGAGCAAACAGCACACCGAGCACTGAGCACCCAGCACCCCGAGAATGAGCACCCAGCACCCTGAGTACTAAGCACCCAGCACCCTGAGTACTGAGCACCCTGAGGACTGAGCACCGATCACCCTGAGCACTGAGCACCCAGCACCCTGAGTACTGAGCACCCAGCACCCTGAGTACTGAGCACCGAGCACCCCGAGTACTGAGCACCCAGCACCCTGAGCACTGAGCACCGATCACCCTGAGCACTGAGCACCCAGCACCCTGAGTACTGAGCACCCAGCACCCTGAGTACTGAGCAAAGAGCACCCCGAGCACTGAGCACGCAGCACCCTGAGTACTGAGCACCCAGCACCCCGTGCCCTGAGCACCCAGCACCCTGAGTACTGAGCACCCTGAGTACTGAGCACCTAGCACCCCGAGCACTGAGCACCCAGCACCCTGAGCACTGAGCACCCTGCACCCTGAGTACTGAGCATCAAGCACCCTGAGCACTGAGCACCCAGCACCCTGAGCACTGAGCACCCAGCACCCTGAGTACTGAGCACCCAACGTACTGAGCATCGAGCACCCCGAGCACTGAGCACCCAGCACCCTGAGTACTGAGCACCCAGCACCCCGAGCACTGAGGACCCAGCACCCTGAGTACTGAGCACCGCGCACCCTGAGTACTGAGCACCCAGCACCCCCGAGCACTAAGCACCCAGCACCCCGAGCACTGAGCACCCAGCACCCTGGGCACTGAGCACCCTGAGGACTGAGCACCCAGCACCCTGAGTACTGAGCACCCAGCATCCTGATTACTGAGCACCGATCACCGTGAGCACTGAGCACCCAGCAACCCGAGCACTGAGCACCCAGCACCCTGAGTACTGAGCACCCTGAGTACTGAGCACCCAGCACCCCGAGCACTGAGCACCCTGCACCCTGAGTACTGAGCACCCTGAGTACTGAGCACCCAGCACCCTGAGCACTGAGCACCCAGCACCGTGAGTACTGAGCACCCAGCACCCTGAGCACTGAGCACCCAGCACCCTGAGTACTGACCACCCAGCACCCTGAGTACTTAGCACCCAGCACCCTGAGCACTGAGCACCCAGCACCCTGAGTACTGAGCACCAAGCACCCTGAGTCCTGAGCACCCAGCACCCTGAGTACTGAGCACCCAGCACCCTGAGTACTGAGCACCGAGCACCCCGAGTACTGAGCACCCAGCACCCTGAGCACTGAGCACCCAGCACCCTCAGTACTGAGCACCCAGCACACTGAGTACTGAGCACCCAGCACCCCAAGCACTGAGCACCCTGAGTACTGAGCACTAAGCACCCTGAGCGCTGAGCACCCAGCACCCCAAGCACGGAGCACCCAGGACCCCGAGCACTGAGTACTGAGCACCCAGCACCCTGAGTACTGAGCACCAAGCTCCCCGAGCACTGAGCACCCTGAGTACTGAGCACCCAGCACCCCGAGCACTGAGCACCCAGCACCCTGAGTAATGAGCACCCAGCACCCCGAGTACTGAGCACCCAGCACCGTGAGTACTGAGCACCCAGCACCCGGAGTACTGAGCACCCAGCACCCTGAGCACTGAGCACAAAGCACGCTGAGTACTGAGCACTGAGCACCCTGAGTACTGAGCACCAAGGACCCTGAGTACTGAGCACCCAGCACCCTGAGCACTGAGCACCCAGCACCCTGAGCACTGAGCACCCAGCACCCCGAGCACTGAGCACCCAGCACCCTGAGCACTGTGCACCCAGCACCCCGAGTACTGAGCACCCAGCACCCTGAGTACTGAGCACCCAGCACAACGAGCACTGAGCACCCAGCACCCTGAGCACTGTGCACCCAGCACCCCGAGTACTGAGCACCCAGCACCCTGAGTACTGAGCACCCAGCACAACGAGCACTGAGCACCCAGCACCCTGAGTACTGAGCACCCAGCACACTGAGTACTGAGCACCCAGCACCCCGAGCACGGAGCACCCTGAGTACTGAGCACTAAGCACCCTGAGCGCTGAGCACCCAGCACCCTGAGCGCTGAGCACCCAGCACCCCAAGCACGGAGCACCCAGGACCCCGAGCACTGAGTACTGAGCACCCAGCACCCTGAGTACTGAGCACCAAGCTCCCCGAGCACTGAGCACCCTGAGTACTGAGCACCCAGCACCCCGATAACAGAGCACCCAGCACCCTCAGCACTGTGCACCCAGCACCCCGAGCACTGAGCACCCAGCACCCTGCGTACTGAGCACCCTGAGTACTGAGCACCGATCACCCTGAGCACTGAGCACCCAGCACCCTGAGCACTGAGCACCCAGCACCCTGAGTACTGAGCACCGAGCACCCCGAGCACTGAGCACCCAGCACCCTGATCACTGAGCACCCAGCACGAAGAGTACTGAGCACCGAGCATCCTGAGCACTGAGCACCGAGCACCCCGAACACTGAGCACCCAGCACCCTGAGGACTGAGCACCCAGCACCAAGAGTACTGAGCACCGAGCACCCCGAGCACTGAGCACCGAGCACCCCAAGCACTGAGCAACCAGCACCCTGAGTACTGAGCACCCAGCACCCCGAGCACTGAGCACCCAGCACCCTGAGTAATGAGCACCCAGCACCCCGAGTACTGAGCACCCAGCACCGTGAGTACTGAGCACCCAGCACCCTGAGTACTGAGCACCCAGCACCCTGAGCACTGAGCACAAAGCACGCTGAGTACTGAGCACTGAGCACCCTGAGTACTGAGCACCAAGGACCCTGAGTACTGAGCACCCAGCACCCTGAGCACTGAGCACAAAGCACTCTGAGTACTGAGCGCTGAGCACCCTGAGTACTGAGCACCGAGCACCCTGAGTACTGAGCACTCAGCACCCTGAGGACTGAGCACCCAGCACCCTGAGCACTGAGCACCCAGCACCCCGAGCACTGAGCACCCAGCACCCTGAGCACTGAGCACCCAGCACCCCGAGTACTGAGCACCCAGCACCCTGAGTACTGAGTACCCAGCACAACGAGCACTGAGCACCCAGCACCCCGAGCACTGAGCAACCAGCACCCCGAGAATGAGCACCCAGCACCCTGAGTACTGAGAACCGAGCACCCTGAGTACTGAGCACCCAGCACGCTGAGCACTGAGCACCCAGCACCCCGATTACTGAGCAAACAGCACACCGAGCACTGAGCACCCAGCACCCCGAGAATGAGCATCCAGCACACTGAGTACTGAGCACCCAGCACCCTGAGTACTGAGCACCCAGCACAACGAGCACTGAGCACCCTGAGTACTGAGCACCCAGCACCCTGAGTACTGAGCACTAAGCATCCAGAGCGCTGAGCACCCAGCACCCCAAGCACGGAGCACCCAGGACACCGAGCACTGAGTAATGAGCACCCAGCACCCTGAGTACTGAGCACCGAGCTGCCTGAGCACTGAGCACCCTGAGTACTGAGCACCCAGCACCCCGATCACAGAGCAGCCAGCACCCTCAGCACTGAGCTCCCATCACCCCGAGCACTGAGCACCCAGCACCCTGAGTACTGAGCACCCTGAGGACTGAGCACCGATCACCCTGAGCACTGAGCACCCATCACCCTGAGTACTGAGCACCCAGCACCCTGAGTACTGAGCACCGAGCACCCCGAGTACTGAGCACCCAGCACCCTGAGCACTGAGCACCCAGCACCCCGAGCCCTGAGCAACCAGCACCCTGAGCACTGAGCACCCTGAGGACTGAGCACCCAGCACCCTGAGTACTGAGCACCCTGAGTACTGAGCACCCAGCACCCTGAGTACTGAGCACCCAGCACCCTGAGCACTGAGCACCCAGAACCCACAGTACTGAGCACCGAGCACCCTGAGTACTGAGCACCCAGCACCCTGAGCACTGAGCACACAGCACCCTGAGTACTGAGCACCCAGCAACCTGAGTACTTAGCACCCAGCACCCTGAGCACTGAGCACCCAGCACCCTCAGTACTGAGCACCGAGCACCCTGAGTACTGAGCACCCAGCACCCTGAGTACTGAGCACCCAGGACCCTCAGTACTGAGCACCGAGCACCCCGAGTACTGAGCACCCAGCACCCTGAGCACTGAGCACCCAGCACCCTGAGTACTGAGCACCCAGCACCCTGAGTACTGAGCACCCAGCACCCCGAGCACTGAGCACCCTGAATACTGAGCACCCAGCACCCTGAGTACTGAGCACCCAGCACCCTGAGTACTGAGCACTAAGCACCCAGAGCGCTGAGCACCCAGCACCCCAAGCACGGAGCACACAGGACCCCGAGCACTGAGTACTGAGCACCCAGCACCCTGAGTACTGAGCACCGAGCTCCCCGAGCACTGAGCACCCTGAGTACTGAGCACCCAGCACCCCGATAACAGAGCACCCAGCACCCTCAGCACTGTGCACCCAGCACCCCGAGCACTGAGCACCCAGCACCCTGCGTACTGAGCACCCTGAGTACTGAGCACCGATCACCCTGAGCACTGAGCACCCAGCACCCTGAGCACTGAGCACCCAGCACCCTGAGTACTGAGCACCGAGCACCCCGAGCACTGAGCACCCAGCACCCTGATCACTGAGCACCCAGCACGAAGAGTACTGAGCACCGAGCATCCTGAGCACTGAGCACCGAGCACCCCGAACACTGAGCACCCAGCACCCTGAGGACTGAGCACCCAGCACCAAGAGTACTGAGCACCGAGCACCCCGAGCACTGAGCACCGAGCACCCTGAGCACTGAGCACAAAGCACGCTGAGTACTGAGCACCCTGAGTACTGAGCACCAAGGACCCTGAGCACTGAGCACCCAGCACGCTGAGTACTGAGCGCTGAGCACCCTGAGTACTGAGCACCGAGCACACTGAGTACTGAGCACCCAGCACCCTGAGCACTGAGCAGCCAGCACCCTGAGCACTGAGCACCCAGCACCCCGAGCACTGAGCACCCAGCACCCTGAGCACTGAGCACCCAGCACCCCGAGTACTGAGCACCCAGCACCCTGAGTACTGAGCACCCAGCACCCCGAACACTGAGCACCCAGCACCCCGAGCACTGAGAACCCAGCACCCCGAGAATTAGCACCCAGCACCCTGAGTACTGAGAACCGAGTACCCTGAATACTGAGCACCCAGCACGCTGAGCACTGAGCACCCAGCACCCCGAGTACTGAGCAAACAGCACACCGAGCACTGAGCACCCAGCACCCCGAGAATGAGCACCCAGCACCCTGAGTACTAAGCACCCAGCACCCTGAGTACTGAGCACCCTGAGGACTGAGCACCGATCACCCTGAGCACTGAGCACCCAGCACCCTGAGTACTGAGCACCCAGCACCCTGAGTACTGAGCACCGAGCACCCCGAGTACTGAGCACCCAGCACCCTGAGCACTGAGCACCGATCACCCTGAGCACTGAGCACCCAGCACCCTGAGTACTGAGCACCCAGCACCCTGAGTACTGAGCAAAGAGCACCCCGAGCACTGAGCACGCAGCACCCTGAGTACTGAGCACCCAGCACCCCGTGCCCTGAGCACCCAGCACCCTGAGTACTGAGCACCCTGAGTACTGAGCACCTAGCACCCCGAGCACTGAGCACCCAGCACCCTGAGCACTGAGCACCCTGCACCCTGAGTACTGAGCATCAAGCACCCTGAGCACTGAGCACCCAGCACCCTGAGCACTGAGCACCCAGCACCCTGAGTACTGAGCACCCAACGTACTGAGCATCGAGCACCCCGAGCACTGAGCACCCAGCACCCTGAGTACTGAGCACCCAGCACCCCGAGCACTGAGGACCCAGCACCCTGAGTACTGAGCACCGCGCACCCTGAGTACTGAGCACCCAGCACCCCCGAGCACTGAGCACCCAGCACCCCGAGCACTGAGCACCCAGCACCCTGGGCACTGAGCACCTTGAGGACTGAGCACCCAGCACCCTGAGTACTGAGCACCCAGCATCCTGATTACTGAGCACCGATCACCGTGAGCACTGAGCACCCAGCAACCCGAGCACTGAGCACCCAGCACCCTGAGTACTGAGCACCCTGAGTACTGAGCACCCAGCACCCCGAGCACTGAGCACCCTGCACCCTGAGTACTGAGCACCCTGAGTACTGAGCACCCAGCACCCTGAGCACTGAGCACCCAGCACCGTGAGTACTGAGCACCCAGCACCCTGAGCACTGAGCACCCAGCACCCTGAGTACTGAGCACCCAGCACCCTGAGTACTTAGCACCCAGCACCCTGAGCACTGAGCACCCAGCACCCTGAGTACTGAGCACCAAGCACCCTGAGTCCTGAGCACCCAGCACCCTGAGTACTGAGCACCCAGCACCCTGAGTACTGAGCACCGAGCACCCCGAGTACTGAGCACCCAGCACCCTGAGCACTGAGCACCCAGCACCCTGAGTACTGAGCACCCAGCACACTGAGTACTGAGCACCCAGCACCCCGAGCACTGAGCACCCTGAGTACTGAGCACTAAGCACCCTGAGCGCTGAGCACCCAGCACCCCAAGCACGGAGCACCCAGGACCCCGAGCACTGAGTACTGAGCACCCAGCACCCTGAGTACTGAGCACCAAGCTCCCCGAGCACTGAGCACCCTGAGTACTGAGCACCCAGCACCCAGAGCACTGAGCACCCAGCACCCTGAGTAATGAGCACCCAGCACCCCGAGTACTGAGCACCCAGCACCGTGAGTACTGAGCACCCAGCACCCGGAGTACTGAGCACCCAGCACCCTGAGCACTGAGCACAAAGCACGCTGAGTACTGAGCACTGAGCACCCTGAGTACTGAGCACCAAGGACCCTGAGTACTGAGCACCCAGCACCCTGAGCACTGAGCACCCAGCACCCTGAGCACTGAGCACCCAGCACCCCGAGCACTG
The DNA here is from genome assembly GCF_018167655.1 of Microtus oregoni. Taxonomy (NCBI): domain Eukaryota; kingdom Metazoa; phylum Chordata; class Mammalia; order Rodentia; family Cricetidae; genus Microtus; species Microtus oregoni. The sequence continues at coordinate 6,091,055 of NW_024544151.1, read as the reverse complement.
AGCACCCAGCACCCTGAGCACTGTGCACCCAGCACCCCGAGTACTGAGCACCCAGCACCCTGAGTACTGAGCACCCAGCACAACGAGCACTGAGCACCCAGCACCCTGAGCACTGTGCACCCAGCACCCCGAGTACTGAGCACCCAGCACCCTGAGTACTGAGCACCCAGCACAACGAGCACTGAGCACCCAGCACCCCGAGCACTGAGCAACCAGCACCCCGAGAATGAGCACCCAGCACCCTGAGTACTGAGAACCGAGCACCCTGAGTACTGAGCACCCAGCACGCTGAGCACTGAGCACCCAGCACCCCGATTACTGAGCAAACAGCACACCGAGCACTGAGCACCCAGCACCCCGAGAATGAGCACCCAGCACACTGAGTACTGAGCACCCAGCACCCTGAGTACTGAGCACCCAGCACAACGAGCACTGAGCACCCTGAGTACTGAGCACCCAGCACCCTGAGTACTGAGCACTAAGCATCCAGAGCGCTGAGCACCCAGCACCCCAAGCACGGAGCACCCAGGACACCGAGCACTGAGTAATGAGCACCCAGCACCCTGAGTACTGAGCACCGAGCTGCCTGAGCACTGAGCACCCTGAGTACTGAGCACCCAGCACCCCGATCACAGAGCAGCCAGCACCCTCAGCACTGAGCTCCCATCACCCCGAGCACTGAGCACCCAGCACCCTGAGTACTGAGCACCCTGAGGACTGAGCACCGATCACCCTGAGCACTGAGCACCCATCACCCTGAGTACTGAGCACCCAGCACCCTGAGTACTGAGCACCGAGCACCCCGAGTACTGAGCACCCAGCACCCTGAGCACTGAGCACCTAGCACCCCGAGTACTGAGCACGCAGCACCCTGAGTACTGAGCACCCAGCACCCCGAGCCCTGAGCAACCAGCACCCTGAGCACTGAGCACCCTGAGGACTGAGCACCCAGCACCCTGAGTACTGAGCACCCTGAGTACTGAGCACCCAGCACCCTGAGTACTGAGCACCCAGCACCCTGAGCACTGAGCACCCAGAACCCACAGTACTGAGCACCGAGCACCCTGAGTACTGAGCACCCAGCACCCTGAGCACTGAGCACACAGCACCCTGAGTACTGAGCACCCAGCAACCTGAGTACTTAGCACCCAGCACCCTGAGCACTGAGCACCCAGCACCCTCAGTACTGAGCACCGAGCACCCTGAGTACTGAGCACCCAGCACCCTGAGTACTGAGCACCCAGGACCCTCAGTACTGAGCACCGAGCACCCCGAGTACTGAGCACCCAGCACCCTGAGCACTGAGCACCCAGCACCCTGAGTACTGAGCACCCAGCACCCTGAGTACTGAGCACCCAGCACCCCGAGCACTGAGCACCCTGAATACTGAGCACCCAGCACCCTGAGTACTGAGCACCCAGCACCCTGAGTACTGAGCACTAAGCACCCAGAGCGCTGAGCACCCAGCACCCCAAGCACGGAGCACACAGGACCCCGAGCACTGAGTACTGAGCACCCAGCACCCTGAGTACTGAGCACCGAGCTCCCCGAGCACTGAGCACCCTGAGTACTGAGCACCCAGCACCCCGATAACAGAGCACCCAGCACCCTCAGCACTGTGCACCCAGCACCCCGAGCACTGAGCACCCAGCACCCTGCGTACTGAGCACCCTGAGTACTGAGCACCGATCACCCTGAGCACTGAGCACCCAGCACCCTGAGCACTGAGCACCCAGCACCCTGAGTACTGAGCACCGAGCACCCCGAGCACTGAGCACCCAGCACCCTGATCACTGAGCACCCAGCACGAAGAGTACTGAGCACCGAGCATCCTGAGCACTGAGCACCGAGCACCCCGAACACTGAGCACCCAGCACCCTGAGGACTGAGCACCCAGCACCAAGAGTACTGAGCACCGAGCACCCCGAGCACTGAGCACCGAGCACCCTGAGCACTGAGCACAAAGCACGCTGAGTACTGAGCACCCTGAGTACTGAGCACCAAGGACCCTGAGCACTGAGCACCCAGCACGCTGAGTACTGAGCGCTGAGCACCCTGAGTACTGAGCACCGAGCACCCTGAGTACTGAGCACCCAGCACCCTGAGCACTGAGCAGCCAGCACCCTGAGCACTGAGCACCCAGCACCCCGAGCACTGAGCACCCAGCACCCTGAGCACTGAGCACCCAGCACCCCGAGTACTGAGCACCCAGCACCCTGAGTACTGAGCACCCAGCACCCCGAGCACTGAGCACCCAGCACCCCGAGCACTGAGAACCCAGCACCCCGAGAATTAGCACCCAGCACCCTGAGTACTGAGAACCGAGTACCCTGAATACTGAGCACCCAGCACGCTGAGCACTGAGCACCCAGCACCCCGAGTACTGAGCAAACAGCACACCGAGCACTGAGCACCCAGCACCCCGAGAATGAGCACCCAGCACCCTGAGTACTAAGCACCCAGCACCCTGAGTACTGAGCACCCTGAGGACTGAGCACCGATCACCCTGAGCACTGAGCACCCAGCACCCTGAGTACTGAGCACCCAGCACCCTGAGTACTGAGCACCGAGCACCCCGAGTACTGAGCACCCAGCACCCTGAGCACTGAGCACCGATCACCCTGAGCACTGAGCACCCAGCACCCTGAGTACTGAGCACCCAGCACCCTGAGTACTGAGCAAAGAGCACCCCGAGCACTGAGCACGCAGCACCCTGAGTACTGAGCACCCAGCACCCCGTGCCCTGAGCACCCAGCACCCTGAGTACTGAGCACCCTGAGTACTGAGCACCTAGCACCCCGAGCACTGAGCACCCAGCACCCTGAGCACTGAGCACCCTGCACCCTGAGTACTGAGCATCAAGCACCCTGAGCACTGAGCACCCAGCACCCTGAGCACTGAGCACCCAGCACCCTGAGTACTGAGCACCCAACGTACTGAGCATCGAGCACCCCGAGCACTGAGCACCCAGCACCCTGAGTACTGAGCACCCAGCACCCCGAGCACTGAGGACCCAGCACCCTGAGTACTGAGCACCGCGCACCCTGAGTACTGAGCACCCAGCACCCCCGAGCACTGAGCACCCAGCACCCCGAGCACTGAGCACCCAGCACCCTGGGCACTGAGCACCTTGAGGACTGAGCACCCAGCACCCTGAGTACTGAGCACCCAGCATCCTGATTACTGAGCACCGATCACCGTGAGCACTGAGCACCCAGCAACCCGAGCACTGAGCACCCAGCACCCTGAGTACTGAGCACCCTGAGTACTGAGCACCCAGCACCCCGAGCACTGAGCACCCTGCACCCTGAGTACTGAGCACCCTGAGTACTGAGCACCCAGCACCCTGAGCACTGAGCACCCAGCACCGTGAGTACTGAGCACCCAGCACCCTGAGCACTGAGCACCCAGCACCCTGAGTACTGAGCACCCAGCACCCTGAGTACTTAGCACCCAGCACCCTGAGCACTGAGCACCCAGCACCCTGAGTACTGAGCACCAAGCACCCTGAGTCCTGAGCACCCAGCACCCTGAGTACTGAGCACCCAGCACCCTGAGTACTGAGCACCGAGCACCCCGAGTACTGAGCACCCAGCACCCTGAGCACTGAGCACCCAGCACCCTGAGTACTGAGCACCCAGCACACTGAGTACTGAGCACCCAGCACCCCGAGCACTGAGCACCCTGAGTACTGAGCACTAAGCACCCTGAGCGCTGAGCACCCAGCACCCCAAGCACGGAGCACCCAGGACCCCGAGCACTGAGTACTGAGCACCCAGCACCCTGAGTACTGAGCACCAAGCTCCCCGAGCACTGAGCACCCTGAGTACTGAGCACCCAGCACCCCGAGCACTGAGCACCCAGCACCCTGAGTAATGAGCACCCAGCACCCCGAGTACTGAGCACCCAGCACCGTGAGTACTGAGCACCCAGCACCCGGAGTACTGAGCACCCAGCACCCTGAGCACTGAGCACAAAGCACGCTGAGTACTGAGCACTGAGCACCCTGAGTACTGAGCACCAAGGACCCTGAGTACTGAGCACCCAGCACCCTGAGCACTGAGCACCCAGCACCCTGAGCACTGAGCACCCAGCACCCCGAGCACTGAGCACCCAGCACCCTGAGCACTGTGCACCCAGCACCCCGAGTACTGAGCACCCAGCACCCTGAGTACTGAGCACCCAGCACAACGAGCACTGAGCACCCAGCACCCTGAGCACTGTGCACCCAGCACCCCGAGTACTGAGCACCCAGCACCCTGAGTACTGAGCACCCAGCACAACGAGCACTGAGCACCCAGCACCCTGAGTACTGAGCACCCAGCACACTGAGTACTGAGCACCCAGCACCCCGAGCACGGAGCACCCTGAGTACTGAGCACTAAGCACCCTGAGCGCTGAGCACCCAGCACCCCAAGCACGGAGCACCCAGGACCCCGAGCACTGAGTACTGAGCACCCAGCACCCTGAGTACTGAGCACCCAGCACCCTGAGTACTGAGCACCAAGCTCCCCGAGCACTGAGCACCCTGAGTACTGAGCACCCAGCACCCCGATAACAGAGCACCCAGCACCCTCAGCACTGTGCACCCAGCACCCCGAGCACTGAGCACCCAGCACCCTGCGTACTGAGCACCCTGAGTACTGAGCACCGATCACCCTGAGCACTGAGCACCCAGCACCCTGAGCACTGAGCACCCAGCACCCTGAGTACTGAGCACCGAGCACCCCGAGCACTGAGCACCCAGCACCCTGATCACTGAGCACCCAGCACGAAGAGTACTGAGCACCGAGCATCCTGAGCACTGAGCACCGAGCACCCCGAACACTGAGCACCCAGCACCCTGAGGACTGAGCACCCAGCACCAAGAGTACTGAGCACCGAGCACCCCGAGCACTGAGCACCGAGCACCCCAAGCACTGAGCAACCAGCACCCTGAGTACTGAGCACCCAGCACCCCGAGCACTGAGCACCCAGCACCCTGAGTAATGAGCACCCAGCACCCCGAGTACTGAGCACCCAGCACCGTGAGTACTGAGCACCCAGCACCCTGAGTACTGAGCACCCAGCACCCTGAGCACTGAGCACAAAGCACGCTGAGTACTGAGCACTGAGCACCCTGAGTACTGAGCACCAAGGACCCTGAGTACTGAGCACCCAGCACCCTGAGCACTGAGCACAAAGCACTCTGAGTACTGAGCGCTGAGCACCCTGAGTACTGAGCACCGAGCACCCTGAGTACTGAGCACTCAGAACCCTGAGCACTGAGCACCCAGCACCCTGAGCACTGAGCACCCAGCACCCCGAGCACTGAGCACCCAGCACCCTGAGCACTGAGCACCCAGCACCCCGAGTACTGAGCACCCAGCACCCTGAGTACTGAGTACCCAGCACAACGAGCACTGAGCACCCAGCACCCCGAGCACTGAGCAACCAGCACCCCGAGAATGAGCACCCAGCACCCTGAGTACTGAGAACCGAGCACCCTGAGTACTGAGCACCCAGCACGCTGAGCACTGAGCACCCAGCACCCCGATTACTGAGCAAACAGCACACCGAGCACTGAGCACCCAGCACCCCGAGAATGAGCACCCAGCACACTGAGTACTGAGCACCCAGCACCCTGAGTACTGAGCACCCAGCACAACGAGCACTGAGCACCCTGAGTACTGAGCACCCAGCACCCTGAGTACTGAGCACTAAGCATCCAGAGCGCTGAGCACCCAGCACCCCAAGCACGGAGCACCCAGGACACCGAGCACTGAGTAATGAGCACCCAGCACCCTGAGTACTGAGCACCGAGCTGCCTGAGCACTGAGCACCCTGAGTACTGAGCACCCAGCACCCCGATCACAGAGCAGCCAGCACCCTCAGCACTGAGCTCCCATCACCCCGAGCACTGAGCACCCAGCACCCTGAGTACTGAGCACCCTGAGGACTGAGCACCGATCACCCTGAGCACTGAGCACCCATCACCCTGAGTACTGAGCACCCAGCACCCTGAGTACTGAGCACCGAGCACCCCGAGTACTGAGCACCCAGCACCCTGAGCACTGAGCACCTAGCACCCCGAGTACTGAGCACGCAGCACCCTGAGTACTGAGCACCCTGAGGACTGAGCACCCAGCACCCTGAGTACTGAGCACCCTGAGTACTGAGCACCCAGCACCCTGAGTACTGAGCACCCAGCACCCTGAGCACTGAGCACCCAGAACCCACAGTACTGAGCACCGAGCACCCTGAGTACTGAGCACCCAGCACCCTGAGCACTGAGCACACAGCACCCTGAGTACTGAGCACCCAGCAACCTGAGTACTTAGCACCCAGCATCCTGAGCACTGAGCACCCTGAGTACTGAGCACCCAGCACCCTGAGTACTGAGCACCCAGCACCCTGAGCACTGAGCACCCAGAACCCACAGTACTGAGCACCGAGCACCCTGAGTACTGAGCACCCAGCACCCTGAGCACTGAGCACACAGCACCCTGAGTACTGAGCACCCAGCAACCTGAGTACTTAGCACCCAGCACCCTGAGCACTGAGCACCCAGCACCCTCAGTACTGAGCACCGAGCACCCTGAGTACTGAGCACCCAGCACCCTGAGTACTGAGCACCCAGGACCCTCAGTACTGAGCACCGAGCACCCCGAGTACTGAGCACCCAGCACCCTGAGCACTGAGCACCCAGCACCCTGAGTACTGAGCACCCAGCACCCTGAGTACTGAGCACCCAGCACCCCGAGCACTGAGCACCCTGAATACTGAGCACCCAGCACCCTGAGTACTGAGCACCCAGCACCCTGAGTACTGAGCACTAAGCACCCAGAGCGCTGAGCACCCAGCACCCCAAGCTCGGAGCACACAGGACCCCGAGCACTGAGTACTGAGCACCCAGCACCCTGAGTACTGAGCACCGAGCTCCCCGAGCACTGAGCACCCTGAGTACTGAGCACCCAGCACCCCGATAACAGAGCACCCAGCACCCTCAGCACTGTGCACCCAGCACCCCGAGCACTGAGCACCCAGCACCCTGCGTACTGAGCACCCTGAGTACTGAGCACCGATCACCCTGAGCACTGAGCACCCAGCACCCTGAGCACTGAGCACCCAGCACCCTGAGTACTGAGCACCGAGCACCCCGAGCACTGAGCACCCAGCACCCTGATCACTGAGCACCCAGCACGAAGAGTACTGAGCACCGAGCATCCTGAGCACTGAGCACCGAGCACCCCGAACACTGAGCACCCAGCACCCTGAGGACTGAGCACCCAGCACCAAGAGTACTGAGCACCGAGCACCCCGAGCACTGAGCACCGAGCACCCCAAGCACTGAGCAACCAGCACCCTGAGTACTGAGCACCCAGCACCCTGAGTAATGAGCACCCAGCACCCCGAGTACTGAGCACCCAGCACCGTGAGTACTGAGCACCCAGCACCCTGAGTACTGAGCACCCAGCACCCTGAGTACTGAGCACCGAGCACCCCGAGTACTGAGCACCCAGCAACCCGAGCACTGAGCACACAGCACCCTGAACACTGAGCACCCAGCACCCCAAGCACTGAGCACCCAGCACCCTGAGTACTGAGAACCCAGCACCCTGAGCACTGAGCACAAAGCACGCTGAGTACTGAGCACCCTGAGTACTGAGCACCAAGGACCCTGAGCACTGAGCACCCAGCACGCTGAGTACTGAGCGCTGAGCACCCTGAGTACTGAGCACCGAGCACCCTGAGTACTGAGCACCCAGCACCCTGAGCACTGAGCAGCCAGCACCCTGAGCACTGAGCACCCAGCACCCCGAGCACTGAGCACCCAGCACCCTGAGCACTGAGCACCCAGCACCCCGAGTACTGAGCACCCAGCACCCTGAGTACTGAGCACCCAGCACCCCGAGCACTGAGCACCCAGCACCCCGAGCACTGAGAACCCAGCACCCCGAGAATTAGCACCCAGCACCCTGAGTACTGAGAACCGAGTACCCTGAATACTGAGCACCCAGCACGCTGAGCACTGAGCACCCAGCACCCCGAGTACTGAGCAAACAGCACACCGAGCACTGAGCACCCAGCACCCCGAGAATGAGCACCCAGCACCCTGAGTACTAAGCACCCAGCACCCTGAGTACTGAGCACCCTGAGGACTGAGCACCGATCACCCTGAGCACTGAGCACCCAGCACCCTGAGTACTGAGCACCCAGCACCCTGAGTACTGAGCACCGAGCACCCCGAGTACTGAGCACCCAGCACCCTGAGCACTGAGCACCGATCACCCTGAGCACTGAGCACCCAGCACCCTGAGTACTGAGCACCCAGCACCCTGAGTACTGAGCAAAGAGCACCCCGAGCACTGAGCACGCAGCACCCTGAGTACTGAGCACCCAGCACCCCGTGCCCTGAGCACCCAGCACCCTGAGTACTGAGCACCCTGAGTACTGAGCACCTAGCACCCCGAGCACTGAGCACCCAGCACCCTGAGCACTGAGCACGGTGCACCCTGAGTACTGAGCATCAAGCACCCTGAGCACTGAGCACCAAGCACCCTGAGCACTGAGCACCCAGCACCCTGAGTACTGAGCACCCAACGTACTGAGCATCGAGGACCCCGAGCACTGAGCACCCAGCACCCTGAGTACTGAGCACCCAGCACCCCGAGCACTGAGGACCCAGCACCCTGAGTACTGAGCACCGCGCACCCTGAGTACTGAGCACCCAGCACCCCCGAGCACTGAGCACACAGCACCCCGAGCACTGAGCACCCAGCACCCTGGGCACTGAGCACCCTGAGGACTGAGCACCCAGCACCCTGAGTACTGAGCACCCAGCATCCTGATTACTGAGCACCGATCACCGTGAGCACTGAGCACCCAGCAACCCGAGCACTGAGCACCCAGCACCCTGAGTACTGAGCACCCTGAGTACTGAGCACCCAGCACCCCGAGCACTGAGCACCCTGCACCCTGAGTACTGAGCACCCTGAGTACTGAGCACCCAGCACCCTGAGCACTGAGCACCCAGCACCGTGAGTACTGAGCACCCAGCACCCTGAGCACTGAGCACCCAGCACCCTGAGTACTGAGCACCCAGCACCCTGAGTACTTAGCACCCAGCACCCTGAGCACTGAGCACCCAGCACCCTGAGTACTGAGCACCAAGCACCCTGAGTCCTGAGCACCCAGCACCCTGAGTACTGAGCACCCAGCACCCTGAGTACTGAGCACCGAGCACCCCGAGTACTGAGCACCCAGCACCCTGAGCACTGAGCACCCAGCACCCTGAGTACTGAGCACCCAGCACACTGAGTACTGAGCACCCAGCACCCCGAGCACTGAGCACCCTGAGTACTGAGCACTAAGCACCCTGAGCGCTGAGCACCCAGCACCCCAAGCACGGAGCACCCAGGACCCCGAGCACTGAGTACTGAGCACCCAGCACCCTGAGTACTGAGCACCAAGCTCCCCGAGCACTGAGCACCCTGAGTACTGAGCACCCAGCACCCCGAGCACTGAGCACCCAGCACCCTGAGTAATGAGCACCCAGCACCCCGAGTACTGAGCACCCAGCACCGTGAGTACTGAGCACCCAGCACCCGGAGTACTGAGCACCCAGCACCCTGAGCACTGAGCACAAAGCACGCTGAGTACTGAGCACTGAGCACCCTGAGTACTGAGCACCAAGGACCCTGAGTACTGAGCACCCAGCACCCTGAGCACTGAGCACCCAGCACCCTGAGCACTGAGCACCCAGCACCCCGAGCACTGAGCACCCAGCACCCTGAGCACTGTGCACCCAGCACCCCGAGTACTGAGCACCCAGCACCCTGAGTACTGAGCACCCAGCACAACGAGCACTGAGCACCCAGCACCCTGAGCAATGTGCACCCAGCACCCCGAGTACTGAGCACCCAGCACCCTGAGTACTGAGCACCCAGCACAACGAGCACTGAGCACCCAGCACCCTGAGTACTGAGCACCCAGCACACTGAGTACTGAGCACCCAGCACCCCGAGCACGGAGCACCCTGAGTACTGAGCACTAAGCACCCTGAGCGCTGAGCACCCAGCACCCCAAGCACGGAGCACCCAGGACCCCGAGCACTGAGTACTGAGCACCCAGCACCCTGAGTACTGAGCACCAAGCTCCCCGAGCACTGAGCACCCTGAGTACTGAGCACCCAGCACCCCGATAACAGAGCACCCAGCACCCTCAGCACTGTGCACCCAGCACCCCGAGCACTGAGCACCCAGCACCCTGCGTACTGAGCACCCTGAGTACTGAGCACCGATCACCCTGAGCACTGAGCACCCAGCACCCTGAGCACTGAGCACCCAGCACCCTGAGTACTGAGCACCGAGTACCCCGAGCACTGAGCACCCAGCACCCTGATCACTGAGCACCCAGCACGAAGAGTACTGAGCACCGAGCATCCTGAGCACTGAGCACCGAGCACCCCGAACACTGAGCACCCAGCACCCTGAGGACTGAGCACCCAGCACCAAGAGTACTGAGCACCGAGCACCCCGAGCACTGAGCACCGAGCACCCCAAGCACTGAGCAACCAGCACCCTGAGTACTGAGCACCCAGCACCCCGAGCACTGAGCACCCAGCACCCTGAGTAATGAGCACCCAGCACCCCGAGTACTGAGCACCCAGCACCGTGAGTACTGAGCACCCAGCACCCTGAGTACTGAGCACCCAGCACCCTGAGCACTGAGCACAAAGCACGCTGAGTACTGAGCACTGAGCACCCTGAGTACTGAGCACCAAGGACCCTGAGTACTGAGCACCCAGCACCCTGAGCACTGAGCACAAAGCACTCTGAGTACTGAGCGCTGAGCACCCTGAGTACTGAGCACCGAGCACCCTGAGTACTGAGCACTCAGCACCCTGAGCACTGAGCACCCAGCACCCTGAGCACTGAGCACCCAGCACCCCGAGCACTGAGCACCCAGCACCCTGAGCACTGAGCACCCAGCACCCCGAGTACTGAGCACCCAGCACCCTGAGTACTGAGTACCCAGCACAACGAGCACTGAGCACCCAGCACCCCGAGCACTGAGCAACCAGCACCCCGAGAATGAGCACCCAGCACCCTGAGTACTGAGAACCGAGCACCCTGAGTACTGAGCACCCAGCACGCTGAGCACTGAGCACCCAGCACCCCGATTACTGAGCAAACAGCACACCGAGCACTGAGCACCCAGCACCCCGAGAATGAGCACCCAGCACACTGAGTACTGAGCACCCAGCACCCTGAGTACTGAGCACCCAGCACAACGAGCACTGAGCACCCTGAGTACTGAGCACCCAGCACCCTGAGTACTGAGCACTAAGCATCCAGAGCGCTGAGCACCCAGCACCCCAAGCACGGAGCACCCAGGACACCGAGCACTGAGTAATGAGCACCCAGCACCCTGAGTACTGAGCACCGAGCTGCCTGAGCACTGAGCACCCTGAGTACTGAGCACCCAGCACCCCGATCACAGAGCAGCCAGCACCCTCAGCACTGAGCTCCCATCACCCCGAGCACTGAGCACCCAGCACCCTGAGTACTGAGCACCCTGAGGACTGAGCACCGATCACCCTGAGCACTGAGCACCCATCACCCTGAGTACTGAGCACCCAACACCCTGAGTACTGAGCACCGAGCACCCCGAGTACTGAGCACCCAGCACCCTGAGCACTGAGCACCTAGCACCCCGAGTACTGAGCACGCAGCACCCTGAGTACTGAGCACCCAGCACCCCGAGCCCTGAGCAACCAGCACCCTGAGCACTGAGCACCCTGAGGACTGAGCACCCAGCACCCTGAGTACTGAGCACCATGAGTACTGAGCACCCAGCACCCTGAGTACTGAGCACCCAGCACCCTGAGCACTGAGCACCCAGAACCCACAGTACTGAGCACCGAGCACCCTGAGTACTGAGCACCCAGCACCCTGAGCACTGAGCACACAGCACCCTGAGTACTGAGCACCCAGCAACCTGAGTACTTAGCACCCAGCACCCTGAGCACTGAGCACCCAGCACCCTCAGTACTGAGCACCGAGCACCCTGAGTACTGAGCACCCAGCACCCTGAGTACTGAGCACCCAGGACCCTCAGTACTGAGCACCGAGCACCCCGAGTACTGAGCACGCAGCACCCTGAGCACTGAGCACCCAGCACCCTGAGTACTGAGCACCCAGCACCCTGAGTACTGAGCACCCAGCACCCCGAGCACTGAGCACCCTGAATACTGAGCACCCAGCACCCTGAGTACTGAGCACCCAGCACCCTGAGTACTGAGCACTAAGCACCCAGAGCGCTGAGCACCCAGCACCCCAAGCACGGAGCACACAGGACCCCGAGCACTGAGTACTGAGCACCCAGCACCCTGAGTACTGAGCACCGAGCTCCCCGAGCACTGAGCACCCTGAGTACTGAGCACCCAGCACCCCGATAACAGAGCACCCAGCACCCTCAGCACTGTGCACCCAGCACCCCGAGCACTGAGCACCCAGCACCCTGCGTACTGAGCACCCTGAGTACTGAGCACCGATCACCCTGAGCACTGAGCACCCAGCACCCTGAGCACTGAGCACCCAGCACCCTGAGTACTGAGCACCGAGCACCCCGAGCACTGAGCACCCAGCACCCTGATCACTGAGCACCCAGCACCGTGAGTACTGAGCACCCAGCACCCTGAGTACTGAGCACCCAGCACCCTGAGTACTGAACACCGAGCACCCCGAGTACTGAGCACCCAGCAACCCGAGCACTGAGCACACAGCACCCTGAACACTGAGCACCCAGCACCCCAAGCACTGAGCACCCAGCAACCTGAGTACTGAGCACCCAGCACCCTGAGTACTGAGCACCCAGCACCCTGAGTACTGAGCACCCAGCACCCTGAGCACTGAGCACAAAGCACACTGAGTACTGAGCACCCTGAGTACTGAGCACCAAGGACCCTGAGCACTGAGCACCCAGCACGCTGAGTACTGAGCGCTGAGCACCCTGAATACTGAGCACCGAGCACCCTGAGTACTGAGCACCCAGCACCCTGAGCACTGAGCAGCCAGCACCCTGAGCACTGAGCACCCAGCACCCCGAGCACTGAGCACCCAGCACCCTGAGCACTGAGCACCCAGCACCCCGAGTACTGAGCACCCAGCACCCTGAGTACTGAGCACCCAGCACCCCGAGCACTGAGCACCCAGCACCCCGAGCACTGAGAACCCAGCACACCGAGAATTAGCACCCAGCACCCTGAGTACTGAGAACCGAGTACCCTGAATACTGAGCACCCAGCACGCTGAGCACTGAGCACCCAGCACCCCGAGTACTGAGCAAACAGCACACCGAGCACTGAGCACCCAGCACCCCGAGAATGAGCACCCAGCACCCTGAGTACTAAGCACCCAGCACCCTGAGTACTGAGCACCCTGAGGACTGAGCACCGATCACCCTGAGCACTGAGCACCCAGCACCCTGAGTACTGAGCACCCAGCACCCTGAGTACTGAGCACCGAGCACCCCGAGTACTGAGCACCCAGCACACTGAGCACTGAGCACAGATCACCCTGAGCACTGAGCACCCAGCACCCTGAGTACTGAGCACCCAGCACCCTGAGTACTGAGCAAAGAGCACCCCGAGCACTGAGCACGCAGCACCCTGAGTACTGAGCACCCAGCACCCCGTGCCCTGAGCACCCAGCAGCCTGAGTACTGAGCACCCTGAGTACTGAGCACCTAGCACCCCGAGCACTGAGCACCCAGCACCCTGAGCACTGAGCACCCTGCACCCTGAGTACTGAGCATCAAGCACCCTGAGCACTGAGCACCCAGCACCCTGAGCACTGAGCACCCAGCACCCTGAGTACTGAGCACCCAACGTACTGAGCATCGAGGACCCCGAGCACTGAGCACCCAGCACCCTGAGTACTGAGCACCCAGCACCCCGAGCACTGAGGACCCAGCACCCTGAGTACTGAGCACCGCGCACCCTGAGTACTGAGCACCCAGCACCCCCGAGCACTGAGCACACAGCACCCCGAGCACTGAGCACCCAGCACCCTGGGCACTGAGCACCCTGAGGACTGAGCACCCAGCACCCTGAGTACTGAGCACCCAGCATCCTGATTACTGAGCACCGATCACCGTGAGCACTGAGCACCCAGCAACCCGAGCACTGAGCACCCAGCACCCTGAGTACTGAGCACCCTGAGTACTGAGCACCCAGCACCCCGAGCACTGAGCACCCTGCACCCTGAGTACTGAGCACCCTGAGTACTGAGCACCCAGCACCCTGAGCACTGAGCACCCAGCACCGTGAGTACTGAGCACCCAGCACCCTGAGCACTGAGCACCCAGCACCCTGAGTACTGAGCACCCAGCACCCTGAGTACTTAGCACCCAGCACCCTGAGCACTGAGCACCCAGCACCCTGAGTACTGAGCACCAAGCACCCTGAGTCCTGAGCACCCAGCACCCTGAGTACTGAGCACCCAGCACCCTGAGTACTGAGCACCGAGCACCCCGAGTACTGAGCACCCAGCACCCTGAGCACTGAGCACCCAGCACCCTGAGTACTGAGCACCCAGCACACTGAGTACTGAGCACCCAGCACCCCGAGCACTGAGCACCCTGAGTACTGAGCACTAAGCACCTTGAGCGCTGAGCACCCAGCACCCCAAGCACGGAGCACCCAGGACCCCGAGCACTGAGTACTGAGCACCCAGCACCCTGAGTACTGAGCACCAAGCTCCCCGAGCACTGAGCACCCTGAGTACTGAGCACCCAGCACCCCGAGCACTGAGCACCCAGCACCCTGAGTAATGAGCACCCAGCACCCCGAGTACTGAGCACCCAGCACCGTGAGTACTGAGCACCCAGCACCCGGAGTACTGAGCACCCAGCACCCTGAGCACTGAGCACAAAGCATGCTGAGTACTGAGCACTGAGCACCCTGAGTACTGAGCACCAAGGACCCTGAGTACTGAGCACCCAGCACCCTGAGCACTGAGCACCCAGCACCCTGAGCACTGAGCACCCAGCACCCCGAGCACTGAGCACCCAGCACCCTGAGCACTGTGCACCCAGCACCCCGAGTACTGAGCACCCAGCACCCTGAGTACTGAGCACCCAGCACAACGAGCACTGAGCACCCAGCACCCTGAGCACTGTGCACCCAGCACCCCGAGTACTGAGCACCCAGCACCCTGAGTACTGAGCACCCAGCACAACGAGCACTGAGCACCCAGCACCCTGAGTACTGAGCACCCAGCACACTGAGTACTGAGCACCCAGCACCCCGAGCACGGAGCACCCTGAGTACTGAGCACTAAGCACCCTGAGCGCTGAGCACCCAGCACCCCAAGCACGGAGCACCCAGGACCCCGAGCACTGAGTACTGAGCACCCAGCACCCTGAGTACTGAGCACCAAGCTCCCCGAGCACTGAGCACCCTGAGTACTGAGCACCCAGCACCCGAGTACTGAGCACCCAGCACCCTGAGTACTGAGCACCCAGCTCCCTGAGTACTGAGCACCCAGCACCCCGAGAACTGAGCACCCAGCACCCTGAGTACTGAGCACCCAGCACCCTGAGCACTGAGCACCCAGCACCCTGAGCACTGAGCACCCAGCACCCTGAGCACTGAGCACCCAGCACCCTGAGTACTGAGCACCCAGCACCCTGAGTACTAAGCACCGAGCACCCTGAGCACTGAGCACCCAGCACCCTGAGCACTGAGCACCCAGCACCCTGAGTACTGAGCACCCAGCACCCCGAGCCCTGAGCAACCAGCACCCTGAGCACTGAGCACCCTGAGGACTGAGCACCCAGCACCCTGAGTACTGAGCACCCTGAGTACTGAGCACCCAGCACCCTGAGTACTGAGCACCCAGCACCCTGAGCACTGAGCACCCAGAACCCTGAGTACTGAGCACCGAGCACCCTGAGTACTGATCACCCAGCACCCTGAGCACTGAGCACACAGCACCCTGAGTACTGAGCACCCAGCAACCTGAGTACTTAGCACCCAGCACCCTGAGCACTGAGCACCCAGCACCCTCAGTACTGAGCACCGAGCACCCTGAGTACTGAGCACCCAGCACCCTGAGTACTGAGCACCCAGGACCCTCAGTACTGAGCACCGAGCACCCCGAGTACTGAGCACCCAGCACCCTGAGCACTGAGCACCCAGCACCCTGAGTACTGAGCACCCAGCACCCTGAGTACTGAGCACCCAGCACCCCGAGCACTGAGC
The DNA here is from genome assembly GCF_018167655.1 of Microtus oregoni. NCBI lineage: Eukaryota > Metazoa > Chordata > Mammalia > Rodentia > Cricetidae > Microtus > Microtus oregoni. Next base: position 6,074,806 of record NW_024544151.1, on the reverse strand, counting down.
ACCCTGAATACTGAGCACCCAGCACCCTGAGTACTGAGCACCCAGCACCCTGAGTACTGAGCACTAAGCACCCAGAGCGCTGAGCACCCAGCACCCCAAGCACGGAGCACACAGGACCCCGAGCACTGAGTACTGAGCACCCAGCACCCTGAGTACTGAGCACCGAGCTCCCCGAGCACTGAGCACCCTGAGTACTGAGCACCCAGCACCCCGATAACAGAGCACCCAGCACCCTCAGCACTGTGCACCCAGCACCCCGAGCACTGAGCACCCAGCACCCTGCGTACTGAGCACCCTGAGTACTGAGCACCGATCACCCTGAGCACTGAGCACCCAGCACCCTGAGCACTGAGCACCCAGCACCCTGAGTACTGAGCACCGAGCACCCCGAGCACTGAGCACCCAGCACCCTGATCACTGAGCACCCAGCACGAAGAGTACTGAGCACCGAGCATCCTGAGCACTGAGCACCGAGCACCCCGAACACTGAGCACCCAGCACCCTGAGGACTGAGCACCCAGCACCAAGAGTACTGAGCACCGAGCACCCCGAGCACTGAGCACCGAGCACCCCAAGCACTGAGCAACCAGCACCCTGAGTACTGAGCACCCAGCACCCCGAGCACTGAGCACCCAGCACCCTGAGTAATGAGCACCCAGCACCCCGAGTACTGAGCACCCAGCACCGTGAGTACTGAGCACCCAGCACCCTGAGTACTGAGCACCCAGCACCCTGAGCACTGAGCACAAAGCACGCTGAGTACTGAGCACTGAGCACCCTGAGTACTGAGCACCAAGGACCCTGAGTACTGAGCACCCAGCACCCTGAGCACTGAGCACAAAGCACTCTGAGTACTGAGCGCTGAGCACCCTGAGTACTGAGCACCGAGCACCCTGAGTACTGAGCACTCAGCACCCTGAGCACTGAGCACCCAGCACCCTGAGCACTGAGCACCCAGCACCCCGAGCACTGAGCACCCAGCACCCTGAGCACTGAGCACCCAGCACCCCGAGTACTGAGCACCCAGCACCCTGAGTACTGAGTACCCAGCACAACGAGCACTGAGCACCCAGCACCCCGAGCACTGAGCAACCAGCACCCCGAGAATGAGCACCCAGCACCCTGAGTACTGAGAACCGAGCACCCTGAGTACTGAGCACCCAGCACGCTGAGCACTGAGCACCCAGCACCCCGATTACTGAGCAAACAGCACACCGAGCACTGAGCACCCAGCACCCCGAGAATGAGCACCCAGCACACTGAGTACTGAGCACCCAGCACCCTGAGTACTGAGCACCCAGCACAACGAGCACTGAGCACCCTGAGTACTGAGCACCCAGCACCCTGAGTACTGAGCACTAAGCATCCAGAGCGCTGAGCACCCAGCACCCCAAGCACGGAGCACCCAGGACACCGAGCACTGAGTAATGAGCACCCAGCACCCTGAGTACTGAGCACCGAGCTGCCTGAGCACTGAGCACCCTGAGTACTGAGCACCCAGCACCCCGATCACAGAGCAGCCAGTACCCTCAGCACTGAGCTCCCATCACCCCGAGCACTGAGCACCCAGCACCCTGAGTACTGAGCACCCTGAGGACTGAGCACCGATCACCCTGAGCACTGAGCACCCATCACCCTGAGTACTGAGCACCCAGCACCCTGAGTACTGAGCACCGAGCACCCCGAGTACTGAGCACCCAGCACCCTGAGCACTGAGCACCTAGCACCCCGAGTACTGAGCACGCAGCACCCTGAGTACTGAGCACCCAGCACCCCGAGCCCTGAGCAACCAGCACCCTGAGCACTGAGCACCCTGAGGACTGAGCACCCAGCACCCTGAGTACTGAGCACCCTGAGTACTGAGCACCCAGCACCCTGAGTACTGAGCACCCAGCACCCTGAGCACTGAGCACCCAGAACCCTGAGTACTGAGCACCGAGCACCCTGAGTACTGAGCACCCAGCACCCTGAGCACTGAGCACACAGCACCCTGAGTACTGAGCACCCAGCAACCTGAGTACTTAGCACCCAGCACCCTGAGCACTGAGCACCCAGCACCCTCAGTACTGAGCACCGAGCACCCTGAGTACTGAGCACCCAGCACCCTGAGTACTGAGCACCCAGGACCCTCAGTACTGAGCACCGAGCACCCCGAGTACTGAGCACCCAGCACCCTGAGCACTGAGCACCCAGCACCCTGAGTACTGAGCACCCAGCACCCTGAGTACTGAGCACCCAGCACCCCGAGCACTGAGCACCCTGAATACTGAGCACCCAGCACCCTGAGTACTGAGCACCCAGCACCCTGAGTACTGAGCACTAAGCACCCAGAGCGCTGAGCACCCAGCACCCCAAGCACGGAGCACACAGGACCCCGAGCACTGAGTACTGAGCACCCAGCACCCTGAGTACTGAGCACCGAGCTCCCCGAGCACTGAGCACCCTGAGTACTGAGCACCCAGCACCCCGATAACAGAGCACCCAGCACCCTCAGCACTGTGCACCCAGCACCCCGAGCACTGAGCACCCAGCACCCTGCGTACTGAGCACCCTGAGTACTGAGCACCGATCACCCTGAGCACTGAGCACCCAGCACCCTGAGCACTGAGCACCCAGCACCCTGAGTACTGAGCACCGAGCACCCCGAGCACTGAGCACCCAGCACCCTGATCACTGAGCACCCAGCACGAAGAGTACTGAGCACCGAGCATCCTGAGCACTGAGCACCGAGCACCCCGAACACTGAGCACCCAGCACCCTGAGGACTGAGCACCCAGCACCAAGAGTACTGAGCACCGAGCACCCCGAGCACTGAGCACCGAGCACCCCAAGCACTGAGCAACCAGCACCCTGAGTACTGAGCACCCAGCACCCCGAGCACTGAGCACCCAGCACCCTGAGTAATGAGCACCCAGCACCCCGAGTACTGAGCACCCAGCACCGTGAGTACTGAGCACCCAGCACCCTGAGTACTGAGCACCCAGCACCCTGAGCACTGAGCACAAAGCACGCTGAGTACTGAGCACTGAGCACCCTGAGTACTGAGCACCAAGGACCCTGAGTACTGAGCACCCAGCACCCTGAGCACTGAGCACAAAGCACTCTGAGTACTGAGCGCTGAGCACCCTGAGTACTGAGCACCGAGCACCCTGAGTACTGAGCACTCAGCACCCTGAGCACTGAGCACCCAGCACCCTGAGCACTGAGCACCCAGCACCCCGAGCACTGAGCACCCAGCACCCTGAGCACTGAGCACCCAGCACCCCGTGTACTGAGCACCCAGCACCCTGAGTACTGAGTACCCAGCACAACGAGCACTGAGCACCCAGCACCCCGAGCACTGAGCAACCAGCACCCCGAGAATGAGCACCCAGCACCCTGAGTACTGAGAACCGAGCACCCTGAGTACTGAGCACCCAGCACGCTGAGCACTGAGCACCCAGCACCCCGATTACTGAGCAAACAGCACACCGAGCACTGAGCACCCAGCACCCCGAGAATGAGCACCCAGCACACTGAGTACTGAGCACCCAGCACCCTGAGTACTGAGCACCCAGCACAACGAGCACTGAGCACCCTGAGTACTGAGCACCCAGCACCCTGAGTACTGAGCACTAAGCATCCAGAGCGCTGAGCACCCAGCACCCCAAGCACGGAGCACCCAGGACACCGAGCACTGAGTAATGAGCACCCAGCACCCTGAGTACTGAGCACCGAGCTGCCTGAGCACTGAGCACCCTGAGTACTGAGCACCCAGCACCCCGATCACAGAGCAGCCAGCACCCTCAGCACTGAGCTCCCATCACCCCGAGCACTGAGCACCCAGCACCCTGAGTACTGAGCACCCTGAGGACTGAGCACCGATCACCCTGAGCACTGAGCACCCAGCACCCTGAGTACTGAGCACCCAGCACCCTGAGTACTGAGCACCGAGCACCCCGAGTACTGAGCACCCAGCACCCTGAGCACTGAGCACCCAGCACCCTGAGTACTGAGCACCCAGCACACTGAGTACTGAGCACCCAGCACCCCGAGCACTGAGCACCCTGAGTACTGAGCACTAAGCACCTTGAGCGCTGAGCACCCAGCACCCCAAGCACGGAGCACCCAGGACCCCGAGCACTGAGTACTGAGCACCCAGCACCCTGAGTACTGAGCACCAAGCTCCCCGAGCACTGAGCACCCTGAGTACTGAGCACCCAGCACCCCGAGCACTGAGCACCCAGCACCCTGAGTAATGAGCACCCAGCACCCCGAGTACTGAGCACCCAGCACCGTGAGTACTGAGCACCCAGCACCCGGAGTACTGAGCACCCAGCACCCTGAGCACTGAGCATAAAGCACGCTGAGTACTGAGCACTGAGCACCCTGAGTACTGAGCACCAAGGACCCTGAGTACTGAGCACCCAGCACCCTGAGCACTGAGCACCCAGCACCCTGAGCACTGAGCACCCAGCACCCCGAGCACTGAGCACCCAGCACCCTGAGCACTGTGCACCCAGCACCCCGAGTACTGAGCACCCAGCACCCTGAGTACTGAGCACCCAGCACAACGAGCACTGAGCACCCAGCACCCTGAGCACTGTGCACCCAGCACCCCGAGTACTGAGCACCCAGCACCCTGAGTACTGAGCACCCAGCACAACGAGCACTGAGCACCCAGCACCCTGAGTACTGAGCACCCAGCACACTGAGTACTGAGCACCCAGCACCCCGAGCACGGAGCACCCTGAGTACTGAGCACTAAGCACCCTGAGCGCTGAGCACCCAGCACCCCAAGCACGGAGCACCCAGGACCCCGAGCACTGAGTACTGAGCACCCAGCACCCTGAGTACTGAGCACCAAGCTCCCCGAGCACTGAGCACCCTGAGTACTGAGCACCCAGCACCCCGATAACAGAGCACCCAGCACCCTCAGCACTGTGCACCCAGCACCCCGAGCACTGAGCACCCAGCACCCTGCGTACTGAGCACCCTGAGTACTGAGCACCGATCACCCTGAGCACTGAGCACCCAGCACCCTGAGCACTGAGCACCCAGCACCCTGAGTACTGAGCACCGAGCACCCCGAGCACTGAGCACCCAGCACCCTGATCACTGAGCACCCAGCACGAAGAGTACTGAGCACCGAGCATCCTGAGCACTGAGCACCGAGCACCCCGAACACTGAGCACCCAGCACCCTGAGGACTGAGCACCCAGCACCAAGAGTACTGAGCACCGAGCACCCCGAGCACTGAGCACCGAGCACCCCAAGCACTGAGCAACCAGCACCCTGAGTACTGAGCACCCAGCACCCCGAGCACTGAGCACCCAGCACCCTGAGTAATGAGCACCCAGCACCCCGAGTACTGAGCACCCAGCACCGTGAGTACTGAGCACCCAGCACCCTGAGTACTGAGCACCCAGCACCCTGAGCACTGAGCACAAAGCACGCTGAGTACTGAGCACTGAGCACCCTGAGTACTGAGCACCAAGGACCCTGAGTACTGAGCACCCAGCACCCTGAGCACTGAGCACAAAGCACTCTGAGTACTGAGCGCTGAGCACCCTGAGTACTGAGCACCGAGCACCCTGAGTACTGAGCACTCAGCACCCTGAGCACTGAGCACCCAGCACCCTGAGCACTGAGCACCCAGCACCCCGAGCACTGAGCACCCAGCACCCTGAGCACTGAGCACCCAGCACCCCGAGTACTGAGCACCCAGCACCCTGAGTACTGAGTACCCAGCACAACGAGCACTGAGCACCCAGCACCCCGAGCACTGAGCAACCAGCACCCCGAGAATGAGCACCCAGCACCCTGAGTACTGAGAACCGAGCACCCTGAGTACTGAGCACCCAGCACGCTGAGCACTGAGCACCCAGCACCCCGATTACTGAGCAAACAGCACACCGAGCACTGAGCACCCAGCACCCCGAGAATGAGCACCCAGCACACTGAGTACTGAGCACCCAGCACCCTGAGTACTGAGCACCCAGCACAACGAGCACTGAGCACCCTGAGTACTGAGCACCCAGCACCCTGAGTACTGAGCACTAAGCATCCAGAGCGCTGAGCACCCAGCACCCCAAGCACGGAGCACCCAGGACACCGAGCACTGAGTAATGAGCACCCAGCACCCTGAGTACTGAGCACCGAGCTGCCTGAGCACTGAGCACCCTGAGTACTGAGCACCCAGCACCCCGATCACAGAGCAGCCAGCACCCTCAGCACTGAGCTCCCATCACCCCGAGCACTGAGCACCCAGCACCCTGAGTACTGAGCACCCTGAGGACTGAGCACCGATCACCCTGAGCACTGAGCACCCATCACCCTGAGTACTGAGCACCCAGCACCCTGAGTACTGAGCACCGAGCACCCCGAGTACTGAGCACCCAGCACCCTGAGCACTGAGCACCTAGCACCCCGAGTACTGAGCAAGCAGCACCCTGAGTACTGAGCACCCAGCACCCCGAGCCCTGAGCAACCAGCACCCTGAGCACTGAGCACCCTGAGGACTGAGCACCCAGCACCCTGAGTACTGAGCACCCTGAGTACTGAGCACCCAGCACCCTGAGTACTGAGCACCCAGCACCCTGAGCACTGAGCACCCAGAACCCTGAGTACTGAGCACCGAGCACCCTGAGTACTGAGCACCCAGCACCCTGAGCACTGAGCACACAGCACCCTGAGTACTGAGCACCCAGCAACCTGAGTACTTAGCACCCAGCACCCTGAGCACTGAGCACCCAGCACCCTCAGTACTGAGCACCGAGCACCCTGAGTACTGAGCACCCAGCACCCTGAGTACTGAGCACCCAGGACCCTCAGTACTGAGCACCGAGCACCCCGAGTACTGAGCACCCAGCACCCTGAGCACTGAGCACCCAGCACCCTGAGTACTGAGCACCCAGCACCCTGAGTACTGAGCACCCAGCACCCCGAGCACTGAGCACCCTGAATACTGAGCACCCAGCACCCTGAGTACTGAGCACCCAGCACCCTGAGTACTGAGCACTAAGCACCCAGAGCGCTGAGCACCCAGCACCCCAAGCACGGAGCACACAGGACCCCGAGCACTGAGTACTGAGCACCCAGCACCCTGAGTACTGAGCACCGAGCTCCCCGAGCACTGAGCACCCTGAGTACTGAGCACCCAGCACCCCGATAACAGAGCACCCAGCACCCTCAGCACTGTGCACCCAGCACCCCGAGCACTGGGCACCCAGCACCCTGCGTACTGAGCACCCTGAGTACTGAGCACCGATCACCCTGAGCACTGAGCACCCAGCACCCTGAGCACTGAGCACCCAGCACCCTGAGTACTGAGCACCGAGCACCCCGAGCACTGAGCACCCAGCACCCTGATCACTGAGCACCCAGCACGAAGAGTACTGAGCACCGAGCATCCTGAGCACTGAGCACCGAGCACCCCGAACACTGAGCACCCAGCACCCTGAGGACTGAGCACCCAGCACCAAGAGTACTGAGCACCGAGCACCCCGAGCACTGAGCACCGAGCACCCCAAGCACTGAGCAACCAGCACCCTGAGTACTGAGCACCCAGCACCCCGAGCACTGAGCACCCAGCACCCTGAGTAATGAGCACCCAGCACCCCGAGTACTGAGCACCCAGCACCGTGAGTACTGAGCACCCAGCACCCTGAGTACTGAGCACCCAGCACCCTGAGCACTGAGCACAAAGCACGCTGAGTACTGAGCACTGAGCACCCTGAGTACTGAGCACCAAGGACCCTGAGTACTGAGCACCCAGCACCCTGAGCACTGAGCACAAAGCACTCTGAGTACTGAGCGCTGAGCACCCTGAGTACTGAGCACCGAGCACCCTGAGTACTGAGCACTCAGCACCCTGAGCACTGAGCACCCAGCACCCTGAGCACTGAGCACCCAGCACCCCGAGCACTGAGCACCCAGCACCCTGAGCACTGAGCACCCAGCACCCCGAGTACTGAGCACCCAGCACCCTGAGTACTGAGTACCCAGCACAACGAGCACTGAGCACCCAGCACCCCGAGCACTGAGCAACCAGCACCCCGAGAATGAGCACCCAGCACCCTGAGTACTGAGAACCGAGCACCCTGAGTACTGAGCACCCAGCACGCTGAGCACTGAGCACCCAGCACCCCGATTACTGAGCAAACAGCACACCGAGCACTGAGCACCCAGCACCCCGAGAATGAGCACCCAGCACACTGAGTACTGAGCACCCAGCACCCTGAGTACTGAGCACCCAGCACAACGAGCACTGAGCACCCTGAGTACTGAGCACCCAGCACCCTGAGTACTGAGCACTAAGCATCCAGAGCGCTGAGCACCCAGCACCCCAAGCACGGAGCACCCAGGACACCGAGCACTGAGTAATGAGCACCCAGCACCCTGAGTACTGAGCACCGAGCTGCCTGAGCACTGAGCACCCTGAGTACTGAGCACCCAGCACCCCGATCACAGAGCAGCCAGCACCCTCAGCACTGAGCTCCCATCACCCCGAGCACTGAGCACCCAGCACCCTGAGTACTGAGCACCCTGAGGACTGAGCACCGATCACCCTGAGCACTGAGCACCCATCACCCTGAGTACTGAGCACCCAGCACCCTGAGTACTGAGCACCGAGCACCCCGAGTACTGAGCACCCAGCACCCTGAGCACTGAGCACCTAGCACCCCGAGTACTGAGCACGCAGCACCCTGAGTACTGAGCACCCAGCACCCCGAGCCCTGAGCAACCAGCACCCTGAGCACTGAGCACCCTGAGGACTGAGCACCCAGCACCCTGAGTACTGAGCACCCTGAGTACTGAGCACCCAGCACCCTGAGTACTGAGCACCCAGCACCCTGAGCACTGAGCACCCAGAACCCACAGTACTGAGCACCGAGCACCCTGAGTACTGAGCACCCAGCACCCTGAGCACTGAGCACACAGCACCCTGAGTACTGAGCACCCAGCAACCTGAGTACTTAGCACCCAGCACCCTGAGCACTGAGCACCCAGCACCCTCAGTACTGAGCACCGAGCACCCTGAGTACTGAGCACCCAGCACCCTGAGTACTGAGCACCCAGGACCCTCAGTACTGAGCACCGAGCACCCCGAGTACTGAGCACCCAGCACCCTGAGCACTGAGCACCCAGCACCCTGAGTACTGAGCACCCAGCACCCTGAGTACTGAGCACCCAGCACCCCGAGCACTGAGCACCCTGAATACTGAGCACCCAGCACCCTGAGTACTGAGCACCCAGCACCCTGAGTACTGAGCACTAAGCACCCAGAGCGCTGAGCACCCAGCACCCCAAGCACGGAGCACACAGGACCCCGAGCACTGAGTACTGAGCACCCAGCACCCTGAGTACTGAGCACCGAGCTCCCCGAGCACTGAGCACCCTGAGTACTGAGCACCCAGCACCCCGATCACAGAGCACCCAGCACCCTCAGCACTGAGCACCCAGCACCCCGAGCACTGAGCACCCAGCACCCTGAGTACTGAGCACCCTGAGGACTGAGCACCGATCACCCTGAGCACTGAGCACCCAGCACCCTGAGTATTGAGCACCCAGCACCCTGAGTACTGAGCACCGAGCACCCCGAGCACTGAGCACCCAGCAGCCTGAGCACTGATCACCCAGAACCCTGAGTACTGAGCACCCAGCACCCTGAGTACTGAGCACCCAGCACCCTGAGTACTGAGTACTGAGCACCCTGAGTACTGAGAACCCAGCACCCCGAGCACTGAGCACCCAGCACCCTGAGTACTGAGCACCGAGCACCCCGAGCACTGAGCACCCAGCACCCTGAGTACTGAGCACCCAGCACCAAGAGTACTGAGCACCGATCACCCTGAGCACTGAGCACCCAGCACCCTGAGTACTGAGCACCCAGCACCCTGAGTACTGAGCACCGAGCACCCCGAGTACTGAGCACCCAGCACCCTGAGCACTGAGCACCGATCACCCTGAGCACTGAGCACCCAGCACCCTGAGTACTGAGCACCCAGCACCCTGAGTACTGAGCACCGAGCACCCCGAGCACTGAGCACGCAGCACCCTGAGTACTGAGCACCCAGCACCCCGTGCCCTGAGCACCCAGCACCCTGAGTACTGAGCACCCTGAGTACTGAGCACCTAGCACCCCGAGCACTGAGCACACAGCACCCTGAGCACTGAGCACCCTGCACCCTGAGTACTGAGCATCAAGCACCCTGAGCACTGAGCACCCAGCACCCTGAGCACTGAGCACCCAGCACCCTGAGTACTGAGCACCCAACGTACTGAGCATCGAGCACCCCGAGCACTGAGCACCCAGCACCCTGAGTACTGAGCACCCAGCACCCCGAGCACTGAGGACCCAGCACCCTGAGTACTGAGCACCGCGCACCCTGAGTACTGAGCACCCAGCACCCCGAGCACTGAGCATCCAGCACCCCGAGCACTGAGCACCCAGCACCCTGAGCACTGAGCACCCTGAGGACTGAGCACCCAGCACCCTGAGTACTGAGCACCCAGCATCCTGATTACTGAGCACCGATCACCGTGAGCACTGAGCACCCAGCAACCCGAGCACTGAGCACCCAGCACCCTGAGTACTGAGCACCCTGAGTACTGAGCACCCAGCACCCCGAGCACTGAGCACCCTGCACCCTGAGTACTGAGCACCCTGAGTACTGAGCACCCAGCACCCTGAGCACTGAGCACCCAGCACCGTGTGTACTGAGCACCCAGCACCCTGAGCACTGAGCACCCAGCACCCTGAGTACTGAGCACCCAGCACCCTGAGTACTTAGCACCCAGCACCCTGAGCACTGAGCACCCAGCACCCTGAGTACTGAGCACCAAGAACCCTGAGTACTGAGCACCCAGCACCCTGAGTACTGAGCACCCAGCACCCTGAGTACTGAGCACCGAGCACCCCGAGTACTGAGCACCCAGCACCCTGAGCACTGAGCACCCAGCACCCTGAGTACTGAGCACCCAGCACACTGAGTACTGAGCACCCAGCACCCCGAGCACTGAGCACCCTGAGTACTGAGCACTAAGCACCCTGAGCGCTGAGCACCCAGCACCCCAAGCACGGAGCAATCAGGACCCCGAGCTCTGAGTACTGAGCACCCAGCACCCTGAGTACTGAGCACCAAGCTCCCCGAGCACTGAGCACCCTGAGTACTGAGCACCCAGCACCCCGAGCACTGAGCACCCAGCACCCTGAGTAATGAGCACCCAGCACCCCGAGTACTGAGCACCCAGCACCGTGAGTACTGAGCACCCAGCACCCGGAGTACTGAGCACCCAGCACCCTGAGCACTGAGCACAAAGCACGCTGAGTACTGAGCACTGAGCACCCTGAGTACTGAGCACCAAGGACCCTGAGTACTGAGCACCCAGCACCCTGAGCACTGAGCACCCAGCACCCTGAGCACTGAGCACCCAGCACCCCGAGCACTGAGCACCCAGCACCCTGAGCACTGTGCACCCAGCACCCCGAGTACTGAGCACCCAGCACCCTGAGTACTGAGCACCCAGCACAACGAGCACTGAGCACCCAGCACCCTGAGCACTGTGCACCCAGCACCCCGAGTACTGAGCACCCAGCACCCTGAGTACTGAGCACCCAGCACAACGAGCACTGAGCACCCAGCACCCTGAGTACTGAGCACCCAGCACACTGAGTACTGAGCACCCAGCACCCCGAGCACGGAGCACCCTGAGTACTGAGCACTAAGCACCCTGAGCGCTGAGCACCCAGCACCCCAAGCACGGAGCACCCAGGACCCCGAGCACTGAGTACTGAGCACCCAGCACGCTGAGCACTGAGCACCCAGCACCCCGATTACTGAGCAAACAGCACACCGAGCACTGAGCACCCAGCACCCCGAGAATGAGCACCCAGCACACTGAGTACTGAGCACCCAGCACCCTGAGTACTGAGCACCCAGCACAACGAGCACTGAGCACCCTGAGTACTGAGCACCCAGCACCCTGAGTACTGAGCACTAAGCATCCAGAGCGCTGAGCACCCAGCACCCCAAGCACGGAGCACCCAGGACACCGAGCACTGAGTAATGAGCACCCAGCACCCTGAGTACTGAGCACCGAGCTGCCTGAGCACTGAGCACCCTGAGTACTGAGCACCCAGCACCCCGATCACAGAGCAGCCAGCACCCTCAGCACTGAGCTCCCATCACCCCGAGCACTGAGCACCCAGCACCCTGAGTACTGAGCACCCTGAGGACTGAGCACCGATCACCCTGAGCACTGAGCACCCATCACCCTGAGTACTGAGCACCCAGCACCCTGAGTACTGAGCACCGAGCACCCCGAGTACTGAGCACCCAGCACCCTGAGCACTGAGCACCTAGCACCCCGAGTACTGAGCACGCAGCACCCTGAGTACTGAGCACCCAGCACCCCGAGCCCTGAGCAACCAGCACCCTGAGCACTGAGCACCCTGAGGACTGAGCACCCAGCACCCTGAGTACTGAGCACCCTGAGTACTGAGCACACAGCACCCTGAGTACTGAGCACCCAGCACCCTGAGCACTGAGCACCCAGAACCCACAGTACTGAGCACCGAGCACCCTGAGTACTGAGCACCCAGCACCCTGAGCACTGAGCACACAGCACCCTGAGTACTGAGCACCCAGCAACCTGAGTACTTAGCACCCAGCACCCTGAGCACTGAGCACCCAGCACCCTCAGTACTGAGCACCGAGCACCCTGAGTACTGAGCACCCAGCACCCTGAGTACTGAGCACCCAGCACCCTCAGTACTGAGCACCGAGCACCCCGAGTACTGAGCACCCAGCACCCTGAGCACTGAGCACCCAGCACCCTGAGTACTGAGCACCCAGCACCCTGAGTACTGAGCACCCAGCACCCCGAGCACTGAGCACCCTGAATACTGAGCACCCAGCACCCTGAGTACTGAGCACCCAGCACCCTGAGTACTGAGCACTAAGCACCCAGAGCGCTGAGCACCCAGCACCCCAAGCACGGAGCACACAGGACCCCGAGCACTGAGTACTGAGCACCCAGCACCCTGAGTACTGAGCACCGAGCTCCCCGAGCACTGAGCACCCTGAGTACTGAGCACCCAGCACCCCGATCACAGAGCACCCAGCACCCTCAGCACTGAGCACCCAGCACCCCGAGCACTGAGCACCCAGCACCCTGAGTACTGAGCACCCTGTGGACTGAGCACCGATCACCCTGAGCACTGAGCACCCAGCACCCTGAGTACTGAGCACCCATCACCCTGAGTACTGAGCACCGAGCACCCCGAGCACTGAGCACCCAGCACCCTGAGCACTGAACACCCAGCACCCTGAGTACTGAGCACCCAGCACCCTGAGTACTGAGCACCCAGCACCCTGAGTACTGAGTACTGAGCACCCTGAGTACTGAGAACCCAGCACCCCGAGCACTGAGCACCCAGCACCCTGAGTACTGAGCACCGAGCACCCCGAGCACTGAGCACCCAGCACCCTGAGTACTGAGCACCCAGCACCAAGAGTACTGAGCACCGAGCATCCTGAGCACTGAGCACCGAGCACCCCGAGCACTGAGCACTCAGCACCCTGAGTACTGAGCACCAGCACCAAGAGTACTGAGCACCGAGCACCCCGAGCACTGAGCACCCAGCACTCTGAGTAATGAGCACCCAGCAACCCGAGTACTGATCACCCAGCACCTTGAGTACTGAGCACCAAGCACCCTGAGCACTGAGCACCCAGCACCCCGAGTACTGAGCAAACAGCACCCCGAGCACTGAGCACCCAGCACTCCGAGAATGAGCACACAGCACCCTGAGTACTGAGCACCCAGCACCCTGAGTACTGAGCACCCAGCACCCTGAGTACTGAGCACCCAGCACCCTGAGCACTGAGCACCCAGCACCCTGAGCACTGAGCACCCAGCACCCTGAGCACTGAGCACCCAGCACCCCGAGTACTGAGCACCCAGCACCCTGAGTACTGATTACCCAGCACAACGAGCACTGAGCACCCAGCACCCCGAGCACTGAGCACCCAGCACCCCGAGCACTGAGCACCCAGCACCCTGAGTACTGAGAACCGAGCACCCTGAGTACTGAGCACCCAGCACGCTGAGCACTGAGCACCCAGCACCCCGATTACTGAGCAAACAGCACACCGAGCACTGAGCACCCAGCACCCCGAGAATGAGCACCCAGCACACTGAGTACTGAGCACCCAGCACCCTGAGTACTGAGCACCCAGCACAACGAGCACTGAGCACCCTGAGTACTGAGCACCCAGCACCCTGAGTACTGAGCACTAAGCATCCAGAGCGCTGAGCACCCAGCACCCCAAGCATGGAGCACCCAGGACACCGAGCACTGAGTAATGAGCACCCAGCACCCTGAGTACTGAGCACCGAGCTGCCTGAGCACTGAGCACCCTGAGTACTGAGCACCCAGCACCCCGATCACAGAGCAGCCAGCACCCTCAGCACTGAGCTCCCATCACCCCGAGCACTGAGCACCCAGCACCCTGAGTACTGAGCACCCTGAGGACTGAGCACCGATCACACTGAGCACTGAGCACCCATCACCCTGAGTACTGAGCACCCAGCACCCTGAGTACTGAGCACCGAGCACCAGGAGTACTGAGCACCCAGCACCCTGAGCACTGAGCACCTAGCACCCCGAGTACTGAGCACGCAGCACCCTGAGTACTGAGCACCCAGCACCCCGAGCCCTGAGCAACCAGCACCCTGAGCACTGAGCACCCTGAGGACTGAGCACCCAGCACCCTGAGTACTGAGCACCCTGAGTACTGAGCACCCAGCACCCTGAGTACTGAGCACCCAGCACCCTGAGCACTGAGCACCCAGAACCCACAGTACTGAGCACCGAGCACCCTGAGTACTGAGCACCCAGCACCCTGAGCACTGAGCACACAGCACCCTGAGTACTGAGCACCCAGCAACCTGAGTACTTAGCACCCAGCACCCTGAGCACTGAGCACCCAGCACCCTCAGTACTGAGCACCGAGCACCCTGAGTACTGAGCACCCAGCACCCTGAGTACTGAGCACCCAGGACCCTCAGTACTGAGCACCGAGCACCCCGAGTACTGAGCACCCAGCACCCTGAGCACTGAGCACCCAGCACCCTGAGTACTGAGCACCCAGCACCCTGAGTACTGAGCACCCAGCACCCCGAGCACTGAGCACCCTGAATACTGAGCACCCAGCACCCTGAGTACTGAGCACCCAGCACCCTGAGTACTGAGCACTAAGCACCCAGAGCGCTGAGCACCCAGCACCCCAAGCACGGAGCACACAGGACCCCGAGCACTGAGTACTGAGCACCCAGCACCCTGAGTACTGAGCACCGAGCTCCCCGAGCACTGAGCACCCTGAGTACTGAGCACCCAGCACCAAGATCACAGAGCACCCAGCACCCTCAGCACTGAGCACCCAGCACCCCGAGCACTGAGCACCCAGCACCGTGAGTACTGAGCACCCTGAGGACTGAGCACCGATCACCCTGAGCACTGAGCACCCAGCACCCTGAGTATTGAGCACCCAGCACCCTGAGTACTGAGCACCGAGCACCCCGAGCACTGAGCACCCAGCAGCCTGAGCACTGATCACCCAGCACCCTGAGTACTGAGCACCCAGCACCCTGAGTACTGAGCACCCAGCACCCTGAGTACTGAGTACTGAGCACCCTGAGTACTGAGAACCCAGCACCCCGAGCACTGAGCACCCAGCACCCTGAGTACTGAGCACCGAGCACCCCGAGCACTGAGCACCCAGCACCCTGAGTACTGAGCACCCAGCACCAAGAGTACTGAGCACCGATCACCCTGAGCACTGAGCACCCAGCACCCTGAGTACTGAGCACCCAGCACCCTGAGTACTGAGCACCGAGCACCCCGAGTACTGAGCACCCAGCACCCTGAGCACTGAGCACCGATCACCCTGAGCACTGAGCACCCAGCACCCTGAGTACTGAGCACCCAGCACCCTGAGTACTGAGCACCGAGCACCCCGAGCACTGAGCACGCAGCACCCTGAGTACTGAGCACCCAGCACCCCGTGCCCTGAGCACCCAGCACCCTGAGTACTGAGCACCCTGAGTACTGAGCACCTAGCACCCCGAGCACTGAGCACACAGCACCCTGAGCACTGAGCACCCTGCACCCTGAGTACTGAGCATCTAGCACCCTGAGCACTGAGCACCCAGCACCCTGAGCACTGAGCACCCAGCACCCTGAGTACTGAGCACCCAACGTACTGAGCATCGAGCACCCCGAGCACTGAGCACCCAGCACCCTGAGTACTGAGCACCCAGCACCCCGAGCACTGAGGACCCAGCACCCTGAGTACTGAGCACCGCGCACCCTGAGTACTGAGCACCCAGCACCCCGAGCACTGAGCATCCAGCACCCCGAGCACTGAGCACCCAGCACCCTGAGCACTGAGCACCCTGAGGACTGAGCACCCAGCACCCTGAGTACTGAGCACCCAGCATCCTGATTACTGAGCACCGATCACCGTGAGCACTGAGCACCCAGCAACCCGAGCACTGAGCACCCAGCACCCTGAGTACTGAGCACCCTGAGTACTGAGCACCCAGCACCCCGAGCACTGAGCACCCTGCACCCTGAGTACTGAGCACCCTGAGTACTGAGCACCCAGCACCCTGAGCACTGAGCACCCAGCACCGTGTGTACTGAGCACCCAGCACCCTGAGCACTGAGCACCCAGCACCCTGAGTACTGAGCACCCAGCACCCTGAGTACTTAGCACCCAGCACCCTGAGCACTGAGCACCCAGCACCCTGAGTACTGAGCACCAAGCACCCTGAGTACTGAGCACCCAGCACCCTGAGTACTGAGCACCCAGCACCCTGAGTACTGAGCACCGAGCACCCCGATTACTGAGCACCCAGCACCCTGAGCACTGAGCACCCAGCACCCTGAGTACTGAGCACCCAGCACACTGAGTACTGAGCACCCAGCACCCCGAGCACTGAGCACCCTGAGTACTGAGCACTAAGCACCCTGAGCGCTGAGCACCCAGCACCCCAAGCACGGAGCAATCAGGACCCCGAGCTCTGAGTACTGAGCACCCAGCACCCTGAGTACTGAGCACCAAGCTCCCCGAGCACTGAGCACCCTGAGTACTGAGCACCCAGCACCCCGAGCACTGAGCACCCAGCACCCTGAGTAATGAGCACCCAGCACCCCGAGTACTGAGCACCCAGCACCGTGAGTACTGAGCACCCAGCACCCGGAGTACTGAGCACCCAGCACCCTGAGCACTGAGCACAAAGCACGCTGAGTACTGAGCACTGAGCACCCTGAGTACTGAGCACCAAGGACCCTGAGCACTGAGCACCCAGCATACTGAGTACTGAGCACCCAGCACCCTGAGTACTGAGCACCCAGCACCCTGAGCACTGAGCACCCAGCACCCCGAGCACTGAGCACCCAGCACCCTGAGCACTGAGCACCCTGAGTAATGAGCACTGAGCACCCTGAGTACTGAGCACTGAGCACCCTGAGTATTGAGCACCCAGCACCCCGAGCACTGAGCACCCAGCACCCTGAGCACTGTGCACCCAGCACCCCGAGTACTGAGCACCCAGCACCCTGAGTACTGAGCACCCAGCACAACGAGCACTGAGCACCCAGCACCCTGAGCACTGTGCACCCAGCACCCCGAGTACTGAGCACCCAGCACCCTGAGTACTGAGCACCCAGCACAACGAGCACTGAGCACCCAGCACCCTGAGTACTGAGCACCCAGCACACTGAGTACTGAGCACCCAGCACCCCGAGCACGGAGCACCCTGAGTACTGAGCACTAAGCACCCTGAGCGCTGAGCACCCAGCACCCCAAGCACGGAGCACCCAGGACCCCGAGCACTGAGTACTGAGCACCCAGCACGCTGAGCACTGAGCACCCAGCACCCCGATTACTGAGCAAACAGCACACCGAGCACTGAGCACCCAGCACCCCGAGAATGAGCACCCAGCACACTGAGTACTGAGCACCCAGCACCCTGAGTACTGAGCACCCAGCACAACGAGCACTGAGCACCCTGAGTACTGAGCACCCAGCACCCTGAGTACTGAGCACTAAGCATCCAGAGCGCTGAGCACCCAGCACCCCAAGCACGGAGCACCCAGGACACCGAGCACTGAGTAATGAGCACCCAGCACCCTGAGTACTGAGCACCGAGCTGCCTGAGCACTGAGCACCCTGAGTACTGAGCACCCAGCACCCCGATCACAGAGCAGCCAGCACCCTCAGCACTGAGCTCCCATCACCCCGAGCACTGAGCACCCAGCACCCTGAGTACTGAGCACCCTGAGGACTGAGCACCGATCACCCTGAGCACTGAGCACCCATCACCCTGAGTACTGAGCACCCAGCACCCTGAGTACTGAGCACCGAGCACCCCGAGTACTGAGCACCCAGCACCCTGAGCACTGAGCACCTAGCACCCCGAGTACTGAGCACGCAGCACCCTGAGTACTGAGCACCCAGCACCCCGAGCCCTGAGCAACCAGCACCCTGAGCACTGAGCACCCTGAGGACTGAGCACCCAGCACCCTGAGTACTGAGCACCCTGAGTACTGAGCACCCAGCACCCTGAGTACTGAGCACCCAGCACCCTGAGCACTGAGCACCCAGAACCCACAGTACTGAGCACCGAGCACCCTGAGTACTGAGCACCCAGCACCCTGAGCACTGAGCACACAGCACCCTGAGTACTGAGCACCCAGCAACCTGAGTACTTAGCACCCAGCACCCTGAGCACTGAGCACCCAGCACCCTCAGTACTGAGCACCGAGCACCCTGAGTACTGAGCACCCAGCACCCTGAGTACTGAGCACCCAGCACCCTCAGTACTGAGCACCGAGCACCCCGAGTACTGAGCACCCAGCACCCTGAGCACTGAGCACCCAGCACCCTGAGTACTGAGCACCCAGCACCCTGAGTACTGAGCACCCAGCACCCCGAGCACTGAGCACCCTGAATACTGAGCACCCAGCACCCTGAGTACTGAGCACCCAGCACCCTGAGTACTGAGCACTAAGCACCCAGAGCGCTGAGCACCCAGCACCCCAAGCACGGAGCACACAGGACCCCGAGCACTGAGTACTGAGCACCCAGCACCCTGAGTACTGAGCACCGAGCTCCCCGAGCACTGAGCACCCTGAGTACTGAGCACCCAGCACCCCGATCACAGAGCACCCAGCACCCTCAGCACTGAGCACCCAGCACCCCGAGCACTGAGCACCCAGCACCCTGAGTACTGAGCACCCTGAGGACTGAGCACCGATCACCCTGAGCACTGAGCACCCAGCACCCTGAGTACTGAGCACCCATCACCCTGAGTACTGAGCACCGAGCACCCCGAGCACTGAGCACCCAGCACCCTGAGCACTGAACACCCAGCACCCTGAGTACTGAGCACCCAGCACCCTGAGTACTGAGCACCCAGCACCCTGAGTACTGAGTACTGAGCACCCTGAGTACTGAGAACCCAGCACCCCGAGCACTGAGCACCCAGCACCCTGAGTACTGAGCACCCAGCACCAAGAGTACTGAGCACCGAGCATCCTGAGCACTGAGCACCGAGCACCCCGAGCACTGAGCACTCAGCACCCTGAGTACTGAGCACCAGCACCAAGAGTACTGAGCACCGAGCACCCCGAGCACTGAGCACCCAGCACTCTGAGTAATGAGCACCCAGCAACCCGAGTACTGATCACCCAGCACCTTGAGTACTGAGCACCAAGCACCCTGAGCACTGAGCACCCAGCACCCCGAGTACTGAGCAAACAGCACCCCGAGCACTGAGCACCCAGCACTCCGAGAATGAGCACACAGCACCCTGAGTACTGAGCACCCAGCACCCTGAGTACTGAGCACCCAGCACCCTGAGTACTGAGCACCCAGCACCCTGAGCACTGAGCACCCAGCACCCTGAGCACTGAGCACCCAGCACCCTGAGCACTGAGCACCCAGCACCCCGAGTACTGAGCACCCAGCACCCTGAGTACTGATTACCCAGCACAACGAGCACTGAGCACCCAGCACCCCGAGCACTGAGCACCCAGCACCCCGAGCACTGAGCACCCAGCACCCTGAGTACTGAGAACCGAGCACCCTGAGTACTGAGCACCCAGCACGCTGAGCACTGAGCACCCAGCACCCCGATTACTGAGCAAACAGCACACCGAGCACTGAGCACCCAGCACCCCGAGAATGAGCACCCAGCACACTGAGTACTGAGCACCCAGCACCCTGAGTACTGAGCACCCAGCACAACGAGCACTGAGCACCCTGAGTACTGAGCACCCAGCACCCTGAGTACTGAGCACTAAGCATCCAGAGCGCTGAGCACCCAGCACCCCAAGCACGGAGCACCCAGGACACCGAGCACTGAGTAATGAGCACCCAGCACCCTGAGTACTGAGCACCGAGCTGCCTGAGCACTGAGCACCCTGAGTACTGAGCACCCAGCACCCCGATCACAGAGCAGCCAGCACCCTCAGCACTGAGCTCCCATCACCCCGAGCACTGAGCACCCAGCACCCTGAGTACTGAGCACCCTGAGGACTGAGCACCGATCACACTGAGCACTGAGCACCCATCACCCTGAGTACTGAGCACCCAGCACCCTGAGTACTGAGCACCGAGCACCAGGAGTACTGAGCACCCAGCACCCTGAGCACTGAGCACCTAGCACCCCGAGTACTGAGCACGCAGCACCCTGAGTACTGAGCACCCAGCACCCCGAGCCCTGAGCAACCAGCACCCTGAGCACTGAGCACCCTGAGGACTGAGCACCCAGCACCCTGAGTACTGAGCACCCTGAGTACTGAGCACCCAGCACCCTGAGTACTGAGCACCCAGCACCCTGAGCACTGAGCACCCAGAACCCACAGTACTGAGCACCGAGCACCCTGAGTACTGAGCACCCAGCACCCTGAGCACTGAGCACCCAGAACCCACAGTACTGAGCACCGAGCACCCTGAGTACTGAGCACCCAGCACCCTGAGCACTGAGCACCCAGCACCCTCAGTACTGAGCACCGAGCACCCTGAGTACTGAGCACCCAGCACCCTGAGTACTGAGCACCCAGGACCCTCAGTACTGAGCACCGAGCACCCCGAGTACTGAGCACCCAGCACCCTGAGCACTGAGCACCCAGCACCCTGAGTACTGAGCACCCAGCACCCTGAGTACTGAGCACCCAGCACCCCGAGCACTGAGCACCCTGAATACTGAGCACCCAGCACCCTGAGTACTGAGCACCCAGCACCCTGAGTACTGAGCACTAAGCACCCAGAGCGCTGAGCACCCAGCACCCCAAGCACGGAGCACACAGGACCCCGAGCACTGAGTACTGAGCACCCAGCACCCTGAGTACTGAGCACCGAGCTCCCCGAGCACTGAGCACCCTGAGTACTGAGCACCCAGCACCCCGATAACAGAGCACCCAGCACCCTCAGCACTGTGCACCCAGCACCCCGAGCACTGAGCACCCAGCACCCTGCGTACTGAGCACCCTGAGTACTGAGCACCGATCACCCTGAGCACTGAGCACCCAGCACCCTGAGCACTGAGCACCCAGCACCCTGAGTACTGAGCACCGAGCACCCCGAGCACTGAGCACCCAGCACCCTGATCACTGAGCACCCAGCACGAAGAGTACTGAGCACCGAGCATCCTGAGCACTGAGCACCGAGCACCCCGAACACTGAGCACCCAGCACCCTGAGGACTGAGCACCCAGCACCAAGAGTACTGAGCACCGAGCACCCCGAGCACTGAGCACCGAGCACCCCAAGCACTGAGCAACCAGCACCCTGAGTACTGAGCACCCAGCACCCCGAGCACTGAGCACCCAGCACGCTGAGTAATGAGCACCCAGCACCCCGAGTACTGAGCACCCAGCACCGTGAGTACTGAGCACCCAGCACCCTGAGTACTGAGCACCCAGCACCCTGAGCACTGAGCACAAAGCACGCTGAGTACTGAGCACTGAGCACCCTGAGTACTGAGCACCAAGGACCCTGAGTACTGAGCACCCAGCACCCTGAGCACTGAGCACAAAGCACTCTGAGTACTGAGCGCTGAGCACCCTGAGTACTGAGCACCGAGCACCCTGAGTACTGAGCACTCAGCACCCTGAGCACTGAGCACCCAGCACCCTGAGCACTGAGCACCCAGCACCCCGAGCACTGAGCACCCAGCACCCTGAGCACTGAGCACCCAGCACCCCGAGTACTGAGCACCGAGCACCCTGAGTACTGAGTACCCAGCACAACGAGCACTGAGCACCCAGCACCCCGAGCACTGAGCAACCAGCACCCCGAGAATGAGCACCCAGCACCCTGAGAACTGAGAACCGAGCACCCTGAGTACTGAGCACCCAGCACGCTGAGCACTGAGCACCCAGCACCCCGATTACTGAGCAAACAGCACACCGAGCACTGAGCACCCAGCACCCCGAGAATGAGCACCCAGCACACTGAGTACTGAGCACCCAGCACCCTGAGTACTGAGCACCCAGCACAACGAGCACTGAGCACCCTGAGTACTGAGCACCCAGCACCCTGAGTACTGAGCACTAAGCATCCAGAGCGCTGAGCACCCAGCACCCCAAGCACGGAGCACCCAGGACACCGAGCACTGAGTAATGAGCACCCAGCACCCTGAGTACTGAGCACCGAGCTGCCTGAGCACTGAGCACCCTGAGTACTGAGCACCCAGCACCCCGATCACAGAGCAGCCAGCACCCTCAGCACTGAGCTCCCATCACCCCGAGCACTGAGCACCCAGCACCCTGAGTACTGAGCACCCTGAGGACTGAGCACCGATCACCCTGAGCACTGAGCACCCATCACCCTGAGTACTGAGCACCCAGCACCCTGAGTACTGAGCACCGAGCACCCCGAGTACTGAGCACCCAGCACCCTGAGCACTGAGCACCTAGCACCCCGAGTACTGAGCACGCAGCACCCTGAGTACTGAGCACCCAGCACCCCGAGCCCTGAGCAACCAGCACCCTGAGCACTGAGCACACTGAGGACTGAGCACCCAGCACCCTGAGTACTGAGCACCCTGAGTAGTGAGCACCCAGCACCCTGAGTACTGAGCACCCAGCACCCTGAGCACTGAGCACCCAGAACCCACAGTACTGAGCACCGAGCACCCTGAGTACTGAGCACCCAGCACCCTGAGCACTGAGCACACAGCACCCTGAGTACTGACCACCCAGCAACCTGAGTACTTAGCACCCAGCACCCTGAGCACTGAGCACCCAGCACCCTCAGTACTGAGCACCGAGCACCCTGAGTACTGAGCACCCAGCACCCTGAGTACTGAGCACCCAGGACCCTCAGTACTGAGCACCGAGCACCCCGAGTACTGAGCACCCAGCACCCTGAGCACTGAGCACCCAGCACCCTGAGTACTGAGCACCCAGCACCCTGAGTACTGAGCACCCAGCACCCCGAGCACTGAGCACCCTGAATACTGAGCACCCAGCACCCTGAGTACTGAGCACCCAGCACCCTGAGTACTGAGCACTAAGCACCCAGAGCGCTGAGCACTCAGCACCCCAAGCACGGAGCACACAGGACCCCGAGCACTGAGTACTGAGCACCCAGCACCCTGAGTACTGAGCACCGAGCTCCCCGAGCACTGAGCACCCTGAGTACTGAGCACCCAGCACCCCGATCACAGAGCACCCAGCACCCTCAGCACTGAGCACCCAGCACCCCGAGCACTGAGCACCCAGCACCCTGAGTACTGAGCACCCTGAGGACTGAGCACCGATCACCCTGAGCACTGAGCACCCAGCACCCTGAGTACTGAGCACCCAGCACCCTGAGTACTGAGCACCGAGCACCCCGAGCACTGAGCACCCAGCACCCTGAGCACTGAGCACCTAGCACCCTGAGTACTGAGCACCCAGCACCCTGAGTACTGAGCACCCAGGACCCTGAGTACTGAGTACTGAGCACCCTGAGTACTGAGAACCCAGCACCCCGAGCACTGAGCACCCAGCACCCTGAGTACTGAGCACCGAGCACCCCGAGCACTGAGCACCCAGCACCCTGAGTACTGAGCACCCAGCACCAAGAGTACTGAGCACCGATCACCCTGAGCACTGAGCACCCAGCACCCTGAGTACTGAGCACCCAGCACCCTGAGTACTGAGCACCGAGCACCCCGAGTACTGAGCACCCAGCACCCTGAGCACTGAGCACCGATCACCCTGAGCACTGAGCACCCAGCACCCTGAGTACTGAGCACCCAGCACCCTGAGTACTGAGCACCGAGCACCCCGAGCACTGAGCACGCAGCACCCTGAGTACTGAGCACCCAGCACCCCGTGCCCTGAGCACCCAGCACCCTGAGTACTGAGCACCCTGAGTACTGAGCACCTAGCACCCCGAGCACTGAGCACCCAGCACCCTGAGCACTGAGCACCCTGCACCCTGAGTACTGAGCATCAAGCACCCTGAGCACTGAGCACCCAGCACCCTGAGCACTGAGCACCCAGCACCCTGAGTACTGAGCACCCAACGTACTGAGCATCGAGCACCCCGAGCACTGAGCACCCAGCACCCTGAGTACTGAGCACCCAGCACCCCGAGCACTGAGGACCCAGCACCCTGAGTACTGAGCACCGCGCACCCTGAGTACTGAGCACCCAGCACCCCGAGCACTGAGCACCCAGCACCCCGAGCACTGAGCACCCAGCACCCTGAGCACTGAGCACCCTGAGGACTGAGCACCCAGCACCCTGAGTACTGAGCACCCAGCATCCTGATTACTGAGCACCGATCACCGTGAGCACTGAGCACCCAGCAACCCGAGCACTGAGCACCCAGCACCCTGAGTACTGAGCACCCTGAGTACTGAGCACCCAGCACCCCGAGCACTGAGCACCCTGCACCCTGAGTACTGAGCACCCTGAGTACTGAGCACCCAGCACCCTGAGCACTGAGCACCCAGCACCGTGTGTACTGAGCACCCAGCACCCTGAGCACTGAGCACCCAGCACCGTGTGTACTGAGCACCCAGCACCCTGAGTACTGAGCACCCAGCACCGTGTGTACTGAGCACCAAGGACCCTGAGTACTGAGCACCCAGCACCCTGAGCACTGAGCACCCAGCACCCTGAGCACTGAGCACCCAGCACCCCGAGCACTGAGCACCCAGCACCCTGAGCACTGTGCACCCAGCACCCCGAGTACTGAGCACCCAGCACCCTGAGTACTGAGCACCCAGCACAACAAGCACTGAGCACCCAGCACCCTGAGCACTGTGCACCCAGCACCCCGAGTACTGAGCACCCAGCACCCTGAGTACTGAGCACCCAGCACAACGAGCACTGAGCACCCAGCACCCTGAGTACTGAGCACCCAGCACACTGAGTACTGAGCACACAGCACCCCGAGCACGGAGCACCCTGAGTACTGAGCACTAAGCACCCTGAGCGCTGAGCACCCAGCACCCCAAGCACGGAGCACCCAGGACCCCGAGCACTGAGTACTGAGTACCCAGCACCCTGAGTACTGAGCACCAAGCTCCCCGAGCACTGAGCACCCTGAGTACTGAGCACCCAGCACCCCGATAACAGAGCACCCAGCACCCTCAGCACTGTGCACCCAGCACCCCGAGCACTGAGCACCCAGCACCCTGCGTACTGAGCACCCTGAGTACTGAGCACCGATCACCCTGAGCACTGAGCACCCAGCACCCTGAGCACTGAGCACCCAGCACCCTGAGTACTGAGCACCGAGCACCCCGAGCACTGAGCACCCAGCACCCTGAGGACTGAGCACCCAGCACGAAGAGTACTGAGCACCGAGCATCCTGAGCACTGAGCACCGAGCACCCCGAACACTGAGCACCCAGCACCCTGAGGACTGAGCACCCAGCACCAAGAGTACTGAGCACCGAGCACCCCGAGCACTGAGCACCGAGCACCCCAAGCACTGAGCAACCAGCACCCTGAGTACTGAGCACCCAGCACCCCGAGCACTGAGCACCCAGCACCCTGAGTAATGAGCACCCAGCACCCCGAGTACTGAGCACCCAGCACCGTGAGTACTGAGCACCCAGCACCCTGAGTACTGAGCACCCAGCACCCTGAGCACTGAGCACAAAGCACTCTGAGTACTGAGCACTGAGCACCCTGAGTACTGAGCACCAAGGACCCTGAGTACTGAGCACCCAGCACCCTGAGCACTGAGCACAAAGCACTCTGAGTACTGAGCGCTGAGCACCCTGAGTACTGAGCACCGAGCACCCTGAGTACTGAGCACTCAGCACCCTGAGCACTGAGCACCCAGCACCCTGAGCACTGAGCACCCAGCACCCCGAGCACTGAGCACCCAGCACCCTGAGCACTGAGCACCCAGCACCCCGAGTACTGAGCACCCAGCACCCTGAGTACTGAGTACCCAGCACAACGAGCACTGAGCACCCAGCACCCCGAGCACTGAGCAACCAGCACCCCGAGAATGAGCACCCAGCACCCTGAGTACTGAGAACCGAGCACCCTGAGTACTGAGCACCCAGCACGCTGAGCACTGAGCACCCAGCACCCCGATTACTGAGCAAACAGCACACCGAGCACTGAGCACCCAGCACCCCGAGAATGAGCACCCAGCACACTGAGTACTGAGCACCCAGCACCCTGAGTACTGAGCACCCAGCACAACGAGCACTGAGCACCCTGAGTACTGAGCACCCAGCACCCTGAGTACTGAGCACTAAGCATCCAGAGCGCTGAGCACCCAGCACCCCAAGCACGGAGCACCCAGGACACCGAGCACTGAGTAATGAGCACCCAGCACCCTGAGTACTGAGCACCGAGCTGCCTGAGCACTGAGCACCCTGAGTACTGAGCACCCAGCACCCCGATCACAGAGCAGCCAGCACCCTCAGCACTGAGCTCCCATCACCCCGAGCACTGAGCACCCAGCACCCTGAGTACTGAGCACCCTGAGGACTGAGCACCGATCACCCTGAGCACTGAGCACCCATCACCCTGAGTACTGAGCACCCAGCACCCTGAGTACTGAGCACCGAGCACCCCGAGTACTGAGCACCCAGCACCCTGAGCACTGAGCACCTAGCACCCCGAGTACTGAGCACGCAGCACCCTGAGTACTGAGCACCCAGCACCCCGAGCCCTGAGCAACCAGCATCCTGAGCACTGAGCACCCTGAGGACTGAGCACCCAGCACCCTGAGTACTGAGCACCCTGAGTACTGAGCACCCAGCACCCTGAGTACTGAGCACCCAGCACCCTGAGCACTGAGCACCCAGAACCCACAGTACTGAGCACCGAGCACCCTGAGTACTGAGCACCCAGCACCCTGAGCACTGAGCACACAGCACCCTGAGTACTGAGCACCCAGCAACCTGAGTACTTAGCACCCAGCACCCTGAGCACTGAGCACCCAGCACCCTCAGTACTGAGCACCGAGCACCCTGAGTACTGAGCACCCAGCACCCTGAGTACTGAGCACCCAGCACCCTCAGTACTGAGCACCGAGCACCCCGAGTACTGAGCACCCAGCACCCTGAGCACTGAGCACCCAGCACCCTGAGTACTGAGCACCCAGCACCCTGAGTACTGAGCACCCAGCACCCCGAGCACTGAGCACCCTGAATACTGAGCACCCAGCACCCTGAGTACTGAGCACCCAGCACCCTGAGTACTGAGCACTAAGCACCCAGAGCGCTGAGCACCCAGCAACCCAAGCACGGAGCACACAGGACCCCGAGCACTGAGTACTGAGCACCCAGCACCCTGAGTACTGAGCACCGAGCTCCCCGAGCACTGAGCACCCTGAGTACTGAGCACCCAGCACCCCGATCACAGAGCACCCAGCACCCTCAGCACTGAGCACCCAGCACCCCGAGCACTGAGCACCCAGCACCCTGAGTACTGAGCACCCTGAGGACTGAGCACCGATCACCCTGAGCACTGAGCACCCAGCACCCTGGGTACTGAGCACCCAGCACCCTGAGTACTGAGCACCGAGCACCCCGAGCACTGAGCACCCAGCACCCTGAGCACTGAACACCCAGCACCCTGAGTACTGAGCACCCAGCACCCTGAGTACTGAGCACCCAGCACCCTGAGTACTGAGTACTGAGCACCCTGAGTACTGAGAACCCAGCACCCCGAGCACTGAGCACCCAGCACCCTGAGTACTGAGCACCGAGCACCCCGAGCACTGAGCACCCAGCACCCTGAGTACTGAGCACCCAGCACCAAGAGTACTGAGCACCGAGCATCCTGAGCACTGAGCACCGAGCACCCCGAGCACTGAGCACCCAGCACCCTGAGTACTGAGCACCAGCACCAAGAGTACTGAGCACCGAGCACCCCGAGCACTGAGCACCCAGCACTCTGAGTAATGAGCACCCAGCAACCCGAGTACTGATCACCCAGCACCTTGAGTACTGAGCACCAAGCACCCTGAGCACTGAGCACCCAGCACCCCGAGTACTGAGCAAACAGCACCCCGAGCACTGAGCACCCAGCACTCCGAGAATGAGCACACAGCACCCTGAGTACTGAGCACCCAGCACCCTGAGTACTGAGCACCCAGCACCCTGAGTACTGAGCACCCAGCACCCTGAGTACTGAGCACCGAGCTCCCCGAGCACTGAGCACCCTGAGTACTGAGCACCCAGCACCCCGATCACAGAGCACCCAGCACCCTCAGCACTGAGCACCCAGCACCCCGAGCACTGAGCACCCAGCACCCTGAGTACTGAGCACCCTGAGGACTGAGCACCGATCACCCTGAGCACTGAGCACCCAGCACCCTGAGTACTGAGCACCCAGCACCCTGAGTACTGAGCACCGAGCACCCCGAGTACTGAGCACCCAGCACCCTGAGCACTGAGCACCCAGCACCCCGAGCACTGAGCACGCAGCACCCTGAGTACTGAGCACCCAGCACCCCGAGCCCTGAGCACCCAGCACCCTGAGTACTGAGCACCCTGAGTACTGAGCACCGATCACCCTGAGCACTGAGCACCCAGCACCCTGATTACTGAGCACCCAGCACCCTGAGCACTGAGCACCCAGCACCCTGAGTCCTGAGCACCCAGTACCCTGAGCACAGAGCACCCAGCACCCTGAGTACTGAGCACCGAGCACCCTGAGTACTGAGCACCCAGCACCCTGAGCACTGAGCACCCAGCACCCTGAGTACTGAGCACCCAGCACCCTGAGTACTGAGCACCGAGCACCCCGAGTACTGAGCACCAAGCACCCTGAGCACTGAGCACCCAGCACGCCGAGCACTGAGCACGCAGCACCCTGAGTACTGAGCACCCAGCACCCCGAGCCCTGAGCACCCAGCACCCTGAGTACTGAGCACCCTGAGTACTGAGCACCGATCACCCTGAGCACTGAGCACCCAGCACCCTGATTACTGAGCACCCAGCACCCTGAGCACTGAGCACCCAGCACCCTGAGTCCTGAGCACCCAGTACCCTGAGCACTGAGCACCCAGCACCCTGAGTACTGAGCACCCACCACCCTGAGTATTGAGAACCCAGCACCCTGAGCACTGAGCACCCAACACCCCGAGCACTGAGCACCCAGCACCCTGAGCACTGAGCACCCAGCACCCTGAGTACTGAGCACCCAGCACCCTGAGCACTGAGCACCAAGCACCCTGAGCACTGAGCACCCAGGAACCTGAGTACTGAGCACCCAGCACCCTGAGTACTGAGCAATGAGCACCCTGAGCACTGAGCACCCAGCACCCCGAGCACTGAGAACCCAGCACCCTGAGTACTGAGCACCCAGCACCCTGAGTACTGAGCACCCAGCACCCTGAGCACTGAGCACCAAGCACCCTGAGCACTGAGCACCCAGGAACCTGAGTACTGAGCACCCAGCACCCTGAGTACTGAGCAACGAGCACCCCGAGCACTGAGCACCCTGAGTACTGAGCACCCAGCACCCCGATCACAGAGCACCCAGCACCCTCAGCACTGAGCACCCAGCACCCCGAGCACTGAGCACCCAGCACCCTGAGTACTGAGCACCGAGCACCCCGAGTACTGAGCACCCAGCACCCTGAGTACTGAGCACCCAGCACCCCGAGCACTGAGCACCCTGAATACTGAGCACCCAGCACCCTGAGTACTGAGCACCCAGCACCCTGAGTACTGAGCACTAAGCACCCAGAGCGCTGAGCACCCAGCACCCCAAGCACGGAGCACACAGGACCCCGAGCACTGAGTACTGAGCACCCAGCACCCTGAGTACTGAGCACCGAGCTCCCCGAGCACTGAGCACCCTGAGTACTGAGCACCCAGCACCCCGATCACAGAGCACCCAGCACCCTCAGCACTGAGCACCCAGCACCCCGAGCACTGAGCACCCAGCACCCTGAGTACTGAGCACCCTGAGGACTGAGCACCGATCACCCTGAGCACTGAGCACCCAGCACCCTGGGTACTGAGCACCCAGCACCCTGAGTACTGAGCACCGAGCACCCCGAGCACTGAGCACCCAGCACCCTGAGCACTGAACACCCAGCACCCTGAGTACTGAGCACCCAGCACCCTGAGTACTGAGCACCCAGCACCCTGAGTACTGAGTACTGAGCACCCTGAGTACTGAGAACCCAGCACCCCGAGCACTGAGCACCCAGCACCCTGAGTACTGAGCACCGAGCACCCCGAGCACTGAGCACCCAGCACCCTGAGTACTGAGCACCCAGCACCAAGAGTACTGAGCACCGAGCATCCTGAGCACTGAGCACCGAGCACCCCGAGCACTGAGCACCCAGCACCCTGAGTACTGAGCACCAGCACCAAGAGTACTGAGCACCGAGCACCCCGAGCACTGAGCACCCAGCACTCTGAGTAATGAGCACCCAGCAACCCGAGTACTGATCACCCAGCACCTTGAGTACTGAGCACCAAGCACCCTGAGCACTGAGCACCCAGCACCCCGAGTACTGAGCAAACAGCACCACGAGCACTGAGCACCCAGCACTCCGAGAATGAGCACACAGCACCCTGAGTACTGAGCACCCAGCACCCTGAGTACTGAGCACCCAGCACCCTGAGTACTGAGCACCCAGCACCCTGAGTACTGAGCACCGAGCTCCCCGAGCACTGAGCACCCTGAGTACTGAGCCCCCAGCACCCCGATCACAGAGCACCCAGCACCCTCAGCACTGAGCACCCAGCACCCCGAGCACTGAGCACCCAGCACCCTGAGTACTGAGCACCCTGAGGACTGAGCACCGATCACCCTGAGCACTGAGCACCCAGCACCCTGAGTACTGAGCACCCAGCACCCTGAGTACTGAGCACCGAGCACCCCGAGTACTGAGCACCCAGCACCCTGAGCACTGAGCACCCAGCACCCCGAGCACTGAGCACGCAGCACCCTGAGTACTGAGCACCCAGCACCCCGAGCCCTGAGCACCCAGCACCCTGAGTACTGAGCACCCTGAGTACTGAGCACCGATCACCCTGAGCACTGAGCACCCAGCACCCTGATTACTGAGCACCCAGCACCCTGAGCACTGAGCACCCAGCACCCTGAGTCCTGAGCACCCAGTACCCTGAGCACAGAGCACCCAGCACCCTGAGTACTGAGCACCGAGCACCCTGAGTACTGAGCACCCAGCACCCTGAGCACTGAGCACCCAGCACCCTGAGTACTGAGCACCCAGCACCCTGAGTACTGAGCACCGAGCACCCCGAGTACTGAGCACCAAGCACCCTGAGCACTGAGCACCCAGCACGCCGAGCACTGAGCACGCAGCACCCTGAGTACTGAGCACCCAGCACCCCGAGCCCTGAGCACCCAGCACCCTGAGTACTGAGCACCCTGAGTACTGAGCACCGATCACCCTGAGCACTGAGCACCCAGCACCCTGATTACTGAGCACCCAGCACCCTGAGCACTGAGCACCCAGCACCCTGAGTCCTGAGCACCCAGTACCCTGAGCACTGAGCACCCAGCACCCTGAGTACTGAGCACCCACCACCCTGAGTATTGAGAACCCAGCACCCTGAGCACTGAGCACCCAACACCCCGAGCACTGAGCACCCAGCACCCTGAGCACTGAGCACCCAGCACCCTGAGTACTGAGCACCCAGCACCCTGAGCACTGAGCACCAAGCACCCTGAGCACTGAGCACCCAGGAACCTGAGTACTGAGCACCCAGCACCCTGAGTACTGAGCAATGAGCACCCTGAGCACTGAGCACCCAGCACCCCGAGCACTGAGAACCCAGCACCCTGAGTACTGAGCACCCAGCACCCTGAGTACTGAGCACCCAGCACCCTGAGCACTGAGCACCAAGCACCCTGAGCACTGAGCACCCAGGAACCTGAGTACTGAGCACCCAGCACCCTGAGTACTGAGCAACGAGCACCCCGAGCACTGAGCACCCTGAGTACTGAGCACCCAGCACCCCGATCACAGAGCACCCAGCACCCTCAGCACTGAGCACCCAGCACCCCGAGCACTGAGCACCCAGCACCCTGAGTACTGAGCACCGAGCACCCCGAGTACTGAGCACCCAGCACCCTGAGTACTGAGCACCCAGCACCCCGAGCACTGAGCACCCTGAATACTGAGCACCCAGCACCCTGAGTACTGAGCACCCAGCACCCTGAGTACTGAGCACTAAGCACCCAGAGCGCTGAGCACCCAGCACCCCAAGCACGGAGCACACAGGACCCCGAGCACTGAGTACTGAGCACCCAGCACCCTGAGTACTGAGCACCGAGCTCCCCGAGCACTGAGCACCCTGAGTACTGAGCACCCAGCACCCCGATCACAGAGCACCCAGCACCCTCAGCACTGAGCACCCAGCACCCCGAGCACTGAGCACCCAGCACCCTGAGTACTGAGCACCCTGAGGACTGAGCACCGATCACCCTGAGCACTGAGCACCCAGCACCCTGGGTACTGAGCACCCAGCACCCTGAGTACTGAGCACCGAGCACCCCGAGCACTGAGCACCCAGCACCCTGAGCACTGAACACCCAGCACCCTGAGTACTGAGCACCCAGCACCCTGAGTACTGAGCACCCAGCACCCTGAGTACTGAGTACTGAGCACCCTGAGTACTGAGAACCCAGCACCCCGAGCACTGAGCACCCAGCACCCTGAGTACTGAGCACCGAGCACCCCGAGCACTGAGCACCCAGCACCCTGAGTACTGAGCACCCAGCACCAAGAGTACTGAGCACCGAGCATCCTGAGCACTGAGCACCGAGCACCCCGAGCACTGAGCACCCAGCACCCTGAGTACTGAGCACCAGCACCAAGAGTACTGAGCACCGAGCACCCCGAGCACTGAGCACCCAGCACTCTGAGTAATGAGCACCCAGCAACCCGAGTACTGATCACCCAGCACCTTGAGTACTGAGCACCAAGCACCCTGAGCACTGAGCACCCAGCACCCCGAGTACTGAGCAAACAGCACCCCGAGCACTGAGCACCCAGCACTCCGAGAATGAGCACACAGCACCCTGAGTACTGAGCACCCAGCACCCTGAGTACTGAGCACCCAGCACCCTGAGTACTGAGCACCCAGCACCCTGAGTACTGAGCACCGAGCTCCCCGAGCACTGAGCACCCTGAGTACTGAGCACCCAGCACCCCGATCACAGAGCACCCAGCACCCTCAGCACTGAGCACCCAGCACCCCGAGCACTGAGCACCCAGCACCCTGAGTACTGAGCACCCTGAGGACTGAGCACCGATCACCCTGAGCACTGAGCACCCAGCACCCTGAGTACTGAGCACCCAGCACCCTGAGTACTGAGCACCGAGCACCCCGAGTACTGAGCACCCAGCACCCTGAGCACTGAGCACCCAGCACCCCGAGCACTGAGCACGCAGCACCCTGAGTACTGAGCACCCAGCACCCCGAGCCCTGAGCACCCAGCACCCTGAGTACTGAGCACCCTGAGTACTGAGCACCGATCACCCTGAGCACTGAGCACCCAGCACCCTGATTACTGAGCACCCAGCACCCTGAGCACTGAGCACCCAGCACCCTGAGTCCTGAGCACCCAGTACCCTGAGCACAGAGCACCCAGCACCCTGAGTACTGAGCACCGAGCACCCTGAGTACTGAGCACCCAGCACCCTGAGCACTGAGCACCCAGCACCCTGAGTACTGAGCACCCAGCACCCTGAGTACTGAGCACCGAGCACCCCGAGTACTGAGCACCAAGCACCCTGAGCACTGAGCACCCAGCACGCCGAGCACTGAGCACGCAGCACCCTGAGTACTGAGCACCCAGCACCCCGAGCCCTGAGCACCCAGCACCCTGAGTACTGAGCACCCTGAGTACTGAGCACCGATCACCCTGAGCACTGAGCACCCAGCACCCTGATTACTGAGCACCCAGCACCCTGAGCACTGAGCACCCAGCACCCTGAGTCCTGAGCACCCAGTACCCTGAGCACTGAGCACCCAGCACCCTGAGTACTGAGCACCCACCACCCTGAGTATTGAGAACCCAGCACCCTGAGCACTGAGCACCCAACACCCCGAGCACTGAGCACCCAGCACCCTGAGCACTGAGCACCCAGCACCCTGAGTACTGAGCACCCAGCACCCTGAGCACTGAGCACCAAGCACCCTGAGCACTGAGCACCCAGGAACCTGAGTACTGAGCACCCAGCACCCTGAGTACTGAGCAATGAGCACCCTGAGCACTGAGCACCCAGCACCCCGAGCACTGAGAACCCAGCACCCTGAGTACTGAGCACCCAGCACCCTGAGTACTGAGCACCCAGCACCCTGAGCACTGAGCACCAAGCACCCTGAGCACTGAGCACCCAGGAACCTGAGTACTGAGCACCCAGCACCCTGAGTACTGAGCAACGAGCACCCCGAGCACTGAGCACCCAGCACCCTGAGCACTGAGCACACTGAGGACTGAGCACCCAGCACTCTGAGTACTGACCACCCAACGTACTGAGCACCGAGCACCCTGAGCACTGAGCACCCAGCACCCTGAGTACTGAGCACCCAGCACCCTGAGCAATGAGCACCCTGAGTCCTGAGCACCCAACATACAGAGCACCGAGCACCCTGAGCACTGAGAACCCAGCACCCTGAGTACTGAGCACCCAGCACCTTGAGCACTGAGCACCGAGCACCCCGAGCACTGAGCACCCAGCACCCGGAGTACTGACCACCCAGCACAATGAGTACTAAGCAACGAGTACCCTGAGTACTGAGCACCCAGCACCCTGAGCACTGAACACACAGCACCCTGAGTACTGAGCACCTCGAGCACTGAGCACACAGCACCCTGAGTACTGAGCACCGAGCACCCCGAGCACTGAGCACCCAGCACCGCGAGCACTGAGCACCCAGCACACCGAGCACTGAGCACCCAGCACCCTGAGCACTGAGCACA
Source organism: Microtus oregoni (assembly GCF_018167655.1). NCBI lineage: Eukaryota > Metazoa > Chordata > Mammalia > Rodentia > Cricetidae > Microtus > Microtus oregoni. Next base: position 6,039,355 of record NW_024544151.1, on the reverse strand, counting down.
CAGCGCCCTGAGCACTGAGCACCCAGCACCCTGAGTACTGAGCACACAGCACCCTGAGTACTGAGCACCCAGCACCCTGAGCACTGAGTACCCAGCACCCTGAGCACTGAGCACCCAGCACCCTGAGCACTTAGCACCCAGCACCCTGAGTACTGTGCACTGAGCACCCAGCACCCCGAGCACTGAGCACTTAGCACCCTGAGTACTGAGCACTGGCACCCAGCACCACGAGCACTGAGCACCCAGCACCCTGAGCACTGAGCACCCAGCACCCGAGTACTGAGCACCCAGCACCCTGAGTACTGAGCACCCAGCACCCTGAGTACTGAGCACCCAGCACCCCGAGTACTGAGCACCCAGCACCCTGAGTACTGAGCACCCAGCACCCTGAGCACTGAGCACCCAGCACCCCGAGCACTGAGCACCCAGCACCCTGAGTACTGAGCACCCAGCAACCTGAGCACTGAGCACCCAGCACCCTGAGCACTGAGCACCCAGCACCCTGAGTAGTGAGCACCCAACGTACTGAGCACCGAGCATCCCGAGCACTGAGCACCCAGCTCCCTGAGTACTGAGCACCCTGAGCACTGAGTACTGAGCACTGAGCACCCTGAGCACTGAGCACCCAGCACCCCTAGTACTGAGCACCCAGCACCCCGAGCACTGATCACCCAGCACCCTGAGCACTGAGCACCCAGCACCCTGAGTAGTGAGCACCCAACGTACTGAGCACCTAGCACCCTGAGTACTGAACACCCAGCACCCTGAGCACTGAGCACCCTGAGCACTGAGTACTGAGCACTGAGCACCCTGAGCACTGAGCACCCAGCACCCCGAGTACTGAGCACCCAGCACCCCGAGCACTGAGCACCCAGCGCCCCGAGCACAGAGCACAGAGCACCCTGAGGACTGAGCACTGAGCACCCTGAGCACTGAGAACCCAGCACCCCGAGTACTGAGCACTGAGCACCCTGAGTACTGAGCACCCAGCACCCTGAGTACTGAGCACCCAGCGCCCCGAGCACAGAGCACAGAGCACCCTGAGGACTGAGCACTGAGCACCCTGAGCACTGAGAACCCAGCACCCCGAGTACTGAGCACTGAGCACCCTGAGCACTGAGCACCCAGCGCCCCGAGCACAGAGCACAGAGCACCCTGAGGACTGAGCACTGAGCACCCTGAGCACTGAGAACCCAGCACCCCGAGTACTGAGCACTGAGCACCCTGAGCACTGAGCACCCAGCACCCTGAGTACTGAGCACTGAGCACCCCGAGTACTGAGTACCCAGCACCCCGAGCACCGAGCACCCAGCACCCGGAGCACTGAGCAACCAGCACCCTGAGCACTGAGCACCCAGCACCCCGAGCCCTGAGCACCCAGCACCCTGAGTACTGAGCACCCTGAGTACTGAGCACCGATCACCCTGAGCACTGAGCACCCAGCACCCTGAGTACTGAGCACCCAGCACCCTGAGCACTAAGCACCCAGCACCCTGAGTCCTGAGCACCCAGTACCCTGAGCACTGAGCACCCAGCACCCTGAGTACTGAGCACCCACCACCCTGAGTATTGAGAACCCAGCACCCTGAGCACTGAGCACCCAACACCCCGAGCACTGAGCACCCAGCACCCTGAGCACTGAGCACCCAGCACCCTGAGTACTGAGCACCCAGCACCCTGAGCACTGAGCACCAAGCCCCCTGAGCACTGAGCACCCAGGAACCTGAGTACTGAGCACCCAGCACCCTGAGTACTGAGCAATGAGCACCCTGAGCACTGAGCACCCAGCACCCCGAGCACTGAGAACCCAGCACCCTGAGTACTGAGCACCCAGCACCCTGAGTACTGAGCACCCAGCACCCTGAACACTGAGCACCAAGCACCCTGAGCACTGAGCACCCAGGAACCTGAGTACTGAGCACCCAGCACCCTGAGTACTGAGCAACGAGCACCCCGAGCACTGAGCACCCAGCACCCAGAGCACTGAGCACCCTGAGGACTGAGCACTGAGCACCCTGAGCACTGAGAACCCAGCACCCCGAGGACTGAGCACTGAGCACCCTGAGCACTGAGCACCCAGCACCCTGAGTACTGAGCACTGAGCACCCCGAGTACTGAGTACCCAGCACCCCGAGCACCGAGCACCCAGCACCCGGAGCACTGAGCAACCAGCACCCTGAGCACTGAGCACCCAGCACCCTGAGCACTGAGCACCCAGCACTCTGAGCACTGAGCACCCAGCACCCTGAGCACTGAGCACCCAGCACCCTGAGTACTGAGCACCCAACGTACTGAGCACCGAGCACCCTGAGCACTGAGCACCCAGCACCCTGAGTACTGAGCACCCAGCACCCTGAGCACTGAGCACCCAGCAATCTGAGTACTGAGCACTGAGCACCCCGAGTACTGAGCACCAGGCACCCCGAGCACTAAGCACCCAGCACCCCTAGCACCGAGCACCCAGCACCCTGAGCACTAAGCACCCAGCACCCTGAGCACTGAGCACCCAGCACCCTGAGCACTGAGCACCCAGCACCCTGAGCACTGAGCACCCAGCACCCTGAGCACTGAGCACCCAGCACCCTGAGCACTGAGTACCCAGCACCCTGAGCACTGAGCACCCAGCACCCTGAGTACTGAGCACCCAGCACCCTGAGCAATGAGCACCCCGAGCACTGAGCACCCAGCATCCTGAGCACTGAGCACCCAGCACCCCGAGCACTGAGCACCCAGCACCCTGAGTACTGAGCACCCAGCACCCTGAGCACTGAGCACCCAGCACCCTGAGCACTGAGCACCCAGCACCCTGAGTAGTGAGCACCCAACGTACTGAGCACCGAGCACACCGAGCACTGAGCACCCAGCTCCCTGAGTACTGAGCACCGATCACCCCGAGCACTGAGCACCCAGCACCCTGAGTACTGAACTCCGAGCAACCCGAGCACTGAGCACCCAGCGCCCCGAGCACTGAGCACCCAGCACCCTGAGCACTGAGCACCCAGCACCCTGAGTACTGAGCACCCAGCACCCTGAGTACTGAACACCCAGCACCCTGAGCACTGAGCACCCTGAGCACTGAGTACTGAGCACTGAGCACCCTGAGCACTGAGCACCCAGCACCCCGAGTACTGAGCACCCAGCACCCCGAGCACTGAGCACCCAGCGACCCGAGCACAGAGCACAGAGCACCCTGAGCACTGAGCACTGAGCACCCTGAGCACTGAGCACCCAGCACCCCGAGTACTGAGCACTGAGCACCCTGAGTACTGAGCACCCAGCACCCTGAGTACTGAGCACCCAGCGTACTGAGCACCGAGCACCCAGCACCCTGAGTACTGAGCACCCAGCACCCTGAGCACTGAGAACCCAGCACCCTGAGTACTGAGCACCCAGCGTACTGAGCACCGAGCACCCAGCACCCTGAGTACTGAGCACCCAGCACCCTGAGCACTGAGCACCCAGCACCCTGAGTACTGAGCACTGAGCACCCCGAGTACTGAGCACCCAGCACCCCGAGCACCGAGCACCCAGCACCCGGAGCACTGAGGAACCAGCACCCTGAGCACTGAGCACCCAGCACCCTGAGCACTGAGCACCCAGCACCCTGAGCACTGAGCACCCAGCACCCTGAGCACTGAGCACCCAGCACCCTGAGTACTGAGCACCCAACGTACTGAGCACCGAGCACCCTTAGCACTGAGCACCCAGCACCCTGAGTACTGAGCACCCAGCACCCTGAGCACTGAGCACCCAGCAATCTGACTACTGAGCACTGAGCACCCCGAGTACTGAGCACCAGGCACCCCGAGCACTAAGCACCCAGCACCCCTAGCACCGAGCACCCAGCACCCTGAGCACTGAGCACCCAGCACCCTGAGCACTAAGCACCCAGCACCCTGAGCACTGAGCACCCAGCACCCTGAGCACTGAGCACCCAGCACCCTGAGCACTGAGCACCCAGCACCCTGAGCACTGAGCACCCAGCACCCTGAGCACTGAGCACCCAGCACCCTGCGTACTGAGCACCCAACGAACTGAGCACCGAGCACCCTGAGCACTGAGCACCCAGCACCCTGAGTACTGAGCACCCAGCACCCTGAGCAATGAGCACCCTGAGTACTGAGCACCCAGCACCTTGAGCACTGAGCACCGAGCACCCCGAGCACTGAGCACCCAGCACCCGGAGTGCTGAGCACCCAGCACAATGAGTACTAAGCACCGAGCACCCTGAGTACTGAGCACCCAGCACCCTGAGCACTGAATACACAGCACCCTGAGTACTGAGCACCTCGAGCACTGAGCACCCAGCACCCTGAGTACTGAGCACCGAGCACCCCGAGCACTGAGCACCCAGCACCGCGAGCACTGAGCACCCAGCACCCCGAGCACTTAGCACCCAGCACCCTGAGTACTGAGGACCCAGCACCCTGAGTACTGAGCACTGAGCTCCCAGCTCCCCGAGCACTGTGCACCCAGCACCCCGAGCACTGAGCACCCAGCACCCTGAGTACTGAGCACCCAGCACCCTGAGCACTGAGCACCCAGCACCCTGAGCACTGAGCACCCAGCACCCCGAGCACTGAGCACCCAGCACCCTGAGTACTGAGCACCCAGCACCCTGAGCACTGAGCACCCAGCACCCTGAGCACTGAGCACCCAGCACCCTGAGCACTGAGCACCCAGCACCCTGAGCACTGAGCACCCAGCACCCTGAGTACTGAGCACCCAGCACCCTGAGTACTAAGCACCGAGCACCCTGAGTACTGAGCACCCAGCACCCTGAGCACTGAGCACACAGCACCCTGAGCACTGAGCACACAGCACCCTGAGTACTGAGCACTGAGCACCCAGCACCCCAAGCACTGAGCACCCAGCACCCTGAGTACTGAGCACTGAGCACCCAGCACACCGAGCACTGAGCACCCAGCACCCTGAGCACTGAGCACCCAGCACCCTGAGTACTGAGCACCCAGCACGCCGAGTACTGAGCACCCAGCACCCTGAGTACTGAGCATCCAGCACCCTCAGCACTGAGCACCCAGCACCCAGAGCACTGAGCACCCAGCACCCTGAGTACTGAGCACCCAGCACCCCGAGCACTGAGCACCCAGCACCCTGAGTACTGAGCTCCGAGCACAGCGAGCACTGAGCACCCAGCGCCCCGAGCACTGAGCACCCAGCACCCTGAGCACTGAGCACCCAGCACCCTGAGTACTGAGCACCCAGCACCCTGAGTACTGAACCCCCAGCACACTGAGCACTGAGCACTGAGCACCCTGAGCACTGAGTACTGAGCACTGAGCACCCTGATCACTGAGCACCCAGCACCCCGAGTACTGAGCACCCAGCACCCCGAGCACTGAGCACCCAGCGCCCCGAGCACTGAGCACCCAGCACCCCGAGCACTGAGCACTGAGCACCCTGAGCACTGAGCACCCAGCACCCCGAGTACTGAGCACTGAGCACCCAGAGTACTGAGCACCCAGCACCCTGAGCACTGAGTACCCAGCACCCTGAGTACTGAGCACTGAGAACCCTGAGTACTGAGCACCGAGCACCCTGAGTATTGAGCACCCAGCACCCTGATCACTGAGCACCCAGCACCCTGAGCACTGAGCACCCAGCACCTTGAGTACTGCGTACCGAGCAATCCGAGCACTGAGCACCCAGCACCCTGAGTACTGAGCACCCAGCACCCTGTGTACTGAGCAACCAGCACCCTGAGCACTGAGCACCCAGCACCCTGAGCACTGAGCACTGAGCACCCAGCACCCCAGGCACTGAGCACCCAACACCCTGAGCACTGAGCACCCTGAGGACTGAGCACCCAGCACCCTGAGTACTGAGCACTGATCACCCTGAGCACTGAGCATCCAGCACCCCGAGCACTGAGCACCCAGCAACCTGAGTACTGAGCACCCAGCACCCCGAGCACTGAGCACCCAGCACCCTGAGTACTGAGCACCCTGAGTACTGAGCACCGATCACCCTGAGCACTGAGCTCCCAGCACCCTGAGTACTGCGCACCCAGCACCCTGAGCACTGAGCACCCAGCACCCTGAGTACTGAGCACCCAGCACCCTGAGCACTGAGCACCCAGCACCCTGAGTACTGAGCACCCAGCACCCCGAGCACTGAGCACCCAGCACCCCGAGAATGAGCACCCAGCACCCCATGTACTGAGCACCGAGCACCCCGAGCACTGAGCACCCAGCACCCGGAGTACTGAGCACCCAGCACCCTGAGTACTAAGCACTGAGCACCCTGAGTACTGAGCACCAAGCACCCTGAGCACTGAACATACAGCACCCTGAGCACCGAGCACCCCGAGCACTGAGCACCCAGCACCCCGAGTACTGAGCACCCAGCACCCCGAGCACTGAGCACCCAGCACCCTGAGCACTGAGCACCCAGCACCCTGAGTACTGAGCACCCAGCACCCTGAGCACTGAGTACAGAGCACCCTGAGCACTGAGCACCCAGCACCCTGTGCACTGAGCAACCAGCACCCTGAGCACTGAGCACCCAGCACCCTGAGTACTGAGCACTGAGCACCCAGCACCCCGAGCACTGAGCACCCAGCACACTGTGCACTGAGCACCCAGCAACCTGAGCACTGAGCACCCAGCACCCTGAGTACTGAGCACTGAGCACCCAGCACCCCGAGCACTGAGCACCCAGCACCCTGAGCACTGAGCACCCAGCACCCGAGTACTGAGCACCCAGCACTCTGAGTACTGAGCACCCAGCACCCTGAGTACTGAGCACCCTGAGTACTGAGCACCGATCACCCTGAGCACTGAGCTCCCAGCACCCTGAGTACTGAGCACCCAGCACCCTGAGCACTGAGTACTGAGCACCGAGCACCCCGAGCACTGAGCACCCAGCACCCGGAGTACTGAGCACCCAGCACCCTGAGTACTAAGCACTGAGCACCCTGAGTACTGAGCACCCAGCACCCTGAGCACTGAACATACAGCACCCTGAGCACCGAGCACCCCGAGCACTGAGCACCCAGCACCCCGAGCACTGAGCACCCAGCACCCCGAGCACTGAGCACCCAGCACCCTGAGCACTGAGCACCCAGCACCCTGAGTACTGAGCACCCAGCACCCTGAGCACTGAGTACCCAGCACCCTGAGCACTGAGCACCCAGCACCCTGTGCACTGAGCACCCAGCACCCTGAGCACTGAGCCCCCAGCACCCTGAGTACTGAGCACTGAGCACCCAGCACCCCGAGCACTGAGCACCCAGCACCCTGTGCACTGAGCACCCAGCAACCTGAGCACTTAGCACCCAGCACCCTGAGTACTGAGCACTGAGCACCCAGCACCCCGAGCACTGAGCACCCAGCACCCTGAGCACTGAGCACCCAGCACCCGAGTACTGAGCACCCAGCACCCTGAGTACTGAGCACCCAGCACCCTGAGTACTGAGCACCCAGCACCCCGAGTACTGAGCACCCAGCACCCTGAGTACTGAGCACTGAGCACCCAGCACCCCGAGCACTGCGCACCCAGCACCCTGAGTACTGAGCACCCAGCACCCTGAGCACTGAGCACCCAGCACCCTGAGCACTGAGCACCCAGCACCCTGAGCACTGAGCACCCAGCACCCTGAGTAGTGAGCACCCAACGTACTGAGCACCGATCACCCCGAGCACTGAGCACCCAGCACCCTGAGTACTGAGCACTGAGCACCGATCACCCGGAGCAATGAGCACCCAGCACCCTGAGTAGTGAGCACCCAACGTACTGAGCACCGAGCACCCCGAGCACTGAGCACCCAGCACCCTGAGTACTGAGCACCGTTCACCCCGAGCACTGAGCACCCAGCACCCTGAGTACTGAGCTCCGAGCACCCTGAACACTGAGCACCCAGCACCCTGAGCACTGATCACCCAGCACCCTGAGCACTGAGCACCCAGCACCCTGAGTACTGAGCACCCAGCACCCTGAGTACTGAGCACTCAGCACCCTGAGTACTGAGCACCGAGCACCCCGAGCACTGAGCACCCAGCACCCTGAGCACTGAGCACCCTGAGGACTGAGCACCCAGCACACTGAGAACTGAGCACCCAGCACCCTGAGTACTGAGCACCGATCACCCTGAGCACTGAGCACCCAGAACCCCGAGCACTGAGCACCCAGCATCCTGAGTACTGAGCACCCAGCACCCCGAGCACTGAGCACCCAGCACCCTGAGTACTGAGCACCCTGAGTACTGAGCACCGATCACCCTGAGCACTGAGCTCCCAGCACCCTGAGTACTGAGCACCCAGCACCCTGAGCACTGAGCACCCAGGACCCTGAGTACTGAGCACCCAGCACCCCGAGTACTGAGCACCCAGCACCCCGAGCACTGAGCACCCAGCACCCCGAGCACTGAGCACCCAGCACCCTGAGTACTGAGCACCCAGCACCCTGAGTACTGAGCACCCAGCACCCTGAGCACTGAGCACCCAGCACCCTGAGTAGTGAGCACCCAACGTACTGAGCACCGAGCACCCCGAGCACTGAGCACCCAGCACCCTGACTACTGAGCACCGATCACCCCGAGCACTGAGCACCCAGCACCCCGAGCACTGAGCACCCAGCACCCTGAGCACTGAGCACCGAGCACACTGAGCACTGAGCACCCAGCACCCTGAGTACTGAGCACCCAGCACCCTGTACACTGAGCACCGAGCACCCCGAGTACTGAGCACCGAGCACACTGAGCACTGAGCACCCAGCACCCCGAGCACTGAGCACCCAGCACCCTGAGTACTGAGCACTGAGCACCCAGCACCCCGAGCACTGAGCACCCAGCACCCTGAGTACTAAACACCGAGCACCCTGAGTACTGAGCACCCAGCACCCTGAGCACTGAACACACAGCACCCTGAGTACTGAGCACCTCGAGCACTGAGCACCCAGCACCCCGAGCACTGAGCACCCAGCACCCCGAGCACTGAGCACCCAGCACCCTGAGTACTGAGCACCCAGCACACTGAGTACTGAGCACCCAGCACCCTGAGCACTGAGCACCCAGCACCCTGAGCACTGAGCACCCAGCACCCTGAGCACTGAGCACCCAGCACCCTGAGTACTGAGCACTGAGCACCCAGCACCCCGAGCACTGAGCACCTAGCACCCTGAGTACTAAGCACCCAGCACCCTGAGTACTGAGCACCCAGCACCCTGAGTACTGAGCACCCAGCACCCTGAGTACTGAGCACCCAGCACCCCGAGCACTGAGCACCCAGCACCCTGAGTACTGAGCACCGAGCACCCTGAGTACTGAGCACCCAGCACCCTGAGTACTGAGCACCCAGCACCCTGAGTACTGAGCACCCAGCACCCAGAGCACTGAGCAACCAGCACCCTGAGTACTGAGCACCAAGCACCCCGAGGACTGAGCACCCAGCACCCTGAGTACTGAGCACCCAGCACCCCGAGCACTGAGCACCCAGCACCCTGAGTACTGAGCACCGAGCACCCTGAGTACTGAGCACCCAGCACCCTGAGTACTGAGCACCCAGCACGTTGAGCAATGAGCACCCTGAGTACTGAGCACCCAGCACCTTGAGCACTGAGCACCGAGCACCCCGAGCACTGAGCACCCAGCACCCGGAGTACTGAGCACCCAGCACCCTGAGTACTAAGCACCGAGCACCCTGAGTACTGAGCACCCAGCACCCTGAGCACTGAGCACACAGCACCCTGAGCACTGAGCACACAGCACCCTGAGTACTGAGCACTGAGCACCCAGCACCCCAAGCACTGAGCACCCAGCACCCTGAGTACTGAGCACTGAGCACCCAGCACCCCAAGCACTGAGCACCCAGCACCCCGAGCACTGAGCACTGAGCACCCTGAGCACTGAGCACCCAGCACCCCGAGTACTGAGCACTGAGCACCCAGAGTACTGAGCACCCAGCACCCTGAGCACTGAGTACCCAGCACCCTGAGTACTGAGCACTGAGCACCCAGCACCCCGAGCACTGAGCACCCAGCACACTGTGCACTGAGCACCCAGCAACCTGAGCACTGAGCACCCAGCACCCTGAGTACTGAGCACTGAGCACCCAGCACCCCGAGCACTGAGCACCCAGCACCCTGAGCACTGAGCACCCAGCACCCGAGTACTGAGCACCCAGCACTCTGAGTACTGAGCACCCAGCACCCTGAGTACTGAGCACCCTGAGTACTGAGCACCGATCACCCTGAGCACTGAGCTCCCAGCACCCTGAGTACTGAGCACCCAGCACCCTGAGCACTGAGTACTGAGCACCGAGCACCCCGAGCACTGAGCACCCAGCACCCGGAGTACTGAGCACCCAGCACCCTGAGTACTAAGCACTGAGCACCCTGAGTACTGAGCACCCAGCACCCTGAGCACTGAACATACAGCACCCTGAGCACCGAGCACCCCGAGCACTGAGCACCCAGCACCCCGAGCACTGAGCACCCAGCACCCCGAGCACTGAGCACCCAGCACCCTGAGCACTGAGCACCCAGCACCCTGAGTACTGAGCACCCAGCACCCTGAGCACTGAGTACCCAGCACCCTGAGCACTGAGCACCCAGCACCCTGTGCACTGAGCACCCAGCACCCTGAGCACTGAGCCCCCAGCACCCTGAGTACTGAGCACTGAGCACCCAGCACCCCGAGCACTGAGCACCCAGCACCCTGTGCACTGAGCACCCAGCAACCTGAGCACTTAGCACCCAGCACCCTGAGTACTGAGCACTGAGCACCCAGCACCCCGAGCACTGAGCACCCAGCACCCTGAGCACTGAGCACCCAGCACCCGAGTACTGAGCACCCAGCACCCTGAGTACTGAGCACCCAGCACCCTGAGTACTGAGCACCCAGCACCCCGAGTACTGAGCACCCAGCACCCTGAGTACTGAGCACTGAGCACCCAGCACCCCGAGCACTGCGCACCCAGCACCCTGAGTACTGAGCACCCAGCACCCTGAGCACTGAGCACCCAGCACCCTGAGCACTGAGCACCCAGCACCCTGAGCACTGAGCACCCAGCACCCTGAGTAGTGAGCACCCAACGTACTGAGCACCGATCACCCCGAGCACTGAGCACCCAGCACCCTGAGTACTGAGCACTGAGCACCGATCACCCGGAGCAATGAGCACCCAGCACCCTGAGTAGTGAGCACCCAACGTACTGAGCACCGAGCACCCCGAGCACTGAGCACCCAGCACCCTGAGTACTGAGCACCGTTCACCCCGAGCACTGAGCACCCAGCACCCTGAGTACTGAGCTCCGAGCACCCTGAACACTGAGCACCCAGCACCCTGAGCACTGATCACCCAGCACCCTGAGCACTGAGCACCCAGCACCCTGAGTACTGAGCACCCAGCACCCTGAGTACTGAGCACTCAGCACCCTGAGTACTGAGCACCGAGCACCCCGAGCACTGAGCACCCAGCACCCTGAGCACTGAGCACCCTGAGGACTGAGCACCCAGCACACTGAGAACTGAGCACCCAGCACCCTGAGTACTGAGCACCGATCACCCTGAGCACTGAGCACCCAGAACCCCGAGCACTGAGCACCCAGCATCCTGAGTACTGAGCACCCAGCACCCCGAGCACTGAGCACCCAGCACCCTGAGTACTGAGCACCCTGAGTACTGAGCACCGATCACCCTGAGCACTGAGCTCCCAGCACCCTGAGTACTGAGCACCCAGCACCCTGAGCACTGAGCACCCAGGACCCTGAGTACTGAGCACCCAGCACCCCGAGTACTGAGCACCCAGCACCCCGAGCACTGAGCACCCAGCACCCCGAGCACTGAGCACCCAGCACCCTGAGTACTGAGCACCCAGCACCCTGAGTACTGAGCACCCAGCACCCTGAGCACTGAGCACCCAGCACCCTGAGTAGTGAGCACCCAACGTACTGAGCACCGAGCACCCCGAGCACTGAGCACCCAGCACCCTGACTACTGAGCACCGATCACCCCGAGCACTGAGCACCCAGCACCCCGAGCACTGAGCACCCAGCACCCTGAGCACTGAGCACCGAGCACACTGAGCACTGAGCACCCAGCACCCTGAGTACTGAGCACCCAGCACCCTGTACACTGAGCACCGAGCACCCCGAGTACTGAGCACCGAGCACACTGAGCACTGAGCACCCAGCACCCCGAGCACTGAGCACCCAGCACCCTGAGTACTGAGCACTGAGCACCCAGCACCCCGAGCACTGAGCACCCAGCACCCTGAGTACTAAACACCGAGCACCCTGAGTACTGAGCACCCAGCACCCTGAGCACTGAACACACAGCACCCTGAGTACTGAGCACCTCGAGCACTGAGCACCCAGCACCCCGAGCACTGAGCACCCAGCACCCCGAGCACTGAGCACCCAGCACCCTGAGTACTGAGCACCCAGCACACTGAGTACTGAGCACCCAGCACCCTGAGCACTGAGCACCCAGCACCCTGAGCACTGAGCACCCAGCACCCTGAGCACTGAGCACCCAGCACCCTGAGTACTGAGCACTGAGCACCCAGCACCCCGAGCACTGAGCACCTAGCACCCTGAGTACTAAGCACCCAGCACCCTGAGTACTGAGCACCCAGCACCCTGAGTACTGAGCACCCAGCACCCTGAGTACTGAGCACCCAGCACCCCGAGCACTGAGCACCCAGCACCCTGAGTACTGAGCACCGAGCACCCTGAGTACTGAGCACCCAGCACCCTGAGTACTGAGCACCCAGCACCCTGAGTACTGAGCACCCAGCACCCAGAGCACTGAGCAACCAGCACCCTGAGTACTGAGCACCAAGCACCCCGAGGACTGAGCACCCAGCACCCTGAGTACTGAGCACCCAGCACCCCGAGCACTGAGCACCCAGCACCCTGAGTACTGAGCACCGAGCACCCTGAGTACTGAGCACCCAGCACCCTGAGTACTGAGCACCCAGCACGTTGAGCAATGAGCACCCTGAGTACTGAGCACCCAGCACCTTGAGCACTGAGCACCGAGCACCCCGAGCACTGAGCACCCAGCACCCGGAGTACTGAGCACCCAGCACCCTGAGTACTAAGCACCGAGCACCCTGAGTACTGAGCACCCAGCACCCTGAGCACTGAGCACACAGCACCCTGAGCACTGAGCACACAGCACCCTGAGTACTGAGCACTGAGCACCCAGCACCCCAAGCACTGAGCACCCAGCACCCTGAGTACTGAGCACTGAGCACCCAGCACCCCAAGCACTGAGCACCCAGCACCCCGAGCACTGAGCACTGAGCACCCTGAGCACTGAGCACCCAGCACCCCGAGTACTGAGCACTGAGCACCCAGAGTACTGAGCACCCAGCACCCTGAGCACTGAGTACCCAGCACCCTGAGTACTGAGCACTGAGAACCCTGAGTACTGAGCACCGAGCACCCTGAGTATTGAGCACCCAGCACCCTGATCACTGAGCACCCAGCACCCTGAGCACTGAGCACCCAGCACCTTGAGTACTGCGTACCGAGCAATCCGAGCACTGAGCACCCAGCACCCTGAGTACTGAGCACCCAGCACCCTGAGCACTGAGCACCCAGCACCCTGCGGACTGAGCACCCAGCACCCCGAGCACTGATCACCCAGCACCCTGAGTACTGAGCACCAAGCATCCTGAGCACTGAGCACCCAGCACCCTGAGTACTGAGCACCCAGCACCCTGTGTACTGAGCAACCAGCACCCTGAGCACTGAGCACCCAGCACCCTGAGCACTGAGCACTGAGCACCCAGCACCCCGAGCACTGAGCACCCAGCACCCTGAGCACTGAGCACCCTGAGGACTGAGCACCCAGCACCCTGAGTACTGAGCACTGATCACCCTGAGCACTGAGCATCCAGCACCCCGAGCACTGAGCACCCAGCAACCTGAGTACTGAGCACCCAGCACCCCGAGCACTGAGCACCCAGCACCCTGAGTACTGAGCACCCTGAGTACTGAGCACCGATCACCCTGAGCACTGAGCTCCCAGCACCCTGAGTACTGAGCACCCAGCACCCTGGGCACTGAGCACCCAGCACCCTGAGTACTGAGCACCCAGCACCCTGAGCACTGAGCACCCAGCACCCTGAGTACTGAGCACCCAGCACCCTGAGCACTGAGCACCCAGCACCCTGAGTACTGAGCACCCAGCACCCCGAGCACTGAGCACCCTGCACCCCGAGAATGAGCACCCAGCACCCCATGTACTGAGCACCGAGCACCCCAAGCACTGAGCACCCAGCACCCGGAGTACTGAGCACCCAGCACCCTGAGTACTAAGCACTGAGCACCCTGAGTACTGAGCACCCAGCACCCTGAGCACTGAACATACAGCACCCTGAGCACCGAGCACCCCGAGCACTGAGCACCCAGCACCCCGAGTACTGAGCACCCAGCACCCCGAGCACTGAGGACCCAGCACCCTGAGCACTGAGCACCCAGCACCCTGAGTACTGAGCACCCAGCACCCTGAGCACTGAGTACCCAGCACCCTGAGCACTGAGCACCCAGCACCCTGTGCACTGAGCACCCAGCACCCTGAGCACTGAGCACCCAGCACCCTGAGTACTGAGCACTGAGCACCCAGCACCCCGAGCACTGAGCACCCAGCACACTGTGCACTGAGCACCCAGCAACCTGAGCACTGAGCACCCAGCACCCTGAGTACTGAGCACTGAGCACCCAGCACCCCGAGCACTGAGCACCCAGCACCCTGAGCACTGAGCACCCAGCACCCGAGTACTGAGCACCCAGCACTCTGAGTACTGAGCACCCAGCACCCTGAGTACTGAGCACCCTGAGTACTGAGCACCGATCACCCTGAGCACTGAGCTCCCAGCACCCTGAGTACTGAGCACCCAGCACCCTGAGCACTGAGTACTGAGCACCGAGCACCCCGAGCACTGAGCACCCAGCACCCAGAGTACTGAGCACCCAGCACCCTGAGTACTAAGCACTGAGCACCCTGAGTACTGAGCACCCAGCACCCTGAGCACTGAACATACAGCACCCTGAGCACCGAGCACCCCGAGCACTGAGCACCCAGCACCCCGAGCACTGAGCACCCAGCACCCCGAGCACTGAGAACCCAGCACCCTGAGCACTGAGCACCCAGCACCCTGAGTACTGAGCACCCAGCACCCTGAGCACTGAGTACCCAGCACCCTGAGCACTGAGCACTGAGCACCCTGAGTACTGAGCACTGAGCACCCAGCACCCCGAGCACTGATCACCCAGCACCCTGTGCACTGAGCACCCAGCAACCTGAGCACTTAGCACCCAGCACCCCGAGCACTGAGAACCCAGCACCCTGAGCACTGAGCACCCAGCACCCTGAGCACTGAGCCCCCAGCACCCTGAGTACTGAGCACTGAGCACCCAGCACCCCGAGCACTGAGCACCCAGCACCCTGTGCACTGAGCACCCAGCAACCTGAGCACTTAGCACCCAGCACCCTGAGTACTGAGCACTGAGCACCCAGCACCCCGAGCACTGAGCACCCAGCACCCTGAGTACTGAGCACCCAGCACCCTGAGCACTGAGCACCCAGCACCCTGAGTACTGAGCACCCAGCACCCTGAGCACTGAGCACCCAGCACCCCGAGTACTGAGCACCCAGCACCCCGAGCACTGAGCACCCTGCACCCCGAGAATGAGCACCCAGCACCCCATGTACTGAGCACCGAGCACCCCGAGCACTGAGCACCCAGCACCCGGAGTACTGAGCACCCAGCACCCTGAGTACTAAGCACTGAGCACCCTGAGTACTGAGCACCCAGCACCCTGAGCACTGAACATACAGCACCCTGAGCACCGAGCACCCCGAGCACTGAGCACCCAGCACCCCGAGTACTGAGCACCCAGCACCCCGAGCACTGAGGACCCAGCACCCTGAGCACTGAGCACCCAGCACCCTGAGTACTGAGCACCCAGCACCCTGAGCACTGAGTACCCAGCACCCTGAGCACTGAGCACCCAGCACCCTGTGCACTGAGCACCCAGCACCCTGAGCACTGAGCACCCAGCACCCTGAGTACTGAGCACTGAGCACCCAGCACCCCGAGCACTGAGCACCCAGCACACTGTGCACTGAGCACCCAGCAACCTGAGCACTGAGCACCCAGCACCCTGAGTACTGAGCACTGAGCACCCAGCACCCCGAGCACTGAGCACCCAGCACCCTGAGCACTGAGCACCCAGCACCCGAGTACTGAGCACCCAGCACTCTGAGTACTGAGCACCCAGCACCCTGAGTACTGAGCACCCTGAGTACTGAGCACCGATCACCCTGAGCACTGAGCTCCCAGCACCCTGAGTACTGAGCACCCAGCACCCTGAGCACTGAGTACTGAGCACCGAGCACCCCGAGCACTGAGCACCCAGCACCCAGAGTACTGAGCACCCAGCACCCTGAGTACTAAGCACTGAGCACCCTGAGTACTGAGCACCCAGCACCCTGAGCACTGAACATACAGCACCCTGAGCACCGAGCACCCCGAGCACTGAGCACCCAGCACCCCGAGCACTGAGCACCCAGCACCCCGAGCACTGAGAACCCAGCACCCTGAGCACTGAGCACCCAGCACCCTGAGTACTGAGCACCCAGCACCCTGAGCACTGAGTACCCAGCACCCTGAGCACTGAGCACTGAGCACCCTGAGTACTGAGCACTGAGCACCCAGCACCCCGAGCACTGATCACCCAGCACCCTGTGCACTGAGCACCCAGCAACCTGAGCACTTAGCACCCAGCACCCCGAGCACTGAGAACCCAGCACCCTGAGCACTGAGCACCCAGCACCCTGAGCACTGAGCCCCCAGCACCCTGAGTACTGAGCACTGAGCACCCAGCACCCCGAGCACTGAGCACCCAGCACCCTGTGCACTGAGCACCCAGCAACCTGAGCACTTAGCACCCAGCACCCTGAGTACTGAGCACTGAGCACCCAGCACCCCGAGCACTGAGCACCCAGCACCCTGAGCACTGAGCACCCAGCACCCGAGTACTGAGCACCCAGCACCCTGAGTACTGAGCACCCAGCACCCTGAGTACTGAGCACCCAGCACCCCGAGTACTGAGCACCCAGCACCCTGAGTACTGAGCACTGAGCACCCAGCACCCCGAGCACTGCGCACCCAGCACCCTGAGTACTGAGCACCCAGCACCCTGAGCACTGAGCACCCAGCACCCTGAGCACTGAGCACCCAGCACCCTGAGCACTGAGCACCCAGCACCCTGAGTAGTGAGCACCCAACGTACTGAGCACCGATCACCCCGAGCACTGAGCACCCAGCACCCTGAGTACTGAGCACTGAGCACCGATCACCCGGAGCAATGAGCACCCAGCACCCTGAGTAGTGAGCACCCAACGTACTGAGCACCGAGCACCCCGAGCACTGAGCACCCAGCACCCTGAGTACTGAGCACCGTTCACCCCGAGCACTGAGCACCCAGCACCCTGAGTACTGAGCTCCGAGCACCCTGAACACTGAGCACCCAGCACCCTGAGCACTGATCACCCAGCACCCTGAGCACTGAGCACCCAGCACCCTGAGTACTGAGCACCCAGCACCCTGAGTACTGAGCACTCAGCACCCTGAGTACTGAGCACCGAGCACCCCGAGCACTGAGCACCCAGCACCCTGAGCACTGAGCACCCTGAGGACTGAGCACCCAGCACACTGAGAACTGAGCACCCAGCACCCTGAGTACTGAGCACCGATCACCCTGAGCACTGAGCACCCAGAACCCCGAGCACTGAGCACCCAGCACCCTGAGTACTGAGCACCCAGCACCCTGAGCACTGAGCACCCAGCACCCTGAGTACTGAGCACCCTGAGTACTGAGCACCGATCACCCTGAGCACTGAGCTCCCAGCACCCTGAGTACTGAGCACCCAGCACCCTGAGCACTGAGCACCCAGGACCCTGAGTACTGAGCACCCAGCACCCCGAGTACTGAGCACCCAGCACCCCGAGCACTGAGCACCCAGCACCCCGAGCACTGAGCACCCAGCACCCTGAGTACTGAGCACCCAGCACCCTGAGTACTGAGCACCCAGCACCCTGAGCACTGAGCACCCAGCACCCTGAGTAGTGAGCACCCAACGTACTGAGCACCGAGCACCCCGAGCACTGAGCACCCAGCACCCTGACTACTGAGCACCGATCACCCCGAGCACTGAGCACCCAGCACCCTGAGTACTGAGCACCCAGCACCCTGAGTACTGAGCACTCAGCACCCTGAGTACTGAGCACCGAGCACCCCGAGCACTGAGCACCCAGCATCCTGAGAACTGGGCACCCTGAGGACTAAGCACCCAGCACCCTGAGCACTGAACACCCAGCACCCTGAGTACTGAGCACCGATCACCATGAACACTGAGCACCCAGAACCCCGAGCACTGAGCACCCAGCACCCTGAGTACTGAGCACCCAGCACCCCGAGCACTGAGCACCCAGCACCCTGTGTACTGAGCACACTGAGTACTGAGCAAAGATCACCCTGAGCACTGAGCTCCCAGCACCCTGAGTAGTGAGCACCCAACGTACTGAGCACCGAGCACCCCGAGCACTGAGCACCCAGCACCCTGAGTACTGAGGTCCGAGCACCCCGAGCGCTGAGCACCCAGCGCCCCGAGCACTGAGCACCCAGCACCCTAAGCACTTAGCACCCAACACCCGGAGTACTGAACACCCAGAACCCCGAGCACTGAGCACCCAGCACCCTGAGCACTGAGCACCCAGCACCCTGAGCACTGATCACCCAGCACCCTGAGCACTGAGCACCCAGCACCCTGAGTAATGAGCACCGAGCACCCCGAGCACTGAGCACCCAGCACCCTGAGCACTGAGCACACTGAGGACTGAGCACCCAGCACCCTGAGCACTGAGCACCCAGCACCCTGAGCACTGAGCACCCAGCACACAGAGCACTGATCACCCAGCACCCTGAGCACTGAGCACCCAGCACCCTGAGTACTGAGCACCCAGCACCCCGAGCACTGAGCACCCAGCACCCTGAGCACTGAGCACCCAGCACACTGAGCACTGATCACGCAGCACCCTGAGCACTGAGCACCCAGCACCCTGAGTACTGCGCACCCAGCACCCTGAGTACTGAGCACTCAGCACCCTGAGGACTGAGCACCCAGCACCCTGAGCACTGAGCACCCAGCACCCTGAGTTCTGAGCACCGATCACCCTGAGCACTGAGCACCCAGAACCCCGAGCACTGAGCACCCAGCACCCTGAGTACTGAGCACCCAGTACCCCGAGCACTGAGCACCCAGCACCCTGAATACTGAGCACCCTGACTACTGAGCACTCAGCACCCTGAGTACTGAGCACCGAGCACCCCGAGCACTGAGCACCCAGCACCCTGAGCACTGAGCCCCCTGAGGACTGAGCACCCAGCACCCTGAGCACTGAGCACCCAGCACCCTGAGTACTGAGCACTGATCACCCTGAGCACTGAGCACCCAGAACCCCGAGCACTGAGCACCCAGCACCCTGAGTACTGAGCACCCAGCACCTCGAGCACTGAGCACCCAGCACCCTGAGTACTGAGCACCCTGAGTACTGAGCAAAGATCAACCTGAGCACTGAGCTCCCAGCACCCTGAGTACTGAGCACCCAGCACCCTGAGCACTGAGCACCCAGCACCCTGAGTACTGAGCACCCAGCACCCTGAGCACTGAGCACCCAGCACGCTGAGTACTAAGAACCCAGCACCCTGAGCACTAAGCACCCAGCACCCTGAGCACTGAGCACACAGCACCCGAGTACTGAGCACCCAGCACCCTGAGTACTGAGCACCCAGCACCCTGAGCACTGAGCACCCAGCACCCTGAGCACTGAGCACCCAGCACCCTGAGTACTGAGCACCCAGCACCCCTAGCACTAAGCACCCAGCACCCTGAGCACTGAGCACCCAGCACCCGAGTACTGAGCACCCAGCACCCTGAGTACTAAGCACCGAGCACCCTGAGCACTGAGTACCCAGCACCCTGAGCACTGAGCACCCAGCACCCTGAGTACTGAGCACCCAGCACCCTGAGTACTGAGCACCCAGCAACCTGAGCACTGAGCACCGAGCACCCAAAGAACTGAGCACCCAGCACCCTGAGCACTGAGCAACCAGCACCCTGAGTCCTGAGCACCCAGCACCCTGAGTACTGAACACCCAGCACCCTGAGCACTGAGCACCCTGAGCACTGAGTACTGAGCACCGAGCACCCAGAGAACTGAGCACCCAGCACCAGGAGTACTGAGCACCCAGCACCCTGAGTACTGAGCACCCAGCACCCTGAGCACTGAGCACCCAGCAAACTGAGCACTGAGCACCCAGCACCCTGAGTACTGAGCACTGAGCACCCAGCACCCCGAGCACTGAGCACCCAGCACCCTGAGTACTGAGCACTGAGCACCCAGCACCCTGAGCACTGAGCACCCAGCACCCTGAGTACTAAGCACCGAGCACCCTGAGTACTGAGCACCCAGCACCCTGAGCACTGAACACACAGCACCCTGAGTACTGAGCACCCAGCGTACTGAGCACCGAGCACCCCGAGCACTGAGCACCCAGCACCCTGAGTACTGAGCACCCAGCACCCCGAGCACTGAGCACCCAGCACCCTGAGTACTGAGCACCGAGCACCCTGAGTACTGAGCACCCAGCACCCTGAGTACTGAGCACCCAGCACCCTGAGCACTGAGCACCCAGCACCCTGAGTACTGAGCACTGAGCACCCCGAGGACTGAGCACCCAGCACCCCGAGCACTGAGCACCCAGCACCCTGAGCACTGAGCACCCAGCACCCTGAGCACTGAGCACCCAGCACCCTGAGCACTGAGCACCCAGCACCCTGAGCAATGAGCACCCTGAGTACTGAGCACCCAGCACCTTGAGCACTGAGCACCGAGCACCCCGAGCACTGAGCACCCAGCACCCTGAGCACTGAGCACCCAGCACCCGAGTACTGAGCACCCAGCACCCTGAGTACTGAGCACCCAGCACCCTGAGTACTGAGCACCCAGCACCCCGAGTACTGAGCACCCAGCACCCTGAGTACTGAGCACCCAGCACCCTGAGCACTGAGCACCCAGCACCCTGAGCACTGAGCACCCAGCACCCTGAGCACTGAGCACCCAGCACCCTGAGCACTGAGCACCCAGCATCCTGAGCACTGAGCACCCAGCACCCTGAGCACTGAGCACCCAGCACCCTGAGTAGTGAGCACCCAACGTACTGAGCACCGAGCACCCCGAGCACTGAGCACCCAGCACCCTGAGTACTGAGCACCGATCACCCCGAGCACTGAGCACCCAGCACCCTGAGTACTGAGCTCCGAGCACCCCGAGCACTGAGCACCCAGCGCCCCGAGCACTGAGCACCCAGCACCCTGAGCACTGAGCACCCAGCACCCTGAGCACTGAGCACCCAGCACACTGAGCACTGAGCACTGAGTACTGAGCACCAAGCACCCCGAGTACTGAGCACTGAGCACCCAGAGTACTGAGCACCCAGCACCCTGAGCACTGAGCACCCAGCGCCCCGAGCACTGAGCACCCAGCACCCTGAGCACTGAGCACCCAGCACCCTGAGTACTGAACACTGAGCACCCAGCACCCCGAGCACTGAGCACCCAGCACCCTGAGTACTAAGCACCCAGCACCCTGAGTACTGAGCACCCAGAACCCTGAGTACTGAGCACCCAGCGTACTGAGCACCGAGCACCCCGAGCACTGACCACCCAGCACCCTGAGTACTGAGCACCCAGCACCCCGAGCACTGAGCACCCAGCACCCTGAGTACTGAGCACCGAGCACCCTGAGTACTGAGCAACCAGCACCCTGAGTACTGAGCACCCAGCGTACTGAGCACCGAGCACCCAGCACCCTGAGTACTGAGCACCCAGCACCCTGAGCACTGAGCACCCAGCACCCTGAGTACTGAGCACTGAGCACCCCGAGTACTGAGCACCGGGCACCCCGAGCACTAAGCACCCAGCACCCCGAGCACCGAGCACCCAGCACCCTGAGCACTGAGCACCCAGCACCCTGAGCACTGAGCACCCAGCACCCTGAGCACTGAGCACCCAGCACCCTGAGCACTGAGCACCCAACGTACTGAGCACCGAGCACCCCGAGCACTGAGCACACAGCACTGAGCACCCAGCACCCTGAGTACTGAGCACCCAGCACCCTGAGCACTGAGTACCCAGCGCCCTGAGCACTGAGCACCCAGCACCCTGAGCACTGAGCACCCAGCACCCTGAGCTCTGAGCACCCAGCACCCTGAGTAGTGAGCACCCAACGTATTGAGCACCGAGCACACGGAGCACTGAGCACCCAGCACCCTGACTACTGAGCACCGATCACCCCGAGCACTGAGCACCCAGCACCCTGAGTACTGAGCGCCGAGCACCCGGAGCACTGAGCATCCAGCGCCCCGAGCACTGAGCACCCAGCACCCTGAGCACTGAGCACCCAGCACCCTGTGTACTGAGCACCCAGCAGTCCGAGCACTGAGCACCCAGCACCCTGAGCACTGAGCACACAGCACACGGAGCACTGATCACCCAGCACCCTGAGCACTGAGCACCCAGCACCCTGAGTACTGAGCACCCAGCACCCTGAGTACTGAGCACTCAGCACCCTGAGGACTGAGCACCCAGCACCCTGAGCACTGAGCACCCAGCACCCTGAGTACTGAGCACCGATCACCCTGAGCACTGAGCACCCAGAACCCCGAGCACTGAGCACCCAGCACCCTGAGTACTGAGCACCCAGTACCCCGAGCACTGAGCACCCAGCACCCTGAGTACTGAGCACCCTGACTACTGAGCAAAGATCACCCTGAGCACTGAGCTCCCAGCACCCTGAGTACTGAGGACCCAGCAACCTGAGCACTGAGCACCCAGCTCCCTGAGTACTGAGCACCCAGCACCCTGAGCACTGAGCACCCAGCACCCTGAGTACTGAGCACCCAGCACCCTGAGCACTGAACACCCAGCACCCTGAGTACTGAGCACCCAGCACCACGAGCACTGAGCACCCAGCACCCCGAGAATGAGCACCCAGCACCCCGAGTACTGAGCACCGAGCACCCTGCGCACTGAGTACCCAGCACCCTGAGCACTGAGCACCCAGCACCCTGCGCACTGAGTACCCAGCACCCTGAGCACTGAGCACGCACCACCCTGAGTACTGAGCACCCAGCACCCTGAGTACTGAGCACCCAGCACCCTGCGCACTGAGCACCGAGCACCCCGAGTACTGAGCACCGAGCACACTGAGCACTGAGCACCCAGCACCCTGAGTACTGAGCACCCAGCACCCTGTGCACTGAGCACCGAGCACCCCGAGTACTGAGCACCGAGCACACTGAGCACTGAGCACCCAGCACCCCGAGCACTGAGCACCCAGCACCCTGAGTACTGAGCACTGAGCACCCAGCACCCCGAGCACTGAGCACCCAGCACCCTGAGTACTAAACACCGAGCACCCTGAGTACTGAGCACCCAGCACCCTGAGCACTGAACACACAGCACCCTGAGTACTGAGCACCTTGAGCACTGAGCACCCAGCACCCCGAGCACTGAGCACCCAGCACCCCGAGCACTGAGCACCCAGCACCCTGAGTACTGAGCACCCAGCACACTGAGTACTGAGCACCCAGCACCCTGAGCACTGAGCACCCAGCACCCTGAGCACTGAGCACCCAGCACCCTGAGCACTGAGCACCCAGCACCCTGAGTACTGAGCACTGAGCACCCAGCACCCCGAGCACTGAGCACCTAGCACGGTGAGTACTAAGCACCCAGCACCCTGATTACTGAGCACCCAGCACCCTGAGTACTGAGCACCCAGCACCCTGAGTACTGAGCACCCAGCACCCCGAGCACTGAGCACCCAGCACCCTGAGTACTGAGCACCGAGCACCCTGAGTACTGAGCACCCAGCACCCTGAGTACTGAGCACCCAGCACCCTGAGTACTGAGCACCCAGCACCCAGAGCACTGAGCAACCAGCACCCTGAGTACTGAGCACCGAGCACCCCGAGGACTGAGCACCCAGCACCCTGAGTACTGAGCACCCAGCACCCCGAGCACTGAGCACCCAGCACCCTGAGTACTGAGCACCGAGCACCCTGAGTACTGAGCACCCAGCACCCTGAGTACTGAGCACCCAGCACCCTGAGCACTGAGCACCCAGCACCCTGAGTACTGAGCAACCAACGTACTGAGCACCGAGCACCCTGAGCACTGAGCACCAAGCACCCTGAGTACTGAGCACCCAGCACGTTGAGCAATGAGCACCCTGAGTACTGAGCACCCAGCACCTTGAGCACTGAGCACCGAGCACCCCGAGCACTGAGCACCCAGCACCCGGAGTACTGAGCACCCAGCACCCTGAGTACTAAGCACCGAGCACCCTGAGTACTGAGCACCCAGCACCCTGAGCACTGAGCACACAGCACCCTGAGCACTGAGCACACAGCACCCTGAGTACTGAGCACTGAGCACCCAGCACCCCAAGCACTGAGCACCCAGCACCCTGAGTACTGAGCACTGAGCACCCAGCACACCGAGCACTGAGCACCCAGCACCCTGAGCACTGAGCACCCAGCACCCTGAGTACTGAGCACCCAGCACCCCGAGTACTGAGCACCCAGCACCCTGAGTACTGAGCATCCAGCACCCTCAGCACTGAGCACCCAGCACCCAGAGCACTGAGCACCCAGCACCCTGAGTACTGAGCACCCAGCACCCCGAGCACTGAGCACCCAGCACCCTGAGTACTGAGCTCCGAGCACAGCGAGCACTGAGCACCCAGCGCCCCGAGCACTGAGCACCCAGCACCCTGAGCACTGAGCACCCAGCACCCTGAGTACTGAGCACCCAGCACCCTGAGTACTGAACCCCCAGCACACTGAGCACTGAGCACTGAGCACCCTGAGCACTGAGTACTGAGCACTGAGCACCCTGATCACTGAGCACCCAGCACCCCGAGTACTGAGCACCCAGCACCCCGAGCACTGAGCACCCAGCACCCTGAGCACTGAGCACCCAGCACCCTGTGTACTGAGCACCCAGCAGTCCGAGCACTGAGCACCCAGCACCCTGAGCACTGAGCACACAGCACACGGAGCACTGATCACCCAGCACCCTGAGCACTGAGCACCCAGCACCCTGAGTACTGAGCACCCAGCACCCTGAGTACTGAGCACTCAGCACCCTGAGGACTGAGCACCCAGCACCCTGAGCACTGAGCACCCAGCACCCTGAGTACTGAGCACCGATCACCCTGAGCACTGAGCACCCAGAACCCCGAGCACTGAGCACCCAGCACCCTGAGTACTGAGCACCCAGTACCCCGAGCACTGAGCACCCAGCACCCTGAGTACTGAGCACCCTGACTACTGAGCAAAGATCACCCTGAGCACTGAGCTCCCAGCACCCTGAGTACTGAGGACCCAGCAACCTGAGCACTGAGCACCCAGCTCCCTGAGTACTGAGCACCCAGCACCCTGAGCACTGAGCACCCAGCACCCTGAGTACTGAGCACCCAGCACCCTGAGCACTGAACACCCAGCACCCTGAGTACTGAGCACCCAGCACCACGAGCACTGAGCACCCAGCACCCCGAGAATGAGCACCCAGCACCCCGAGTACTGAGCACCGAGCACCCTGCGCACTGAGTACCCAGCACCCTGAGCACTGAGCACCCAGCACCCTGCGCACTGAGTACCCAGCACCCTGAGCACTGAGCACGCACCACCCTGAGTACTGAGCACCCAGCACCCTGAGTACTGAGCACCCAGCACCCTGCGCACTGAGCACCCAGCACACTGAGTACTGAGCACCCAGCACCCTGAGCACTGAGCACCCAGCACCCTGAGCACTGAGCACCCAGCACCCTGAGCACTGAGCACCCAGCACCCTGAGTACTGAGCACTGAGCACCCAGCACCCCGAGCACTGAGCACCTAGCACCCTGAGTACTAAGCACCCAGCACCCTGATTACTGAGCACCCAGCACCCTGAGTACTGAGCACCCAGCACCCTGAGTACTGAGCACCCAGCACCCCGAGCACTGAGCACCCAGCACCCTGAGTACTGAGCACCGAGCACCCTGAGTACTGAGCACCCAGCACCCTGAGTACTGAGCACCCAGCACCCTGAGTACTGAGCACCCAGCACCCAGAGCACTGAGCAACCAGCACCCTGAGTACTGAGCACCGAGCACCCCGAGGACTGAGCACCCAGCACCCTGAGTACTGAGCACCCAGCACCCCGAGCACTGAGCACCCAGCACCCTGAGTACTGAGCACCGAGCACCCTGAGTACTGAGCACCCAGCACCCTGAGTACTGAGCACCCAGCACCCTGAGCACTGAGCACCCAGCACCCTGAGTACTGAGCAACCAACGTACTGAGCACCGAGCACCCTGAGCACTGAGCACCAAGCACCCTGAGTACTGAGCACCCAGCACGTTGAGCAATGAGCACCCTGAGTACTGAGCACCCAGCACCTTGAGCACTGAGCACCGAGCACCCCGAGCACTGAGCACCCAGCACCCGGAGTACTGAGCACCCAGCACCCTGAGTACTAAGCACCGAGCACCCTGAGTACTGAGCACCCAGCACCCTGAGCACTGAGCACACAGCACCCTGAGCACTGAGCACACAGCACCCTGAGTACTGAGCACTGAGCACCCAGCACCCCAAGCACTGAGCACCCAGCACCCTGAGTACTGAGCACTGAGCACCCAGCACACCGAGCACTGAGCACCCAGCACCCTGAGCACTGAGCACCCAGCACCCTGAGTACTGAGCACCCAGCACCCCGAGTACTGAGCACCCAGCACCCTGAGTACTGAGCATCCAGCACCCTCAGCACTGAGCACCCAGCACCCAGAGCACTGAGCACCCAGCACCCTGAGTACTGAGCACCCAGCACCCCGAGCACTGAGCACCCAGCACCCTGAGTACTGAGCTCCGAGCACAGCGAGCACTGAGCACCCAGCGCCCCGAGCACTGAGCACCCAGCACCCTGAGCACTGAGCACCCAGCACCCTGAGTACTGAGCACCCAGCACCCTGAGTACTGAACCCCCAGCACACTGAGCACTGAGCACCCTGAGCACTGAGTACTGAGCACTGAGCACCCTGATCACTGAGCACCCAGCACCCCGAGTACTGAGCACCCAGCACCCCGAGCACTGAGCACCCAGCGCCCCGAGCACTGAGCACCCAGCACCCCGAGCACTGAGCACTGAGCACCCTGAGCACTGAGCACCCAGCACCCCGAGTACTGAGCACTGAGCACCCAGAGTACTGAGCACCCAGCACCCTGAGCACTGAGTACCCAGCACCCTGAGTACTGAGCACTGAGAACCCTGAGTACTGAGCACCGAGCACCCTGAGTATTGAGCACCCAGCACCCTGATCACTGAGCACCCAGCACCCTGAGCACTGAGCACCCAGCACCTTGAGTACTGAGTACCGAGCAATCCGAGCACTGAGCACCCAGCACCCTGAGTACTGAGCACCCAGCACCCTGAGCACTGAGCACCCAGCACCCTGAGGACTGAGCACCCAGCACCCCGAGCACTGATCACCCAGCACCCTGAGTACTGAGCACCAAGCACCCTGAGCACTGAGCACCCAGCACCCTGAGTACTGAGCACCCAGCACCCTGTGTACTGAGCAACCAGCAACCTGAGCACTGAGCACCCAGCACCCTGAGCACTGAGCACTGAGCACCCAGCACCCCGAGCACTGAGCACCCAGCACCCTGAGCACTGAGCACCCTGAGGACTGAGCACCCAGCACCCTGAGTACTGAGCACTGATCACCCTGAGCACTGAGCATCCAGCACCCCGAGCACTGAGCACCCAGCAACCTGAGTACTGAGCACCCAGCACCCCGAGCACTGAGCACCCAGCACCCTGAGTACTGAGCACCCTGAGTACTGAGCACCGATCACCCTGAGCACTGAGCTCCCAGCACCCTGAGTACTGAGCACCCAGCACCCTGAGCACTGAGCACCCAGCACCCTGAGTACTGAGCACCCAGCACCCTGAGCACTGAGCACCCAGCACCCTGATTACTGAGCACCCAGCACCCTGAGCACTGAGCACCCAGCACCCTGAGTACTGAGCACCCAGCACCCCGAGCACTGAGCACCCAGCACCCCGAGAATGAGCACCCAGCACCCCATGTACTGAGCACCGAGCACCCTGTGCACTGAGTACCCAGCACCCTGAGCACGGAGCACCCAGCATCCTGAGTACTGAGCACCCAGCACCCTGAGTACTGAGCACCCAGCACCCTGAGAACTGAGCACCGAGCACCCCGAGTACTGAGCACTCAGCACCCTGAGCACTGAGCACCCAGCACCCTGAGTACTGAGCACCCAGCACCCTGAGTACTGAACACCCAGCACCCTGAGCACTGAGCACTGAGCACTCTGAGCACTGAGTACTGAGCACCGAGCACCCCGAGCACTGAGCACCCAGCACCCGGAGTACTGAGCACCCAGCACCCTGAGTACTAAGCACTGAGCACCCTGAGTACTGAGCACTCAGCACCCTGAGCACTGAACATACAGCACCCTGAGCACCGAGCACCCCGAGCACTGAGCACCCAGCACCCCGAGTACTGAGCACCCAGCACCCCGAGCACTGAGCACCCAGCACCCTGAGCACTGAGCACCCAGCACCCTGAGTACTGAGCACCCAGCACCCTGAGCACTGAGTACCCAGCACCCTGAGCACTGAGCACCCAGCACCCTGTGCACTGAGCACCCAGCACCCTGAGCACTGAGCACCCAGCACCCTGAGTACTGAGCACTGAGCACCCAGCACCCCGAGCACTGAGCACCCAGCACCCTGTGCACTGAGCACCCAGCAACCTGAGCACTGAGCACCCAGCACGCTGAGTACTGAGCACTGAGCACCCAGCACCCCGAGCACTGAGCACCCAGCACCCTGAGCACTGAGCACCCAGCACCCGAGTACTGAGCACCCAGCACCCTGAGTACTGAGCACCCAGCACCCTGAGTACTGAGCACCCTGAGTACTGAGCACCGATCACCCTGAGCACTGAGCTCCCAGCACCCTGAGTACTGAGCACCCAGCACCCTGAGCACTGAGTACTGAGCACCGAGCACCCCGAGCACTGAGCACCCAGCACCCGGAGTACTGAGCACCCAGCACCCTGAGTACTAAGCACTGAGCACCCTGAGTACTGAGCACCCAGCACCCTGAGCACTGAACATACAGCACCCTGAGCACCGAGCACCCCGAGCACTGAGCACCCAGCACCCCGAGCACTGAGCACCCAGCACCCCGAGCACTGAGCACCCAGCACCCTGAGCACTGAGCACCCAGCACCCTGAGTACTGAGCACCCAGCACCCTGAGCACTGAGTAACCAGCACCCTGAGCACTGAGCACCCAGCACCCTGTGCACTGAGCACCCAGCACCCTGAGCACTGAGCCCCCAGCACCCTGAGTACTGAGCACTGAGCACCCAGCACCCCGAGCACTGAGCACCCAGCACCCTGTGCACTGAGCACCCAGCAACCTGAGCACTTAGCACCCAGCACCCTGAGTACTGAGCACTGAGCACCCAGCACCCCGAGCACTGAGCACCCAGAACCCTGAGCACTGAGCACCCAGCACCCGAGTACTGAGCACCCAGCACCCTGAGTACTGAGCACCCAGCACCCTGAGTACTGAGCACTGAGCACCCAGCACCCCGAGCACTGAGCACCCAGCACCCTGAGTACTGAGCACCCAGCACCCTGAGCACTGAGCACCCAGCACCCTGAGCACTGAGCACCCAGCACCCTGAGCACTGAGCACCCAGCACCCTGAGTAGTGAGCACCCAACGTACTGAGCACCGATCACCCCGAGCACTGAGCACCCAGCACCCTGAGTACTGAGCACTGAGCACCGATCACCCGGAGCAATGAGCACCCAGCACCCTGAGTAGTGAGCACCCAACGTACTGAGCACCGAGCACCCCGAGCACTGAGCACCCAGCACCCTGGGTACTGAGCACCGTTCACCCCGAGCACTGAGCACCCAGCACCCTGGGTACTGAGCACCGAGCACCCCGAGCACTGAGCACCCAGCACCCTGGGTACTGTGCACCGTTCACCCCGAGCACTGAGCACCCAGCACCCTGAGTACTGAGCTCCGAGCACCCTGAACACTGAGCACCCAGCACCCTGAGCACTGATCACCCAGCACCCTGAGTACTGAGCACTCAGCACCCTGAGTAGTGAGCACCGAGCACCCGAGCACTGAGCACCCAGCACCCTGAGCACTGAGCACCCTGAGGACTGAGCACCCAGCACACTGAGAACTGAGCACCCAGCACCCTGAGTACTGAGCACCGATCACCCTGAGCACTGAGCACCCAAAACCCCGAGCACTGAGCACCCAGCACCCTGAGTACTGAGCACCCAGCACCCCGAGCACTGAGCACCCAGCACCCTGAGTACTGAGCACCCTGAGTACTGAGCACCGATCACCCTGAGCACTGAGCTCCCAGCACCCTGAGTACTGAGCACCCAGCACCCTGAGCACTGAGCACCCAGGACCCTGAGTACTGAGCACCCAGCACCCCGAGTACTGAGCACCCAGCACCCCGAGCACTGAGCACCCAGCACCCCGAGCACTGAGCACCCAGCACCCTGAGTACTGAGCACCCAGCACCCTGAGTACTGAGCACCCAGCACCCTGAGCACTGAGCACCCAGCACCCTGAGTAGTGAGCACCCAACGTACTGAGCACCGAGCACCCCGAGCACTGAGCACCCAGCACCCTGACTACTGAGCACCGATCACCCCGAGCACTGAGCACCCAGCACCCTGAGTACTGAGCTCCGAGCACCCCGAGCTCTGAGCACCCAGCGCCCCGAACACTGAGCACCCAGTACCCTGAGCACTGAGCACCCAGCACCCTGAGTACTGAGCACCCAGCACCCCGAGCACTGAGCACCCAGTACCCTGAGAACTGAGCACCCAGCACACTGAGCACTGATCACCCAGCACCCTGAGCACTGAGCACCCAGCACCCTGAGTACTGAGCACCCAGCACCCTGAGTACTGAGCACTCAGCACCCTGAGTACTGAGCACCGAGCACCCCGAGCATTGAGCACCCAGCATCCTGAGAACTGAGCACCCTGAGGACTAAGCACCCAGCACCGTGAGCACTGAGCACCCAGCACCCTGAGTACTGAGCACCGATCACCATGAACACTGAGCACCCAGAACCCCGAGCACTGAGCACCCAGCACCCTGAGTACTGAGCACCCAGCACCCCGAGCACTGAGCACCCTGCACCCTGTGTACTGAGCACACTGAGTACTGAGCAAAGATCACCCTGAGCACTGAGCTCCCAGCACCCTGAGTAGTGAGCACCCAACGTACTGAGCACCGAGCACCCCGAGCACTGAGCACCCAGCACCCTGAGTACTGAGCTCCGAGCACCCCGAGCACTGAGCACCCAGCGCCCCGAGCACTGAGCACCCAGCACCCTAAGCACTTAGCACCCAACACCCGGAGTACTGAACACCCAGAACCCCGAGCACTGAGCACCCAGCACCCTGAGCACTGAGCACCCAGCACCCTGAGCACTGATCACCCAGCACCCTGAGCACTGAGCACCCAGCACCCTGAGTACTGAGCACCGAGCACCCCGAGCACTGAGCACCCAGCACCCTGAGCACTGAGCACCCTGAGGACTGAGCACCCAGCACCCTGAGCACTGAGCACCCAGCACCCTGAGCACTAAGCACCCAGCACACAGAGCACTGATCACCCAGCACCCTGAGCACTGAGCACCCAGCACCCTGAGTACTGACCACCCAGCACCCCGAGCACTGAGCACCCAGCACCCTGAGCACTGAGCACCCAGCACACTGAGCACTGATCACCCAGCACCCTGAGCACTGAGCACCCAGCACCCTGAGTACTGCGCACCCAGCACCCTGAGTACTGAGCACTCAGCACCCTGAGGACTGAGCACCCAGCACCCTGAGCACTGAGCACCCAGCACCGTGAGTACTGAGCACCGATCACCCTGAGCACTGAGCACCCAGAACCCCGAGCACTGAGCACCCAGCACCCTGAGTACTGAGCACCCAGTACCCCGAGCACTGAGCACCCAGCACCCTGAATACTGAGCACCCTGACTACTGAGCAAAGATCACCCTGAGCACTGAGCTCCCAGCACCCTGAGTACTGAGGACCCAGCACCCTGAGCACTGAGCACCCAGCACCCTGAGTACTGAGCACCCAGCACCCTGAGCACTGAGCACCCTGAGTACTGAGCACCCAGCACCCTGAGCACTGAACACCCAGCACCCTGAGTACTGAGCACCCAGCACCCCGAGCACTGAGCACCCAGCACCCCGAGAATGAGCACCCAGAACCCCGAGTACTGAGCACCGAGCACCCTGAGCACTGAGTACCCAGCACCCTGAGCACTGAGCACACAGCACCCTGAGTACTGAGCACCCAGCACCCTGAGTACTGAACACCCAGCACCCTGAGCACTGAGCACTGAGCACCCTGAGCACTGAGTACTGAGCACCGAGCACCCCGAGAACTGAGCACCCTGAGTACTGAGCACCCAGCACCCTGAGTACTGAGCACCCTGAGTACTGAGCACCGATCACCCTGAGCACTGAGCTCCCAGCACCCTGAGTACTGAGCACCCAGCACCCTGAGCACTGAGTACTGAGCACCGAGCACCCCGAGCACTGAGCACCCAGCACCCGGAGTACTGAGCACCCAGCACCCTGAGTACTAAGCACTGAGCACCCTGAGTACTGAGCACCCAGCACCCTGAGCACTGAACATACAGCACCCTGAGCACCGAGCACCCCGAGCACTGAGCACCCAGCACCCCGAGCACTGAGCACCCAGCACCCCGAGCACTGAGCACCCAGCACCCTGAGCACTGAGCACCCAGCACCCTGAGTACTGAGCACCCAGCACCCTGAGCACTGAGTACCCAGCACCCTGAGCACTGAGCACCCAGCACCCTGTGCACTGAGCACCCAGCACCCTGAGCACTGAGCCCCCAGCACCCTGAGTACTGAGCACTGAGCACCCAGCACCCCGAGCACTGAGCACCCAGCACCCTGTGCACTGAGCACCCAGCAACCTGAGCACTTAGCACCCAGCACCCTGAGTACTGAGCACTGAGCACCCAGCACCCCGAGCACTGAGCACCCAGCACCCTGAGCACTGAGCACCCAGCACCCGAGTACTGAGCACCCAGCACCCTGAGTACTGAGCACCCAGCACCCTGAGTACTGAGCACCGATCACCCCGAGCACTGAGCACCCAGCACCCTGAGTACTGAGCACTGAGCACCGATCACCCGGAGCAATGAGCACCCAGCACCCGAGTACTGAGCACCCAGCACCCTCAGTACTGAGCACCCAGCACCCTGAGTACTGAGCACCCAGCACCCCGAGTACTGAGCACCCAGCACCCTGAGTACTGAGCACTGAGCACCCAGCACCCTGAGTACTGAGCACCGTTCACCCCGAGCACTGAGCACCCAGCACCCTGAGTACTGAGCTCCGAGCACCCTGAACACTGAGCACCCAGCACCCTGAGCACTGATCACCCAGCACCCTGAGCACTGAGCACCCAGCACCCTGAGTACTGAGCACCCAGCACCCTGAGTACTGAGCACTCAGCACCCTGAGTACTGAGCACCGAGCACCCCGAGCACTGAGCACCCAGCACCCTGAGCACTGAGCACCCTGAGGACTGAGCACCCAGCACACTGAGAACTGAGCACCCAGAACCCTGAGTACTGAGCTCCCAGCACCCTGAGTACTGAGCTCCCAGCATCCCGAGCACTGAGCACCCAGCACCCTGAGTACTGAGCACCCTGAGTACTGAGCACCGATCACCCTGAGCACTGAGCTCCCAGCACCCTGAGTACTGAGCACCCAGCACCCTGAGCACTGAGCACCCAGGACCCTGAGTACTGAGCACCCAGCACCCCGAGTACTGAGCACCCAGCACCCCGAGCACTGAGCACCCAGCACCCCGAGCACTGAGCACCCAGCACCCTGAGTACTGAGCACCCAGCACCCTGAGTACTGAGCACCCAGCACCCTGAGCACTGAGCACCCAGCACCCTGAGTAGTGAGCACCCAACGTACTGAGCACCGAGCACCCCGAGCACTGAGCACCCAGCACCCTGACTACTGAGCACCGATCACCCCGAGCACTGAGCACCCAGCACCCTGAGTACTGAGCTCCGAGCACCCCGAGCTCTGAGCACCCAGCGCCCCGAACACTGAGCACCCAGTACCCTGAGCACTGAACACCCAGCACCCTGAGTACTGAGCACCCAGCACCCCGAGCACTGAGCACCCAGTACCCTGAGAACTGAGCACCCAGCACACTGAGCACTGATCACCCAGCACCCTGAGCACTGAGCACCCAGCACACTGAGTACTGAGCACCCAGCACCCTGAGTACTGAGCACTCAGCACCCTGAGTACTGAGCACCGAGCACCCCGAGCACTGAGCACCCAGCATCCTGAGAACTGAGCACCCTGAGGACTAAGCACCCAGCACCCTGAGCACTGAGCACCCAGCACCCTGAGTACTGAGCACCGATCACCATGAACACTGAGCACCCAGAACCCCGAGCACTGAGCACCCAGCACCCTGAGTACTGAGCACCCAGCACCCCGAGCACTGAGCACCCTGCACCCTGTGTACTGAGCACACTGAGTACTGAGCAAAGATCACCCCGAGCACTGAGCACCCAGCACCCTGAGCACTGAGCACCCAGCACCCTAAGCACTTAGCACCCAGCACCCTGAGCACTGATCACCCAGCACCCTGAGCACTGAGCACCCAGCACCCTGAGTTCTGAGCACCGAGCACCCCGAGCACTGAGCACCCAGCACCCTGAGCACTGAGCACCCTGAGGACTGAGCACCCAGCACCCTGAGCACTGAGCACCCAGCACCCTGAGCACTGAGCACCCAGCACACAGAGCACTGATCACCCAGCACCCTGAGCACTGAGCACCCAGCACCCTGAGTACTGAGCACCCAGCACCCCGAGCACTGAGCACCCAGCACCCTGAGCACTGAGCACCCAGCACACTGAGCACTGATCACCCAGCACCCTGAGCACTGAGCACCCAGCACCCTGAGTACTTCGCACCCAGCACCCTGAGTACTGAGCACTCAGCACCCTGAGGACTGAGCACCCAGCACCCTGAGCACTGAGCACCCAGCACCCTGAGTACTGAGCACCGATCACACTGAGCACTGAGCACCCAGAACCCCGAGCACTGAGCACCCAGCACCCTGAGTACTGAGCACCCAGTACCCCGAGCACTGAGCACCCAGCACCCTGAATACTGAGCACCCTGACTACTGAGCAAAGATCACCCTGAGCACTGAGCTCCCAGCACCCTGAGTACTGAGGACCCAGCACCCTGAGCACTGAGCACCCAGCACCCTGAGTACTGAGCACCCAGCACCCTGAGCACTGAGCACCCAGCACCCTGCGTACTGAGCACCCAGCACCCTGAGCACTGAACACCCAGCACCCTGAGTACTGAGCACCCAGCACCCCGAGCACTGAGCACCCAGCACCCCGAGAATGAGCACCCAGAAGCCGAGTACTGAGCACCGAGCACCCTGAGCACTGAGTACCCAGCACCCTGAGCACTGAGCACCCAGCACCCTGAGTACTGAGCACCCAGCACCCTGAGTACTGAACACCCAGCACCCTGAGCACTGAGCACTGAGCACCCTGAGCACTGAGTACTGAGCACCGAGCACCCCGAGAACTGAGCACCCAGCACCCGGAGTACTGAGCACCCAGCACCCTGAATACTGAGCACCCAGCACCCCGAGCACTGAGCACCCCGCAAACTGAGCACTGAGCACCCAGCACCCTGAGTACTGAGCACTGAGCACCCAGCACCCCGAGCACTGAGCACTCAGCACCCTGAGTACTGAGCATTGAGCACCCAGCACCCCGAGCACTGAGCACCCAGCACACTGAGTACTAAACACTGAGCACCCTGAGTACTGAGCACCCAGCACCCTGAGCACTGAACACACAGCACCCTGAGTACTGAGCAACTCGAGCACTGAGCACCCAGCACCCTGAGTACTGAGCACCGAGCACCCCGAGCACTCAGCACACAGCACCCCGAGCACTGAGCACCCAGCACCCCGAGCACTGAGCACCCAGCACCCCGAGCACTGAGCACCCAGCACCCCGAGCACCGAGCACCCAGCGCCCTGAGCACTCAGCACCGAGCACCCTGAGCACTGAGCACCCAGCACCCTGAGGACTTAGCACCCAGCGCCCCGGGCACTGAGCACCCAGCACCCTGAGCCATGAGAACCCTGAGTACTGAGCACCCAGCACCCTGAGCACTGAGCACCGAGCACCCTGAGCACTGAGCACCCAGCACCCTGAGCAGTGAGCACCCAGCACCCTGAGCACTGAGCACTGAGCACCCTGAGTACTGAGCACACAGCATCCTGAGTACTGAGCACCCAGCACCCTGAGTACTGAGCACCCAGCACCCTGAGCAATGAGCACCCTGAGTACTGAGCACCCAGCACCCTGAGCACTGAGCACCGAGCACCCCGAGTTCTGAGCACCCAGCACCCTGAGCACTGAACACACAGCACCCTGAGTACTGAGCACCCAGCACCCTGAGTACTAAGCACCAAGCACCCTGAGTACTGAGCACCCAGTACCCTGAGCACTGAACACACAGCACCCTGAGTACTGAGCACCCCGAGCACTGAGCACCCAGCACCCTGACTACTGAGCACCGATCACCCCGAGCACTGAGCACCCAGCACCCTGACTACTGAGCACCGATCACCCCGAGCACTGAGCACCCAGCACCCTGAGTACTGAGCTCCGAGCACCCCGAGCTCTGAGCACCCAGCGCCCCGAACACTGAGCACCCAGTACCCTGAGCACTGAACACCCAGCACCCTGAGTACTGAGCACCCAGCACCCCGAGCACTGAGCACCCAGTACCCTGAGAACTGAGCACCCAGCACACTGAGCACTGATCACCCAGCACCCTGAGCACTGAGCACCCAGCACCCTGAGTACTGAGCACCCAGCACCCTGAGTACTGAGCACTCAGCACCCTGAGTACTGAGCACCGAGCACCCCGAGCACTGAGCACCCAGCATCCTGAGAACTGAGCACCCTGAGGACTAAGCACCCAGCACCCTGAGCACTGAGCACCCAGCACCCTGAGTACTGAGCACCGATCACCATGAACACTGAGCACCCAGAACCCCGAGCACTGAGCACCCAGCACCCTGAGTACTGAGCACCCAGCACCCCGAGCACTGAGCACCCTGCACCCTGTGTACTGAGCACACTGAGTACTGAGCAAAGATCACCCCGAGCACTGAGCACCCAGCACCCTGAGCACTGAGCACCCAGCACCCTAAGCACTTAGCACCCAGCACCCTGAGCACTGATCACCCAGCACCCTGAGCACTGAGCACCCAGCACCCTGAGTTCTGAGCACCGAGCACCCCGAGCACTGAGCACCCAGCACCCTGAGCACTGAGCACCCTGAGGACTGAGCACCCAGCACCCTGAGCACTGAGCACCCAGCACCCTGAGCACTGAGCACCCAGAACACAGAGCACTGATCACCCAGCACCCTGAGCACTGAGCACCCAGCACCCTGAGTACTGAGCACCCAGCACCCCGAGCACTGAGCACCCAGCACCCTGAGCACTGAGCACCCAGCACACTGAGCACTGATCACCCAGCACCCTGAGCACTGAGCACCCAGCACCCTGAGTACTTCGCACCCAGCACCCTGAGTACTGAGCACTCAGCACCCTGAGGACTGAGCACCCAGCACCCTGAGCACTGAGCACCCAGCACCCTGAGTACTGAGCACCGATCACACTGAGCACTGAGCACCCAGAACCCCGAGCACTGAGCACCCAGCACCCTGAGTACTGAGCACCCAGTACCCCGAGCACTGAGCACCCAGCACCCTGAATACTGAGCACCCTGACTACTGAGCAAAGATCACCCTGAGCACTGAGCTCCCAGCACCCTGAGTACTGAGGACCCAGCACCCTGAGCACTGAGCACCCAGCACCCTGAGTACTGAGCACCCAGCACCCTGAGCACTGAGCACCCAGCACCCTGCGTACTGAGCACCCAGCACCCTGAGCACTGAACACCCAGCACCCTGAGTACTGAGCACCCAGCACCCCGAGCACTGAGCACCCAGCACCCCGAGAATGAGCACCCAGAACCCCGAGTACTGAGCACCGAGCACCCTGAGCACTGAGTACCCAGCACCCTGAGCACTGAGCACCCAGCACCCTGAGTACTGAGCACCCAGCACCCTGAGTACTGAACACCCAGCACCCTGAGCACTGAGCACTGAGCACCCTGAGCACTGAGTACTGAGCACCGAGCACCCCGAGAACTGAGCACCCAGCACCCGGAGTACTGAGCACCCAGCACCCTGAATACTGAGCACCCAGCACCCCGAGCACTGAGCACCCCGCAAACTGAGCACTGAGCACCCAGCACCCTGAGTACTGAGCACTGAGCACCCAGCACCCCGAGCACTGAGCACTCAGCACCCTGAGTACTGAGCATTGAGCACCCAGCACCCCGAGCACTGAGCACCCAGCACACTGAGTACTAAACACTGAGCACCCTGAGTACTGAGCACCCAGCACCCTGAGCACTGAACACACAGCACCCTGAGTACTGAGCAACTCGAGCACTGAGCACCCAGCACCCTGAGTACTGAGCACCGAGCACCCCGAGCACTCAGCACACAGCACCCCGAGCACTGAGCACCCAGCACCCCGAGCACTGAGCACCCAGCACCCCGAGCACTGAGCACCCAGCACCCCGAGCACCGAGCACCCAGCGCCCTGAGCACTCAGCACCGAGCACCCTGAGCACTGAGCACCCAGCACCCTGAGGACTTAGCACCCAGCGCCCCGGGCACTGAGCACCCAGCACCCTGAGCCATGAGAACCCTGAGTACTGAGCACCCAGCACCCTGAGCACTGAGCACCGAGCACCCTGAGCACTGAGCACCCAGCACCCTGAGCAGTGAGCACCCAGCACCCTGAGCACTGAGCACTGAGCACCCTGAGTACTGAGCACACAGCATCCTGAGTACTGAGCACCCAGCACCCTGAGTACTGAGCACCCAGCACCCTGAGCAATGAGCACCCTGAGTACTGAGCACCCAGCACCCTGAGCACTGAGCACCGAGCACCCCGAGTTCTGAGCACCCAGCACCCTGAGCACTGAACACACAGCACCCTGAGTACTGAGCACCCAGC
Source organism: Microtus oregoni (assembly GCF_018167655.1). Taxonomy (NCBI): domain Eukaryota; kingdom Metazoa; phylum Chordata; class Mammalia; order Rodentia; family Cricetidae; genus Microtus; species Microtus oregoni. Next base: position 5,999,949 of record NW_024544151.1, on the reverse strand, counting down.
ACCCTGAGTACTAAGCACCAAGCACCCTGAGTACTGAGCACCCAGTACCCTGAGCACTGAACACACAGCACCCTGAGTACTGAGCACCCCGAGCACTGAGCACCCAGCACCCTGAGCACTGAGGACCCAGCACCCTGAGTACTGAGCACCCAGCACCCTGAGCACTGAGCACCCAGCACCCTGAGTACTGAGCACCCAGCACCCTGAGCACTGAGCACCCAGCACCCTGAGTACTGAGCATCCAGGACCCCGAGCACTGAGCACCCAGCACCCTGAGTACTGAGCACTGAGCACCCAGCACCCCGAGCACTGAGCACCCAGCACCCTGTTTACTGAGAACTGAGTACCCAGCACCACGAGCACTGAGCACCCAGCACCCTGAGCACTGAGCACCCTGAGTACTGAGCACCAAGCACCCTGAGCACTGAGCACCCAGCACCCCGAGCACTGAGCACCCAGCACCCAGAGCACTGAGCACTGAGCACCCTGAGTACTGAGCACTGAGCAGCCTGAGCACTGAGCACCGAGCACCCTGAGTACTGAGCACCGATCACCCTGAGCACTGAGCTCCCAGCACCCTGAGTACTGAGCACCCAGCACCCTGAGCACTGAGCACCCAGCACCCTGAGTACTGAGCACCCAGCACCCTGAGCACTGAGCACCCAGCACCCTGAGTACTGAGCACCCAGCACCCTGAGCACTGAGCACCCAGCACCCTGAGAATTAGCACCCAGCACCCCGAGTACTGAGCACCGAGCACCCTGAGCACTGAGTACCCAGCACCCTGAGCACTGAGCACCCAGCACCCTGAGTACTGAGCACCCAGCACCCTGAGTACTGAGCACCCAGCACCCTGAGCACTGAGCACCGAGCACCGAGCACCCCGAGTACTGAGCACCCAGCCCCCTGAGTACTGAGCACCCAGCATCCTGAGTACTGAACACCCAGCACCCTGAGCACTGAGCACTGAGCACCCTGAGCACTGAGTACTGAGCACCGAGCACCCCGAGCACTGAGCACCCAGCACCCGGAGTACTGAGCACCCAGCACCCTGAGTACTCAGCACCGAGCACCCTGAGTACTGAGCACCCAGCACCCTGAACACTGAACATACAGCACCCTGAGTACTGAGCACCTCGAGCACTGAGCACCCAGCACCCTGAGTACTGAGCACCGAGCACCCCGAGCACTGAGCACCCAGCACCCCGAGCACTGAGAACCCAGCACCCCGAGCACTGAGCACCCAGCACCCTGAGCACTGAGCACCCAGCACCCTGAGTACAGAGCACCCAGTACCCTGAGCACTGAGTACCCAGCACCCTGAGCACTGAGCACCCAGCACCCTGAGCAGTGAACACCCAGCACCCTGAGCACTGAGCACCCAGCACCCTGAGTACTGAGCACTGAGCACCTAGCACCCCGAGTACTGAGCACCCAGCACCCTGAGTACTGAGCACTGAGCACCCAGCACCCCGAGCACTGAGCACCCAGCACCCTGAGCACTGAGCACCCAGCACCCGAGTACTGAGCACCCAGCACCCTGAGTACTGAGCACCCAGCTACCTGAGTACTGAGCACACAGCACCCAGAGTACTGAGCACCCAACACCCTGAGTACTGAGCACCCAGCACCCTGAGCACTGAGCACCCATCACCCCGAGCACTGAGCACCCAGCACCCTGAGTACTGAGCACCCAGCACCCTGAGCACTGAGCACCCAGCACCCTGAGCACTGAGCACCCAGCACCCTGAGCACTGAGCACACAGCACCCTGAGTACTGAGCACCCAGGACCCTGAGTACTGAGCACTGAGCACGCAGCACCCCGAGCACTGAGCACCCAGCACCCTGAGTACTGAGCACTGAGCACCCAGCACCCCGAGCACTGAGCACCCAGCACCCTGAGCACTGAGCACCCAGCACCCGAGTACTGAGCACCGAGCACAATGAGTACTGAGCACCCAGCACCCTGAATACTAAGCACCCAGCACCCTGAGTAGTGAGCACCCAATGTACTGAGCACCGAGCACCACGAGCACTGAGCACCCAGCACCCAGAATACTGAGCACCCAGCACCATGAGTACTAAGCACCGAGCACCCTGAGTACTGAGCACCCAGCACCCTGAGCACTGAACACACAGCACTCTGAGTACTGAGCACCTCGCGCACTGAGCACCCAGCACCCTGAGTACTGGGCACCGAGCACCCCGAGCACTGAGCACCAAGCACCGCGAGCACTGAGCACCCAGCACCCCGAGCACTGAGCACCCAGCACCCTGAGTACTGGGCACCCAGCACCCTGAGTACTGAGCACCCAGCACCCTGAGCACTGAGCACCCAGCACCCTGAGAACTGAGCACACAGCACCCTGAGCACTGAGCACCCAGCACCCTGAGTACTGAGCACTGAGCACCCAGAACCCCGAGCACTGAGCACCCAGCACCCTGAGTACTGAGCACTGAGCACCCAGCACCCCGAGCACTGAGCACCCAGCACCCTGAGCACTGAGCACCCAGCACCCGAGTACTGAGCTCCCAGCACCCTGAGTACTGAGCACCGAGCACCCCGAGTACTTAGCACCCAGCACACTGAGTACTGAGCACCCAGCACCCCGAGCACTGAGCACCCAGCACCCTGAGTACTGAGCACCGAGCACCCCGAGAACTGAGCACCCAGCACCCCGAGTACTGAGCACCCAGCACGGTGAGCACTGAGCACCCAGCACCCTGAGCACTGAGCACCCAGCACCCCGAGCACTGAGCACCCAGCACCCTGAGCACTGAGCACCCAGCACCCGAGTACTGAGCACCCAGCACCCTGAGTACTGAGCACCCAGCTACCTGAGTACTGAGCACACAGCACCCAGAGTACTGAGCACCCAACACCCTGAGTACTGAGCACCCAGCAACTTGAGCACTGAGCACCGAGCACCCCGAGCACTGAGCACCCAGCACCCGGAGTACTGAGCACCCAGCACGCTGCGTACTAAGCACCGAGCACCCTGAGTACTGAGCACCCAGCACCCTGAGCACTGAACACACAGCACCCTGAGTACTGAGCACCTCGAGCACTGAGCACCCAGCACCCTGAGTACTGAGCACCGAGCACCCCGAGCACTGAGCACCCAGCACCCCGAGCACTGAGCACCCAGCACCCTGAGCACTGAGCCCCCAGCACCCTGAGTACTGAGCACTGAGCACCCAGCACCCCGAGCACTGAGCACCCAGCACCCTGTGCACTGAGCACCCAGCAACCTGAGCACTTAGCACCCAGCACCCTGAGTACTGAGCACTGAGCACCCAGCACCCCGAGCACTGAGCACCCAGCACCCTGAGCACTGAGCACCCAGCACCCGAGTACTGAGCACCCAGCACCCTGAGTACTGAGCACCCAGCACCCTGAGTACTGAGCACCCAGCACCCCGAGTACTGAGCACCCAGCACCCTGAGTACTGAGCACTGAGCACCCAGCACCCCGAGCACTGAGCACCCAGCACCCTGAGTACTGAGCACCCAGCACCCTGAGCACTGAGCACCCAGCACCCTGAGCACTGAGCACCCAGCACCCTGAGCACTGAGCACCCAGCACCCTGAGTAGTGAGCACCCAACGTACTGAGCACCGATCACCCCGAGCACTGAGCACCCAGCACCCTGAGTACTGAGCACTGAGCACCGATCACCCGGAGCAATGAGCACCCAGCACCCGAGTACTGAGCACCCAGCACCCTCAGTACTGAGCACCCAACACCCTGAGTACTGAGCACCCAGCACCCCGAGTACTGAGCACCCAGCACCCTGAGTACTGAGCACTGAGCACCCAGCACCCTGAGTACAGAGCACCGTTCACCCCGAGCACTGAGCACCCAGCACCCTGAGTACTGAGCTCCGAGCACCCTGAACACTGAGCACCCAGCACCCTGAGCACTGATCACCCAGCACCCTGAGCACTGAGCACCCAGCACCCTGAGTACTGAGCACCCAGCACCCTGAGTACTGAGCACTCAGCACCCTGAGTACTGAGCACCGAGCACCCCGAGCACTGAGCACCCAGCACCCTGAGCACTGAGCACCCTGAGGACTGAGCACCCAGCACACTGAGAACTGAGCACCCAGAAACCTGAGTACTGAGCTCCCAGCACCCTGAGTACTGAGCTCCCAGCATCCCGAGCACTGAGCACCCAGCACCCTGAGTACTGAGCACCCTGAGTACTGAGCACCGATCACCCTGAGCACTGAGCTCCCAGCACCCTGAGTACTGAGCACCCAGCACCCTGAGCACTGAGCACCCAGGACCCTGAGTACTGAGCACCCAGCACCCCGAGTACTGAGCACCCAGCACCCCGAGCACTGAGCACCCAGCACCCCGAGCACTGAGCACCCAGCACCCTGAGTACTGAGCACCCAGCACCCTGAGTACTGAGCACCCAGCACCCTGAGCACTGAGCACCCAGCACCCTGAGTAGTGAGCACCCAACGTACTGAGCACCGAGCACCCCGAGCACTGAGCACCCAGCACCCTGACTACTGAGCACCGATCACCCCGAGCACTGAGCACCCAGCACCCTGAGTACTGAGCTCCGAGCACCCCGAGCTCTGAGCACCCAGCGCCCCGAACACTGAGCACCCAGTACCCTGAGCACTGAGCACCCAGCACCCTGAGTACTGAGCACCCAGCACCCCGAGCACTGAGCACCCAGTACCCTGAGAACTGAGCACCCAGCACACTGAGCACTGATCACCCAGCACCCTGAGCACTGAGCACCCAGCACCCTGAGTACTGAGCACCCAGCACCCTGAGTACTGAGCACTCAGCACCCTGAGTACTGAGCACCGAGCACCCCGAGCACTGAGCACCCAGCATCCTGAGAACTGAGCACCCTGAGGACTAAGCACCCAGCACCCTGAGCACTGAGCACCCAGCACCCTGAGTACTGAGCACCGATCACCATGAACACTGAGCACCCAGAACCCCGAGCACTGAGCACCCAGCACCCTGAGTACTGAGCACCCAGCACCCCGAGCACTGAGCACCCTGCACCCTGTGTACTGAGCACACTGAGTACTGAGCAAAGATCACCCCGAGCACTGAGCACCCAGCACCCTGAGCACTGAGCACCCAGCACCCTAAGCACTTAGCACCCAGCACCCTGAGCACTGATCACCCAGCACCCTGAGCACTGAGCACCCAGCACCCTGAGTTCTGAGCACCGAGCACCCCGAGCACTGAGCACCCAGCACCCTGAGCACTGAGCACCCTGAGGACTGAGCACCCAGCACCCTGAGCACTGAGCACCCAGCACCCTGAGCACTGAGCACCCAGCACACAGAGCACTGATCACCCAGCACCCTGAGCACTGAGCACCCAGCACCCTGAGTACTGAGCACCCAGCACCCCGAGCACTGAGCACCCAGCACCCTGAGCACTGAGCACCCAGCACACTGAGCACTGATCACCCAGCACCCTGAGCACTGAGCACCCAGCACCCTGAGTACTTCGCACCCAGCACCCTGAGTACTGAGCACTCAGCACCCTGAGGACTGAGCACCCAGCACCCTGAGCACTGAGCACCCAGCACCCTGAGTACTGAGCACCGATCACACTGAGCACTGAGCACCCAGAACCCCGAGCACTGAGCACCCAGCACCCTGAGTACTGAGCACCCAGTACCCCGAGCACTGAGCACCTAGCACCCTGAATACTGAGCACCCTGACTACTGAGCAAAGATCACCCTGAGCACTGAGCACCCAGCACCCTGAGTACTGAGGACCCAGCACCCTGAGCACTGAGCACCCAGCACCCTGAGTACTGAGCACCCAGCACCCTGAGCACTGAGCACCCAGCACCCTGCGTACTGAGCACCCAGCACCCTGAGCACTGAACACCCAGCACCCTGAGTACTGAGCACCCAGCACCCCGAGCACTGAGCACCCAGCACCCCGAGAATGAGCACCCAGAACCCCGAGTACTGAGCACCGAGCACCCTGAGCACTGAGTACCCAGCACCCTGAGCACTGAGCACCCAGCACCCTGAGTACTGAGCACCCAGCACCCTGAGTACTGAACACCCAGCACCCTGAGCACTGAGCACTGAGCACCCTGAGCACTGAGTACTGAGCACCGAGCACCCCGAGAACTGAGCACCCAGCACCCGGAGTACTGAGCACCCAGCACACTGAGTACTGAGCACCCAGCACCCCGAGCACTGAGCACCCCGCAAACTGAGCACTGAGCACCCAGCACCCTGAGTACTGAGCACTGAGCACCCAGCACCCCGAGCACTGAGCACTCAGCACCCTGAGTACTGAGCATTGAGCACCCAGCACCCCGAGCACTGAGCACCCAGCACACTGAGTACTAAACACTGAGCACCCTGAGTACTGAGCACCCAGCACCCTGAGCACTGAACACACAGCACCCTGAGTACTGAGCAACTCGAGCACTGAGCACCCAGCACCCTGAGTACTGAGCACCGAGCACCCCGAGCACTCAGCACACAGCACCCCGAGCACTGAGCACCCAGCACCCCGAGCACTGAGCACCCAGCACCCCGAGCACTGAGCACCCAGCACCCCGAGCACCGAGCACCCAGCGCCCTGAGCACTGAGCACCGAGCACCCTGAGCACTGAGCACCCAGCACCCTGAGGACTTAGCACCCAGCGCCCCGGGCACTGAGCACCCAGCACCCTGAGCCATGAGAACCCTGAGTACTGAGCACCCAGCACCCTGAGCACTGAGCACCGAGCACCCTGAGCACTGAGCACCCAGCACCCTGAGCAGTGAGCACCCAGCACCCTGAGCACTGAGCACTGAGCACCCTGAGTACTGAGCACACAGCATCCTGAGTACTGAGCACCCAGCACCCTGAGTACTGAGCACCCAGCACCCTGAGCAATGAGCACCCTGAGTACTGAGCACCCAGCACCCTGAGCACTGAGCACCGAGCACCCCGAGTTCTGAGCACCCAGCACCCTGAGCACTGAACACACAGCACCCTGAGTACTGAGCACCCAGCACCCTGAGTACTAAGCACCAAGCACCCTGAGTACTGAGCACCCAGTACCCTGAGCACTGAACACACAGCACCCTGAGTACTGAGCACCCCGAGCACTGAGCACCCAGCACCCTGAGCACTGAGGACCCAGCACCCTGAGTACTGAGCACCCAGCACCCTGAGCACTGAGCACCCAGCACCCTGAGTACTGAGCACCCAGCACCCTGAGCACTGAGCACCCAGCACCCTGAGTACTGAGCATCCAGGACCCCGAGCACTGAGCACCCAGCACCCTGAGTACTGAGCACTGAGCACCCAGCACCCCGAGCACTGAGCACCCAGCACCCTGTTTACTGAGAACTGAGTACCCAGCACCACGAGCACTGAGCACCCAGCACCCTGAGCACTGAGCACCCTGAGTACTGAGCACCAAGCACCCTGAGCACTGAGCACCCAGCACCCCGAGCACTGAGCACCCAGCACCCAGAGCACTGAGCACTGAGCACCCTGAGTACTGAGCACTGAGCAGCCTGAGCACTGAGCACCGAGCACCCTGAGTACTGAGCACCGATCACCCTGAGCACTGAGCTCCCAGCACCCTGAGTACTGAGCACCCAGCACCCTGAGCACTGAGCACCCAGCACCCTGAGTACTGAGCACCCAGCACCCTGAGCACTGAGCACCCAGCACCCTGAGTACTGAGCACCCAGCACCCTGAGCACTGAGCACCCAGCACCCTGAGAATTAGCACCCAGCACCCCGAGTACTGAGCACCGAGCACCCTGAGCACTGAGTACCCAGCACCCTGAGCACTGAGCACCCAGCACCCTGAGTACTGAGCACCCAGCACCCTGAGTACTGAGCACCCAGCACCCTGAGCACTGAGCACCGAGCACCGAGCACCCCGAGTACTGAGCACCCAGCCCCCTGAGTACTGAGCACCCAGCATCCTGAGTACTGAACACCCAGCACCCTGAGCACTGAGCACTGAGCACCCTGAGCACTGAGTACTGAGCACCGAGCACCCCGAGCACTGAGCACCCAGCACCCGGAGTACTGAGCACCCAGCACCCTGAGTACTCAGCACCGAGCACCCTGAGTACTGAGCACCCAGCACCCTGAACACTGAACATACAGCACCCTGAGTACTGAGCACCTCGAGCACTGAGCACCCAGCACCCTGAGTACTGAGCACCGAGCACCCCGAGCACTGAGCACCCAGCACCCCGAGCACTGAGAACCCAGCACCCCGAGCACTGAGCACCCAGCACCCTGAGCACTGAGCACCCAGCACCCTGAGTACTGAGCACCCAGTACCCTGAGCACTGAGTACCCAGCACCCTGAGCACTGAGCACCCAGCACCCTGAGCAGTGAACACCCAGCACCCTGAGCACTGAGCACCCAGCACCCTGAGTACTGAGCACTGAGCACCTAGCACCCCGAGTACTGAGCACCCAGCACCCTGAGTACTGAGCACTGAGCACCCAGCACCCCGAGCACTGAGCACCCAGCACCCTGAGCACTGAGCACCCAGCACCCGAGTACTGAGCACCCAGCACCCTGAGTACTGAGCACCCAGCTACCTGAGTACTGAGCACACAGCACCCAGAGTACTGAGCACCCAACACCCTGAGTACTGAGCACCCAGCACCCTGAGCACTGAGCACCCATCACCCCGAGCACTGAGCACCCAGCACCCTGAGTACTGAGCACCCAGCACCCTGAGCACTGAGCACCCAGCACCCTGAGCACTGAGCACCCAGCACCCTGAGCACTGAGCACACAGCACCCTGAGTACTGAGCACCCAGGACCCTGAGTACTGAGCACTGAGCACGCAGCACCCCGAGCACTGAGCACCCAGCACCCTGAGTACTGAGCACTGAGCACCCAGCACCCCGAGCACTGAGCACCCAGCACCCTGAGCACTGAGCACCCAGCACCCGAGTACTGAGCACCGAGCACAATGAGTACTGAGCACCCAGCACCCTGAATACTAAGCACCCAGCACCCTGAGTAGTGAGCACCCAATGTACTGAGCACCGAGCACCACGAGCACTGAGCACCCAGCACCCAGAATACTGAGCACCCAGCACCATGAGTACTAAGCACCGAGCACCCTGAGTACTGAGCACCCAGCACCCTGAGCACTGAACACACAGCACTCTGAGTACTGAGCACCTCGCGCACTGAGCACCCAGCACCCTGAGTACTGGGCACCGAGCACCCCGAGCACTGAGCACCAAGCACCGCGAGCACTGAGCACCCAGCACCCCGAGCACTGAGCACCCAGCACCCTGAGTACTGGGCACCCAGCACCCTGAGTACTGAGCACCCAGCACCCTGAGCACTGAGCACCCAGCACCCTGAGAACTGAGCACACAGCACCCTGAGCACTGAGCACCCAGCACCCTGAGTACTGAGCACTGAGCACCCAGAACCCCGAGCACTGAGCACCCAGCACCCTGAGTACTGAGCACTGAGCACCCAGCACCCCGAGCACTGAGCACCCAGCACCCTGAGCACTGAGCACCCAGCACCCGAGTACTGAGCACCCAGCACCCTGAGTACTGAGCACCGAGCACCCCGAGTACTGAGCACCCAGCACACTGAGTACTGAGCACCCAGCACCCCGAGCACTGAGCACCCAGCACCCTGAGTACTGAGCACCGAGCACCCTGAGAACTGAGCACCCAGCACCCCGAGTACTGAGCACCCAGCACGGTGAGCACTGAGCACCCAGCACCCTGAGCACTGAGCACCCAGCACCCCGAGCACTGAGCACCCAGCACCCTGAGCACTGAGCACCCAGCACCCGAGTACTGAGCACCCAGCACCCTGAGTACTGAGCACCCAGCTACCTGAGTACTGAGCACACAGCACCCAGAGTACTGAGCACCCAACACCCTGAGTACTGAGCACCCAGCAACTTGAGCACTGAGCACCGAGCACCCCGAGCACTGAGCACCCAGCACCCGGAGTACTGAGCACCCAGCACGCTGCGTACTAAGCACCGAGCACCCTGAGTACTGAGCACACAGCACCCTGAGCACTGAACACACAGCACCCTGAGTACTGAGCACCTCGAGCACTGAGCACCCAGCACCCTGAGTACTGAGCACCGAGCACCCCGAGCACTGAGCACCCAGCACCCCGAGCACTGAGCACCCAGCACCCCGAGCACTGAGCACCCAGCACCCTGAGTTCTGAGCACCCAGCACCCTGAGTACATAGCACCCAGCACACTGAGCACTGAGTACCCAGCACCCTGAGCACTGAGCACCCAGCACCCTGAGCACTGAGCACACAGCACCCTGAGCACTGAGCACCCAGCACCCTGAGTACTGAGCACTGAGCACCCAGCACCCTGAGTACTGAGCACTGAGCACCCAGCACACTGAGCACTGAGCACCCAGCACCCTGAGCACTGAGCACCCAGCTCCCGAGTACAGAGCACCCAGCACCCTGAGTACTGAACACCCAGCACCCTGAGTACTGAGCACCCAGCACCCCGAGTACTGAGCACCCAGCACCCTGAGTACTGAGCACCCAGCACCCTGAGCACTGAGCACCCAGCACCCCGAGCACTGAGCACCCAGCACCCTGAGTACTGAGCACCCAGCACCCTGAGCACTCAGCACCCAGCACCCTGAGCACTGAGCACCCAGCACCCTGAGCACTGAGCACCCAGCACCCTGAGTAGTGAGCAACCAACGTACTGAGCACCGAGCACCCCGAGCACTGAGCACCCAGCACCCTGAGTACTGAGCACCGATCACCCCAAGCAATGAGTACACAGCACCCTGAGTACTGAGCTCCGAGCACCCCGAGCACTGAGCACCCAGCGCCCCGAGCACTGAGCACCCAGCACCCTGAGCACTGAGCACCCAGCACCGTGAGTACTGAGCACCCAGCACCATGAGTACTGAACACCCAGCACCCTGAGCACTGAGCACTGAGCACACTGAGCACTGAGTACTGAGCACTGAGCAACCTGAGCACTGAGCACCCAGCACCCCGAGTACTGAGCACCCAGCACCCCGAGCACTGAGCACCCAGCGCACTGACCACTGAGCACCCAGCACCCCGAGCACTGAGTACTGAGCACCCTGAGCACTGAGTACCCAGCACACCGAGTACTGAGCACTGAGCACCCTGAGTACTGAGCACCAAGCACCCTAAGTACTGAGCACTGAGCACCCTGAGTACTGAGCACCCAGCACCCTGAGCACTGAGTAGCCAGCACCCTGAGTACTGAGCACTGAGAACCCTGAGTACTGAGCACCGAGCACCCTGAGTACTGAGCACCCAGCACCCTGAGCACTGAGCACCCAGCAATCTGAGCACTGAACACCCAGCACCTTGAGTACTGAACACCGAGCACCCCGAGCACTGAGCACCCAGCACCCTGAGTACTGAGCACCCAGCACCCTGAGCACTGAGCACCCAGCACCCTGAGCACTGAGCACCCAGCACCCCGAGCACTGATCACCCAGCACCCTGAGTACTGAGCACCTAGCACCCTGAGCACTGAGCACCCAGCACCCTGAGCACTGAGCACCCAGCACCGGAGTACTGAGCACCCAGCACCCTGAGTACTGAGCACACAGCACCCTGAGTACTGAGCACCCAGCACCCTGAGCACTGAGCACCCAGCACCCTGAGCACTGAGCACCCAGCACCCTGAGCACTGAGCACCCAGCACCCTGAGCACTGAGCACCCAGTACCCTGAGTACTGAGCACCCTGAGTACTGAGCACCGATCACCCTGAGCACTGAGCTCCCAGCACCCTGAGTACTGAGCACCCAGCACCCTGAGCACTGAGCACCCAGCACCCTGAGTACTGAGCACCAAGCACCCTGAGCACTGAGCACCCAGCACCCTGAGTACTGAGCACCCAGCACCCTGAGCACTGAGCACAAAGCACCCTGAGCACTGAGCACCCAGAACCCCGAGCACTGATCACCCAGCACCCCGAGCACTGAGCACCCAGCGCCCTGAGCACTGAGCACCGAGCACCCTGAGCACTGAGCACCCAGCACCCCGAGCACCGAGCACCCAGCGCCCTGAGCACTGAGCACCGAGCACCCTGAGCACTGAGCACCCAGCACCCTGAGGACTTAGCACCCAGCGCCCCGGGCACTGAGCACCCAGCACCCTGAGCCATGAGAACCCTGAGTACTGAGCACCCAGCACCCTGAGCACTGAGCACCGAGCACCCTGAGCACTGAGCACCCAGCACCCTGAGCAGTGAGCACCCAGCACCCTGAGCACTGAGCACTGAGCACCCTGAGTACTGAGCACACAGCATCCTGAGTACTGAGCACCCAGCACCCTGAGTACTGAGCACCCAGCACCCTGAGCAATGAGCAACCTGAGTACTGAGCACCCAGCACCCTGAGCACTGAGCACCGAGCACCCCGAGTTCTGAGCACCCAGCACCCTGAGCACTGAACACACAGCACCCTGAGTACTGAGCACCCAGCACCCTGAGTACTAAGCACCAAGCACCCTGAGTACTGAGCACCCAGTACCCTGAGCACTGAACACACAGCACCCTGAGTACTGAGCACCCCGAGCACTGAGCACCCAGCACCCTGAGCACTGAGGACCCAGCACCCTGAGTACTGAGCACCCAGCACCCTGAGCACTGAGCACCCAGCACCCTGAGTACTGAGCACCCAGCACCCTGAGCACTGAGCACCCAGCACCCTGAGTACTGAGCACGGAGCACCCTGAGTACTGAGCACCCAGCACCCTGAGTACTGAGCACCCAGCACCCTGAGCACTGAGCACCCAGCACCCTGAGTACTGAGCACCCAGCACCCTGAGTACTGAGCACTGATCAGCCTGAGCACTGAGCACCCAGCACCCCGAGCACTGAGCACCCAGCACCCTGAGTACTGAGCACCTAGCACCCTGAGCACTGAGCACCGAGCACCCTGAGTACTGAACACCCAGCACCCTGAGCACTGAGCACTGAGCACCCAGCACCCTGAGCACTGAGCACTGAGCACCCAGCACCCCGAGCACTGAGCACCCAGCACCCTGAGCACCCAGCACCCTGAGCACTGAGCACCCTGAGCACTGAGCACCCTGAGCACTGAGCACTGAGCACCCAGCACCCTGAGTACTGAGCACCCAACACTCTGAGCAATGAGCACCCAGCACGCTGAGTACTGAGCACTGAGCACACAGCACCCTGAGCACTGAGCACCCAGCACCCTGAGCACTGAGCCCTGAGCACCCAGCACCCCGAGCACTGAGCACCCAGCACCCTGAGCACCCAGCACCCTGAGCACTGAGCACCCTGAGTACTGAGCACCCAGCACCCTGAGCACTGAGCACACAGCACCCTGAGTACTGAGCACCCAGAACCCTGAGTACTGAGTACAAAGCACACTGAGCACTGAGCACCCAGCACCCTGAGTACTGAGCACCGAGCACACTAAGTACTGAGCACCAAGCACCCTGAGTACTGAGCACCCAGCACCCTGAGCACTGAGCACCCAGCACCCTGAGTACTGAGCACCCAGCACCCTGAGTACTGAGCACCCAGCACCCTGAGTACTGAGCACCCAGCACCCTGAGTACTGAGCACCCAGCACCCTGAGTACTGAGCACCGAACACCCCGAGCACTGAGCAACCAGCACCCTGAGTACTGAGCACTGAGCACCCTGAGTACTGAGCACCGAACACCCTGAGTACTGAGCACCCAGCACCCTGAGGACTGAGCACCCAGCACCCTGAACACTGAGCACCCAGCACCCTGAGTACTGAGCCCCCAGCACCCTGAGTACTGAGCACCCAGCACCCTGAGCACTGAGCACCCAGCACCCCGAGCACTGAGCACCCAGCACCCCGAGCACTGAGCACCCAGCACCCTGAGCACTGAGCACCCAGCACCCTGAGCACTGAGCACCCAGCACCCTGAGTACTGAGTACTCAGCACCCTGAGCACTGAGCACCCAGCACCCTGAGTACTGATCACCGAGCACCCCGAGCACTGAGCACCCAGCACCCTGAGTACTGAGCACCCAGCACCCTGAGTACTGAGCACCCAGCACCCTGAGTACTGAGCACCCAGCACCCTGAGCACTGAGCACAAAGCACGCTGAGTACTGAGCACTGAGCACCCTGAGTACTGAGCACCGAGGACCCTGAGCACTGAGCACCCAGCACGCTGAGTACTGAGCACTGAGCACCCTGAGTACTGAGCACCTAGCACCCTGAATACTGAGCACACAGCACCCTGAGCACTGAGCAGCCAGCACCCTCAGCACTGAGCACACAGCACCCCGAGCACTGAGCACCCAGCACCCTGAGCACTGAGCACCCAGCACCCCGAGTACTGAGCACCCAGCACCCTGAGTACTGAGCACCCAGTACCCTGAGTACTGAGCACCCCGAGTACTGAGCACCCAGCACCCCGAGCACTGAGCACCCAGCACCCTGAGTACTGAGAACAGATCACCCTGAGTACTGAGCACCCAGCACCCTGAGTACTGAGCCCCCAGCACCCTGAGTACTGAGCACCCAGCAACCCGAGCACTGAGCACCCAGCACCCCGAGAATGAGCACCCAGCACCCTGAGTACTGAGAACCGAGCACCCTGAGTACTGAGCACCCAGCACCCTGAGTACTGAGCCCCCAGCACCCTGAGCACTGAGCACCCAGCACACCGAGCACTGAGCACCCAGCACCCCGAGAATGAGCACCCAGCACACTGAGTACTGAGCACCCAGCACCCCGAGCACGGAGCACAAAGGACCCCGAGCACTGAGTACTGAGCACCCAGCACCCTGAGTACTGAGCACCGAGCTCCCCGAGCACTGAGCACCCAGCACCCTGAGCACTGAGCACCCAGCACCCTGAGCACTGAGCACCCAGCACCCTGAGCACTGAGCACCCAGCACCCTGAGCACTGAGCACCCAGCACCCAGAGCACTGAGCACCCAGCACCCTGAGCACTGAGCACCCAGCACCCTGAGTACTGAGCACCCAGCACCCTGAGTACTGAGCACCCTGAGTACTGAGCACCGATCACCCTGAGCACTGAGCACCCAGCACCCTGAGTACTGAGCACCCAGCACCCTGAGCACTGAGCACCCAGCACCCTGAGCATTGAGCACCCAGCACCCTGAGTAATGAGCACCCAGAACCCTGAGTACTGAGTACAAAGCACCCTGAGCACTGAGCACCCAGCACCCTGAGTACTGAGCACGGAGCACCCTGAGTACTGAGCACCCAGCACCCTGAGTACTGAGCACCCAGCACCCTGAGCACTGAGCACCCAGCACCCTGAGTACTGAGCACCCAGCACCCTGAGTACTGAGCACTGATCAGCCTGAGCACTGAGCACCCAGCACCCCGAGCACTGAGCACCCAGCACCCTGAGTACTGAGCACCTAGCACCCTGAGCACTGAGCACCGAGCACCCTGAGTACTGAACACCCAGCACCCTGAGCACTGAGCACTGAGCACCCAGCACCCTGAGCACTGAGCACTGAGCACCCAGCACCCCGAGCACTGAGCACCCAGCACCCTGAGCACCCAGCACCCTGAGCACTGAGCACCCTGAGCACTGAGCACCCTGAGCACTGAGCACTGAGCACCCAGCACCCTGAGTACTGAGCACCCAACACTCTGAGCAATGAGCACCCAGCACGCTGAGTACTGAGCACTGAGCACACAGCACCCTGAGCACTGAGCACCCAGCACCCTGAGCACTGAGCCCTGAGCACCCAGCACCCCGAGCACTGAGCACCCAGCACCCTGAGCACCCAGCACCCTGAGCACTGAGCACCCCGAGCACTGAGCACCCAGCACCCTGAGTACTGAGCACCCAGCACCCTGAGTACTGAGCACCCAGCACCCTGAGTACTGAGCACCCAGCACCCTGAGCACTGAGCACAAAGCACGCTGAGTACTGAGCACTGAGCACCCTGAGTACTGAGCACCGAGGACCCTGAGCACTGAGCACCCAGCACGCTGAGTACTGAGCACTGAGCACCCTGAGTACTGAGCACCTAGCACCCTGAATACTGAGCACACAGCACCCTGAGCACTGAGCAGCCAGCACCCTCAGCACTGAGCACACAGCACCCCGAGCACTGAGCACCCAGCACCCTGAGCACTGAGCACCCAGCACCCCGAGTACTGAGCACCCAGCACCCTGAGTACTGAGCACCCAGTACCCTGAGTACTGAGCACCCCGAGTACTGAGCACCCAGCACCCCGAGCACTGAGCACCCAGCACCCTGAGTACTGAGAACAGATCACCCTGAGTACTGAGCACCCAGCACCCTGAGTACTGAGCCCCCAGCACCCTGAGTACTGAGCACCCAGCAACCCGAGCACTGAGCACCCAGCACCCCGAGAATGAGCACCCAGCACCCTGAGTACTGAGAACCGAGCACCCTGAGTACTGAGCACCCAGCACCCTGAGTACTGAGCCCCCAGCACCCTGAGCACTGAGCACCCAGCACACCGAGCACTGAGCACCCAGCACCCCGAGAATGAGCACCCAGCACACTGAGTACTGAGCACCCAGCACCCCGAGCACGGAGCACCCAGGACCCCGAGCACTGAGTACTGAGCACCCAGCACCCTGAGTACTGAGCACCGAGCTCCCCGAGCACTGAGCACCCAGCACCCTGAGCACTGAGCACCCAGCACCCTGAGCACTGAGCACCCAGCACCCTGAGCACTGAGCACCCAGCACCCTGAGCACTGAGCACCCAGCACCCAGAGCACTGAGCACCCAGCACCCTGAGCACTGAGCACCCAGCACCCTGAGTACTGAGCACCCAGCACCCTGAGTACTGAGCACCCTGAGTACTGAGCACCGATCACCCTGAGCACTGAGCACCCAGCACCCTGAGTACTGAGCACCCAGCACCCTGAGCACTGAGCACCCAGCACCCTGAGCATTGAGCACCCAGCACCCTGAGTAATGAGCACCCAGAACCCTGAGTACTGAGTACAAAGCACCCTGAGCACTGAGCACCCAGCACCCTGAGTACTGAGCACGGAGCACCCTGAGTACTGAGCACCCAGCACCCTGAGTACTGAGCACCCAGC
This sequence comes from Microtus oregoni, assembly GCF_018167655.1. Lineage (NCBI taxonomy): Eukaryota > Metazoa > Chordata > Mammalia > Rodentia > Cricetidae > Microtus > Microtus oregoni. Next base: position 5,982,872 of record NW_024544151.1, on the reverse strand, counting down.
ACCCTGAGCACTGAGCACCCAGCACCCTGAGTACTGAGCACCCAGCACCCTGAGTACTGAGCACTGATCAGCCTGAGCACTGAGCACCCAGCACCCCGAGCACTGAGCACCCAGCACCCTGAGTACTGAGCACCTAGCACCCTGAGCACTGAGCACCGAGCACCCTGAGTACTGAACACCCAGCACCCTGAGCACTGAGCACTGAGCACCCAGCACCCTGAGCACTGAGCACTGAGCACCCAGCACCCCGAGCACTGAGCACCCAGCACCCTGAGCACCCAGCACCCTGAGCACTGAGCACCCTGAGCACTGAGCACCCTGAGCACTGAGCACTGAGCACCCAGCACCCTGAGTACTGAGCACCCAACACTCTGAGCAATGAGCACCCAGCACGCTGAGTACTGAGCACTGAGCACACAGCACCCTGAGCACTGAGCACCCAGCACCCTGAGCACTGAGCCCTGAGCACCCAGCACCCCGAGCACTGAGCACCCAGCACCCTGAGCACCCAGCACCCTGAGCACTGAGCACCCTGAGTACTGAGCACCCAGCACCCTGAGCACTGAGCACACAGCACCCTGAGTACTGAGCACCCTGAGTACTGAGCACTGATCACCCTGAGCACTGAGCACCCAGCACCCTGAGTACTGAGCACACAGCACCCTGAGCACTGAGCACCCAGCACCCTGAGCACTGAGCACCCAGCACCCTGAGTACTGAGCACCCAGAACCCTGAGTACTGAGTACAAAGCACCCTGAGCACTGAGCACCCAGCACCCTGAGTACTGAGCACCGAGCACCCTGAGTACTGAGCACCCAGCACCCTGAGTACTGAGCACCCAGCACCCTGAGCACTGAGCACCCAGCACCCTGAGTACTGATCACCCAGCACCCTGAGTACTGAGCACCCAGCACCCTGAGTACGGAGCACCCAGCACCCTGAGTACTGAGGACCCAGCACCCTGAGTACTGAGCACCGAGCACCCTGAGCACTGAGCAACCAGCACCCTGAGTACTGAGCACTGAGCACCCTGAGTACTAAGCACCGAACACCCTGAGTACTGAGCACCCCGCACCCTGAGGACTGAGCACCCAGCACCCTGAGCACTGAGCACCCAGCACCCTGAGTAATGAGCACCCAGCACCCTGAGTACTGAGCACCCAGCACCCTGAGCACTGAGCACCCAGCACCCCGAGCACTGAGCACCCAGCACCCCGAGCACTGAGCACCCAGCACCCTGAGCACTGAGCACCCAGCACCCTGAGCACTGAGCACCCAGCACCCTGAGTACTGAGTACTCAGCACCCTGAGCACTGAGCACCCAGCACCCTGAGTACTGATCACCGAGCACCCCGAGCACTGAGCACCCAGCACCCTGAGCACTGAGCACAAAGCACGCTGAGTACTGAGCACTGAACACCCTGAGTACTGAGCACCGAGGACCCTGAGCACTCAGCACCCAGCACGCTGAGTACTAAGCACTGAGCACCCTGAGTACTGAGCACCTAGCACCCTGAGTACTGAGCACCCAGCACCCTGAGCACTGAGCAGCCAGCACCCTCAGCACTGAGCACCCAGCACCCCGAGCACTGAGCACCCAGCACCCTGAGCACTGAGCACCCAGCACCCCGAGTACTGAGCACCGAGCACCCCGAGCTCTGAGCACCCAGCACCCTGAGTACTGAGCACCCAGTACCCTGAGTACTGAGCACCCCGAGTACTGAGCACCCAGCACCCCGAGCACTGAGCACCGAGCACCCTGAGTACTGAACACCCAGCACCCTGAGTACTGAGCACCCCGAGTACTGAGCACCTAGCACCCTGAGCACTGAGCACCGAGCACCCTGAGTACTGAACACCCAGCACCCTGAGCACTGAGAACTGAGCACCCAGCACCCTGAGCACTGAGCACTGAGCACCGAGCACCCCGAGCACTGAGCACCCAGCACCCTGAGCACCCAGCACCCTGAGCACTGAGCACCCTGAGCACTGAGCACCCTGAGCACTGAGCACTGAGCACCCAGCACCCTGAGTACTGAGCACCCAACACTCTGAGCAATGAGCACCCAGCACGCTGAGTACTGAGCACTGAGCACACAGCACCCTGAGCACTGAGCACCCAGCACCCTGAGCACTGAGCCCTGAGCACCCAGCACCCCGAGCACTGAGCACCCAGCACCCTGAGCACCCAGCACCCTGAGCACTGAGCACCCTGAGTACTGAGCACCCAGCACCCTGAGCACTGAGCACACAGCACCCTGAGTACTGAGCACCCAGAACCCTGAGTACTGAGTACAAAGCACCCTGAGCACTGAGCACCCAGCACCCTGAGTACTGAGCACCGAGCACACTAAGTACTGAGCACCAAGCACCCTGAGTACTGAGCACCCAGCACCCTGAGCACTGAGCACCCAGCACCCTGAGTACTGAGCACCCAGCACCCTGAGTACTGAGCACCCAGCACCCTGAGTACTGAGCACCCAGCACCCTGAGTACTGAGCACCCAGCACCCTGAGTACTGAGCACCGAGCACCCCGAGCACTGAGCAACCAGCACCCTGAGTACTGAGCACTGAGCACCCTGAGTACTGAGCACCGAACACCCTGAGTACTGAGCACCCAGCACCCTGAGGACTGAGCACCCAGCACCCTGAACACTGAGCACCCAGCACCCTGAGTACTGAGCCACCAGCACCCTGAGTACTGAGCACCCAGCACCCTGAGCACTGAGCACCCAGCACCCCGAGCACTGAGCACCCAGCACCCCGAGCACTGAGCACCCAGCACCCCGAGCACTGAGCACCCAGCACCCTGAGCACTGAGCACCCAGCACCCTGAGCACTGAGCACCCAGCACCCTGAGTACTGAGTACTCAGCACCCTGAGCACTGAGCACCCAGCACCCTGAGTACTGATCACCGAGCACCCCGAGCACTGAGCACCCAGCACGCTGAGTACTGAGCACCCAGCACCCTGAGTACTGAGCACCCAGCACCCTGAGTACTGAGCACCCAGCACCCTGAGCACTGAGCACAAAGCACGCTGAGTACTGAGCACTGAGCACCCTGAGTACTGAGCACCGAGGACCCTGAGCACTGAGCACCCAGCACGCTGAGTACTGAGCACTGAGCACCCTGAGTACTGAGCACCTAGCACCCTGAATACTGAGCACACAGCACCCTGAGCACTGAGCAGCCAGCACCCTCAGCACTGAGCACACAGCACCCCGAGCACTGAGCACCCAGCACCCTGAGCACTGAGCACCCAGCACCCCGAGTACTGAGCACCCAGCACCCTGAGTACTGAGCACCCAGTACCCTGAGTACTGAGCACCCCGAGTACTGAGCACCCAGCACCCCGAGCACTGAGCACCCAGCACCCTGAGTACTGAGAACAGATCACCCTGAGTACTGAGCACCCAGCACCTTGAGTACTGAGCCCCCAGCACCCTGAGTACTGAGCACCCAGCAACCCGAGCACTGAGCACCCAGCACCCGGAGAATGAGCACCCAGCACCCTGAGTACTGAGAACCGAGCACCCTGAGTACTGAGCACCCAGCACCCTGAGTACTGAGCCCCCAGCACCCTGAGCACTGAGCACCCAGCACACCGAACACTGAGCACCCAGCACCCCGAGAATGAGCACCCAGCACACTGAGTACTGAGCACCCAGCACCCCGAGCCCGGAGCACCCAGGACCCTGAGCACTGAGTACTGAGCACCCAGCACCCTGAGTACTGAGCACCGAGCTCCCCGAGCACTGAGCACCCAGCACCCTGAGCACTGAGCACCCAGCACCCTGAGCACTGAGCACCCAGCACCCTGAACACTGAGCACCCAGCACCCTGAGCACTGAGCACCCAGCACCCAGAGCACTGAGCACCCAGCACCCTGAGCACTGAGCACCCAGCACCCTGAGTACTGAGCACCCAGCACCCTGAGTACTGAGCACCCTGAGTACTGAGCACCGATCACCCTGAGCACTGAGCACCCAGCACCCTGAGTACTGAGCACCCAGCACCCTGAGCACTGAGCACCCAGCAAGCTGAGCTTTGAGCACCCAGCACCCTGAGTACTGAGCACCCAGAACCCTGAGTACTGAGTACAAAGCACCCTGAGCACTGAGCACCCAGCACCCTGAGTACTGAGCACGGAGCACCCTGAGTACTGAGCACCCAGCACCCTGAGTACTGAGCACCCAGCACCCTGAGCACTGAGCACCCAGCACCCTGAGTACTGAGCACCCAGCACCCTGAGTACTGAGCACTGATCAGCCTGAGCACTGAGCACCCAGCACCCCGAGCACTGAGCACCCAGCACCCTGAGTACTGAGCACCTAGCACCCTGAGCACTGAGCACCGAGCACCCTGAGTACTGAACACCCAGCACCCTGAGCACTGAGCACTGAGCACCCAGCACCCTGAGCACTGAGCACTGAGCACCCAGCACCCCGAGCACTGAGCACCCAGCACCCTGAGCACCCAGCACCCTGAGCACTGAGCACCCTGAGCACTGAGCACCCTGAGCACTGAGCACTGAGCACCCAGCACCCTGAGTACTGAGCACCCAACACTCTGAGCAATGAGCACCCAGCACGCTGAGTACTGAGCGCTGAGCACACAGCACCCTGAGCACTGAGCACCCAGCACCCTGAGCACTGAGCCCTGAGCACCCAGCACCCCGAGCACTGAGCACCCAGCACCCTGAGCACCCAGCACCCTGAGCACTGAGCACCCTGAGTACTGAGCACCCAGCACCCTGAGCACTGAGCACACAGCACCCTGAGTACTGAGCACCCTGAGTACTGAGCACTGATGACCCTGAGCACTGAGCACCCAGCACCCTGAGTACTGAGCACACAGCACCCTGAGCACTGAGCACCCAGCACCCTGAGCACTGAGCACCCAGCACCCTGAGTACTGAGCACCCAGAACCCTGAGTACTGAGTACAAAGCACCCTGAGCACTGAGCACCCAGCACCCTGAGTACTGAGCACCGAGCACCCTGAGTACTGAGCACCCAGCACCCTGAGTACTGAGCACCCAGCACCCTGAGCACTGAGCACCCAGCACCCTGAGTACTGAGCACCCAGCACCCTGAGTACGGAGCACCCAGCACCCTGAGTACTGAGCACCCAGCACCCTGAGTACTGAGCACCGAGCACCCTGAGCACTGAGCAACCAGCACCCTGAGTACTGAGCACTGAGCACCCTGAGTACTAAGCACCGAACACCCTGAGTACTGAGCACCCCGCACCCTGAGGACTGAGCACCCAGCACCCTGAGCACTGAGCACCCAGCACCCTGAGTAATGAGCACCCAGCACCCTGAGTACTGAGCACCCAGCACCCTGAGCACTGAGCACCCAGCACCCCGAGCACTGAGCACCCAGCACCCCGAGCACTGAGCACCCAGCACCCTGAGCACTGAGCACCCAGCACCCTGAGCACTGAGCACCCAGCACCCTGAGTACTGAGTACTCAGCACCCTGAGCACTGAGCACCCAGCACCCTGAGTACTGATCACCGAGCACCCCGAGCACTGAGCACCCAGCACCCTGAGTACTGAGCACCCAGCACCCTGAGCACTGAGCACAAAGCACGCTGAGTACTGAGCACTGAACACCCTGAGTACTGAGCACCGAGGACCCTGAGCACTCAGCACCCAGCACGCTGAGTACTAAGCACTGAGCACCCTGAGTACTGAGCACCTAGCACCCTGAGTACTGAGCACCCAGCATCCTGAGCACTGAGCAGCCAGCACCCTCAGCACTGAGCACCCAGCACCCCGAGCACTGAGCACCCAGCACCCTGAGCACTGAGCACCCAGCACCCCGAGTACTCAGCACCGAGCACCCCGAGCTCTGAGCACCCAGCACCCTGAGTACTGAGCACCCAGTACCCTGAGTACTGAGCACCCCGAGTACTGAGCACCCAGCACCCCGAGCACTGAGCACCCAGCACCCTGAGTACTGAGAACAGATCACCCCGAGCACTGAGCACCCAGCACCCTGAGCATTGAGCACCCAGCACCCTGAGCACTGAACACCCAGCACCCTGAGTACTGAGCACCCAGCACGCTGAGTACTGAGCACTCAGCACCCTGAGCACTGAACACCCAGCACCCTGAGTACTGAGCACTGAGCACCCAGCACCCCGAGCACTGAGCACCCAGCACCCTGTGTACTGAGCACTGAGCACCCTGATTACTAAGCACCTAGCACCCTGAGTACTGAGCACCCAGGACCCTGAGCACTGAGCACCGAGCACCCCGAGCACTGAGCACTCAGCACCCTGAGCACTCAGCACCCATCACCCCGATCACTGAGCACCCAGCACCCTGAGCACTGAGCACCCAGCACCCTGAGCACTGAGCACCCAGCAACCAGAGCACTGAGCACCCAGCACCCTGAGCACTGAGCACCCAGCACAATGAGTACTGAGCACCCAGCACCCTGAGTACTGAGCACCCAGCACCCTGAGTACTGAGCACCGAGCACCCTGAGTACTGAGCACCGAGCACCCTGAGTACTGAGCACCCAGCACCCTGAGCACTGAGCACCCAGCACCCTGAGTACTGAGCACCCAGCACCCTGAGTACTGAGCACCCAGCACCCCGAGAACTGAGCACCCAGCACCCTGAGTACTGAGCACCTAGCACCCTGAGCACTGAGCACCGAGCACCCTGAGTACTGAACACCCAGCACCCTGAGCACTGAGCACTGAGCACCCAGCACCCTGAGCACTGAGAACTGAGCACCCAGCACCCCGAGCACTGAGCACCCAGCACCCTGAGCACCCAGCACCCTGAGCACTGAGCACCCTGAGCACTGAGCACCCTGAGCACTGAGCACTGAGCACCAAGCACCCTGAGTACTGAGCACCCAACACTCTGAGCACTGAGCACCCAGCACGCTGAGTACTGAGCACTGAGCACACAGCACCCTGAGTACTGAGCACCCAGCACCCCGAGCACTGAGCACCCAGCGCCCCGAGCACTGAGCACCCAGCACCCTGAGCACTGAGCACTGAGCACACTGAGCACTGAGCACCCAGCACCCCGAGTACTGAGCACTGAGCACCCTGAGTACTGCGCACCCAACACCCAGAGTACTGATCACCCAGCACCCTGAGAACTGAGCACCCAGCACCCTGAGTACTGAGCACCCAGCACCCTGAGTACTGAGCACCCAGCACCCTGAGCACTGAGCACTGAGCACCCAGCACCTTGAGCACTGAGCACTGACCACCCAGCACCCTGAGCACTGAGCACCCAGCACCCTGAGCACTGAGCACCCAGCACCCTGAGTACTGAGTACTCAGCACCCTGAGCACTGAGCACCCAGCACCCTGAGTACTGATCACCGAGCACCCCGAGCACTGAGCACCCAGCACCCTGAGTACTGAGCACCCAGCACCCTGAGTACTGAGCACCCAGCACCCTGAGTACTGAGCACCCAGGACCCTGAGCACTGAGCACAAAGCACGCTGAGTACTGAGCACTGAGCACCCTGAGTACTGAGCACCGAGGACCCTGAGCACTGAGCACCCAGCACGCTGAGTACTGAGCACTGAGCACCCTGAGTTCTGAGCACCTAGCACCCTGAGTACTGAGCACCCAGCACCCTGAGCACTGAGCTGCCAGCACCCTCAGCACTGACCACCCAGCATACCGAGCACTGAGCACCCAGCACCCTGAGCACTGAGCAACCAGCACCCCGAGTACTGAGCACCCAGCACCCCGAGTACTGAGCACCGAGCACCCCGAGCACTGAGCACCCAGCACCCTGAGTACTGAGCACCCAGTACCCTGAGTACTGAGCACCCCGAGTACTGAGCACCCAGCACCCCGAGCACTGAGCACCCAGCACCCTGAGTACTGAGAACAGATCACCCTGAGCACTGAGCACCCAGCACCCTGAGTACTGAGCACCCAGCACCCTGAGTACTGAGTACAAAGCACCCTGAGCACTGAGCACCCAGCACCCTGAGTACTGAGCACCGAGCACCCTGAGTACTGAGCACCCAGCACCCTGAGTACTGAGCACCCAGCACCCTGAGCACTGAGCACCCAGCACCCTGAGTACTGAGCACCCAGCACCCTGAGTACTGAGCACCCAGCACCCTGAGTACGGAGCACCCAGCACCCTGAGTACTGAGCACCCAGCACCCTGAGTACTGAGCACCGAGCACCCCGAGCACTGAGCAACCAGCACCCTGAGTACTGAGCACTGAGCACCCTGAATACTAAGCACCGAACACCCTGAGTACTGAGCACCCAGCACCCTGAGGACTGAGCACCCAGCACCCTGAGCACTGAGCACCCAGCACCCTGAGTAATGAGCACCCAGCACACTGAGTACTGAGCACCCAGCACCCTGAGCACTGAGCACCCAGCACCCCGAGCACTGAGCACCCAGCACCCCGAGCACTGAGCACCCAGCACCCTGAGCACTGAGCACCCAGCACCCTGAGCACTGAGCACCCAGCACCCTGAGTACTGAGTACTCAGCACCCTGAGCACTGAGCACCCAGCACCCTGAGTACTGATCACCGAGCACCCCAAGCACTGAGCACCCAGCACCCTGAGTACTGAGCACCCAGCACCCTGAGCACTGAGCACAAAGCACGCTGAGTACTGAGCACTGAACACCCTGAGTACTGAGCACCGAGGACCCTGAGCACTCAGCACCCAGCACGCTGAGTACTAAGCACTGAGCACCCTGAGTACTGAGCACCTAGCACCCTGAGTACTGAGCACCTAGCACCCTGAGCACTGAGCAGCCAGCACCCTCAGCACTGAGCACCCAGCACCCCGAGCACTGAGCACCCAGCACCCTGAGCACTGAGCACCCAGCACCCCGAGTACTGAGCACCGAGCACCCCGAGCTCTGAGCACCCAGCACCCTGAGTACTGAGAACAGATCACCCCGAGCACGGAGCACCCAGTACCCCGAGCACTGAGTACTGAGCACCCAGCACCCTGAGTACTGAGCACCGAGCTCCCCGAGCATTGAGCATCCAGCACCCTGAGCACTGAGCACCCAGCACCCTGAGCACTGAACACCCAGCACCCTGAGTACTGAGCACCCAGCACGCTGAGTACTGAGCAATCAGCACCCTGAGCACTGAGCACCCAGCACCCTGAGTACTGAGCACTGAGCACCCAGCACCCCGAGCACTGAGCACCCAGCACCCTGTGTACTGTGCACTGAGCACCCTGATTACTAAGCACCTAGCACCCTGAGTACTGAGCACCCAGGACCCTGAGCACTGAGCACCGAGCACCCCGAGCACTGAGCACTCAGCACCCTGAGCACTCAGCACCCATCACCCCGATCACTGAGCACCCAGCACCCTGAGCACTGAGCACCCAGCACCCTGAGCACTGAGCACCCAGCAACCAGAGCACTGAGCACCCAGCACCCTGAGCACTGAGCACCCAGCACCCTGAGTACTGAGCACCCAGCACCCTGAGTACTGAGTACCCAGCACCCTGAGTACTGAGCACCCAGCACCCTGAGCACTGAGCACTGAGCACACTGAGCACTGAGCACCCAGCACCCCGAGTACTGAGCACTGAGCACCCTGAGTACTGCGCACCCAACACCCAGAGTACTGATCACCCAGCACCCTGAGAACTGAGCACCCAGCACCCTGAGTACTGAGCACCCAGCACCCTGAGTACTGAACACCCAGCACCCTGAGCACTGAGCACTGAGCACCCAGCACCTTGAGCACTGAGCACTGACCACCCAGCACCCTGAGCACTGAGCACCCAGCGCCCGGAGCACTGAGTACCCAGCACCCTGAGCACTGAGCACTGAGCACACTGAGCACTGAGCACCCAGCACCCCGAGTACTGAGCACTGAGCACCCTGAGTACTGCGCACCCAACACCCAGAGTACTGATCACCCAGCACCCTGAGAACTGAGCACCCAGCACCCTGAGTACTGAGCACCCAGCACCCTGAGTACTGAACACCCAGCACCCTGAGCACTGAGCACTGAGCACCCAGCACCTTGAGCACTGAGCACTGACCACCCAGCACCCTGAGCACTGAGCACCCAGCACCCTGAGCACTGAGCACCCAGCACCCTGAGTACTGAGTACTCAGCACCCTGAGCACTGAGCACCCAGCACCCTGAGTACTGATCACCGAGCACCCCGAGCACTGAGCACCCAGCACCCTGAGTACTGAGCACCCAGCACCCTGAGTACTGAGCACCCAGCACCCTGAGTACTGAGCACCCAGCACCCTGAGCACTGAGCACAAAGCACGCTGAGTACTGAGCACTGAGCACCCTGAGTACTGAGCACCGAGGACCCTGAGCACTGAGCACCCAGCACGCTGAGTAATGAGCACTGAGCACCCTGAGTACTGAGCACCTAGCACCCTGAGTACTGAGCACCCAGCACCCTGAGCACTGAGCAGCCAGCACCCTCAGCACTGAGCACCCAGCACCCCGAGCACTGAGCACCCAGCACCCTGAGCACTGAGCACCCAGCACCCCGAGTACTGAGCACCCAGCACCCCGAGTACTGAGCACCGAGCACCCCGAGCACTGAGCACCCAGCACCCTGAGTACTGAGAACCCAGTACCCTGAGTACTGAGCACCCCGAGTACTGAGCACCCAGCACCCCGAGCACTGAGCACCCAGCACCCTGAGTACTGAGAACAGATCACCCTGAGTACTGAGAACCCAGCACCCTGAGTACTGAGCCCCCAGCACCCTGAGTACTGAGCACCCAGCAACCCGAGCACTGAGCACCCAGCACCCCGAGAATGAGCACCCAGCACCCTGAGTACTGAGCAGCCAGCACCCCGAGCACGGAGCACCCAGGACCACGAGCACTGAGTACTGGGCACCCAGCACCCTGAGTACTGAGCACCGAGCTCCCCGAGCACTGAGCACCCAGCACCCTGAGCACTGAGCACCCAGCACCCTGAGCACTGATCACCCAGCACCCTGAGCACTGAGCACCCAGCACCCTGAGCACTGAGCACCCAGCACCCAGAGCACTGAGCACCCAGCACCCTGAGCACTGAGCACCCAGCACCCTGAGTACTGAGAACCCAGCACCCTGAGTACTGAGCACCCTGAGTACTGAGCACCGATCACCCTGAGCACTGAGCACCCAGCACCCTGAGTACTGAGCACCCAGCACCCTGAGCACTGAGCACCCAGCACCCTGAGCATTGAGCACCCAGCACCCTGAGTACTGAGCACCCAGAACCCTGAGTACTGAGTACAAAGCACCCTGAGCACTGAGCACCCAGCACCCTGAGTACTGAGCACGGAGCACCCTGAGTACTGAGCACCCAGCACCCTGAGTACTGAGCACCCAGCACCCTGAGCACTGAGCACCCAGCACCCTGAGTACTGAGCACCCAGCACCCTGAGTACTGAGCACTGATCACCCTGAGCACTGAGCACCCAGCACCCCGAGCACTGAGCACCCAGCACCCTGAGTACTGAGCACCTAGCACCCTGAGCACTGAGCATCGAGCACCCTGAGTACTGAACACCCAGCACCCTGAGCACTGAGCACTGAGCACCCAGCACCCTGAGCACTGAGCACTGAGCACCCAGCACCCCGAGCACTGAGCACCCAGCACCCTGAGCACCCAGCACCCTGAGCACTGAGCACCCTGAGCACTGAGCACCCTGAGCACTGAGCACTGAGCACCCAGCACCCTGAGTACTGAGCACCCAACACTCTGAGCAATGAGCACCCAGCACGCTGAGTACTGAGCACTGAGCACACAGCACCCTGAGCACTGAGCACCCAGCACCCTGAGCACTGAGCACTGAGCACCCAGCACCCCGAGCACTGAGCACCCAGCACCCTGAGCACCCAGCACCCTGAGCACTGAGCACCCTGAGTACTGAGCACCCAGCACCCTGAGCACTGAGCACACAGCACCCTGAGTACTGAGCACCCTGAGTACTGAGCACTGATCACCCTGAGCACTGAGCACCCAGCACCCTGAGTACTGAGCACACAGCACCCTGAGCACTGAGCACCCAGCACCCTGAGCACTGAGCACCCAGCACCCTGAGTACTGAGCACCCAGAACCCTGAGTACTGAGTACAAAGCACCCTGAGCACTGAGCACCCAGCACCCTGAGTACTGAGCACCGAGCACCCTGAGTACTGAGCACCCAGCACCCTGAGTACTGAGCACCCAGCACCCTGAGCACTGTGCACCCAGCACCCTGAGTACTGAGCACCCAGCACCCTGAGTACTGAGCACCCAGCACCCTGAGTACGGAGCACCCAGCAACCTGAGTACTGAGCACCCAGCACCCTGAGTACTGAGCACCGAGCACCTGAGCACTGAGCAACCAGCACCCTGAGTACTGAGCACTGAGCACCCTGAGTACTAAGCATCGAACACCCTGAGTAGTGAGCACCCAGCACCCTGAGGACTGAGCACCCAGCACCCTGAGCACTGAGCACCCAGCACCCTGAGTAATGAGCACCCAGCATCCTGAGTACTGAGCACCCAGCACCCTGAGCACTGAGCACCCAGCACCCCGAGCACTGAGCACCCAGCACCCTGAGCACTGAGCACCCAGCACCCTGAGCACTGAGCACCCAGCACCCTGAGTACTGAGTACTCAGCACCCTGAGCACTGAGCACCCAGCACCCTGAGTACTGATCACCGAGCACCCCGAGCACTGAGCACCCAGCACCCTGAGTACTGAGCATCCAGCACCCTGAGCACTGAGCACAAAGCACGCTGAGTACTGAGCACTGAACACCCTGAGTACTTAGCACCGAGGACCCTGAGCACTCAGCACCCAGCACGCTGAGTACTAAGCACTGAGCACCCTGAGTACTGAGCACCTAGCACCCTGAGTACTGAGCACCCAGCACCCTGAGCACTGAGCAGCCAACACCCTCAGCACTGAGCACCCAGCACCCCGAGCACTGAGCACCCAGCACCCTGAGCACTGAGCACCCAGCACCCCGAGTACTGAGCACCGAGCACCCCGAGCTCTGAGCACCCAGCACCCTGAGTACTGAGAACAGATCACCCCGAGCACGGAGCACCCAGTACCCCGAGCACTGAGTACTGAGCACCCAGCACCCTGAGTACTGAGCACCGAGCTCCCCGAGCACTGAGCACCCAGCACCCTGAGCACTGAGCACCCAGCACCCTGAGCACTGAACACCCAGCACCCTGAGTACTGAGCACCCAGCACGCTGAGTACTGAGCACTCAGCACCCTGAGCACTGAGCACCCAGCACCCTGAGTACTGAGCACTGAGCACCCAGCACCCCGAGCACTGAGCACCCAGTACCCTGTGTACTGAGCACTGAGCACCCTGATTACTAAGCACCTAGCACCCTGAGTACTGAGCACCCAGGACCCTGAGCACTGAGCACCGAGCACCCCGAGCACTGAGCACTCAGCACCCTGAGCACTCAGCACCCATCACCCCGATCACTGAGCACCCAGCACCCTGAGCACTGAGCACCCAGCACCCTGAGCACTGAGCACCCAGCACCCAGAGCACTGAGCACCCAGCACCCTGAGCACTGAGCACCCAGCACCCTGAGTACTGAGCACCCAGCACCCTGAGTACTGAGCACCCAGCACCCTGAGTACTGAGCACCGAGCACCCTGAGTACTGAGCACCGAGCACCCTTAGTACTGAGCACCCAGCACCCTGAGCACTGAGCACCCAGCACCCTGAGTACTGAGCACCCAGCACCCTGAGTACTGAGCACCCAGCACCCCTAGCACTGAGCACCCAGCACCCTGAGTACTGAGCACCTAGCACCCTGAGCACTGAGCACCGAGCACCCTGAGTACTGAACACCCAGCACCCTGAGCACTGAGCACTGAGCACCCAGCACCCTGAGCACTGAGAACTGAGCACCCAGCACCCCGAGCACTGAGCACCCAGCACCCTGAGCACCCAGCACCCTGAGCACTGAGCACCCTGAGCACTGAGCACCCTGAGCACTGAGCACTGAGCACCCAGCACCCTGAGTACTGAGCACCCAGCACCCTGTGTACTGAGCACCCAGCACCCCGAGCACTGAGCACCCAGCACCCCGAGCACTGAGCACCCAGCACCCTGAGCACTGAGCACCCAGCACCCTGAGCACTGAGCACCCAGCACCCTGAGTACTGAGTACTCAGCACCCTGAGCACTGAGCACCCAGCACCCTGAGTACTGATCACCGAGCACCCCGAGCACTGAGCACCCAGCACCCTGAGTACTGAGCACCCAGCACCCTGAGCACTGAGCACAAAGCACGCTGAGTACTGAGCACTGAACACCCTGAGTACTGAGCACCGAGGACCCTGAGCACTCAGCACCCAGCACGCTGAGTACTAAGCACTGAGCACCCTGAGTACTGAGCACCTAGCACCCTGAGTACTGAGCACCCAGCACCCTGAGCACTGAGCAGCCAGCACCCTCAGCACTGAGCACCCAGCACCCCGAGCACTGAGCACCCAGCACCCTGAGCACTGAGCACCCAGCACCCCGAGTACTGAGCACCGAGCACCCCGAGCTCTGAGCACCCAGCACCCTGAGTACTGAGCACCCAGTACCCTGAGTACTGAGCACCCCGAGTACTGAGCACCCAGCACCCCGAGCACTGAGCACCCAGCACCCTGAGTACTGAGAACAGATCACCCCGAGCACGGAGCACCCAGTACCCCGAGCACTGAGTACTGAGCACCCAGCACCCTGAGTACTGAGCACCGAGCACCCCGAGCACTGAGCACCCAGCACCCTGAGCACTGAGCACCCAGCACCCTGAGCACTGAACACCCAGCACCCTGAGTACTGAGCACCCAGCACGCTGAGTAATGAGCACTCAGCACCCTGAGCACTGAGCACCCAGCACCCTGAGTACTGAGCACTGAGCACCCAGCACCCCGAGCACTGAGCACCCAGCACCCTGTGTACTGAGCACTGAGCACCCTGATTACTAAGCACCTAGCACCCTGAGTACTGAGCACCCAGGACCCTGAGCACTGAGCACCGAGCACCCCGAGCACTGAGCACTCAGCACCCTGAGCACTCAGCACCCATCACCCCGATCACTGAGCACCCAGCACCCTGAGCACTGAGCACCCAGCACCCTGAGCACTGAGCACCCAGCACCCAGAGCACTGAGCACCCAGCACCCTGAGCACTGAGCACCCAGCACCCTGAGTACTGAGCACCCAGCACCCTGAGTACTGAGCACCCAGCACCCTGAGTACTGAGCACCGAGCACCCTGAGTACTGAGCACCGAGCACCCTGAGTACTGAGCACCCAGCACCCTGAGCACTGAGCACCCAGCACCCTGAGTACTGAGCACCCAGCACCCTGAGTACTGAGCACCCAGCACCCCTAGCACTGAGCACCCATCACCCTGAGTACTGAGCACCTAGCACCCTGAGCACTGAGCACCGAGCACCCTGAGTACTGAACACCCAGCACCCTGAGCACTGAGCACTGAGCACCCAGCACCCTGAGCACTGAGAACTGAGCACCCAGCACCCCGAGCACTGAGCACCCAGCACCCTGAGCACCCAGCACCCTGAGCACTGAGCACCCTGAGCACTGAGCACCCTGAGCACTGAGCACTGAGCACCAAGCACCCTGAGTACTGAGCACCCAACACTCTGAGCACTGAGCACCCAGCACGCTGAGTACTGAGCACTGAGCACACAGCACCCTGAGTACTGAGCACCCAGCACCCCGAGCACTGAGCACCCAGCACCCTGAGCACTGAGCACTGTGCACACTGAGCACTGAGCACCCAGCACCCCGAGTACTGAGCACTGAGCACCCTGAGTACTGCGCACCCAACACCCAGAGTACTGATCATCCAGCACCCTGAGAACTGAGCACCCAGCACCCTGAGTACTGAGCACTCAGCACCCTGAGTACTGAGCACCCAGCACCCTGAGCACTGAGCACTGAGCACCCAGCACCTTGAGCACTGAGCACTGACCACCCAGCACCCCGAGCACTGAGCACCCAGCACCCCAAGCACTGAGCACCCAGCGCCCTGAGCACTGAGCACCCAGCACACTGAGCACTGAGCACCCAGCCCCCTGAGTACTGAGCACCCAGCACCATGAGTACTGAGCACCCAGCACCCTGAGCACTGAGCACCCTGAGGACTGAGCACCCAGCTCCCTGAGCACTGAGCACCCAGCACCCTGAGTACTGAGCACCGATCACCCTGAGCACTGAGCACCCAGCACCCCGAGCACTGAGCACCCAGCACCCTGAGTACTGAGCACCCAGCACCCTGAGCACTGAGCACCCAGCACCCTGAGTACTGAGCACCCTGAGTACTGAGCACCGATCACCCTGAGCACTGAGCACCCAGCACCCTGAGTACTGAGCACCCAGCACCCTGAGCACTGAGCAACCAGCACCCTGAGCACTGAGCACCCAGCACCCTGAGTACTGAGCACCCAGCACACTGAGTACTGAGTACCCAGCACCCTGAGCACTGAGGACCCAGCACCCTGAGTACTGAGCACCGAGCACCCTGAGTACTGAGCACCCAGCACCCTGAGTACTGAGCACACAGCACCCTGAGCACTGAGCACCCAGCACCCTGAGTACTGAGCACCCAGCACCCTGAGTACTGAGCACCCAGCACCCAGAGCACTGAGCACCCAGCACCCCGAGCACGGAGCACCCAGGACCCCGAGCACTGAGTACTGAGCACCCAGCACCCTGAGTACTGAGCACCGAGCTAAAAGAGCACTGAGCACCCTGAGTACTGAGCACCCAGCACCCCGATCACTGAGCACCCAGCACCCTGTGCACTGAGCACCCAGCACCCTGAGCACTGAGCACCAAGCACCCTGAGTACTGAGCACCCAGCACGCTGAGTACTGAGCACCCAGCACCCTGAGCACTGAGCACCCAGCACCCTGAGTACTGAGCACTGAGCACCCAGCACCCCGAGCACTGAGCACCCAGCACCCTGTGTACTGAGCACTGAGCACCCTGAGTACTAAGCACCCAGCACCCTGAGTACTGAGCACCCAGCACCCTGAGCACTGAGCACCGAGCACCCCGAGCACTGAGCACCCAGCACCCTGAGAACTCAGCACCCAGCACCCCGAGCACTGAGCACCCAGCACCCTGAGCAATGAGCACCCAGCACCATGAGCACGGAGCACCCCGAGTACTGAGCACCCAGCACCCTGAGCACTGAGCACCCAGCACCTTGAGTACTGAGCACCGAGCACCTCGAGCACTAAGCACCCAGCACCCTGATTACTGAGCACCCAGCACCCTGAGCACTAAGCACCCAGAACCCTGAGCACTGAGCACCCAGCACCCTGAGCACGGAGCACCCAGCACCCTGAGTACTGAGCACCCAACACCCAGACTACTGAGCTCCCAGCAACCTGAGCACTGAGCACCCAGCACCCTGAGTACTGAGCACCCAGCACCCTGAGTACTGAACACCCAGCACCCTGAGCACTGAGCACTGAGCACCCTGAGCACTGAGTACTGAGCACTGAGCACCCTGAGCACTGAGCACCCAGCACCCCGAGTACTGAGCACCCAGCACCCCGAGCACTGAGCACCCAGCGCCCCGAGCACTGAGCACCCAGCACCCCGAGCACTGAGCACTGAGCACCCTGAGCACTGAGCACCAAGCACCCCGAGTACTGAGCACTGAGCACGTTGAGTACTGAGCACCAAGCACCCCGAGTACTGAGCACTGAGCACCCTGAGTACTGAGCACCCAGCACCCTGAGCACTGAGCACCCAGCACCCTGAGTACTGAGCACTGAAAACCCTGAGTACTGAGCACCGAGCACCCTGAGTACTGAGCACCCAGCACCCTGATCACTGAGCACGGAGCACCCCGAGGACTGAGCACCCAGCACCCTGAGCACTGAGCACCCAGCACCTTGAGTACTGAGCACCGAGCACAACGAGCACTGAGCACCCAGCACCCTGAGTACTGAGCACCCAGCACCCTGAGCACTGAGCACCCAGCTCCCTGAGCACTGAGCACGCAGCACCCCAAGCACTCAGCAACCAGCACCCTGAGTACTGAGCACAGAGCACCCGGAGCACTGAGCACCCAGCACCCTGAGTACTGAGCACCCAGCACCCTGAGTACTGAGCAACCAGCACCCTGAGCACTGAGCACTGAGCACCCAGCACCCTGAGCACTGAGCACTGAGCACCCAGCACCACAGCCCTGAGCACCCAGCACCCCGAGCACTGAGCATCCAGCACCCTGAGCACTGAGCACCCAGCACCCTGAGTACTGAGCAACCAGCAACCTGAGTACTGAGCACCCAGCACCCTGAGTACTGAGCACTCAGCAGCCTGAGTACTGAGCACCGAGCACACCGAGCAATGAGCACCCAGCACCCTGAGCACTGAGCACCCGGAGGACTGAGCACCCAGCACTCTGAGCACTGAGCACAGATCACTCTGAGCAGTGAGCACCCAGCACCCCGAGCACTGAGCACCCAGCACCCTGAGTACTGAGCACCCAGCACCCCGAGTACTGAGCACCCAGCACCCTGAGTACTGAGCACCCAGCACCCCGAGCACTGAGCACCCAGCACCCTGAGTACTGAGCACCCTGAGTACTGAGCACTGAGCACAGAGCATCCTGAGTACTGAGCACTCTGAGGACTGAGCACCCAGCACCCAGAGCACTGAGAACCCAGCACCCTGAGTACTGAGCACTGATCACCCTGAGCAATGAGCACCCAGCACCCCGAGCACTGAGCACCCAGCACCCTGAGTACTGAGCACCCAGCACCCTGAGCACTGAGCACCGAGCACCCTGAGTACTGAACACCCAGCACCTTGAGCACTCAGCACTGAGCACCCAGCACCCTGAGCACTGAGCACTGAGCACCCAGCACCCCGAGCACTGAGCACCCAGCACCCTGAGCACCCAGCACCCTGAGCACTGAGCACCCTGAGCACTGAGCACCCTGAGCACTGAGCACTGAGCACCCAGCACCCTGAGTACTGAGCACCCAACACTCTGAGCACTGAGCACCCAGCACGCTGAGTACTGAGCACTGAGCACACAGCACCCTGAGTACTGAGCACCCAGCACCCCGAGCACTGAGCACCCAGCGCCCCGAGCACTGAGCACCCAGCACCCCGAGCACTGAGCACTGAGCACACTGAGCACTGAGCACCCAGCACCCCGAGTACTGAGCACTGAGCGCCCTGAGTACTGAGCACCCAGCACCCCGAGTACTGAGCACTGAGCACCCTGAGTACTGAGCACCCAACACCCTGAGCACTGAGAACCCTGAGTACTGAGCACCGAGCACACTGAGTACTGAGCACCCAGCCCCCTGAGCACTGAGCACGGAGCACCCCGAGGACTGAGCACCCCGCACCCTGAGCACTGAGCACCCAGCACCTTGAGTACTGAGCACCGAGCACCCCGAGCACTGAGCACCCAGCACCCTGAGTACTGAGCACCCAACACCCAGAGTACTGAGCACCCAGCACCCTGAGTACTGAGCACCCAGCACCCTGAGCACTGAGCACCCAGCACCCTGAGCACTGAGCACCCAGCACCCTGAGTACTGAGCACCCAGCACCCTGAGTACTGAGTACCCAGCACCCTGAGCACTGAGGACCCAGCACCCTGAGTACTGAGCACCGAGCACCCTGAGTACTGAGCACCCAGCACCCTGAGTACTGAGCACACAGCACCCTGAGCACTGAGCACCCAGCACCCTGAGTACTGAGCACCCAGCACCCAGAGCACTGAGCACCCAGCACCCCGAGCACGGAGCACCCAGGACCCCGAGCACTGAGTACTGAGCACCCAGCACCCTGAGTACTGAGCACCGAGCTAACCGAGCACTGAGCACCCTGAGTACTGAGCACGCAGCACCCCGATCACTGAGCACCCAGCACCCTGTGCACTGAGCACCCAGCACCCTGAGCACTGAGCACCCAGCACCCTGAGTACTGAGCACCCAGCACGCTGAGTACTGAGCACCCAGCACCCTGAGCTCTGAGCACCCAGCACCCTGAGTACTGAGCACTGAGCACCCAGCACCCCGAGCACTGAGCACCCAGCACCCTGTGTACTGAGCACTGAGCACCCTGAGTACTAAGCACCCAGCACCCTGAGTACTGAGCACCCAGCACCCTGAGCACTGAGCACCGAGCACCCCGAACACTGAGCACCCAGCACCCTGAGCACTCAGCACCCAGCACCCCGAGCACTGAGCACCCAGCACCCTGAGCACTGAGCACCCAGCACCATGAGCACGGAGCACCCCGAGTACTGAGCACCCAGCACCCTGAGCACTGAGCACCCAGCACCTTGAGTATTGAGCACCGAGCACCTCGAGCACTAAGCACCCAGCACCCTGAGTACTGAGCACCCAGCACCCTGAGCACTGAGCACCCAGAACCCTGAGCACTGATCACCCAGCACCCTGAGCACTGAGCACCCAGCACCCTGAGTACTGAGCACCCAACACCCAGACTACTGAGCTCCCAGCACCCTGAGCACTGAGCACCCAGCACCCTGAGTACTGAGCACCCAGCACCCTGAGTACTGAACACCCAGCACCCTGAGCACTGAGCACTGAGCACCCTGAGCACTGAGTACTGAGCACTGACCACCCTGAGCACTGAGCACCCAGCACCCCGAGTACTGAGCACCCAGCACCCCGAGCACTGAGCACCCAGCGCCCCGAGCACTGAGCACCCAGCACCCCGAGCACTGAGCACTGAGCACCCTGAGCACTGAGCACCAAGCACCCCGAGTACTGAGCACCCAGCACCCTGAGCACTGAGCACCCAGCACCCTGAGTACTGAGCACCCAGCACCCTGAGCACTGAGCACCCTGAGGACTGAGCACCCAGCTCCCTGAGCACTGAGCACCCAGCACCCTGAGTACTGAGCACCGATCACCCTGAGCACTGAGCACCCAGCACCCCGAGCACTGAGCACCCAGCACCCTGAGTACTGAGCACCCAGCACCCTGAGCACTGAGCACCCAGCACCCTGAGTACTGAGCACCCTGAGTACTGAGCACCGATCACCCTGAGCACTGAGCACCCAGCACCCTGAGTACTGAGCACCCAGCACCCTGAGCACTGAGCAACCAGCACCCTGAGCACTGAGCACCCAGCACCCTGAGTACTGAGCACCCAGCACACTGAGTACTGAGTACCCAGCACCCTGAGCACTGAGGACCCAGCACCCTGAGTACTGAGCACCGAGCACCCTGAGTACTGAGCACCCAGCACCCTGAGTACTGAGCACACAGCACCCTGAGCACTGAGCACCCAGCACCCTGAGTACTGAGCACCCAGCACCCTGAGTACTGAGCACCCAGCACCCAGAGCACTGAGCACCCAGCACCCCGAGCACGGAGCACCCAGGACCCCGAGCACTGAGTACTGAGCACCCAGCACCCTGAGTACTGAGCACCGAGCTAAAAGAGCACTGAGCACGGTGAGTACTGAGCACCCAGCACCCCGATCACTGAGCACCCAGCACCCTGTGCACTGAGCACCCAGCACCCTGAGCACTGACCACCAAGCACCCTGAGTACTGAGCACCCAGCACGCTGAGTACTGAGCACCCAGCACCCTGAGCACTGAGCACCCAGCACCCTGAGTACTGAGCACTGAGCACCCAGCACCCCGAGCACTGAGCACCCAGCACCCTGTGTACTGAGCACTGAGCACCCTGAGTACTAAGCACCCAGCACCCTGAGTACTGAGCACCCAGCACCCTGAGCACTGAGCACCGAGCACCCCGAGCACTGAGCACCCAGCACCCTGAGAACTCAGCACCCAGCACCCCGAGCACTGAGCACCCAGCACCCTGAGCAATGAGCACCCAGCACCATGAGCACGGAGCACCCC
The DNA here is from genome assembly GCF_018167655.1 of Microtus oregoni. NCBI lineage: Eukaryota > Metazoa > Chordata > Mammalia > Rodentia > Cricetidae > Microtus > Microtus oregoni. Next base: position 5,960,987 of record NW_024544151.1, on the reverse strand, counting down.
GAGTACTGAGCACCCAGCACCCTGAGCACTGAGCACCCAGCACCTTGAGTACTGAGCACCGAGCACCTCGAGCACTAAGCACCCAGCACCCTGATTACTGAGCACCCAGCACCCTGAGCACTAAGCACCCAGAACCCTGAGCACTGAGCACCCAGCACCCTGAGCACGGAGCACCCAGCACCCTGAGTACTGAGCACCCAACACCCAGACTACTGAGCTCCCAGCAACCTGAGCACTGAGCACCCAGCACCCTGAGTACTGAGCACCCAGCACCCTGAGTACTGAACACCCAGCACCCTGAGCACTGAGCACTGAGCACCCTGAGCACTGAGTACTGAGCACTGAGCACCCTGAGCACTGAGCACCCAGCACCCCGAGTACTGAGCACCCAGCACCCCGAGCACTGAGCACCCAGCGCCCCGAGCACTGAGCACCCAGCACCCCGAGCACTGAGCACTGAGCACCCTGAGCACTGAGCACCAAGCACCCCGAGTACTGAGCACTGAGCACGTTGAGTACTGAGCACCAAGCACCCCGAGTACTGAGCACTGAGCACCCTGAGTACTGAGCACCCAGCACCCTGAGCACTGAGCACCCAGCACCCTGAGTACTGAGCACTGAAAACCCTGAGTACTGAGCACCGAGCACCCTGAGTACTGAGCACCCAGCACCCTGATCACTGAGCACGGAGCACCCCGAGGACTGAGCACCCAGCACCCTGAGCACTGAGCACCCAGCACCTTGAGTACTGAGCACCGAGCACAACGAGCACTGAGCACCCAGCACCCTGAGTACTGAGCACCCAGCACCCTGAGCACTGAGCACCCAGCTCCCTGAGCACTGAGCACGCAGCACCCCAAGCACTCAGCAACCAGCACCCTGAGTACTGAGCACAGAGCACCCGGAGCACTGAGCACCCAGCACCCTGAGTACTGAGCACCCAGCACCCTGAGTACTGAGCAACCAGCACCCTGAGCACTGAGCACTGAGCACCCAGCACCCTGACCACTGAGCACTGAGCACCCAGCACCACAGCCCTGAGCACCCAGCACCCCGAGCACTGAGCATCCAGCACCCTGAGCACTGAGCACCCAGCACCCTGAGTACTGAGCAACCAGCAACCTGAGTACTGAGCACCCAGCACCCTGAGTACTGAGCACTCAGCAGCCTGAGTACTGAGCACCGAGCACACCGAGCAATGAGCACCCAGCACCCTGAGCACTGAGCACCCGGAGGACTGAGCACCCAGCACTCTGAGCACTGAGCACAGATCACTCTGAGCAGTGAGCACCCAGCACCCCGAGCACTGAGCACCCAGCACCCTGAGTACTGAGCACCCAGCACCCCGAGTACTGAGCACCCAGCACCCTGAGTACTGAGCACCCAGCACCCCGAGCACTGAGCACCCAGCACCCTGAGTACTGAGCACCCTGAGTACTGAGCACTGAGCACAGAGCATCCTGAGTACTGAGCACTCTGAGGACTGAGCACCCAGCACCCAGAGCACTGAGAACCCAGCACCCTGAGTACTGAGCACTGATCACCCTGAGCAATGAGCACCCAGCACCCCGAGCACTGAGCACCCAGCACCCTGAGTACTGAGCACCCAGCACCCTGAGCACTGAGCACCGAGCACCCTGAGTACTGAACACCCAGCACCTTGAGCACTCAGCACTGAGCACCCAGCACCCTGAGCACTGAGCACTGAGCACCCAGCACCCCGAGCACTGAGCACCCAGCACCCTGAGCACCCAGCACCCTGAGCACTGAGAACCCTGAGCACTGAGCACCCTGAGCACTGAGCACTGAGCACCCAGCACCCTGAGTACTGAGCACCCAACACTCTGAGCACTGAGCACCCAGCACGCTGAGTACTGAGCACTGAGCACACAGCACCCTGAGTACTGAGCACCCAGCACCCCGAGCACTGAGCACCCAGCGCCCCGAGCACTGAGCACCCAGCACCCCGAGCACTGAGCACTGAGCACACTGAGCACTGAGCACCCAGCACCCCGAGTACTGAGCACTGAGCGCCCTGAGTACTGAGCACCCAGCACCCCGAGTACTGAGCACTGAGCACCCTGAGTACTGAGCACCCAACACCCTGAGCACTGAGAACCCTGAGTACTGAGCACCGAGCACACTGAGTACTGAGCACCCAGCCCCCTGAGCACTGAGCACGGAGCACCCCGAGGACTGAGCACCCCGCACCCTGAGCACTGAGCACCCAGCACCTTGAGTACTGAGCACCGAGCACCCCGAGCACTGAGCACCCAGCACCCTGAGTACTGAGCACCCAACACCCAGAGTACTGAGCACCCAGCACCCTGAGTACTGAGCACCCATCACCCTGAGCACTGAGCACCAAGCACCCTGAGCACTGAGCACCCAGCACCCTGAGTACTGAGCACCCAGCACCCTGAGTACTGAGTACCCAGCACCCTGAGCACTGAGGACCCAGCACCCTGAGTACTGAGCACCGAGCACCCTGAGTACTGAGCACCCAGCACCCTGAGTACTGAGCACACAGCACCCTGAGCACTGAGCACCCAGCACCCTGAGTACTGAGCACCCAGCACCCAGAGCACTGAGCACCCAGCACCCCGAGCACGGAGCACCCAGGACCCCGAGCACTGAGTACTGAGCACCCAGCACCCTGAGTACTGAGCACCGAGCTAACCGAGCACTGAGCACCCTGAGTACTGAGCACGCAGCACCCCGATCACTGAGCACCCAGCACCCTGTGCACTGAGCACCCAGCACCCTGAGCACTGAGCACCCAGCACCCTGAGTACTGAGCACCCAGCACGCTGAGTACTGAGCACCCAGCACCCTGAGCTCTGAGCACCCAGCACCCTGAGTACTGAGCACTGAGCACCCAGCACCCCGAGCACTGAGCACCCAGCACCCTGTGTACTGAGCACTGAGCACCCTGAGTACTAAGCACCCAGCACCCTGAGTACTGAGCACCCAGCACCCTGAGCACTGAGCACCGAGCACCCCGAACACTGAGCACCCAGCACCCTGAGCACTCAGCACCCAGCACCCCGAGCACTGAGCACCCAGCACCCTGAGCACTGAGCACCCAGCACCATGAGCACGGAGCACCCCGAGTACTGAGCACCCAGCACCCTGAGCACTGAGCACCCAGCACCTTGAGTATTGAGCACCGAGCACCTCGAGCACTAAGCACCCAGCACCCTGAGTACTGAGCACCCAGCACCCTGAGCACTGAGCACCCAGAACCCTGAGCACTGATCACCCAGCACCCTGAGCACTGAGCACCCAGCACCCTGAGTACTGAGCACCCAACACCCAGACTACTGAGATCCCAGCACCCTGAGCACTGAGCACCCAGCACCCTGAGTACTGAGCACCCAGCACCCTGAGTACTGAACACCCAGCACCCTGAGCACTGAGCACTGAGCACCCTGAGCACTGAGTACTGAGCACTGACCACCCTGAGCACTGAGCACCCAGCACCCCGAGTACTGAGCACCCAGCACCCCGAGCACTGAGCACCCAGCGCCCCGAGCACTGAGCACCCAGCACCCCGAGCACTGAGCACTGAGCACCCTGAGCACTGAGCACCAAGCACCCCGAGTACTGAGCACTGAGCACCCTGAGTACTGAGCACCAAGCACCCCGAGTACTGAGCACTGAGCACCCTGAGTACTGAGCACCCAGCACCCTGAGCACTGGGCACCCAGCACCCTGAGTACTGAGCACTGAAAACCCTGAGTACTGAGCACCGAGCACCCTGAGTACTGAGCACCCAGCACCCTGATCACTGAGCACGGAGCACCCCGAGGACTGAGCACCCAGCACCCTGAGCACTGAGCACCCAGCACCTTGAGTACTGAGCACCGAGCACAACGAGCACTGAGCACCCAGCACCCTGAGTACTGAGCACCCAGCACCCTGAGCACTGAGCACCCAGCTCCCTGAGCACTGAGCACGCAGCACCCCAAGCACTCAGCAACCAGCACCCTGAGTACTGAGCACAGAGCACCCTGAGCACTGAGCACCCAGCACCCTGAGTACTGAGCACCCAGCACCCTGAGTACTGAGCAACCAGCACCCTGAGCACTGAGCACTGAGCACCCAGCACCCTGAGCACTGAGCACTGAGCACCCAGCACCACAGCCCTGAGCACCCAGCACCCCGAGCACTGAGCACCCAGCACCCTGAGCACTGAGCACCCAGCACCCTGAGTACTGAGCAACCAGCTACCTGAGTACTGAGCACCCAGCACCCTGAGTACTGAGCACTCAGCAGCCTGAGTACTGAGCACCGAGCACACCGAGCAATGAGCACCCAGCACCCTGAGCACTGAGCACCCGGAGGACTGAGCACCCAGCACTCTGAGCACTGAGCACAGATCACTCTGAGCAGTGAGCACCCAGCACACCGAGCACTGAGCACCCAGCACCCTGAGTACTGAGCACCCAGCACCCCGAGTACTGAGCACCCAGCACCCTGAGTACTGAGCACCCAGCACCCCGAGCACTGAGCACCCAGCACCCTGAGTACTGAGCACCCTGAGTACTGAGCACTGAGCACAGAGCATCCTGAGTACTGAGCACTCTGAGGACTGAGCACCCAGCACCCAGAGCACTGAGAACCCAGCACCCTGAGTACTGAGCACTGATCACCCTGAGCACTGAGCACCCAGCACCCCGAGCACTGAGCACCCAGCACCCTGATTACTGAGCACCCAGCACCCTGAGCACTGAGCACCGAGCACCCTGAGTACTGAACACCCAGCACCTTGAGCACTCAGCACTGAGCACCCAGCACCCTGAGCACTGAGCACTGAGCACCCAGCACCCCGAGCACTGAGCACCCAGCACCCTGAGCACCCAGCACCCTGAGCACTGAGCACCCTGAGCACTGAGCACCCTGAGCACTGAGCACTGAGCACCCAGCACCCTGAGTACTGAGCACCCAACACTCTGAGCACTGAGCACCCAGCACGCTGAGTACTGAGCACTGAGCACACAGCACCCTGAGTACTGAGCACCCAGCACCCCGAGCACTGAGCACCCAGCGCCCCGAGCACTGAGCACCCATCACCCCGAGCACTGAGCACTGAGCACACTGAGCACTGAGCACCCAGCACCCCGAGTACTGAGCACTGAGCGCCCTGAGTACTGAGCACCCAGCACCCCGAGTACTGAGCACTGAGCACCCTGAGTACTGAGCACCCAGCACCCTGAGCACTGAGAACCCTGAGTACTGAGCACTGAGCACACTGAGTACTGAGCACCCAGCCCCCTGAGCACTGAGCACGGAGCACCCCGAGGACTGAGCACCCCCACCCTGAGCACTGAGCACCCAGCACCTTGAGTACTGAGCACCGAGCACCCCGAGCACTGAGCACCCAGCACCCTGAGTACTGAGCACCCAACACCCAGAGTACTGAGCACCCAGCACCCTGAGTACTGAGCACCCAGCATCCTGAGCACTGAGCACTGAGCACCCAGCACCCTGAGCACTGAGCACTGACCACCCAGCACCCCGAGCACTGAGCACCCAGCACCCCGAGCACTGAGCACCCAGCGCCCTGAGCACTGAGCACCCAGCACCCTGAGCACTGAGCACCCAGCCCCCTGAGTACTGAGCACCCAGCACCATGAGTATTGAGCACCCAGCACCCTGAGTACTGAGCACCGAGCACCCCGAGCACTGAGCACCCAGCACCCTGAGCACTGAGCACCCTGAGGACTGAGCACCCAGCACCCTGAGCACCGAGCACCCCGAGCACTGAGCACCCAGCACCCTGAGCACTGAGCACCCTGAGCACTGAGCACCCAGCACACCGAGCACTGAGCACCCAGCACCCTGAGTACTGAGCACCCATCACCCTGAGCACTGAGCACCCAGCACCCTGAGTACTGAGCACCCTGAGTACTGAGCACCGATCACCCTGAGCACTGAGCACCCAGCACCCTGAGTACTGAGCACCCAGCACCCTGAGCACTGAGCACCCTGCACCCTGAGTACTGAGTACAAAGCACCCTGAGCACTGAGCACCCAGCACCCTGAGTACTGAGCACCGAGCACACTAAGTACTGAGTACAAAGCACCCTGAGCACTGAGCACCCAGAACCCTGAGTACTGAGCACCGAGCACACTAAGTACTGAGCACCAAGCACCCTGAGTACTGAGCACCCAGCACCCTGAGCACTGAGCACCCAGCACCCTGAGTACTGAGCACCCAGCACCCTGAGTACTGAGCACCCAGCACCCTGAGTACTAAGCACCCAGCACCCTGAGTACTGAGCACCCAGCACCCTGAGTACTGAGCACCGAGCACCCCGAGCACTGAGCAACCAGCACCCTGAGTACTGAGCACTGAGCACCCTGAGTACTGAGCACCGAACATCCTGAGTACTGAGCACCCAGCACCCTGAGGACTGAGCACCCAGCACCCTGAACACTGAGCACCCAGCACCCTGAGTACTGAGCCCCCAGCACCCTGAGTACTGAGCACCCCGCACCCTGAGCACTGAGCACCCAGCACCCCGAGCACTGAGCACCCAGCACCCCGAGCACTGAGCACCCAGCACCCCGAGCACTGAGCACCCAGCACCCTGAGCACTGAGCACCCAGCACCCTGAGCACTGAGCACCCAGCACCCTGAGTACTGAGTACTCAGCACCCTGAGCACTGAGCACCCAGCACCCTGAGTACTGATCACAGAGCACCCCGAGCACTGAGCACCCAGCACCCTGAGTACTGAGCACCCAGCACCCTGAGTACTGAGCACCCAGCACCCTGAGTACTGAGCACCCAGCACCCTGAGCACTGAGCACAAAGCACGCTGAGTACTGACCACTGAGCACCCGGAGTACTGAGCACCGAGGACCCTGAGAACTGAGCACCCAGCACGCTGAGTACTGAGCACCCAGAACCCTGAGTACTGAGCACCCAGCACCCTGAGTACTGAGCACCCAGCACCCTGAGCACTGAGCACCGAGCACCCTGAGTACTGAACACCCAGCACCTTGAGCACTCAGCACTGAGCACCCAGCACCCTGAGCACTGAGCACTGAGCACCGAGCACCCCGAGCACTGAGCAGCCAGCACCCTGAGCACCCAGCACCCTGAGCACTGAGCACCCTGAGCACTGAGCACCCTGAGCACTGAGCACTGAGCACCCAGCACCCTGAGTACTGAGCACCCAACACTCTGAGCACTGAGCACCCAGCACGCTGAGTACTGAGCACTGAGCACACAGCACCCTGAGTACTGAGCACCCAGCACCCCGAGCACTGAGCACCCAGCGCCCCGAGCACTGAGCACCCATCACCCCGAGCACTGAGCACTGAGCACACTGAGCACTGAGCACCCAGCACCCCGAGTACTGAGCACTGAGCACCCTGAGTACTGAGCACCCAGCACACTGAGCACTGAGAACCCTGAGTACTGAGCACCGAGCACACTGAGTACTGAGCACCCAGCCCCCTGAGCAATGAGCACGGAGCACAACGAGGACTGAGCACCCCCACCCAGAGCACTGAGCACCCAGCACCTTGAGTACTGAGCACCGAGCACCCCGAGCACTGAGCACCCAGCACCCTGAGTACTGAGCACCCAACACCCAGAGTACTGAGCACCCAGCACAGTGAGTACTGAGCACCCAGCACCCTGAGCACTGAGCACTGAGCACCCAGCACCCTGAGCACTGACCACCCAGCACCCCGAGCACTGAGCACCCAGCACCCCGAGCACTGAGCACCCAGCGCCCTGAGCACTGAGCACCCAGCACCCTGAGCACTGAGCACCCAGCCCCCTGAGTACTGAGCACCCAGCACCATGAGTACTGAGCACCCAGCACCCTGAGTACTGAGCACCGAGCACCCCGAGCACTGAGCACCCAGCACCCTGAGCACTGAGCACCCTGAGGACTGAGCACCCAGCACCCTGAGCCCCGAGCACCCCGAGCACTGATCACCCAGCACCCTGAGCACTGAGCACCCTGAGCACTGAGCACCCAGCACACCGAGCACTGAGCACCCAGCACCCTGAGTACTGAGCACCCATCACCCTGAGCACTGAGCACCCAGCACCCTGAGTACTGAGCACCCTGAGTACTGAGCACCGATCACCCTGAGCACTGAGCACCCAGCACCCTGAGTACTGAGCACCCAGCACCCTGAGCACTGAGCACCCAGCACCCTGAGCACTGAGCACCCAGCACCCTGAGTACTGAGCACCCAGAACCCTGAGTACTGAGTACAAAGCACCCTGAGCACTGAGCACCCAGCACCCTGAGTACTGAGCACCGAGCACACTAAGTACTGAGCACCAAGCACCCTGAGTACTGAGCACCCAGCACCCTGAGCACTGAGCACCCAGCACCCTGAGTACTGAGCACCCAGCACCCTGAGTACTGAGCACCCAGCACCCTGAGTACTGAGCACCCAGCACCCTGAGTACTGAGCACCCAGCACCCTGAGTACTGAGCACCGAGCACCCCGAGCACTGAGCAACCAGCACCCTGAGTACTGAGCACTGAGCACCCTGAGTACTGAGCACCGAACACCCTGAGTACTGAGCACCCAGCACCCTGAGGACTGAGCACCCAGCACCCTGAACACTGAGCACCCAGCACCCTGAGTACTGAGCCCCCAGCACCCTGAGTACTGAGCACCCAGCACCCTGAGCACTGAGCACCCAGCACCCCGAGCACTGAGCACCCAGCACCCCGAGCACTGAGCACCCAGCACCCCGAGCACTGAGCACCCAGCACCCCGAGTACTGAGCACCCAGCACCCCGAGCACTGAGCACCCAGCGCCCCGAGCACTGAGCACCCAGCACCCCGAGCACTGAGCACTGAGCACCCTGAGCACTGAGCACTGAGCACCCTGAGCACTGAGTACTGAGCACTGACCACCCTGAGCACTGAGCACCCAGCACCCCGAGTACTGAGCACCCAGCACCCCGAGCACTGAGCACCCAGCGCCCCGAGCACTGAGCACCCAGCACCCCGAGCACTGAGCACTGAGCACCCTGAGCACTGAGCACCAAGCACCCCGAGTACTGAGCACTGAGCACCCTGAGTACTGAGCACCAAGCACCCCGAGTACTGAGCACTGAGCACCCTGAGTACTGAGCACCCAGCACCCTGAGCACTGGGCACCCAGCACCCTGAGTACTGAGCACTGAAAACCCTGAGTACTGAGCACCGAGCACCCTGAGTACTGAGCACCCAGCACCCTGATCACTGAGCACGGAGCACCCCGAGGACTGAGCACCCAGCACCCTGAGCACTGAGCACCCAGCACCTTGAGTACTGAGCACCGAGCACAACGAGCACTGAGCACCCAGCACCCTGAGTACTGAGCACCCAGCACCCTGAGCACTGAGCACCCAGCTCCCTGAGCACTGAGCACGCAGCACCCCAAGCACTCAGCAACCAGCACCCTGAGTACTGAGCACAGAGCACCCTGAGCACTGAGCACCCAGCACCCTGAGTACTGAGCACCCAGCACCCTGAGTACTGAGCAACCAGCACCCTGAGCACTGAGCACTGAGCACCCAGCACCCTGAGCACTGAGCACTGAGCACCCAGCACCACAGCCCTGAGCACCCAGCACCCCGAGCACTGAGCACCCAGCACCCTGAGCACTGAGCACCCAGCACCCTGAGTACTGAGCAACCAGCTACCTGAGTACTGAGCACCCAGCACCCTGAGTACTGAGCACTCAGCAGCCTGAGTACTGAGCACCGAGCACACCGAGCAATGAGCACCCAGCACCCTGAGCACTGAGCACCCGGAGGACTGAGCACCCAGCACTCTGAGCACTGAGCACAGATCACTCTGAGCAGTGAGCACCCAGCACACCGAGCACTGAGCACCCAGCACCCTGAGTACTGAGCACCCAGCACCCCGAGTACTGAGCACCCAGCACCCTGAGTACTGAGCACCCAGCACCCCGAGCACTGAGCACCCAGCACCCTGAGTACTGAGCACCCTGAGTACTGAGCACTGAGCACAGAGCATCCTGAGTACTGAGCACTCTGAGGACTGAGCACCCAGCACCCAGAGCACTGAGAACCCAGCACCCTGAGTACTGAGCACTGATCACCCTGAGCACTGAGCACCCAGCACCCCGAGCACTGAGCACCCAGCACCCTGATTACTGAGCACCCAGCACCCTGAGCACTGAGCACCGAGCACCCTGAGTACTGAACACCCAGCACCTTGAGCACTCAGCACTGAGCACCCAGCACCCTGAGCACTGAGCACTGAGCACCCAGCACCCCGAGCACTGAGCACCCAGCACCCTGAGCACCCAGCACCCTGAGCACTGAGCACCCTGAGCACTGAGCACCCTGAGCACTGAGCACTGAGCACCCAGCACCCTGAGTACTGAGCACCCAACACTCTGAGCACTGAGCACCCAGCACGCTGAGTACTGAGCACTGAGCACACAGCACCCTGAGTACTGAGCACCCAGCACCCCGAGCACTGAGCACCCAGCGCCCCGAGCACTGAGCACCCATCACCCCGAGCACTGAGCACTGAGCACACTGAGCACTGAGCACCCAGCACCCCGAGTACTGAGCACTGAGCGCCCTGAGTACTGAGCACCCAGCACCCCGAGTACTGAGCACTGAGCACCCTGAGTACTGAGCACCCAGCACCCTGAGCACTGAGAACCCTGAGTACTGAGCACTGAGCACACTGAGTACTGAGCACCCAGCCCCCTGAGCACTGAGCACGGAGCACCCCGAGGACTGAGCACCCCCACCCTGAGCACTGAGCACCCAGCACCTTGAGTACTGAGCACCGAGCACCCCGAGCACTGAGCACCCAGCACCCTGAGTACTGAGCACCCAACACCCAGAGTACTGAGCACCCAGCACCCTGAGTACTGAGCACCCAGCATCCTGAGCACTGAGCACTGAGCACCCAGCACCCTGAGCACTGAGCACTGACCACCCAGCACCCCGAGCACTGAGCACCCAGCACCCCGAGCACTGAGCACCCAGCGCCCTGAGCACTGAGCACCCAGCACCCTGAGCACTGAGCACCCAGCCCCCTGAGTACTGAGCACCCAGCACCATGAGTATTGAGCACCCAGCACCCTGAGTACTGAGCACCGAGCACCCCGAGCACTGAGCACCCAGCACCCTGAGCACTGAGCACCCTGAGGACTGAGCACCCAGCACCCTGAGCACCGAGCACCCCGAGCACTGAGCACCCAGCACCCTGAGCACTGAGCACCCTGAGCACTGAGCACCCAGCACACCGAGCACTGAGCACCCAGCACCCTGAGTACTGAGCACCCATCACCCTGAGCACTGAGCACCCAGCACCCTGAGTACTGAGCACCCTGAGTACTGAGCACCGATCACCCTGAGCACTGAGCACCCAGCACCCTGAGTACTGAGCACCCAGCACCCTGAGCACTGAGCACCCTGCACCCTGAGTACTGAGTACAAAGCACCCTGAGCACTGAGCACCCAGCACCCTGAGTACTGAGCACCGAGCACACTAAGTACTGAGTACAAAGCACCCTGAGCACTGAGCACCCAGAACCCTGAGTACTGAGCACCGAGCACACTAAGTACTGAGCACCAAGCACCCTGAGTACTGAGCACCCAGCACCCTGAGCACTGAGCACCCAGCACCCTGAGTACTGAGCACCCAGCACCCTGAGTACTGAGCACCCAGCACCCTGAGTACTAAGCACCCAGCACCCTGAGTACTGAGCACCCAGCACCCTGAGTACTGAGCACCGAGCACCCCGAGCACTGAGCAACCAGCACCCTGAGTACTGAGCACTGAGCACCCTGAGTACTGAGCACCGAACATCCTGAGTACTGAGCACCCAGCACCCTGAGGACTGAGCACCCAGCACCCTGAACACTGAGCACCCAGCACCCTGAGTACTGAGCCCCCAGCACCCTGAGTACTGAGCACCCCGCACCCTGAGCACTGAGCACCCAGCACCCCGAGCACTGAGCACCCAGCACCCCGAGCACTGAGCACCCAGCACCCCGAGCACTGAGCACCCAGCACCCTGAGCACTGAGCACCCAGCACCCTGAGCACTGAGCACCCAGCACCCTGAGTACTGAGTACTCAGCACCCTGAGCACTGAGCACCCAGCACCCTGAGTACTGATCACAGAGCACCCCGAGCACTGAGCACCCAGCACCCTGAGTACTGAGCACCCAGCACCCTGAGTACTGAGCACCCAGCACCCTGAGTACTGAGCACCCAGCACCCTGAGCACTGAGCACAAAGCACGCTGAGTACTGACCACTGAGCACCCGGAGTACTGAGCACCGAGGACCCTGAGAACTGAGCACCCAGCACGCTGAGTACTGAGCACCCAGAACCCTGAGTACTGAGCACCCAGCACCCTGAGTACTGAGCACCCAGCACCCTGAGCACTGAGCACCGAGCACCCTGAGTACTGAACACCCAGCACCTTGAGCACTCAGCACTGAGCACCCAGCACCCTGAGCACTGAGCACTGAGCACCGAGCACCCCGAGCACTGAGCAGCCAGCACCCTGAGCACCCAGCACCCTGAGCACTGAGCACCCTGAGCACTGAGCACCCTGAGCACTGAGCACTGAGCACCCAGCACCCTGAGTACTGAGCACCCAACACTCTGAGCACTGAGCACCCAGCACGCTGAGTACTGAGCACTGAGCACACAGCACCCTGAGTACTGAGCACCCAGCACCCCGAGCACTGAGCACCCAGCGCCCCGAGCACTGAGCACCCATCACCCCGAGCACTGAGCACTGAGCACACTGAGCACTGAGCACCCAGCACCCCGAGTACTGAGCACTGAGCACCCTGAGTACTGAGCACCCAGCACACTGAGCACTGAGAACCCTGAGTACTGAGCACCGAGCACACTGAGTACTGAGCACCCAGCCCCCTGAGCAATGAGCACGGAGCACAACGAGGACTGAGCACCCCCACCCAGAGCACTGAGCACCCAGCACCTTGAGTACTGAGCACCGAGCACCCCGAGCACTGAGCACCCAGCACCCTGAGTACTGAGCACCCAACACCCAGAGTACTGAGCACCCAGCACAGTGAGTACTGAGCACCCAGCACCCTGAGCACTGAGCACTGAGCACCCAGCACCCTGAGCACTGACCACCCAGCACCCCGAGCACTGAGCACCCAGCACCCCGAGCACTGAGCACCCAGCGCCCTGAGCACTGAGCACCCAGCACCCTGAGCACTGAGCACCCAGCCCCCTGAGTACTGAGCACCCAGCACCATGAGTACTGAGCACCCAGCACCCTGAGTACTGAGCACCGAGCACCCCGAGCACTGAGCACCCAGCACCCTGAGCACTGAGCACCCTGAGGACTGAGCACCCAGCACCCTGAGCCCCGAGCACCCCGAGCACTGATCACCCAGCACCCTGAGCACTGAGCACCCTGAGCACTGAGCACCCAGCACACCGAGCACTGAGCACCCAGCACCCTGAGTACTGAGCACCCATCACCCTGAGCACTGAGCACCCAGCACCCTGAGTACTGAGCACCCTGAGTACTGAGCACCGATCACCCTGAGCACTGAGCACCCAGCACCCTGAGTACTGAGCACCCAGCACCCTGAGCACTGAGCACCCAGCACCCTGAGCACTGAGCACCCAGCACCCTGAGTACTGAGCACCCAGAACCCTGAGTACTGAGTACAAAGCACCCTGAGCACTGAGCACCCAGCACCCTGAGTACTGAGCACCGAGCACACTAAGTACTGAGCACCAAGCACCCTGAGTACTGAGCACCCAGCACCCTGAGCACTGAGCACCCAGCACCCTGAGTACTGAGCACCCAGCACCCTGAGTACTGAGCACCCAGCACCCTGAGTACTGAGCACCCAGCACCCTGAGTACTGAGCACCCAGCACCCTGAGTACTGAGCACCGAGCACCCCGAGCACTGAGCAACCAGCACCCTGAGTACTGAGCACTGAGCACCCTGAGTACTGAGCACCGAACACCCTGAGTACTGAGCACCCAGCACCCTGAGGACTGAGCACCCAGCACCCTGAACACTGAGCACCCAGCACCCTGAGTACTGAGCCCCCAGCACCCTGAGTACTGAGCACCCAGCACCCTGAGCACTGAGCACCCAGCACCCCGAGCACTGAGCACCCAGCACCCCGAGCACTGAGCACCCAGCACCCCGAGCACTGAGCACCCAGCACCCCGAGTACTGAGCACCCAGCACCCCGAGCACTGAGCACCCAGCGCCCCGAGCACTGAGCACCCAGCACCCCGAGCACTGAGCACTGAGCACCCTGAGCACTGAGCACTGAGCACCCTGAGCACTGAGTACTGAGCACTGACCACCCTGAGCACTGAGCACCCAGCACCCCGAGTACTGAGCACCCAGCACCCCGAGCACTGAGCACCCAGCGCCCCGAGCACTGAGCACCCAGCACCCCGAGCACTGAGCACTGAGCACCCTGAGCACTGAGCACCAAGCACCCCGAGTACTGAGCACTGAGCACCCTGAGTACTGAGCACCAAGCACCCCGAGTACTGAGCACTGAGCACCCTGAGTACTGAGCACCCAGCACCCTGAGCACTGGGCACCCAGCACCCTGAGTACTGAGCACTGAAAACCCTGAGTACTGAGCACCGAGCACCCTGAGTACTGAGCACCCAGCACCCTGATCACTGAGCACGGAGCACCCCGAGGACTGAGCACCCAGCACCCTGAGCACTGAGCACCCAGCACCTTGAGTACTGAGCACCGAGCACAACGAGCACTGAGCACCCAGCACCCTGAGTACTGAGCACCCAGCACCCTGAGCACTGAGCACCCAGCTCCCTGAGCACTGAGCACGCAGCACCCCAAGCACTCAGCAACCAGCACCCTGAGTACTGAGCACAGAGCACCCTGAGCACTGAGCACCCAGCACCCTGAGTACTGAGCACCCAGCACCCTGAGTACTGAGCAACCAGCACCCTGAGCACTGAGCACTGAGCACCCAGCACCCTGAGCACTGAGCACTGAGCACCCAGCACCACAGCCCTGAGCACCCAGCACCCCGAGCACTGAGCACCCAGCACCCTGAGCACTGAGCACCCAGCACCCTGAGTACTGAGCAACCAGCTACCTGAGTACTGAGCACCCAGCACCCTGAGTACTGAGCACTCAGCAGCCTGAGTACTGAGCACCGAGCACACCGAGCAATGAGCACCCAGCACCCTGAGCACTGAGCACCCGGAGGACTGAGCACCCAGCACTCTGAGCACTGAGCACAGATCACTCTGAGCAGTGAGCACCCAGCACACCGAGCACTGAGCACCCAGCACCCTGAGTACTGAGCACCCAGCACCCCGAGTACTGAGCACCCAGCACCCTGAGTACTGAGCACCCAGCACCCCGAGCACTGAGCACCCAGCACCCTGAGTACTGAGCACCCTGAGTACTGAGCACTGAGCACAGAGCATCCTGAGTACTGAGCACTCTGAGGACTGAGCACCCAGCACCCAGAGCACTGAGAACCCAGCACCCTGAGTACTGAGCACTGATCACCCTGAGCACTGAGCACCCAGCACCCCGAGCACTGAGCACCCAGCACCCTGATTACTGAGCACCCAGCACCCTGAGCACTGAGCACCGAGCACCCTGAGTACTGAACACCCAGCACCTTGAGCACTCAGCACTGAGCACCCAGCACCCTGAGCACTGAGCACTGAGCACCCAGCACCCCGAGCACTGAGCACCCAGCACCCTGAGCACCCAGCACCCTGAGCACTGAGCACCCTGAGCACTGAGCACCCTGAGCACTGAGCACTGAGCACCCAGCACCCTGAGTACTGAGCACCCAACACTCTGAGCACTGAGCACCCAGCACGCTGAGTACTGAGCACTGAGCACACAGCACCCTGAGTACTGAGCACCCAGCACCCCGAGCACTGAGCACCCAGCGCCCCGAGCACTGAGCACCCATCACCCCGAGCACTGAGCACTGAGCACACTGAGCACTGAGCACCCAGCACCCCGAGTACTGAGCACTGAGCGCCCTGAGTACTGAGCACCCAGCACCCCGAGTACTGAGCACTGAGCACCCTGAGTACTGAGCACCCAGCACCCTGAGCACTGAGAACCCTGAGTACTGAGCACTGAGCACACTGAGTACTGAGCACCCAGCCCCCTGAGCACTGAGCACGGAGCACCCCGAGGACTGAGCACCCCCACCCTGAGCACTGAGCACCCAGCACCTTGAGTACTGAGCACCGAGCACCCCGAGCACTGAGCACCCAGCACCCTGAGTACTGAGCACCCAACACCCAGAGTACTGAGCACCCAGCACCCTGAGTACTGAGCACCCAGCATCCTGAGCACTGAGCACTGAGCACCCAGCACCCTGAGCACTGAGCACTGACCACCCAGCACCCCGAGCACTGAGCACCCAGCACCCCGAGCACTGAGCACCCAGCGCCCTGAGCACTGAGCACCCAGCACCCTGAGCACTGAGCACCCAGCCCCCTGAGTACTGAGCACCCAGCACCATGAGTATTGAGCACCCAGCACCCTGAGTACTGAGCACCGAGCACCCCGAGCACTGAGCACCCAGCACCCTGAGCACTGAGCACCCTGAGGACTGAGCACCCAGCACCCTGAGCACCGAGCACCCCGAGCACTGAGCACCCAGCACCCTGAGCACTGAGCACCCTGAGCACTGAGCACCCAGCACACCGAGCACTGACCACCCAGCACCCTGAGTACTGAGCACCCATCACCCTGAGCACTGAGCACCCAGCACCCTGAGTACTGAGCACCCTGAGTACTGAGCACCGATCACCCTGAGCACTGAGCACCCAGCACCCTGAGTACTGAGCACCCAGCACCCTGAGCACTGAGCACCCTGCACCCTGAGTACTGAGTACAAAGCACCCTGAGCACTGAGCACCCAGCACCCTGAGTACTGAGCACCGAGCACACTAAGTACTGAGTACAAAGCACCCTGAGCACTGAGCACCCAGAACCCTGAGTACTGAGCACCGAGCACACTAAGTACTGAGCACCAAGCACCCTGAGTACTGAGCACCCAGCACCCTGAGCACTGAGCACCCAGCACCCTGAGTACTGAGCACCCAGCACCCTGAGTACTGAGCACCCAGCACCCTGAGTACTAAGCACCCAGCACCCTGAGTACTGAGCACCCAGCACCCTGAGTACTGAGCACCGAGCACCCCGAGCACTGAGCAACCAGCACCCTGAGTACTGAGCACTGAGCACCCTGAGTACTGAGCACCGAACATCCTGAGTACTGAGCACCCAGCACCCTGAGGACTGAGCACCCAGCACCCTGAACACTGAGCACCCAGCACCCTGAGTACTGAGCCCCCAGCACCCTGAGTACTGAGCACCCCGCACCCTGAGCACTGAGCACCCAGCACCCCGAGCACTGAGCACCCAGCACCCCGAGCACTGAGCACCCAGCACCCCGAGCACTGAGCACCCAGCACCCTGAGCACTGAGCACCCAGCACCCTGAGCACTGAGCACCCAGCACCCTGAGTACTGAGTACTCAGCACCCTGAGCACTGAGCACCCAGCACCCTGAGTACTGATCACAGAGCACCCCGAGCACTGAGCACCCAGCACCCTGAGTACTGAGCACCCAGCACCCTGAGTACTGAGCACCCAGCACCCTGAGTACTGAGCACCCAGCACCCTGAGCACTGAGCACAAAGCACGCTGAGTACTGACCACTGAGCACCCGGAGTACTGAGCACCGAGGACCCTGAGAACTGAGCACCCAGCACGCTGAGTACTGAGCACCCAGAACCCTGAGTACTGAGCACCCAGCACCCTGAGTACTGAGCACCCAGCACCCTGAGCACTGAGCACCGAGCACCCTGAGTACTGAACACCCAGCACCTTGAGCACTCAGCACTGAGCACCCAGCACCCTGAGCACTGAGCACTGAGCACCGAGCACCCCGAGCACTGAGCAGCCAGCACCCTGAGCACCCAGCACCCTGAGCACTGAGCACCCTGAGCACTGAGCACCCTGAGCACTGAGCACTGAGCACCCAGCACCCTGAGTACTGAGCACCCAACACTCTGAGCACTGAGCACCCAGCACGCTGAGTACTGAGCACTGAGCACACAGCACCCTGAGTACTGAGCACCCAGCACCCCGAGCACTGAGCACCCAGCGCCCCGAGCACTGAGCACCCATCACCCCGAGCACTGAGCACTGAGCACACTGAGCACTGAGCACCCAGCACCCCGAGTACTGAGCACTGAGCACCCTGAGTACTGAGCACCCAGCACACTGAGCACTGAGAACCCTGAGTACTGAGCACCGAGCACACTGAGTACTGAGCACCCAGCCCCCTGAGCAATGAGCACGGAGCACAACGAGGACTGAGCACCCCCACCCAGAGCACTGAGCACCCAGCACCTTGAGTACTGAGCACCGAGCACCCCGAGCACTGAGCACCCAGCACCCTGAGTACTGAGCACCCAACACCCAGAGTACTGAGCACCCAGCACAGTGAGTACTGAGCACCCAGCACCCTGAGCACTGAGCACTGAGCACCCAGCACCCTGAGCACTGACCACCCAGCACCCCGAGCACTGAGCACCCAGCACCCCGAGCACTGAGCACCCAGCGCCCTGAGCACTGAGCACCCAGCACCCTGAGCACTGAGCACCCAGCCCCCTGAGTACTGAGCACCCAGCACCATGAGTACTGAGCACCCAGCACCCTGAGTACTGAGCACCGAGCACCCCGAGCACTGAGCACCCAGCACCCTGAGCACTGAGCACCCTGAGGACTGAGCACCCAGCACCCTGAGCCCCGAGCACCCCGAGCACTGATCACCCAGCACCCTGAGCACTGAGCACCCTGAGCACTGAGCACCCAGCACACCGAGCACTGAGCACCCAGCACCCTGAGTACTGAGCACCCATCACCCTGAGCACTGAGCACCCAGCACCCTGAGTACTGAGCACCCTGAGTACTGAGCACCGATCACCCTGAGCACTGAGCACCCAGCACCCTGAGTACTGAGCACCCAGCACCCTGAGCACTGAGCACCCAGCACCCTGAGCACTGAGCACCCAGCACCCTGAGTACTGAGCACCCAGAACCCTGAGTACTGAGTACAAAGCACCCTGAGCACTGAGCACCCAGCACCCTGAGTACTGAGCACCGAGCACACTAAGTACTGAGCACCAAGCACCCTGAGTACTGAGCACCCAGCACCCTGAGCACTGAGCACCCAGCACCCTGAGTACTGAGCACCCAGCACCCTGAGTACTGAGCACCCAGCACCCTGAGTACTGAGCACCCAGCACCCTGAGTACTGAGCACCCAGCACCCTGAGTACTGAGCACCGAGCACCCCGAGCACTGAGCAACCAGCACCCTGAGTACTGAGCACTGAGCACCCTGAGTACTGAGCACCGAACACCCTGAGTACTGAGCACCCAGCACCCTGAGGACTGAGCACCCAGCACCCTGAACACTGAGCACCCAGCACCCTGAGTACTGAGCCCCCAGCACCCTGAGTACTGAGCACCCAGCACCCTGAGCACTGAGCACCCAGCACCCCGAGCACTGAGCACCCAGCACCCCGAGCACTGAGCACCCAGCACCCCGAGCACTGAGCACCCAGCACCCTGAGCACTGAGCACCCAGCACCCTGAGCACTGAGCACCCAGCACCCTGAGTACTGAGTACTCAGCACCCTGAGTACTGTGCACCCAGCACCCTGAGTACTGATCACAGAGCACCCCGAGCACTGAGCACCCAGCACCCTGAGTACTGAGCACCCAGCACCCTGAGTACTGAGCACCCAGCACCCTGAGTACTGAGCACCCAGCACCCTGAGCACTGAGCACAAAGCACGCTGAGTACTGAGCACTGAGCACCCGGAGTACTGAGCACCGAGGACCCTGAGAACTGAGCACCCAGCACGCTGAGTACTGAGCACCCAGCACCCTGAGTACTGAGCACCCAGCACCCTGAGTACTGAGCACCTAGCACCCTGAGTACTGAGCACCCAGCACCCTGAGCACTGAGCAGCCAGCACCCTCAGCACTGAGCACCCAGCACCCCGAGCACTGAGCACCCAGCACCCTGAGCACTGAGCACCCAGCACCCCGAGTACTGAGCACCCAGCACCCCGAGTACTGAGCACCGAGCACCCCGAGCACTGAGCACCCAGCACCCTGAGTACTGAGCACCCAGTACCCTGAGTACTGAGCACCCCGTGTACTGAGCACCCAGCACCCCGAGCACTGAGCACCCAGCACCCTGAGTACTGAGAACAGATCACCCTGAGTACTGAGCACCCAGCACCCTGAGTACTGAGCCCCCAGCACCCTGAGTACTGAGCACCCAGCAACCCGAGCACTGAGCACCCAGCACCCCGAGAATGAGCACCCAGCACCCTGAGTACTGAGAACCGAGCACCCTGAGTACTGAGCACGCAGCACCCTGAGTACTGAGCCCCAGGCACCCTGAGCACTGAGCACCCAGCACACCGAGCACTGAGCACCCAGCACCCCGAGAATGAGCACCCAGCACCCTGAGTACTGAGCACCCAGCACCCCGAGCACGGAGCACCCAGGACCCCGAGCACTGAGTACTGAGCACCCAGCACCCTGAGTACTGAGCACCGAGCTCCCCGAGCACTGAGCACCCAGCACCCTGAGCACTGAGCACCCAGCACACTGAGCACTGAGCACCCAGCACCCTGAGTACTGAGCACCCAGCACCCTGAGCACTGAGCACCCTGCACCCTGAGTACTGAGCACCCAGCACGCTGAGTACTGAGCACTCAGCACCCTGAGCACTGAGCACAATGCACCCTGAGTACTGAGCACCCAGCACGCTGAGTACTGAGCACCCAGCACCCTGAGCACTGAGCACCCAGCACCCTGAGCACGGAGCACCCAGCACCCTGAGCACTGAGCACCCAGCACCCTGAGTACTGAGCACCCAGCACGCTGAGTACTGAGCACTCAGCACCCTGAGCACTGAGCACCCAGCACCCTGAGTACTGAGCACTGAGCACCCAGCACCCCTAGCACTGAGCACCCAGCACCCTGTGTACTGAGAACTGAGCACCCTGAGTAATAAGCACCCAGCACCCTGAGTACTGAGCACCCAGGACCCTGAGCACTGAGCACCGAGCACCCCGAGCACTGAGCACCCAGCACCCTGAGCACTCAGCACCCATCACCCCGATCACTGAGCACCCAGAACCCTGAGCACTGAGCACCCAGCACCCTGAGCACTGAGCACCCAGCACCCAGAGCACTGAGCACCCAGCACCCTGAGCACTGAGCACCCAGCACCCTGAGTACTGAGCACCCAGCACCCTGAGTACTGAGCACCCAGACCCCGAGCACTGAGGACCCAGCACCCCTAGCACTGTGCACCCAGCACCCTGAGTACTGAGAACCCAGCACCCTGAGTACTGAGCACCCAGCACCCTGAGCACTGAGCACCCAGCAGCCCGAGCACTGAGCACCCAGCATCCTGAGCACTGGGCACTGAGCACCCAGCACCCCGAGTACTAAGCACCCAGCACCCTGAGTACTGAGCACCCAGCACCCTGAGTAATGAGCACCCAGCACACCGAGCACTGAGCACCCAGCACCCTGAGCACTGAGCACCCAACACCCTGAGTACTGAGCATCAAGCACGCTGAGCACTGAGCACCCAGCACCCTGAGCACTGAGCACCCAGCACCCTGAGCACTGAGCACTCAGCACCTTGAGTACTGAGCACCGACCACCCTGAGTACTGAGCACCCAGCACCATGAGTACTGAGCACCAAGCACCCTGAGTACTGAGTACTGAGCACCCAGCACCCTGAGCACTGAGCACCAAGCACCCTGAGTAATGAGCACTGAGCACTGACCACCCTGAGCACTGAGCACCCAGCACCCTGAGCACTGAGCACCCAGCATCCTGAGCACTGAGTACTGAGCACCCAGCACCCTGAGCACTGAGCAGCCAGCACCCTGAGCACTGAGCACCAAGCACCCTGAGTACTGAGCACCCAGCACCCCAAACACTGAGCACCGAGCACCCTGAGAACTGAGCACCGAGCACCCTGAGTACTGAGCACCCAGCACCATGAGTACTGAGCCCCGAGCACCCAGAGTACTGAGCAACCTGAGTACTGAGCACCCAGTACCCCGAGAATGAGCACCCAGCACCATGAGTACTGAGCACCGAGCACCATGAGCACTGAGCACCCAGCACCCTGAGTTCTGAGCACCCAGCACCCTGAGTACTGAGCACCCAGCACCATGAGTACTGAGCCCCGAGCACCCAGAGTACTGAGCAACCTGAGTACTGAGCACCCAGTACCCCGAGAATGAGCACCCAGCACCATGAGTACTGAGCACCGAGCACCCTGAGTTCTGTGCACCCAGCACCCTGAGCACTGAGCACACAGAGTACTGAGCAACCAGCACCGTGAGCACTGAGCACCCAGCACCCCGAGCACTGAGCACCCAGCACCCGACCACTGAGCACTGAGCACCCTGAGCACTGAGGACCCAGCACCCCGAGCACTGAGCACCCAGCACCCTGAGTACTGAGCACCCAGCACCCTGAGCACTGAGGACCCAGCATCCCGAGCACTGAGCACCCAGCACGCTGAGTACTGAGCACTGAGCACCCAGCACCCTGAGTACTGAGCACCCAGCACCCTGAGTACTGAGCACCCAGCACCACAAGCACTGAGCACTGAGCAACCTGAGTACTGAGCACTGAGCACCCTTAGTACTGAGCACCGAGCACCCTGAGTACTGAGCACCCAGCACCCCGAGCACTGAGCACTGAGCAACCTGAGTGCTGAGCAACAAGCACCCCGAGTACTGAGCACTGAGCACCCTGAGTACTGAGCACCCAGCACCCTGAGCACTGAGCACCCAGCACCCTGAGTACTGAGCACTGAGAACCCTGAGTACTGAACACCGAGCACCCTGAGTACTGAGCACCCAGCACCCTGAGCACTGAGCACGGAGCACCCCGAGGACTGAGCACCCAGCACCCTGAGCACTGAGCACCCAGCACCCTGTGTACTGAGCACTGAGCACCCTGAGTACTAAGCACCCAGCACCCTGAGTACTGAGCACCCAGGACCCTGAGCACTGAGCACCGAGCACCCCGAGCACTGAGCACCCAGCACCCTGAGCACTCAGCACCCATCACCCCGATCACTGAGCACCCAGCACCCTGAGCACTGAGCACCCAGCACCCTGAGCACTGAGCACCCAGCACCCAGAGCACTGAGCACCCAGCACCCTGAGCACTGAGCACCCAGCACCCTGAGTACTGAGCACCCAGCACCCTGAGTACTGAGCACCCAGACCCCGAGCACTGAGGACCCAGCACCCCTAGCACTGTGCACCCAGCACCCTGAGTACTGAGAACCCAGCACCCTGAGTACTGAGCACCCAGCACCCTGAGCACTGAGCACCCAGCAGCCCGAGCACTGAGCACCCAGCATCCTGAGCACTGGGCACTGAGCTCCCAGCACCCCGAGTACTAAGCACCCAGCACCCTGAGTACTTAGCACCCAGCACCCTGAGTAATGAGCACCCAGCACCCCGAGCACTGAGCACCCAGCACCCTGAGCACTGAGCACCCAACACCCTGAGTACTGAGCATCAAGCACGCTGAGCACTGAGCACCCAGCACCCTGAGCACTGAGCACCCAGCACCCTGAGCACTGAGCACTCAGCACCTTGAGTACTGAGCACCGAGCAACTCGAGCACTGAGCACCGGGTAACCCGAGCACTGAGCACCCAGCACCCTGAGTACTGAGCACCAAGCACCCTGAGTACTGAGCACTGAGCACTGACCACCCTGAGAACTGAGCACCCAGCACCCTGAGCACTGAGCACCCAGCATCCTGAGCACTGAGTACTGAGCACCCAGCACCCTGAGCACTGAGCAGCCAGCACCCTGAGCACTGAGCACCAAGCACCCTGAGTACTGAGCACCCAGCACCCCAAACACTGAGCACCGAGCACCCTGAGAACTGAGCACCGAGCACCCTGAGTACTGAGCACCCAGCACCATGAGTACTGAGCCCCGAGCACGCAGAGTACTGAGCAACCTGAGTACTGAGCACCCAGTACCCCGAGAATGAGCACCCAGCACCATGAGTACTGAGCACCGAGCACCCTGAGCACTGAGCACCCAGCACCCTGAGTACTGAGCACCAAGCACCCTGAGTTCTGAGCACCCAGCACCCTGAGTACTGAGCACCCAGCACCATGAGTACTGAGCCCCGAGCACCCAGAGTACTGAGCAACCTGAGTACTGAGCACCCAGTACCCCGAGAATGAGCACCCAGCACCATGAGTACTGAGCACCGAGCACCCTGAGTTCTGAGCACCCAGCACCCTGAGCACTGAGCACACAGAGTACTGAGCAACCAGCACCGTGAGCACTGAGCACCCAGCACCCCGAGCACTGAGCACCCAGCACCCCGACCACTGAGCACTGAGCCCCCTGAGCACTGAGGGCCCAGCACCCTGAGTACTGAGCACCCAGCACCCTGAGCACTGAGGACCCAGCATCCCGAGCACTGAGCACCCAGCACGCTGAGTACTGAGCACTGAGCACCCAGCACCCTGAGTACTGAGCACCCAGCACCCTGAGTACTGAGCACCCAGCACCCCAAGCACTGAGCACTGAGCAACCTGAGTACTGAGCACTGAGCACCCTTAGTACTGAGCACCGAGCACCCTGAGTACTGAGCACCCAGCACCCCGAGCACTGAGCACTGAGCAACCTGAGTGCTGAGCAACAAGCACCCCGAGTACTGAGCACTGAGCACCCTGAGTACTGAGCACCCAGCACCCTGAGCACTGAGCACCCAGCACCCTGAGTACTGAGCACGGAGAACCCTGAGTACTGAACACCGAGCACCCTGAGTACTGAGCACCCAGCACCCTGATCACTGAGCACGGAGCACCCCGAGGACTGAGCACCCAGCACCCTGAGCACTGAGCACCCAGCAACTTGAGTACTGAGCACCGAGCACCCCGAGCACTGAGCACCCAGCACCCTGAGTACTGAGCACCCAGCACCCTGAGCACTGAGCACGGAGCACCCCGAGGACTGAGCACCCAGCACCCTGAGCACTGAGCACCCAGCACCCTGAGCACTGAGCACCCTGAGCACTGAGGACCCTGAGCACTGAGCACTGAGCACCCAGCACCCTGACTACTGAGCACCCAACACTCTGAGCACTGAGCACCCAGCACGCTGAGTACTGAGCACTGAGCACACAGCACCCTGAGTACTGAGCACCCAGCACCCCGAGCACTGAGCACCCAGCGCCCCGAGCACTGAGCACCCATCACCCCGAGCACTGAGCACTGAGCACACTGAGCACTGAGCACCCAGCACCATGGGTACTGAGAACCCTGAGTACTGAGCACCGAGCACACTGAGTACTGAGCACCCAGCCCCCTGAGCACTGAGCACGGAGCACCCCGAGGACTGAGCACCCCCACCCTGAGCACTGAGCACCCAGCACCTTGAGTACTGAGCACCGAGCACCCCGAGCACTGAGCACCCAGCACCCTGAGTACTGAGCACCCAACACCCAGAGTACTGAGCACCCAGCACCCTGAGTACTGAGCACCCAGCACCCTGAGCACTGAGCACTGAGCACCCAGCACCCTGAGCACTGAGCACTGACCATCCAGCACCCCGAGCACTGAGCACCCAGCACCCCGAGCACTGAGCACCCAGCGCCCTGAGCACTGAGCACCCAGCACCCTGAGCACTGAGCACCCAGCACCCTGAGTACTGAGCACCCAGCACCATGAGTACTGAGCACCCAGCACCCTGAGTACTGAGCACCGAGCACCCCGAGCACTGAGCACCCAGCACCCTGAGCACTGAGCACCCTGAGGACTGAGCACCCAGCACCCTGAGCACCGAGCACCCCGAGCACTGAGCACCCAGCACCCTGAGCACTGAGCACCCTGAGCACTGAGCACCCAGCACACCGAGCACTGAGCACCCAGCACCCTGAGTACTGAGCACCCATCACCCTGAGCACTGAGCACCCAGCACCCTGAGTACTGAGCACCCTGAGTACTGAGCACAGATCACCCTGAGCACTGAGCACCCAGCACCCTGAGTACTGAGCACCCAGCACCCTGAGCACTGAGCACCCAGCACCCTGAGCACTGAGCAAACAGCACCCTGAGTACTGAGCACCCAGAACCCTGAGTACTGAGTACAAAGCACCCTGAGCACTGAGCACCCAGCACCCTGAGTACTGAGCACCGAGCACACTAAGTACTGAGCACCAAGCACCCTGAGTACTGAGCACCCAGCACCCTGAGCACTGAGCACCCAGCACCCTGAGTACTGAGCACCCAGCACCCTGAGTACTGAGCACCCAGCACCCTGAGTACTGAGCACCCAGCACCCTGAGTACTGAGCACCCAGCACCCTGAGTACTGAGCACCGAGCACCCCGAGCACTGAGCAACCAGCACCCTGAGTACTGAGCACTGAGCACCCTGAGTACTGAGCACCGAACACCCTGAGTACTGAGCACCCAGCACCCTGAGGACTGAGCACCCAGCACCCTGAACACTGAGCACCCAGCACCCTGAGTACTGAGCCCCCAGCACCCTGAGTACTGAGCACCCAGCACCCTGAGCACTGAGCACCCAGCACCCCGAGCACTGAGCACCCAGCACCCCGAGCACTGAGCACCCAGCACCCCGAGCACTGAGCACCCAGCACCCTGAGCACTGAGCACCCAGCACCCTGAGCACTGAGCACCCAGCACCCTGAGTACTGAGTACTCAGCACCCTGAGCACTGAGCACCCAGCACCCTGAGTACTGATCACAGAGCACCCCGAGCACTGAGCACCCAGCACGCTGAGTACTGAGCACCCAGCACCCTGAGTACTGAGCACCCAGCACCCTGAGTACTGAGCACCCAGCACCCTGAGCACTGAGCACAAAGCACGCTGAGTACTGAGCAATGAGCACCCGGAGTACTGAGCACCGAGGACCCTGAGAACTGAGCACCCAGCACGCTGAGTACTGAGCACCCAGCACCCTGAGTATTGAGCACCCAGCACCCTGAGTACTGAGCACCTAGCACCCTGAGTACTGAGCACCCAGCACCCTGAGCACTGAGCAGCCAGCACCCTCAGCACTGAGCACCCAGCACCCCGAGCACTGAGCACCCAGCACCCTGAGCACTGAGCACCCAGCACCCCGAGTACTGAGCACCCAGCACCCCGAGTACTGAGCACCGAGCACCCCGAGCACTGAGCACCCAGCACCCTGAGTACTGAGCACCCAGTACCCTGAGTACTGAGCACCCCGTGTACTGAGCACCCAGCACCCCGAGCACTGAGCACCCAGCACCCTGAGTACTGAGAACAGATCACCCTGAGTACTGAGCACCCAGCACCCTGAGTACTGAGCCCCCAGCACCCTGAGTACTGAGCACCCAGCAACCCGAGCACTGAGCACCCAGCACCCCGAGAATGAGCACCCAGCACCCTGAGTACTGAGAACCGAGAACCCTGAGTACTGAGCACGCAGCACCCTGAGTACTGAGCCCCCAGCACCCTGAGCACTGAGCACCCAGCACACCGAGCACTGAGCACCCAGCACCCCGAGAATGAGCACCCAGCACCCTGAGTACTGAGCACCTAGCACCCCGAGCACGGAGCACCCAGGACCCCGAGCACTGAGTACTGAGCACCCAGCACCCTGAGTACTGTGCACCGAGCTCCCCGAGCACTGAGCACCCAGCACCCTGAGCACTGAGCACCCAGCACACTGAGCACTGAGCACCCAGCACCCTGAGTACTGAGCACCCAGCACCCTGAGCACTGAGCACCCAGCACCCTGAGTACTGAGCACCCAGCACGCTGAGTACTGAGCACTCAGCACCCTGAGCACTGAGCACCCTGCACCCTGAGTACTGAGCACCCAGCACGCTGAGTACTGAGCACCCAGCACCCTGAGCACTGAGCACCCAGCACCCTGAGCACGGAGCACCCAGCACCCTGAGCACTGAGCACCCAGCACCCTGAGTACTGAGCACTGAGCACCCAGCACCCCTAGCACTGAGCACCCAGCACCCTGTGTACTGAGAACTGAGCACCCTGAGTACTAAGCACCCAGCACCCTGAGTACTGAGCACCCAGGACCCTGAGCACTGAGCACCGAGCACCCCAAGCACTGAGCACCCAGCACCCTGAGCACTCAGCACCCATCACCCCGATCACTGAGCACCCAGCACCCTGAGCACTGAGCACCCAGCACCCTGAGCACTGAGCACCCAGCACCCAGAGCACTGAGCACCCAGCACCCTGAGCACTGAGCACCCTGCACCCTGAGTACTGAGCACCCAGCACCCTGAGTACTGAGCACCCAGACCCCGAGCACTGAGGACCCAGCACCCCTAGCACTGTGCACCCAGCACCCTGAGTACTGAGAACCCAGCACCCTGAGTACTGAGCACCCAGCACCCTGAGCACTGAGCACCCAGCAGCCCGAGCACTGAGCACCCAGCATCCTGAGCACTGGGCACTGAGCACCCAGCACCCCGAGTACTAAGCACCCAGCACCCTGAGTACTGAGCACCCAGCACCCTGAGTAATGAGCACCCAGCACACCGAGCACTGAGCACCCAGCACCCTTAGCACTGAGCACCCAACACCCTGAGTACTGAGCATCAAGCACGCTGAGCACTGAGCACCCAGCACCCTGAGCACTGAGCACCCAGCACCCGGAGCACTGAGCACTCAGCACCTTGAGTACTGAGCACCGAGCACCCTGAGTACTGAGCACCCAGCACCATGAGTACTGAGCACCAAGCACCCTGAGTACTGAGTACTGAGCACCCAGCACCCTGAGCACTGAGCACCAAGCACCCTGAGTACTGAGCACTGAGCACTGACCACCCTGAGCACTGAGCACCCAGCACCCTGAGCACTGAGCACCCAGCATCCTGAGCACTGAGTACTGAGCACCCAGCACCCTGAGCACTGAGCAGCCAGAACCCTGAGCACTGAGCACCAAGCACCCTGAGTACTGAGCACCCAGCACCCCAAACACTGAGCACCGAGCACCCTGAGAACTGAGCACCGAGCACCCTGAGTACTGAGCACCCAGCACCATGAGTACTGAGCCCCGAGCACCCAGAGTACTGAGCAACCTGAGTACTGAGCACCCAGTACCCCGAGAATGAGCACCCAGCACCATGAGTACTGAGCACCGAGCACCCTGAGCACTGAGCACCCAGCACCCTGAGTACTGAGCACCAACCACCCTGAGTTCTGAGCACCCAGCACCCTGAGTACTGAGCACCCAGCACCATGAGTACTGAGCCCCGAGCACCCAGAGTACTGAGCAACCTGAGTACTGAGCACCCAGTACCCCGAGAATGAGCACCCAGCACCATGAGTACGGAGCACCGAGCACCCTGAGTTCTGTGCACCCAGCACCCTGAGCACTGAGCACACAGAGTACTGAGCAACCAGCACCGTGAGCACTGAGCACCCAGCACCCCGAGCACTGAGCACCCAGCACCCGACCACTGAGCACTGAGCACCCTGAGCACTGAGGACCCAGCACCCGGAGCACTGAGCACCCAGCACCCTGAGTACTGAGCACCCAGCACCCTGAGCACTGAGGACCCAGCATCCCGAGCACTGAGCACCCAGCAACCTGAGTACTGAGCACTGAGCACCCTTAGTACTGAGCACCGAGCACCCCGAGCACTGAGCACTGAGCAACCTGAGTGCTGAGCAACAAGCACCCCGAGTACTGAGCACTGAGCACCCTGAGTACTGAGCACCCAGCACACTGAGCACTGAGCACCCAGCACCCAGAGTACTGAGCACTGAGCACCCTTAGTACTGAGCACCGAGCACCCTGAGTACTGAGCACCCAGCACCCCGAGCACTGAGCACTGAGCAACCTGAGTACTGAGCACCCAGCACCCTGAGCACTGAGCACGGAGCACCCCGAGGACTGAGCACCCAGCACACTGAGCACTGAGCACCCAGCACCCTGTGTACTGAGCACTGAGCACCCTGAGTACTAAGCACCCAGCACCCTGAGTACTGAGCACCCAGGACCCTGAGCACTGAGCACCGAGCACCCCGAGCACTGAGCACCCAGCACCCTGAGCACTCAGCACCCATCACCCCGATCACTGAGCACCCAGCACCCTGAGCACTGAGCACCCAGCACCCTGAGCACTGAGCACCCAGCACCCAGA
This sequence comes from Microtus oregoni, assembly GCF_018167655.1. Classification (NCBI taxonomy): domain Eukaryota; kingdom Metazoa; phylum Chordata; class Mammalia; order Rodentia; family Cricetidae; genus Microtus; species Microtus oregoni. The sequence continues at coordinate 5,930,707 of NW_024544151.1, read as the reverse complement.
GCACTGAGCACCCAGCACGCTGAGCACTGAGCACCCAGCACCCTGAGTACTGAGCACCCAGCACCCTGAGTACTGAGCACCCAGACCCCGAGCACTGAGGACCCAGCACCCCTAGCACTGTGCACCCAGCACCCTGAGTACTGAGAACCCAGCACCCTGAGTACTGAGCACCCAGCACCCTGAGCACTGAGCACCCAGCAGCCCGAGCACTGAGCACCCAGCATCCTGAGCACTGGGCACTGAGCACCCAGCACCCCGAGTACTAAGCACCCAGCACCCTGAGTACTGAGCACCCAGCACCCTGAGTAATGAGCACCCAGCACCCCGAGCACTGAGCACCCAGCACCCTGAGCACTGAGCACCCAACACCCTGAGTACTGAGCATCAAGCACGCTGAGCACTGAGCACCCAGCACCCTGAGCACTGAGCACCCAGCACCCTGAGCACTGAGCACTCAGCACCTTGAGTACTGAGCACCGAGCAACCCGAGCACTGAGCACCGGGTAACCCGAGCACTGAGCACCCAGCACCCTGAGTACTGAGCACCAAGCACCCTGAGTACTGAGCACTGAGCACTGACCACCCTGAGCACTGAGCACCCAGCACCCTGAGCACTGAGCACCCAGCATCCTGAGCACTGAGTACTGAGCACCCAGCACCCTGAGCACTAAGCAGCCAGCACCCTGAGCACTGAGCACCAAGCACCCTGAGTACTGAGCACCCAGCACCCCAAACACTGAGCACCGAGCACCCTGAGAACTGAGCACCGAGCACCCTGAGTACTGAGCACCCAGCACCATGAGTACTGAGCCCCGAGCACGCAGAGTACTGAGCAACCTGAGTACTGAGCACCCAGTACCCCGAGAATGAGCACCCAGCACCATGAGTACTGAGCACCGAGCTCCCTGAGCACTGAGCACCCAGCACCCTGAGTACTGAGCACCAAGCACCCTGAGTTCTGAGCACCCAGCACCCTGAGTACTGAGCACCCAGCACCATGAGTACTGAGCCCCGAGCACCCAGAGTACTGAGCAACCTGAGTACTGAGCACCCAGTACCCCGAGAATGAGCACCCAGCACCATGAGTACTGAGCACCGAGCACCCTGAGTTCTGAGCACCCAGCACCCTGAGCACTGAGCACACAGAGTACTGAGCAACCAGCACCGTGAGCACTGAGCACCCAGCACCCCGAGCACTGAGCACCCAGCACCCCGACCACTGAGCACTGAGCCCCCTGAGAACTGAGGACCCAGCACCCCGAGCACTGAGCACCCAGCACCCTGAGTACTGAGCACCCAGCACCCTGAGCACTGAGGACCCAGCATCCCGAGCACTGAGCACCCAGCACGCTGAGTACTGAGCACTGAGCACCCAGCACCCTGAGTACTGAGCACCCAGCACCCTGAGTACTGAGCACCCAGCACCCCAAGCACTGAGCACTGAGCAACCTGAGTACTGAGCACTGAGCACCCTTAGTACTGAGCACCGAGCACCCTGAGTACTGAGCACCCAGCACCCCGAGCACTGAGCACTGAGCAACCTGAGTGCTGAGCAACAAGCACCCCGAGTACTGAGCACTGAGCACCCTGAGTACTGAGCACCCAGCACCCTGAGCACTGAGCACCCAGCACCCTGAGTACTGAGCACGGAGAACCCTGAGTACTGAACACCGAGCACCCTGAGTACTGAGCACCCAGCACCCTGATCACTGAGCACGGAGCACCCCGAGGACTGAGCACCCAGCACCCTGAGCACTGAGCACCCAGCACCTTGAGTACTGAGCACCGAGCACCCCGAGCACTGAGCACCCAGCACCCTGAGTACTGAGCACCCAGCACCCTGAGCACTGAGCACGGAGCTCCCCGAGGACTGAGCACCCAGCACCCTGAGCACTGAGCACCCAGCACCTTTAGTGCTGAGCACCGAGCACCCCGAGCACTGAGCACCCAGGACCCTGAGCACTGAGCACCCAGCACCCCGAGAACTGAGCACCCAGCACCCTGAGTACTGAGCACCCAACACCCAGAGTACTGAGCACCCAGCACCCTGAGAACTGAGCACCCAGCACCCTGAGTACTGAGCAACCAGCACCCTGAGTACTGAGCACCCAGCACCCTGAGCACTGAGCACTGAGCACCCAGCACCTTGAGCACTGAGCACTGACCACCCAGCACCCCGAGCACTGAGCACCCAGCACCCCGAGCACTGAGCACCCAGCGCCTTGAGCACTGAGCACCCAGCACCCTGAGCACTGAGCACCCAGTCCCCTGAGTACTGAGCACCCAGCACCATGAGTACTGAGCACCCAGCACCCTGAGTACTGAGCAGTCAGCACCCTGAGTACTGAGCACCGAGCACCCCGAGCACTGAGCACCCAGCACCCTGAGCACTGAGCACCCTGAGGACTGAGCACCCAGCACCCTGAGCACTGAGCACCCAGCACCCTGAGTACGGAGCACCGATCACCCTAAGCACTGAGCACCCAGCACCCCGAGCACTGAGCACCCAGCACCCTGAGTACTGAGCACCCAGCACCCTGAGCACTGGGCACCCAGCACCCTGAGTACTGAGCACCCTGAGTACTGAGCACCGATCACCCTGAGCACTGAGCACCCAGCACCCTGAGTACTGAGCACCCAGCACCCTGAGCACTGAGCACCCAGCACCCTGAGCACTGAGCATGCAGCACCCTGAGTACTGAGCACCCAGCACCCTGAGTACTGAGTACCCAGCACCCTGCGCACTGAGCACCCAGCACCCTGAGTACTGAGCACCGAGCACCCTGAGTACTGAGCACCCAGCACCCTGAGTACTGAGCACCCACCACCCTGAGCACTGAGCACCCAGCATCCTGAGTACTGAGCACCCAGCACCCTGAGTACTGAGCACCCAGCACCCAGAGCACTGAGCACCCAGCACCCTGAGCACTCAGCACCCAGGACCCCGAGCACTGAGTATTGAGCACCCAGCACCCTGAGTACTGAGCACGCAGCACGCTGAGTACTGAGCACCCAGCACCCCGAGAACTGAGCACCCAGCACCATGAGTACTGAGCACCCAGCACCCTGAGTACTGAGCACTCAGCACCCTGAGTACTGAGCACCGAGCACCCCGAGCATTGAGCACCCATCACCCTGAGCACTGAGCACCCTGAGGACTGAGCACCCAGCACCCTGAGCACTGAGCACCCAGCAGCCTGAGTACTGAGCACCGATCACCCTGAGCACTGAGCACCCAGCACCCCGAGCACTGAGCACCCAGCACCCTGAGCACTGAGCACCCAGGACCCTGAGTACTGAGCACCCAGGACCCTGAGCACTGAGCACCCAGCACCCTGAGCACTCAGCAACCAGCACCCCTAGCACTGAGCACCCAGCACCCTGAGCACTGAGCACCCAGCACCCTGAGCACGGAGCACCCCGAGGACTGAGCACCCAGCACCCTGAGCACTGAGCACACAGCACCTTGAGTACTGAGCACCGAGCACCTCGAGCACTAAGCACCCAGCACCCTGAGTACTGAGCACCCAGCACCCTGAGCACTGAGCACCCAGCACCCTGAGCACTGAGCACCCAGCACCCCGAGCACGGAGCACAAAGCACCCTGAGAACTGAGCACCCAACACCCAGAGTACTGAGCACCCAGCACCCTGAGCACTGAGCACCCAGCACCCTGAGTACTGAGCACCCAGCACCCTGAGTACTGAACACCCAGCACCCTGAGCACTGAGCACCCTGAGCACTGAGTACTGAGCAATGAGCACCCTGAGCACTGAGCACCCGGCACGCCGAGTACTGAGCACCCAGCACCCCGAGAACTGAGCACCCAGCGCCCCGAGCACTGAGCACACAGCACCCCGAGCACTGAGCACTGAGCACCCTGAGCACTGAGCACCCAGCACCCCGAGTACTGAGCACTGAGCACCCTGAGTACTGAGCACCAAGCAACCCGAGTACTGAGCACTGAGCACCCTGAGTACTGAGCACCCAGCACCCCGAGCACTGAGCACCCAGCACCCTGAGCACTGAGGACCCAGCACCCCGAGCACTGAGCACCCAGCACCCTGAGTACTGAGCACCCAGCACCCTGAGCACTGAGGACCCAGCACCCCGAGCACTGAGCACCCAGCACGCTGAGTACTGAGTACTGAGCACCCAGCACCCTGAGTACTGAGCACCCAGCACCCTGAGTACTGAGCACCCAGCACCCCAAGCACTGAGCAACCTGAGTACTGAGCACTGAGCACCCTGAGTACTGAGCACCCAGGACCCTGAGCACTGAGCACCGAGCACCCCGAGCACTGACCACCCAGCACCCTGAGCACTCAGCACCCATCACCCCGATCACTGAGCACCCAGCACCCTGAGCACTGAGCACCCAGCACCCTGAGCACTGAGCACCCAGCACCCAGAGCACTGAGCACCCAGCACCCTGAGCACTGAGCACCCAGCACCCTGAGTACTGAGCACCCAGCACCCTGAGTACTGAGCACCCAGCACCTTGAGTACTGAGCACCGAGCACCCCGAGCACTGAGCACCCAGCACCCTGAGTACTGAGCACCCAGCACCCTGAGCACTGAGCACCCAGCACCCAGAGCACTGAGCACCCAGCACCCTGAGCACTGAGCACCCAGCACCCTGAGTACTGAGCACCCAGCACCCTGAGCACTGAGCACCCAGCACCTTGAGTACTGAGCACCGAGCACCCCGAGCACTGAGCACCCAGCACCCTGAGTACTGAGCACCCAGCACCCTGAGCACTGAGCACGGAGCACCCCGAGGACTGAGCACCCAGCACCCTGAGTACTGAGCACCCAGCACCTTTAGTACTGAGCACCGAGCACCCCGAGCACTGAGCACCCAGGACCCTGAGCACTGAGCACCCAGCACCCCGAGAACTGAGCACCCAGCACCCTGAGTACTGAGCACCCAACACCCAGAGTACTGAGCACCCAGCACCCTGAGAACTGAGCACCCAGCACCCTGAGTACTGAGCAACCAGCACCCTGAGCACTGAGCACTGAGCACCCAGCACCTTGAGCACTGAGCACTGACCACCCAGCACCCCGAGCACTGAGCACCCAGCACCCCGAGCACTGAGCACCCAGCGCCTTGAGCACTGAGCACCCAGCACCCTGAGCACTGAGCACCCAGTCCCCTGAGTACTGAGCACCCAGCACCATGAGTACTGAGCACCCAGCACCCTGAGTACTGAGCAGTCAGCACCCTGAGTACTGAGCACCGAGCACCCCGAGCACTGAGCACCCAGCACCCTGAGCACTGAGCACCCTGAGGACTGAGCACCCAGCACCCTGAGCACTGAGCACCCAGCACCCTGAGTACGGAGCACCGATCACCCTAAGCACTGAGCACCCAGCACCCCGAGCACTGAGCACCCAGCACCCTGAGTACTGAGCACCCAGCACCCTGAGCACTGGGCACCCAGCACCCTGAGTACTGAGCACCCTGAGTACTGAGCACCGATCACCCTGAGCACTGAGCACCCAGCACCCTGAGTACTGAGCACCCAGCACCCTGAGCACTGAGCACCCAGCACCCTGAGCACTGAGCATGCAGCACCCTGAGTACTGAGCACCCAGCACCCTGAGTACTGAGTACCCAGCACCCTGCGCACTGAGCACCCAGCACCCTGAGTACTGAGCACCGAGCACCCTGAGTACTGAGCACCCAGCACCCTGAGTACTGAGCACCCACCACCCTGAGCTCTGAGCACCCAGCATCCTGAGTACTGAGCACCCAGCACCCTGAGTACTGAGCACCCAGCACCCAGAGCACTGAGCACCCAGCACCCTGAGCACTCAGCACCCAGGACCCCGAGCACTGAGTATTGAGCACCCAGCACCCTGAGTACTGAGCACGCAGCACGCTGAGTACTGAGCACCCAGCACCCCGAGAACTGAGCACCCAGCACCATGAGTACTGAGCACCCAGCACCCTGAGTACTGAGCACTCAGCACCCTGAGTACTGAGCACCGAGCACCCCGAGCATTGAGCACCCATCACCCTGAGCACTGAGCACCCTGAGGACTGAGCACCCAGCACCCTGAGCACTGAGCACCCAGCAGCCTGAGTACTGAGCACCGATCACCCTGACCACTGAGCACCCAGCACCCCGAGCACTGAGCACCCAGCACCCTGAGCACTGAGCACCCAGGACCCTGAGTACTGAGCACCCAGGACCCTGAGCACTGAGCACCCAGCACCCTGAGCACTCAGCAACCAGCACCCCTAGCACTGAGCACCCAGCACCCTGAGCACTGAGCACCCAGCACCCTGAGCACGGAGCACCCCGAGGACTGAGCACCCAGCACCCTGAGCACTGAGCACACAGCACCTTGAGTACTGAGCACCGAGCACCTCGAGCACTAAGCACCCAGCACCCTGAGTACTGAGCACCCAGCACCCTGAGCACTGAGCACCCAGCACCCTGAGCACTGAGCACCCAGCACCCCGAGCACGGAGCACAAAGCACCCTGAGAACTGAGCACCCAACACCCAGAGTACTGAGCACCCAGCACCCTGAGCACTGAGCACCCAGCACTCTGAGTACTGAGCACCCAGCACCCTGAGTACTGAACACCCAGCACCCTGAGCACTGAGCACCCTGAGCACTGAGTACTGAGCAATGAGCACCCTGAGCACTGAGCACCCAGCACGCCGAGTACTGAGCACCCAGCACCCCGAGCACTGAGCACCCAGCGCCCCGAGCACTGAGCACACAGCACCCCGAGCACTGAGCACTGAGCACCCTGAGCACTGAGCACCCAGCACCCCGAGTACTGAGCACTGAGCACCCTGAGTACTGAGCACCAAGCAACCCGAGTACTGAGCACTGAGCACCCTGAGTACTGAGCACCCAGCACCCCGAGCACTGAGCACCCAGCACCCTGAGCACTGAGGACCCAGCACCCCGAGCACTGAGCACCCAGCACCCTGAGAACTGAGCACCCAGCACCCTGAGCACTGAGGACCCAGCACCCCGAGCACTGAGCACCCAGCACGCTGAGTACTGAGTACTGAGCACCCAGCACCCTGAGTACTGAGCACCCAGCACCCTGAGTACTGAGCACCCAGCACCCCAAGCACTGAGCAACCTGAGTACTGAGCACTGAGCACCCTGTGTACTGAGCACCCAGGACCCTGAGCACTGAGCACCGAGCACCCCGAGCACTGACCACCCAGCACCCTTAGCACTCAGCACCCATCACCCCGATCACTGAGCACCCAGCACCCTGAGCACTGAGCACCCAGCACCCTGAGCACTGAGCACCCAGCACCCAGAGCACTGAGCACCCAGCACCCTGAGCACTGAGCACCCAGCACCCTGAGTACTGAGCACCCAGCAACCTGAGTACTGAGCACCCAGACCCCGAGCACTGAGGACCCAGCACCCCTAGCACTGTGCACCCAGCACCCTGAGTACTGAGAACCCAGCACCCTGAGTACTGAGCACCCAGCACCCTGAGCACTGAGCACCCAGCAGCCCGAGCACTGAGCACCCAGCATCCTGAGCACTGGGCACTGAGCACCCAGCACCCCGAGTACTAAGCACCCAGCACCCTGAGTACTGAGCACCCAGCACCCTGAGTAATGAGCACCCAGCACCCCGAGCACTGAGCACCCAGCACCCTGAGCACTGAGCACCCAACACCCTGAGTACTGAGCATCAAGCACGCTGAGCACTGAGCACCCAGCACCCTGAGCACTGAGCACCCAGCACCCTGAGCACTGAGCACTCAGCACCTTGAGTACTGAGCACCGAGCAACCCGAGCACTGAGCGCCGGGTAACCCGAGCACTGAGCACCCAGCACCCTGAGTACTGAGCACCAAGCACCCTGAGTACTGAGCACTGAGCACTGACCACCCTGAGCACTGAGCACCCAGCACCCTGAGCACTGAGCACCCAGCATCCTGAGCACTGAGTACTGAGCACCCAGCACCCTGAGCACTGAGCAGCCAGCACCCTGAGCACTGAGCACCAAGCACCCTGAGTACTGAGCACCCAGCACCCCAAACACTGAGCACCGAGCACCCTGAGAACTGAGCACCGAGCACCCTGAGTACTGAGCACCCAGCACCATGAGTACTGAGCCCCGAGCACGCAGAGTACTGAGCAACCTGAGTACTGAGCACCCAGTACCCCGAGAATGAGCACCCAGCACCATGAGTACTGAGCACCGAGCACCCTGAGCACTGAGCACCCAGCACCCTGAGTACTGAGCACCAAGCACCCTGAGTTCTGAGCACCCAGCACCCTGAGTACTGAGCACCCAGCACCATGAGTACTGAGCCCCGAGCACCCAGAGTACTGAGCAACCTGAGTACTGAGCACCCAGTACCCCGAGAATGAGCACCCAGCACCATGAGTACTGAGCACCGAGCACCCTGAGTTCTGAGCACCCAGCACCCTGAGCACTGAGCACACAGAGTACTGAGCAACCAGCACCGTGAGCACTGAGCACCCAGCACCCCGAGCACTGAGCACCCAGCACCCCGACCACTGAGCACTGAGCCCCCTGAGCACTGAGGACCCAGCACCCCGAGCACTGAGCACCCAGCACCCTGAGTACTGAGCACCCAGCACCCTGAGCACTGAGGACCCAGCATCCCGAGCACTGAGCACCCAGCACGCTGAGTACTGAGCACTGAGCACCCAGCACCCTGAGTACTGAGCACCCAGCACCCTGAGTACTGAGCACCCAGCACCCCAAGCACTGAGCACTGAGCAACCTGAGTACTGAGCACTGAGCACCCTTAGTACTGAGCACCGAGCACCCTGAGTACTGAGCACCCAGCACCCCGAGCACTGAGCACTGAGCAACCTGAGTGCTGAGCAACAAGCACCCCGAGTACTGAGCACTGAGCACCCTGAGTACTGAGCACCCAGCACCCTGAGCACTGAGCACCCAGCACCCTGAGTACTGAGCACGGAGAACCCTGAGTACTGAACACCGAGCACCCTGAGTACTGAGCACCCAGCACCCTGATCACTGAGCACGGAGCACCCCGAGGACTGAGCACCCAGCACCCTGAGCACTGAGCACCCAGCACCTTGAGTACTGAGCACCGAGCACCCCGAGCACTGAGCACCCAGCACCCTGAGTACTGAGCACCCAGCACCCTGAGCACTGAGCACGGAGCACCCCGAGGACTGAGCACCCAGCACCCTGAGCACTGAGCACCCAGCACCTTTAGTACTGAGCACCGAGCACCCCGAGCACTGAGCACCCAGGACCCTGAGCACTGAGCACCCAGCACCCCGAGAACTGAGCACCCAGCACCCTGAGTACTGAGCACCCAACACCCAGAGTACTGAGCACCCAGCACCCTGAGAACTGAGCACCCAGCACCCTGAGTACTGAGCACCCAGCACCCTGAGTACTGAGCACCCAGCACCCTGAGCACTGAGCACTGAGCACCCAGCACCTTGAGCACTGAGCACTGACCACCCAGCACCCCGAGCACTGAGCACCCAGCACCCCGAGCACTGAGCACCCAGCGCCTTGAGCACTGAGCACCCAGCACCCTGAGCACTGAGCACCCAGTCCCCTGAGTACTGAGCACCCAGCACCATGAGTACTGAGCACCCAGCACCCTGAGTACTGAGCAGTCAGCACCCTGAGTACTGAGCACCGAGCACCCCGAGCACTGAGCACCCAGCACCCTGAGCACTGAGCACCCTGAGGACTGAGCACCCAGCACCCTGAGCACTGAGCACCCAGCACCCTGAGTACGGAGCACCGATCACCCTAAGCACTGAGCACCCAGCACCCCGAGCACTGAGCACCCAGCAACCTGAGTACTGAGCACCCAGCACCCTGAGCACTGGGCACCCAGCACCCTGAGTACTGAGCACCCTGAGTACTGAGCACCGATCACCCTGAGCACTGAGCACCCAGCACCCTGAGTACTGAGCACCCAGCACCCTGAGCACTGAGCACCCAGCACCCTGAGCACTGAGCATGCAGCACCCTGAGTACTGAGCACCCAGCACCCTGAGTACTGAGTACCCAGCACCCTGCGCACTGAGCACCCAGCACCCTGAGTACTGAGCACCGAGCACCCTGAGTACTGAGCACCCAGCACCCTGAGTACTGAGCACCCACCACCCTGAGAACTGAGCACCCAGCATCCTGAGTACTGAGCACCCAGCACCCTGAGTACTGAGCACCCAGCACCCAGAGCACTGAGCACCCAGCACCCTGAGCACTCAGCACCCAGGACCCCGAGCACTGAGTATTGAGCACCCAGCACCCTGAGTACTGAGCACGCAGCACGCTGAGTACTGAGCACCCAGCACCCCGAGAACTGAGCACCCAGCACCATGAGTACTGAGCACCCAGCACCCTGAGAACTGAGCACTCAGCACCCTGAGTACTGAGCACCGAGCACCCCGAGCATTGAGCACCCATCACCCTGAGCACTGAGCACCCTGAGGACTGAGCACCCAGCACCCTGAGCACTGAGCACCCAGCAGCCTGAGTACTGAGCACCGATCACCCTGAGCACTGAGCACCCAGCACCCCGAGCACTGAGCACCCAGCACCCTGAGCACTGAGCACCCAGGACCCTGAGTACTGAGCACCCAGGACCCTGAGCACTGAGCACCCAGCACCCTGAGCACTCAGCAACCAGCACCCCTAGCACTGAGCACCCAGCACCCTGAGCACTGAGGACCCAGCATCCCGAGCACTGAGCACCCAGCACGCTGAGTACTGAGCACTGAGCACCCAGCACCCTGAGTACTGAGCACCCAGCACCCCAAGCACTGAGCACTGAGCAACCTGAGTACTGAGCACTGAGCACCCTTAGTACTGAGCACCGAGCACCCTGAGTACTGAGCACCCAGCACCCCGAGCACTGAGCACTGAGCAACCTGAGTGCTGAGCAACAAGCACCCCGAGTACTGAGCACTGAGCACCCTGAGTACTGAGCACCCAGCACCCTGAGCACTGAGCACCCAGCACCCTGAGTACTGAGCACGGAGAACCCTGAGTACTGAACACCGAGCACCCTGAGTACTGAGCACCCAGCACCCTGATCACTGAGCACGGAGCACCCCGAGGACTGAGCACCCAGCACCCTGAGCACTGAGCACCCAGCACCTTGAGTACTGAGCACCGAGCACCCCGAGCACTGAGCACCCAGCACCCTGAGTACTGAGCACCCAGCACCCTGAGCACTGAGCACGGAGCACCCCGAGGACTGAGCACCCAGCACCCTGAGCACTGAGCACCCAGCACCTTTAGTACTGAATACCGAGCACCCAGAGCACTGAGCACCCAGGACCCTGAGCACTGAGCACCCAGCACCCCGAGAACTGAGCACCCAGCACCCTGAGTACTGAGCACCCAACACCCAGAGTACTGAGCACCCAGCACCCTGAGAACTGAGCACCCAGCACCCTGAGTACTGAGCAACCAGCACCCTGAGTACTGAGCACCCAGCACCCTGAGCACTGAGCACTGAGCACCCAGCACCTTGAGCACTGAGCACTGACCACCCAGCACCCCGAGCACTGAGCACCCAGCACCCCGAGCACTGAGCACCCAGCGCCTTGAGCACTGAGCACCCAGCACCCTGAGCACTGAGCACCCAGTCCCCTGAGTACTGAGCACCCAGCACCATGAGTACTGAGCACCCAGCACCCTGAGTACTGAGCAGTCAGCACCCTGAGTACTGAGCACCGAGCACCCCGAGCACTGAGCACCCAGCACCCTGTGCACTGAGCACCCTGAGGACTGAGCACCCAGCACCCTGAGCACTGAGCACCCAGCACCCTGAGTACGGAGCACCGATCACCCTAAGCACTGAGCACCCAGCACCCCGAGCACTGAGCACCCAGCACCCTGAGTACTGAGCACCCAGCACCCTGAGCACTGGGCACCCAGCACCCTGAGTACTGAGCACCCTGAGTACTGAGCACCGATCACCCTGAGCACTGAGCACCCAGCACCCTGAGTACTGAGCACCCAGCACCCTGAGCACTGAGCACCCAGCACCCTGAGCACTGAGCATGCAGCACCCTGAGTACTGAGCACCCAGCACCCTGAGTACTGAGTACCCAGCACCCTGCGCACTGAGCACCCAGCACCCTGAGTACTGAGCACCGAGCACCCTGAGTACTGAGCACCCAGCACCCTGAGTACTGAGCACCCACCACCCTGAGCACTGAGCACCCAGCATCCTGAGTACTGAGCACCCAGCACCCTGAGCACTGAGCACCGAGCACCCCGAGCACTGAGCACCCAGCACCCTGAGCACTCAGCAACCAGCACCCCTAGCACTGAGCACCCAGCACCCTGAGCACTGAGCACCCAGCACCCTGAGCACGGAGCACCCCGAGGACTGAGCACCCAGCACCCTGAGCACTGAGCACACAGCACCTTGAGTACTGAGCACCGAGCACGTCGAGCACTAAGCACCCAGCACCCTGAGTACTGAGCACCCAGCACCCTGAGCACTGAGCACCCAGCACCCTGAGCACTGAGCACCCAGCACCCCGAGCACGGAGCACAAAGCACCCTGAGTTCTGAGCACCCAACACCCAGAGTACTGAGCACCCAGCACCCTGAGCACTGAGCACCCAGCACCCTGAGTACTGAGCACCCAGCACCCTGAGTACTGAACACCCAGCACCCTGAGCACTGAGCACCCTGAGCACTGAGTACTGAGCAATGAGCACCCTGAGCACTGAGCACCCAGCACGCCGAGTACTGAGCACCCAGCACCCCGAGCACTGAGCACCCAGCGCCCCGAGCACTGAGCACACAGCACCCCGAGCACTGAGCACTGAGCACCCTGAGCACTGAGCACCCAGCACCCCGAGTACTGAGCACTGAGCACCCTGAGTACTGAGCACCAAGCAACCCGAGTACTGAGCACTGAGCACCCTGAGTACTGAGCACCCAGCACCCCGAGCACTGAGCACCCAGCACCCTGAGCACTGAGGACCCAGCACCCCGAGCACTGAGCACCCAGCACCCTGAGTACTGAGCACCCAGCACCCTGAGCACTGAGGACCCAGCACCCCGAGCACTGAGCACCCAGCACGCTGAGTACTGAGTACTGAGCACCCAGCACCCTGAGTACTGAGCACCCAGCACCCTGAGTACTGAGCACCCAGCACCCCAAGCACTGAGCAACCTGAGTACTGAGCACTGAGCACCCTGAGTACTGAGCACCCAGGACCCTGAGCACTGAGCACCCCGAGCACTGACCACCCAGCACCCTGAGCACTCAGCACCCATCACCCAGATCACTGAGCACCCAGCACCCTAAGCACTGAGCACCCAGCACCCTGAGCACTGAGCACCCAGAGCACTGAGCACCCAGCACCCTGAGCAATGAGCACCCAGCACCCTGAGTACTGAGCACCCAGCACCCTGAGTACTGAGCACCCAGACCCCGAGCACTGAGGACCCATCACCCCTAGCACTGAGCACCCAGTATTCTGAGCACTGAGCACCCAGCAGCCCGAGCACTGAGCACCCAGCATCCTGAGCACTGAGTACTGAGCACCCAGCACCCTGAGCACTGAGCACCCAGCACCCTGAGCACTGAGCACCCAGCACCCTGAGTACTGAGCACCCAGCACCCCAAGCACTGAGCACCGAGCACCCTGAGTACTGAGCACCCAGCACGCTGAGCACTGAGCACCCAGCACCCCGAGTACTGAGCACCCAGCACCCTTGTTGAAATACGGAGCGGCGGGCTGTGTCCCGCCACCCAGCTAGCTTTACCCGAAATAATTACACGGAAACTGTATTCTTTTAAACACTGTCGGACCCATTAGTTTCAGTTTCTTATTGGCTAGCTTTTACATATTGATCTAACCCATTTCTATTAATCTGTGTAGCCCATGAGCTGGCTTACCAGGAATGATCTTAACCTGCATCTGTCTGGAGTGGGAGAATCATGGCGACTCCCTGACTCAGCTTCTTTCTCCCAGCATTCCCTTCTGTTTACTCCGCCTACCTAAGGGTTGGCCTATCAAATGGGTCTAGGCAGTTTCTTTATTAATAAGAAATCACTCCCACATCACACCCTGAGTACTGAGCACTCAGCACCCTGAGTACTGAGCACCGAGCACCCCGAGCACTGAGCACCCAGCACCCTGAGCACTGAGCAACCTGAGGACTGAGCACCCAGCACCCTGAGCACTGAGCACCCAGCACCCTGAGTACTGAGCACCAATCACCCTGAGCACTGAGCACCCAGCACCCCGACCACTGAGCACCCAGCAGCCTAAGTACTGAGAACAGATCACCCTGAGTACTGAGCACCCAGCACCCTGAGTACTGAGCCCCCAGCACCCTGAGTACTGAGCACCCAGCAACCCGAGCACTGAGCACCCAGCACCCCGAGAATGAGCACCCAGCACCCTGAGTACTGAGAACCGAGCACCCTGAGTACTGAGCACTCAGCACCCTGAGTACTGAGCCCCCAGCACCCTGAGTACTGAGCACCCAGAACCCCGAGCACTGAGCACCCAGCACCCTGAGAATGAGCACCCAGCACCCTGAGTACTGAGCACCCAGCACCCTGAGTACTGAGCACCCAGCACCCTGAGAACTGAGCACCCAGCACCCTGAGTACTGAGCACCCAGCACCCTGAGTACTTAGCACCCAGCACCCTGAGCACTGAGCACTGAGCACCCAGCACCTTGAGCACTGAGCACTGACCACCCAGCACCCCGAGCACTGAGCACCCAGCACCCCGAGCACTGAGCACCCAGTGCCCTGAGCACTGAGCACCCAGCACCCTGAGCACTGAGCACCCAGCACCCCGAGCACTGAGCACCCAGCGCCCTGAGCACTGAGCACCCAGCACCATGAGTACTGAGCACCCAGCACCCTGAGTACTGAGCACACAGCACCCTGAGTATTGAGCACCGAGCACCCCGAGCACTGAGCACCCAGCACCCTGAGCACTGAGCACCCTGAGGACTGAGCACCCAGCACCCTGAGCACTGAGCACCCAGCACCCTGAGTACTGAGCACCGATCACCCTGAGCACTGAGCACCCAGCACCCCGAGCACTGAGCACCCAGCACCCTGAGCACTGAGCACCCAGGACCCTGAGTACTGAGCACTGAGCACCCAACACCCCGAGCACTGAGCATCCAGCACCCTGTGTACTGAGCACTGAGCACCCTGAGTACTAAGCACCCAGCACCCTGAGTACTGAGCACCCAGGACCCTGAGCACTGAGCACCGAGCACCCCGAGCACTGAGCACCCAGCACCCTGAGCAATCAGCACCCATCACCCCGATCACTGAGCACCCAGCACCCTGAGCACTGAGCACCCAGCACCCTGAGCACTGAGCACCCAGCACCCAGAGCACTGAGCACCCAGCACCCTGAGCACTGAGCACCCAGCACCCTGAGTACTGAGCACCCAGCACCCTGAGTACTGAGCACCCAGACCCCGAGCACTGAGGACCCAGCACCCCTAGCACTGAGCACCCAGCACCCTGAGCACTGAGCACCCAGCAGCCCGAGCACTGAGCACCCAGCATCCTGAGCACTGAGTACTGAGCACCCAGCACCCTGAGCACTGAGCACCCAGCACCCTGAGCACTGAGCACCCAGCACCCTGAGTACTGAGCACCCAGCACCCCAAGCACTGAGCACCGAGCACCCTGAGTACTGAGCACCCAGCACGCTGAGCACTGAGCACCCCGCACCCCGAGTACTGAGCACCCAGCACCCTGACTACTGAGCACTCAGCACCCTGAGTACTGAGCACCGAGCACCCCGAGCACTGAGCACCCAGCACCCTGAGCACTGAGCAACCTGAGGACTGAGCACCCAGCGCCCTGAGCACTGAGCACCCATCACCCTGAGTACTGAGCACCGATCACCCTGAGCACTGAGCACCCAGCACCCCGAGCACTGAGCACCCAGCAGCCTAAGTACTGAGAACAGATCACCCTGAGTACTGAGCACCCAGCACCCTGAGTACTGAGCCCCCAGCACCCTGAGTACTGAGCACCCAGCAACCCGAGCACTGAGCACCCAGCACCCCGAGAATGAGCACCCAGCACCCTGAGTACTGAGATCCGAGCACCCTGAGTACTGAGCACCCAGCACCCTGAGTACTGAGCCCCCAGCACCCTGAGTACTGAGCACCCAGCACCCCGAGCACTGAGCACCGAGCACCCCGAGAATGAGCACCCAGCACCCTGAGTACTGAGCACCCAGCACCCCGAGCACGGAGCACCCAGGACCCCGAGCACTGAGTACTGAGCACCCAGCACCCTGAGTACTGAGCACCGAGCTCCCCGAGCACTGAGCACCCAGCACCCTGAGCACGGAGCACCCAGCACCCTGAGCACTGAGCACCCAGCACCCTGAGTACTGAGCACCCAGCACGCTGAGTACTGAGCACTCAGCACCCTGAGCACTGAGCACCCAGCACCCTGAGTACTGAGCACTGAGCACCCAGCAACCCGAGCACTGAGCACCCAGCACCCTGTGTACTGAGCACTGAGCACCCTGAGTACTAAGCACCCAGCACCCTGAGTACTGAGCACCCAGCACCCCGAGAACTGAGCACCGAGCACCCCGAGCACTGAGCACCCAGCACCCTGAGCACTCAGCACCCATCACCCCGGTCACTGAGCACCCAGCACCCTGAGCACTGAGCACCCAGCACCCTGAGCACTGAGCACCAAGCACCCAGAGCACTGAGCACCCAGCACCCTGAGCATTGAGCATCAAGCACCCTGAGCACTGAGCACCCAGCACCCTGAGTACTGAGCATCAAGCACGCTGAACACTGAGAACCCAGCACCCCTAGCACTGAGCACCCAGCACCCTGAGCACTGAGCACCCAGCAGCCCGAGCACTGAGCACCCAGCATCCTGAGCACTGAGTACTGAGCACCCAGCACCCTGAGCACTGAGCACCCAGCACCCTGAGCACTGAGCACCCAGCACCCTGAGTACTGAGCACCCAGCACCCCAAGCACTGAGCACCGAGCACCCTGAGTACTGAGCACCCAGCACGCTGAGCACTGAGCACCCAGCACCCCGAGTACTGAGCACCCAGCACCCTGACTACTGAGCACTCAGCACCCTGAGTAATGAGCACCGAGCACCCCGAGCACTGAGCACCCAGCACCCTGAGCACTGAGCAACCTGAGGACTGAGCACCCAGCACCCTGAGCACTGAGCACCCATCACCCTGAGTACTGAGCACCGATCACCCTGAGCACTGAGCACCCAGCACCCCGAGCACTGAGCACCCAGCAGCCTAAGTACTGAGAACAGATCACCCTGAGTACTGAGCACCCAGCACCCTGAGTACTGAGCCCCCAGCACCCTGAGTACTGAGCACCCAGCAACCCGAGCACTGAGCACCCAGCACCCCGAGAATGAGCACCCAGCACCCTGAGTACTGAGAACCGAGCACCCTGAGTACTGAGCACCCAGCACCCTGAGTACTGAGCCCCCAGCACCCTGAGTACTGAGCACCCAGCACCCCGAGCACTGAGCACCCAGCACCCCGAGAATGAGCACCCAGCACCCTGAGTACTGAGCACCCAGCACCCCGAGCACGGAGCACCCAGGACCCCGAGCACTGAGTACTGAGCACCCAGCACCCTGAGTACTGAGCACCGAGCTCCCCGAGCACTGAGCACCCAGCACCCTGAGCACGGAGCACCCAGCACCCTGAGCACTGAGCACCCAGCACCCTGAGTACTGAGCACCCAGCACGCTGAGTACTGAGCACTCAGCACCCTGAGCACTGAGCACCCAGCACCCTGAGTACTGAGCACTGAGCACCCAGCAACCCGAGCACTGAGCACCCAGCACCCTGTGTACTGAGCACTGAGCACCCTGAGTACTAAGCACCCAGCACCCTGAGTACTGAGCACCCAGCACCCCGAGCACTGAGCACCGAGCACCCCGAGCACTGAGCACCCAGCACCCTGAGCACTCAGCACCCATCACCCCGGTCACTGAGCACCCAGCACCCTGAGCACTGAGCACCCAGCACCCTGAGCACTGAGCACCCAGCACCCTGAGCACTGAGCACCCAGCACCCTGAGCACTGAGCATCAAGCACCCTGAGCACTGAGCACCCAGCACCCTGAGTACTGAGCATCAAGCACGCTGAGCACTGAGAACCCAGCACCCTGAGCACTGAGCACCCAGCACCCTGAGCACTGAGCACTCAGCACCCTGAGTACTGAGCACTGAGCAACCCGAGCACTGAGCACCGGGTAACCCGAGCACTGAGCACCCAGCACCCTGAGTACTGAGCACCAAGCACAGTGAGTACTGAGCACTGAGCACTGACCACCCTGAGCACTGAGCACCCAGCACCCTGAGCACTGAGCACCCAGAGTACTGAGCAACCTGAGTCCTGAGCACCCAGTACCCCGAGAATGAGCACCCAGCACCCTGAGTACTGAGCATCAAGCACCCTGAGTTCTGAGCACCCAGCACCCTGAGTACTGCGCACCCAGCACCCTGAGTTCTGAGCACCCAGCACCCTGAGCACTGAGCACACTGAGTACTGAGCACCCAGCACCCTGAGTACTGAGCATCAAGCACCCTGAGTTCTGAGCACCCAGCACCCTGAGTACTGCGCACCCAGCACCCTGAGTTCTGAGCACCCAGCACCCTGAGCACTGAGCACACTGAGTACTGAGCAACCAGCACCCTGAGCACTGAGCACCCAGCACCCCGAGCACTGAGCACCCAGCACCCCGACCACTGAGCACTGAGCACCCTGAGCACTGAGGACCCAGCACCCCAAGCACTGAGCACCCAGCACCCTGAGTACTGAGCACCCAGCACCCTGAGCACTGAGGACCCAGCACCCCGAGCACTGAGCACCCAGCACGCTGAGTAGTGAGCACTGAGCACCCAGCACCCTGAGTACTGAGCACCCAGCACCCTGAGTACTGAGCACCCAGCACCCCAAGCACTGAGCACTGAGCAACCTGAGTACTGAGCACTGAGCACCCTTAGTACTGAGCACCGAGCACCCTGAGTACTGAGCACCCAGCACCCCGAGCACTGAGCACTGAGCAACCTGAGTGCTGAGCAACAAGCACCCCGAGTACTGAGCACTGAGCACCCTGAGTACTGAGCACCCAGCACCCTGAGCACTGAGCACCCAGCACCCTGAGCACTGAGCACCCAGCACCCTGAGCACTGAGCATCAAGCACCCTGAGCACTGAGCACCCAGCACCCTGAGTACTGAGCATCAAGCACGCTGAGCACTGAGAACCCAGCACCCTGAGCACTGAGCACCCAGCACCCTGAGCACTGAGCACTCAGCACCCTGAGTACTGAGCACTGAGCAACCCGAGCACTGAGCACCGGGTAACCCGAGCACTGAGCACCCAGCACCCTGAGTACTGAGCACCAAGCACCCTGAGTACTGAGCACTGAGCACTGACCACCCTGAGCACTGAGCACCCAGCACCCTGAGCACTGAGCACCCAGAGTACTGAGCAACCTGAGTCCTGAGCACCCAGTACCCCGAGAATGAGCACCCAGCACCCTGAGTACTGAGCATCAAGCACCCTGAGTTCTGAGCACCCAGCACCCTGAGTACTGCGCACCCAGCACCCTGAGTTCTGAGCACCCAGCACCCTGAGCACTGAGCACACTGAGTACTGAGCACCCAGCACCCTGAGTACTGAGCATCAAGCACCCTGAGTTCTGAGCACCCAGCACCCTGAGTACTGCGCACCCAGCACCCTGAGTTCTTAGCACCCAGCACCCTGAGCACTGAGCACACTGAGTACTGAGCAACCAGCACCCTGAGCACTGAGCACCCAGCACCCCGAGCACTGAGCACCCAGCACCCCGACCACTGAGCACTGAGCACCCTGAGCACTGAGGACCCAGCACCCCAAGCACTGAGCACCCAGCACCCTGAGTACTGAGCACCCAGCACCCTGAGCACTGAGGACCCAGCACCCCGAGCACTGAGCACCCAGCACGCTGAGTAGTGAGCACTGAGCACCCAGCACCCTGAGTACTGAGCACCCAGCACCCTGAGTACTGAGCACCCAGCACCCCAAGCACTGAGCACTGAGCAACCTGAGTACTGAGCACTGAGCACCCTTAGTACTGAGCACCGAGCACCCTGAGTACTGAGCACCCAGCACCCCGAGCACTGAGCACTGAGCAACCTGAGTGCTGAGCAACAAGCACCCCGAGTACTGAGCACTGAGCACCCTGAGTACTGAGCACCCAGCACCCTGAGCACTGAGCACCCAGCACCCTGAGTACTGAGCACTGAGAACCCTGAGTACTGAACACCGAGCACCCTGAGTACTGAGCACCCAGCACGGTGATCACTGAGCACGGAGCACCCCGAGGACTGAGCACCCGGCACCCTGAGCACTGAGCACCCAGCACCTTGAGTACTGAGCACCGAGCACCCCGAGCACTGAGCACCCAGCACCCTGAGTACTGAGCACCCAGCACCCTGAGCACTGAGCACCCAGCACCCTGAGCACTAAGCACCCAGCACCCCGAGAACTGAGCACCCAGCACCCTGAGTACTGAGCACCCAGCACCCTGAGTACTGAGCACCCAGCACCCTGAGTACTGAGCACCGAGCACCCTGAGTACTGAGCACCCAGCACCCTGAGTACTGAGCACCCAGCACCCTGAGCACTGAGCACCCAGCACCCTGAGTACTGAGCACCCAGACCCCGAGCACTGAGGACCCATCACCCCTAGCACTGAGCACCCAGCACCCTGAGCACTGAGCACCCAGCAGCCCGAGCACTGAGCACCCAGCATCCTGAGCACTGAGTACTGAGCACCCAGCACCCTGAGCACTGAGCACCCAGCACCCTGAGCACTGAGCACCCAGCACCCTGAGTACTGAGCACCCAGCACCCCAAGCACTGAGCACCGAGCACCCTGAGCACGGAGCACCCAGCACCCTGAGCACTGAGCACCCAGCACGCTGAGTACTGAGCACTCAGCACCCTGAGCACTGAGCACCCAGCACCCTGAGTACTGAGCACTGAGCACCCAGCACCCCGAGCACTGAGCACCCAGCACCCTGTGTACTGAGCACTGAGCACCCTGAGTACTAAGCACCCAGCACCCTGAGTACTGAGCACCCAGCACCCCGAGCACTGAGCACCGAGCACCCCGAGCACTGAGCACCCAGCACCCTGAGCACTCAGCACCCATCACCCCGGTCACTGAGCACCCAGCACCCTGAGCACTGAGCACCCAGCACCCTGAACACTGAGCACCAAGCACCCAGAGCACTGAGCACCCAGCACCCTGAGCACTGAGCATCAAGCACCCTGAGCACTGAGCACCCAGCACCCTGAGTACTGAGCATCAAGCACGCTGAGCACTGAGAACCCAGCACCCTGAGCACTGAGCACCCAGCACCCTGAGCACTGAGCACTCAGCACCCTGAGTACTGAGCACTGAGCAACCCGAGCACTAAGCACCGGGTAACCCGAGCACTGAGCACCCAGCACCCTGAGTACTGAGCACCAAGCACCCTGAGTACTGAGCACTGAGCACTGACCACCCTGAGCACTGAGCACCCAGCACCCTGAGCACTGAGCACCCAGCATCCTGAGCACTGAGTACTGAGCACCCAGCACCCTGAGCACTGAGCACCAAGCACCCTGAGTACTGAGCACCCAGCACCATGAGTACTGAGCTCCGAGCACCCTGAGTACTGAGCACCCAGCACCCTGAGTACTGAGCACCCAGCACCCTGAGCACTGAGCACCCAGCACCCTGAGTACTGAGCACCCAGACCCCGAGCACTGAGGACCCATCACCCCTAGCACTGAGCACCCAGCACCCTGAGCACTGAGCACCCAGCAGCCCGAGCACTGAGCACCCAGCATCCTGAGCACTGAGTACTGAGCACCCAGCACCCTGAGCACTGAGCACCCAGCACCCTGAGCACTGAGCACCCAGCACCCTGAGTACTGAGCACCCAGCACCCCAAGCACTGAGCACCGAGCACCCTGAGTACTGAGCACCCAGCACGCTGAGCACTGAGCACCCAGCACCCCGCGTACTGAGCACCCAGCACCCTGAGTACTGAGCACCCAGCACCCTGAGTACTGAGCACCGAGCACCCCGAGCACTGAGCACCCAGCACCCTGAGCACTGAGCAACCTGAGGACTGAGCACCCAGCACCCTGAGCACTGAGCACCCAGCACCCTGAGTACTGAGCACCGATCACCCTGAGCACTGAGCACCCAGCACCCCGAGCACTGAGCACCCAGCAGCCTAAGTACTGAGAACAGATCACCCTGAGTACTGAGCACCCAGCACCCTGAGTACTGAGCCCCCAGCACCCTGAGTACTGAGCACCCAGCAACCTGAGCACTGATCACCCAGCACCCCGAGAATGAGCACCCAGCACCCTGAGTACTGAGAACCGAGCACCCTGAGTACTGAGCACCCAGCACCCTGAGTACTGAGCACCCAGCACCCCGAGCACTGAGCACGCAGCACCCCGAGAATGAGCACCCAGCACCCTGAGTACTGAGCACCCAGCACCCTGAGTACTGAGCACCCAGCACCCTGAGAACTGAGCACCCAGCACCCTGAGTACTGAGCACCCAGCACCCTGAGTACTTAGCACCCAGCACCCTGAGCACTGAGCACTGAGCACCCAGCACCTTGAGCACTGAGCACTGACCACCCAGCACCCCGAGCACTGAGCAACCAGCACCCCGAGCACTGAGCACCCAGCGCCCTGAGCACTGAGCACCCAGCACCCTGAGCACTGAGCACCCAGCACCCCGAGCACTGAGCACCCAGCGCCCTGAGCACTGAGCACCCAGCACAATGAGTACTGAGCACCCAGCACCCTGAGTACTGAGCACACAGCACCCTGAGTATTGAGCACCCTGAGGACTGAGCACCCAGCACCCTGAGCACTGAGCACCCAGCACCCTGAGTACTGAGCACCGATCACCCTGAGCACTGAGCACCCAGCACCCCGAGCACTGAGCACCCAGCACCCTGAGCACTGAGCACCCTGAGGACTGAGCACCCAGCACCCTGAGCACTGAGCACCCAGCACCCTGAGTACTGAGCACCGATCACCCTGAGCACTGAGCACCCAGCACCCCGAGCACTGAGCACCCAGCACCCTGAGCACTGAGCACCCAGCACCCTGAGTACTGAGCACTGAGCACCCAGCACCCCGAGCACTGAGCATCCAGCACCCTGTGTACTGAGCACTGAGCACCCTGAGTACTAAGCACCCAGCACCCTGAGTACTGAGCACCCAGGACCCTGAGTACTGAGCACCCAGCACCCTGAGCACTGAGCACTGAGCACCCTGATCACTGAGTACTGAGCACCGAGCACACCGAGAACTGAGCACCCAGCACCCGGAGTACTGAGCACCCAGCACCCTGAGTACTGAGCACCCAGCACCCTGAGCACTGAGCACCCAGCACCTTGAGTACTGAGCACCCAGCACCCCGAGCACTGAGCACCCAGCACCCAGAGAATGAGCACCCAGCACCCCGAGTACTGAGCACCGAGCACCCTGAGCACTGAGTACCCAGCACCCTGAGCACTGAGCAACCAGCACCCTGAGTACTGAGCACCCAGCACGCTGAGTACTGAGCACCCAGCACCCTGAGCACTGAGCACCCAGCACCCTGAGTACTGAACACCCAGCACCCTGAGCACTGAGCACCCAGCACCCTGAGCACTGAGCACCCAGCACCCTGAGCACTTAGCACCCAGCACCCTGAGTACTGAGCACCGATCACCCAAGCACTGAGCACCCAGCACCCTGAGTAGTGAGCACCCAACGTGCTGAGCACCAAGCACCCTGAGCACTGAGCACCCAGCACCCTGAGTACTGAGCACCGATCACCCCGAGCACTGAACACCCAGCACACTGAGTACTGAGCTCCGAGCACCCCGAGCACTGAGCACCCAGCGCCCCGAGCACTGAGCACCCAGCACCCTGAGCACTTAGCACCCAGGACCCTGAGTACTGAGCACCCAGCACCCCGAGCACTGAGCACCCAGCACCCTGAGTAGTGAGCACCCAGCACCCTGAGTACTGAGCACTCAGCACCCTGAGTACTGAGCGCCAAGCACCACGAGCACTGAGCACCCAGCACCCTGAGCACTGAGTACCCTGAGGACTGAGCACCCAGCACCCTGAGCACTGAGCACCCAGCACCCAGAGTACTGAGCACCGATCACCCTGAGCACTGAGCACCCAGAACCCCGAGCACTGAGCACCCAGCACCCTGAGTACTGAGCACCCAGCACACCGAGCACTGAGCACCCAGCACCCTGAGTACTGAGCACACTGAGTACTGAGCACCGATCACCCTGAGCACTGAGCTCCCAGCACCCTGAGTACTGAGCACTGAGCACCCAGCACCCGGAGCACTGAGCACCCAGCACCCTGAGCACTGAGCACTGAGCACCCAGCACCCTGAGCACTGAGCACTGAGCACACAGCACCCTGAGTACTGAGCACCCAGGACCCTGAGTACTGAGCACTGAGCACGCAGCACCCTGAGCACTGAGCACCCAGCACCCTGAGTACTGAGCACTGAGCACCCAGCACCCCGAGCACTGAGCACCCAGCACCCTGAGCACTGAGCACCCAGCACCCGAGTACTGAGCACCCAGCACAATGAGTACTGAGCAGCCAGCACCCTGAATACTGAGCACCCAGCACCCCGAGTACTGAGCACCCAGCACCCTGAGTACTGAGCACCCAGCACCCTGAGCACTGAGCACCCAGCACCCTTAGCACTGAGCACCCAGCACCCTGAGCACTGAGCACCCAGCACCCTGAGCACTGAGCACCCAGCACCCTGAGCACTGAGCACCCAGCACCCTGAGCACTGAGCACCCAGCACCCTGAGTAGTGAGCACCCAACGTACTGAGCACCGAGCACCCCGAGCACTGAGCACCCAGCACTCTGAGCACTGAGCACCCAGCACCCTGAGCACTGAGCACCCAGCACCCGAGTACTGAGCACCCAGCACCCTGAGTACTGAGCACCCAGCACCCTGAGTACTGAGCACCCAGCACCCTGAGCACTGAGCACCCAGCACCCTGAGCACTGAGCACCCAGCACCCTGAGCACTGAGCACCCAGCACCCTGAGTAGTGAGCACCCAACGTACTGAGCACCGAGCACCCCGAGCACTGAGCACCCAGCACCCTGAGTACTGAGCACCGATCACCCCGAGCACTGAGCACCCAGCACCCTGAGTACTGAGCTCCGAGCACCCCGAGCACTGAGCACCCAGCGCCCCGAGCACTGAGCACCCAGCACACTGAGCACTGAGCACCCAGGACCCTGAGTACTGAGCACCCAGCACCCTGAGTACTGAACACCCAGCACCCTGAGCACTGAGCACTGAGCACCCTGAGCACTGAGTACTGAGCACTGAGCAACCTGAGCACTGAGCACCCAGCACCCCGAGTACTGAGCACCCAGCACCCCGAGCACTGAGCACCCAGCGCCCTGAGCACTGAGCACCCAGCACCCCGAGCCCTGAGCACTGAGCACCCTGAGCACTGAGCACCCAGCACACCGAGTACTGAGCACTGAGCACCCTGAGTACTGAGCACCAAGCACCCTAAGTACTGAGCACTGAGCACCCTGAGTACTGAGCACCCAGCACCCTGAGCACTTTGCACCCAGCGCCCCGAGCACTGAGCACCCAGCACCCTGAGCACTGAGCACCCAGGACCCTGAGTACTGAGCACCCAGCACCCTGAGTACTGAACACCCAGCACCCTGAGCACTGAGCACTGAGCACCCAGAGCACTGAGTACTGAGCACTGAGCAACCTGAGCACTGAGCACCCAGCACCCCGAGTACTGAGCACCCAGCACCCTGAGCACTGAGCACCCAGCACCCTGAGTACTGAGCACCCAGCACCCTGAGTACTGAGCACCCAGCACCCCGAGTACTGAGCATCCAGCACCCTGAGTACTGAGCACCCAGCAACCTGAGTATTGAGCACTGAGCACACAGCACCCTGAGCACTGAGCACCCAGCACCCTGAGTACTGAGCACTGAGCACCCAGCACCCCGAGCACTGAGCACCCAGCACCCTGAGCACTGAGCACCCAGCACCCTGAGTACTGAGCACCCAGCACCCTAAGCAATGAGCACCCTGAGTACTGAGCACCCAGCACCTTGAGCACTGAGCACCGAGCACCCCGAGCACTGAGCACCCAGCACCCGCAGTACTGAGCACCCAGCACCCTGAGTACTACGCACCGAGCACCCTGAGTACTGAGCACCCAGCACCCTGAGCACCGAACACACAGCACCCTGAGTACTGAGCACATCGAGCACTGAGCACCCAGCACCCTGAGTACTGAGCACCGAGCACCCCGAGCACTGAGCACCCAGCACCGCGAGCACTGAGCACCCAGCACCCTGAGTACTGAGCACCCAGCACCCCGAGCACTGATCACCCAGCACCCTGAGTACTGAGCACCCAGCACCCTGAGCACTGAGCACCCAGCACCCTGAGTACTGAGCACCCAGCACCCTGAGTACTGAGCAACCAGCACCCTGAGCACTGAGCACCCAGCACCCTGAGCACTGAGCACCCAGCACCCCGAGCACTGAGCACCCAGCACCCCGAGCACTGAGCACCCAGCACCCTGAGTACTGAGCACCCTGTGGACTGAACACCCAGCACCCTGAGCACTGAGCACCCAGCACCCTGAGTACTGAGCACCGATCACCCTGAGCACTGAGCACCCAGCACCCCGAGCACTGAGCACCCAGTACCCTGAGTACTGAGCACCCTGGGTACTGAGCACCGATCACCCTGAGCACTGAGCTCCCAGCACCCTGAGTACTGAGCACCCAGCACCCTGAGCACTGAGCACCCAGCACCCCGAGCACTGAGCACCCAGCACCCTGAGCACTGTGCACCCAGCACCCTGAGCACTGAGCACCCAGCACCCTGAGCACTGAGCACCCAGCACCCTGAGTAGTGAGCACCCAACGTACTGAGCACCGAGCACCCCGAGCACTGAGCACCCAGCACCCTGAGTACTGAGCACCGAGCACCCTGAGCACTGAGCACCCAGCACCCTGAGTACTGAGCATACAGCACCCTGAGCAATGAGCACCCTGAGTACTGAGCACACAGCACCTTGAGCACTGAGCACCGAGCACCCCGAGCACTGAGCACCCAGCACCCGGAGTACTGAGCACCCAGCACCCTGAGTACTAAGCACCGAGCACCCTGAGTACTGAGCACCCAGCACCCTGAGCACTGAATACAAAGCACCCTGAGTACTGAGCACCTCGAGCACTGAGCACCCAGCACCGCGAGCACTGAGCACATAGCACCCCGAGCACTGAGCACCCAGCACCCTGAGTACTGAGCACCCAGCACCCTGAGTACTGAGCACCCAGCACCCTGAGCACTGAGTACCCAGCACCCTGAGCACTGAGCACCCAGCACCCTGAGCACTGAGCACACAGCACCCTGAGCACTGAGCACCCAGCACCCTGAGTACTGAGCACTGAGCACCCAGCACCCGAGCACTGAGCACCCAGCACCCTGAGTACTAAGCACCGAGCACCCCGAGTACTGAGCACCCAGCACCCTGAGTACTGAGCTCCGAGCACCCCGAGCACTGAGCAACCAGCACCCTGAGTACTGAGCACCCAGCACCCTAAGCAATGAGCACCCTGAGTACTGAGCACCCAGCACCTTGAGCACTGAGCATCGAGCACCCCGAGCACTGAGCACCCAGCACCCGGAGTACTGAGCACCCAGCACCCTGAGTACTAAGCACCGAGCACCCTGAGTACTGAGCACCCAGCACCCTGAGCACCGAACACACAGCACCCTGAGTACTGAGCACATCGAGCACTGAGCACCCAGCACCCTGAGTACTGAGCACCGAGCACCCCGAGCACTGAGCACCCAGCACCGTGAGCACTGAGCACCCAGCACCCTGAGTACTGAGCACCCAGCACCCCGAGCACTGATCACCCAGCACCCTGAGTACTGAGCACCCAGCACCCCGAGCACTGAGCATCCAGCACCCTGTGTACTGAGCACTGAGCACCCTGAGTACTAAGCACCCAGCACCCTGAGTACTGAGCACCCAGGACCCTGAGTACTGAGCACCCAGCACCCTGAGCACTGAGCACTGAGCACCCTGATCACTGAGTACTGAGCACCGAGCACACCGAGAACTGAGCACCCAGCACCCGGAGTACTGAGCACCCAGCACCCTGAGTACTGAGCACCCAGCACCCTGAGCACTGAGCACCCAGCACCTTGAGTACTGAGCACCCAGCACCCCGAGCACTGAGCACCCAGCACCCAGAGAATGAGCACCCAGCACCCCGAGTACTGAGCACCGAGCACCCTGAGCACTGAGTACCCAGCACCCTGAGCACTGAGCAACCAGCACCCTGAGTACTGAGCACCCAGCACGCTGAGTACTGAGCACCCAGCACCCTGAGCACTGAGCACCCAGCACCCTGAGTACTGAACACCCAGCACCCTGAGCACTGAGCACCCAGCACCCTGAGCACTGAGCACCCAGCACCCTGAGCACTTAGCACCCAGCACCCTGAGTACTGAGCACCGATCACCCAAGCACTGAGCACCCAGCACCCTGAGTAGTGAGCACCCAACGTGCTGAGCACCAAGCACCCTGAGCACTGAGCACCCAGCACCCTGAGTACTGAGCACCGATCACCCCGAGCACTGAACACCCAGCACACTGAGTACTGAGCTCCGAGCACCCCGAGCACTGAGCACCCAGCGCCCCGAGCACTGAGCACCCAGCACCCTGAGCACTTAGCACCCAGGACCCTGAGTACTGAGCACCCAGCACCCCGAGCACTGAGCACCCAGCACCCTGAGTAGTGAGCACCCAGCACCCTGAGTACTGAGCACTCAGCACCCTGAGTACTGAACGCCAAGCACCACGAGCACTGAGCACCCAGCACCCTGAGCACTGAGTACCCTGAGGACTGAGCACCCAGCACCCTGAGCACTGAGCACCCAGCACCCAGAGTACTGAGCACCGATCACCCTGAGCACTGAGCACCCAGAACCCCGAGCACTGAGCACCAAGCACCCTGAGTACTGAGCACCCAGCACACCGAGCACTGAGCACCCAGCACCCTGAGTACTGAGCACACTGAGTACTGAGCACCGATCACCCTGAGCACTGAGCTCCCAGCACCCTGAGTACTGAGCACTGAGCACCCAGCACCCGGAGCACTGAGCACCCAGCTCCCTGAGCACTGAGCACTGAGCACCCAGCACCCTGAGCACTGAGCACTGAGCACACAGCACCCTGAGTACTGAGCACCCAGGACCCTGAGTACTGAGCACTGAGCACGCAGCACCCTGAGCACTGAGCACCCAGCACCCTGAGTACTGAGCACTGAGCACCCAGCACCCCGAGCACTGAGCACCCAGCACCCTGAGCACTGAGCACCCAGCACCCGAGTACTGAGCACCCAGCACAATGAGTACTGAGCAGCCAGCACCCTGAATACTGAGCACCCAGCACCCCGAGTACTGAGCACCCAGCACCCTGAGTACTGAGCACCCAGCACCCTGAGCACTGAGCACCCAGCACCCTTAGCACTGAGCACCCAGCACCCTGAGCACTGAGCACCCAGCACCCTGAGCACTGAGCACCCAGCACCCTGAGCACTGAGCACCCAGCACCCTGAGCACTGAGCACCCAGCACCCTGAGTAGTGAGCACCCAACGTACTGAGCACCGAGCACCCCGAGCACTGAGCACCCAGCACTCTGAGCACTGAGCACCCAGCACCCTGAGCACTGAGCACCCAGCACCCGAGTACTGAGCACCCAGCACCCTGAGTACTGAGCACCCAGCACCCTGAGTACTGAGCACCCAGCACCCTGAGCACTGAGCACCCAGCACCCTGAGCACTGAGCACCCAGCACCCTGAGCACTGAGCACCCAGCACCCTGAGTAGTGAGCACCCAACGTACTGAGCACCGAGCACCCCGAGCACTGAGCACCCAGCACCCTGAGTACTGAGCACCGATCACCCCGAGCACTGAGCACCCAGCACCCTGAGTACTGAGCTCCGAGCACCCCGAGCACTGAGCACCCAGCGCCCCGAGCACTGAGCACCCAGCACACTGAGCACTGAGCACCCAGGACCCTGAGTACTGAGCACCCAGCACCCTGAGTACTGAACACCCAGCACCCTGAGCACTGAGCACTGAGCACCCTGAGCACTGAGTACTGAGCACTGAGCAACCTGAGCACTGAGCACCCAGCACCCCGAGTACTGAGCACCCAGCACCCCGAGCACTGAGCACCCAGCGCCCTGAGCACTGAGCACCCAGCACCCCGAGCCCTGAGCACTGAGCACCCTGAGCACTGAGCACCCAGCACACCGAGTACTGAGCACTGAGCACCCTGAGTACTGAGCACCAAGCACCCTAAGTACTGAGCACTGAGCACCCTGAGTACTGAGCACCCAGCACCCTGAGCACTTTGCACCCAGCACCCTGAGTACTGAGCACCCAGCACCCTGAGTACTGAACACCCAGCACCCTGAGCACTGAGCACTGAGCACCCTGAGCACTGAGTACTGAGCACTGAGCAACTTGAGCACTGAGCACCCAGCACCCCGAGTACTTAGCACCCAGCACACCGAGCACTGAGCACCCAGCGCCCTGAGCACTGAGCACCCAGCACCCCGAGCACTGAGCACTGAGCACCCTGAGCACTGAGCACCCAGCACACCGAGTACTGAGCACTGAGCACCCTGAGTACTGATCACCAGGCACCCTAAGTACTGAGCACTGAGCACCCTGAGTACTGAGCACCCAGCACCCTGAGCACTGAGCACCCAGCACCCTGAGTACTGAGCACCCAGCACCCTGAGCACTGAGCACCCAGCACCCTGAGCACTGAGCACCCAGCACCCTGAGCACTGAGCACCCAGCACCCTGAGTAGTGAGCACCCAACGTACTGAGCACCGAGCACCCCGAGCACTGAGCACCCAGCACCCTGAGTACTGAGCACCGATCACCCCGAGCACTGAGCACCCAGCACCCTGAGTACTGAGCTCCGAGCACCCCGAGCACTGAGCACCCAGCGCGCCGAGCACTGAGCACCCAGCACCCTGAGCACTGAGCACCCAGGACCCTGAGTACTGAGCACCCAGCACCCTGAGTACTGAACACCCAGCACCCTGAGCACTGAGCACTGAGCACCCAGAGCACTGAGTACTGAGCACTGAGCAACCTGAGCACTGAGCACCCAGCACCCCGAGTACTGAGCACCCAGCACCCTGAGCACTGAGCACCCAGCACCCTGAGTACTGAGCACCCAGCACCCTGAGTACTGAGCACCCAGCACCCCGAGTACTGAGCATCCAGCACCCTGAGTACTGAGCACCCAGCAACCTGAGTATTGAGCACTGAGCACACAGCACCCTGAGCACTGAGCACCCAGCACCCTGAGTACTGAGCACTGAGCACCCAGCACCCCGAGCACTGAGCACCCAGCACCCTGAGCACTGAGCACCCAGCACCCTGAGTACTGAGCACCCAGCACCCTAAGCAATGAGCACCCTGAGTACTGAGCACCCAGCACCTTGAGCACTGAGCACCGAGCACCCCGAGCACTGAGCACCCAGCACCCGGAGTACTGAGCACCCAGCACCCTGAGTACTACGCACCGAGCACCCTGAGTACTGAGCACCCAGCACCCTGAGCACCGAACACACAGCACCCTGAGTACTGAGCACATCGAGCACTGAGCACCCAGCACCCTGAGTACTGAGCACCGAGCACCCCGAGCACTGAGCACCCAGCACCGCGAGCACTGAGCACCCAGCACCCTGAGTACTGAGCACCCAGCACCCCGAGCACTGATCACCCAGCACCCTGAGTACTGAGCACCCAGCACCCTGAGCACTGAGCACCCAGCACCCTGAGTACTGAGCACCCAGCACCCTGAGTACTGAGCAACCAGCACCCTGAGCACTGAGCACCCAGCACCCTGAGCACTGAGCACCCAGCACCCCGAGCACTGAGCACCCAGCACCCCGAGCACTGAGCACCCAGCACCCTGAGTACTGAGCACCCTGTGGACTGAACACCCAGCACCCTGAGCACTGAGCACCCAGCACCCTGAGTACTGAGCACCGATCACCCTGAGCACTGAGCACCCAGCACCCCGAGCACTGAGCACCCAGTACCCTGAGTACTGAGCACCCTGGGTACTGAGCACCGATCACCCTGAGCACTGAGCTCCCAGCACCCTGAGTACTGAGCACCCAGCACCCTGAGCACTGAGCACCCAGCACCCCGAGCACTGAGCACCCAGCACCCTGAGCACTGTGCACCCAGCACCCTGAGCACTGAGCACCCAGCACCCTGAGCACTGAGCACCCAGCACCCTGAGTAGTGAGCACCCAACGTACTGAGCACCGAGCACCCCGAGCACTGAGCACCCAGCACCCTGAGTACTGAGCACCGAGCACCCTGAGCACTGAGCACCCAGCACCCTGAGTACTGAGCATACAGCACCCTGAGCAATGAGCACCCTGAGTACTGAGCACACAGCACCTTGAGCACTGAGCACCGAGCACCCCGAGCACTGAGCACCCAGCACCCGGAGTACTGAGCACCCAGCACCCTGAGTACTAAGCACCGAGCACCCTGAGTACTGAGCACCCAGCACCCTGAGCACTGAATACAAAGCACCCTGAGTACTGAGCACCTCGAGCACTGAGCACCCAGCACCGCGAGCACTGAGCACATAGCACCCCGAGCACTGAGCACCCAGCACCCTGAGTACTGAGCACCCAGCACCCTGAGTACTGAGCACCCAGCACCCTGAGCACTGAGTACCCAGCACCCTGAGCACTGAGCACCCAGCACCCTGAGCACTGAGCACACAGCACCCTGAGCACTGAGCACCCAGCACCCTGAGTACTGAGCACTGAGCACCCAGCACCCGAGCACTGAGCACCCAGCACCCTGAGTACTAAGCACCGAGCACCCCGAGTACTGAGCACCCAGCACCCTGAGTACTGAGCTCCGAGCACCCCGAGCACTGAGCAACCAGCACCCTGAGTACTGAGCACCCAGCACCCTAAGCAATGAGCACCCTGAGTACTGAGCACCCAGCACCTTGAGCACTGAGCATCGAGCACCCCGAGCACTGAGCACCCAGCACCCGGAGTACTGAGCACCCAGCACCCTGAGTACTAAGCACCGAGCACCCTGAGTACTGAGCACCCAGCACCCTGAGCACCGAACACACAGCACCCTGAGTACTGAGCACATCGAGCACTGAGCACCCAGCACCCTGAGTACTGAGCACCGAGCACCCCGAGCACTGAGCACCCAGCACCGTGAGCACTGAGCACCCAGCACCCTGAGTACTGAGCACCCAGCACCCCGAGCACTGATCACCCAGCACCCTGAGTACTGAGCACCCAGCACCCTGAGCACTGAGCACCCAGCACCCTGAGTACTGAGCACCCAGCACCCTGAGTACTGAGCAACCAGCACCCTGAGCACTGAGCACCCAGCACCCTGAGCACTGAGCACCCAGCACCCCGAGCACTGAGCACCCAGCACCCCGAGCACTGAGCACCTAGCACCCTGAGTACTGAGCACCCTGTGGACTGAACACCCAGCACCCTGAGCACTGAGCACCCAGCACCCTGAGTACTGAGCACCGATCACCCTGAGCACTGAGCACCCAGCACCCCGAGCACTGAGCACCCAGTACCCTGAGTACCTAGCACCCTGGGTACTGAGCACCGATCACCCTGAGCACTGAGGTCCCAGCACCCTGAGTACTGAGCACCCAGCACCCTGAGCACTGAGCACCCAGCACCCTGAGTACTGAGCACCCAGCACCCTGAGCACTGAGCACCCAGCACCCTGAGTACTGAGCACCCAGCACCCTGAGCACTGAGCACCCAGCACCCTGAGTACTGAGCACCCAGCACCCTGAGCACTGAGCTCCCAGCACCCCGAGAATGAGCACCCAGCACCCCGAGTACTGAGCACCGAGCACCCTGAGCACTGAGTACCCAGCACCCTGGGCACTGAGCACCCAGCACCCTGAGTACTGAGCACCCAGCCCCCTGAGCACTGAGCACCGAGCACCCCGAGAACTGAGCACCCAGCCCCCTGAGTACTGAGCACCCAGCACCCTGAGTACTGAACACCCAGCACCCTGATCACTGAGCACTGAGCACCCTGAACACTGAGTACTGAGCACTGAGCACCCTGAGTACTGAGCACCCAGCACCCTGAGCACTTTGCACCCAGCACCCTGAGTACTGAGCACCCAGCACCCTGAGTACTGAACACCCAGCACCCTGAGCACTGAGCACTGAGCACCCTGAGCACTGAGTACTGAGCACTGAGCAACCTGAGCACTGAGCACCCAGCACCCCGAGTACTTAGCACCCAGCACACCGAGCACTGAGCACCCAGCGCCCTGAGCACTGAGCACCCAGCACCCCGAGCACTGAGCACTGAGCACCCTGAGCACTGAGCACCCAGCACACCGAGTACTGAGCACTGAGCACCCTGAGTACTGATCACCAGGCACCCTAAGTACTGAGCACTGAGCACCCTGAGTACTGAGCACCCAGCACCCTGAGCACTGAGCACCCAGCACCCTGAGTACTGAGCACCCAGCACCCTGAGCACTGAGCACCCAGCACCCTGAGCACTGAGCACCCAGCACCCTGAGCACTGAGCACCCAGCACCCTGAGTAGTGAGCACCCAACGTACTGAGCACCGAGCACCCCGAGCACTGAGCACCCAGCACCCTGAGTACTGAGCACCGATCACCCCGAGCACTGAGCACCCAGCACCCTGAGTACTGAGCTCCGAGCACCCCGAGCACTGAGCACCCAGCGCGCCGAGCACTGAGCACCCAGCACCCTGAGCACTGAGCACCCAGGACCCTGAGTACTGAGCACCCAGCACCCTGAGTACTGAACACCCAGCACCCTGAGCACTGAGCACTGAGCACCCAGAGCACTGAGTACTGAGCACTGAGCAACCTGAGCACTGAGCACCCAGCACCCCGAGTACTGAGCACCCAGCACCCTGAGCACTGAGCACCCAGCACCCTGAGTACTGAGCACCCAGCACCCTGAGTACTGAGCACCCAGCACCCCGAGTACTGAGCATCCAGCACCCTGAGTACTGAGCACCCAGCAACCTGAGTATTGAGCACTGAGCACACAGCACCCTGAGCACTGAGCACCCAGCACCCTGAGTACTGAGCACTGAGCACCCAGCACCCCGAGCACTGAGCACCCAGCACCCTGAGCACTGAGCACCCAGCACCCTGAGTACTGAGCACCCAGCACCCTAAGCAATGAGCACCCTGAGTACTGAGCACCCAGCACCTTGAGCACTGAGCACCGAGCACCCCGAGCACTGAGCACCCAGCACCCGGAGTACTGAGCACCCAGCACCCTGAGTACTACGCACCGAGCACCCTGAGTACTGAGCACCCAGCACCCTGAGCACCGAACACACAGCACCCTGAGTACTGAGCACATCGAGCACTGAGCACCCAGCACCCTGAGTACTGAGCACCGAGCACCCCGAGCACTGAGCACCCAGCACCGCGAGCACTGAGCACCCAGCACCCTGAGTACTGAGCACCCAGCACCCCGAGCACTGATCACCCAGCACCCTGAGTACTGAGCACCCAGCACCCTGAGCACTGAGCACCCAGCACCCTGAGTACTGAGCACCCAGCACCCTGAGTACTGAGCAACCAGCACCCTGAGCACTGAGCACCCAGCACCCTGAGCACTGAGCACCCAGCACCCCGAGCACTGAGCACCCAGCACCCCGAGCACTGAGCACCCAGCACCCTGAGTACTGAGCACCCTGTGGACTGAACACCCAGCACCCTGAGCACTGAGCACCCAGCACCCTGAGTACTGAGCACCGATCACCCTGAGCACTGAGCACCCAGCACCCCGAGCACTGAGCACCCAGTACCCTGAGTACTGAGCACCCTGGGTACTGAGCACCGATCACCCTGAGCACTGAGCTCCCAGCACCCTGAGTACTGAGCACCCAGCACCCTGAGCACTGAGCACCCAGCACCCCGAGCACTGAGCACCCAGCACCCTGAGCACTGTGCACCCAGCACCCTGAGCACTGAGCACCCAGCACCCTGAGCACTGAGCACCCAGCACCCTGAGTAGTGAGCACCCAACGTACTGAGCACCGAGCACCCCGAGCACTGAGCACCCAGCACCCTGAGTACTGAGCACCGAGCACCCTGAGCACTGAGCACCCAGCACCCTGAGTACTGAGCATACAGCACCCTGAGCAATGAGCACCCTGAGTACTGAGCACACAGCACCTTGAGCACTGAGCACCGAGCACCCCGAGCACTGAGCACCCAGCACCCGGAGTACTGAGCACCCAGCACCCTGAGTACTAAGCACCGAGCACCCTGAGTACTGAGCACCCAGCACCCTGAGCACTGAATACAAAGCACCCTGAGTACTGAGCACCTCGAGCACTGAGCACCCAGCACCGCGAGCACTGAGCACATAGCACCCCGAGCACTGAGCACCCAGCACCCTGAGTACTGAGCACCCAGCACCCTGAGTACTGAGCACCCAGCACCCTGAGCACTGAGTACCCAGCACCCTGAGCACTGAGCACCCAGCACCCTGAGCACTGAGCACACAGCACCCTGAGCACTGAGCACCCAGCACCCTGAGTACTGAGCACTGAGCACCCAGCACCCGAGCACTGAGCACCCAGCACCCTGAGTACTAAGCACCGAGCACCCCGAGTACTGAGCACCCAGCACCCTGAGTACTGAGCTCCGAGCACCCCGAGCACTGAGCAACCAGCACCCTGAGTACTGAGCACCCAGCACCCTAAGCAATGAGCACCCTGAGTACTGAGCACCCAGCACCTTGAGCACTGAGCATCGAGCACCCCGAGCACTGAGCACCCAGCACCCGGAGTACTGAGCACCCAGCACCCTGAGTACTAAGCACCGAGCACCCTGAGTACTGAGCACCCAGCACCCTGAGCACCGAACACACAGCACCCTGAGTACTGAGCACATCGAGCACTGAGCACCCAGCACCCTGAGTACTGAGCACCGAGCACCCCGAGCACTGAGCACCCAGCACCGTGAGCACTGAGCACCCAGCACCCTGAGTACTGAGCACCCAGCACCCCGAGCACTGATCACCCAGCACCCTGAGTACTGAGCACCCAGCACCCTGAGCACTGAGCACCCAGCACCCTGAGTACTGAGCACCCAGCACCCTGAGTACTGAGCAACCAGCACCCTGAGCACTGAGCACCCAGCACCCTGAGCACTGAGCACCCAGCACCCCGAGCACTGAGCACCCAGCACCCCGAGCACTGAGCACCTAGCACCCTGAGTACTGAGCACCCTGTGGACTGAACACCCAGCACCCTGAGCACTGAGCACCCAGCACCCTGAGTACTGAGCACCGATCACCCTGAGCACTGAGCACCCAGCACCCCGAGCACTGAGCACCCAGTACCCTGAGTACCTAGCACCCTGGGTACTGAGCACCGATCACCCTGAGCACTGAGGTCCCAGCACCCTGAGTACTGAGCACCCAGCACCCTGAGCACTGAGCACCCAGCACCCTGAGTACTGAGCACCCAGCACCCTGAGCACTGAGCACCCAGCACCCTGAGTACTGAGCACCCAGCACCCTGAGCACTGAGCACCCAGCACCCTGAGTACTGAGCACCCAGCACCCTGAGCACTGAGCTCCCAGCACCCCGAGAATGAGCACCCAGCACCCCGAGTACTGAGCACCGAGCACCCTGAGCACTGAGTACCCAGCACCCTGGGCACTGAGCACCCAGCACCCTGAGTACTGAGCACCCAGCCCCCTGAGCACTGAGCACCGAGCACCCCGAGAACTGAGCACCCAGCCCCCTGAGTACTGAGCACCCAGCACCCTGAGTACTGAACACCCAGCACCCTGATCACTGAGCACTGAGCACCCTGAACACTGAGTACTGAGCACCGAGCACCCCGAGCACTGAGCACCCAGTACCCTGAGTACTGAGCACCCTGAGTACTGAGCACCGATCACCCTGAGCACTGAGCTCCCAGCACCCTGAGTACTGAGCACCCAGCACCCTGAGCACTGAGCACCCAGCACCCTGAGTACTGAGCACCCAGCACCCTGAGCGCTGAGCACCCAGCACCCTGAGTACTGAGCACCCAGCACCCTGAGCACTGAGCACCCAGCACCCTGAGTACTGAGCATCCAGCACCCCGAGCACTGAGCTCCCAGCACCCCGAGAATGAGCACCCAGGACCCCGAGTACTGAGCACCGAGCACCCTGAGCACTGAGTACCCAGCACCCTGAGCACTGAGCACCCAGCACCCTGAGTACTGAGCACCCAGCACCCTGAGTACTGAGCACCCAGCACCCTGAGCACTGAGCTCTGAGCACCCCGAGAACTGAGCACCCAGCCCCCTGAGTACTGAGCACCCTGCACCCTGAGTACTGAAGACCCAGCACCCTGATCACTGAGCACTGAGCACCCTGAGCACTGAGTACTGAGCACCGAACAGCCCGAGCACTGAGCACCCCGCACCCGGAGTACTGAGCACCCAGCTCCCTGAGTACTAAGCACCGAGCACCCTGAGTACTGAGCACCCAGCACCCTGAACACTGAACATACAGCACCCTGAGTACTGAGCACCTCGAGCACTGAGCACCCAGCACCCTGAGTACTGAGCACCGAGCACCCCGAGCACTGAGCACCCAGCACCCCTAGCACTGAGCACCCAGCACCCCGAGCACTGAGCACCCAGCACCCTGAGCACTGAGCACCCAGCACCCTGAGTACTGAGCACCCAGCACCCTGAGCACTGAGTACCCAGCACCCTGAGCACTGAGCACCCAGCACCCTGAGCACTGAGCACCCAGCACCCTGAGCACTGAGCACCCAGCACCATGAGTACTGAGCACTGAGCACCTAGCACCCAGAGTACTGAGCACCCAGCACCCTGAGTACTGAGCACTGAGCACCCAGCACCCCGAGCACTGAGCACCCAGCACCCTGAGCACTGAGCACCCAGCACCCGAGTACTGAGCACCCAGCGCCCTGAGTACTGAGCACCCAGCACCCTGAGTACTGAGCACCAAGCACCCCGAGTACTGAGCACCCAACACCCTGAGTACTGAGCACCCAGCACCCTGAGCACTGAGCACCCAGCACCCCGAGCACTGAGCACCCAGCACCCTGAGTACTGAGCACCCAGCACCCTGAGCACTGAGCACCCGGCACCCTGAGCACTGAGCACCCAGCACCCTGAGCACTGAGCACACAGCACCCTGAGTACTGAGCACCCAGGACCCTGAGTACTGAGCACTGAGCACGCAGCACCCTGAGCACTGAGCACCCAGCACCCTGAGTACTGAGCACTGAGCACCCAGCACCCCGAGCACTGAGCACCCAGCACCCTGAGCACTGAGCACCCAGCATCCGAGTACTGAGCACCCAGCACAATGAGTACTGAGCAGCCAGCACCCTGAATACTGAGCACCCAGCACCCCGAGTACTGAGCACCCAGCACCCTGAGTACTGAGCACCCAGCACCCTGAGCACTGAGCACCCAGCACCCTTAGCACTGAGCACCCAGCACCCTGAGCACTGAGCACCCAGCACCCTGAGCACTGAGCACCCAGCACCCTGAGCACTGAGCACCCAGCACCCTGAGCACTGAGCACCCAGCACCCTGAGTAGTGAGCACCCAACGTACTGAGCACCGAGCACCCCGAGCACTGAGCACCCAGCACTCTGAGCACTGAGCACCCAGCACCCTGAGCACTGAGCACCCAGCACCCGAGTACTGAGCACCCAGCACCCTGAGTACTGAGCACCCAGCACCCTGAGTACTGAGCACCCAGCACCCTGAGCACTGAGCACCCAGCACCCTGAGCACTGAGCACCCAGCACCCTGAGCACTGAGCACCCAGCACCCTGAGTAGTGAGCACCCAACGTACTGAGCACCGAGCACCCCGAGCACTGAGCACCCAGCACCCTGAGTACTGAGCACCGATCACCCCGAGCACTGAGCACCCAGCACCCTGAGTACTGAGCTCCGAGCACCCCGAGCACTGAGCACCCAGCGCCCCGAGCACTGAGCACCCAGCACCCTGAGCACTGAGCACCCAGGACCCTGAGTACTGAGCACCCAGCACCCTGAGTACTGAACACCCAGCACCCTGAGCACTGAGCACTGAGCACCCTGAGCACTGAGTACTGAGCACTGAGCAACCTGAGCACTGAGCACCCAGCACCCCGAGTACTGAGCACCCAGCACCCCGAGCACTGAGCACCCAGCGCCCTGAGCACTGAGCACCCAGCACCCCGAGCCCTGAGCACTGAGCACCCTGAGCACTGAGCACCCAGCACACCGAGTACTGAGCACTGAGCACCCTGAGTACTGAGCACCAAGCACCCTAAGTACTGAGCACTGAGCACCCTGAGTACTGAGCACCCAGCACCCTGAGCACTTTGCACCCAGCACCCTGAGTACTGAGCACCCAGCACCCTGAGTACTGAACACCCAGCACCCTGAGCACTGAGCACTGAGCACCCTGAGCACTGAGTACTGAGCACTGAGCAACCTGAGCACTGAGCACCCAGCACCCCGAGTACTTAGCACCCAGCACACCGAGCACTGAGCACCCAGCGCCCTGAGCACTGAGCACCCAGCACTCCGAGCACTGAGCACTGAGCACCCTGAGCACTGAGCACCCAGCACACCGAGTACTGAGCACTGAGCACCCTGAGTACTGATCACCAGGCACCCTAAGTACTGAGCACTGAGCACCCTGAGTACTGAGCACCCAGCACCCTGAGCACTGAGCACCCAGCACCCTGAGTACTGAGCACCCAGCACCCTGAGCACTGAGCACCCAGCACCCTGAGCACTGAGCACCCAGCACCCTGAGCACTGAGCACCCAGCACCCTGAGTAGTGAGCACCCAACGTACTGAGCACCGAGCACCCCGAGCACTGAGCACCCAGCACCCTGAGTACTGAGCACCGATCACCCCGAGCACTGAGCACCCAGCACCCTGAGTACTGAGCTCCGAGCACCCCGAGCACTGAGCACCCAGCGCCCCGAGCACTGAGCACCCAGCACCCTGAGCACTGAGCACCCAGGACCCTGAGTACTGAGCACCCAGCACCCTGAGTACTGAACACCCAGCACCCTGAGCACTGAGCACTGAGCACCCAGAGCACTGAGTACTGAGCACTGAGCAACCTGAGCACTGAGCACCCAGCACCCCGAGTACTGAGCACCCAGCACCCCGAGCACTGAGCACCCAGCGCCCTGAGCACTGAGCACCCAGCACCCCGAGCACTGAGCACTGAGCACCCTGAGCACTGAGCACCCAGCACACCGAGTACTGAGCACTGAGCACCCTGAGTACTGAGCACCAAGCACCCTAAGTACTGAGCACTGAGCACCCTGAGTACTGAGCACCTAGCACCCTGAGCACTCTGCACCCAGCACCCTGAGTACTGAGCACCCAGCACCCTGAGTACTGAACACCCAGCACCCTGAGCACTGAGCACTGAGCACCCTGAGCACTGAGTACTGAGCACTGAGCAACCTGAGCACTGAGCACCCAGCACCCCGAGTACTGAGCACCCAGCACACCGAGCACTGAGCACCCAGCGCCCTGAGCACTGAGCACCCAGCACCCCGAGCACTGAGCACTGAGCACCCTGAGCACTGAGCACCCAGCACACCGAGTACTGAGCACTGAGCACCCTGAGTACTGATCACCAGGCACCCTAAGTACTGAGCACTGAGCACCCTGAGTACTGAGCACCCAGCACCCTGAGCACTGAGCACCCAGCACCCTGAGTACTGAGCACCCAGCACCCTGAGCACTGAGCACCCAGCACCCTGAGCACTGAGCACGCAGCACCCTGAGTAGTGAGCACCCAAAATACTGAGCATTGAGCACCCTGAGCACTGAGCACCCAGCACCCTGAGTACTGAGCACCGAGCACCCCGAGCACTGAGCACCCAGCGCCCCGAGCACTGAGCACCCTGAGCACTGAGCACCCAGCACCCTGAGTACTGATCACCCAGCACCCTGAGTACTGAGCACAGAGCACCCCGAGCACTGAGCACCCAGCGCCCCGAGCACCGAGCACCCTGAGCACTGAGCACCCAGCACCCTGACTACTGAGCACCCAGCACCCTGAGTACTGAACACCCAGCACCCCGAGTACTGAGCACTGAGCACCCTGAGTACTGAGCACCCAGCACCCTGAGCACTGAGTACCCAGCACCCTGAGCACTGAGCACCCAGCACCCTGAGCACTGAGCACCCAGCACCCTGAGCACTGAGCACCCAGCACCCTGAGTATTGAGCACTGAGCACCGAGCACCCCGAGCACTGAGCACCCAGCACCCTGAGTACTGAGCACTGAGCACCCAGAGTACTGAGCACCCAGCACCCTGAGTACTGAGCACCCAGCACCCTGAGTACTGAGCACCCAGCACCCCGAGTACTGAGCACCCAGCACCCTGAGTACTGAGCACCCAGCAACCTGAGCACTGAGCACCCAGCACCCCGAGCACTGAGCACCCAGCATCCTGAGTACTGAGCACCCAGCACCCTGAGCACTGAGCACCCAGCACCCTGAGCACTGAGCACCCAGCACCCTGAGCACTGAGCACCCAGCACCCTGAGTAGTGAGCACCCAACGTACTGAGCACCGAGCACCCCGAGCACTGAGCACCCAGCACCCTGAGTACTGAGCACCGAGCACCCCGAGCACTGAGCACCCAGCACCCTGAGTCCTGAGCTCCGAGCACCCTGAGCACTGAGCACCCAGCGCCCCGAGCACCGAGCACCCTGAGCACTGAGCACCCAGCACCCTGAGTACTGAGCATACAGCACCCTGAGCAATGAGCACCCTGAGTACTGAGCACCCAGCACCTTGAGCACTGAGCACCGAGCACCCCGAGCACTGAGCACCCAGCACCCGGAGTACTGAGCACCCAGCACCCTGAGTACTAAGCACCTAGCACCCTGAGTACTGAGCACCCAGCACCCTGAGCACTGAATACAAAGCAACCTGAGTACTGAGCACCCTGAGTACTGAGCACCCAGCACCCTGAGTCCTGAGCACCCAGCACCCTGAGCACTGAGGACCGAGCACCCTGAGTACTAAGCACCCAGCACCCTGAGTACTGAGCACCCAGCACCCTGAGCACTGAGTACCCAGCACCTGAGCACTGAGCACCCAGCATCCTGAGCACTGAGCACACAGCACCCTGAGCACTGAGCACCCAGCACCCTGAGTACTGAGCACTGAGCACCCAGCACCCGAGCACTGAGCACCCAGCACCCTGAGTACTGAGCACCGAGCACCCCGAGTACTGAGCACCCAGCACCCTGAGTACTGAGCTCCGAGCACCCCGAGCACTGAGCACCTAGCACCCTGAGTACTGAGCACATAGCACCCTAAGCAATGAGCACCCTGAGTACTGAGCACCCAGCACCTTGAGCACTGAGCACCGAGCACCCCGAGCACTGAGCACCCAGCACCCGGAGTACTGAGCACCCAGCACCCTGAGTACTAAGCACCGAGCACCCTGAGTACTGAGCACCCAGCACCCTGAGCACTGAACACACAGCACCCTGAGTACTGAGAACCTCGAGCACTGAGCACCCAGCACCCTGAGTACTGAGCACCGAGCACCCCGAGCACTGAGCACCCAGCACCCTGAGCACTGAGCACCCAGCACCCTGAGTATTGAGCACCCAGCACCCTGAGTAGTGAGCACCCAGGACCCTGAGCACTGAGCACCCCGAGCACTGAGCACCCAGCACCCTGAGCACTGAGCACCCAGCACCCCGAGCACTGAGCACCCAGCACCCTGAGTAGTGAGCACCCAACGTACTGAGCACCGAGCACCCCGAGCACTGAGCACCCAGCACCCTGAGTACTGAGCACCGATCA
The DNA here is from genome assembly GCF_018167655.1 of Microtus oregoni. Taxonomy (NCBI): domain Eukaryota; kingdom Metazoa; phylum Chordata; class Mammalia; order Rodentia; family Cricetidae; genus Microtus; species Microtus oregoni. Next base: position 5,886,625 of record NW_024544151.1, on the reverse strand, counting down.
CCCCGAGCACTGAGCACCCAGCACCCTGAGTACTGAGCTCCGAGCACCCCGAGCACTGAGCACCCAGCGCTCCGAGCACTGAGCACCCAGCACCCTGAGCACTGAGCACCCAGCACCCTGAGTACTGAGCACCCAGCACCCTGAGTACTGAACACCCAGCATCCTGAGCACTGAGCACTGAGCACCCTGAGCACTGAGTACTGAGCACTGAGCAACCTGAGCACTGAGCACCCAGCAACCCGAGTACTGAGCACCCAGCACCCCGAGCACTGAGCACCCAGCGCCCTGAGCACTGAGCACCCAGCACCCCGAGCACTGAGCACTGAGCACATTGAGCACTGAGCACCCAGCACACCGAGTACTGAGCACTGAGCACCCTGAGTACTGAGCACCAAGCACCCTAAGTACTGAGCACTGAGCACCCTGAGTACTGAGCACCCAGCACCCTGAGCACTTTGCACCCAGCACCCTGAGTACTGAGCACACAGCACCCTGAGTACTGAACACCCAGCACCCTGAGCACTGAGCACTGAGCACCCTGAGCACTGAGTACTGAGCACTGAGCAACCTGAGCACTGAGCACCCAGCACCCCGAGCACTGAGCACCCAGCGCCCTGAGCACTGAGCACCCAGCACCCAGAGCACTGAGCACTGAGCACCCTGAGCACTGAGCACCCAGCACCCTGAGCACTGAGCACGCAGCACCCTGAGTAGTGAGCACCCAACGTACTGAGCATCGAGCACCCTGAGCACTGAGCACCCAGCACCCTGAGTACTGAGCACCGAGCACCCCGAGCACTGAGCAGCCAGCACCCTGCGTACTGAGCTCCGAGCACCCCGAGCACTGAGCACCCAGCGCCCCGAGCACCGAGCACCCTGAGCACTGAGCACCCAGCACCCTGAGTACTTAGCACCCAGCACCCTGAGCAATGAGCACCCTGAGGTCTGAGCACCCAGCACCCTGAGCACTGAGCACACAGCACCCTGAGCACTGAGCACCCAGCACCCTGAGTACTGAGCACTGCGCACCCAGCACCCCGAGCACTGAGCACCCAGCACCCTGAGCACTGAGCACCAGCACCCGAGTACTGAGCACCCAGCACCCTGAGTACTGAGCACCCAGCACCCTGAGTACTGAGCACACAGCACCCCGAGTACTGAGCACCAAGCACCCTGAGTACTGAGCATCCAGCACCCTGAGCACTGAGCACCCAGCACCCCGAGCACTGAGCACCCAGCACCCTGAGTACTGAGCACCCAGCACCCTGAGCACTGAGCTCCCAGCACCCAGAGCACTGAGCACCCAGCACCCTGAGCACTGAGCACCCAGCAACCTGAGTAGTGAGCACCCAACGTACTGAGCACCGAGCACCCCGAGCACTGAGCACCCAGCACCCTGAGCACTGAGCACCCAGCACCCTGAGCACTGAGCACCCACCACCCGAGTACTGAGCACCCAGCACCCTGAGTACTGAGCACCCAGCACCCTGAGTTCTGAGCACCCAGCACCCCGAGTACTGAGCACCCAGCACCCTGAGTACTGAGCACCCAGCACCCTGAGCACTGAGCACCCAGCACCCTGAGCACTGAGCACCCAGCACCCTGAGTACTGAGCACCCAGCACCCTGAGCACTGAGCACCCAGCACCCTGAGTACTGAGCACCCAGCACCCTGAGCACTGAGCACCCAGCACCCCAAGCACTGAGCACCCAGCACCCTGAGTACTGAGCACCCAGCACCCTGAGCACTGAGCACCCAGCACCCTGAGCACTGAGCACCCAGCACCCTGAGCACTGAGCACCCAGCACCCTGAGTACTGAGCTCCGAGCACCCCGAGCACTGAGCACCCAGCGCCCCGAGCACCGAGCACCCTGAGCACTGAGCACCCAGCACCCTGACTACTGAGCACCCAGCATCCTGAGTACTGAACACCCAGCACCCTGAGCACTGAGCACTGAGCACCCTGAGCACTGAGTACTGAGCACTGAGCACCCTGAGCACTGAGCACCCAGCACCCCGAGCACTGAGCACTGAGCACCCTGAGCACTGAGCACCCAGCACCCCGTGTACTGAGCACTGAGCACCCTGAGCACTGAGCACCCAGCACCCCGAGTACTGAGCACTGAGCACCCTGAGTACTGAGCACCCAGCACCCTGAGCACTGAGTACCCAGCATCCTGAGCACTGAGCACCCAGCACCCTGAGCACTGAGCACCCAGCACCCTGAGCACTGAGCACCCAGCACCCTGAGTATTGAGCACTGAGCACCGAGCACCCCGAGCACTGAGCACCCAGCACCCTGAGTACTGAGCACTGAGCACCCAGCACACCGAGCACTGAGCACCCAGCACCCTGAGCACTGAGCACCCAGCACCCTGAGTACTGAGCACCGAGCACCCTGAGTACTGAGCACCCAGCACCCTGAGTACTGAGCACCCAGCACCCTGAGTACTGAGCACCCAGCAACCTGAGCACTGAGCACCCAGCACCCCGAGCACTGAGCACCCAGCATCCTGAGTACTGAGCACCCAGCACCCTGAGCACTGAATACAAAGCACCCTGAGTACTGAGCATCTCGAGCACTGAGCACCCAGCACCGCGAGCACTGAGCACATAGCACCCCGAGCACTGAGCACCCAGCACCCTGAGTACTGAGCACCCAGCACCCTGAGTATTGAGCACCCAGCACCCTGAGCACTGAGTACCCAGCACCTGAGCACTGAGCACCCAGCACCCTGAGCACTGAGCACACAGCACCCTGAGCACTGAGCACCCAGCACCCTGAGTACTGAGCACTGAGCACCCAGCACCCGAGCACTGAGCACCCAGCACCCTGAGTACTGAGCACCGAGCACCCCGAGTACTGAGCACCCAGCACCCTGAGTACTGAGCTCCGAGCACCCCGAGCACTGAGCACCTAGCACCCTGAGTACTGAGCACATAGCACCCTAAGCAATGAGCACCCTGAGTACTGAGCACCCAGCACCTTGAGCACTGAGCACCGAGCACCCCGAGCACTAAGCACCCAGCACCCGGAGTACTGAGCACCCAGCACCCTGAGTACTAAGCACCGAGCACCCTGAGTACTGAGCACCCAGCACCCTGAGCACTGAACACACAGCACCCTGAGTACTGAGCACCTCGAGCACTGAGCACCCAGCACCCTGAGTACTGAGCACCGAGCACCCCGAGCACTGAGCACCCAGCACCGCGAGCACTGAGCACCCAGCACCCTGAGTACTGAGCACCCAGCACCCCGAGCACTGATCACCCAGCACCCTGAGTACTGAGCACCCAGCACCCTGAGCACTGAGCACCCAGCACCCTGAGTACTGAGCACCCAGCACCCTGAGTACTGAGCAACCAGCACCCTGAGCACTGAGCACTGAGCACCCAGCACCCTGAGCACTGAGCACGCAGCACCCCGAGCACTGAGCACCCAGTACCCCGAGCACTGAGCACCCAGCACCCTGAGCACTGATCACCCTGTGGACTGAACACCCAGCACCCTGAGCACTGAGCACCCAGCACCCTGAGTACTGAGCACTGATCACCCTGAGCACTGAGCACCCAGCACACCGAGCACTGAGCACCCAGCACCCTGAGTACTGAGCTCCCAGCACCCCGAGCACTGAGCACCCAGTACCCTGAGTACTGAGCACCCTGAGTACTGAGCACCGATCACCCTGAGCACTGAGCTCCCAGCACCCTGAGTACTGAGCACCCAGCACCCTGAGCACTGAGCACCCAGCACCCTGAGTACTGAGCACCCAGCACCCTGAGCACTGAGCACCCAGCACCCTGAGTACTGAGCACCCAGCACCCTGAGCACTGAGCACCCAGCACCCTGAGTACTGAGCACCCAGCACCCTGAGCACTGAGCTCCCAGCACCCCGAGAATGAGCACCCAGCACCCCGAGTACTGAGCACCGAGCACCCTGAGCACTGAGTACCCAGCACCCTGAGCACTGAGCACCCAGCACCCTGAGTACTGAGCACCCAGCACCCTGAGTACTGAGCACCCAGCACCCTGAGCACTGAGCACCGAGCACCCCGAGTACTGAGCACCCAGCCCCCTGAGTACTGAGCACCCAGCACCCTGAGTACTGAACACCCAGCACCCTGAGCACTGAGCACTGAGCACCCTGAGCACTGAGTACTGAGCACCGAGCACCCCGAGCACTGAGCACCCAGCACCCGGAGTACTGAGCACCCAGCACCCTGAGTACTAAGCACCGAGCACCCTGAGTACTGAGCACCCAGCACCCTGAACACTGAACATACAGCACCCTGAGTACTGAGCACCTCGAGCACTGAGCACCCAGCACCCTGAGTACTGAGCACCCAGCACCCTGAGCACTGAGCACCCAGCACCCTGAGTACTGAGCACCCAGCACCCTGAGCACTGAGCACCCAGCACCCCAAGCACTGAGCACCCAGCACCCTGAGTACTGAGCACCCAGCACCCTGAGCACTGAGCACCCAGCACCCTGAGCACTGAGCACCCAGCACCCTGAGCACTGAGCACCCAGCACCCTGAGTACTGAGCTCCGAGCACCCCGAGCACTGAGCACCCAGCGCCCCGAGCACCGAGCACCCTGAGCACTGAGCACCCAGCACCCTGACTACTGAGCACCCAGCATCCTGAGTACTGAACACCCAGCACCCTGAGCACTGAGCACTGAGCACCCTGAGCACTGAGTACTGAGCACTGAGCACCCTGAGCACTGAGCACCCAGCACCCCGAGCACTGAGCACTGAGCACCCTGAGCACTGAGCACCCAGCACCCCGTGTACTGAGCACTGAGCACCCTGAGCACTGAGCACCCAGCACCCCGAGTACTGAGCACTGAGCACCCTGAGTACTGAGCACCCAGCACCCTGAGCACTGAGTACCCAGCATCCTGAGCACTGAGCACCCAGCACCCTGAGCACTGAGCACCCAGCACCCTGAGCACTGAGCACCCAGCACCCTGAGTATTGAGCACTGAGCACCGAGCACCCCGAGCACTGAGCACCCAGCACCCTGAGTACTGAGCACTGAGCACACAGCACACCGAGCACTGAGCACCCAGCACCCTGAGCACTGAGCACCCAGCACCCTGAGTACTGAGCACCGAGCACCCTGAGTACTGAGCACCCAGCACCCTGAGTACTGAGCACCCAGCACCCTGAGTACTGAGCACCCAGCAACCTGAGCACTGAGCACCCATCACCCTGAGCAATGAGCACCCTGTGGACTGAACACCCAGCACCCTGAGCACTGAGCACCCAGCACCCTGAGTACTGAGCACTGATCACCCTGAGCACTGAGCACCCAGCACCCCGAGCACTGAGCACCCAGCACCCTGAGTACTGAGCTCCCAGCACCCCGAGCACTGAGCACCCAGTACCCTGAGTACTGAGCACCCTGAGTACTGAGCACCGATCACCCTGAGCACTGAGCTCCCAGCACCCTGAGTACTGAGCACCCAGCACCCTGAGCACTGAGCACCCAGCACCCTGAGTACTGAGCACCCAGCACCCTGAGCACTGAGCACCCAGCACCCTGAGTACTGAGCACCCAGCACCCTGAGCACTGAGCACCCAGCACCCTGAGTACTGAGCACCCAGCACCCCGAGCACTGAGCTCCCAGCACCCCGAGAATGAGCACCCAGCACCCCGAGTACTGAGCACCGAGCACCCTGAGCACTGAGTACCCAGCACCCTGAGCACTGAGCACCCAGCACCCTGAGTACTGAGCACCCAGCACCCTGAGTACTGAGCACCCAGCACCCTGAGCACTGAGCACCGAGCACCCCGAGTACTGAGCACCCAGCCCCCTGAGTACTGAGCACCCAGCACCCTGAGTACTGAACACCCAGCACCCTGAGCACTGAGCACTGAGCACCCTGAGCACTGAGTACTGAGCACCGAGCACCCCGAGCACTGAGCACCCAGCACCCGGAGTACTGAGCACCCAGCACCCTGAGTACTAAGCACCGAGCACCCTGAGTACTGAGCACCCAGCACCCTGTACACTGAACATACAGCACCCTGAGTACTGAGCACCTCGAGCACTGAGCACCCAGCACCCTGAGTACTGAGCACCGAGCACCCCGAGCCCTGAGCACCCAGCACCCCGAGCACTGAGCACCCAGCACCCCGAGCACTGAGCACCCAGCACCCTGAGCACTGAGCACCCAGCACCCTGAGTACTGAGCACCCAGTACCCTGAGCACTGAGTACCCAGCACCCTGAGCACTGAGCACCTAGCACCCTGTGTACTGAGCACTGACCACCTAGCACCCCGAGTACTGAGCACCCAGCACCCTGTGTACCGAGCACTGACCACCTAGCACCCCGAGTACTGAGCACCCAGCACCCTGAGCACTGAGCACCCAGCACCCCGAGCACTGAGCACCCAGCACCCTGAGTACTGAGCACCCAGCACCCGAGTACTGAGCACCCAGCACCCTGAGTACTGAGCACCCAGCACCCTGAGCACTGATCACCCAGCACCCTGAGTACTGAGCACTGAGTACCCAGCACCCCGAGCACTGAGCACCCAGCACCCTGAGTACTGAGCACCGAGTACCCTGAGTACTGAGCACACAGCACCCCGAGCACTGAGCACCCAGCACCCTGAGTACTGAGCACCCAGCACCCTGAGTACTGAGCACCCAGTACCCCGAGTACTGAGCACCCAACACCCTGAGTACTGAGCACCCAGCACCCTGAGTACTGAGCACCCAGCACCCTGAGCACTGAGCACCCAGCACCCTGAGTACTGAGCACCCAGCACCCTGAGCACTGAGCACCCAGCACCCTGAGCACTGAGTACCCAGGACCCTGAGTACTGAGCACTGAGCACGCAGCACCCTGAGTACTGAGCACCCAGGACCCTGAGTACTGAGCACCCAGCACCCCAGCACCCTGAGCACTGAGCACCCAGCACCCTGAGTACTGAGCACCCAGCACCCGAGTACTGAGCACCCAGCACCCTGAGCACTGAGCACCCATCACCCGAGTACTGAGCACCCAGCACAATGAGTACTGAGCACCCAGCACCCTGAATACTGAGCACTCAGCACCCCGAGTACTGAGCACCCAGCACCCTGAGTACTGAGCACCCAGCACCCTGAGCACTGAGCACCCAGCACCCCGAGCACTGAGCACCCAGCACCCTGAGTACTGAGCACCCAGCACCCTGATCACTGAGCACCCAGAACCCTGAGTAGTGAGCACCCAACGTACTGAGCACCGAGCACCCTGAGCACTGAGCACCCAGAACCCTGAGCACCGAGCACCCCGAGCACTGAGCACCGAGCACCCCGAGCACTGAGCACCCAGCACCCTGATCACTGATCACCCAGCACCCTGAGCACTGAGCACCCAGCACCCGAGTACTGAGCACCCAGCACCCTGAGTACTGAGCACCCAGCACCCTGAGTACTGAGCACCCAGCACCCTGAGCACTGAGCACCCAGCACCCTGAGCACTGAGCACCCAGCACCCTGAGCACTGAGCACGCAGCACCCTGAGTAGTGAGCACCCAACGTACTGAGCACCGAGCACCCCGAGCACTGAGCACCCAGCACCCTGAGTACTGAGCACCGATCACCCCGAGCACTGAGCACCCAGCACCCTGAGTACTGAGCTCCGAGCACCCCGAGCACTGAGCACCCAGCGCCCCGAGCACTGAGCACCCAGCACCCTGAGCACTGAGCACCCAGCACCCTGAGTACTGAGCACCCAGCACCCTGAGTACTGAACACCCAGCACCCTGAGCACTGAGCACTGAGCACGCTGAGCACTGAGTACTGAGCACTGAGCAACCTGAGCACTGAGCACCCAGCACCCCGAGTACTGAGCACCCAGCACGCCGAGCACTGAGCACCCAGCGCCCTGAGCACTGAGCACCCAGCACCCCGAGCACTGAGCACTGAGCACCCTGAGCACTGAGCACCCAGCACACCGAGTACTGAGCACTGAGCACCCTGAGTACTGAGCACCAAGCACCCTAAGTACTGAGCACTGAGCACCCTGAGTACTGAGCACACAGCACCCTGAGCACTGAGTACCCAGCACCCTGAGTACTGAGCACTGAGAACCCTGATTACTGAGCACGGAGCACTCTGAGTACTGAGCACCCAGCACCCTGATCACTGAGCACCCAGCACCCTGAGCACTGAGCACCCAGCACCTTGAGTACTGAGCACCGAGCACCCTGAGCACTGAGCACCCAGCACCCTGAGTACTGAGCACCCAGCACCCTGAGCACTGAGCACCCAGCACCCTGAGCACTGAGCACCCAGCAGCCCGAGCACTGATCACCCAGCACCCTGAGTACTGAGCACCCAGCACCCTGAGCACTGAGCACCCAGCACCCTGAGTACTGAGCACCCAGCACCCTGAGTACTGAGCAACCAGCACCCTGAGCACTGAGCACTGAGCACCCAGCACCCTGAGCACTGAGCACTGAACACCCAGCACCCCGAGCACTGAGCACCCAGCACCCCGAGCACTGAGCACCCAGCACCCTGAGCACTGAGCACCCTGTGGACTGAACACCCAGCACCCTGAGCACTGAGCACCCAGCACCCTGAGTACTGAGCACCGATCACCCTGAGCACTGAGCACCCAGCACCCCGAGCACTGAGCACCCAGCACCCTGAGTACTGAGCTCCCAGCACCCCGAGTACTGAGCACCCAGCACCCTGAGCACTGAGCACCCAGCACCCTGAGTACTGAGCACCCAGCACCCTGAGCACTGAGCACCCAGCGCCATGAGTACTGCGCACCCAGCACCCCGAGCACTGAGCACCCAGCACCCCAAGAATGAGCACCCAGCACCCCGAGTACTGAGCACCGAGCACCCTGAGCACTGAGTACCAAGCACCCTGAGCACTGAGCACCCAGCACCCTGAGTACTGAGCACCCAGCACCCTGAGTACTGAGCACCCAGCACCCTGAGCACTGAGCACCGAGCACCCCGAGTACTGAGCACCCAGCAACCTGAGTACTGAGCACCCAGCACCCTGAGTACTGAACACCCAGCACCCTGAGCACTGAGCACTGAGCACCCTGAGCACTGAGTACTGAGCAAGGAGCACCCCGAGCACTGAGCACCCAGCACCCGGAGTACTGAGCACCCAGCACCCTGAGTACTAAGCACCGAGCACCCTGAGTACTGAGCACCCAGCACCCTGAACACTGAACATACAGCACCCTTAGTACTGAGCACCTCGAGCACTGAGCACCCAGCACCCTGAGTACTGAGCACCGAGCACCCCGAGCACTGAGCACCCAGCACCCCGAGCACTGAGCACCCAGCACCCCGAGCACTGAGCACCCAGCACCCTGAGCACTGAGCACCCAGCACCCTGAGTACTGAGCACCTCGAGCACTGAGCACCCAGCACCCTGAGTACTGAGCACCGAGCACCCCGAGCACTGAGCACCCAGCACCGCGAGCACTGAGCACCCAGCACCCTGAGTACTGAGCACCCAGCACCCCGAGCACTGATCACCCAGCACCCTGAGTACTGAGCACCCAGCACCCTGAGCACTGAGCAACCAGCACCCTGAGCACTGAGCACTGAGCACCCAGCACCCTGAGCACTGAGCACCCAGCACCCCGAGCACTGAGCACCCAGCACCCCGAGCACTGAGCACCCATCACCCTGAGCAATGAGCACCCTGTGGACTGAACACCCAGCACCCTGAGCACTGAGCACCCAGCACCCTGAGTACTGAGCACTGATCACCCTGAGCACTGAGCACCCAGCACCCCGAGCACTGAGGACCCAGCACCCTGAGTACTGAGCTCCCAGCACCCCGAGCACTGAGCACCCAGTACCCTGAGTACTGAGCACCCTGAGTACTGAGCACCGATCACCCTGAGCACTGAGCTCCCAGCACCCTGAGTACTGAGCACCCAGCACCCTGAGCACTGAGCACCCAGCACCCTGAGTACTGAGCACCCAGCACCCTGAGCACTGAGCACCCAGCACCCTGAGTACTGAGCACCCAGCACCCTGAGCACTGAGCACCCAGCACCCTGAGTACTGAGCACCCAGCACCCCGAGCACTGAGCTCCCAGCACCCCGAGAATGAGCACCCAGCACCCCGAGTACTGAGCACCGAGCACCCTGAGCACTGATTACCCAGCACCCTGAGCACTGAGCACCCAGCACCCTGAGTACTGAGCACCCAGCACCCTGAGTACTGAGCACCCAGCACCCTGAGCACTGAGCACCGAGCACCCCGAGTACTGAGCACCCAGCCCCCTGAGTACTGAGCACCCAGCACCCTGAGTACTGAACACCCAGCACCCTGAGCACTGAGCACTGAGCACCCTGAGCACTGAGTACTGAGCACCGAGCACCCCGAGCACTGAGCACCCAGCACCCGGAGTACTGAGCACCCAGCACCCTGAGTACTAAGCACCGAGCACCCTGAGTACTGAGCACCCAGCACCCTGTACACTGAACATACAGCACCCTGAGTACTGAGCACCTCGAGCACTGAGCACCCAGCACCCTGAGTACTGAGCACCGAGAACCCCGAGCACTGAGCACCCAGCACCCCGAGCACTGAGCACCCAGCACCCCGAGCACTGAGCACCCAGCACCCTGAGCACTGAGCACCCAGCACCCTGAGTACTGAGCACCCAGTACCCTGAGCACTGAGTACCCAGCACCCTGAGCACTGAGCACCTAGCACCCTGTGTACTGAGCACTGACCACCTAGCACCCCGAGTACTGAGCACCCAGCACCCTGTGTACCGAGCACTGACCACCTAGCACCCCGAGTACTGAGCACCCAGCACCCTGAGCACTGAGCACCCAGCACCCCGAGCACTGAGCACCCAGCACCCTGAGTACTGAGCACCCAGCACCCGAGTACTGAGCACCCAGCACCCTGAGTACTGAGCACCCAGCACCCTGAGTACTGAGCACCCAGCACCCTGAGTACTGAGCACCCAGTACCCCGAGTACTGAGCACCCAACACCCTGAGTACTGAGCACCCAGCACCCTGAGTACTGAGCACCCAGCACCCTGAGCACTGAGCACCCAGCACCCTGAGTACTGAGCACCCAGCACCCTGAGCACTGAGCACCCAGCACCCTGAGCACTGAGTACCCAGGACCCTGAGTACTGAGCACTGAGCACGCAGCACCCTGAGTACTGAGCACCCAGGACCCTGAGTACTGAGCACCCAGCACCCCAGCACCCTGAGCACTGAGCACCCAGCACCCTGAGTACTGAGCACCCAGCACCCGAGTACTGAGCACCCAGCACCCTGAGCACTGAGCACCCATCACCCGAGTACTGAGCACCCAGCACAATGAGTACTGAGCACCCAGCACCCTGAATACTGAGCACTCAGCACCCCGAGTACTGAGCACCCAGCACCCTGAGTACTGAGCACCCAGCACCCTGAGCACTGAGCACCCAGCACCCCGAGCACTGAGCACCCAGCACCCTGAGTACTGAGCACCCAGCACCCTGATCACTGAGCACCCAGAACCCTGAGTAGTGAGCACCCAACGTACTGAGCACCGAGCACCCTGAGCACTGAGCACCCAGAAGCCTGAGCACCGAGCACCCCGAGCACTGAGCACCGAGCACCCCGAGCACTGAGCACCCAGCACCCTGATCACTGATCACCCAGCACCCTGAGCACTGAGCACTCAGCACCCGAGTACTGAGCACCCAGCACCCTGAGTACTGAGCACCCAGCACCCTGAGTACTGAGCACCCAGCACCCTGAGCACTGAGCACCCAGCACCCTGAGCACTGAGCACCCAGCACCCTGAGCACTGAGCACGCAGCACCCTGAGTAGTGAGCACCCAACGTACTGAGCACCGAGCACCCCGAGCACTGAGCACCCAGCACCCTGAGTACTGAGCACCGATCACCCCGAGCACTGAGCACCCAGCACCCTGAGTACTGAGCTCCGAGCACCCCGAGCACTGAGCACCCAGCGCCCCGAGCACTGAGCACCCAGCACCCTGAGCACTGAGCACCCAGCACCCTGAGTACTGAGCACCCAGCACCCTGAGTACTGAACACCCAGCACCCTGAGCACTGAGCACTGAGCACCCTGAGCACTGAGTACTGAGCACTGAGCAACCTGAGCACTGAGCACCCAGCACCCCGAGTACTGAGCACCCAGCACGCCGAGCACTGAGCACCCAGCGCCCTGAGCACTGAGCACCCAGCACCCCGAGCACTGAGCACTGAGCACCCTGAGCACTGAGCACCCAGCACACCGAGTACTGAGCACTGAGCACCCTGAGTACTGAGCACCAAGCACCCTAAGTACTGAGCACTGAGCACCCTGAGTACTGAGCACACAGCACCCTGAGCACTGAGTACCCAGCACCCTGAGTACTGAGCACTGAGAACCCTGATTACTGAGCACGGAGCACTCTGAGTACTGAGCACCCAGCACCCTGATCACTGAGCACCCAGCACCCTGAGCACTGAGCACCCAGCACCTTGAGTACTGAGCACCGAGCACCCTGAGCACTGAGCACCCAGCACCCTGAGTACTGAGCACCCAGCACCCTGAGCACTGAGCACCCAGCACCCTGAGCACTGAGCACCCAGCAGCCCGAGCACTGATCACCCAGCACCCTGAGTACTGAGCACCCAGCACCCTGAGCACTGAGCACCCAGCACCCTGAGTACAGAGCACCCAGCACACTGAGTACTGAGCAACCAGCACCCTGAGCACTGAGCACTGAGCACTCAGCACCCTGAGCACTGAGCACTGAACACCCAGCACCCCGAGCACTGAGCACCCAGCACCCCGAGCACTGAGCACCCAGCACCCTGAGCACTGAGCACCCTGTGGACTGAACACCCAGCACCCTGAGCACTGAGCACCCAGCACCCTGAGTACTGAGCACCGATCACCCTGAGCACTGAGCACCCAGCACCCCGAGCACTGAGCACCCAGCACCCTGAGTACTGAGCTCCCAGCACCCCGTGTACTGAGCACCCAGCACCCTGAGCACTGAGCACCCAGCACCCTGAGTACTGAGCACCCAGCACCCTGAGCACTGAGCACCCAGCACCATGAGTACTGCGCACCCAGCACCCCGAGCACTGAGCACCCAGCACCCCAAGAATGAGCACCCAGCACCCCGAGTACTGAGCACCGAGCACCCTGAGCACTGAGTACCAAGCACCCTGAGCACTGAGCACCCAGCACCCTGAGTACTGAGCACCCAGCACCCTGAGTACTGAGCACCCAGCACCCTGAGCACTGAGCACCGAGCACCCCGAGTACTGAGCACCCAGCAACCTGAGTACTGAGCACCCAGCACCCTGAGTACTGAACACCCAGCACCCTGAGCACTGAGCACTGAGCACCCTGAGCACTGAGTACTGAGCACGGAGCACCCCGAGCACTGAGCACCCAGCACCCGGAGTACTGAGCACCCAGCACCCTGAGTACTAAGCACCGAGCACTCTGAGTACTGAGCACCCAGCACCCTGAACACTGAACATACAGCACCCTTAGTACTGAGCAACTCGAGCACTGAGCACCCAGCACCCTGAGTACTGAGCACCGAGCACCCCGAGCACTAAGCACCCAGCACCCCGAGCACTGAGCACCCAGCACCCCGAGCACTGAGCACCCAGCACCCTGAGCACTGAGCACCCAGCACCCTGAGTACTGAGCACCCAGTACCCTGAGCACTGAGTACCCAGCACCCTGAGCACTGAGCACCCAGCGCCCCGAGCACCGAGCACCCTGAGCACTGAGCACCCAGCACCCTGACTACTGAGCACCCAGCACCCTGAGTACTGAACACCCAGCATCCTGAGCACTGAGCACTGAGCACCCTGAGCACTGAGTACTGAGCACTGAGCACCCTGAGCACTGAGCACCCAGCACACCGAGTACTGAGCACCCAGCACCCCGAGCACTGAGCACCCAGCACCCCGAGCACTGAGCACCCAGCACCCCGAGCACTGAGCACCCAGCACCCCGAGTACTGAGCACTGAGCACCCTGAGTACTGAGCACCCAGCACCCTGAGCACTGAGCACCCAGCACCCCGAGTACTGAGCACTGAGCACCCTGAGTACTGAGCACCCAGCACCCTGAGCACTGAGTACCCAGCACCCTGAGCACTGAGCACCCAGCACCCTGAGCACTGAGCACCCAGCACCCTGAGCACTGAGCACCCAGCACCCTGAGTATTGAGCACTGAGCACCGAGCACCCCGAGCACTGAGCACCCAGCACCCTGAGTACTGAGCACTGAGCACCCAGCACACCGAGCACTGAGCACCCAGCACCCTGAGCACTGAGCACCCAGCACCCTGAGTACTGAGCACCGAGCACCCTGAGTACTGAGCACCCAGCACCCTGAGTACTGAGCACCCAGCACCCTGAGTACTGAGCACCCAGCAACCTGAGCACTGAGCACCCAGCACCCTGAGCACTGAGCACCCAGCATCCTGAGTACTGAGCACCCAGCACCCTGAGCACTGAGCACCCAGCACCCTGAGCACTGAGCACCCAGCACCCTGAGCACTGAGCACCCAGCACCCTGAGTAGTGAGCACCCAACGTACTGAGCACCGAGCACCCCGAGCACTGAGCACCCAGCACCCTGAGTACTGAGCTCCGAGCACCCTGAGCACTGAGCACCCAGCGCCCCGAGCACCGAGCACCCTGAGCACTGAGCACCCAGCACCCTGAGTACTGAGCATACAGCACCCTGAGCAATGAGCACCCTGAGTACTGAGCACCCAGCACCTTGAGCACTGAGCACCCAGCACCGCGAGCACTGAGCACATAGCACCCCGAGCACTGAGCACCCAGTACCCTGAGTACTGAGCACCCAGCACCCTGAGTACTGAGCACCCAGCACCCTGAGCACTGAGTACCCAGCACCTGAGCACTGAGCACCCAGCACCCCGAGCACTGAGCACCCAGCACCCTGAGTACTGAGCACCCAGCACCGTGAGCACTGAGCACCCAGCACCCTGAGTACTGAGCACCCAGCACCCTGAGCACTGAGCACCCAGCACCCTGAGTACTGAGCACCCAGCACCCCGAGCACTGAGCTCCCAGCACCCCGAGAATGAGCACCCAGCACCCCGAGTACTGAGCACCGAGCACCCTGAGCACTGAGTACCCAGCACCCTGAGCACTGAGCACCCAGCACCCTGAGTACTGAGCACCCAGCACCCTGAGTACTGAGCACCCAGCACCCTGAGTACTGAACACCCAGCACCCTGAGCACTGAGCACTGAGCACCCTGAGAACTGAGTACTGAGCACCGAGCACCCCGAGCACTGAGCACCCAGCACCCGGAGTACTGAGCACCCAGCACCCTGAGTACTAAGCACCGAGCACCCTGAGTACTGAGCACCCAGCACCCTGTACACTGAACATACAGCACCCTGAGTACTGAGCACCTCGAGCACTGAGCACCCAGCACCCTGAGTACTGAGCACCGAGCACCCCGAGCACTGAGCACCCAGCACCCCGAGCACTGAGCACCCAGCACCCCGAGCACTGAGCACCCAGCACCCTGAGCACTGAGCACCCAGCACCCTGAGTACTGAGCACCCAGTACCCTGAGCACTGAGTACCCAGCACCCTGAGCACTGAGCACCTAGCACCCTGTGTACTGAGCACTGACCACCTAGCACCCCGAGTACTGAGCACCCAGCACCCTGTGTACTGAGCACTGACCACCTAGCACCCCGAGTACTGAGCACCCAGCACCCTGAGCACTGAGCACCCAGCACCCCGAGCACTGAGCACCCAGCACCCTGAGTACTGAGCAACCAGCACCCGAGTACTGAGCACCCAGCACCCTGAGTACTGAGCACCCAGCACCCTGAGTACTGAGCACCCAGCACCCTGAGTACTGAGCACCCAGCACCCTGAGTACTGAGCTCCCAGCACCCCGAGAATGAGCACCCAGCACCCCGAGTACTGAGCACCGAGCACCCTGAGCACTGAGTACCCAGCACCCTGAGCACTGAGCACCCAGCACCCTGAGTACTGAGCACCCAGCACCCTGAGTACTGAGCACCCAGCACCCTGAGCACTGAGCACCGAGCACCCCGAGTACTGAGCACCCAGCCCCCTGAGTACTGAGCACCCAGCACCCTGAGTACTGAACACCCAGCACCCTGAGCACTGAGCACTGAGCACCCTGAGCACTGAGTACTGAGCACCGAGCACCCCGAGCACTGAGCACCCAGCACCCAGAGTACTGAGCACCCAGCACCCTGAGTACTAAGCACCGAGCACCCTGAGTACTGAGCAACCAGCACCCTGTACACTGAACATGCAGCACCCTGAGTACTGAGCACCTCGAGCACTGAGCACCCAGCACCCTGAGTACTGAGCACCGAGCACCCCGAGCACTGAGCACCCAGCACCCCGAGCACTGAGCACCCAGCACCCCGAGCACTGAGCACCCAGCACCCTGAGCACTGAGCACCCAGCACCCTGAGTACTGAGCACCCAGTACCCTGAGCACTGAGTACCCAGCACCCTGAGCACTGAGCACCTAGCACCCTGTGTACTGAGCACTGACCACCTAGCACCCCGAGTACTGAGCACCCAGCACCCTGTGTACCGAGCACTGACCACCTAGCACCCCGAGTACTGAGCACCCAGCACCCTGAGCACTGAGCACCCAGCACCCTGAGCACTGAGCACCCAGCACCCTGAGTACTGAGCACCCAGCACCCGAGTACTGAGCACCCAGCACCCTGAGTACTGAGCACCCAGCACCCTGAGTACTGAGCACCCAGCACCCTGAGTACTGAGCACCCAGTACCCCGAGTACTGAGCACCCAACACCCTGAGTACTGAGCACCCAGCACCCTGAGTACTGAGCACCCAGCACCCTGAGCACTGAGCACCCAGCACCCTGAGTACTGAGCACCCAGCACCCTGAGCACTGAGCACCCAGCACCCTGAGCACTGAGTAGCCAGGACCCTGAGTACTGAGCACTGAGCACGCAGCACCCTGAGTACTGAGCACCCAGGACCCTGAGTACTGAGCACCCAGCACCCAGCTCCCTGAGCACTGAGCACCCAGCACCCTGAGTACTGAGCACCCAGCACCCGAGTACTGAGCACCCAGCACCCTGAGCACTGAGCACCCATCACCCGAGTACTGAGCACCCAGCACAATGAGTACTGAGCACCCAGCACCCTGAATACTGAGCACTCAGCACCCCGAGTACTGAGCACCCAGCACCCTGAGTACTGAGCACCCAGCACCCTGATCACTGAGCACCCAGAACCCTGAGTAGTGAGCACCCAACGTACTGAGCACCGAGCACCCTGAGCACTGAGCACCCAGAACCCTGAGCACCGAGCACCCCGAGCACTGAGCACCGAGCACCCCGAGCACTGAGCACCCAGCACCCTGATCACTGATCACCCAGCACCCTGAGCACTGAGCACCCAGCACCCGAGTACTGAGCACCCAGCACCCTGAGTACTGAGCACCCAGCACCCTGAGTACTGAGCACCCAGCACCCTGAGCACTGAGCACCCAGCACCCTGAGCACTGAGCACCCAGCACCCTGAGCACTGAGCACGCAGCACCCTGAGTAGTGAGCACCCAACGTACTGAGCACCGAGCACCCCGAGCAATGAGCACCCAGCACCCTGAGTACTGAGCACCGATCACCCCGAGCACTGAGCACCCAGCACCCTGAGTACTGAGCTCCGAGCACCCCGAGCACTGAGCACCCAGCGCCCCGAGCACTGAGCACCCAGCACCCTGAGCACTGAGCACCCAGCACCCTGAGTACTGAGCACCCAGCACCCTGAGTACTGAACACCCAGCACCCTGAGCACTGAGCACTGAGCACCCTGAGCACTGAGTACTGAGCACTGAGCAACCTGAGCACTGAGCACCCAGCACCCCGAGTACTGAGCACCCAGCACGCCGAGCACTGAGCACCCAGCGCCCTGAGCACTGAGCACACAGCACCCCGAGCACTGAGCACTGAGCACCCTGAGCACTGAGCACCCAGCACACCGAGTACTGAGCACTGAGCACCCTGAGTACTGAGCACCAAGCACCCTAAGTACTGAGCACTGAGCACCCTGAGTACTGAGCACACAGCACCCTGAGCACTGAGTACCCAGCACCCTGAGTACTGAGCACTGAGAACCCTGATTACTGAGCACGGAGCACCCTGAGTACTGAGCACCCAGCACCCTGATCACTGAGCACCCAGCACCCTGAGCACTGAGCACCCAGCAACTTGAGTACTGAGCACCGAGCACCCCGAGCACTGAGCACCCAGCACCCTGAGTACTGAGCACCCAGCACCCTGAGCACTGAGCACCCAGCACCCTGAGCACTGAGCACCCAGCAGGGCGAGCACTGATCACCCAGCACCCTGAGTACTGAGCACCCAGCACCCTGAGCACTGAGCACCCAGCACCCTGAGTACTGAGCACCCAGCACCCTGAGTACTGAGCAACCAGCACCCTGAGCACTGAGCACTGAGCACCCAGCACCCTGAGCACTGAGCACTGAACACCCAGCACCCAGAGCACTGAGCACCCAGCACCCCGAGCACTGAGCACCCAGCACCCTGAGCACTGAGCACCCTGTGGACTGAACACCCAGCACCCTGAGCACTGAGCACCCAGCACCCTGAGTACTGAGCACCGATCACCCTGAGCACTGAGTACCCAGCACCCCGAGCACTGAGCACCCAGCACCCTGAGTACTGACCTCCCAGCACCCCGAGTACTGAGCACCCAGCACCCTGAGCACTGAGCACCCAGCACCCTGAGTACTGAGCACCCAGCACCCTGAGCACTGAGCACCCAGCAACATGAGTACTGCGCACCCAGCACCCCGAGCACTGAGCACCCAGCACCCCAAGAATGAGCACCCAGCACCCCGAGTACTGAGCACCGAGCACCCTGAGCACTGAGTACCAAGCACCCTGAGCACTGAGCACCCAGCACCCTGAGTACTGAGCACCCAGCACCCTGAGTACTGAGCACCCAGCACCCTGAGCACTGAGCACCGAGCACCCCGAGTACTGAGCACCCAGCAACCTGAGTACTGAGCACCCAGCACCCTGAGTACTGAACACCCAGCACCCTGAGCACTGAGCACTGAGCACCCTGAGCACTGAGTACTGAGCACGGAGCACCCCGAGCACTGAGCACCCAGCACCCGGAGTACTGAGCACCCAGCACCCTGAGTACTAAGCACCGAGCACCCTGAGTACTGAGCACCCAGCACCCTGAACACTGAACATACAGCACCCTGAGTACTGAGCACCTCGAGCACTGAGCACCCAGCACCCTGAGTACTGAGCACCGAGCACCCCGAGCACTGAGCACCCAGCACCCCGAGCACTGAGCACCCAGCACCCCGAGCACTGAGCACCCAGCACCCTGAGCACTGAGCACCCAGCACCCTGAGTACTGAGCACCCAGTACCCTGAGCACTGAGTACCCAGCACCCTGAGCACTGAGCACCCAGTGCCCCGAGCACCGAGCACCCTGAGCACTGAGCACCCAGCACCCTGACTACTGAGCACCCAGCACCCTGAGTACTGAACACCCAGCATCCTGAGCACTGAGCACTGAGCACCCTGAGCACTGAGTACTGAGCACTGAGCACCCTGAGCACTGAGCACCCAGCACCCCGAGTACTGAGCACCCAGCACCCCGAGCACTGAGCACCCAGCACCCCGAGCACTGAGCACCCAGCACCCCGAGCACTGAGCACCCAGCACCCTGAGCACTGAGCACCGGCACCCGAGTACTGAGCACCCAGCACCCTGAGTACTGAGCACCCAGCACCCTGAGTACTGAGCACACAGCACCCCGAGTACTGAGCACCCAGCACCCTGAGTACTGAGCATCCAGCACACTGAGCACTGAGCACCCAGCACCCCGAGCACTGAGCACCCAGCACCCTGAGTACTGAGCACCCAGCACCCTGAGCACTGAGCACCCAGCACCCTGAGCACTGAGCACCCAGAACCCTGAGCACTGAGCACCCAGCACCCTGAGTAGTGAGCACCCAACGTACTGAGCACCGAGCACCCCGAGCACTGAGCACCCAGCACCCTGAGCACTGAGCACCCAGCACCCTGAGCACTGAGCACCCAGCACCCTGAGCACTGAGCACCCAGCACCCTGAGCACTGAGCACCCAGCACCCTGAGGACTGAGCACTGAGCACCCAGCACACCGAGCACTGAGCACCCAGCACCCTGAGCACTGAGCACCCAGCACCCTGAGTACTGAGAACCGAGCACCCTGAGTACTGAGCACCCAGCACCCTGAGTACTGAGCACCCAGCACCCTGAGTACTGAGCACCCAGCAACCTGAGCACTGAGCACCCAGCACCCCGAGCACTGAGCACCCAGCATCCTGAGTACTGAGCACCCAGCACCCTGAGCACTGAGCACCCAGCACCCTGAGCACTGAGCACCCAGCACCCTGAGCACTGAGCACCCAGCACCCTAAGTAGTGAGCACCCAACGTACTGAGCACCCAGCACCCTGAGCACTGAGCACCCAGCACCCTGAGTACTGAGCACCGAGCACCCCGAGCACTGAGCACCCAGCACCCTGAGTACTGAGCTCCGAGCACCCTGTGCACTGAGCACCCAGCGCCCCGAGCACCGAGCACGCTGAGCACTGAGCACCCAGCACCCTGAGTACTGAGCATACAGCACCCTGAGCAATGAGCACCCTGAGTACTGAGCACCCAGCACCTTGAGCACTGAGCACCTAGCACCCCGAGCACTGAGCACCCAGCACCCGGAGTACTGAGCACCCAGCACCCTGAGTACTAAGCACCTAGCACCCTGAGTACTGAGCACCCAGCACCCTGAGCACTGAATACAAAGCACCCTGAGTACTGAGCACCTCGAGCACTGAGCACCCAGCACCGCGAGCACTGAGCACATAGCACCCCGAGCACTGAGCACCCAGCACCCTGAGTACTGAGCACCCAGCACCCTGAGTACTGAGCACCCAGCACCCTGAGCACTGAGTACCCAGCACCTGAGCACTGAGCACCCAGCACCCTGAGCACTGAGCACACAGCACCCTGAGCACTGAGCACCCAGCACCCTGAGTACTGAGCACTGAGCACCCAGCACGCGAGCACTGAGCACCCAGCACCCTGAGTACTGAGCACCGAGCACCCCGAGTACTGAGCACCCAGCACCCTGAGTACTGAGCTCCGAGCACCCCGAGCACTGAGCACCGAGCACCCTGAGTACTGAGCACATAGCACCCTAAGCAATGAGCACCCTGAGTACTGAGCACCCAGCACCTTGAGCACTGAGCACCGAGCACCCCGAGCACTGAGCACCCAGCACCCGGAGTACTGAGCACCCAGCACCCTGAGTACTAAGCACCGAGCACCCTGAGTACTGAGCACCCAGCACCCTGAGCACTGAACACACAGCACCCTGAGTACTGAGCACCTCGAGCACTGAGCACCCAGCACCCTGAGTACTGAGCACCGAGCACCCCGAGCACTGAGCACCCAGCACCGCGAGCACTGAGCACCCAGCACCCTGAGTACTGAGCACCCAGCACCCCGAGCACTGATCACCCAGCACCCTGAGTACTGAGCACCCAGCACCCTGAGCACTGAGCAACCAGCACCCTGAGCACTGAGCACTGAGCACCCAGCACCCTGAGCACTGAGCACCCAGCACCCCGAGCACTGAGCACCCAGCACCCCGAGCACTGAGCACCCATCACCCTGAGCACTGAGCACCCTGTGGACTGAACACCCAGCACCCTGAGCACTGAGCACCCAGCACCCTGAGTACTGAGCACTGATCACCCTGAGCACTGAGCACACAGCACCCCGAGCACTGAGCACCCAGCACCCTGAGTACTGAGCTCCCAGCACCCCGAGCACTGAGCACCCAGTACCCTGAGTACTGAGCACCCTGAGTACTGAGCACCGATCACCCTGAGCACTGAGCTCCCAGCACCCTGAGTACTGAGCACCCAGCACCCTGAGCACTGAGCACCCAGCACCCTGAGTACTGAGCACCCAGCACCCTGAGCACTGAGCACCCAGCACCCTGAGTACTGAGCACCCAGCACCCTGAGCACTGAGCACCCAGCACCCTGAGTACTGAGCACCCAGCACCCCGAGCACTGAGCTCCCAGCACCCCGAGAATGAGCACCCAGCACCCCGAGTACTGAGCACCGAGCACCCTGAGCACTGAGTACCCAGCACCCTGAGCACTGAGCACCCAGCACCCTGAGTACTGAGCACCCAGCACCCTGAGTACTGAGCACCCAGCACCCTGAGCACTGAGCACCGAGCACCCCGAGTACTGAGCACCCAGCCCCCTGAGTACTGAGCACCCAGCACCCTGAGTACTGAACACCCAGCACCCTGAGCACTGAGCACTGAGCACCCTGAGCACTGAGTACTGAGCACCGAGCACCCCGAGCACTGAGCACCCAGCACCCGGAGTACTGAGCACCCAGCACCCTGAGTACTAAGCACCGAGCACCCTGAGTACTGAGCACCCAGCACCCTGTACACTGAACATACAGCACCCTGAGTACTGAGCACCTCGAGCACTGAGCACCCAGCACCCTGAGTACTGAGCACCGAGCACCCCGAGCACTGAGCACCCAGCACCCCGAGCACTGAGCACCCAGCACCCCGAGCACTGAGCACCCAGCACCCTGAGCACTGAGCACCCAGCACCCTGAGTACTGAGCACCCAGTACCCTGAGCACTGAGTACCCAGCACCCTGAGCACTGAGCACCTAGCACCCTGTGTACTGAGCACTGACCACCTAGCACCCCGAGTACTGAGCACCCAGCACCCTGTGTACCGAGCACTGACCACCTAGCACCCCGAGTACTGAGCACCCAGCACCCTGAGCACTGAGCACCCAGCACCCCGAGCACTGAGCACCCAGCACCCTGAGTACTGAGCACCCAGCACCCGAGTACTGAGCACCCAGCACCCTGAGTACTGAGCACCCAGCACCCTGAGTACTGAGCACCCAGCACCCTGAGTACTGAGCACCCAGTACCCCGAGTACTGAGCACCCAACACCCTGAGTACTGAGCACCCAGCACCCTGAGTACTGAGCACCCAGCACCCTGAGCACTGAGCACCCAGCACCCTGAGTACTGAGCACCCAGCACCCTGAGCACTGAGCACCCAGCACCCTGAGCACTGAGTACCCAGGACCCTGAGTACTGAGCACTGAGCACGCAGCACCCTGAGTACTGAGCACCCAGGACCCTGAGTACTGAGCACCCAGCACCCCAGCACCCTGAGCACTGAGCACCCAGCACCCTGAGTACTGAGCACCCAGCACCCGAGTACTGAGCACCCAGCACCCTGAGCACTGAGCACCCATCACCCGAGTACTGAGCACCCAGCACAATGAGTACTGAGCACCCAGCA
This sequence comes from Microtus oregoni, assembly GCF_018167655.1. Classification (NCBI taxonomy): domain Eukaryota; kingdom Metazoa; phylum Chordata; class Mammalia; order Rodentia; family Cricetidae; genus Microtus; species Microtus oregoni. The sequence continues at coordinate 5,863,185 of NW_024544151.1, read as the reverse complement.
CCCTGAATACTGAGCACTCAGCACCCCGAGTACTGAGCACCCAGCACCCTGAGTACTGAGCACCCAGCACCCTGAGCACTGAGCACCCAGCACCCCGAGCACTGAGCACCCAGCACCCTGAGTACTGAGCACCCAGCACCCTGATCACTGAGCACCCAGAACCCTGAGTAGTGAGCACCCAACGTACTGAGCACCGAGCACCCTGAGCACTGAGCACCCAGAACCCTGAGCACCGAGCACCCCGAGCACTGAGCACCGAGCACCCCGAGCACTGAGCACCCAGCACCCTGATCACTGATCACCCAGCACCCTGAGCACTGAGCACCCAGCACCCGAGTACTGAGCACCCAGCACCCTGAGTACTGAGCACCCAGCACCCTGAGTACTGAGCACCCAGCACCCTGAGCACTGAGCACCCAGCACCCTGAGCACTGAGCACGAAGCACCCTGAGCACTGAGCACGCAGCACCCTGAGTAGTGAGCACCCAACGTACTGAGCACCGAGCACCCCGAGCACTGAGCACCCAGCACCCTGAGTACTGAGCACCGATCACCCTGAGCACTGAGCACCCAGCACCCTGAGTACTGAGCTCCGAGCACCCCGAGCACTGAGCACCCAGCGCCCCGAGCACTGAGCACCCAGCACCCTGAGCACTGAGCACCCAGCACCCTGAGTACTGAGCACCCAGCACCCTGAGTACTGAACACCCAGCACCCTGAGCACTGAGCACTGAGCACCCTGAGCACTGAGTACTGAGCACTGAGCAACCTGAGCACTGAGCACCCAGCACCCCGAGTACTGAGCACCCAGCACGCCGAGCACTGAGCACCCAGCGCCCTGAGCACTGAGCACCCAGCACCCCGAGCACTGAGCACTGAGCACCCTGAGTACTGAGCACCAAGCACCCTAAGTACTGAGCACTGAGCACCCTGAGTACTGAGCACACAGCACCCTGAGCACTGAGTACCCAGCACCCTGAGTACTGAGCACTGAGAACCCTGATTACTGAGCACGGAGCACTCTGAGTACTGAGCACCCAGCACCCTGATCACTGAGCACCCAGCACCCTGAGCACTGAGCACCCAGCACCTTGAGTACTGAGCACCGAGCACCCTGAGCACTGAGCACCCAGCACCCTGAGTACTGAGCACCCAGCACCCTGAGCACTGAGCACCCAGCACCCTGAGCACTGAGCACCCAGCAGCCCGAGCACTGATCACCCAGCACCCTGAGTACTGAGCACCCAGCACCCTGAGCACTGAGCACTCAGCACCCTGAGTACTGAGCACCCAGCACCCTGAGTACTGAGCAACCAGCACCCTGAGCACTGAGCACTGAGCACCCAGCACCCTGAGCACTGAGCACTGAACACCCAGCACCCCGAGCACTGAGCACCCAGCACCCCGAGCACTGAGCACCCAGCACCCTGAGCACTGAGCACCCTGTGGACTGAACACCCAGCACCCTGAGCACTGAGCACCCAGCACCCTGAGTACTGAGCACCGATCACCCTGAGCACTGAGCACCCAGCACCCCGAGCACTGAGCACCCAGCACCCTGAGTACTGACCTCCCAGCACCCCGAGTACTGAGCACCCAGCACCCTGAGCACTGAGCACCCAGCACCCTGAGTACTGAGCACCCAGCACCCTGAGCACTGAGCACCCAGCACCATGAGTACTGCGCACCCAGCACCCCGAGCACTGAGCACCCAGCACCCCAAGAATGAGCACCCAGCACCCCGAGTACTGAGCACCGAGCACCCTGAGCACTGAGTACCAAGCACCCTGAGCACTGAGCACCCAGCACCCTGAGTACTGAGCACCCAGCACCCTGAGTACTGAGCACCCAGCACCCTGAGCACTGAGCACCGAGCACCCCGAGTACTGAGCACCCAGCCCCCTGAGTACTGAGCACCCAGCACCCTGAGTACTGAACACCCAGCACCCTGAGCACTGAGCACTGAGCACCCTGAGCACTGAGTACTGAGCACCGAGCACCCCGAGCACTGAGCACCCAGCACCCGGAGTACTGAGCACCCAGCACCCTGAGTACTAAGCACCGAGCACCCTGAGTACTGAGCACCCAGCACCCTGTACACTGAACATACAGCACCCTGAGTACTGAGCACCTCGAGCACTGAGCACCCAGCACCCTGAGTACTGAGCACCGAGCACCCCGAGCACTGAGCACCCAGCACCCCGAGCACTGAGCACCCAGCACCCCGAGCACTGAGCACCCAGCACCCTGAGCACTGAGCACCCAGCACCCTGAGTACTGAGCACCCAGTACCCTGAGCACTGAGTACCCAGCACCCTGAGCACTGAGCACCTAGCACCCTGTGTACTGAGCACTGACCACCTAGCACCCCGAGTACTGAGCACCCAGCACCCTGTGTACCGAGCACTGACCACCTAGCACCCCGAGTACTGAGCACCCAGCACCCTGAGCACTGAGCACCCAGCACCCCGAGCACTGAGCACCCAGCACCCTGAGTACTGAGCACCCAGCACCCGAGTACTGAGCACCCAACACCCTGAGTACTGAGCACCCAGCACCCTGAGTACTGAGCACCCAGCACCCTGAGCACTGAGCACCCAGCACCCTGAGTACTGAGCACCCAGCACCCTGAGCACTGAGCACCCAGCACCCTGAGCACTGAGTACCCAGGACCCTGAGTACTGAGCACTGAGCACGCAGCACCCTGAGTACTGAGCACCCAGGACCCTGAGTACTGAGCACCCAGCACCCCAGCACCCTGAGCACTGAGCACCCAGCACCCTGAGTACTGAGCACCCAGCACCCGAGTACTGAGCACCCAGCACCCTGAGCACTGAGCACCCATCACCCGAGTACTGAGCACCCAGCACAATGAGTACTGAGCACCCAGCACCCTGAATACTGAGCACTCAGCACCCCGAGTACTGAGCACCCAGCACCCTGAGTACTGAGCACCCAGCACCCTGAGCACTGAGCACCCAGCACCCCGAGCACTGAGCACCCAGCACCCTGAGTACTGAGCACCCAGCACCCTGATCACTGAGCACCCAGAACCCTGAGTAGTGAGCACCCAACGTACTGAGCACCGAGCACCCTGAGCACTGAGCACCCAGAACCCTGAGCACCGAGCACCCCGAGCACTGAGCACCGAGCACCCCGAGCACTGAGCACCCAGCACCCTGATCACTGATCACCCAGCACCCTGAGCACTGAGCACCCAGCACCCGAGTACTGAGCACCCAGCACCCTGAGTACTGAGCACCCAGCACCCTGAGTACTGAGCACCCAGCACCCTGAGCACTGAGCACCCAGCACCCTGAGCACTGAGCACCCAGCACCCTGAGCACTGAGCACGCAGCACCCTGAGTAGTGAGCACCCAACGTACTGAGCACCGAGCACCCCGAGCACTGAGCACCCAGCACCCTGAGTACTGAGCACCGATCACCCCGAGCACTGAGCACCCAGCACCCTGAGTACTGAGCTCCGAGCACCCCGAGCACTGAGCACCCAGCGCCCCGAGCACTGAGCACCCAGCACCCTGAGCACTGAGCACCCAGCACCCTGAGTACTGAGCACCCAGCACCCTGAGTACTGAACACCCAGCACCCTGAGCACTGAGGACTGAGCACCCTGAGCACTGAGTACTGAGCACTGAGCAACCTGAGCACTGAGCACCCAGCACCCCGAGTACTGAGCACCCAGCACGCCGAGCACTGAGCACCCAGCGCCCTGAGCACTGAGCACCCAGCACCCCGAGCACTGAGCACTGAGCACCCTGAGCACTGAGCACCCAGCACACCGAGTACTGAGCACTGAGCACCCTGAGTACTGAGCACCAAGCACCCTAAGTACTGAGCACTGAGCACCCTGAGTACTGAGCACACAGCACCCTGAGCACTGAGTACCCAGCACCCTGAGTACTGAGCACTGAGAACCCTGATTACTGAGCACGGAGCACTCTGAGTACTGAGCACCCAGCACCCTGATCACTGAGCACCCAGCACCCTGAGCACTGAGCACCCAGCACCTTGAGTACTGAGCACCGAGCACCCTGAGCACTGAGCACCCAGCACCCTGAGTACTGAGCACCCAGCACCCTGAGCACTGAGCACCCAGCACCCTGAGCACTGAGCACCCAGCAGCCCGAGCACTGATCACCCAGCACCCTGAGTACTGAGCACCCAGCACCCTGAGCACTGAGCACCCAGCACCCTGAGTACTGAGCACCCAGCACCCTGAGTACTGAGCAACCAGCACCCTGAGCACTGAGCACTGAGCACCCAGCACCCTGAGCACTGAGCACTGAACACCCAGCACCCCGAGCACTGAGCACCCAGCACCCCGAGCACTGAGCACCCAGCACCCTGAGCACTGAGCACCCTGTGGACTGAACACCCAGCACCCTGAGCACTGAGCACCCAGCACCCCGAGCACTGAGCACCCAGCACCCTGAGTACTGAGCACCCAGCACCCTGATCACTGAGCACCCAGAACCCTGAGTAGTGAGCAACCAACGTACTGAGCACCGAGCACCCTGAGCACTGAGCACCCAGAACCCTGAGCACCGAGCACCCCGAGCACTGAGCACCGAGCACCCCGAGCACTGAGCACCCAGAACCCTGATCACTGATCACCCAGCACCCTGAGCACTGAGCACCCAGCACCCGAGTACTGAGCACCCAGCACCCTGAGTACTGAGCACCCAGCACCCTGAGTACTGTGCACCCAGCACCCTGAGCACTGAGCACCCAGCACCCTGAGCACTGAGCACCCAGCACCCTGAGCACTGAGCACGCAGCACCCTGAGTAGTGAGCACCCAACGTACTGAGCACCGAGCACCCCGAGCACTGAGCACCCAGCACCCTGAGTACTGAGCACCGATCACCCCGAGCACTGAGCACCCAGCACCCTGAGTACTGAGCTCCGAGCACCCCGAGCACTGAGCACCCAGCGCCCCGAGCACTGAGCACCCAGCACCCTGAGCACTGAGCACCCAGCACCCTGAGTACTGAGCACCCAGCACCCTGAGTACTGAACACCCAGCACCCTGAGCACTGAGCACTGAGCACCCTGAGCACTGAGTACTGAGCACTGAGCAACCTGAGCACTGAGCACCCAGCACCCCGAGTACTGAGCACCCAGCACGCCGAGCACTGAGCACCCAGCGCCCTGAGCACTGAGCACCCAGCACCCCGAGCACTGAGCACTGAGCACCCTGAGCACTGAGCACCCAGCACACCGAGTACTGAGCACTGAGCACCCTGAGTACTGAGCACCAAGCACCCTAAGTACTGAGCACTGAGCACCCTGAGTACTGAGCACACAGCACCCTGAGCACTGAGTACCCAGCACCCTGAGTACTGAGCACTGAGAACCCTGATTACTGAGCACGGAGCACTCTGAGTACTGAGCACCCAGCACCCTGATCACTGAGCACCCAGCACCCTGAGCACTGAGCACCCAGCACCTTGAGTACTGAGCACCGAGCACCCTGAGCACTGAGCACCCAGCACCCTGAGTACTGAGCACCCAGCACCCTGAGCACTGAGCACCCAGCACCCTGAGCACTGAGCACCCAGCAGCCCGAGCACTGATCACCCAGCACCCTGAGTACTGAGCACCCAGCACCCTGAGCACTGAGCACCCAGCACCCTGAGTACTGAGCACCCAGCACCCTGAGTACTGAGCAACCAGCACCCTGAGCACTGAGCACTGAGCACCCAGCACCCTGAGCACTGAGCACTGAACACCCAGCACCCCGAGCACTGAGCACCCAGCACCCCGAGCACTGAGCACCCAGCACCCTGAGCACTGAGCACCCTGTGGACTGAACACCCAGCACCCTGAGCACTGAGCACCCAGCACCCTGAGTACTGAGCACCGATCACCCTGAGCACTGAGCACCCAGCACCCCGAGCACTGAGCACCCAGCACCCTGAGTACTGACCTCCCAGCACCCCGAGTACTGAGCACCCAGCACCCTGAGCACTGAGCACCCAGCACCCTGAGTACTGAGCACCCAGCACCCTGAGCACTGAGCACCCAGCACCATGAGTACTGCGCACCCAGCACCCCGAGCACTGAGCACCCAGCACCCCAAGAATGAGCACCCAGCACCCCGAGTACTGAGCACCGAGCACCCTGAGCACTGAGTACCAAGCACCCTGAGCACTGAGCACCCAGCACCCTGAGTACTGAGCACCCAGCACCCTGAGTACTGAGCACCCAGCACCCTGAGCACTGAGCACCGAGCACCCCGAGTACTGAGCACCCAGCAACCTGAGTACTGAGCACCCAGCACCCTGAGTACTGAACACCCAGCACCCTGAGCACTGAGCACTGAGCACCCTGAGCACTGAGTACTGAGCACGGAGCACCCCGAGCACTGAGCACCCAGCACCCGGAGTACTGAGCACCCAGCACCCTGAGTACTATGCACCGAGCACCCTGAGTACTGAGCACCCAGCACCCTGAACACTGAACATACAGCACCCTGAGTACTGAGCACCTCGAGCACTGAGCACCCAGCACCCTGAGTACTGAGCACCGAGCACCCCGAGCACTGAGCACCCAGCACCCCGAGCACTGAGCACCCAGCACCCCGAGCACTGAGCACCCAGCACCCTGAGCACTGAGCACCCAGCACCCTGAGTACTGAGCACCCAGTACCCTGAGCACTGAGTACCCAGCACCCTGAGCACTGAGCACCCAGCGCCCCGAGCACCGAGCACCCTGAGCACTGAGCACCCAGCACCCTGACTACTGAGCACCCAGCACCCTGAGTACTGAACACCCAGCATCCTGAGCACTGAGCACTGAGCACCCTGAGCACTGAGTACTGAGCACTGAGCACCCTGAGCACTGAGCACCCAGCACCCCGAGTACTGAGCACCCAGCACCCCGAGCACTGAGCACCCAGCACCCCGAGCACTGAGCACCCAGCAGCCCGAGCACTGAGCACCCAGCACCCCGAGTACTGAGCACTGAGCACCCTGAGTACTGAGCACCCAGCACCCTGAGCACTGAGCACCCAGCACCCCGAGTACTGAGCACTGAGCACCCTGAGTACTGAGCACCCAGCACCCTGAGCACTGAGTACCCAGCACCCTGAGCACTGAGCACCCAGCACCCTGAGCACTGAGCACCCAGCACCCTGAGCACTGAGCACCCAGCACCCTGAGTATTGAGCACTGAGCACCGAGCACCCCGAGCACTGAGCACCCAGCACCCTGAGTACTGAGCACTGAGCACCCAGCACACCGAGCACTGAGCACCCAGCACCCTGAGCACTGAGCACCCAGCACCCTGAGTACTGAGCACCGAGCACCCTGAGTACTGAGCACCCAGCACCCTGAGTACTGAGCACCCAGCACCCTGAGTACTGAGCACCCAGCAACCTGAGCACTGAGCACCCAGCACCCTGAGCACTGAGCACCCAGCATCCTGAGTACTGAGCACCCAGCACCCTGAGCACTGAGCACCCAGCACCCTGAGCACTGAGCACCCAGCACCCTGAGCACTGAGCACCCAGCACCCTGAGTAGTGAGCACCCAACGTACTGAGCACCGAGCACCCCGAGCACTGAGCACCCAGCACCCTGAGTACTGAGCTCCGAGCACCCTGAGCACTGAGCACCCAGCGCCCCGAGCACCGAGCACCCTGAGCACTGAGCACCCAGCACCCTGAGTACTGAGCATACAGCACCCTGAGCAATGAGCACCCTGAGTACTGAGCACCCAGCACCTTGAGCACTGAGCACCCAGCACCGCGAGCACTGAGCACATAGCACCCCGAGCACTGAGCACCCAGTACCCTGAGTACTGAGCACCCAGCACCCTGAGTACTGAGCACCCAGCACCCTGAGCACTGAGTACCCAGCACCTGAGCACTGAGCACCCAGCACCCCGAGCACTGAGCACCCAGCACCCTGAGTACTGAGCTCCCAGCACCCCGAGCACTGAGCACCCAGTACCCTGAGTACTGAGCACCCAGAGTACTGAGCACCGATCACCCTGAGCACTGAGCTCCCAGCACCCTGAGTACTGAGCACCCAGCACCCTGAGCACTGAGCACCCAGCACCCTGAGTACTGAGCACCCAGCACCGTGAGCACTGAGCACCCAGCACCCTGAGTACTGAGCACCCAGCACCCTGAGCACTGAGCACCCAGCACCCTGAGTACTGAGCACCCAGCACCCCGAGCACTGAGCTCCCAGCACCCCGAGAATGAGCACCCAGCACCCCGAGTACTGAGCACCGAGCACCCTGAGCACTGAGTACCCAGCACCCTGAGCACTGAGCACCCAGCACCCTGAGTACTGATCACCCAGCACCCTGAGTACTGAGCACCCAGCACCCTGAGTACTGAACACCCAGCACCCTGAGCACTGAGCACTGAGCACCCTGAGCACTGAGTACTGAGCACCGAGCACCCCGAGCACTGAGCACCCAGCAGCCGGAGTACTGAGCACCCAGCACCCTGAGTACTAAGCACCGAGCACCCTGAGTACTGAGCACCCAGCACTCTGTACACTGAACATACAGCACCCTGAGTACTGAGCACCTCGAGCACTGAGCACCCAGCACCCTGAGTACTGAGCACCGAGCACCCCGAGCACTGAGCACCCAGCACCCCGAGCACTGAGCACCCAGCACCCCGAGCACTGAGCACCCAGCACCCTGAGCACTGAGCACTCAGCACCCTGAGTACTGAGCACCCAGTACCCTGAGCACTGAGTACCCAGCACCCTGAGCACTGAGCACCTAGCACCCTGTGTACTGAGCACTGACCACCTAGCACCCCGAGTACTGAGCACCCAGCACCCTGTGTACTGAGCACTGACCACCTAGCACCCCGAGTACTGAGCACCCAGCACCCTGAGCACTGAGCACCCAGCACCCCGAGCACTGAGCACCCAGCACCCTGAGTACTGAGCACCCAGCACACGAGTACTGAGCACCCAGCACCCTGAGTACTGAGCACCCTGCACCCTGAGTACTGAGCACCCAGCACCCTGAGTACTGAGCACCCAGCACCCTGAGTACTGAGCTCCCAGCACCCCGAGAATGAGCACCCAGCACCCCGAGTACTGAGCACCGAGCACCCTGAGCACTGAGTACCCAGCACCCTGAGCACTGAGCACCCAGCACCCTGAGTACTGAGCACCCAGCACCCTGAGTACTGAGCACCCAGCACCCTGAGCACTGAGCACCGAGCACCCCGAGTACTGAGCACCCAGCCCCCTGAGTACTGAGCACCCAGCACCCTGAGTACTGAACACCCAGCACCCTGAGCACTGAGCACTGAGCACCCTGAGCACTGAGTACTGAGCACCGAGCACCCCGAGCACTGAGCACCCAGCACCCAGAGTACTGAGCACCCAGCACCCTGAGTACTAAGCACCGAGCACCCTGAGTACTGAGCACCCAGCACCCTGTACACTGAACATACAGCACCCTGAGTACTGAGCACCTCGAGCACTGAGCACCCAGCACCCTGAGTACTGAGCACCGAGCACCCCGAGCACTGAGCACCCAGCACCCCGAGCACTGAGCACCCAGCACCCCGAGCACTGAGCACCCAGCACCCTGAGCACTGAGCACCCAGCACCCTGAGTACTGAGCACCCAGTACCCTGAGCACTGAGTACCCAGCACCCTGAGCACTGAGCACATAGCACCCTGTGTACTGAGCACTGACCACCTAGCACCCCGAGTACTGAGCACCCAGCACCCTGTGTACCGAGCACTGACCACCTAGCACCCCGAGTACTGAGCACCCAGCACCCTGAGCACTGAGCACCCAGCACCCTGAGCACTGAGCACCCAGCACACTGAGTACTGAGCACCCAGCACCCGAGTACTGAGCACCCAGCACCCTGAGTACTGAGCACCCAGCACCCTGAGTACTGAGCACCCAGCACCCTGAGTACTGAGCACAAAGTACCCCGAGTACTGAGCACCCAACACCCTGAGTACTGAGCACCCAGCACCCTGAGTACTGAGCACCCAGCACCCTGAGCACTGAGCACCCAGCACCCTGAGTACTGAGCACCCAGCACCCTGAGCACTGAGCACCCAGCACCCTGAGCACTGAGTAGCCAGGACCCTGAGTACTGAGCACTGAGCACGCAGCACCCTGAGTACTGAGCACCCAGGACCCTGAGTACTGAGCACCCAGCACCCAGCTCCCTGAGCACTGAGCACCCAGCACCCTGAGTACTGAGCACCCAGCACCCGAGTACTGAGCACCCAGCACCCCGAGCACTGAGCACCCAGCACCCCGAGCACTGAGCACCCAGCACCCTGAGCACTGAGCACCCAGCACCCTGAGTACTGAGCACCCAGTACCCTGAGCACTGAGTACCCAGCACCCTGAGCACTGAGCACCCAGCGCCCCGAGCACCGAGCACCCTGAGCACTGAGCACCCAGCACCCTGACTACTGAGCACCCAGCACCCTGAGTACTGAACACCCAGCATCCTGAGCACTGAGCACTGAGCACCCTGAGCACTGAGTACTGAGCACTGAGCACCCTGAGCACTGAGCACCCAGCACCCCGAGTACTGAGCACCCAGCACCCCGAGCACTGAGCACCCAGCACCCCGAGCACTGAGCACCCAGCACCCCGAGCACTGAGCACCGAGCACCCCGAGTACTGAGCACTGAGCACCCTGAGTACTGAGCACCCAGCACCCTGAGCACTGAGCACCCAGCACCCCGAGTACTGAGCACTGAGCACCCTGAGTACTGAGGACCCAGCACCCTGAGCACTGAGTACCCAGCAACCTGAGCACTGAGCACCCAGCACCCTGAGCACTGAGCACCCAGCACCCTGAGCACTGAGCACCCAGCACCCTGAGTATTGACCACTGAGCACCGAGCACCCCGAGCACTGAGCACCCAGCACCCTGAGTACTGAGCACTGAGCACCCAGCACACCGAGCACTGAGCACCCAGCACCCTGAGCACTGAGCACCCAGCACCCTGAGTACTGAGCACCGAGCACCCTGAGTACTGAGCACCCAGCACCCTGAGTACTGAGCACCCAGCACCCTGAGTACTGAGCACCCAGCAACCTGAGCACTGAGCACCCAGCACCCTGAGCACTGAGCACCCAGCATCCTGAGTACTGAGCACCCAGCACCCTGAGCACTGAGCACCCAGCACCCTGAACACTGAGCACCCAGCACCCTGAGCACTGAGCACCCAGCACCCTGAGTAGTGAGCACCCAATGTACTGAGCACCGAGCACCCCGAGCACTGAGCACCCAGCACCCTGAGTACTGAGCTCCGAGCACCCTGAGCACTGAGCACCCAGCGCCCCGAGCACCGAGCACCCTGAGCACTGAGCACCCAGCACCCTGAGTACTGAGCATACAGCACCCTGAGCAATGAGCACCCTGAGTACTGAGCACCCAGCACCTTGAGCACTGAGCACCCAGCACCGCGAGCACTGAGCACATAGCACCCTGAGCACTGAGCACCCAGCACCCTGAGTACTGAGCACCCAGCACCCTGAGTACTGAGCACCCAGCACCCTGAGCACTGAGTACCCAGCACCTGAGCACTGAGCACCCAGCACCCCGAGCACTGAGCACCCAGCACCCTGAGTACTGAGCTCCCAGCACCCCGAGCACTGAGCACCCAGTACCCTGAGTACTGAGCACCCTGAGTACTGAGCACCGATCACCCTGAGTACTGAGCACACAGCACCCTGAGCACTGAGTACCCAGCACCCTGAGTACTGAGCACTGAGAACCCTGATTACTGAGCACGGAGCACCCTGAGTACTGAGCACCCAGCACCCTGATCACTGAGCACCCAGCACACTGAGCACTGAGCACCCAGCACCTTGAGTACTGAGCACCGAGCACCCCGAGCACTGAGCACCCAGCACCCTGAGTACTGAGCACCCAGCACCCTGAGCACTGAGCACCCAGCACCCTGAGCACTGAGCACCCAGCAGGGCGAGCACTGATCACCCAGCACCCTGAGTACTGAGCACCCAGCACCCTGAGCACTGAGCACCCAGCACCCTGAGTACTGAGCACCCAGCACCCTGAGTACTGAGCAACCAGCACCCTGAGCACTGAGCACTGAGCACCCAGCACCCTGAGCACTGAGCACTGAACACCCAGCACCCAGAGCACTGAGCACCCAGCACCCCGAGCACTGAGCACCCAGCACCCTGAGCACTGAGCACCCTGTGGACTGAACACCCAGCACCCTGAGCACTGAGCACCCAGCACCCTGAGTACTGAGCACCGATCACCCTGAGCACTGAGCACCCAGCACCCCGAGCACTGAGCACCCAGCACCCTGAGTACTGACCTCCCAGCACCCCGAGTACTGAGCACCCAGCACCCTGAGCACTGAGCACCCAGCACCCTGAGTACTGAGCACCCAGCACCCTGAGCACTGAGCACCCAGCACCATGAGTACTGCGCACCCAGCACCCCGAGCACTGAGCACCCAGCACCCCAAGAATGAGCACCCAGCACCCCGAGTACTGAGCACCGAGCACCCTGAGCACTGAGTACCAAGCACCCTGAGCACTGAGCACCCAGCACCCTGAGTACTGAGCACCCAGCACCCTGAGTACTGAGCACCCAGCACCCTGAGCACTGAGCACCGAGCACCCCGAGTACTGAGCAGCCAGCAACCTGAGTACTGAGCACCCAGCACCCTGAGTACTGAACACCCAGCACCCTGAGCACTGAGCACTGAGCACCCTGAGCACTGAGTACTGAGCACGGAGCACCCCGAGCACTGAGCACCCAGCACCCGGAGTACTGAGCACCCAGCACCCTGAGTACTAAGCACCGAGCACCCTGAGTACTGAGCACCCAGCACCCTGAACACTGAACATACAGCACCCTGAGTACTGAGCACCTCGAGCACTGAGCACCCAGCACCCTGAGTACTGAGCACCGAGCACCCCGAGCACTGAGCACCCAGCACCCTGAGCACTGAGCTCCCAGCACCCCGAGCACTGAGCACCCAGCACCCTGAGCACTGAGCACCCAGCACCCTGAGTACTGATCACCCAGTACCCTGAGCACTGAGTACCCAGCACCCTGAGCACTGAGCACCCAGCGCCCCGAGCACCGAGCACCCTGAGCACTGAGCACCCAGCACCCTGACTACTGAGCACCCAGCACCCTGAGTACTGAACACGGAGCATCCTGAGCACTGAGCACTGAGCACCCTGAGCACTGAGTACTGAGCACTGAGCACCCTGAGCACTGAGCACCCAGCACCCCGAGTACTGAGCACCCAGCACCCCGAGCACTGAGCACCCAGCACCCCGAGCACTGAGCACCCAGCACCCCGAGCACTGAGCACCCAGCACCCCGAGTACTGAGCACTGAGCACCCTGAGTACTGAGCACCCAGCACCCTGAGCACTGAGCACCCAGCACCCCGAGTACTGAGCACTGAGCACCCTGAGTACTGAGCACCCAGCACCCTGAGCACTGAGTACCCAGCACCCTGAGCACTGAGCACCCAGCACCCTGAGCACTGAGCACCCAGCACCCTGAGCACTGAGCACCCAGCACCCTGAGTATTGAGCACTGAGCACCGAGCACCCCGAGCACTGAGCACCCAGCACCCTGAGTACTGAGCACTGAGCACCCAGCACACCGAGCACTGAGCACCCAGCACCCTGAGCACTGAGCACCCAGCACCCTGAGTACTGAGCACCGAGAACCCTGAGTACTGAGCACCCAGCACCCTGAGTACTGAGCACCCAGCACCCTGAGTACTGAGCACCCAGCAACCTGAGCACTGAGCACCCAGCACCCTGAGCACTGAGCACCCAGCATCCTGAGTACTGAGCACCCAGCACCCTGAGCACTGAGCACCCAGCACCCTGAGCACTGAGCACCCAGCACCCTGAGCACTGAGCACCCAGCACCCTGAGTAGTGAGCACCCAACGTACTGAGCACAGAGCACCCCGAGCACTGAGCACCCAGCACCCTGAGTACTGAGCTCCGAGCACCCTGAGCACTGAGCACCCAGAGCCCCGAGCACCGAGCACCCTGAGCACTGAGCACCCAGCACCCTGAGTACTGAGCATACAGCACCCTGAGCAATGAGCACCCTGAGTACTGAGCACCCAGCACCTTGAGCACTGAGCACCCAGCACCGCGAGCACTGAGCACATAGCACCCCGAGCACTGAGCACCCAGCACCCTGAGTACTGAGCACCCAGTACCCTGAGTACTGAGCACCCAGCACCCTGAGCACTGAGTACCCAGCACCTGAGCACTGAGCACCCAGCACCCCGAGCACTGAGCACCCAGCACCCTGAGTACTGAGCTCCCAGCACCCCGAGCACTGAGCACCCAGTACCCTGAGTACTGAGCACCCTGAGTACTGAGCACCGATCACCCTGAGCACTGAGCTCCCAGCACCCTGAGTACTGAGCACCCAGCACCCTGAGCACTGAGCACCCAGCACCCTGAGTACTGAGCACCCAGCACCCTGAGCACTGAGCACCCAGCACCCTGAGTACTGAGCACCCAGCACCCTGAGCACTGAGCACCCAGCACCCTGAGTACTGAGCACCCAGCACCCCGAGCACTGAGCTCCCAGCACCCCGAGAATGAGCACCCAGCACCCCGAGTACTGAGCACCGAGCACCCTGAGCACTGAGTACCCAGCACCCTGAGCACTGAGCACCCAGCACCCTGAGTACTGAGCACCCAGCACCCTGAGTATTGAGCACCCAGCACCCTGAGCACTGAGCACCGAGCACCCCGAGTACTGAGCACCCAGCCCCCTGAGTACTGAGCACCCAGCACCCTGAGTACTGAACACCCAGCACCCTGAGCACTGAGCACTGAGCACCCTGAGCACTGAGTACTGAGCACCGAGCACCCCGAGCACTGAGCACCCAGCACCCGGAGTACTGAGCACCCAGCACCCTGAGTACTAAGCACCGAGCACCCTGAGTACTGAGCACCCAGCACCCTGTACACTGAACATACAGCACCCTGAGTACTGAGCACCTCGAGCACTGAGCACCCAGCACCCTGAGTACTGAGCACCGAGCACCCCGAGCACTGAGCACCCAGCACCACGAGCACTGAGCACCCTGCACCCCGAGCACTGAGCACCCAGCACCCTGAGCACTGAGCACCCAGCACCCTGAGTACTGAGCACCCAGTACCCTGAGCACTGAGTACCCAGCACCCTGAGCACTGAGCACCTAGCACCCTGTGTACTGAGCACTGACCACCTAGCACCCCGAGTACTGAGCACCCAGCACCCTGTGTACTGAGCACTGACCACCTAGCACCCCGAGTACTGAGCACCCAGCACCCTGAGCACCCAGCACCCCGAGCACTGAGCACCCAGCACCCTGAGTACTGAGCACCCAGCACCCGAGTACTGAGCACCCAGCACCCTGAGTACTGAGCACCCAGCACCCTGAGTACTGAGCACCCAGCACCCTGAGTACTGAGCACCCAGTACCCCGAGTACTGAGCACCCAACACCCTGAGTACTGAGCACCCAGCACCCTGAGTACTGAGCACCCAGCACCCTGAGCACTGAGCACCCAGCACCCTGAGTACTGAGCACCCAGCACCCTGAGCACTGAGCACCCAGCACCCTGAGCACTGAGTACCCAGGACCCTGAGTACTGAGCACTGAGCACGCAGCACCCTGAGTACTGAGCACCCAGGACCCTGAGTACTGAGCACCCAGCACCCTGAGCACTGAGCACCCAGCACCCTGAGTACTGAGCACCCAGCACCCGAGTACTGAGCACCCAGCACCCTGAGCACTGAGCACCCATCACCCGAGTACTGAGCACCCAGCACAATGAGTACTGAGCACCCAGCACCCTGAATACTGAGCACTCAGCACCCCGAGTACTGAGCACCCAGCACCCTGAGTACTGAGCACCCAGCACCCTGAGCACTGAGCACCCAGCACCCCGAGCACTGAGCACCCAGCACCCTGAGTACTGAGCACCCAGCACCCTGATCACTGAGCACCCAGAACCCTGAGTAGTGAGCACCCAACGTACTGAGCACCGAGCACCCTGAGCACTGAGCACCCAGAACCCTGAGCACCGAGCACCCCGAGCACTGAGCACCGAGCACCCCGAGCACTGAGCACCCAGCACCCTGATCACTGATCACCCAGCACCCTGAGCACTGAGCACCCAGCACCTGAGTACTGAGCACCCAGCACCCTGAGTACTGAGCACCCAGCACCCTGAGTACTGAGCACCCAGCACCCTGAGCACTGAGCACCCAGCACCCTGAGCACTGAGCACCCAGCACCCTGAGCACTGAGCACGCAGCACCCTGAGTAGTGAGCACCCAACGTACTGAGCACCGAGCACCCCGAGCACTGAGCAACCAGCACCCTGAGTACTGAGCACCGATCACCCCGAGCACTGAGCACCCAGCACCCTGAGTACTGAGCTCCGAGCACCCCGAGCACTGAGCACCCAGCGCCCCGAGCACTGAGCACCCAGCACCCTGAGCACTGAGCACCCAGCACCCTGAGTACTGAGCACCCAGCACTCTGAGTACTGAACACCCAGCACCCTGAGCACTGAGCACTGAGCACCCTGAGCACTGAGTACTGAGCACTGAGCAACCTGAGCACTGAGCACCCAGCACCCCGAGTACTGAGCACCCAGCACGCCGAGCACTGAGCACCCAGCGCCCTGAGCACTGAGCACCCAGCACCCCGAGCACTGAGCACTGAGCACCCTGAGCACTGAGCACCCAGCACACCGAGTACTGAGCACTGAGCACCCTGAGTACTGAGCACCAAGCACCCTAAGTACTGAGCACTGAGCACCCTGAGTACTGAGCACACAGCACCCTGAGCACTGAGTACCCAGCACCCTGAGTACTGAGCACTGAGAACCCTGATTACTGAGCACGGAGCACCCTGAGTACTGAGCACCCAGCACCCTGATCACTGAGCACCCAGCACCCTGAGCACTGAGCACCCAGCACCTTGAGTACTGAGCACCGAGCACCCCGAGCACTGAGCACCCAGCACCCTGAGTACTGAGCACCCAGCACCCTGAGCACTGAGCACCCAGCACCCTGGGCACTGAGCACCCAGCAGGGCGAGCACTGATCACCCAGCACCCTGAGTACTGAGCACCCAGCACCCTGAGCACTGAGCACCCAGCACCCTGAGTACTGAGCACCCAGCACCCTGAGTACTGAGCAACCAGCACCCTGAGCACTGAGCACTGAGCACCCAGCACCCTGAGCACTGAGCACTGAACACCCAGCACCCAGAGCACTGAGCACCCAGCACCCCGAGCACTGAGCACCCAGCACCCTGAGCACTGAGCACCCTGTGGACTGAACACCCAGCACCCTGAGCACTGAGCACCCAGCACCCTGAGTACTGAGCACCGATCACCCTGAGCACTGAGCACCCAGCACCCCGAGCACTGAGCACCCAGCACCCTGAGTACTGACCTCCCAGCACCCCGAGTACTGAGCACCCAGCACCCTGAGCACTGAGCACCCAGCACCCTGAGTACTGAGCACCCAGCACCCTGAGCACTGAGCACCCAGCACCATGAGTACTGCGCACCCAGCACCCCGAGCACTGAGCACCCAGCACCCCAAGAATGAGCACCCAGCACCCCGAGTACTGAGCACCGAGCACCCTGAGCACTGAGTACCAAGCACCCTGAGCACTGAGCACCCAGCACCCTGAGTACTGAGCACCCAGCACCCTGAGTACTGAGCACCCAGCACCCTGAGCACTGAGCACCGAGCACCCCGAGTACTGAGCACCCAGCAACCTGAGTACTGAGCACCCAGCACCCTGAGTACTGAACACCCAGCACCCTGAGCACTGAGCACTGAGCACCCTGAGCACTGAGTACTGAGCACGCAGCACCCCGAGCACTGAGCACCCATCACCCGGAGTACTGAGCACCCAGCACCCTGAGTACTAAGCACCGAGCACCCTGAGTACTGAGCACCCAGCACCCTGAACACTGAACATACAGCACCCTGAGTACTGAGCACCTCGAGCACTGAGCACCCAGCACCCTGAGTACTGAGCACCGAGCACCCCGAGCACTGAGCACCCAGCACCCCGAGCACTGAGCACCCAGCACCCCGAGCATTGAGCACCCAGCACCCTGAGCACTGAGCACCCAGCACCCTGAGTACTGAGCACCCAGTACCCTGAGCACTGAGTACCCAGCACCCTGAGCACTGAGCACCCAGCACCCTGACTACTGAGCACCCAGCACCCTGAGTACTGAACACCCAGCATCCTGAGCACTGAGCACTGAGCACCCTGAGCACTGAGTACTGAGCACTGAGCACCCTGAGCACTGAGCACCCAGCACCCCGAGTACTGAGCACCCAGCACCCCGAGCACTGAGCACCCAGCACCCCGAGCACTGAGCACCAAGCACCCCGAGCACTGAGCACCCAGCACCCCGAGTACTGAGCACTGAGCACCCTGAGTACTGAGCACCCAGCACCCTGAGCACTGAGCACCCAGCACCCCGAGTACTGAGCACTGAGCACCCTGAGTACTGAGCACCCAGCACCCTGAGCACTGAGTACCGAGCACCCTGAGCACTGAGCACCCAGCACCCTGAGCACTGAGCACCCAGCACCCTGAGCACTGAGCACCCAGCACCCTGAGTATTGAGCACTGAGCACCGAGCACCCCGAGCACTGAGCACCCAGCACCCTGAGTACTGAGCACTGAGCACCCAGCACACCGAGCACTGAGCACCCAGCACCCTGAGCACTGAGCACCCAGCACCCTGAGTACTGAGCACCGAGCACCCTGAGTACTGAGCACCCAGCAACCTGAGTACTGAGCACCCAGCACCCTGAGTACTGAGCACCCAGCAACCTGAGCACTGAGCACCCAGCACCCTGAGCACTGAGCACCCAGCATTCTGAGTACTGAGCACCCAGCACCCTGAGCACTGAGCACCCAGCACCCTGAGCACTGAGCACCCAGCACCCTGAGCACTGAGCACCCAGCACCCTGAGTAGTGAGCACCCAACGTACTGAGCACCGAGCACCCCGAGCACTGAGCACCCAGCACCCTGAGTACTGAGCTCCGAGCACCCTGAGCACTGAGCACCCAGCGCCCCGAGCACCGAGCACCCTGAGCACTGAGCACCCAGCACCCTGAGTACTGAGCATACAGCACCCTGAGCAATGAGCACCCTGAGTACTGAGCACCCAGCACCTTGAGCACTGAGCACCCAGCACCGCGAGCACCGAGCACATAGCACCCCGAGCACTGAGCACCCAGCACCCTGAGTACTGAGCACCCAGCACCCTGAGTACTGAGCACCCAGCACCCTGAGCACTGAGTACCCAGCACCTGAGCACTGAGCACCCAGCACCCCGAGCACTGAGCACCCAGCACCCTGAGTACTGAGCTCCCAGCACCCCGAGCACTGAGCACCCAGTACCCTGAGTACTGAGCACCCTGAGTACTGAGCACCGATCACCCTGAGCACTGAGCTCCCAGCACCCTGAGTACTGAGCACCCAGCACCCTGAGCACTGAGCACCCAGCACCCTGAGTACTGAGCACCCAGCACCCTGAGCACTGAGCACCCAGCACCCTGAGTACTGAGCACCCAGCACCCTGAGCACTGAGCACCCAGCACCCTGAGTACTGAGCACCCAGCACCCCGAGCACTGAGCTCCCAGCACCCCGAGAATGAGCACCCAGCACCCCGAGTACTGAGGACCGAGCACCCTGAGCACTGAGTACCCAGCACCCTGAGCACTGAGCACCCAGCACCCTGAATACTGAGCACCCAGCACCCTGAGTACTGAGCACCCAGCACCCTGAGCACTGAGCACCGAGCACCCCGAGTACTGAGCACCCAGCCCCCTGAGTACTGAGCACCCAGCACCCTGAGTACTGAACACCCAGCACCCTGAGCACTGAGCACTGAGCACCCTGAGCACTGAGTACTGAGCACCGAGCACCCCGAGCACTGAGCACCCAGCACCCGGAGTACTGAGCACCCAGCACCCTGAGTACTAAGCACCGAGCACCCTGAGTACTGAGCACCCAGCACCCTGTACACTGAACATACAGCACCCTGAGTACTGAGCACCTCGAGCACTGAGCACCCAGCACCCTGAGTACTGAGCACCGAGCACCCCGAGCACTGAGCACCCAGCACCCCGAGCACTGAGCACCCAGCACCCCGAGCACTGAGCACCCAGCACCCCGAGCACTGAGCACCCAGCACCCCGAGCACTGAGCACCCAGCACCCAGCACCCTGAGCACCCAGCACCCCGAGCACTGAGCACCCAGCACCCTGAGTACTGAGCACCCAGTACCCTGAGCACTTAGTACCCAGCACCCTGAGCACTGAGCACCTAGCACCCTGTGTACTGAGCACTGACCACCTAGCACCCCGAGTACTGAGCACCCAGCACCCTGTGTACTGAGCACTGACCACCTAGCACCCCTAGTACTGAGCACCCAGCACCCTGAGCACCCAGCACCCCGAGCACTGAGCACCCAGCACCCTGAGTACTGAGCACCCAGCACCCGAGTACTGAGCACCCAGCACCCTGAGTACTGAGCACCCAGCACCCTGAGTACTGAGCACCCAGCACCCTGAGTACTGAGCACCCAGTACCCCGAGTACTGAGCACCCAACACCCTGAGTACTGAGCACCCAGCACCCTGAGTACTGAGCACCCAGCACCCTGAGCACTGAGCACCCAGCACCCTGAGTACTGAGCACCCAGCACCCTGAGCACTGAGCACCCAGCACCCTGAGCACTGAGTACCCAGGACCCTGAGTACTGAGCACTGAGCACGCAGCACCCTGAGTACTGAGCACCCAGGACCCTGAGTACTGAGCACCCAGCACCCAGCACCCTGAGCACTGAGCACCCAGCACCCTGAGTACTGAGCACCCAGCACCCGAGTACTGAGCACCCAGCACCCTGAGCACTGAGCACCCATCACCCGAGTTCTGAGCACCCAGCACAATGAGTACTGAGCACCCAGCACCCTGAATACTGAGCACTCAGCACCCCGAGTACTGAGCACCCAGCACCCTGAGTACTGAGCACCCAGCACCCTGAGCACTGAGCACCCAGCACCCCGAGCACTGAGCACCCAGCACCCTGAGTACTGTGCACCCAGCACCCTGATCACTGAGCACCCAGAACCCTGAGTAGTGAGCACCCAACGTACTGAGCACCGAGCACCCTGAGCACTGAGCACCCAGAACCCTGAGCACCGAGCACCCCGAGCACTGAGCACCGAGCACCCCGAGCACTGAGCACCCAGCACCCTGATCACTGATCACCCAGCACCCTGAGCACTGAGCACCCAGCACCCGAGTACTGAGCACCCAGCACCCTGAGTACTGAGCACCCAGCACCCTGAGTACTGAGCACCCAGCACCCTGAGCACTGAGCACCCAGCACCCTGAGCACTGAGCACCCAGCACCCTGAGCACTGAGCACGCAGCACCCTGAGTAGTGAGCACCCAACGTACTGAGCACCGAGCACCCCGAGCACTGAGCACCCAGCACCCTGAGTACTGAGCACCGATCACCCCGAGCACTGAGCACGCAGCACCCTGAGTACTGAGCTCCGAGCACCCCGAGCACTGAGCACCCAGCGCCCCGAGCACTGAGCACCCAGCACCCTGAGCACTGAGCACCCAGCACCCTGAGTACTGAGCACCCAGCACCCTGAGTACTGAACACCCAGCACCCTGAGCACTGAGCACTGAGCACCCTGAGCACTGAGTACTGAGCACTGAGCAACCTGAGCACTGAGCACCCAGCACCCCGAGTACTGAGCACCCAGCACGCCGAGCACTGAGCACCCAGCGCCCTGAGCACTGAGCACCCAGCACCCCGAGCACTGAGCACTGAGCACTGAGCACCCAGCACACCGAGTACTGAGCACTGAGCACCCTGAGTACTGAGCACCAAGCACCCTAAGTACTGAGCACTGAGCACCCTGAGTACTGAGCACACAGCACCCTGAGCACTGAGTACCCAGCACCCTGAGTACTGAGCACTGAGAACCCTGATTACTGAGCACGGAGCACCCTGAGTACTGAGCACCCAGCACCCTGATCACTGAGCACCCAGCACCCTGAGCACTGAGCACCCAGCACCTTGAGTACTGAGCACCGAGCACCCCGAGCACTGAGCACCCAGCACCCTGAGTACTGAGCACCCAGCACCCTGAGCACTGAGCACCCAGCACCCTGAGCACTGAGCACCCAGCAGCCCGAGCACTGATCAATCAGCACCCTGAGTACTGAGCACCCAGCACCCTGAGCACTGAGCACCCAGCACCCTGAGTACTGAGTACCCAGCACCCTGAGTACTGAGCAACCAGCACCCTGAGCACTGAGCACCCAGCACCCTGAGCACTGAGCACTGAACACCCAGCACCCCGAGCACTGAGCACCCAGCACCCCGAGCACTGAGCACCCAGCACCCTGAGCACTGAGCACCCTGTGGACTGAACACCCAGCACCCTGAGCACTGAGCACCCAGCACCCTGAGTACTGAGCACCGATCACCCTGAGCACTGAGCACCCAGCACCCCGAGCACTGAGCACCCAGCACCCTGAGTACTGAGCTCCCAGCACCCCGAGTACTGAGCACCCAGCACCCTGAGCACTGAGCACCCAGCACCCTGAGTACTGAGCACCCAGCACCCTGAGCACTGAGCACCCAGCACCATGAGTACTGCGCACCCAGCACCCCGAGCACTGAGCACCCAGCACCCCAAGAATGAGCACCCAGCACCCCGAGTACTGAGCACCGAGCACCCTGAGCACTGAGTACCAAGCACCCTGAGCACTGAGCACTCAGCACCCTGAGTACTGAGCACCCAGCACCCTGAGTACTGAGCACCCAGCACCCAGAGCACTGAGCACCGAGCACCCCGAGTACTGAGCACCCAGCAACCTGAGTACTGAGCACCCAGCACCCTGAGTACTGAACACCCAGCACCCTGAGTACTGAGCACTGAGCACCCTGAGCACTGAGTACTGAGCACGGAGCACCCCGAGCACTGAGCACCCAGCACCCGGAGTACTGAGCACCCAGCACCCTGAGTACTAAGCACCGAGCACCCTGAGTACTGAGCACCCAGCACCCTGAACACTGAACATACAGCACCCTGAGTACTGAGCACCTCGAGCACTGAGCACCCAGCACCCTGAGTACTGAGCACCGAGCACCCCGAGCACTGAGCACCCAGCACCCCGAGCACTGAGCACCCAGCACCCCGAGCACTGAGCACCCAGCACCCTGAGCACTGAGCACCCAGCACCCTCAGTACTGAGCACCCTGTACCCTGAGCACTGAGTACCCAGCACCCTGAGCACTGAGCACCCAGCGCCCCGAGCACCGAGCACCCTGAGCACTGAGCACCCAGCACCCTGTCTACTGAGCACCCAGCACCCTGAGTACTGAACACCCAGCATCCTGAGCACTGAGCACTGAGCACCCTGAGCACTGAGTACTGAGCACTGAGCACCCTGAGCACTGAGCACCCAGCACCCCGAGTACTGAGCACCCAGCACCCCGAGCACTGAGCACCCAGCACCCCGAGCACTGAGCACCCAGCACCCCGAGCACTGAGCACCCAGCACCCCGAGTACTGAGCACTGAGCACCCTGAGTACTGAGCACCCAGCACCCTGAGCACTGAGCACCCAGCACCCCGAGTACTGAGCACTGAGCACCCTGAGTACTGAGCACCCAGCACCCTGAGCACTGAGTACCCAGCACCCTGAGCACTGAGCACCCAGCACCCTGAGCACTGAGCACCCAGCACCCTGAGCACTGAGCACCCAGCACCCTGAGTATTGAGCACTGAGCACCGAGCACCCCGAGCAATGAGCACCCAGCACCCTGAGTACTGAGCACTGAGCACCCAGCACACCGAGCACTGAGCACCCAGCACCCTGAACACTGAGCACCCAGCACCCTGAGTACTGAGCACCGAGCACCCTGAGTACTGAGCACCCAGCACCCTGAGTACTGAGCACCCAGCACCCTGAGTACTGAGCACCCAGCAACCTGAGCACTGAGCACCCAGCACCCTGAGCAGTGAGCACCCAGCATCCTGAGTACTGAGCACCCAGCACCCTGAGCACTGAGCACCCAGCACCCTGAGCACTGAGCACCCAGCACCCTGAGCACTGAGCACCCAGCACCCTGAGTAGTGAGCACCCAACGTACTGAGCACCGAGCACCCCGAGCACTGAGCAGCCAGCACCCTGAGTACTGAGCTCCGAGCACCCTGAGCACTGAGCACCCAGCGCCCCGAGCACCGAGCACCCTGAGCACTGAGCACCCAGCACCCTGAGTACTGAGCATACAGCACCCTGAGCAATGAGCACCCTGAGTACTGAGCACCCAGCACCTTGAGCACTGAGCACCTAGCACCCCGAGCACTGAGCACCCAGCACCCGGAGAACTGAGCACCCAGCACCCTGAATACTAAGCACCTAGCACCCTGAGTACTGAGCACCCAGCACCCTGAGCACTGAATACAAAGCACCCTGAGTACTGAGCACCTCGAGCACTGAGCACCCAGCACCGCGAGCACTGAGCACATAGCACCCCGAGCACTGAGCACCCAGCACCCTGAGCACTGAGTACCCAGCACCTGAGCACTGAGCACCCAGCACCCTGAGCACTGAGCACACAGCACCCTGAGCACTGAGCACCCAGCACCCTGAGTACTGAGCACTGAGCACCCAGCACCCGAGCACTGAGCACCCAGCACCCTGAGTACTGAGAACCGAGCACCCCGAGTACTGAGCACCCAGCACCCTGAGTACTGAGCTCCGAGCACCCCGAGCACTGAGCACCCAGCACCCTGAGTACTGAGCACATAGCACCCTAAGCAATGAGCACCCTGAGTACTGAGCACCCAGCACCTTGAGCACTGAGCACCGAGCACCCCGAGCACTGAGCACCCAGCACCCGGAGTACTGAGCACCCAGCAACCTGAGTACTAAGCACCGAGCACCCTGAGTACTGAGCATCCAGCACCCTGAGCACTGAACACACAGCACCCTGAGTACTGAGCACCGCGAGCACTGAGCACCCAGCACCCTGAGTACTGAGCACCGAGCACCCCGAGAACGGAGCACCCAGCACCGCGAGCACTGAGCACCCAGCACCCTGAGTACTGAGCACCCAGCACCCGAGCACTGATCACCCAGCACCCTGAGTACTGAGCACCCAGCACCCTGAGCACTGAGCACCCAGCACCCTGAGTACTGAGCACCCAGCACCCTGAGTACTGAGCAACCAGCACCCTGAGCACTGAGCACTGAGCACCCAGCACCCTGAGCACTGAGCACCCAGCACGCCGAGCACTGAGCACCCAGCACCCCGAGCACTGAGCACCCAGCACCCTGAGCACTGAGCACCCAGCACCCTGAGTACTGAGCACTGATCACCCTGAGCACTGAGCACCCAGCACCCCGAGCACTGAACACCCAGCACCCTGAGTACTGAGCTCCCAACACCCCGAGCACTGAGCACCCAGTACCCTGAGTACTGAGCACCCTGAGTACTGAGCACCGATCACCCTGAGCACTGAGCTCCCAGCACCCTGAGTACTGAGCACCCAGCAACCTGAGCACTGAGCACCCAGCACCCTGAGTACTGAGCACCCAGCACCCTGAGCACTGAGCACCCAGCACCCTGAGTACTGAGCACCCAGCACCCTGAGCACTGAGCACCCAGCACCCTGAGTACTGATCACCCAGCACCCCGAGCACTGAGCTCCCAGCACCCCGAGAATGAGCACCCAGCACCCTGAGTACTGAGCACCGAGCACCCTGAGCACTGAGCACCCAGCACCCTGAGCACTGAGCACCCAGCACCCTGAGCACTGAGCACCCAGCACCCTGAGCACTGAGCACGCAGCACCCTGAGTAGTGAGCACCCAACGTACTGAGCACCGAGCACCCCGAGCACTGAGCACCCAGCACCCTGAGTACTGAGCACCGATCACCCCGAGCACTGAGCACCCAGCACCCTGAGTACTGAGCTCCGAGCACCCCGAGCACTGAGCACCCAGCGCCCCGAGCACTGAGCACCCAGCACCCTGAGCACTGAGCACCCAGCACCCTGAGTACTGAGCACCCAGCACCCTGAGTACTGAACACCCAGCACCCTGAGCACTGAGCACTGAGCACCCTGAGCACTGAGTACTGAGCACTGAGCAACCTGAGCACTGAGCACCCAGCACCCCGAGTACTGAGCACCCAGCACGCCGAGCACTGAGCACCCAGCGCCCTGAGCACTGAGCACCCAGCGCCCTGAGCACTGAGCACCCAGCACCCCGAGCACTGAGCACTGAGCACCCTGAACACTGAGCACCCAGCACACCGAGTACTGAGCACTGAGCACCCTGAGTACTGAGCACCAAGCACCCTAAGTACTGAGCACTGAGCACCCTGAGTACTGAGCACACAGCACCCTGAGCGCTGAGTACCCAGCACCCTGAGTACTGAGCACTGAGAACCCTGATTACTGAGCACGGAGCACCCTGAGTACTGAGCACCCAGCACCCTGATCACTGAGCACCCAGCACCCTGAGCACTGAGCACCCAGCACCTTGAGTACTGAGCACCGAGCACCCCGAGCACTGAGCACCCAGCACCCTGAGTACTGAGCACCCAGCACCCTGAGCACTGAGCACCCAGCACCCTGAGCACTGAGCACCCAGCAGCCCGAGCACTGATCACCCAGCACCCTGAGTACTGAGCACCCAGCACCCTGAGCACTGAGCACCCAGCACCCTGAGTACTGAGCACCCAGCACCCTGAGTAATGAGCAACCAGCACCCTGAGCACTGAGCACTGAGCACCCAGCACCCTGAGCACTGAGCACTGAACACCCAGCACCCCGAGCACTGAGCACCCAGCACCCCAAGCACTGATCACCCAGCACCCTGAGCACTGAGCACCCTGTGGTCTGAACACCCAGCACCCTGAGCACTGAGCACCCAGCACCCTGAGTACTGAACACCGATCACCCTGAGCACTGAGCACCCAGCACCCCGAGCACTGAGCACCCAGCACCCTGAGTACTGAGCTCCCAGCACCCCGAGTACTGAGTACCCAGCACCCTGAGCACTGAGCACCCAGCACCCTGAGTACTGAGCACCCAGCACCCTGAGCACTGAGCACCCAGCACCATGAGTACTGTGCACCCAGCACCCCGAGCACTGAGCACCCAGCACCCCAAGAATGAGCAACCAGCACCCCGAGTACTGAGCAAAGAGCACCCTGAGCACTGAGTACCAAGCACCCTGAGCACTGAGCACCCAGCACCCTGAGTACTGAGCACCCAGCACCCTGAGTACTGAGCACCCAGCACCCTGAGCACTGAGCACCGAGCACCCCGAGTACTGAGCACCCAGCAACCTGAGTACTGAGCACCCAGCACCCTGAGTCCTGAACACCCAGCACCCTGAGCACTGAGCACTGAGCACCCTGAGCACTGAGTACTGAGCACGGAGCACCCCGAGCACTGAGCACCCAGCACCCGGAGTACTGAGCACCCAGCACCCTGAGTACTAAGCACCGAGCACCCTGAGTACTGAGCACCCAGCACCCTGAACACTGAACATACAGCACCCTGAGTACTGAGCACCTCGAGCACTGAGCACCCAGCACCCTGAGTACTGAGCACCGAGCACCCCGAGCACTGAGCACCCAGCACCCCGAGCACTGAGCACCCAGCACCCCGAGCACTGAGCACCCAGCACCCTGAGCACTGAGCACCCAGCACCCTGAGTACTGAGCACCCAGTACCCTGAGCACTGAGTACCCAGCACCCTGAGCACTGAGCACCCAGCGCCCCGAGCACCGAGCACCCTGAGCACTGAGCACCCAGCACCCTGACTACTGAGCACCCAGCACCCTGAGTACTGAACACCCAGCACCCTGAGCACTGAGCACTGAGCACCCAGCACCCTGAGTACTGAGCACTGAGCACCCTGAGTACTGAGCACCCAGCACCCTGAGCACTGAGTACCCAGCACCCTGAGCACTGAGCACCCAGCACCCTGAGCACTGAGCACCCAGCACCCTGAGCACTGAGCACCCAGCACCCTGAGTATTGAGCACTGAGCACCGAGCACCCCGAGCACTGAGCACCCAGCACCCTGAGTACTGAGTACTGAGCACCCAGCACACCGAGGACTGAGCACCCAGCACCCTGAGCACTGAGCACCCAGCACCCTGAGTACTGAGCACCGAGCACCCTGAGTACTGAGCACCCAGCACCCTGAGTACTGAGCACCCAGCACCCTGAGTACTGAGCACCCAGCAACCTGAGCACTGAGCACCCAGCACCCTGAGCACTGAGCACCCAGCATCCTGAGTACTGAGCACCCAGCACCCTGAGCACTGAGCACCCAGCACCCTGAGCACTGAGCACCCAGCACCCTGAGCACTGAGCACCCAGCACCCTGAGTAGTGAGCACCCAACGTACTGAGCACCGAGCACCCCGAGCACTGAGCACCCAGCACCCTGAGTACTGAGCTCCGAGCACCCTGAGCACTGAGCACCCAGCGCCCCGAGCACCGAGCACCCTGAGCACTGAGCACCCAGCACCCTGAGTACTGAGCATACAGCACCCTGAGCAATGAGCACCCTGAGTACTGAGCACCCAGCACCTTGAGCACTGAGCACCTAGCACCCCGAGCACTGAGCACCCAGCACCCGGAGTACTGAGCAGCCACCACCCTGAGTACTAAGCATTTAGCACCCTGAGTACTGAGCACCCAGCACCCTGAGCACTGAATACAAAGCACCCTGAGTACTGAGCACCTCGAGCACTGAGCACCCAGCACCGCGAGCACTGAGCACATAGCACCCCGAGCACTGAGCACCCAGCACCCTGAGTACTGAGCACCCAGCACCCTGAGTACTGAGCACCCAGCACCCTGAGCACTGAGTACCCAGCACCTGAGCACTGAGCACCCAGCACCCTGAGCACTGAGCACACAGCACCCTGAGCACTGAGCACCCAGCACCCTGAGTACTGAGCACTGAGCACCCAGCACCCGAGCACTGAGCACCCAGCACCCTGAATACTGAGCACCGAGCACCCCGAGTACTGAGCACCCAGCACCCTGAGTACTGAGCTCCGAGCACCCCGAGCACTGAGCACCCAGCACCCTGAGTACTGAGCACATAGCACCCTAAGCAATGAGCACCCTGAGTACTGAGCACCCAGCACATTGAGCACTGAGCACCGAGCACCCCGAGCACTGAGCACCCAGCACCCGGAGTACTGAGCACCCAGCACCCTGAGTACTAAGCACCGAGCACCCTGAGTACTGAGCACCCAGCACCCTGAGCACTGAACACACAGCACCCTGAGTACTGAGCACCTCGAGCACTGAGCACCCAGCACCCTGAGTACTGAGCACCGAGCACCCTGAGAACTGAGCACCCAGCACCGCGAGCACTGAGCACCCAGCACCCTGAGTACTGAGCACCCAGCACCCCGAGCACTGATCACCCAACAGCCTGAGTACTGAGCACCCAGCACCCTGAGCACTGAGCACCCAGCACCCTGAGTACTGAGCAACCAGCACCCTGAGCACTGAGCACTGAGCACCCAGCACCCTGAGCACTGAGCAATCAGCACCCCGAGCACTGAGCACCCAGCACCCCGAGCACTGAGCACCCAGCACCCTGAGCACTGAGCACCCTGTGGACTGAACACCCAGCACCCTGAGCACTGAGCACCCATCACCCTGAGTACTGCGCACTGATCACCCTGAGCACTGAGCACCCAGCACTCCGAGCACTGAGGACCCAGCACCCTGAGTACTGAGCTCCCAGCACCCCGAGCACTGAGCACCCAGTACCCTGAGTACTGAGCACCCTGAGTACTGAGCACCGATCACCCTGAGCACTGAGCTCCCAGCACCCTGAGTACTGAGCACCCAGCACCCTGAGCACTGAGCACCAAGCACCCTGAGTACTGAGCACCCAGCACCCTGAGCACTGAGCACCCAGCACCCTGAGTACTGAGCACCCAGCACCCTGAGCACTGAGCACCCAGCACCCTGAGTACTGATCACCCAGCACCCCGAGCACTGAGCTCCCAGCACCCCGAGAATGAGCACCCAGCACCCCGAGTACTGAGCACCGAGCACCCTGAGCACTGAGTACCCAGCACCCTGAGCACTGAGCACCCAGCACCCTGAGTACTGAGCACCCAGCACCCTGAGTACTGAGCACCCAGCACCCTGAGCACTGAGCACCGAGCACCCCGAGTACTGAGCACCCAGCCCCCTGAGTACTGAGCACCCAGCGCCCTGAGTACTGAACACCCAGTACCCTGAGCACTGAGCACTGAGCACCCTGAGCACTGAGTACTGAGCACCGAGCACCCCGAGCACTGAGCACCCAGCACCCGGACTACTGAGCACCCAGCACCCTGAGTACTAAGCACCGAGCACCCTGAGTACTGAGAACCAAGCACCCTGAACACTGAACATACAGCACCCTGAGCAATGAGCACCCAGCACCCTGAGTACTGAGCACTGACCACCTAGCACCCCGAGTACTGAGCACCCAGCACCCTGAGTACTGAGCACTGAGCACCCAGCACCCCGAGCACTGAGCACCCAGCACCTGAGCACTGAGCACCCAGCACCCTGAGCACTGAGCACCCAGCACCCTGAGTACTGAACACTGACCACCTAGCACCCCGAGTACTGAGCACCCAGCACCCTGAGTACTGAGCACTGAGCACCCAGCACCCCGAGCACTGAGCACCCAGCACCCTGAGCACTGAGCACCCAGCACCCGAGTACTGAGCACCCAGCACCCTGAGTACTGAGCACCCAGCACCCTGAGTACTGAGCACCCAGTACCCCGAGTACTGAGCACCCAACACCCTGAGTACTGAGCACCCAGCACCCTGAGCACTGAGCACCCAGCACCCTGAGCACTGAGCACCCAGCACCCTGAGTACTGAGCACCCAGCACCCTGAGCACTGAGCACCCAGCACCCTGAGCACTGAGCACCCAGCACCCTGAGCACTGAGCACACAGCACCCTGAGCACTGAGCACTGAGCACCCAGCACCCTGAGCACTGAGCAATCAGCACCCCGAGCACTGAGCACCCAGCAACCCGAGCACTGAGCACCCAGCACCCTGAGCACTGAGCACCCTGTGGACTGAACACCCAGCACCCTGAGCACTGAGCACCCAGCACCCTGAGTACTGAGCACTGATCACCCTGAGCACTGAGCACCCAGCACCCTGAGTACTGAGCACCCAGCACCCTGAGTACTGAGCTCCCAGCACCCCGAGCACTGAGCACCCAGTACCCTGAGTACTGAGCACCCTGAGTACTGAGCACCGATCACCCTGAGCACTGAGCTCCCAGCACCCTGAGTACTGAGCACCCAGCACCCTGAGCACTGAGCACCAAGCACCCTGAGTACTGAGCACCCAGCACCCTGAGCACTGAGCACCCAGCACCCTGAGTACTGAGCACCCAGCACCCTGAGCACTGAGCACCCAGCACCCTGAGTATTGATCACCCAGCACCCCGAGCACTGAGCTCCCAGCACCCCGAGAATGAGCACCCAGCACCCCGAGTACTGAGCACCGAGCACCCTGAGCACTGAGTACCCAGCACCATGAGCACTGAGCACCCAGCACCCTGAGTACTGAGCACCCAGCACCCTGAGCACTGAGCACCGAGCACCCCGAGTACTGAGCACCCAGCCCCCTGAGTACTGAGCACCCAGCACCCTGAGTACTGAACACCCAGCACCCTGAGCACTGAGCACTGAGCACCCTGAGCACTGAGTACTGAGCACCGAGCACCCCGAGCACTGAGCACCCAGCACCCGGAGTACTGAGCACCCAGCACCCTGAGTACTAAGCACCGAGCACCCTGAGTACTGAGCACCAAGCACCCTGAACACTGAACATACAGCACCCTGAGCAATGAGCACCCAGCACCCTGAGTACTGAGCACTGACCACCTAGCACCCCGAGTACTGAGCACCCAGCACCCTGAGTACTGAGCACTGAGCACCCAGCACCCCGAGCACTGAGCACCCAGCACCGTGAGCACTGAGCACCCAGCACCCTGAGCACTGAGCACCCAGCACCCTGAGTACTGAGCACTGACCACCTAGCACCCCGAGTACTGAGCACCCAGCACCCTGAGTACTGAGCACTGAGCACCCAGCACCCCGAGCACTGAGCAACCAGCACCCTGAGCACTGAGCACCCAGCACCCGAGTACTGAGCACCCAGCACCCTGAGTACTGAGCACCCAGCACCCTGAGTACTGAGCACCCAGTACCCCGAGTACTGAGCACCCAACACCCTGAGTACTGAGCACCCAGCACCCTGAGCACTGAGCACCCAGCACCCTGAGCACTGAGCACCCAGCACCCTGAGTACTGAGCACCCAGCACCCTGAGCACTGATCACCCAGCACCCTGAGCACTGAGCACCCAGCACCCTGAGCACTGAGCACACAGCACCCTGAGTACTGAGCACCCAGGACCCTGAGTACTGAGCACTGAGCACGCAGCACCCTGAACACTGAGCACCCAGCACCCTGAGTACTGAGCACTGAGCACCCAGCACCCCGAGCACTGAGCACAAAGCACCCTGAGCACTGAGCACCAAGCACCCGACTACTGAGCACCCAGCACAATGAGTACTGAGCACCCAGCACCCTGAATACTGAGCACTCAGCACGCCGAGTACTGAGCACCCAGCACCCTGAGTACTGAGCATCAAGCACCCTAAGTACTGAGCACTGAGCACCCTGAGTACTGAGCACACAGCACCGTGAGCACTGAGTACCCAGCACCCTGAGTACTGAGCACTGAGAACCCTGAGTACTGAGCACCGAGCACCCTGAGTACTGAGCACCCAGCACCCTGATCACTGAGCACCCAGCACCCTGAGCACTGAGCACCCAGCACCTTGACTACTGAGCACCGAGCACCCCGAGCACTGAGCACCCAGCACCCTGAGTACTGAGCACCCAGCACCCTGAGCACTGAGCACCCAGCACCCTGAGCACTGAGCACCCAGCAGCCCGGGCACTGATCACCCAGCACCCTGAGTACTGAGCACCCAGCACCCTGAGCACTGAGCACCCAGCACCCTGAGTACTGAGCACCCAGCACCCTGAGTACTGAGCAACCAGCACCCTGAGCACTGAGCACTGAGCACCCAGCACCCTGAGCACTGAGCACTGAACACCCAGCACCCCGAGCACTGAGCACCCAGCACCCCGAGCACTGAGCACCCAGCACCCTGAGCACTGAGCACCCTGTGGACTGAACACCCAGCAACCTGAGCACTGAGCACCCAGCACCCTGAGTACTGAGCACCGATCACCCTGAGCACTGAGCACCCAGCACCCTGAGTACTGAGCACCCAGCACCCTGAGCACTGAGCACCCAGCACCCTGAGTACTGCGCACCCAGCACCCCGAGTACTGAGCACCAAGCACCCTGAGCACTGAGCACCCAGCACCCTGAGTACTGAGCACCCAGCACCCTGAGCACTGAGCACCCAGCACCCTGAGTACTGCGCACCCAGCACCCCGAGCACTGAGCACCCAGCACCCCAAGAATGAGCACCCAGCACCCCGAGTACTGAGCACCGAGCACCCTGAGCACTGAGTACCCAGCACCCTGAGCACAGAGCACCCAGCACCCTGAGTACTGAGCACCCAGCACCCTGAGCACTGAGCACCGAGCACCCCGAGTACTGAGCACCCAGCAACCTGAGTACTGAACACCCAGCACCCTGTGCACTGAGCACTGAGCACCCTGAGCACTGAGTACTGAGCACCGAGCACCCCGAGCACTGAGCACCCAGCACCCGGAGTACTGAGCAACCAGCACCCTGAGTACTAAGCACCGAGCACCCTGAGTACTGAGCACCCAGCACCCTGAACACTGAACATACAGCACCCTGAGTACTGAGCACCTCGAGCACTGAGCACCCAGCACCCTGAGTACTGAGCACCGAGCACCCCGAGCACTGAGCACCCAGCACCCCGAGCACTGAGCACCCAGCACCCCGAGGACTGAGCACCCAGCACCCTGAGCACTGAGCACCCAGCACCCTGAGTACTGAGCACCCAGCACCCTGAGCACTGAGTACCCAGCACCCTGAGCACTGAGCACCCAGCACCCTGAGCACTGAGCACCCGGCACCCTGAGCACTGAGCACCCAGCACCCTGAGTACTGAGCACCGAGCACCCCGAGCACTGAGGGCCCAGCACACTGAGCACTGAGCACCCTGAGGACTGAGCACCCAGCACCCTTAGCACTGAGCACCCAGCACCCTGAGTACTGAGCACTGATCACCCTGAGCACTGAGCACCCAGAACCCCGAGCACTGAGCAACCAGCACCCTGAGTACTGAGCACCCAGCACCCCGAGCACTGAGCACACAGCACCCTGAGTACTGAGCACCCTGAGTACTGAGCAACGATCACACTGAGCACTGAGCTCACAGCACCCTGAGTACTGAGCACCCAGCACCCTGAGCACTGAGCACCCAGCACCCTGAGTACTGAGCACCCAGCACCCTGAGCACCCAGCACCCTGAGTACTGAGCACCCAGCACCCTGAGCACTGAGCACCCAGCACCCTGAGTACTGAGCACCCAGCACCCTGAGCACTGAGCACCCAGCACCCCGAGAATGAGCACCCAGCACCCCGAGTACTGAGCACCGAGCACTCTTATCACTGAGTACCCATCACCCTGAGCACTGAGCACCCAGCACCCTGAGTACTGAGCACCCAGCACCATGAGTACTGAGCACCCAGCACCCTGAGCACTGAGCACCGAGCACCCCGAGTACTGAGCACCCAGCACCCTGAGCACTGAGCACCCAGCACCCTGAGAACTGAGCACCCAGCACCCCGTGCACTGAGCACCCAGCAAACTGAGCACTGAGCACCCAGCACCCTGAGTACTGAGCACCCAGCACCCTGAGTACTGAGCACCCAGCACCCTGAGTACTGAGCACTCAGCACCCTGAGTACTGAGCACCGAGCACCCCGAGCACTGAGCACCCAGCACCCTGAGCACTGAGCACCCTGACGACTGAGCACCCAGCACCCTGAGCACTGAGCACCCAGCACCCTGAGTACTGCGCACCGAACACCCTGAGTACTGAGCCCAGAACCCCGAGCACTGAGCACCCAGCACCCTGAGTACTGAGCACCCAGCACCCCGAGCACTGAGCACTCAGCACCCTGAGTACTGAGCACCCTGAGAACTGAGCAAAGATCACCCTGAGCACTGAGCTCCCAGCACCCTGAGTACTGAGCACCCAGCACCCTGAGCACTGAGCACCCAGCACCCTGAGTACTGAGCACCCAGCACCCTGAGTACTGAGCACCCAGAACCCTGAGTACTGAGCACTGAGCACCCAGCACCCCGAGCAATGAGCACCCAGCACCCTGAGCACTGAGCACCCAGCACCCGAGTACTGAGCACCCAGCACCCTGAGTACTGAGCACCCAGCACCCTGAGCACTGAGCACCCAGCACCCTGAGAACTGAGCACCCAGCACCCTGAGTACTGAGCACCCAGCACCCTGAGTACTGAGCACTCAGCACCCTGAGTACTGAGCACCGAGCACCCCGAGCACTGAGCACCCAGCACCCTGAGCACTGAGCACCCTGAGGACTGAGCACCCAGCACCCTGAGCACTGAGCACCCAGCACCCTGAGTACTGAGCACCGATCACCCTGAGCACTGAGCACCCAGAACCCTGAGTACTGAGCACCCAGCACCCTGAGTACTGAGCACCCAGCACCCTGAGTACTGAGCACTGAGCACCCCGAGTACCTTGCACCGGGCACCCCGAGCACTAAGCACCCAGCACCCCGAGCACCGAGCACCCAGCACCCTGAGCACTGAGCACCCAGCACCCTGAGCACTGAGCACCCAGCACCCTGAGCACTGAGCACCCAGCACCCTGAGTACTGAGCACCCAACGTACTGAGCACCGAGCACCCTGAGCACTGAGCACCCAGCACCCCGAGCCATGAGCGCCCTGAGTACTGAGCACCCAGCTCCTTCAGCACTGAGCACTGAGCACCCCGAGCACTGAGCACCCAGCACCCCGAGTACTGAGCACCCAGCACCCTGAGTACAAAGCACCGAGCACCCTGAGTACTGAGCACCCAGCACCCTGAGCACTGAACACACAGCACCCTGAGTACTGAGCACCTCGAGCACTGAGCACCCAGCACCCTGAGTACTGAGCACCGAGCACCCCGAGCACTGAGCACCCAGCACCGCGAGCACTGAGCACCCAGCACCCCGAGCACTGAGCACCCAGCACCCTGAGTACTGAGCACCCAGCACCCTGAGTACTGAGCACCCAGCACCCTGAGCACTGAGTACCCAGCACCCTGAGCACTGAGCACCCAGCACCCTGAGCACTGAGCACACAGCACCCTGAGCACTGAGCACCCAGCACCCGAGTACTGAGCACCCAGCACCCGGAGTACTGAGCACCCAGCACCCTGAGTACTGAGCACTGAGCACCCAAAACCCCGAGCAATGAGCACCCAGCACCCTGAGCCCTGAGCACCCAGCACCCCGAGTACTGAGCACCCAGCACCCTGTGTACTGAGCACCCAGCACCCCGAGCACTGAGAACCCAGCACCCTGAGTACTGAGCACCCAGCACCCCGAGCACTGAGAACCCAGCACCCCGAGCACTGAGCACCCAGCACCCTGAGCACTGAGCACCCTGAGGACTGAGCACCCAGCACCCTGAGCACTGAGCACCCAGCACACTGAGTACTGAGCACCGATCACCCTGAGCACTGAGCACCCAGAACCCCGAGCACTGAGCACCCAGCACCCTGAGTACTGAGCACCCAGCACCCCGAGCACTGAGCACCCAGCACCCTGAGTACTGAGCACCCTGAGTACTGAGCAAAGATCACCCTGAGCACTGAGCACCCAGCACCCTGAGTACTGAGCACCCAGCACCCTGAGCACTGAGCACCAAGCACCCTGAGTACTGAGCACCCAGCACCCTGAGCACTGAGCACCCAGCACCCTGAGTACTGAGCACCCAGCACCCCGAGCACTGAGCACCCATCACCCCGAGAATGAGCACCCAGCACCCCGAGTACTGAGCACCGAGCACTCTGAGCACTGAGTACCCAGCACCCTGAGCACTGAGCACCCAGCACCCTGAGTACTGTGCACCCAGCACCATGAGTACTGAGCACCCAGCACCCTGAGCACTGAGCACCGAGCACCCCGAGTACTGAGCACCCAGCACCCTGAGCACTGAGCACCCAGCACCCTGAGTACTGAGCACCCAGCACCCTGAGTACTGAGCACCCAGTACCCCGAGTACTGAGCACCCAACACCCTGAGTACTGAGCACCCAGCACCCTGAGTACTGAGCACCCAGTACCCCGAGTACTGAGCACCCAGCACCCTGAGTACTGAGCACCCAGCACCCGAGTACTGAGCACCCAGCACCCTGAGTACTGAGCACCCAGCACCCTGAGTACTGAGCACCCAGCACCCTGAGTACTGAACACCCAGTACCCCGAGTACTGAGCACCCAACACCCTGAGTACTGAGCACCCAGCACCCTGAGTACTGAGCACCCAGCACCCTGAGCACTGAGCACCCAGCACCCTGAGTACTGAGCACCCAGCACCCTGAGCACTGAGCACCCAGCACCCTGAGCACTGAGCACCCAGGACCCTGAGTACTGAGCACTGAGCACGCAGCACCCTGAGTACTGAGCACCCAGGACTATGAGTACTGAGCACCCAGCACCCCAGCACCCTGAGCACTGAGCACCCAGCACCCCGAGCACTGAGCACCGAGCACCCCGAGCACTGAGCACCCAGCACCCTGAGCACTGATCACCCAGCACCCTGAGCACTGAGCACCCAGCACCCGAGTACTGAGCACCCAGCACCCTGAGTACTGAGCACCCAGCACCCTGAGTACTGAGCACCCAGCACCCTGAGCACTGAGCACCCAGCACCCTGAGCACTGAGCACCCAGCACCCTGAGCACTGAGCACGCAGCACCCTGAGTAGTGAGCACCCAACGTACTGAGCACCGAGCACCCCGAGCACTGAGCACCCAGCACCCTGAGTACTGAGCACCGATCACCCCGAGCACTGAGCACCCAGCACCCTGAGTACTGAGCTCCGTGCACCCCGAGCACTGAGCACCCAGCGCCCTGAGCACTGAGCACCCAGCACCCTGAGCACTGAGCACCCAGCACCCTGAGTACTGAGCACCCAGCACCCTGAGTACTGAACACCCAGCACCTTGAGCACTGAGCAGTGAGCACCCTGAGCACTGAGTACTGAGCACTGAGCAACCTGAGCACTGAGCACCCAGCACCCCGAGTACTGAGCACCCAGCACGCCGAGCACTGAGCACCCAGCGCCCTGAGCACTGAGCACCCAGCACCCCGAGCACTGAGCACTGAGCACCCTGAGCACTGAGCACCCAGCACACCGAGTACTGAGCACTGAGCACCCTGAGTACTGAGCACCAAGCACCCTAAGTACTGAGCACTGAACACCCTGAGTACTGAGCACACAGCACCCTGAGCACTGAGTACCCAGCACCCTGAGTACTGAGCACTGAGATCCCTGATTACTGAGCACGGAGCACCCTGAGTACTGAGCACCCAGCACCCTGATCACTGAGCACCCAGCACCCTGAGCACTGAGCACCCAGCACCCTGAGTACTGAGCACCCAGCACCCTGAGCACTGACTACCCAGCACCATGAGCACTGAGCACCCAGCACCCTGAGCACTGAGCACCCAGCACCCTGAGCACTGAGCACCCAGCACCCTGAGTATTGAGCACTGAGCACCGAGCACCCCGAGCACTGAGCACCCAGCACCCTGAGTACTGAGCACTGAGCACCCAGCACACCGAGCACTGAGCACCCAGCACCCTGAGCACTGAGCACCCAGCACCCTGAGTACTGAGCACCGAGCACCCTGAGTACTTAGCACCCAGCACCCTGAGTACTGAGCACCCAGCACCCTGAGTACTGAGCACCCAGCAACCTGAGCACTGAGCACCCAGCACCCTGAGCACTGAGCACCCAGCATCCTGAGTACTGAGCACCCAGCACCCTGAGCACTGAGCACCCAGCACCCTGAGCACTGAGCACCCAGCACCCTGAGCACTGAGCACCCAGCACCCTGAGTAGTGAGCACCCAACGTACTGAGCACCGAGCACCCCGAGCACTGAGCACCCAGCACCCTGAGTACTGAGCTCCGAGCACCCTGAGCACTGAGCACCCAGCGCCCCGAGCACCGAGCACCCTGAGCACTGAGCACCCAGCACCCTGAGTACTGAGCATACAGCACCCTGAGCAATGAGCACCCTGAGTACTGAGCACCCAGCACCTTGAGCACTGAGCACCTAGCACCCCGAGCACTGAGCACCCAGCACCCGGAGTACTGAGCACCCAGCACCCTGAGTACTAAGCACCTAGCACCCTGAGTACTGAGCACCCAGCACCCTGAGCACTGAATACAAGGCACCCTGATTACTGAGCACCTCGAGCACTGAGCACCCAGCACCGCGAGCACTGAGCACATAGTACCCCGAGCACTGAGCACCCAGCACCCTGAGTACTGAGCACCCAGCACCCTGAGTACTGAGCACCCAGCACCCTGAGCACTGAGTACCCAGCACCTGAGCACTGAGCACCCAGCACCCTGAGCACTGAGCACACAGCACCCTGAGCACTGAGCACACAGCACCCTGAGTACTGAGCACTGAGCACCCAGCACCCGAGCACTGAGCACCCAGCAACCTGAGTACTGAGCACCGAGCACCCCGAGTACTGAGCACCCAGCACCCTGAGTACTGAGCTCCGAGCACCCCGAGCATTGAGCACCCAGAACCCTGAGTACTGAGCACATAGCACCCTAAGCAATGAGCACCCTGAGTACTGAGCACCCAGCACCTTGAGCACTGAGCACCGAGCACCCCGAGCACTGAGCACCCAGCACCTGGAGTACTGAGCACCCAGCGCCCTGAGTACTAAGCACCGAGCACCCTGAGTACTGAGCACTCAGCACCCTGAGCACTGAACACACAGCACCCTGAGTACTGAGCACCTCGAGCACTGAGCACCCAGCACCCTGAGTACTGAGCACCGAGCACCCCGAGCACTGAGCACCCAGCACCGCGAGCACTGAGCACCCAGCACCCTGAGTACTGAGCACCCAGCACCCCGAGCACTGATCACCCAGCACCCTGAGTACTGAGCACCCAGCACCCTGAGCACTGAGCACCCAGCACCCTGAGTACTGAGCACCCAGCACCCTGAGTACTGAGCAACCAGCACCCTGAGCACTGAGCACTGAGCACCCAGCACCCTGAGCACTGAGCACCCAGCACCCCGAGCACTGAGCACCCAGCACCCCGAGCACTGAGCACCCAGCACACTGATCACCCAGCACCCTGAGTACTGAGCACCCAGCACCCTGAGCACTGAGCACCCAGCACCCTGAGTACTGAGCACTGATCACCCTGAGCACTGAGCACCCAGCACCCCGAGCACTGAGCACCCAGCACCCTGAGTACTGAGCTCCCAGCACCCCGAGCACTGAGCACCCAGTACCCTGAGTACTGAGCACCCTGAGTACTGAGCACCGATCACCCTGAGCACTGAGCTCCCAGCACCCTGAGTACTGAGCACCCAGCACCCTGAGCACTGAGCACCCAGCACCCTGACTACTGAGCACCCAGCACCCTGAGCACTGAGCACCCAGCACCCTGAGTACTGAGCACCCAGCACCCTGAGTACTGAGCACTGAGCACCCAGCACCCCGAGCACTGAGCACCCAGCACCCTGAGCACTGAGCACCCAGCACCCTGAGCACTGAGCACCCAGCACCCTGAGTACTGATCACTGACCACCTAGCACCCCGAGTACTGAGCACCCAGCACCCTGAGTACTGAGCACTGAGCACCCAGCACCCCGAGCACTGAGCACCCAGCACCCTGAGCACTGAGCACCCAGCACCCGAGTACTGAGCACCCAGCACCCTGAGTACTGAGCACCCAGCACCCTGAGTACTGAGCACCCAGTACCCCGAGTACTGAGCACCCAACACCCTGAGTACTGAGCACCCAGCACCCTGAGCACTGAGCACCCAGCACCCTGAGCACTGAGCACCCAGCACCCTGAGTACTGAGCACCCAGCACCCTGAGCACTGAGCACCCAGCACCCTGAGCACTGAGCACCCAGCACCCAGAGCACTGAGCACACAGCACCCTGAGTACTGAGCACCCAGGACCCTGAGTACTGAGCACTGAGCACGCAGCACCCTGAGCACTGAGCACCCAGCACCCTGAGTACTGAGCACTGAGCACCCAGCACCCCGAGCACTGAGCACCCAGCACACTGAGCACTGAGCACCCAGCACCCTGAGCACTGAGCACCCAGCACCCTGAGCACTGAGCACCCAGCACCGGAGTACTGAGCACCCAGCACCCTGAGTACTGAGCACACAGCACCCTGAGTACTGAGCACCCAGCACCCTGAGCACTGAGCACCCAGCACCCTGAGCACTGAGCACCCAGCACCCTGAGCACTGAGCACCCAGCACCCTGAGTAGTGAGCACCCAACGTACTGAGCACCGAGCACCCCGAGCACTGAGCACCCAGCACCCTGAGTACTGAGCACCGATCACCCCGAGCACTGAGCACCCAGCACCCTGAGTACTGAGCTCCGAGCACCCCGAGCACTGAGCACCCAGCGCCCCGAGCACTGAGCACCCAGCACCCTGAGCACTGAGCACCCAGCACCCTGAGTACTGAGCACCCAGCACCCTGAGTACTGAACACCCAGCACCCTGAGCACTGAGCACTGAGCACCCTGAGCACTGAGTACTGAGCACTGAGCAACCTGAGCACTGAGCACCCAGCACCCCGAGTACTGAGCACCCAGCACGCCGAGCACTGAGCACCCAGCGCCCTGAGCACTGAGCACCCAGCACCCCGAGCACTGAGCACTGAGCACCCTGAGCACTGAGCACCCAGCACACCGAGTACTGAGCACTGAGCACCCTGAGTACTGAGCACCAAGCACCCTAAGTACTGAGCACTGAGCACCCTGAGTACTGAGCACACAGCACCCTGAGCACTGAGTACCCAGCACCCTGAGTACTGAGCACCCAG
Source organism: Microtus oregoni (assembly GCF_018167655.1). NCBI lineage: Eukaryota > Metazoa > Chordata > Mammalia > Rodentia > Cricetidae > Microtus > Microtus oregoni. The sequence goes on along the minus strand of NW_024544151.1, from coordinate 5,820,909 downwards.
CACCCTGATCACTGAGCACCCAGCACCCTGAGCACTGAGCACCCAGCACCTTGAGTACTGAGCACCGAGCACCCCGAGCACTGAGCACCCAGCACCCTGAGTACTGAGCACCCAGCACCCTGAGCACTGAGCACCCAGCACCCTGAGCACTGAGCACCCAGCAGCCCGAGCACTGATCACCCAGCACCCTGAGTACTGAGCACCCAGCACCCTGAGCACTGAGCACCCAGCACCCTGAGTACTGAGCACCCAGCATCCTGAGTACTGAGAAACCAGCACCCTGAGCACTGAGCACTGAGCACCCAGCACCCTGAGCACTGAGCACTGAACACCCAGCACCCCGAGCACTGAGCACCCAGCACCCCGAGCACTGAGCACCCAGCACCCTGAGCACTGAGCACCCTGTGGACTGAACACCCAGCACCCTGAGCACTGAGCACCCAGCACCCTGAGTACTGAGCACCGATCACCCTTAGCACTGAGCACCCAGCACCCCGAGCACTGAGCACCCAGCACCCTGAGTACTGAGCTCCCAGCACCCCGAGTACTGAGCACCCAGCACCCTGAGCACTGAGAACCCAGCACCCTGAGTACTGAGCACCCAGCACCCTGAGCACTGAGCACCCAGCACCCTGAGTACTGCGCACCCAGCACCCCGAGCACTGAGCACCCAGCACCCCAAGAATGAGCACCCAGGACACCGAGTACTGAGCACCGAGCACCCTGAGCACTGAGTACCCAGCACCCTGAGCACAGAGCACCCAGCACCCTGAGTACTGAGCAACCAGCACCCTGAGTACTGAGCACCCAGCACCCTGAGCACTGAGCACCGAGCACCCCGAGTACTGAGCACCCATCAACCTGAGTACTGAACACCCAGCACCCTGTGCACTGAGCACTTAGCACCCTGAGCACTGAGTACTGAGCACCGAGCACCCCGAGCACTGAGCACCCAGCACCCGGAGTACTGAGCACCCAGCACCCTGAGTACTAAGCACCGAGCACCCTGAGTACTGAGCACCCAGCACCCTGAACACTGAACATACAGCACCCTGAGTACTGAGCACCTCGAGCACTGAGCACCCAGCACCCTGAGTACTGAGCACCGAGCACCCCGAGCACTGAGCACCCAGCACCCCGAGCACTGAGCACCCAGCACCCCGAGCACTGAGCACCCAGCACCCTGAGCACTGAGCACCCAGCACCCTGAGTACTGAGCACCCAGCACCCTGAGCACTGAGTACCCAGCACCCTGAGCACTGAGCACCCAGCACCCTGAGCACTGAGCACCCGGCACCCTGAGCACTGAGCACCCAGCACCCTGAGTACTGAGCACTGAGCACCCAGCACCCCAAGTACTGAGCACCCAGCACCCTGAGTACTGAGCACTGAGCACCCAGCAACCCGAGCACTGAGCACCCAGCACCCTGAGCACTGAGCACCCAGCACCCGAGTACTGGGCACCCAGCACCCTGAGTACTGAGCACCCAGCACCCTGAGTACTGAGCACAAAGCACCCCGAGTGCTGGGCAACCAACACCCTGAGTACTGAGCACCCAGCACCCTGAGCACTGAGCACCCAGCACCCCGAGCACTGAGCACCCAGCACCCTGAGTACTGAGTACCCAGCACCCTGAGCACTGAGCACCCAGCACCCTGAGCACGGAGCACCCAGCACCCTGAGCACTGAGCACGCAGCACCCTGAGTAGTGAGCACCCAACGTACTGAGCATCGAGCACCCTGAGCACTGAGCACCCAGCACCCTGAGTACTGAGCACCGAGCACCCCGAGCACTGAGCACCCAGCACCCTGAGTACTGAGCTCGGAGCACCCCGAGCACTGAGCACCCAGCGCCCCGAGCACTAAGCACCCTGAGCACTGAGCACCCAGCACCCTGAGTACTGAGCACCCAGCACCCTGAGCAATGAGCACCCTGAGGACTGAGCACCCAGCAACCTGAGCACTGAGCACACAGCACCCTGAGCACTGAGCACCCAGCACCCTGAGTACTGAGCACTGAGCACGCAGCACCCCGAGCACTGAGCACCCAGCACCCTGAGTACTGAGCACTGAGCACCCAGCACCCCGAGCACTGAGCACCCAGCACCCTGAGCACTGAGCACCCAGCACCCGAGTACTGAGCACCCAGCACCCTGAGTACTGAGCACCCCGCACCCTGAGTACTAAGCACACAGCACCCCGAGTACTGAGCACCCAGCACCCTGAGTACTGAGCACCCAGCACCCTGAGCACTGAGCACCCAGCACCCCGAGCACTGAGCACCCAGCACCCTGAGTACTGAGCACCCAGCACCCTGAGCACTGAGCACCCAGCACCCTGAGCACTGAGCACCCAGCACCCTGAGCACTGAGCACCCAGCACCCCGAGCACTGAGCACCCAGCACCCCGAGTACTGATCACCCAGCACCCTGAGTACTGAGCAGACAGCACCCTGAGCACTGAGCACCTAGCACCCCGAGCACTGAGCACCCAGCACCCTGAGTACTGAGCACCCAGCACCCTGAGCATTGAGCACCCAGCACCCTGAGTACTGAGCACCGAGCACCCCGAGCACTGAGCACCCAGCACCCTGAGTACTGAGCTCCGAGCACCCCGAGCACTGAGCACCCAGCGCCCCGAGCACCGAGCACCCTGAGCACTGAGCACCCAGCACCCTGAGTACTGAGCACCCAGCACCCTGAGTACTGAACACCCAGCACCCTGAGCACTGAGCACACTCAGCACTGAGTACTGAGCTCCGAGCACCCCGAGCACTGAGCACCCAGCGCCCCGAGCACCGAGCACCCTGAGCACTGAGCACCCAGCACCCCGAGCACTGAGCACCCAGTACCCTGAGTACTGAGCACCCTGAGTACTGAGCACCGATCACCCTGAGCACTGAGCTCCCAGCACCCTGAGTACTGAGCACCCAGCACCCTGAGCACTGAGCACCCAGGACCCTGAGTACTGAGCACCCAGCATCCTGATCACTGAGCACCCAGCACCCTGAGTACTGAGCACCCAGCACCCTGAACACTGAGCACCCAGCACCCTGAGTACTGCGCACCCAGCACCCCGAGCACTGAGCACCCAGCACCCCAAGAATGAGCACCCAGCACCCCGAGTACTGAGCACCGAGCACCCTGAGCACTGAGTACCCAGCACCCTGGGCACTGAGCACCCAGCACCCTGAGTACTGAGCACCCAGCACACTGAGTACTGAGCACCCAGCACACTGAGCACTGAGCACCGAGCACCCCGAGTACTGAGCACCCAGCACCCTGAGTACTGAGCTCCCAGCACCCTGAGTACTGAACACCCAGCACCCTGAGCACTGAGCACTGAGCACCCTGAGCACTGAGTACTGAGCACTGAGCACCCCGAGCACTGAGCACCCAGCACCCGGAGTACTGAGCACCCAGCACCCTGAGTACTAAGCACCGAGCACCCTGAGTACTGAGCACCCAGCACCCTGAACACTGAACATACAGCACCCTGAGTACTGAGCACCTCGAGCACTGAGCACGCAGCACCCTGAGTACTGAGCACCGAGCACCCAGAGCACTGAGCACCCAGCACCCCGAGCACTGAGCACCCAGCACCCCGAGCACTGAGCACCCAGCACCCTGAGCACTGAGCACCCAGCACCCTGAGTACTGAGCACCCAGCACCCTGAGCACTGAGTACCCAGCACCCTGAGCACTGAGCACCCAGCACCCTGAGCACTGAGCACCCGGCACCCTGAGCACTGAGCACCCAGCACCCTGAGTACTGAGCACTGAGCACCCAGCACCCCGAGTACTGAGCACCCAGCACCCTGAGTACTGAGCACTGAGCACCCAGCACCCCGAGCACTGAGCACCCAGCACCCTGAGCACTGAGCACCCAGCACCCGAGTACTGGGCACCCAGCACCCTGAGTACTGAGCACCCAGCACCCTGAGTACTGAGCACAAAGCACCCCGAGTGCTGGGCAACCAACACCCTGAGTACTGAGCACCCAGCACCCTGAGCACTGAGCACCCAGCACCCCGAGCACTGAGCACCCAGCACCCTGAGTACTGAGCACCCAGCACCCTGAGCACTGAGCACCCAGCACCCTGAGCACTGAGCACCCAGCACCCTGAGCACTGAGCACGCAGCACCCTGAGTAGTGAGCACCCAACGTACTGAGCATGGAGCACCCTGAGCACTGAGCACCCAGCACCCTGAGTACTGAGCAGCGAGCACCCCGAGCACTGAGCAGCCAGCACCCTGAGTACTGAGCTCCGAGCACCCCGAGCACTGAGCACCCAGCGCCCCGAGCACCGAGCACCCTGAGCACTGAGCACTCAGCACCCTGAGTACTGAGCACCCAGCACCCTGAGCAATGAGCACCCTGAGGACTGAGCACCCAGCACCCTGAGCACTGAGCACACAGCACCCTGAGCACTGAGCACCCAGCACCCTGAGTACTGAGCACTGAGCACGCAGCACCCCGAGCACTGAGCACCCAGCACCCTGAGTACTGAGCACCCAGCACCCCGAGCACTGAGCACCCAGCACCCAGAGCACTGAGCACCCAGCACCCGAGTACTGAGCACCCAGCACCCTGAGTACTGAGCACCCAGCACCCTGAGTACTGAGCACACAGCACCCCGAGTACTGAGCACCCAGCACCCTGAGTACTGAGCACCCAGCACGCTGAGCACTGAGCACCCAGCACCCCGTGCACTGAGCACCCAGCACCCTGAGTACTGAGCACCCAGCACCCTGAGCACTGAGCACCCAGCACCCTGAGCACTGAGCACCCAGCACCCTGAGTACTGAGCACCCAGCACCCTGAGTAGTGTGCACCCAACGTACTGAGCACAGAGCACCCCGAGCACTGAGCACCCAGCACCCTGAGCACTGAGCACCCAGCACCCTGTGCACTGAGCACCCAGCACCCGAGTACTGAGCACCCAGCACCCTGAGTACTGAGCACCCAGCACCCTGAGTACTGAGCACCCAGCACCCCGAGTAATGAGCACCCAGCACCCTGAGTACTGAGCAGCCAGCACCCTGAGCACTGAGCACCTAGCACCCCGAGCACTGCGCACCCAGCACCCTGAGCACTGAGCACCCAGCACCCTGAGCACTGAGCACCCCGCACCCTGAGCACTGAGCACCCAGGACCCTGAGTAGTGAGCACTCAACGTACTGAGCACCGAGCACCCCGAGCACTGAGCACCCAGCACCCTGAGTACTGAGCACCGAGCACCCCGAGCACTGAGCACCCAGCACCCTGAGTACTGAGCTCCGAGCACCCCGAGCACTGAGCACCCAGCGCCCTGAGTACTGAGCACCCAGCACCCTGAGTACTGAACACCCAGCACCCTGAGCACTGAGCACTGAGCACACTCAGCACTGAGTACTGAGCACTGAGCACCCTGAGCACTGAGCAACCAGCACCCTGAGTACTGAGCAACCAGCACCCTGAGCACTGAGCACCCAGCACCCTGAGTACTGAGCACCCAGCACCCTGAGTACTGAACACCCAGCACCCAGAGCACTGAGCACTGAGCACACTCAGCAGTGAGTACTGAGCACTGAGCACCCTGAGCACTGAGTACCCAGCACCCTGAGTACTGAGCAACCAGCACCCTGAGCACTGAGCACTGAGCACCCAGCACCCTGAGCAGTGAGCACTGAACACCCAGCACCCCGAGCACTGAGCACCCAGCACCCCGAGCACTGAGCACCCAGCACCCTGAGTACTGAGCACTGAGCACCCAGCACCCTGAGCACTGAGCACCCGGCACCCTGAGCACTGAGCACCCAGCACCCTGAGTACTGAGAACCCAGCACCCTGAGCACTGAGTACCCAGCACCCTGAGCACTGAGCACCCAGCACCCTGAGCACTGAGCACCCGGCACCCTGAGCACTGAGCACCCAGCACCCTGAGTACTGAGCACTGAGCACCCAGCACCCCGAGTACTGAGCACCCAGCACCCTGAGTACTGAGCACTGAGCACCCAGCACCCCGAGCACTGAGCACCCAGCACCCTGAGCACTGAGCACCCAGCACCCGAGTACTGGGCACCCAGCACCCTGAGTACTGAGCACCCAGCACCCTGAGTACTGAGCACAAAGCACCCCGAGTGCTGGGCAACCAACACCCTGAGTACTGAGCACCCAGCACCCTGAGCACTAAGCACCCAGCACCCCGTGCACTGAGCACCCAGCACCCTGAGTACTGAGAACCCAGCACCCTGAGCACTGAGCACCCAGCACCCTGAGCACTGAGCACCCAGCACCCTGAGCACTGAGCACGCAGCACCCTGAGTAGTGAGCACCCAACGTACTGAGCATCGAGCACCCTGAGCACTGAGCACCCAGCACCCTGAGTACTGAGCACCGAGCACCCCGAGCACTGAGCACCCAGCACCCTGAGTACTGAGCTCCGTGCACCCCGAGCACTGAGCACCCAGCGCCCCGAGCACCGAGCACCCTGAGCACTGAGCACCCAGCACCCTGAGTACTGAGCACCCAGCACCCTGAGCAATGAGCACCCTGAGGACTGAGCACCCAGCACCCTGAGCACTGAGCACACAGCACCCTGAGCACTGAGCACCCAGCACCCTGAGTAATGAGCACTGAGCACGCAGCACCCCGAGCACTGAGAACCCAGCACCCTGAATACTGAGCACTGAGCACCCAGCACCCCGAGCACTGAGCACCCAGCACCCTGAGTACTGAGCACCCAGCACCCTGAGCACTGAGCACCCAGCACCCTGAGCACGGAGCACCCAGCACCCTGAGCACTGAGCACGCAGCACCCTGAGTAGTGAGCACCCAACGTACTGAGCATCGAGCACACTGAGCACTGAGCACCCAGCACCCTGAGTACTGAGCACCGAGCACCCCGAGCACTGAGCACCCAGCACCCTGAGTACTGAGCTCCGAGCACCCCGAGCACTGAGCACAAAGCGCCCCGAGCACTGAGCACCCTGAGCACTGAGCACCCAGCACCCTGAGTACTGAGCACCCAGCACCCTGAGCAATGAGCACCCTGAGGACTGAGCACCCAGCACCCTGAGCACTGAGCACACAGCACCCTGAGCACTGAGCACCCAGCACCCTGAGTACTGAGCACCCAGCACACTGAGTACTGAGCACCCAGCACACTGAGCACTGAGCACCGAGCACCCCGAGTACTGAGCACCCAGCACCCTGAGTACTGAGCTCCCAGCACCCTGAGTACTGAACACCCAGCACCCTGAGCACTGAGCACTGAGCACCCTGAGCACTGAGTACTGAGCACTGAGCACCCCGAGCACTGAGCACCCAGCACCCGGAGTACTGAGCACCCAGCACCCTGAGTACTAAGCACCGAGCACCCTGAGTACTGAGCACCCAGCACCCTGAACACTGAACATACAGCACCCTGAGTACTGAGCACCTCGAGCACTGAGCACCCAGCACCCTGAGTACTGAGCACCGAGCACCCAGAGCACTGAGCACCCAGCACCCCGAGCACTGAGCACCCAGCACCCCGAGCACTGAGCACCCAGCACCCTGAGCACTGAGCACCCAGCACCCTGAGTACTGAGCACCCAGCACCCTGAGCACTGAGTACCCAGCACCCTGAGCACTGAGCACCCAGCACCCTGAGCACTGAGCACCCGGCACGCTGAGAACTGAGCACCCAGCACCCTGAGTACTGAGCACTGAGCACCCAGCACCCCGAGTACTGAGCACCCAGCACCCTGAGTACTGAGCACTGAGCACCCAGCACCCCGAGCACTGAGCACCCAGCACCCTGAGCACTGAGCACCCAGCACCCGAGTACTGGGCACCCAGCACCCTGAGTACTGAGCACCCAGCACCCTGAGTACTGAGCACAAAGCACCCCGAGTGCTGGGCAACCAACACCCTGAGTACTGAGCACCCAGCACCCTGAGCACTGAGCACCCAGCACCCCGAGCACTGAGCACCCAGCACCCTGAGTACTGAGCACCCAGCACCCTGAGCACTGAGCACCCAGCACCCTGAGCACTGAGCACCCAGCACCCTGAGCACTGAGCACGCAGCACCCTGAGTAGTGAGCACCCAACGTACTGAGCATCGAGCACCCTGAGCACTGAGCACCCAGCACCCTGAGTACTGAGCACCGAGCACCCCGAGCACTGAGCAGCCAGCACCCTGAGTACTGAGCTCCGAGCACCCCGAGCACTGAGCACCCAGCGCCCCGAGCACCGAGCACCCTGAGCACTGAGCACTCAGCACCCTGAGTAATGAGCACCCAGCACCCTGAGCAATGAGCACCCTGAGGACTGAGCACCCAGCACCCTGAGCAGTGAGAACACAGCACCCTGAGCACTGAGCACCCAGCACCCTGAGTACTGAGCACTGAGCACGCAGCACCCCGAGCACTGAGCACCCAGCACCCTGAGTACTGAGCACCCAGCACCCCGAGCACTGAGCACCCAGCACCCAGAGCACTGAGCACCCAGCACCCGAGTACTGAGCACCCAGCACCCTGAGTACTGAGCACCCAGCACCCTGAGTACTGAGCACACAGCACCCCGAGTACTGAGCACCCAGCACCCTGAGTACTGAGCACCCAGCACGCTGAGCACTGAGCACCCAGCACCCCGTGCACTGAGCACCCAGCACCCTGAGTACTGAGCACCCAGCACCCTGAGCACTGAGCACCCAGCACCCTGAGCACTGAGCACCCAGCACCCTGAGCACTGAGCACCCAGCACCCTGAGTAGTGTGCACCCAACGTACTGAGCACAGAGCACCCCGAGCACTGAGCACCCAGCACCCTGAGCACTGAGCACCCAGCACCCTGTGCACTGAGCACCCAGCACCCGAGTACTGAGCACCCAGCACCCTGAGTACTGAGCACCCAGCACCCTGAGTACTGAGCACCGAGCACCCCGAGCACTGAGCACCCAGCACCCTGAGTACTGAGCTCCGAGCACCCCGAGCACTGAGCACCCAGCGCCCTGAGTACTGAGCACCCAGCACCCTGAGTACTGAACACCCAGTACCCTGAGCACTGAGCACTGAGCACACTCAGCACTGAGTACTGAGCACTGAGCACCCTGAGCACTGAGCAACCAGCACCCTGAGTACTGAGCAACCAGCACCCTGAGCACTGAGCACCCAGCACCCTGAGTCCTGAGCACCCAGCACCCTGAGTACTGAACACCCAGCACCCAGAGCACTGAGCACTGAGCACACTCAGCAGTGAGTACTGAGCACTGAGCACCCTGAGCACTGAGTACCCAGCACCCTGAGTACTGAGCAACCAGCACCCTGAGCACTGAGCACTGAGCACCCAGCACCCTGAGCAATGAGCACTGAACACCCAGCACCCCGAGCACTGAGCACCCAGCACCCCGAGCACTGAGCACCCAGCACCCTGAGTACTGAGCACCCTGAGTACTGAGCACCGATCACCCTGAGCACTGAGCTCCCAGCTCCCTGAGTACTGAGCACCCAGCACCCTGAGCACTGAGCACACAGCACCCTGAGTACTGAGCACCCAGCACCCTGAGCACTGAGCACCCAGCACCCTGAGTACTGCGCACCCAGCACCCCGAGCACTGAGCACCCAGCACCCCAAGAATGAGCACCCAGCACCCCGAGTACTGAGCACCGAGCACCCTGAGCACTGAGTACCCAGCACCCTGAGCACTGAGCACCCAGCACCCTGAGTACTGAGCACCCAGCACACTGAGTACTGAGCACCCAGCACACTGAGCACTGAGCACCGAGCACCCCGAGTACTGAGCACCCAGCACCCTGAGTACTGAGCTCCCAGCACCCTGAGTACTGAACACCCAGCACCCTGAGCACTGAGCACTGAGCACCCTGAGCACTGAGTACTGAGCACTGAGCACCCCGAGCACTGAGCACCCAGCACCCGGAGTACTGAGCACCCAGCACCCTGAGTACTAAGCACCGAGCACCCTGAGTACTGAGCACCCAGCACCCTGAACACTGAACATACAGCACCCTGAATACTGAGCACCTCGAGCACTGAGCACCCAGCACCCTGAGTACTGAGCACCGAGCACCCAGAGCACTGAGCACCCAGCACCCCGAGCACTGAGCACCCAGCACCCCGAGCACTGAGCACCCAGCACCCTGAGCACTGAGCACCCAGCACCCTGAGCACTGAGCACCCGGCACCCTGAGCACTGAGCACCCAGCACCCTGAGTACTGAGCACTGAGCACCCAGCACCCCGAGTACTGAGCACCCAGCACCCTGAGTACTGAGCACTGAGCACCCAGCACCCCGAGCACTGAGCACCCAGCACCCTGAGCACTGAGCACCCAGCACCCGAGTACTGGGCACCCAGCACCCTGAGTACTGAGCACCCAGCACACTGAGTACTGAGCACAAAGCACCCCGAGTGCTGGGCAACCAACACCCTGAGTACTGAGCACCCAGCACCCTGAGCACTGAGCACCCAGCACCCCGAGCACTGAGCACCCAGCACCCTGAGTACTGAGCACCCAGCACCCTGAGCACTGAGCACCCAGCACCCTGAGCACTGAGCACCCAGCACCCTGAGCACTGAGCACGCAGCACCCTGAGTAGTGAGCACCCAACGTACTGAGCATCGAGCACCCTGAGCACTGAGCACCCAGCACCCTGAGTACTGAGCACCGAGCACCCCGAGCACTGAGCAGCCAGCACCCTGAGTACTGAGCTCCGAGCACCCCGAGCACTGAGCACCCAGCGCCCCGAGCACCGAGCACCCTGAGCACTGAGCACTCAGCACCCTGAGTACTGAGCACCCAGCACTCTGAGCAATGAGCACCCTGAGGACTGAGCACCCAGCACCCTGAGCACTGAGCACACAGCACCCTGAGTACTGAGCACCCAGCACCCCGAGCACTGAGCACCCAGCACCCAGAGCACTGAGCACCCAGCACCCGAGTACTGAGCACCCAGCACCCTGAGTACTGAGCACCCAGCACCCTGAGTACTGAGCACACAGCACTCTGAGCAATGAGCACCCTGAGCACTGAGCACGCAGCACCCCGAGCACTGAGCACACAGCACCCTGAGTACTGAGCACCCAGCACCCCGAGCACTGAGCACCCAGCACCCAGAGCACTGAGCACCCAGCACCCGAGTACTGAGCACCCAGCACCCTGAGTACTGAGCACCCAGCACCCTGAGTACTGAGCACACAGCACCCCGAGTACTGAGCACCCAGCACCCTGAGTACTGAGCACCCAGCACGCTGAGCACTGAGCACCCAGCACCCCGTGCACTGAGCACCCAGCACCCTGAGTACTGAGCACCCAGCACCCTGAGCACTGAGCACCCATCACCCTGAGCACTGAGCACCCAGCACCCTGAGCACTGAGCACCCAGCACCCTGAGTAGTGTGCACCCAACGTACTGAGCACAGAGCACCCCGAGCACTGAGCACCCAGCACCCTGAGCACTGAGCACCCAGCACCCTGTGCACTGAGCACCCAGCACCCGAGTACTGAGCACCCAGCACCCTGAGTACTGAGCACCCAGCACCCTGAGTACTGAGCACCCAGCACCCCGAGTAATGAGCACCCAGCACCCTGAGTACTGAGCAGCCAGCACCCTGAGCACTGAGCACCTAGCACCCCGAGCACTGCGCACCCAGCACCCTGAGCACTGAGCACCCAGCACCCTGAGCACTGAGCACCCAGCACCCTGAGCACTGAGCACCCAGGACCCTGAGTAGTGAGCACTCAACGTACTGAGCACCGAGCACCCCGAGCACTGAGCACCCAGCACCCTGAGTACTGAGCACCGAGCACCCCGAGCACTGAGCACCCAGCACCCTGAGTACTGAGCTCCGAGCACCCCGAGCACTGAGCACCCAGCGCCCTGAGTACTGAGCACCCAGCACCCTGAGTACTGAACACCCAGCACCCTGAGCACTGAGCACTGAGCACACTCAGCACTGAGTACTGAGCACTGAGCACCCTGAGCACTGAGCAACCAGCACCCTGAGTACTGAGCAACCAGCACCCTGAGCACTGAGCACCCAGCACCCTGAGTACTGAGCACCAAGCACCCTGAGTACTGAACACCCAGCACCCAGAGCACTGAGCACTGAGCACACTCAGCAGTGAGTACTGAGCACTGAGCACCCTGAGCACTGAGTACCCAGCACCCTGAGTACTGAGCAACCAGCACCCTGAGCACTGAGCACTGAGCACCCAGCACCCTGAGCAATGAGCACTGAACACCCAGCACCCCGAGCACTGAGCACCCAGCACCCCGAGCACTGAGCACCCAGCACCCTGAGTACTGAGCACCCTGAGTACTGAGCACCGATCACCCTGAGCACTGAGCTCCCAGCTCCCTGAGTACTGAGCACCCAGCACCCTGAGCACTGAGCACCCAGCACCCTGAGTACTGAGCACCGAGCACCCTGAGCACTGAGCACCCAGCACCCTGAGTACTGAGCACCCAGCACCCTGAGCACTGAGCACCCAGCACCCTGAGTACTGCGCACCCAGCACCCCGAGCACTGAGCACCCAGCACCCCAAGAATGAGCACCCAGCACCCCGAGTACTGAGCACCGAGCACCCTGAGCACTGAGTACCCAGCACCCTGAGCACTGAGCACCCAGCACCCTGAGCACTGAGCACCCAGCACCCTGAGTACTGAGCACCCAGCACCCTGAGCACTGAGTACCCAGCACCCTGAGCACTGAGCACCCAGCACCCTGAGCACTGAGCACCCGGCACCCTGAGCACTGAGCACCCAGCACCCTGAGTACTGAGAACCCAGCACCCTGAGCACTGAGTACCCAGCACCCTGAGCACTGAGCACCCAGCACCCTGAGCACTGAGCACCCGGCACCCTGAGCACTGAGCACCCAGCACCCTGAGTACTGAACACTGAGCACCCAGCACCCCGAGTACTGAGCACCCAGCACCCTGAGTACTGAGCACTGAGCACCCAGCACCCCGAGCACTGAGCACCCAGCACCCTGAGCACTGAGCACCCAGCACCCGAGTACTGGGCACCCAGCACCCTGAGTACTGAGCACCCAGCACCCTGAGTACTGAGCACAAAGCACCCCGAGTGCTGGGCAACCAACACCCTGAGTACTGAGCACCCAGCACCCTGAGCACTAAGCACCCAGCACCCCGTGCACTGAGCACCCAGCACCCTGAGTACTGAGAACCCAGCACCCTGAGCACTGAGCACCCAGCACCCTGAGCACTGAGCACCCAGCACCCTGAGCACTGAGCACGCAGCACCCTGAGTAGTGAGCACCCAACGTACTGAGCATCGAGCACCCTGAGCACTGAGCACCCAGAACCCTGAGTACTGAGCACCGAGCACCCCGAGCACTGAGCACCCAGCACCCTGAGTACTGAGCTCCGTGCACCCCGAGCACTGAGCACCCAGCGCCCCGAGCACCGAGCACCCTGAGCACTGAGCACCCAGCACCCTGAGTACTGAGCACCCAGCACCCTGAGCAATGAGCACCCTGAGGACTGAGCACCCAGCACCCTGAGCACTGAGCACACAGCACCCTGAGCACTGAGCACCCAGCACCCTGAGTAATGAGCACTGAGCACGCAGCACCCCGAGCACTGAGCACCCAGTACCCTGAATACTGAGCACTGAGCACCCAGCACCCCGAGCACTGAGCACCCAGCACCCAGAGCACTGAGCACGCAGCACCTGAGTACTGAGCACCCAGCACCCTGAGTACTGAGCACCCAGCACCCTGAGTACTGAGCACCCAGCACCCCGAGCACTGAGCACCCAGCACCCTGAGTACTGAGCACCCAGCACCCTGAGCACTGAGCACCCAGCACCCTGAGCACGGAGCACCCAGCACCCTGAGCACTGAGCACGCAGCACCCTGAGTAGTGTGCACCCAACGTACTGAGCATCGAGCACCCTGAGCACTGAGCACCCAGCACCCTGAGTACTGAGCACCGAGCACCCCGAGCACTGAGCACCCAGCACCCTGAGTACTGAGCTCCGAGCACCCCGAGCACTGAGCACAAAGCGCCCCGAGCACTGAGCACCCTGAGCACTGAGCACCCAGCACCCTGAGTACTGAGCACCCAGCACCCTGAGCAATGAGCACCCTGAGGACTGAGCACCCAGCACCCTGAGCACTGAGCACACAGCACCCTGAGCACTGAGCACCCAGCACCCTGAGTACTGAGCACTGAGCACGCAGCACCCCGAGCACTGAGCACCCAGCACCCTGAGTATTGAGCACTGAGCACCCAGCACACCGAGCACTGAGCACCCAGCACCCTGAGCACTGAGCACCCAGCACCCGAGTACTGAGCACCCAGCACCCTGAGTACTGAGCACCCAGCACCCTGAGTACTGAGCACACAGCACCCCGAGTACTGAGCACCCAGCACCCTGAGTACTGAGCACCCAGCACCCTGAGCACTGAGCACCCAGCACCCCGAGCACTGAGCACCCAGCACCCTGAGTACTGAGCACCCAGCACCCTGAGCACTGAGCACCCAGCACCCTGAGCACTGAGCACCCAGCACCCTGAGCACTGAGCACCCAGCACCCCGAGCACTGAGCACCCAGCACCCCGAGTACTGATCACCCAGCACCCTGAGTACTGAGCAGCCAGCACCCTGAGCACTGAGCACCTAGCACCCCGAGCACTGAGCACCCAGCACCCTGAGTACTGAGCACCCAGCACCCTGAGCACTGAGCACCCAGCACCCTGAGTACTTAGCACCGAGCACCCCGAGCACTGAGCACCCAGCACCCTGAGTACTGAGCTCCGAGCACCCCGAGCACTGAGCACCCAGCGCCCCGAGCACCGAGCACCCTGAGCACTGAGCACCCAGCACCCTGAGTACTGAGCACCCAGCACCCTGAGTACTGAACACCCAGCACCCTGAGCACTGAGCACACTCAGCACTGAGTACTGAGCTCCGAGCACCCCGAGCACTGAGCACCCAGCGCCCCGAGCACCGAGCACCCTGAGCACTGAGCACCCAGCACCCCGAGCACTGAGCACCCAGTACCCTGAGTACTGAGCACCCTGAGCACTGAGCACCCGGCACCCTGAGCACTGAGCACCCAGCACCCTGAGTACTGAGAACCCAGCACCCTGAGCACTGAGTACCCAGCACCCTGAGCACTGAGCACCCAGCACCCTGAGCACTGAGCACCCGGCACCCTGAGCACTGAGCACCCAGCACCCTGAGTACTGAACACTGAGCACCCAGCACCCCGAGTACTGAGCACCCAGCACCCTGAGTACTGAGCACTGAGCACCCAGCACCCCGAGCACTGAGCACCCAGCACCCTGAGCACTGAGCACCCAGCACCCGAGTACTGGGCACCCAGCACCCTGAGTACTGAGCACCCAGCACCCTGAGTACTGAGCACAAAGCACCCCGAGTGCTGGGCAACCAACACCCTGAGTACTGAGCACCCAGCACCCTGAGCACTAAGCACCCAGCACCCCGTGCACTGAGCACCCAGCACCCTGAGTACTGAGAACCCAGCACCCTGAGCACTGAGCACCCAGCACCCTGAGCACTGAGCACCCAGCACCCTGAGCACTGAGCACGCAGCACCCTGAGTAGTGAGCACCCAACGTACTGAGCATCGAGCACCCTGAGCACTGAGCACCCAGAACCCTGAGTACTGAGCACCGAGCACCCCGAGCACTGAGCACCCAGCACCCTGAGTACTGAGCTCCGTGCACCCCGAGCACTGAGCACCCAGCGCCCCGAGCACCGAGCACCCTGAGCACTGAGCACCCAGCACCCTGAGTACTGAGCACCCAGCACCCTGAGCAATGAGCACCCTGAGGACTGAGCACCCAGCACCCTGAGCACTGAGCACACAGCACCCTGAGCACTGAGCACCCAGCACCCTGAGTAATGAGCACTGAGCACGCAGCACCCCGAGCACTGAGCACCCAGTACCCTGAATACTGAGCACTGAGCACCCAGCACCCCGAGCACTGAGCACCCAGCACCCAGAGCACTGAGCACGCAGCACCTGAGTACTGAGCACCCAGCACCCTGAGTACTGAGCACCCAGCACCCTGAGTACTGAGCACCCAGCACCCCGAGCACTGAGCACCCAGCACCCTGAGTACTGAGCACCCAGCACCCTGAGCACTGAGCACCCAGCACCCTGAGCACGGAGCACCCAGCACCCTGAGCACTGAGCACGCAGCACCCTGAGTAGTGTGCACCCAACGTACTGAGCATCGAGCACCCTGAGCACTGAGCACCCAGCACCCTGAGTACTGAGCACCGAGCACCCCGAGCACTGAGCACCCAGCACCCTGAGTACTGAGCTCCGAGCACCCCGAGCACTGAGCACAAAGCGCCCCGAGCACTGAGCACCCTGAGCACTGAGCACCCAGCACCCTGAGTACTGAGCACCCAGCACCCTGAGCAATGAGCACCCTGAGGACTGAGCACCCAGCACCCTGAGCACTGAGCACACAGCACCCTGAGCACTGAGCACCCAGCACCCTGAGTACTGAGCACTGAGCACGCAGCACCCCGAGCACTGAGCACCCAGCACCCTGAGTATTGAGCACTGAGCACCCAGCACACCGAGCACTGAGCACCCAGCACCCTGAGCACTGAGCACCCAGCACCCGAGTACTGAGCACCCAGCACCCTGAGTACTGAGCACCCAGCACCCTGAGTACTGAGCACACAGCACCCCGAGTACTGAGCACCCAGCACCCTGAGTACTGAGCACCCAGCACCCTGAGCACTGAGCACCCAGCACCCCGAGCACTGAGCACCCAGCACCCTGAGTACTGAGCACCCAGCACCCTGAGCACTGAGCACCCAGCACCCTGAGCACTGAGCACCCAGCACCCTGAGCACTGAGCACCCAGCACCCCGAGCACTGAGCACCCAGCACCCCGAGTACTGATCACCCAGCACCCTGAGTACTGAGCAGCCAGCACCCTGAGCACTGAGCACCTAGCACCCCGAGCACTGAGCACCCAGCACCCTGAGTACTGAGCACCCAGCACCCTGAGCACTGAGCACCCAGCACCCTGAGTACTTAGCACCGAGCACCCCGAGCACTGAGCACCCAGCACCCTGAGTACTGAGCTCCGAGCACCCCGAGCACTGAGCACCCAGCGCCCCGAGCACCGAGCACCCTGAGCACTGAGCACCCAGCACCCTGAGTACTGAGCACCCAGCACCCTGAGTACTGAACACCCAGCACCCTGAGCACTGAGCACACTCAGCACTGAGTACTGAGCTCCGAGCACCCCGAGCACTGAGCACCCAGCGCCCCGAGCACCGAGCACCCTGAGCACTGAGCACCCAGCACCCCGAGCACTGAGCACCCAGTACCCTGAGTACTGAGCACCCTGAGTACTGAGCACCGATCACCCTGAGCACTGAGCTCCCAGCACCCTGAGTACTGAGCACCCAGCACCCTGAGCACTGAGCACCCAGGACCCTGAGTACTGAGCACCCAGCATCCTGATCACTGAGCACCCAGCACCCTGAGTACTGAGCACCCAGCACCCTGAACACTGAGCACCCAGCACCCTGAGTACTGCGCACCCAGCACCCCGAGCACTGAGCACCCAGCACCCCAAGAATGAGCACCCAGCACCCCGAGTACTGAGCACCGAGCACCCTGAGCACTGAGTACCCAGCACCCTGAGCACCGAGCACCCTGAGCACTGAGCACCCAGCACCCCGAGTACTGAGCTCCGAGCACCCCGAGCACTGAGCACCCAGCGCCCCGAGCACCGAGCACCCTGAGCACTGAGCACTCAGCACCCTGAGTAATGAGCACCCAGCACCCTGAGCAATGAGCACCCTGAGGACTGAGCACCCAGCACCCTGAGCACTGAGCACACAGCACCCTGAGCACTGAGCACCCAGCACCCTGAGTACTGAGCACTGAGCACGCAGCACCCCGAGCACTGAGCACCCAGCACTCTGAGTACTGAGCACCCAGCACCCCGAGCACTGAGCACCCAGCAACCTGAGTACTGAGCACACAGCACCCCGAGTACTGAGCACCCAGCACCCTGAGTACTGAGCACCCAGCACGCTGAGCACTGAGCACCCAGCACCCCGTGCACTGAGCACCCAGCACCCTGAGTACTGAGCACCCAGCACCCTGAGCACTGAGCACCCAGCACCCTGAGCACTGAGCACCCAGCACCCTGAGCACTGAGCACCCAGCACCCTGAGTAGTGTGCACCCAACGTACTGAGCACCGAGCACCCCGAGCACTGAGCACCCAGCACCCTGAGCACTGAGCACCCAGCACCCTGTGCACTGAGCACCCAGCACCCGAGTACTGAGCACCCAGCACCCTGAGTACTGAGCACCCAGCACCCTGAGTACTGAGCACCCAGCACCCCGAGTAATGAGCACCCAGCACCCTGAGTACTGAGCAGCCAGCACCCTGAGCACTGAGCACCTAGCACCCCGAGCACTGCGCACCCAGCACCCTGAGCACTGAGCACCCAGCACCCTGAGCACTGAGCACCCAGCACCCTGAGCACTGAGCACCCAGGACCCTGAGTAGTGAGCACTCAACGTACTGAGCACCGAGCACCCCGAGCACTGAGCACCCAGCACCCTGAGTACTGAGCACCGAGCACCCCGAGCACTGAGCACCCAGCACCCTGAGCACTGAGTACCCAGCACCCTGAGCACTGAGCACCCAGCACCCTGAGCACTGAGCACCCGGCACCCTGAGCACTGAGCACCCAGCACCCTGAGTACTGAGCACTGAGCACCCAGCACCCCAAGTACTGAGCACCCAGCACCCTGAGTACTGAGCACTGAGCACCCAGCAACCCGAGCACTGAGCACCCAGCACCCTGAGCACTGAGCACCCAGCACCCGAGTACTGGGCACCCAGCACCCTGAGTACTGAGCACCCAGCACCCTGAGTAC
Source organism: Microtus oregoni (assembly GCF_018167655.1). Taxonomy (NCBI): domain Eukaryota; kingdom Metazoa; phylum Chordata; class Mammalia; order Rodentia; family Cricetidae; genus Microtus; species Microtus oregoni. Next base: position 5,801,997 of record NW_024544151.1, on the reverse strand, counting down.
TGAGCACAAAGCACCCCGAGTGCTGGGCAACCAACACCCTGAGTACTGAGCACCCAGCACCCTGAGCACTGAGCACCCAGCACCCCGAGCACTGAGCACCCAGCACCCTGAGTACTGAGTACCCAGCACCCTGAGCACTGAGCACCCAGCACCCTGAGCACGGAGCACCCAGCACCCTGAGCACTGAGCACGCAGCACCCTGAGTAGTGAGCACCCAACGTACTGAGCATCGAGCACCCTGAGCACTGAGCACCCAGCACCCTGAGTACTGAGCACCGAGCACCCCGAGCACTGAGCACCCAGCACCCTGAGTACTGAGCTCGGAGCACCCCGAGCACTGAGCACCCAGCGCCCCGAGCACTAAGCACCCTGAGCACTGAGCACCCAGCACCCTGAGTACTGAGCACCCAGCACCCTGAGCAATGAGCACCCTGAGGACTGAGCACCCAGCACCCTGAGCACTGAGCACACAGCACCCTGAGCACTGAGCACCCAGCACCCTGAGTACTGAGCACTGAGCACGCAGCACCCCGAGCACTGAGCACCCAGCACCCTGAGTACTGAGCACTGAGCACCCAGCACCCCGAGCACTGAGCACCCAGCACCCTGAGCACTGAGCACCCAGCACCCGAGTACTGAGCACCCAGCACCCTGAGTACTGAGCACCCCGCACCCTGAGTACTAAGCACACAGCACCCCGAGTACTGAGCACCCAGCACCCTGAGTACTGAGCACCCAGCACCCTGAGCACTGAGCACCCAGCACCCCGAGCACTGAGCACCCAGCACCCTGAGTACTGAGCACCCAGCACCCTGAGCACTGAGCACCCAGCACCCTGAGCACTGAGCACCCAGCACCCTGAGCACTGAGCACCCAGCACCCCGAGCACTGAGCACCCAGCACCCCGAGTACTGATCACCCAGCACCCTGAGTACTGAGCAGACAGCACCCTGAGCACTGAGCACCTAGCACCCCGAGCACTGAGCACCCAGCACCCTGAGTACTGAGCACCCAGCACCCTGAGCATTGAGCACCCAGCACCCTGAGTACTGAGCACCGAGCACCCCGAGCACTGAGCACCCAGCACCCTGAGTACTGAGCTCCGAGCACCCCGAGCACTGAGCACCCAGCGCCCCGAGCACCGAGCACCCTGAGCACTGAGCACCCAGCACCCTGAGTACTGAGCACCCAGCACCCTGAGTACTGAACACCCAGCACCCTGAGCACTGAGCACACTCAGCACTGAGTACTGAGCTCCGAGCACCCCGAGCACTGAGCACCCAGCGCCCCGAGCACCGAGCACCCTGAGCACTGAGCACCCAGCACCCCGAGCACTGAGCACCCAGTACCCTGAGTACTGAGCACCCTGAGTACTGAGCACCGATCACCCTGAGCACTGAGCTCCCAGCACCCTGAGTACTGAGCACCCAGCACCCTGAGCACTGAGCACCCAGGACCCTGAGTACTGAGCACCCAGCATCCTGATCACTGAGCACCCAGCACCCTGAGTACTGAGCACCCAGCACCCTGAACACTGAGCACCCAGCACCCTGAGTACTGCGCACCCAGCACCCCGAGCACTGAGCACCCAGCACCCCAAGAATGAGCACCCAGCACCCCGAGTACTGAGCACCGAGCACCCTGAGCACTGAGTACCCAGCACCCTGGGCACTGAGCACCCAGCACCCTGAGTACTGAGCACCCAGCACACTGAGTACTGAGCACCCAGCACACTGAGCACTGAGCACCGAGCACCCCGAGTACTGAGCACCCAGCACCCTGAGTACTGAGCTCCCAGCACCCTGAGTACTGAACACCCAGCACCCTGAGCACTGAGCACTGAGCACCCTGAGCACTGAGTACTGAGCACTGAGCACCCCGAGCACTGAGCACCCAGCACCCGGAGTACTGAGCACCCAGCACCCTGAGTACTAAGCACCGAGCACCCTGAGTACTGAGCACCCAGCACCCTGAACACTGAACATACAGCACCCTGAGTACTGAGCACCTCGAGCACTGAGCACGCAGCACCCTGAGTACTGAGCACCGAGCACCCAGAGCACTGAGCACCCAGCACCCCGAGCACTGAGCACCCAGCACCCCGAGCACTGAGCACCCAGCACCCTGAGCACTGAGCACCCAGCACCCTGAGTACTGAGCACCCAGCACCCTGAGCACTGAGTACCCAGCACCCTGAGCACTGAGCACCCAGCACCCTGAGCACTGAGCACCCGGCACCCTGAGCACTGAGCACCCAGCACCCTGAGTACTGAGCACTGAGCACCCAGCACCCCGAGTACTGAGCACCCAGCACCCTGAGTACTGAGCACTGAGCACCCAGCACCCCGAGCACTGAGCACCCAGCACCCTGAGCACTGAGCACCCAGCACCCGAGTACTGGGCACCCAGCACCCTGAGTACTGAGCACCCAGCACCCTGAGTACTGAGCACAAAGCACCCCGAGTGCTGGGCAACCAACACCCTGAGTACTGAGCACCCAGCACCCTGAGCACTGAGCACCCAGCACCCCGAGCACTGAGCACCCAGCACCCTGAGTACTGAGCACCCAGCACCCTGAGCACTGAGCACCCAGCACCCTGAGCACTGAGCACCCAGCACCCTGAGCACTGAGCACGCAGCACCCTGAGTAGTGAGCACCCAACGTACTGAGCATGGAGCACCCTGAGCACTGAGCACCCAGCACCCTGAGTACTGAGCAGCGAGCACCCCGAGCACTGAGCAGCCAGCACCCTGAGTACTGAGCTCCGAGCACCCCGAGCACTGAGCACCCAGCGCCCCGAGCACCGAGCACCCTGAGCACTGAGCACTCAGCACCCTGAGTACTGAGCACCCAGCACCCTGAGCAATGAGCACCCTGAGGACTGAGCACCCAGCACCCTGAGCACTGAGCACACAGCACCCTGAGCACTGAGCACCCAGCACCCTGAGTACTGAGCACTGAGCACGCAGCACCCCGAGCACTGAGCACCCAGCACCCTGAGTACTGAGCACCCAGCACCCCGAGCACTGAGCACCCAGCACCCAGAGCACTGAGCACCCAGCACCCGAGTACTGAGCACCCAGCACCCTGAGTACTGAGCACCCAGCACCCTGAGTACTGAGCACACAGCACCCCGAGTACTGAGCACCCAGCACCCTGAGTACTGAGCACCCAGCACGCTGAGCACTGAGCACCCAGCACCCCGTGCACTGAGCACCCAGCACCCTGAGTACTGAGCACCCAGCACCCTGAGCACTGAGCACCCAGCACCCTGAGCACTGAGCACCCAGCACCCTGAGTACTGAGCACCCAGCACCCTGAGTAGTGTGCACCCAACGTACTGAGCACAGAGCACCCCGAGCACTGAGCACCCAGCACCCTGAGCACTGAGCACCCAGCACCCTGTGCACTGAGCACCCAGCACCCGAGTACTGAGCACCCAGCACCCTGAGTACTGAGCACCCAGCACCCTGAGTACTGAGCACCCAGCACCCCGAGTAATGAGCACCCAGCACCCTGAGTACTGAGCAGCCAGCACCCTGAGCACTGAGCACCTAGCACCCCGAGCACTGCGCACCCAGCACCCTGAGCACTGAGCACCCAGCACCCTGAGCACTGAGCACCCCGCACCCTGAGCACTGAGCACCCAGGACCCTGAGTAGTGAGCACTCAACGTACTGAGCACCGAGCACCCCGAGCACTGAGCACCCAGCACCCTGAGTACTGAGCACCGAGCACCCCGAGCACTGAGCACCCAGCACCCTGAGTACTGAGCTCCGAGCACCCCGAGCACTGAGCACCCAGCGCCCTGAGTACTGAGCACCCAGCACCCTGAGTACTGAACACCCAGCACCCTGAGCACTGAGCACTGAGCACACTCAGCACTGAGTACTGAGCACTGAGCACCCTGAGCACTGAGCAACCAGCACCCTGAGTACTGAGCAACCAGCACCCTGAGCACTGAGCACCCAGCACCCTGAGTACTGAGCACCCAGCACCCTGAGTACTGAACACCCAGCACCCAGAGCACTGAGCACTGAGCACACTCAGCAGTGAGTACTGAGCACTGAGCACCCTGAGCACTGAGTACCCAGCACCCTGAGTACTGAGCAACCAGCACCCTGAGCACTGAGCACTGAGCACCCAGCACCCTGAGCAGTGAGCACTGAACACCCAGCACCCCGAGCACTGAGCACCCAGCACCCCGAGCACTGAGCACCCAGCACCCTGAGTACTGAGCACTGAGCACCCAGCACCCTGAGCACTGAGCACCCGGCACCCTGAGCACTGAGCACCCAGCACCCTGAGTACTGAGAACCCAGCACCCTGAGCACTGAGTACCCAGCACCCTGAGCACTGAGCACCCAGCACCCTGAGCACTGAGCACCCGGCACCCTGAGCACTGAGCACCCAGCACCCTGAGTACTGAGCACTGAGCACCCAGCACCCCGAGTACTGAGCACCCAGCACCCTGAGTACTGAGCACTGAGCACCCAGCACCCCGAGCACTGAGCACCCAGCACCCTGAGCACTGAGCACCCAGCACCCGAGTACTGGGCACCCAGCACCCTGAGTACTGAGCACCCAGCACCCTGAGTACTGAGCACAAAGCACCCCGAGTGCTGGGCAACCAACACCCTGAGTACTGAGCACCCAGCACCCTGAGCACTAAGCACCCAGCACCCCGTGCACTGAGCACCCAGCACCCTGAGTACTGAGAACCCAGCACCCTGAGCACTGAGCACCCAGCACCCTGAGCACTGAGCACCCAGCACCCTGAGCACTGAGCACGCAGCACCCTGAGTAGTGAGCACCCAACGTACTGAGCATCGAGCACCCTGAGCACTGAGCACCCAGCACCCTGAGTACTGAGCACCGAGCACCCCGAGCACTGAGCACCCAGCACCCTGAGTACTGAGCTCCGTGCACCCCGAGCACTGAGCACCCAGCGCCCCGAGCACCGAGCACCCTGAGCACTGAGCACCCAGCACCCTGAGTACTGAGCACCCAGCACCCTGAGCAATGAGCACCCTGAGGACTGAGCACCCAGCACCCTGAGCACTGAGCACACAGCACCCTGAGCACTGAGCACCCAGCACCCTGAGTAATGAGCACTGAGCACGCAGCACCCCGAGCACTGAGAACCCAGCACCCTGAATACTGAGCACTGAGCACCCAGCACCCCGAGCACTGAGCACCCAGCACCCTGAGTACTGAGCACCCAGCACCCTGAGCACTGAGCACCCAGCACCCTGAGCACGGAGCACCCAGCACCCTGAGCACTGAGCACGCAGCACCCTGAGTAGTGAGCACCCAACGTACTGAGCATCGAGCACACTGAGCACTGAGCACCCAGCACCCTGAGTACTGAGCACCGAGCACCCCGAGCACTGAGCACCCAGCACCCTGAGTACTGAGCTCCGAGCACCCCGAGCACTGAGCACAAAGCGCCCCGAGCACTGAGCACCCTGAGCACTGAGCACCCAGCACCCTGAGTACTGAGCACCCAGCACCCTGAGCAATGAGCACCCTGAGGACTGAGCACCCAGCACCCTGAGCACTGAGCACACAGCACCCTGAGCACTGAGCACCCAGCACCCTGAGTACTGAGCACCCAGCACACTGAGTACTGAGCACCCAGCACACTGAGCACTGAGCACCGAGCACCCCGAGTACTGAGCACCCAGCACCCTGAGTACTGAGCTCCCAGCACCCTGAGTACTGAACACCCAGCACCCTGAGCACTGAGCACTGAGCACCCTGAGCACTGAGTACTGAGCACTGAGCACCCCGAGCACTGAGCACCCAGCACCCGGAGTACTGAGCACCCAGCACCCTGAGTACTAAGCACCGAGCACCCTGAGTACTGAGCACCCAGCACCCTGAACACTGAACATACAGCACCCTGAGTACTGAGCACCTCGAGCACTGAGCACCCAGCACCCTGAGTACTGAGCACCGAGCACCCAGAGCACTGAGCACCCAGCACCCCGAGCACTGAGCACCCAGCACCCCGAGCACTGAGCACCCAGCACCCTGAGCACTGAGCACCCAGCACCCTGAGTACTGAGCACCCAGCACCCTGAGCACTGAGTACCCAGCACCCTGAGCACTGAGCACCCAGCACCCTGAGCACTGAGCACCCGGCACGCTGAGAACTGAGCACCCAGCACCCTGAGTACTGAGCACTGAGCACCCAGCACCCCGAGTACTGAGCACCCAGCACCCTGAGTACTGAGCACTGAGCACCCAGCACCCCGAGCACTGAGCACCCAGCACCCTGAGCACTGAGCACCCAGCACCCGAGTACTGGGCACCCAGCACCCTGAGTACTGAGCACCCAGCACCCTGAGTACTGAGCACAAAGCACCCCGAGTGCTGGGCAACCAACACCCTGAGTACTGAGCACCCAGCACCCTGAGCACTGAGCACCCAGCACCCCGAGCACTGAGCACCCAGCACCCTGAGTACTGAGCACCCAGCACCCTGAGCACTGAGCACCCAGCACCCTGAGCACTGAGCACCCAGCACCCTGAGCACTGAGCACGCAGCACCCTGAGTAGTGAGCACCCAACGTACTGAGCATCGAGCACCCTGAGCACTGAGCACCCAGCACCCTGAGTACTGAGCACCGAGCACCCCGAGCACTGAGCAGCCAGCACCCTGAGTACTGAGCTCCGAGCACCCCGAGCACTGAGCACCCAGCGCCCCGAGCACCGAGCACCCTGAGCACTGAGCACTCAGCACCCTGAGTAATGAGCACCCAGCACCCTGAGCAATGAGCACCCTGAGGACTGAGCACCCAGCACCCTGAGCAGTGAGAACACAGCACCCTGAGCACTGAGCACCCAGCACCCTGAGTACTGAGCACTGAGCACGCAGCACCCCGAGCACTGAGCACCCAGCACCCTGAGTACTGAGCACCCAGCACCCCGAGCACTGAGCACCCAGCACCCAGAGCACTGAGCACCCAGCACCCGAGTACTGAGCACCCAGCACCCTGAGTACTGAGCACCCAGCACCCTGAGTACTGAGCACACAGCACCCCGAGTACTGAGCACCCAGCACCCTGAGTACTGAGCACCCAGCACGCTGAGCACTGAGCACCCAGCACCCCGTGCACTGAGCACCCAGCACCCTGAGTACTGAGCACCCAGCACCCTGAGCACTGAGCACCCAGCACCCTGAGCACTGAGCACCCAGCACCCTGAGCACTGAGCACCCAGCACCCTGAGTAGTGTGCACCCAACGTACTGAGCACAGAGCACCCCGAGCACTGAGCACCCAGCACCCTGAGCACTGAGCACCCAGCACCCTGTGCACTGAGCACCCAGCACCCGAGTACTGAGCACCCAGCACCCTGAGTACTGAGCACCCAGCACCCTGAGTACTGAGCACCCAGCACCCCGAGTAATGAGCACCCAGCACCCTGAGTACTGAGCAGCCAGCACCCTGAGCACTGAGCACCTAGCACCCCGAGCACTGCGCACCCAGCACCCTGAGCACTGAGCACCCATCACCGTGAGCACTGAGCACCCAGCACCCTGAGCACTGAGCACCCAGGACCCTGAGTAGTGAGCACAAAACGTACTGAGCACCGAGCACCCCGAGCACTGAGCACCCAGCACCCTGAGTACTGAGCACCGAGCACCCCGAGCACTGAGCACCCAGCACCCTGAGTACTGAGCTCCGAGCACCCCGAGCACTGAGCACCCAGCGCCCTGAGTACTGAGCACCCAGCACCCTGAGTACTGAACACCCAGCACCCTGAGCACTGAGCACTGAGCACACTCAGCACTGAGTACTGAGCACTGAGCACCCTGAGCACTGAGCAACCAGCACCCTGAGTACTGAGCAACCAGCACCCTGAGCACTGAGCACCCAGCACCCTGAGTCCTGAGCACCCAGCACCCTGAGTACTGAACACCCAGCACCCAGAGCACTGAGCACTGAGCACACTCAGCAGTGAGTACTGAGCACTGAGCACCCTGAGCACTGAGTACCCAGCACCCTGAGTACTGAGCAACCAGCACCCTGAGCACTGAGCACTGAGCACCCAGCACCCTGAGCAATGAGCACTGAACACCCAGCACCCCGAGCACTGAGCACCCAGCACCCCGAGCACTGAGCACCCAGCACCCTGAGTACTGAGCACCCTGAGTACTGAGCACCGATCACCCTGAGCACTGAGCTCCCAGCTCCCTGAGTACTGAGCACCCAGCACCCTGAGCACTGAGCACACAGCACCCTGAGTACTGAGCACCCAGCACCCTGAGCACTGAGCACCCAGCACCCTGAGTACTGCGCACCCAGCACCCCGAGCACTGAGCACCCAGCACCCCAAGAATGAGCACCCAGCACCCCGAGTACTGAGCACCGAGCACCCTGAGCACTGAGTACCCAGCACCCTGAGCACTGAGCACCCAGCACCCTGAGTACTGAGCACCCAGCACACTGAGTACTGAGCACCCAGCACACTGAGCACTGAGCACCGAGCACCCCGAGTACTGAGCACCCAGCACCCTGAGTACTGAGCTCCCAGCACCCTGAGTACTGAACACCCAGCACCCTGAGCACTGAGCACTGAGCACCCTGAGCACTGAGTACTGAGCACTGAGCACCCCGAGCACTGAGCACCCAGCACCCGGAGTACTGAGCACCCAGCACCCTGAGTACTAAGCACCGAGCACCCTGAGTACTGAGCACCCAGCACCCTGAACACTGAACATACAGCACCCTGAATACTGAGCACCTCGAGCACTGAGCACCCAGCACCCTGAGTACTGAGCACCGAGCACCCAGAGCACTGAGCACCCAGCACCCCGAGCACTGAGCACCCAGCACCCCGAGCACTGAGCACCCAGCACCCTGAGCACTGAGCACCCAGCACCCTGAGCACTGAGCACCCGGCACCCTGAGCACTGAGCACCCAGCACCCTGAGTACTGAGCACTGAGCACCCAGCACCCCGAGTACTGAGCACCCAGCACCCTGAGTACTGAGCACTGAGCACCCAGCACCCCGAGCACTGAGCACCCAGCACCCTGAGCACTGAGCACCCAGCACCCGAGTACTGGGCACCCAGCACCCTGAGTACTGAGCACCCAGCACACTGAGTACTGAGCACAAAGCACCCCGAGTGCTGGGCAACCAACACCCTGAGTACTGAGCACCCAGCACCCTGAGCACTGAGCACCCAGCACCCCGAGCACTGAGCACCCAGCACCCTGAGTACTGAGCACCCAGCACCCTGAGCACTGAGCACCCAGCACCCTGAGCACTGAGCACCCAGCACCCTGAGCACTGAGCACGCAGCACCCTGAGTAGTGAGCACCCAACGTACTGAGCATCGAGCACCCTGAGCACTGAGCACCCAGCACCCTGAGTACTGAGCACCGAGCACCCCGAGCACTGAGCAGCCAGCACCCTGAGTACTGAGCTCCGAGCACCCCGAGCACTGAGCACCCAGCGCCCCGAGCACCGAGCACCCTGAGCACTGAGCACTCAGCACCCTGAGTACTGAGCACCCAGCACTCTGAGCAATGAGCACCCTGAGGACTGAGCACCCAGCACCCTGAGCACTGAGCACACAGCACCCTGAGTACTGAGCACCCAGCACCCCGAGCACTGAGCACCCAGCACCCAGAGCACTGAGCACCCAGCACCCGAGTACTGAGCACCCAGCACCCTGAGTACTGAGCACCCAGCACCCTGAGTACTGAGCACACAGCACTCTGAGCAATGAGCACCCTGAGCACTGAGCACGCAGCACCCCGAGCACTGAGCACACAGCACCCTGAGTACTGAGCACCCAGCACCCCGAGCACTGAGCACCCAGCACCCAGAGCACTGAGCACCCAGCACCCGAGTACTGAGCACCCAGCACCCTGAGTACTGAGCACCCAGCACCCTGAGTACTGAGCACACAGCACCCCGAGTACTGAGCACCCAGCACCCTGAGTACTGAGCACCCAGCACGCTGAGCACTGAGCACCCAGCACCCCGTGCACTGAGCACCCAGCACCCTGAGTACTGAGCACCCAGCACCCTGAGCACTGAGCACACATCACCCTGAGCACTGAGCACCCAGCACCCTGAGCACTGAGCACCCAGCACCCTGAGTAGTGTGCACCCAACGTACTGAGCACAGAGCACCCCGAGCACTGAGCACCCAGCACCCTGAGCACTGAGCACCCAGCACCCTGTGCACTGAGCACCCAGCACCCGAGTACTGAGCACCCAGCACCCTGAGTACTGAGCACCCAGCACCCTGAGTACTGAGCACCCAGCACCCCGAGTAATGAGCACCCAGCACCCTGAGTACTGAGCAGCCAGCACCCTGAGCACTGAGCACCTAGCACCCCGAGCACTGCGCACCCAGCACCCTGAGCACTGAGCACCCAGCACCCTGAGCACTGAGCACCCAGCACCCTGAGCACTGAGCACCCAGGACCCTGAGTAGTGAGCACTCAACGTACTGAGCACCGAGCACCCCGAGCACTGAGCACCCAGCACCCTGAGTACTGAGCACCGAGCACCCCGAGCACTGAGCACCCAGCACCCTGAGTACTGAGCTCCGAGCACCCCGAGCACTGAGCACCCAGCGCCCTGAGTACTGAGCACCCAGCACCCTGAGTACTGAACACCCAGCACCCTGAGCACTGAGCACTGAGCACACTCAGCACTGAGTACTGAGCACTGAGCACCCTGAGCACTGAGCAACCAGCACCCTGAGTACTGAGCAACCAGCACCCTGAGCACTGAGCACCCAGCACCCTGAGTACTGAGCACCAAGCACCCTGAGTACTGAACACCCAGCACCCAGAGCACTGAGCACTGAGCACACTCAGCAGTGAGTACTGAGCACTGAGCACCCTGAGCACTGAGTACCCAGCACCCTGAGTACTGAGCAACCAGCACCCTGAGCACTGAGCACTGAGCACCCAGCACCCTGAGCAATGAGCACTGAACACCCAGCACCCCGAGCACTGAGCACCCAGCACCCCGAGCACTGAGCACCCAGCACCCTGAGTACTGAGCACCCTGAGTACTGAGCACCGATCACCCTGAGCACTGAGCTCCCAGCTCCCTGAGTACTGAGCACCCAGCACCCTGAGCACTGAGCACACAGCACCCTGAGTACTGAGCACCGAGCACCCTGAGCACTGAGCACCCAGCACCCTGAGTACTGAGCACCCAGCACCCTGAGCACTGAGCACCCAGCACCCTGAGTACTGCGCACCCAGCACCCCGAGCACTGAGCACCCAGCACCCCAAGAATGAGCACCCAGCACCCCGAGTACTGAGCACCGAGCACCCTGAGCACTGAGTACCCAGCACCCTGAGCACTGAGCACCCAGCACCCTGAGCACTGAGCACCCAGCACCCTGAGTACTGAGCACCCAGCACCCTGAGCACTGAGTACCCAGCACCCTGAGCACTGAGCACCCAGCACCCTGAGCACTGAGCACCCGGCACCCTGAGCACTGAGCACCCAGCACCCTGAGTACTGAGAACCCAGCACCCTGAGCACTGAGTACCCAGCACCCTGAGCACTGAGCACCCAGCACCCTGAGCACTGAGCACCCGGCACCCTGAGCACTGAGCACCCAGCACCCTGAGTACTGAACACTGAGCACCCAGCACCCCGAGTACTGAGCACCCAGCACCCTGAGTACTGAGCACTGAGCACCCAGCACCCCGAGCACTGAGCACCCAGCACCCTGAGCACTGAGCACCCAGCACCCGAGTACTGGGCACCCAGCACCCTGAGTACTGAGCACCCAGCACCCTGAGTACTGAGCACAAAGCACCCCGAGTGCTGGGCAACCAACACCCTGAGTACTGAGCACCCAGCACCCTGAGCACTAAGCACCCAGCACCCCGTGCACTGAGCACCCAGCACCCTGAGTACTGAGAACCCAGCACCCTGAGCACTGAGCACCCAGCACCCTGAGCACTGAGCACCCAGCACCCTGAGCACTGAGCACGCAGCACCCTGAGTAGTGAGCACCCAACGTACTGAGCATCGAGCACCCTGAGCACTGAGCACCCAGAACCCTGAGTACTGAGCACCGAGCACCCCGAGCACTGAGCACCCAGCACCCTGAGTACTGAGCTCCGTGCACCCCGAGCACTGAGCACCCAGCGCCCCGAGCACCGAGCACCCTGAGCACTGAGCACCCAGCACCCTGAGTACTGAGCACCCAGCACCCTGAGCAATGAGCACCCTGAGGACTGAGCACCCAGCACCCTGAGCACTGAGCACACAGCACCCTGAGCACTGAGCACCCAGCACCCTGAGTAATGAGCACTGAGCACGCAGCACCCCGAGCACTGAGCACCCAGTACCCTGAATACTGAGCACTGAGCACCCAGCACCCCGAGCACTGAGCACCCAGCACCCAGAGCACTGAGCACGCAGCACCTGAGTACTGAGCACCCAGCACCCTGAGTACTGAGCACCCAGCACCCTGAGTACTGAGCACCCAGCACCCCGAGCACTGAGCACCCAGCACCCTGAGTACTGAGCACCCAGCACCCTGAGCACTGAGCACCCAGCACCCTGAGCACGGAGCACCCAGCACCCTGAGCACTGAGCACGCAGCACCCTGAGTAGTGTGCACCCAACGTACTGAGCATCGAGCACCCTGAGCACTGAGCACCCAGCACCCTGAGTACTGAGCACCGAGCACCCCGAGCACTGAGCACCCAGCACCCTGAGTACTGAGCTCCGAGCACCCCGAGCACTGAGCACAAAGCGCCCCGAGCACTGAGCACCCTGAGCACTGAGCACCCAGCACCCTGAGTACTGAGCACCCAGCACCCTGAGCAATGAGCACCCTGAGGACTGAGCACCCAGCACCCTGAGCACTGAGCACACAGCACCCTGAGCACTGAGCACCCAGCACCCTGAGTACTGAGCACTGAGCACGCAGCACCCCGAGCACTGAGCACCCAGCACCCTGAGTATTGAGCACTGAGCACCCAGCACACCGAGCACTGAGCACCCAGCACCCTGAGCACTGAGCACCCAGCACCCGAGTACTGAGCACCCAGCACCCTGAGTACTGAGCACCCAGCACCCTGAGTACTGAGCACACAGCACCCCGAGTACTGAGCACCCAGCACCCTGAGTACTGAGCACCCAGCACCCTGAGCACTGAGCACCCAGCACCCCGAGCACTGAGCACCCAGCACCCTGAGTACTGAGCACCCAGCACCCTGAGCACTGAGCACCCAGCACCCTGAGCACTGAGCACCCAGCACCCCGAGCACTGAGCACCCAGCACCCCGAGCACTGAGCACCCAGCACCCCGAGTACTGATCACCCAGCACCCTGAGTACTGAGCAGCCAGCACCCTGAGCACTGAGCACCTAGCACCCCGAGCACTGAGCACCCAGCACCCTGAGTACTGAGCACCCAGCACCCTGAGCACTGAGCACCCAGCACCCTGAGTACTTAGCACCGAGCACCCCGAGCACTGAGCACCCAGCACCCTGAGTACTGAGCTCCGAGCACCCCGAGCACTGAGCACCCAGCGCCCCGAGCACCGAGCACCCTGAGCACTGAGCACCCAGCACCCTGAGTACTGAGCACCCAGCACCCTGAGTACTGAACACCCAGCACCCTGAGCACTGAGCACACTCAGCACTGAGTACTGAGCTCCGAGCACCCCGAGCACTGAGCACCCAGCGCCCCGAGCACCGAGCACCCTGAGCACTGAGCACCCAGCACCCCGAGCACTGAGCACCCAGTACCCTGAGTACTGAGCACCCTGAGTACTGAGCACCGATCACCCTGAGCACTGAGCTCCCAGCACCCTGAGTACTGAGCACCCAGCACCCTGAGCACTGAGCACCCAGGACCCTGAGTACTGAGCACCCAGCATCCTGATCACTGAGCACCCAGCACCCTGAGTACTGAGCACCCAGCACCCTGAACACTGAGCACCCAGCACCCTGAGTACTGCGCACCCAGCACCCCGAGCACTGAGCACCCAGCACCCCAAGAATGAGCACCCAGCACCCCGAGTACTGAGCACCGAGCACCCTGAGCACTGAGTACCCAGCACCCTGAGCACCGAGCACCCTGAGCACTGAGCACCCAGCACCCCGAGTACTGAGCTCCGAGCACCCCGAGCACTGAGCACCCAGCGCCCCGAGCACCGAGCACCCTGAGCACTGAGCACTCAGCACCCTGAGTAATGAGCACCCAGCACCCTGAGCAATGAGCACCCTGAGGACTGAGCACCCAGCACCCTGAGCACTGAGCACACAGCACCCTGAGCACTGAGCACCCAGCACCCTGAGTACTGAGCACTGAGCACGCAGCACCCCGAGCACTGAGCACCCAGCACTCTGAGTACTGAGCACCCAGCACCCCGAGCACTGAGCACCCAGCAACCTGAGTACTGAGCACACAGCACCCCGAGTACTGAGCACCCAGCACCCTGAGTACTGAGCACCCAGCACGCTGAGCACTGAGCACCCAGCACCCCGTGCACTGAGCACCCAGCACCCTGAGTACTGAGCACCCAGCACCCTGAGCACTGAGCACCCAGCACCCTGAGCACTGAGCACCCAGCACCCTGAGCACTGAGCACCCAGCACCCTGAGTAGTGTGCACCCAACGTACTGAGCACCGAGCACCCCGAGCACTGAGCACCCAGCACCCTGAGCACTGAGCACCCAGCACCCTGTGCACTGAGCACCCAGCACCCGAGTACTGAGCACCCAGCACCCTGAGTACTGAGCACCCAGCACCCTGAGTACTGAGCACCCAGCACCCCGAGTAATGAGCACCCAGCACCCTGAGTACTGAGCAGCCAGCACCCTGAGCACTGAGCACCTAGCACCCCGAGCACTGCGCACCCAGCACCCTGAGCACTGAGCACCCAGCACCCTGAGCACTGAGCACCCAGCACCCTGAGCACTGAGCACCCAGGACCCTGAGTAGTGAGCACTCAACGTACTGAGCACCGAGCACCCCGAGCACTGAGCACCCAGCACCCTGAGTACTGAGCACCGAGCACCCCGAGCACTGAGCACCCAGCACCCTGAGTACTGAGCTCCGAGCACCCCGAGCACTGAGCACCCAGCGCCCTGAGTACTGAGCACCCAGCACCCTGAGTACTGAACACCCAGCACCCTGAGCACTGAGCACTGAGCACACTCAGCACTGAGTACTGAGCACTGAGCACCCTGAGCACTGAGCACCCAGCACCCTGAGTACTGAGCAACCAGCACCCTGAGCACTGAGCACCCAGCACCCTGAGTACTGAGCACCCAGCACCCTGAGTACTGAACACCCAGCACCCAGAGCACTGAGCACTGAGCACACTCAGCAGTGAGTACTGAGCACTGAGCACCCTGAGCACTGAGTACCCAGCACCCTGAGTACTGAGCAACCAGCACCCTGAGCACTGAGCACTGAGCAGCCAGCACCCCGAGCAATGAGCACTGAACACCCAGCACCCCGAGCACTGAGCACCCAGCACCCCGAGCACTGAGCACCCAGCACCCTGAGTACTGAGCACCATGAGTACTGAGCACCGATCACCCTGAGCACTGAGCTCCCAGCTCCCTGAGTACTGAGCACCCAGCACCCTGAGCACTGAGCACCCAGCACCCTGAGTACTGAGCACCCAGCACCCTGAGCACTGAGCACCCAGCACCCTGAGTACTGAGCACCCAGCACCCTGAGAACTGAACACCCAGCACCCTGAGTACTGCGCACCCAGCACCCCGAGCACTGAGCACCCAGCACCCCAAGAATGAGCACCCAGCACCCCGAGTACTGAGCACCGAGCACCCTGAGCACTGAGTACCCAGCACCCTGAGCACTGAGCACCCAGCACCCTGAGCACTGAGCACCCAGCACCCTGAGTACTGAGCACCCAGCACCCTGAGCACTGAGTACCCAGCACCCTGAGCACTGAGCACCCAGCACCCTGAGCACTGAGCACCCGGCACCCTGAGCACTGAGCACCCAGCACCCTGAGTACTGAGCACCCAGCACCCTGAGCACTGAGTACCCAGCACCCTGAGCACTGAGCACCCAGCACCCTGAGCACTGAGCACCCGGCACCCTGAGCACTGAGCACCCAGCACCCTGAGTACTGCGCACCCAGCACCCCGAGCACTGAGCACCCAGCACCCCAAGAATGAGCACCCAGCACCCCGAGTACTGAGCACCGAGCACCTTGAGCACTGAGTACCCAGCACCCTGAGCACTGAGCACCCAGCACCCTGAGCACTGAAAACCCAGCACCCTGAGTACTGAGCACCCAGCACCCTGAGCACTGAGCACCCAGCACCCTGAGCACTGAGCACCCAGCACCCTGAGCACTGAGCACCCGGCACCCTGAGCACTGAGCACCCAGCACCCTGAGTACTGAGCACCCAGCACCCTGAGCACTGAGTACCCAGCACCCTGAGCACTGAGCACCCAGCACCCTGAGCACTGAGCACCCGGCACCCTGAGCACTGAGCACCCAGCACCCTGAGTACTGAGCACTGAGCACCCAGGACCCTGAGTAGTGAGCACTCAACGTACTGAGCACCGAGCACCCCGAGCACTGAGCACCCAGCACCCTGAGTACTGAGCACCGAGCACCCCGAGCACTGAGCACCCAGCACCCTGAGTACTGAGCTCCGAGCACCCCGAGCACTGAGCACCCAGCGCCCTGAGTACTGAGCACCCAGCACCCTGAGTACTGAACACCCAGCACCCAGAGCACTGAGCACTGAGCACACTCAGCAGTGAGTACTGAGCACTGAGCACCCTGAGCACTGAGTACCCAGCACCCTGAGTACTGAGCAACCAGCACCCTGAGCACTGAGCACTGAGCAGCCAGCACCCCGAGCAATGAGCACTGAACACCCAGCACCCCGAGCACTGAGCACCCAGCACCCCGAGCACTGAGCACCCAGCACCCTGAGTACTGAGCACCATGAGTACTGAGCACCGATCACCCTGAGCACTGAGCTCCCAGCTCCCTGAGTACTGAGCACCCAGCACCCTGAGCACTGAGCACCCAGCACCCTGAGTACTGAGCACCCAGCACATTGAGCACTGAGCACCCAGCACCCTGAGTACTGAGCACCCAGCACCCTGAGAACTGAACACCCAGCACCCTGAGTACTGCGCACCCAGCACCCCGAGCACTGAGCACCCAGCACCCCAAGAATGAGCACCCAGCACCCCGAGTACTGAGCACCGAGCACCCTGAGCACTGAGTACCCAGCACCCTGAGCACTGAGCACCCAGCACCCTGAGCACTGAGCACCCAGCACCCTGAGTACTGAGCACCCAGCACCCTGAGCACTGAGTACCCAGCACCCTGAGCACTTAGCACCCAGCACCCTGAGCACTGAACACCCGGCACCCTGAGCACTGAGCACCCAGCACCCTGAGTACTGAGCACCCAGCACCCTGAGCACTGAGTAACCAGCACCCTGAGCACTGAGCACCCAGCACCCTGAGCACTGAGCACCCGGCACCCTGAGCACTGAGCACCCAGCACCCTGAGTACTGCGCACCCAGCACCCCGAGCACTGAGCACCCAGCACCCCAAGAATGAGCACCCAGCACCCCGAGTACTGAGCACCGAGCACCTTGAGCACTGAGTACCCAGCACCCTGAGCACTGAGCACCCAGCACCCTGAGCACTGAAAACCCAGCACCCTGAGTACTGAGCACCCAGCACCCTGAGCACTGAGCACCCAGCACCCTGAGCACTGAGCACCCAGCACCCTGAGCACTGAGCACCCGGCACCCTGAGCACTGAGCACCCAGCACCCTGAGTACTGAGCACCCAGCACCCTGAGCACTGAGTACCCAGCACCCTGAGCACTGAGCACCCAGCACCCTGAGCACTGAGCACCCGGCACCCTGAGCACTGAGCACCCAGCACCCTGAGTACTGAGCACTGAGCACCCAGCACCCCGAGTACTGAGCACCCAGCACCCTGAGTACTGAGCACTGAGCACCCAGCACCCCGAGCACTGAGCACCCAGCACCCTGAGCACTGAGCACCCAGCACCCGAGTACTGGGCACCCAGCACCCTGAGTACTGAGCACCCAGCACCCTGAGTACTGAGCACAAAGCACCCCGAGTGCTGGGCAACCAACACCCTGAGTACTGAGCACCCAGCACCCTGAGCACTAAGCACCCAGCACCCCGTGCACTGAGCACCCAGCACCCTGAGTACTGAGAACCCAGCACCCTGAGCACTGAGCACCCAGCACCCTGAGCACTGAGCACCCAGCACCCTGAGCACTGAGCACGCAGCACCCTGAGTAGTGAGCACCCAACGTACTGAGCATCGAGCACCCTGAGCACTGAGCACCCAGCACCCTGAGTACTGAGCACCGAGCACCCCGAGCACTGAGCACCCAGCAACCTGAGTACTGAGCTCCGTGCACCCCGAGCACTGAGCACCCAGCGCCCCGAGCACCGAGCACCCTGAGCACTGAGCACCCAGCACCCTGAGTACTGAGCACCCAGCACCCTGAGCAATGAGCACCCTGAGGACTGAGCACCCAGCACCCTGAGCACTGAGCACACAGCACCCTGAGCACTGAGCACCGAGCACCCTGAGTAATGAGCACTGAGCACGCAGCACCCCGAGCACTGAGCACCCAGCACCCTGAGTACTGAGCACTGAGCACCCAGCACCCCGAGCACTGAGCACCCAGCACCCAGAGCACTGAGCACGCAGCACCTGAGTACTGAGCACCCAGCACCCTGAGAACTGAGCACCCAGCACCCTGAGTACTGAGCACACAGCACCCCGAGTACTGAGCACACAGCACCCTGAGTACTGAGCACCCAGAACCCTGAGCACTGAGCACCCAGCACCCCGAGCACTGAGCACCCAGCACCCTGAGTACTGAGCACCCAGCACCCTGAGCACTGAGCACCCAGCACCCTGAGCACTGAGCACCCAGCACCCTGAGCACTGAGCACCCAGCACCCTGAGTAGTGTGCACCCAACGTACTGAGCACCGAGCACCCCGAGCACTGAGCACCCAGCACCCTGAGCACTGAGCACCCAGCACCCTGAGCACTGAGCACCCAGCACCCGAGTACTGAGCACCCAGCACCCTGAGTACTGAGCACCCAGCACCCTGAGTACTGAGCACCCAGCACCCCGAGTACTGAGCACCCAGCACCCTGAGTACTGAGCAGCCAGCACCCTGAGCACTGAGCACCCAGCACCCTGAGCACTGCGCACCCAGCACCCTGAGAACTGAGCACCCAGCACCCTGAGCACTGAGCACCCAGCACCCTGAGCACTGAGCACCCAGCACCCTGAGCACTGAGCACCCAGGACCCTGAGTAGTGAGCACTCAACGTACTGAGCACCGAGCACCCCGAGCACTGAGCACCCAGCACCCTGAGTACAGAGCACCGAGCACCCCGAGCACTGAGCACCCAACACCCTGAGTACTGAGCTCCGAGCACCCCGAGCACTGAGCACCCAGCGCCCCGAGCACCGAGCACCCTGAGCACTGAGCACCCAGCACCCTGAGTACTGAGCACCCAGCACCCTGAGTACTGAACACCCAGCACCCTGAGCACTGAGCACTGAGCACACTCAGCACTGAGTACTGAGCACTGAGCACCCTGAGCACTGAGCACCCAGTACCCTGAGTACTGAGCAACCAGCACCCTGAGCACTGAGCACTGAGCACCCAGCACCCTGAGCAATGAGCACTGAACACCCAGCTCCCTGAGTACTGAGCACCCAGCACCCTGAGCACTGAGCACCCAGCACCCTGAGTACTGAGCACCCAGCACCCTGAGCACTGAGCACCCAGCACCCTGAGTACTGAGAACCCAGCACCCTGAGCACTGAGCACCCAGCACCCTGAGTACTGCGCACCCAGCACCCCGAGCACTGAGCACCCAGCACCGCAAGAATGAGCACCCAGCACCACGAGTACTGAGCACCGAGCACCCTGAGCACTGAGTACCCAGCACCCTGAGCACTGAGCACCCAGTACCCTGTGTACTGAGCACCCAGCACCCTGAGTACTGAGCACCCAGCACCCTGAGCACTGAGCACCGAGCACCCCGAGTACTGAGCACCCAGCACCCTGAGTACTGAGCACCCAGCACCCTGAGTACTGAACACCCAGCACCCTGAGCACTGAGCACTGAGCACCCTGAGCACTGAGTACTGAGCACCAAGCACCCCGAGCACTGAGCACCCAGCACCCGGAGTACTGAGCACCCAGCACCCTGAGTACTAAGCACCGAGCACCCTGAGTACTGAGCACCCAGCACCTTGAACACTGAACATACAGCACCCTGAGAACTGAGCACCTCGAGCACTGAGCACCCAGCACCCTGAGTACTGAGCACCGAGCACCCCGAGCACTGAGCACCCAGCACCCCGAGCACTGAGCACCCAACACCCCGAGCACTGAGCACCCAGCACCCTGAGCACTGAGCACCCAGCACCCTGAGTACTGAGCACCCAGCACCCTGAGCACTGAGTACCCAGCACCCTGAGCACTGAGCACCCAGCACCCTGAGCACTGAGCACCCAGCACCCTGAGTACTGAGCACTGAGCACCCAGCACCCCGAGTACTGAGCACCCAGCACCCTGAGTACTGAGCACTGAGCACCCAGCACCCCGAGCACTGAGCACCCAGCACCCCGAATACTGAGCACCCAGCACCCTGAGTACTGAGCACTGAGCACCCAGCACCCCGAGCACTGAGCACCCAGCACCCTGAGCACTGAGCACCCAGCACCCGAGTACTGAGCACCCAGCACCCTGAGTACTGAGCACCCAGCACCCTGAGTACTGAGCACAAAGCACCCCGAGTACTGGGCAACCAACACCCTGAGTACTGAGCACCCAGCACCCTGAGCACTGAGCACCCAGCACCCCGAGCACTGAGCACCCAGCACCCTGAGTACTGAGCACCCAGCACCCTGAGCACTGTGCACCCAGCACCCTGAGCACTGAGCACGCAGCACCCTGAGTAGTGAGCACCCAACGTACTGAGCATCGAGCACCCTGAGCACTGAGCACTGAGCACCCTGAGTACTGAGCACCGAGCACCCCGAGCACTGAGCACCCAGCACCCTGAGTACTGAGCTCCGAGCACCCCGAGCACTGAGCACCCAGCGCCCCGAGCACCGAGCACCCTGAGCACTGAGCACCCAGCACCCTGAGTACTGAGCACCCAGCACCCTGAGCAATGAGCACCCTGAGGACTGAGCACCCAGCACCCTGAGCACTGAGCACGCAGCACCCCGAGCACTGAGCACCCAGCACCCTGAGTACTGAGCACTGAGCACCCAGCACCCCGAGCACTGAGCACCCAGCACCCTGAGCACTGAGCACCCAGCACCCGAGTACTGAGCACCCAGCACCCTGAGTACTGAGCACCCAGCACCCTGAGTACTGAGCACCCAGTACCCCGAGTACTGAGCACCCAGCTCCCTGAGTACTGAGCACCCAGCACCCTGAGCACTGAGCACCCAGCACCCTGAGTACTGAGCACCCAGCACCCTGAGCCCTGAGCACCCTGAGCACTGAGTACTGAGCACCGAGCACCCCGAGTACTGAGCACCCAGCACCCTGAGCACTGAGCACCCAGCACCCTGAGTACTGAGCACCCAGCACCCTGAGTACTGAACACCCAGCACCCTGAGCACTGAGCACTGAGCACCCTGAGCACTGAGTACTGAGCACCGAGCACCCCGAGAACTGAGCACCCAGCACCCGGAGTAATGAGCACCCAGCACCCTGAGTACTGAGCACCCAGCACCCCGAGCACTGAGCACCCAGCACCCCGAGCACTGAGCACCCAGCACCCTGAGCACTGAGCACCCTGAGTACTGAGCACCCAGCACCCTGAGCACTGAGCACCGAGCACCCTGAGCACTGAGCACCCAGCACCCTGAGTACTGAGCACCGATCACCCTGAGCACTGAGCACCCAGAACCCCGAGCACTGAGCACCCAGCACCCTGAGTACTGAGCACCCAGCACCCCGAGCACTGAGCACCCAGCACCCTGAGTAATGAGCACCCTGAGTACTGAGCACCGATCACCCTGAGCACTGAGCTCCCAGCACCCTGAGTACTGAGCACCCAGCACCCTGAGCACTGAGCACCGAGCACCCTGAGCACTGAGCACCCAGCACCCTGAGTACTGAGCACCGATCACCCTGAGCACTGAGCACCCAGAACCCCGAGCACTGAGCACCCAGCACTCTGAGTACTGAGCACCCAGCACCCCGAGCACTGAGCACCCAGCACCCTGAGTAATGAGCACCCTGAGTACTGAGCACCGATCACACTGAGCACTGAGCTCCCAGCACCCTGAGTACTGAGCACCCAGCACGCTGAGCACTGAGCACCCAGCACCCGAGTACTGAGCACCCAGCACCCTGAGTACTGAGCACCCAGCACCCTGAGTACTGAGCACCCAGCACCCCGAGTACTGAGCACCCAGCACCCTGAGTACTGAGCAGCCAGCACCCTGAGCACTGAGCACCCAGCACCCCGAGCACTGCGCACCCAGCACCCTGAGTACTGAGCACCCAGCACCCTGAGCACTGAGCACCCAGCACCCTGAGCACTGAGCACCCAGCACCCCGAGCACTGAGCACCCAGGACCCTGAGTAGTGAGCACTCAACGTACTGAGCACCGAGCACCCCGAGCACTGAGCACCCAGCACCCTGAGTACAGAGCACCGAGCACCCCGAGCACTGAGCACCCAGCACCCTGAGCACTGAGTACCCAGCACCCTGAGCACTGAGCACCCAGCACCCTGAGCACTGAGCACCCAGCACCCTGAGTACTGAGCACTGAGCACCCAGCACCCCGAGTACTGAGCACCCAGCACCCTGAGTACTGAGCACTGAGCACCCAGCACCCCGAGCACTGAGCACCCAGCACACCGAGTACTGAGCACCCAGCACCCTGAGTACTGAGCACTGAGCACCCAGCACCCCGAGCACTGAGCACCCAGCACCCTGAGCACTGAGCACCCAGCACCCGAGTACTGAGCACCCAGCACCCTGAGTACTGAGCACCCAGCACCCTGAGTACTGAGCACAAAGCACCCCGAGTACTGGGCAACCAACACCCTGAGTACTGAGCACCCAGCACCCTGAGCACTGAGCACCCAGCACCCCGAGCACTGAGCACCCAGCACCCTGAGTACTGAGCACCCAGCACCCTGAGCACTGTGCACCCAGCACCCTGAGCACTGAGCACGCAGCACCCTGAGTAGTGAGCACCCAACGTACTGAGCATCGAGCACCCTGAGCACTGAGCACTGAGCACCCTGAGTACTGAGCACCGAGCACCCCGAGCACTGAGCACCCAGCACCCTGAGTACTGAGCTCCGAGCACCCCGAGCACTGAGCACCCAGCGCCCCGAGCACCGAGCACCCTGAGCACTGAGCACCCAGCACCCTGAGTACTGAGCACCCAGCACCCTGAGCAATGAGCACCCTGAGGACTGAGCACCCAGCACCCTGAGCACTGAGCACGCAGCACCCCGAGCACTGAGCACCCAGCACCCTGAGTACTGAGCACTGAGCACCCAGCACCCCGAGCACTGAGCACCCAGCACCCTGAGCACTGAGCACCCAGCACCCGAGTACTGAGCACCCAGCACCCTGAGTACTGAGCACCCAGCACCCTGAGTACTGAGCACCCAGTACCCCGAGTACTGAGCACCCAGCTCCCTGAGTACTGAGCACCCAGCACCCTGAGCACTGAGCACCCAGCACCCTGAGTACTGAGCACCCAGCACCCTGAGCCCTGAGCACCCTGAGCACTGAGTACTGAGCACCGAGCACCCCGAGTACTGAGCACCCAGCACCCTGAGCACTGAGCACCCAGCACCCTGAGTACTGAGCACCCAGCACCCTGAGTACTGAACACCCAGCACCCTGAGCACTGAGCACTGAGCACCCTGAGCACTGAGTACTGAGCACCGAGCACCCCGAGAACTGAGCACCCAGCACCCGGAGTAATGAGCACCCAGCACCCTGAGTACTGAGCACCCAGCACCCCGAGCACTGAGCACCCAGCACCCCGAGCACTGAGCACCCAGCACCCTGAGCACTGAGCACCCTGAGTACTGAGCA
Organism: Microtus oregoni; assembly: GCF_018167655.1. NCBI lineage: Eukaryota > Metazoa > Chordata > Mammalia > Rodentia > Cricetidae > Microtus > Microtus oregoni. Next base: position 5,777,863 of record NW_024544151.1, on the reverse strand, counting down.
CCCAGCACCCTGAGCACTGAGCACCGAGCACCCTGAGCACTGAGCACCCAGCACCCTGAGTACTGAGCACCGATCACCCTGAGCACTGAGCACCCAGAACCCCGAGCACTGAGCACCCAGCACCCTGAGTACTGAGCACCCAGCACCCCGAGCACTGAGCACCCAGCACCCTGAGTAATGAGCACCCTGAGTACTGAGCACCGATCACCCTGAGCACTGAGCTCCCAGCACCCTGAGTACTGAGCACCCAGCACCCTGAGCACTGAGCACCGAGCACCCTGAGCACTGAGCACCCAGCACCCTGAGTACTGAGCACCGATCACCCTGAGCACTGAGCACCCAGAACCCCGAGCACTGAGCACCCAGCACTCTGAGTACTGAGCACCCAGCACCCCGAGCACTGAGCACCCAGCACCCTGAGTAATGAGCACCCTGAGTACTGAGCACCGATCACACTGAGCACTGAGCTCCCAGCACCCTGAGTACTGAGCACCCAGCACGCTGAGCACTGAGCACCCAGCACCCGAGTACTGAGCACCCAGCACCCTGAGTACTGAGCACCCAGCACCCTGAGTACTGAGCACCCAGCACCCCGAGTACTGAGCACCCAGCACCCTGAGTACTGAGCAGCCAGCACCCTGAGCACTGAGCACCCAGCACCCCGAGCACTGCGCACCCAGCACCCTGAGTACTGAGCACCCAGCACCCTGAGCACTGAGCACCCAGCACCCTGAGCACTGAGCACCCAGCACCCTGAGCACTGAGCACCCAGGACCCTGAGTAGTGAGCACTCAACGTACTGAGCACCGAGCACCCCGAGCACTGAGCACCCAGCACCCTGAGTACAGAGCACCGAGCACCCCGAGCACTGAGCACCCAGCACCCTGAGTACTGAGCTCCGAGCACCCCGAGCACTGAGCACCCAGCGCCCCGAGCACCGAGCACCCTGAGCACTGAGCACCCAGCACCCTGAGTACTGAGCACCCAGCACCCTGAGTACTGAACACCCAGCACCCTGAGCACTGAGCACTGAGCACACTCAGCACTGAGTACTGAGCACTGAGCACCCTGAGCACTGAGCACCCAGTACCCTGAGTACTGAGCAACCAGCACGCTGAGCACTGAGCACTGAGCACCCAGCACCCTGAGCAATGAGCACTGAACACCCAGCACCCCGAGCACTGAGCACCCAGCACCCCGAGCACTGAGCACCCAGCACCCTGAGCAATGAGCACCCTGGGGACTGAACACCCAGCACCCTGAGCACTAAGCACCCAGCACCCTGAGTACTGAGCACCGATCACCCTGAGCACTGAGCACCCAGCACCCCGAGCACTGAGCACCCAGCACCTTGAGTACTGAGCTCCCAGCACCCCGAGCACTGAGCACCCAGTACCCTGAGTACTGAGCACCCTGAGTACTGAGCACCGATCACCCTGAGCACTGAGCTCCCAGCTCCCTGAGTACTGAGCACCCAGCACCCTGAGCACTGAGCACCCAGCACCCTGAGTACTGAGCACCCAGCACCCTGAGCACTGAGCACCCAGCACCCTGAGTACTGAGAACCCAGCACCCTGAGCACTGAGCACCCAGCACCCTGAGTACTGCGCACCCAGCACCCCGAGCACTGAGCACCCAGCACCCCAAGAATGAGCACCCAGCACCACGAGTACTGAGCACCGAGCACCCTGAGCACTGAGTACCCAGCACCCTGAGCACTGAGCACCCAGTACCCTGTGTACTGAGCACCCAGCACCCTGAGTACTGAGCACCCAGCACCCTGAGCACTGAGCACCGAGCACCCCGAGTACTGAGCACCCAGCACCCTGAGTACTGAGCACCCAGCACCCTGAGTACTGAACACCCAGCACCCTGAGCACTGAGCACTGAGCACCCTGAGCACTGAGTACTGAGCACCGAGCACCCCGAGCACTGAGCACCCAGCACCCGGAGTACTGAGCACCCAGCACCCTGAGTACTAAGCACCGAGCACCCTGAGTACTGAGCACCCAGCACCTTGAACACTGAACATACAGCACCCTGAGTACTGAGCACCTCGAGCACTGAGCACCCAGCACCCTGAGTACTGAGCACCGAGCACCCCGAGCACTGAGCACCCAGCACCCCGAGCACTGAGCACCCAACACCCCGAGCACTGAGCACCCAGCACCCTGAGCACTGAGCACCCAGCACCCTGAGTACTGAGCACCCAGCACCCTGAGCACTGAGTACCCAGCACCCTGAGCACTGAGCACCCAGCACCCTGAGCACTGAGCACCCAGCACCCTGAGTACTGAGCACTGAGCACCCAGCACCCCGAGTACTGAGCACCCAGCACCCTGAGTACTGAGCACTGAGCACCCAGCACCCCGAGCACTGAGCACCCAGCAACCCGATTACTGAGCACCCAGCACCCTGAGCACTGAGCACCCAGCACCCGAGTACTGAGCACCCAGCACCCTGAGTACTGAGCACCCAGCACCCTGAGTACTGAGCACAAAGCACCCCGAGTACTGGGCAACCAACACCCTGAGTACTGAGCACCCAGCACCCTGAGGACTGAGCACCCAGCACCCCGAGCACTGAGCACCCAGCACCCTGAGTACTGAGCACCCAGCACCCTGAGCACTGAGCACCCAGCACCCTGAGCACTGAGCACGCAGCACCCTGAGTAGTGAGCACCCAACGTACTGAGCATCGAGCACCCTGAGCACTGAGCACTGAGCACCCTGAGTACTGAGCACCGAGCACCCCGAGCACTGAGCACCCAGCACCCTGAGTACTGAGCTCCGAGCACCCCGAGCACTGAGCACCCAGCGCCCCGAGCACCGAGCACCCTGAGCACTGAGCACCCAGCACCCTGAGTACTGAGCACCCAGCACCCTGAGCAATGAGCACCCTGAGGACTGAGCACCCAGCACCCTGAGCACTGAGCACGCAGCACCCCGAGCACTGAGCACCCAGCACCCTGAGTACTGAGCACTGAGCACCCAGCACCCCGAGCACTGAGCACCCAGCACCCTGAGCACTGAGCACCCAGCACCCGAGTACTGAGCACCCAGCACCCTGAGTACTGAGCACCCAGCACCCTGAGTACTGAGCACCCAGTACCCCGAGTACTGAGCACCCAGCTCCCTGAGTACTGAGCACCCAGCACCCTGAGCACTGAGCACCCAGCACCCTGAGTACTGAGCACCCAGCACCCTGAGCCCTGAGCACCCTGAGCACTGAGTACTGAGCACCGAGCACCCCGAGTACTGAGCACCCAGCACCCTGAGCACTGAGCACCCAGCACCCTGAGTACTGAGCACCCAGCACCCTGAGTACTGAACACCCAGCACCCTGAGCACTGAGCACTGAGCACCCTGAGCACTGAGTACTGAGCACCGAGCACCCCGAGAACTGAGCACCCAGCACCCGGAGTAATGAGCACCCAGCACCCTGAGTACTGAGCACCCAGCACCCCGAGCACTGAGCACCCAGCACCCCGAGCACTGAGCACCCAGCACCCTGAGCACTGAGCACCCTGAGTACTGAGCACCCAGCACCCTGAGCACTGAGCACCGAGCACCCTGAGCACTGAGCACCCAGCACCCTGAGTACTGAGCACCGATCACCCTGAGCACTGAGCACCCAGAACCCCGAGCACTGAGCACCCAGCACCCTGAGTACTGAGCACCCAGCACCCCGAGCACTGAGCACCCAGCACCCTGAGTAATGAGCACCCTGAGTACTGAGCACCGATCACCCTGAGCACTGAGCTCCCAGCACCCTGAGTACTGAGCACCCAGCACCCTGAGCACTGAGCACCGAGCACCCTGAGCACTGAGCACCCAGCACCCTGAGTACTGAGCACCGATCACCCTGAGCACTGAGCACCCAGAACCCCGAGCACTGAGCACCCAGCACTCTGAGTACTGAGCACCCAGCACCCCGAGCACTGAGCACCCAGCACCCTGAGTAATGAGCACCCTGAGTACTGAGCACCGATCACACTGAGCACTGAGCTCCCAGCACCCTGAGTACTGAGCACCCAGCACGCTGAGCACTGAGCACCCAGCACCCGAGTACTGAGCACCCAGCACCCTGAGTACTGAGCACCCAGCACCCTGAGTACTGAGCACCCAGCACCCCGAGTACTGAGCACCCAGCACCCTGAGTACTGAGCAGCCAGCACCCTGAGCACTGAGCACCCAGCACCCCGAGCACTGCGCACCCAGCACCCTGAGTACTGAGCACCCAGCACCCTGAGCACTGAGCACCCAGCACCCTGAGCACTGAGCACCCAGCACCCCGAGCACTGAGCACCCAGGACCCTGAGTAGTGAGCACTCAACGTACTGAGCACCGAGCACCCCGAGCACTGAGCACCCAGCACCCTGAGTACAGAGCACCGAGCACCCCGAGCACTGAGCACCCAGCACCCTGAGCACTGAGTACCCAGCACCCTGAGCACTGAGCACCCAGCACCCTGAGCACTGAGCACCCAGCACCCTGAGTACTGAGCACTGAGCACCCAGCACCCCGAGTACTGAGCACCCAGCACCCTGAGTACTGAGCACTGAGCACCCAGCACCCCGAGCACTGAGCACCCAGCACCCCGAGTACTGAGCACCCAGCACCCTGAGTACTGAGCACTGAGCACCCAGCACCCCGAGCACTGAGCACCCAGCACCCTGAGCACTGAGCACCCAGCACCCGAGTACTGAGCACCCAGCACCCTGAGTACTGAGCACCCAGCACCCTGAGTACTGAGCACAAAGCACCCCGAGTACTGGGCAACCAACACCCTGAGTACTGAGCACCCAGCACCCTGAGCACTGAGCACCCAGCACCCCGAGCACTGAGCACCCAGCACCCTGAGTACTGAGCACCCAGCACCCTGAGCACTGTGCACCCAGCACCCTGAGCACTGAGCACGCAGCACCCTGAGTAGTGAGCACCCAACGTACTGAGCATCGAGCACCCTGAGCACTGAGCACTGAGCACCCTGAGTACTGAGCACCGAGCACCCCGAGCACTGAGCACCCAGCACCCTGAGTACTGAGCTCCGAGCACCCCGAGCACTGAGCACCCAGCGCCCCGAGCACCGAGCACCCTGAGCACTGAGCACCCAGCACCCTGAGTACTGAGCACCCAGCACCCTGAGCAATGAGCACCCTGAGGACTGAGCACCCAGCACCCTGAGCACTGAGCACGCAGCACCCCGAGCACTGAGCACCCAGCACCCTGAGTACTGAGCACTGAGCACCCAGCACCCCGAGCACTGAGCACCCAGCACCCTGAGCACTGAGCACCCAGCACCCGAGTACTGAGCACCCAGCACCCTGAGTACTGAGCACCCAGCACCCTGAGTACTGAGCACCCAGTACCCCGAGTACTGAGCACCCAGCTCCCTGAGTACTGAGCACCCAGCACCCTGAGCACTGAGCACCCAGCACCCTGAGTACTGAGCACCCAGCACCCTGAGCCCTGAGCACCCTGAGCACTGAGTACTGAGCACCGAGCACCCCGAGTACTGAGCACCCAGCACCCTGAGCACTGAGCACCCAGCACCCTGAGTACTGAGCACCCAGCACCCTGAGTACTGAACACCCAGCACCCTGAGCACTGAGCACTGAGCACCCTGAGCACTGAGTACTGAGCACCGAGCACCCCGAGAACTGAGCACCCAGCACCCGGAGTAATGAGCACCCAGCACCCTGAGTACTGAGCACCCAGCACCCCGAGCACTGAGCACCCAGCACCCCGAGCACTGAGCACCCAGCACCCTGAGCACTGAGCACCCTGAGTACTGAGCACCCAGCACCCTGAGCACTGAGCACCGAGCACCCTGAGCACTGAGCACCCAGCACCCTGAGTACTGAGCACCGATCACCCTGAGCACTGAGCACCCAGAACCCCGAGCACTGAGCACCCAGCACCCTGAGTACTGAGCACCCAGCACCCCGAGCACTGAGCACCCAGCACCCTGAGTAATGAGCACCCTGAGTACTGAGCACCGATCACCCTGAGCACTGAGCTCCCAGCACCCTGAGTACTGAGCACCCAGCACCCTGAGCACTGAGCACCGAGCACCCTGAGCACTGAGCACCCAGCACCCTGAGTACTGAGCACCGATCACCCTGAGCACTGAGCACCCAGAACCCCGAGCACTGAGCACCCAGCACTCTGAGTACTGAGCACCCAGCACCCCGAGCACTGAGCACCCAGCACCCTGAGTAATGAGCACCCTGAGTACTGAGCACCGATCACACTGAGCACTGAGCTCCCAGCACCCTGAGTACTGAGCACCCAGCACGCTGAGCACTGAGCACCCAGCACCCGAGTACTGAGCACCCAGCACCCTGAGTACTGAGCACCCAGCACCCTGAGTACTGAGCACCCAGCACCCCGAGTACTGAGCACCCAGCACCCTGAGTACTGAGCAGCCAGCACCCTGAGCACTGAGCACCCAGCACCCCGAGCACTGCGCACCCAGCACCCTGAGTACTGAGCACCCAGCACCCTGAGCACTGAGCACCCAGCACCCTGAGCACTGAGCACCCAGCACCCTGAGCACTGAGCACCCAGGACCCTGAGTAGTGAGCACTCAACGTACTGAGCACCGAGCACCCCGAGCACTGAGCACCCAGCACCCTGAGTACAGAGCACCGAGCACCCCGAGCACTGAGCACCCAGCACCCTGAGTACTGAGCTCCGAGCACCCCGAGCACTGAGCACCCAGCGCCCCGAGCACCGAGCACCCTGAGCACTGAGCACCCAGCACCCTGAGTACTGAGCACCCAGCACCCTGAGTACTGAACACCCAGCACCCTGAGCACTGAGCACTGAGCACACTCAGCACTGAGTACTGAGCACTGAGCACCCTGAGCACTGAGCACCCAGTACCCTGAGTACTGAGCAACCAGCACGCTGAGCACTGAGCACTGAGCACCCAGCACCCTGAGCAATGAGCACTGAACACCCAGCACCCCGAGCACTGAGCACCCAGCACCCCGAGCACTGAGCACCCAGCACCCTGAGCAATGAGCACCCTGGGGACTGAACACCCAGCACCCTGAGCACTAAGCACCCAGCACCCTGAGTACTGAGCACCGATCACCCTGAGCACTGAGCACCCAGCACCCCGAGCACTGAGCACCCAGCACCTTGAGTACTGAGCTCCCAGCACCCCGAGCACTGAGCACCCAGTACCCTGAGTACTGAGCACCCTGAGTACTGAGCACCGATCACCCTGAGCACTGAGCTCCCAGCTCCCTGAGTACTGAGCACCCAGCACCCTGAGCACTGAGCACCCAGCACCCTGAGTACTGAGCACCCAGCACCCTGAGCACTGAGCACCCAGCACCCTGAGTACTGAGAACCCAGCACCCTGAGCACTGAGCACCCAGCACCCTGAGTACTGCGCACCCAGCACCCCGAGCACTGAGCACCCAGCACCCCAAGAATGAGCACCCAGCACCACGAGTACTGAGCACCGAGCACCCTGAGCACTGAGTACCCAGCACCCTGAGCACTGAGCACCCAGTACCCTGTGTACTGAGCACCCAGCACCCTGAGTACTGAGCACCCAGCACCCTGAGCACTGAGCACCGAGCACCCCGAGTACTGAGCACCCAGCACCCTGAGTACTGAGCACCCAGCACCCTGAGTACTGAACACCCAGCACCCTGAGCACTGAGCACTGAGCACCCTGAGCACTGAGTACTGAGCACCGAGCACCCCGAGCACTGAGCACCCAGCACCCGGAGTACTGAGCACCCAGCACCCTGAGTACTAAGCACCGAGCACCCTGAGTACTGAGCACCCAGCACCTTGAACACTGAACATACAGCACCCTGAGTACTGAGCACCTCGAGCACTGAGCACCCAGCACCCTGAGTACTGAGCACCGAGCACCCCGAGCACTGAGCACCCAGCACCCCGAGCACTGAGCACCCAACACCCCGATCACTGAGCACCCAGCACCCTGAGCACTGAGCACCCAGCACCCTGAGTACTGAGCACCCAGCACCCTGAGCACTGAGTACCCAGCACCCTGAGCACTGAGCACCCAGCACCCTGAGCACTGAGCACCCAGCACCCTGAGTACTGAGCACTGAGCACCCAGCACCCCGAGTACTGAGCACCCAGCACCCTGAGTACTGAGCACTGAGCACCCAGCACCCCGAGCACTGAGCACCCAGCAACCCGATTACTGAGCACCCAGCACCCTGAGCACTGAGCACCCAGCACCCGAGTACTGAGCACCCAGCACCCTGAGTACTGAGCACCCAGCACCCTGAGTACTGAGCACAAAGCACCCCGAGTACTGGGCAACCAACACCCTGAGTACTGAGCACCCAGCACCCTGAGCACTGAGCACGCAGCACCCCGAGCACTGAGCACCCAGCACCCTGAGTACTGAGCACCCAGCACCCTGAGCACTGAGCACCCAGCACCCTGAGCACTGAGCACGCAGCACCCTGAGTAGTGAGCACCCAACGTACTGAGCATCGAGCACCCTGAGCACTGAGCACTGAGCACCCTGAGTACTGAGCACCGAGCACCCCGAGCACTGAGCACCCAGCACCCTGAGTACTGAGCTCCGAGCACCCCGAGCACTGAGCACCCAGCGCCCCGAGCACCGAGCACCCTGAGCACTGAGCACCCAGCACCCTGAGTACTGAGCACCCAGCACCCTGAGCAATGAGCACCCTGAGGACTGAGCACCCAGCACCCTGAGCACTGAGCACGCAGCACCCCGAGCACTGAGCACCCAGCACCCTGAGTACTGAGCACTGAGCACCCAGCACCCCGAGCACTGAGCACCCAGCACCCTGAGCACTGAGCACCCAGCACCCGAGTACTGAGCACCCAGCACCCTGAGTACTGAGCACCCAGCACCCTGAGTACTGAGCACCCAGTACCCCGAGTACTGAGCACCCAGCTCCCTGAGTACTGAGCACCCAGCACCCTGAGCACTGAGCACCCAGCACCCTGAGTACTGAGCACCCAGCACCCTGAGCCCTGAGCACCCTGAGCACTGAGTACTGAGCACCGAGCACCCCGAGTACTGAGCACCCAGCACCCTGAGCACTGAGCACCCAGCACCCTGAGTACTGAGCACCCAGCACCCTGAATACTGAACACCCAGCACCCTGAGCACTGAGCACTGAGCACCCTGAGCACTGAGTACTGAGCACCGAGCACCCCGAGAACTGAGCACCCAGCACCCAAAGTAATGAGCACCCAGCACCCTGAGTACTGAGCACCCAGCACCCCGAGCACTGAGCACCCAGCACCCCGAGCACTGAGCACACAGCACCCTGAGCACTGAGCACCCTGAGTACTGAGCACCCAGCACCCTGAGCACTGAGCACCGAGCACCCTGAGCACTGAGCACCCAGCACCCTGAGTACTGAGCACCGATCACGCTGAGCACTGAGCACCCAGAACCCCGAGCACTGAGCACCCAGCACCCTGAGTACTGAGCACCCAGCACCCCGAGCACTGAACACCCAGCACCCTGAGTAATGAGCACCCTGAGTACTGAGCACCGATCACCCTGAGCACTGAGCTCCCAGCACCCTGAGTACTGAGCACCCAGCACGCTGAGCACTGAGCACCCAGCACCCTGAGTACTGAGCACCCAGCACCCTGAGCACTGAGCACCCAGCACCCTGAGTACTGAGCACCCAGCACCCTGAGCACTGAGCACCCAGCACCCTGAGTACTGAGCACCCAGCACCCCGAGCACTGAGCACCCAGCACCCCGAGAATGAGCACCCAGCACACCGAGTAATGAGCACCGAGCACCCTGAGCACTGAGCACCCAGCACCCTGAGTACTGAGCACCCAGCACCCTGAGCACTGAGCACCGAGCACCCCGAGTACTGAGCACCCAGCACCCTGAGCACTGAGCACCCAGCACCCTGAGTACTGAGCACCCAGCACCCTGAGTACTGAACACCCAGCACTCTGAGCACTGAGCACTGAGCACCCTGAGCACTGAGTACTGAGCACCGAGCACCCCGAGAACTGAGCACCCAGCACCCGGAGTACTGAGCACCCAGCACCCTGAGTACTGAGCACCCAGCACCCCAAGCACTGAGCACCCAGCACCCTGAGCACTGAGCACCCAGCACCCTGAGTACTGAGCACTGAGCACCCAGCACCCCGAGCACTGAGCACCCAGCACCCTGAGTACTGAGCACTGAGCACCCAGCACCCCGAGCACTGAGCACCCAGCACCCTGAGCACTGAGCACCCTGCACCCCGAGCACTGAGCACCCAGCACCCTGAGTACTGAGCACTGAGCACCCAGCACCCTGAGCACTGAACACCCAGCACCCTGAGTACTGAGCACTGAGCACCCAGCACCCCGAGCACTGAGCACCCAGCACCCTGAGCACTGAGAACCCAGCACCCGAGTACTGAGCACCCAGCACCCCGAGCACTGAGCACCCAGCACCCTGAGCACTGAGCACCCAGCACCCTTAGCACTGATCACCCAGCACCCTGAGCACTGAGCACTCAGCACCCTGAGTACTGAGCACCCAGCACCCTGAGTACTGAGCACTCAGCACCCTGAGTACTGAGCACCGAGCACCCCGAGCACTGAGCACACAGCACCCTGAGCACTGAGCACCCTGAGGACTGAGCACCCAGCACCCTGAGCACTGAGCACCCAGCACCCTGAGTACTGAGCACCGATCACCCTGAGCACTGAGCACCCAGAACCCCGAACACTGAGCACCCAGCACTCTGAGTACTGAGCACCCAGCACCCCGAGCACTGAGCACCCAGCACCCTGAGTAATGAGCACCCTGAGTACTGAGCACCGATCACACTGAGCACTGAGCTCCCAGCACCCTGAGTACTGAGCACCCAGCACGCTGAGCACTGAGCACCCCGCACCCTGAGTACTGAGCACCCAGCACCCTGAGCACTGAGCACCCAGCACCCTGAGTACTGAGCACCCAGCACCCTGAGCACTGAGCACCCAGCACCGTGAGTACTGAGCACCCAGCACCAAGAGCACTGAGCACGCAGCACCCCGAGAATGAGCACCCAGCACCCCGAGTACTGAGCACCGAGCACCCTGAGCACTGAGCACCCAGCACCCTGAGCACTGAGCACCCAGCACCCTGAGTACTGAGCAGCGAGCACCCCGAGTACTGAGCACCCAGCACCCTGAGCACTGAGCACCCAGCACCCTGAGTACTGAGCACCCAGCACCCTGAGTACTGAACACCCAGCACCCTGAGCACTGAGCACTGAGCACCCTGAGCACTGAGTACTGAGCACCGAGCACCCCGAGAACTGATCACCCAGCACCCGGAGTACTGAGCACCCAGCACCCTGAGTACTGAGCACCCAGCACCCCGAGCACTGAGCACCCAGCACCCCGAGTACTGAGCACTGAGCACCCAGCACCCCGAGCACTGAGCACCCAGCACCCTGAGCACTGAGCACCCTGCACCCCGAGCACTGAGCACCCAGCACCCTGAGTACTGAGCACTGATCACCCAGCACCCCGAGCACTGAGCACCCAGCACCCTGAGTACTGAGCACTGAGCACCCAGCACCCCGAGCACTGAGCACCCAGCACCCTGAGCACTGAGCACCCAGCACCCTGAGTACTGAGCACCCAGCACCCCGAGTACTGAGCACCCAGCAGCCCGAGTACTGAAAACCCAGCACCCTGAGCACTGAGCACCGAGCACCCTGAGCACTGAGTACTGAGCACCGAGCACCCCGAGAACTGAGCACCCAGCACCCTGAGCACTGAGCACCCAGCACCCCGAGCACTGAGCACCCAGCACCCTGAGTACTGAGCACTGAGCACCCAGCATCCTGAGCACTGAGCACCCAGCACCCTGAGTACTGAGCACTGAGCACCCAGCACCCTGAGCACTGAGCACCCAGCACCCTGAGCACTGAGCACCCAGCAGCCGAGTACTGAGCACCCAGCACCCTGAGTACTGAGCACCCAGCACCCTGAGTACTGAGCATCCAGCACCCTGAGCACTGAACACGCAGCACCCTGAGTACTGAGCACCTCGAGCACTGAGCACCCAGCACCCCGAGCACTGAGCACCCAGTACCCTGAGCACTGAGCACCCAGCACCCTGAGCACTGAGCATCCAGCACCCTGAGCACTGAGCATCCAGCACCCTGAGCACTGAGCACCCAGCACCCTGAGCACTGAGCACCCAGCACCCCGAGCACTGAGCACCCAGCACCCTGAGTACTGAGCACCCAGCACCGTGAGTACTGAGCACCCAGCACCCTGAGCACTGAGCACCCTGCACCCTGAGTACTGAGCACCCAACACCCCAAGCACAGAGCACCCTGAGTACTGAGCACCCAGCACACCAAGCACTGAGCACCCTGAGTACTGAGCACCCAGGACCCTGAGTACTGAGCACCCAGCATCCTGAGGACTGAGCACCCAACACCCCAAGCACTGAGCACCCTGAGTACTGAGCACCCAGCACCCCAAGCACTGAGCACCCTGAGTACTGAGCACCCAGCACCCTGAGTACTGAGCACCCAGCACCTTGAGGAATGAGCACCCAGCACCCCGAGCACTGAGCAACCAGCACCCTGAGCACTGAGCACCCTGAGTACTGAGCACCCAGCACCCTGAGCACTGAGCACCGAGCACCCTGAGCACTGAGCACCCAGCACCCTGAGTACTGAGCACCGATCACCCTGAGCACTGAGCACCCAGAACCCCGAGCACTGAGCACCCAGCACCCTGAGTACTGAGCACCCAGCACCCCGAGCACTGAGCACCCAGCACCCTGAGTAATGAGCACCCTGAGTACTGAGCACCGATCACCCTGAGCACTGAGCTCCCAGCACCCTGAGTACTGAGCACCCAGCACGCTGAGCACTGAGCACCCAGCACCCTGAGTACTGAGCACCCAGCACCCTGAGCACTGAGCACCCAGCACCCTGAGTACTGAGCACCCAGCACCCTGAGCACTGAGCACCCAGCACCCTGAGTACTGAGCACCCAGCACCCCGAGCACTGAGCACCCAGCACCCCGAGAATGAGCACCCAGCACCCCGAGTACTGAGCACCCAGCACCCCGAGTACTGAGCACCCAGCACCCCGAGCACTGAGCACCCAGCACCCCGAGAATGAGCACCCAGCACCCCGAGTACTGAGCACCCAGCACCCTGAGTACTGAGCACTGAGAACCCAGCACCCCGAGCACTGAGCACCCAGCACCCTGAGTACTGAGCACTGAGCACCCAGCACCCCGAGCACTGAGCACCCAGCACCCTGAGCACTGAGCACCCTGCACCCCGAGCACTGAGCACCCAGCACCCTGAGTACTGAGCACTGAGCACCCAGCACCCCGAGCACTGAGCACCCAGCACCCTGAGCACTGAGCACCCAGCACCCTGAGTACTGAGCACCCAGCACCCTGAGTACTGAACACCCAGCACCCTGAGCACTGAGCACTGAGCACCCTGAGCACTGAGTACTGAGCACCGAGCACCCCGAGAACTGATCACCCAGCACCCGGAGTACTGAGCACCCAGCACCCTGAGTACTGAGCACCCAGCACCCCGAGCACTGAGCACCCAGCACCCCGAGTACTGAGCACTGAGCACCCAGCACCCCGAGCACTGAGCACCCAGCACCCTGAGCACTGAGCACCCTGCACCCCGAGCACTGAGCACCCAGCACCCTGAGTACTGAGCACTGATCACCCAGCACCCCGAGCACTGAGCACCCAGCACCCTGAGTACTGAGCACTGAGCACCCAGCACCCCGAGCACTGAGCACCCAGCACCCTGAGCACTGAGCACCCAGCACCCTGAGTACTGAGCACCCAGCACCCCGAGTACTGAGCACCCAGCAGCCCGAGTACTGAAAACCCAGCACCCTGAGCACTGAGCACCGAGCACCCTGAGCACTGAGTACTGAGCACCGAGCACCCCGAGAACTGAGCACCCAGCACCCTGAGCACTGAGCACCCAGCACCCCGAGCACTGAGCACCCAGCACCCTGAGTACTGAGCACTGAGCACCCAGCATCCCGAGCACTGAGCACCCAGCACCCTGAGTACTGAGCACTGAGCACCCAGCACCCTGAGCACTGAGCACCCAGCACCCTGAGCACTGAGCACCCAGCAGCCGAGTACTGAGCACCCAGCACCCTGAGTACTGAGCACCCAGCACCCTGAGTACTGAGCATCCAGCACCCTGAGCACTGAACACGCAGCACCCTGAGTACTGAGCACCTCGAGCACTGAGCACCCAGCACCCCGAGCACTGAGCACCCAGCACCCTGAGCACTGAGCACCCAGCACCCTGAGCACTGAGCATCCAGCACCCTGAGCACTGAGCATCCAGCACCCTGAGCACTGAGCACCCAGCACCCTGAGCACTGAGCACCCAGCACCCCGAGCACTGAGCACCCAGCACCCTGAGTACTGAGCACCCAGCACCGTGAGTACTGAGCACCCAGCACCCTGAGCACTGAGCACCCTGCACCCTGAGTACTGAGCACCCAACACCCCAAGCACAGAGCACCCTGAGTACTGAGCACCCAGCACACCAAGCACTGAGCACCCTGAGTACTGAGCACCCAGGACCCTGAGTACTGAGCACCCAGCATCCTGAGGACTGAGCACCCAACACCCCAAGCACTGAGCACCCTGAGTACTGAGCACCCAGCACCCCAAGCACTGAGCACCCTGAGTACTGAGCACCCAGCACCCTGAGTACTGAGCACCCAGCACCTTGAGGAATGAGCACCCAGCACCCCGAGCACTGAGCAACCAGCACCCTGAGCACTGAGCACCCTGAGTACTGAGCACCCAGCACCCTGAGCACTGAGCACCGAGCACCCTGAGCACTGAGCACCCAGCACCCTGAGTACTGAGCACCGATCACCCTGAGCACTGAGCACCCAGAACCCCGAGCACTGAGCACCCAGCACCCTGAGTACTGAGCACCCAGCACCCCGAGCACTGAGCACCCAGCACCCTGAGTAATGAGCACCCTGAGTACTGAGCACCGATCACCCTGAGCACTGAGCTCCCAGCACCCTGAGTACTGAGCACCCAGCACGCTGAGCACTGAGCACCCAGCACCCTGAGTACTGAGCACCCAGCACCCTGAGCACTGAGCACCCAGCACCCTGAGTACTGAGCACCCAGCACCCTGAGCACTGAGCACCCAGCACCCTGAGTACTGAGCACCCAGCACCCCGAGCACTGAGCACCCAGCACCCCGAGAATGAGCACCCAGCACCCCGAGTACTGAGCACCCAGCACCCCGAGTACTGAGCACCCAGCACCCCGAGCACTGAGCACCCAGCACCCCGAGAATGAGCACCCAGCACCCCGAGTACTGAGCACCCAGCACCCTGAGTACTGAGCACTGAGAACCCAGCACCCCGAGCACTGAGCACCCAGCACCCTGAGTACTGAGCACTGAGCACCCAGCACCCCGAGCACTGAGCACCCAGCACCCTGAGCACTGAGCACCCTGCACCCCGAGCACTGAGCACCCAGCACCCTGAGTACTGAGCACTGAGCACCCAGCACCCCGAGCACTGAGCACCCAGCACCCTGAGCACTGAGCACCCAGCACCCTGAGTACTGAGCACCCAGCACCCTGAGCACTGAGCACCCAGCACCCTGAGTACTGAGCACCCAACACCCCAAGCACAGAGCACCCTGAGTACTGAGCACCGAGCACCCCGAGCACTGAGCACACAGCACCCTGAGCACTGAGCACCCTGAGGACTGAGCACCCAGCACCCTGAGCACTGAGCACCCAGCACCCTGAGTACTGAGCACCGATCACCCTGAGCACTGAGCACCCAGAACCCCGAGCACTGAGCACCCAGCACTCTGAGTACTGAGCACCCAGCACCCCGAGCACTGAGCACCCAGCACCCTGAGTAATGAGCACCCTGAGTACTGAGCACCGATCACACTGAGCACTGAGCTCCCAGCACCCTGAGTACTGAGCACCCAGCACGCTGAGCACTGAGCACCCCGCACCCTGAGTACTGAGCACCCAGCACCCTGAGCACTGAACACCCAGCACCCTGAGTACTGAGCACCCAGCACCCTGAGCACTGAGCACCCAGCACCGTGAGTACTGAGCACCCAGCACCAAGAGCACTGAGCACCCAGCACCCCGAGAATGAGCACCCAGCACCCCGAGTACTGAGCACCGAGCACCCTGAGCACTGAGCACCCAGCACCCTGAGCACTGAGCACCCAGCACCCTGAGTACTGAGCAGCGAGCACCCCGAGTACTGAGCACCCAGCACCCTGAGCACTGAGCACCCAGCACCCTGAGTACTGAGCACCCAGCACCCTGAGTACTGAACACCCAGCACCCTGAGCACTGAGCACTGAGCACCCTGAGCACTGAGTACTGAGCACCGAGCACCCCGAGAACTGATCACCCAGCACCCGGAGTACTGAGCACCCAGCACCCTGAGTACTGAGCACCCAGCACCCAGAGCACTGAGCACCCAGCACCCCGAGTACTGAGCACTGAGCACCCAGCACCCCGAGCACTGAGCACCCAGCACCCTGAGCACTGAGCACCCTGCACCCCGAGCACTGAGCACCCAGCACCCTGAGTACTGAGCACTGATCACCCAGCACCCCGAGCACTGAGCACCCAGCACCCTGAGTACTGAGCACTGAGCACCCAGCACCCCGAGCACTGAGCACCCAGCACCCTGAGCACTGAGCACCCAGCACCCTGAGTACTGAGCACCCAGCACCCCGAGTACTGAGCACCCAGCACCCCGAGTACTGAAAACCCAGCACCCTGAGCACTGAGCACCGAGCACCCTGAGCACTGAGTACTGAGCACCGAGCACCCCGAGAACTGAGCACCCAGCACCCTGAGCACTGAGCACCCAGCACCCCGAGCACTGAGCACCCAGCACCCTGAGTACTGAGCACTGAGCACCCAGCATCCCGAGCACTGAGCACCCAGCACCCTGAGTACTGAGCACTGAGCACCCAGCACCCTGAGCACTGAGCACCCAGCACCCTGAGCACTGAGCACCCAGCAGCCGAGTACTGAGCACCCAGCACCCTGAGTACTGAGCACCCAGCACCCTGAGTACTGAGCATCCAGCACCCTGAGCACTGAACACGCAGCACCCTGAGTACTGAGCACCTCGAGCACTGAGCACCCAGCACCCCGAGCACTGAGCACCCAGCACCCTGAGCACTGAGCACCCAGCACCCTGAGCACTGAGCATCCAGCACCCTGAGCACTGAGCATCCAGCACCCCGAGCACTGAGCACCCAGCACCCTGAGCACTGAGCACCCAGCACCCCGAGCACTGAGCACCCAGCACCCTGAGTACTGAGCACCCAGCACCGTGAGTACTGAGCACCCAGCACCCTGAGCACTGAGCACCCTGCACCCTGAGTACTGAGCACCCAACACCCCAAGCACAGAGCACCCTGAGTACTGAGCACCCAGCACACCAAGCACTGAGCACCCTGAGTACTGAGCACCCAGGACCCTGAGTACTGAGCACCCAGCATCCTGAGGACTGAGCACCCAGCACCCCAAGCACTGAGCACCCTGAGTACTGAGCACCCAGCACCCTGAGTACTGAGCACCCAGCACCTTGAGGAATGAGCACCCAGCACCCCGAGCACTGAGCAACCAGCACCCTGAGCACTGAGCACCCTGAGTACTGAGCACCCAGCACCCTGAGCACTGAGCACCGAGCACCCCGAGCACTGAGCACCCAGCACCCTGAGCACTGAGCACCCAGCACCCCGAGCACTGAGCACCCAGCACCCTGAGTACTGAGCACCCAGCACCGTGAGTACTGAGCACCCAGCACCCTGAGCACTGAGCACCCTGCACCCTGAGTACTGAGCACCCAACACCCCAAGCACAGAGCACCCTGAGTACTGAGCACCCAGCACACCAAGCACTGAGCACCCTGAGTACTGAGCACCCAGGACCCTGAGTACTGAGCACCCAGCATCCTGAGGACTGAGCACCCAACACCCCAAGCACTGAGCACCCTGAGTACTGAGCACCCAGCACCCCAAGCACTGAGCACCCTGAGTACTGAGCACCCAGCACCCTGAGTACTGAGCACCCAGCACCTTGAGGAATGAGCACCCAGCACCCCGAGCACTGAGCAACCAGCACCCTGAGCACTGAGCACCCTGAGTACTGAGCACCCAGCACCCTGAGCACTGAGCACCGAGCACCCTGAGCACTGAGCACCCAGCACCCTGAGTACTGAGCACCGATCACCCTGAGCACTGAGCACCCAGAACCCCGAGCACTGAGCACCCAGCACCCTGAGTACTGAGCACCCAGCACCCCGAGCACTGAGCACCCAGCACCCTGAGTAATGAGCACCCTGAGTACTGAGCACCGATCACCCTGAGCACTGAGCTCCCAGCACCCTGAGTACTGAGCACCCAGCACGCTGAGCACTGAGCACCCAGCACCCTGAGTACTGAGCACCCAGCACCCTGAGCACTGAGCACCCAGCACCCTGAGTACTGAGCACCCAGCACCCTGAGCACTGAGCACCCAGCACCCTGAGTACTGAGCACCCAGCACCCCGAGCACTGAGCACCCAGCACCCCGAGAATGAGCACCCAGCACCCCGAGTACTGAGCACCCAGCACCCCGAGTACTGAGCACCCAGCACCCCGAGCACTGAGCATCCAGCACCCCGAGAATGAGCACCCAGCACCCCGAGTACTGAGCACCCAGCACCCTGAGTACTGAGCACTGAGCACCCAGCACCCCGAGCACTGAGCACCCAGCACCCTGAGTACTGTGCACTGAGCACCCAGCACCCCGAGCACTGAGCACCCAGCACCCTGAGCACTGAGCACCCTGCACCCCGAGCACTGAGCACCCAGCACCCTGAGTACTGAGCACTGAGCACCCAGCACCCCGAGCACTGAGCACCCAGCACCCTGAGCACTGAGCACCCAGCACCCTGAGTACTGAGCACCCAGCACCCTGAGCACTGAGCACCCAGCACCCTGAGTACTGAGCACCCAACACCCCAAGCACAGAGCACCCTGAGTACTGAGCACCGAGCACCCCGAGCACTGAGCACACAGCACCCTGAGCACTGAGCACCCTGAGGACTGAGCACCCAGCACCCTGAGCACTGAGCACCCAGCACCCTGAGTACTGAGCACCGATCACCCTGAGCACTGAGCACCCAGAACCCCGAGCACTGAGCACCCAGCACTCTGAGTACTGAGCACCCAGCACCCCGAGCACTGAGCACCCAGCACCCTGAGTAATGAGCACCCTGAGTACTGAGCACCGATCACACTGAGCACTGAGCTCCCAGCACCCTGAGTACTGAGCACCCAGCACGCTGAGCACTGAGCACCCCGCACCCTGAGTACTGAGCACCCAGCACCCTGAGCACTGAACACCCAGCACCCTGAGTACTGAGCACCCAGCACCCTGAGCACTGAGCACCCAGCACCCTGAGTACTGAGCACCCAGCACCGTGAGTACTGAGCACCCAGCACCCTGAGCACTGAGCACCCTGCACCCTGAGTACTGAGCACCCAACACCCCAAGCACAGAGCACCCTGAGTACTGAGCACCCAGCACACCAAGCACTGAGCACCCTGAGTACTGAGCACCCAGGACCCTGAGTACTGAGCACCCAGCATCCTGAGGACTGAGCACCCAGCACCCCAAGCACTGAGCACCCTGAGTACTGAGCACCCAGCACCCTGAGTACTGAGCACCCAGCACCTTGAGGAATGAGCACCCAGCACCCCGAGCACTGAGCAACCAGCACCCTGAGCACTGAGCACCCTGAGTACTGAGCACCCAGCACCCTGAGCACTGAGCACCGAGCACCCCGAGCACTGAGCACCCAGCACCCTGAGCACTGAGCACCCAGCACCCCGAGCACTGAGCACCCAGCACCCTGAGTACTGAGCACCCAGCACCGTGAGTACTGAGCACCCAGCACCCTGAGCACTGAGCACCCTGCACCCTGAGTACTGAGCACCCAACACCCCAAGCACAGAGCACCCTGAGTACTGAGCACCCAGCACACCAAGCACTGAGCACCCTGAGTACTGAGCACCCAGGACCCTGAGTACTGAGCACCCAGCATCCTGAGGACTGAGCACCCAACACCCCAAGCACTGAGCACCCTGAGTACTGAGCACCCAGCACCCCAAGCACTGAGCACCCTGAGTACTGAGCACCCAGCACCCTGAGTACTGAGCACCCAGCACCTTGAGGAATGAGCACCCAGCACCCCGAGCACTGAGCAACCAGCACCCTGAGCACTGAGCACCCTCAGTACTGAGCACCCAGCACCCTGAGCACTGAGCACCGAGCACCCTGAGCACTGAGCACCCAGCACCCTGAGTACTGAGCACCGATCACCCTGAGCACTGAGCACCCAGAACCCCGAGCACTGAGCACCCAGCACCCTGAGTACTGAGCACCCAGCACCCTGAGCACTGAGCACCCAGCACCCTGAGTAATGAGCACCCTGAGTACTGAGCACCGATCACCCTGAGCACTGAGCTCCCAGCACCCTGAGTACTGAGCACCCAGCACGCTGAGCACTGAGCACCCAGCACCCTGAGTACTGAGCACCCAGCACCCTGAGCACTGAGCACCCAGCACCCTGAGTACTGAGCACCCAGCACCCTGAGCACTGAGCACCCAGCACCCTGAGTACTGAGCACCCAGCACCCCGAGCACTGAGCACCCAGCACCCCGAGAATGAGCACCCAGCACCCCGAGTACTGAGCACCCAGCACCCCGAGTACTGAGCACCCAGCACCCCGAGCACTGAGCATCCAGCACCCCGAGAATGAGCACCCAGCACCCCGAGTACTGAGCACCCAGCACCCTGAGTACTGAGCACTGAGCACCCAGCACCCCGAGCACTGAGCACCCAGCACCCTGAGTACTGTGCACTGAGCACCCAGCACCCCGAGCACTGAGCACCCAGCACCCTGAGCACTGAGCACCCTGCACCCCGAGCACTGAGCACCCAGCACCCTGAGTACTGAGCACTGAGCACCCAGCACCCCGAGCACTGAGCACCCAGCACCCTGAGCACTGAGCACCCAGCACCCTGAGTACTGAGCACCCAACACCCCAAGCACAGAGCACCCTGAGTACTGAGCACCGAGCACCCCGAGCACTGAGCACACAGCACCCTGAGCACTGAGCACCCTGAGGACTGAGCACCCAGCACCCTGAGCACTGAGCACCCAGCACCCTGAGTACTGAGCACCGATCACCCTGAGCACTGAGCACCCAGAACCCCGAGCACTGAGCACCCAGCACTCTGAGTACTGAGCACCCAGCACCCCGAGCACTGAGCACCCAGCACCCTGAGTAATGAGCACCCTGAGTACTGAGCACCGATCACACTGAGCACTGAGCTCCCAGCACCCTGAGTACTGAGCACCCAGCACGCTGAGCACTGAGCACCCCGCACCCTGAGTACTGAGCACCCAGCACCCTGAGCACTGAACACCCAGCACCCTGAGTACTGAGCACCCAGCACCCTGAGCACTGAGCACCCAGCACCGTGAGTACTGAGCACCCAGCACCAAGAGCACTGAGCACCCAGCACCCCGAGAATGAGCACCCAGCACCCCGAGTACTGAGCACCGAGCACCCTGAGCACTGAGCACCCAGCACCCTGAGCACTGAGCACCCAGCACCCTGAGTACTGAGCAGCGAGCACCCCGAGTACTGAGCACCCAGCACCCTGAGCACTGAGCACCCATCACCCTGAGTACTGAGCACCCAGCACCCTGAGTACTGAACACCCAGCACCCTGAGCACTGAGCACTGAGCACCCTGAGCACTGAGTACTGAGCACCGAGCACCCCGAGAACTGATCACCCAGCACCCGGAGTACTGAGCACCCAGCACCCTGAGTACTGAGCACCCAGCACCCCGAGCACTGAGCACCCAGCACCCCGAGTACTGAGCACTGAGCACCCAGCACCCCGAGCACTGAGCACCCAGCACCCTGAGCACTGAGCACCCTGCACCCCGAGCACTGAGCACCCAGCACCCTGAGTACTGAGCACTGATCACCCAGCACCCCGAGCACTGAGCACCCAGCACCCTGAGTACTGAGCACTGAGCACCCAGCACCCCGAGCACTGAGCACCCAGCACCCTGAGCACTGAGCACCCAGCACCCTGAGTACTGAGCACCCAGCACCCCGAGTACTGAGCACCCAGCACCCCGAGTACTGAAAACCCAGCACCCTGAGCACTGAGCACCGAGCACCCTGAGCACTGAGTACTGAGCACCGAGCACCCCGAGAACTGAGCACCCAGCACCCTGAGCACTGAGCACCCAGCACCCCGAGCACTGAGCACCCAGCACCCTGAGTACTGAGCACTGAGCACCCAGCATCCCGAGCACTGAGCACCCAGCACCCTGAGTACTGAGCAATGAGCACCCAGCACCCTGAGCACTGAGCACCCAGCACCCTGAGCACTGAGCACCCAGCAGCCGAGTACTGAGCACCCAGCACCCCGAGCACTGAGCACCCAGCACCCTGAGCACTGAGCACCCAGCACCCTGAGCACTGAGCATCCAGCACCCTGAGCACTGAGCATCCAGCACCCCGAGCACTGAGCACCCAGCACCCTGAGCACTGAGCACCCAGCACCCCGAGCACTGAGCACCCAGCACCCTGAGTACTGAGCACCCAGCACCGTGAGTACTGAGCACCCAGCACCCTGAGCACTGAGCACCCTGCACCCTGAGTACTGAGCACCCAACACCCCAAGCACAGAGCACCCTGAGTACTGAGCACCCAGCACACCAAGCACTGAGCACCCTGAGTACTGAGCACCCAGGACCCTGAGTACTGAGCACCCAGCATCCTGCGGACTGAGCACCCAGCACCCCAAGCACTGAGCACCCTGAGTACTGAGCACACAGCACCCTGAGTACTGAGCACCCAGCACCTTGAGGAATGAGCACCCAGCACCCCGAGCACTGAGCAACCAGCACCCTGAGCACTGAGCACCCTGAGTACTGAGCACCCAGCACCCTGAGCACTGAGCACCGAGCACCCTGAGCACTGAGCACCCAGCACCCTGAGTACTGAGCACCGATCACCCTGAGCACTGAGCACCCAGAACCCCGAGCACTGAGCACCCAGCACCCTGAGTACTGAGCACCCAGCACCCCGAGCACTGAGCACCCAGCACCCTGAGTAATGAGCACCCTGAGTACTGAGCACCGATCACCCTGAGCACTGAGCTCCCAGCACCCTGAGTACTGAGCACCCAGCACGCTGAGCACTGAGCACCCAGCACCCTGAGTACTGAGCACCCAGCACCCTGAGCACTGAGCACCCAGCACCCTGAGTACTGAGCACCCAGCACCCTGAGCACTGAGCACCCAGCACCCTGAGTACTGAGCACCCAGCACCCTGAGCACTGAGCACCCAGCACCCCGAGAATGAGCACCCAGCACCCCGAGTACTGAGCACCCAGCACCCCGAGTACTGAGCACCCAGCACCCCGAGCACTGAGCACCCAGCACCCCGAGAATGAGCACCCAGCACCCCGAGTACTGAGCACCCAGCACCCTGAGTACTGAGCACTGAGCACCCAGCACCCCGAGCACTGAGCACCCAGCACCCTGAGTACTGAGCACTGAGCACCCAGCACCCCGAGCACTGAGCACCCAGCACCCTGAGCACTGAGCACCCTGCACCCCGAGCACTGAGCACCCAGCACCCTGAGTACTGAGCACTGAGCACCCAGCACCCCGAGCACTGAGCACCCAGCACCCTGAGCACTGAGCACCCAGCACCCTGAGTACTGAGCACCCAGCACCCTGAGCACTGAGCACCCAGCACCCTGAGTACTGAGCACCCAACACCCCAAGCACAGAG
Source organism: Microtus oregoni (assembly GCF_018167655.1). Taxonomy (NCBI): domain Eukaryota; kingdom Metazoa; phylum Chordata; class Mammalia; order Rodentia; family Cricetidae; genus Microtus; species Microtus oregoni. Next base: position 5,753,944 of record NW_024544151.1, on the reverse strand, counting down.
CACACTGAGTACTGAGCACCCAGCACCCCAAGCACTGAGCACCCTGAGTACTGAGCACCCAGCACCCTGAGTACTGAGCAGCCAGCACCCTGAGGACGGAGCACCCTACACCCCAAGCACTGAGCACCCTGAGTACTGAGCACCCAGCACCCCAAGCACTGAGCACCCTGAGTACTGAGCACCCAGCACCCTGAGTACTGAGCACCCAGCACCCTGAGGAATGAGCACCCAGCACCCCGAGCACTGAGCAACCATCACCCTGAGCACTGAGCACCCTGAGTACTGAGCACCCAGCACCCTGAGCACTGAGAACCGAGCACCCTGAGCACTGAGCACCCAGCACCCTGAGTACTGAGCAGGGATCACCCTGAGCACTGAACACCCAGAACCCCGAGCACTGAGCACCCAGCACCCTGAGTACTGAGCACCCAGCACCCCGAGCACTGAGCACCCAGCACCATGAGTAATGAGCACCCTGAGTACTGAGCACCGATCACCCTGAGCACTGAGCTCCCAGCACCCTGAGTACTGAGCGCCCAGCACGCTGAGCACTGAGCACCCAGCACCCTGAGTACTGAGCACCCAGCACCCTGAGCACTGAGCACCCAGCACCCTGAGTACTGAGCACCCAGCACCCCGAGAATGAGCACCCAGCACCCCGAGTACTGAGCACCCAGCACCCCGAGCACTGAGCACCCAGCACCCTGAGTACTGAGCACCCAGCACTCTGAGCACTGAGCACCGAGCACCCCGAGTACTGAGCACCCAGCACCCTGAGCACTGAGCACCCAGCACCCTGAGTACTGAGCACCCAGCACCCTGAGTACTGAACACCCAGCACCCTGAGCACTGAGCACTGAGCACCCTGAGCACTGAGTACTGAGCACCGAGCACCCCGAGAACTGAGCACCCAGCAACCGGAGTACTGAGCACCCAGCACCCTGACTACTGAGCACCCAGCACCCCGAGCACTGAGCACCCAGCACCCTGAGCACTGAGCACCCAGCACCCTGAGTACTGAGCACTGAGCACCCAGCACCCCGAGCACTGAGCACCCAGCACCCTGAGTACTGAGCACTGAGCACCCAGCACCCCGAGCACTGAGCACCCAGCACCCTGAGCACTGAGCAACCTGCACCCCGAGCACTGAGCACCCAGCACCCTGAGCACTGAGCACCCAGCACCCGAGTACTGAGCACCCTGAGCACTGAGCACCCAGCACCCTGAGTACTGAACACCCAGCACCCCGAGTACTGAGCACCCAGCACCCTGAGTACTGAACACCCAGCACCCCGAGTACTGAGCACCCAGCACCCTGAGCACTGAGCACCAAGCACCCTGAGCACTGAGCACCCAGCACCCTGAGTACTGAGCACCGATCACCCTGAGCACTGAGCACCCAGAACCCCGAGCACTGAGCACCCAGCACCCTGAGTACTGAGCACCCAGCACCCCGAGCACTGAGCACCCAGCACCCTGAGTACTGAGCACCCAGCACCCTGAGCACTGAGCACTGAGCACCCTGAGCACTGAGTACTGAGCACCGAGCACCCCGAGAACTGAGCACCCAGCACCCGGAGTACTGAGCACCCAGCACCCTGAGTACTGAGCACCCAGCACCCCGAGCACTGAGCACCCAGCACCCTGAGCACTGAGCACACAGCACCCTGAGTACTGAGCACTGAGCACCCAGCACCCCGAGAACTGAGCACCCAGCACCCTGAGTACTGAGCACTGAGCACCCAGCGCCCCGAGCACTGAGCACCCAGCACCCTGAGCACTGAGCACCCTGCACCCCGAGCACTGAGCACCCAGCACCCTGAGTACTGAGCACTGAGCACCCAGCACCCCGAGCACTGAGCACCCAGCACCCTGAGCACTGAGCACCCAGCACCCGAGTACTGAGCACCCAGCACCCTGAGCACTGAGCACCCAGCACCCTGAGTACTGAACACCCAGCACCCCGAGTACTGAGCACCCAGCACCCTGAGTACTGAACACCCAGCACCCTGAGTACTGAGCACCCAGCACCCTGAGCACTGAGCACCGAGCACCCTGAGCACTGAGCACCCAGCACCCTGAGTACTGAGCACCGATCACACTGAGCACTGAGCACCCAGAACCCCGAGCACTGAGCACCCAGCACCCTGAGTACTGAGCACCCAGCACCCCGAGCACTGAGCACCCAGCACCCTGAGTAATGAGCACCCTGAGTACTGAGCACCGATCACCCTGAGTACTGAGCTCCCAGCACCCTGAGTACTAAGCACCCAGCACGCTGAGCACTGAGCACCCAGCACCCTGAGTACTGAGCACCCAGCACCCTGAGCACTGAGCACCCAGCACCCTGAGTACTGAGCACCCAGCACCCTGAGCACTGAGCACCCAGCACCCTGAGTACTGAGCACCCAGCACCCCGAGCACTGAGCACCCAGCACCCCGAGAATGAGCACCCAGCACCCCGAGTACTGAGCACCGAGCACCCTGAGCACTGAGCACCCAGCACCCTGAGTACTGAGCACCCAGCACCCTGAGCACTGAGCACCGAGCACCCCGAGTACTGAGCACCCAGCACCCTGAGCACTGAGCACCCAGCACCCTGAGTACTGAGCACCCAGCACCCTGAGTACTGAACACCCAGCACCCTGAGCACTGAGCACTGAGCACCCTGAGCACTGAGTACTGAGCACCGAGCACCCCGAGAACTGAGCACCCAGCACCCTGAGTACTGAGCACCCAGCACCCTGACTACTGAGCACCCAGCACCCTGAGCACTGAGCACCCAGCACCCTGAGTACTGAACACCCAGCACCCCGAGTACTGAGCACCCAGCACCCTGAGTACTGAACACCCAGCACCCTGAGTACTGAGCACCCAGCACCCTGAGTACTGAGCACCCAGCACCCTGAGAACTGAGCACCCAGCACCCTGAGTAGTGAGCACCCAACGTACTGAGCACCGAGCACCCCGAGCACTGAGCACCCAGCACCATAAGTACTGAGCACCGATCACCCCGAGCACTGAGCACCCAGCACCCTGAGTAGTGAGCACCCAACGTACTGAGCACCGAGCACCCCGAGCACTGAGCACAGAGCACCCTAAGTACAGAGCACCGATCACCCCCAGCACTGAGCACCCAGCACCCTGAGTACTGAGCTCCGAGCACCCCGAGCACTGAGCACCCAGGGCCCCGAGCACTGAGCACCCAGCACCCTGAGCACTTAGCACCCAACACCCTGAGTACTGAGCACCCAGCACCCCGAGCACTGAGCACCCAGCACCCTGAGCACTGAGCACCCAGCACCCTGAGCACTGATCACCCAGCACCCTGAGCACTGAGCACCCAGCACCCTGAGTACTGAGCACCCAGCACCCTGAGTACTGAGCACTCAGCACCCTGAGTACTGAGCACCGAGCACCCCGAGCACTGAGCACCCAGCACCCTGAGCACTGAGCACCCTGAGGACTGAGCACCCAGCACCCTGAGCACTGAGCACCCAGCACACTGAGTACTGAGCACCGATCACCCTGAGCACTGAGCACCCAGAACCCCGAGCACTGAGCACCCAGCACCCTGAGTACTGAGCACCCAGCACCCTGAGCACTGAGCACCCAGCACCCTGAGTAATGAGCACCCTGAATACTGAGCACCGATCACCCTGAGCACTGAGCTCCCAGGACCCTGAGAACAGAGCACCCAGCACGCTGAGCACTGAGCACCCAGCACCCTGAGTACCGAGCACCCAGCACCCTGAGCACTGAACACCCAGCACCCTGAGTACTGAGCACCCAGCACCCTGAGCACTGAGCACGCAGCACCCTGAGCACTGAGCACTGAGCACCCTGAGCACTGAGTATTGAGCACCGAGCACCCCGAGAACTGAGCACCCAGCACCCGGAGTACTGAGCACCCAGCACCCTGAGTACTGAGCACCCAGCACCCCGAGCACTGAGCACCCAGCACCCTGAGCACTGAGCACCCAGCACCCTGAGTACTGAGCACTGAGCACCCAGCACCCCGAGCACTGAGCACCCTGCACCCTGAGTACTGAGCACTGAGCACCCAGCACACCGAGCACTGAGCACCCAGCACCCTGAGCACTGAGCACCCTGCACCCCGAGCACTGAGCACCCAGCACCCGGAGTACTGAGCACCCAGCACCCTGAGTACTGAGCACCCAGCACCCCGAGCACTGAGCACCCAGCACCCTGAGTACTGAGCACCCAGCACCCCGAGCACTGAGCACCCAGCACCCTGAGCACTGAGCACCGAGCACCCCGAGAACTAAGCACCCAGCACCCGGAGTACTGAGCACCCTGCACCCCGAGCACTGAGCACCCAGCACCCGGAGTACTGAGCACCGAGCAACCGGAGTACTGAGCACCCAGCACCCTGAGTACTGAGCACCCAGCACCCCGAGCACTGAGCACCCAGCACCCTGAGCACTGAGCACCCAGCACCCTGAGTACTGAGCACTGAGCACCCAGCACCCCGAGCACTGAGCACCCAGCACCCTGAGCACTGAGCACCCAGCACCCGAGTACTGAGCACCCAGCACCCTGAGCACTGAGCACCCAGCACCCTGAGTACTGAACACCCAGCACCCCGAGTACTGAGCACCCAGCACCCTGAGTACTGAACACCCAGCACCCCGAGTACTGAGCACCCAGCACCCTGAGCACTGAGCACCGAGCACCCTGAGCACTGAGCACCCAGCACCCTGAGTACTGAGCACCGATCACCCTGAGCACTGAGCACCCAGAACCCCGAGCACTGAGCACCCAGCACCCTGAGTACTGAGCACCCAGCACCCCGAGCACTGAGCACCCAGCACCCTGAGTAATGAGCACCCTGAGTACTGAGCACCGATCACCCTGAGCACTGAGCTCCCAGCACCCTGAGTACTGAGCACCCAGCACGCTGAGCACTGAGCACCCAGCACCCTGAGTACTGAGCACCCAGCACCCTGAGCACTGAGCACCCAGCACCCTGAGTACTGAGCACCCAGCACCCTGAGCACTGAGCACCCAGCACCCTGAGTACTGAGCACCCAGCACCCCGAGCACTGAGCACCCAGCACCCCGAGAATGAGCACCCAGCACCCCGAGTACTGAGCACCCAGCACCCTGAGCACTGAGCACAGAACACCCTGAGTACGGAGCACCCAGCACCCTGAGTACTGAACACCCAGCACCCTGAGCACTGAGCACTGAGCACCCTGAGCACTGAGTACTGAGCACCGAGCACCCCGAGAACTGAGCACCCAGCACCCTGAGTACTGAGCACCCAGCACCCTGACTACTGAGCACCCAGCACCCTGAGCACTGAGCACCCAGCACCCTGAGTACTGAACACCCAGCACCCCGAGTACTGAGCACCCAGCACCCTGAGTACTGAACACCCAGCACCCTGAGTACTGAGCACCCAGCACCCTGAGTACTGACCACCCAGCACCCTGAGCACTGAGCACCCAGCACCCTGAGTACTGAGCACCCAACACCCCAAGCACTGAGCCCACTGAGTACTGAGCACCCAGCACCCTGAGTACTGAGCACCCAGCACCCTGAGAACTGAGCACTGAGCACCCTGAGCACTGAGTACTGAGCACCGAGCACCCCGAGAACTGAGCACCCAGCACCCTGAGCACTGAGCACCCAGCACCCCGAGCACTGAGCACCCAGCACCCTGAGTACTGAGCACTGAGCACCCAGCATCCCGAGCACTGAGCACCCAGCACCCTGAGTACTGAGCAGTGAGCACCCAGCACCCTGAGCACTGAGCACCCAGCACCCTGAGCACTGAGCACCCAGCAGCCGAGTACTGAGCACCCAGCACCCTGAGTACTGAGCATCCAGCACCCTGAGCACTGAACACGCAGCACCCTGAGTACTGAGCACCTCGAGCACTGAGCACCCAGCACCCCGAGCACTGAGCACCCAGCACCCTGAGCACTGAGCACCCAGCACCCTGAGCACTGAGCATCCAGCACCCTGAGCACTGAGCATCCAGCACCCCGAGCACTGAGCACCCAGCACCCTGAGCACTGAGCACCCAGCACCCCGAGCACTGAGCACCCAGCACCCTGAGTACTGAGCACCCAGCACCGTGAGTACTGAGCACCCAGCACCCTGAGCACATAGCACCCAGCACCCTGAGTACTGAGCACCCAACACCCCAAGCACAGAGCACCCTGAGTACTGAGCACCCAGCACACCAAGCACTGAGCACCCAGAGTACTGAGCACCCAGGACCCTGAGTACTGAGCACCCAGCACCCTGAGGACTGAGCACCCAACACCCCAAGCACTGAGCACCCTGAGTACTGAGCACCCAGCACCCCAAGCACTGAGCACCCTGAGTACTGAGCACCCAGCACCCTGAGTACTGAGCACCCAGCACCTTGAGGAATGAGCACCCAGCACCCCGAGCACTGAGCAATCAGCACCCTGAGCACTGAGCACCCTGAGTACTGAGCACCCAGCACCCTGAGCACTGAGCACCGAGCACCCTGAGCACTGAGCACCAGCACCCTGAGTACTGAGCACCGATCACCCTGAGCACTGAGCACCCAGAACCCCGAGCACTGAGCACCCAGCACCCTGAGTACTGAGCACCCAGCACCCCGAGCACTGAGCACCCAGCACCCTGAGTAATGAGCACCCTGAGTACTGAGCACCGATCACCCTGAGCACTGAGCTCCCAGCAACCTGAGTACTGAGCACCCAGCACGCTGAGCACTGAGCACCCAGCACCCTGAGTACTGAGCACCCAGCACCCTGAGCACTGAGCACCCAGCACCCTGAGTACTGAGCACCCAGCACCACGAGCACTGAGCACCCAGCACCCTGAGCACTGAGCACCCAGCACCCTGAGTACTGAGCACTGAGCACCCAGCACCCCGAGCACTGAGCACCCAGCACCCTGAGCACTGAGCACCCAGCACCCGAGTACTGAGCACCCAGCACCCTGAGCACTGAGCACCCAGCACCCTGAGTACTGAACACCCAGCACCCCGAGTACTGAGCACCCAGCACCCTGAGTACTGAACACCCAGCACCCCGAGTACTGAGCACCCAGCACCCTGAGCACTGAGCACCGAGCACCCTGAGCACTGAGCACCCAGCACCCTGAGTACTGAGCACCGATCACCCTGAGCACTGAGCACCCAGAACCCCGAGCACTGAGCACCCAGCACCCTGAGTACTGAGCACCCAGCACCCCGAGCACTGAGCACCCAGCACCCTGAGTAATGAGCACCCTGAGTACTGAGCACCGATCACCCTGAGCACTGAGCTCCCAGCACCCTGAGTACTGAGCACCCAGCATGCTGAGCACTGAGCACCCAGCACCCTGAGTACTGAGCACCCAGCACCCTGAGCACTGAGCACCCAGCACCCTGAGTACTGAGCACCCAGCACCCTGAGCACTGAGCACCCAGCACCCTGAGTACTGAGCACCCAGCACCCCGAGCACTGAGCACCCAGCACCCCGAGAATGAGCACCCAGCACCCCGAGTACTGAGCACCCAACACCCTGAGCACTGAGCACAGAACACCCTGAGTACGGAGCACCCAGCACCCTGAGTACTGAACACCCAGCACCCTGAGCACTGAGCACTGAGCACCCTGAGCACTGAGTACTGAGCACCGAGCACCCCGAGAACTGAGCACCCAGCACCCTGAGTACTGAGCACCCAGCACCCTGACTACTGAGCACCCAGCACCCTGAGCACTGAGCACCCAGCACCCTGAGTACTGAACACCCAGCACCCCGAGTACTGAGCACCCAGCACCCTGAGTACTGAACACCCAGCACCCTGAGTACTGAGCACCCAGCACCCTGAGTACTGACCACCCAGCACCCTGAGCACTGAGCACCCAGCACCCTGAGTACTGAGCACCCAACACCCCAAGCACTGAGCCCACTGAGTACTGAGCACCCAGCACCCTGAGTACTGAGCACCCAGCACCCTGAGAACTGAGCACTGAGCACCCTGAGCACTGAGTACTGAGCACCGAGCACCCCGAGAACTGAGCACCCAGCACCCTGAGCACTGAGCACCCAGCACCCCGAGCACTGAGCACCCAGCACCCTGAGTACTGAGCACTGAGCACCCAGCATCCCGAGCACTGAGCACCCAGCACCCTGAGTACTGAGCAGTGAGCACCCAGCACCCTGAGCACTGAGCACCCAGCACCCTGAGCACTGAGCACCCAGCAGCCGAGAACTGAGCACCCAGCACCCTGAGTACTGAGCATCCAGCACCCTGAGCACTGAACACGCAGCACCCTGAGTACTGAGCACCTCGAGCACTGAGCACCCAGCACCCCGAGCACTGAGCACCCAGCACCCTGAGCACTGAGCACCCAGCACCCTGAGCACTGAGCATCCAGCACCCTGAGCACTGAGCATCCAGCACCCCGAGCACTGAGCACCCAGCACCCTGAGCACTGAGCACCCAGCACCCCGAGCACTGAGCACCCAGCACCCTGAGTACTGAGCACCCAGCACCGTGAGTACTGAGCACCCAGCACCCTGAGCACATAGCACCCAGCACCCTGAGTACTGAGCACCCAACACCCCAAGCACAGAGCACCCTGAGTACTGAGCACCCAGCACACCAAGCACTGAGCACCCAGAGTACTGAGCACCCAGGACCCTGAGTACTGAGCACCCAGCACCCTGAGGACTGAGCACCCAACACCCCAAGCACTGAGCACCCTGAGTACTGAGCACCCAGCACCCCAAGCACTGAGCACCCTGAGTACTGAGCACCCAGCACCCTGAGTACTGAGCACCCAGCACCTTGAGGAATGAGCACCCAGCACCCCGAGCACTGAGCAATCAGCACCCTGAGCACTGAGCACCCTGAGTACTGAGCACCCAGCACCCTGAGCACTGAGCACCGAGCACCCTGAGCACTGAGCACCCAGCACCCTGAGTACTGAGCACCGATCACCCTGAGCACTGAGCACCCAGAACCCCGAGCACTGAGCACCCAGCACCCTGAGTACTGAGCACCCAGCACCCCGAGCACTGAGCACCCAGCACCCTGAGTAATGAGCACCCTGAGTACTGAGCACCGATCACCCTGAGCACTGAGCTCCCAGCAACCTGAGTACTGAGCACCGAGCACCCTGAGCACTGAGCACCCAGCACCCTGAGTACTGAGCACCCAGCACCATGAGCACTGAGCACCGAGCACCCCGAGTACTCAGCAACCAGCACCCTGAGCACTGAGCACCCAGCACCCTGAGTACTGAGCACCCAGCACCCTGAGTACTGAACACCCAGCACCCTGAGCACTGAGCACTGTGCACCCTGAGCACTGAGTACTGAGCACCGAGCACCCCGAGAACTGAGCACCCAGCACCCGGAGTACTGAGCACCCAGCACCCTGAGTACTGAGCACCCAGCACCCCGAGCACTGAGCACCCAGCACCCTGAGCACTGAGCACCCAGCACCCTGAGTACTGAGCACTGAGCACCCAGCACCCCGAGCACTGAGCACCCAGCACCCTGAGTACTGAGCACTGAGCACCCAGCACCCCGAGCACTGAGCACCCAGCACCCTGAGCACTGAGCACCCTGCAACCCGAGCACTGAGCACCCAGCACCCTGAGTACTGAGCACTGAGCACCCAGGACCCCGAGCACTGAGCACCCAGCACCCTGAGCACTGAGCACCCAGCACCCTGAGTACTGAGCACCCAGCACCCTGAGCACTGAGCACCCAGCACCCTGAGTACTGAGCACCCAACACCCCAAGCACAGAGCACCCTGAGTACTGAGCACCCAGCACCCCAAGCACTGAGCACCCTGAGTACTGAGCACCCAGCACCCTGAGTACTGAGCAGCCAGCACCCTGAGGACGGAGCACCCTACACCCCAAGCACTGAGCACCCTGAGTACTGAGCACCCAGCACCCTAAGCACTGAGCACCCTGAGTACTGAGCACCCAGCACCCTGAGTACTGAGCACCCAGCACCCTGAGGAATGAGCACCCAGCACCCCGAGCACTGAGCAACCATCACCCTGAGCACTGAGCACCCTAAGTACTGAGCACCCAGCAACCTGAGCACTGAGCACCGAGCACCCTGAGCACTGAGCACCCAGCACCCTGAGTACTGAGCACCGATCACCCTGAGCACTGAACACCCAGAACCCCGAGCACTGAGCACCCAGCACCCTGAGTACTGAGCACCCAGCACCCCGATCACTGAGCACCCAGCACCATGAGTAATGAGCACCCTGAGTCCTGAGCACCGATCACCCTGAGCACTGAGCTCCCAGCACCCTGAGTACTGAGCACCCAGCACGCTGAGCACTGAGCACCCAGCACCCTGAGTACTGAGCACCCAGCACCCTGAGCACTGAGCACCCAGCACCCTGAGTACTGAGCACCCAGCACCCCGAGGATGAGCACCCAGCACCCCGAGCACTGAGCACCCAGCACCCTGAGTACTGAGCAACCAGCACTCTGAGCACTGAGCACCGAGCACCCCAGGAACTGAGCACCCAGCACCCTGAGCACTGAACACCCAGCACCCTGAGCACTGAGCACTGAGCACCCTGAGCACTGATTACTGAGCACCGAGCACCCCGAGAACTGAGCACCCAGCACCCGGAGTACTGAGCACCCAGCACCCTGACTACTGAGCACCCAGCACCCCGAGCACTGAGCACCCAGCACCCTGAGCACTGAGCACCCAGCACCCTGAGTACTGAGCACTGAGCACCCAGCACCCCGAGCACTGAGCACCCAGCACCCTGAGCACTGAGCACCCTGCACCCCGAGCACTGAGCACCCAGCACCCTGAGTACTGAGCACTGAGCACCCAGAACCCCGAGCACTGAGCACCCAGCACCCTGAGCACTGAGCACCCTGCACCCCGAGCACTGAGCACCCAGCACCCTGAGTACTGAGCACTGAGCACCCAGCACCCCGAGCACTGAGCACCCAGCACCCTGAGTACTGAGCTCCCAGCACCCTGAGTACTGAGCACCCAGCACGCTGAGCACTGAGCACCCAGCACCCTGAGTACTGAGCACCCAGCACCCTGAGCACTGAGCACTGAGCACCCTGAGCACTGAGTACTGAGCACCGAGCACCCCGAGAACTGAGCACCCAGCACCCGGAGTACTGAGCACCCAGCACCCTGAGTACTGAGCACCCAGCACCCTGAGCACTGAGCACCCAGCACCCTGAGCACTGAGCACCCAGCACCCTGAGTACTGAGCACTGAGCACCCAGCACCCCGAGAACTGAGCACCCAGCACCCTGAGTACTGAGCACTGAGCACCCAGCACCCCGAGCACTGAGCACCCAGCAACCTGAGCACTGAGCACCCTGCACCCCGAGCACTGAGCACCCAGCACCCTGAGTACTGAGCACTGAGCACCCAGCACCCCGAGCACTGAGCACCCAGCACCCTGAGCACTGAGCACCCAGCACCCGAGTACTGAGCACCCAGCACCCTGAGCACTGAGCAACCAGCACCCTGAGTACTGAACACCCAGCACCCCGAGTACTGAGCACCCAGCACCCTGAGTACTGAACACCCAGCACCCTGAGTACTGAGCACCCAGCACCCTGAGCACTGAGCACCGAGCACCCTGAGCACTGAGCACCCAGCACCCTGAGTACTGAGCACCGATCACCCTGAGCACTGAGCACCCAGAACCCCGAGCACTGAGCACCCAGCACCCTGAGTACTGCGCACCCAGCACCCCGAGCACTGAGCACCCAGCACCCTGAGTAATGAGCACCCTGAGTACTGAGCACCGATCACCCTGAGCACTGAGCTGCCAGCACCCTGAGTACTGAGCACCCAGCACGCTAAGCACTGAGCACCCAGCACCCTGAGTACTGAGCACCCAGCACCCTGAGCACTGAGCACCCAGCACCCTGAGTACTGAGCACCCAGCACCCTGAGCACTGAGCACCCAGCACCCTGAGTACTGAGCACCCAGCACCCCGAGCACTGAGCACCCAGCACCCCGAGAATGAGCACCCAGCACCCCGAGTACTGAGCACCGATCACCCTGAGCACTGAGCACCCAGCACCCTGAGTACTGAGCACCCAGCACCATGAGCACTGAGCACCGAGCACCCCGAGTACTGAGCACCCAGCACCCTGAGCACTGAGCACCCAGCACCCTGAGTACTGAGCACCCAGCACCCTGAGTACTGAACACCCAGCACCCTGAGCACTGAGCACTGAGCACCCTGAGCACTGAGTACTGAGCACCGAGCACCCCGAGAACTGAGCACCCAGCACCCTGAGTACTGAGCACCAAGCACCCTGACTACTGAGCACCCAGCACCCTGAGCACTGAGCACCCAGCATCCTGAGTACTGAACACCCAGCACCCCGAGTACTGAGCACCCAGCACCCTGAGTACTGAACACCCAGCACCCTGAGTACTGAGCACCCAGCACCCTGAGTACTGAGCACCCAGCACCCTGAGCACTGAGCACCCAGCACCCTGAGTACTGAGCACCCAACACCCCAAGCACTGAGCACCCTGAGTACTGAGCACCCAGCACCCTGAGTAATGAGCACCCAGCACCCTGAGAACTGAGCACCCAGCACCCTGAGTAGTGAGCACCCAACGTACTGAGCACCGAGCACCCCGAGCACTGAGCACCCAGCACCCTAAGTACTGAGCACCGATCACCCCGAGCACTGAGCACCCAGCACCCTGAGTAGTGAGCACCCAACGTACTGAGCACCGAGCACCCCGAGCATTGAGCACCCAGCACCCTGAGTACAGAGCACCGATCACCCCCAGCACTGAGCACCCAGCACCCTGAGTACTGAGCTCCGAGCACCCCGAGCACTGAGCACCCAGGGCCCCGAGCACTGAGGACCCAGCACCCTGAGCACTTAGCACCCAACACCCTGAGTACTGAGCACCCAGCACCCCGAGCACTGAGCACCCAGCACCCTGAGCACTGAGCACCCAGCACCCTGAGCACTGATCACCCAGCACCCTGAGCACTGAGCACCCAGCACCCTGAGTACTGAGCACCCAGCACCCTGAGTACTGAGCACTCAGCACCCTGAGTACTGAGCACCGAGCACCCCGAGCACTGAGCACCCAGCACCCTGAGCACTGAGCACCCTGAGGACTGAGCACCCAGCACCCTGAGCACTGAGCACCCAGCACACTGAGTACTGAGCACCGATCACCCTGAGCACTGAGCACCCAGAACCCCGAGCACTGAGCACCCAGCACCCTGAGTACTGAGCACCCAGCACCCTGAGCACTGAGCACCCAGCACCCTGAGTAATGAGCACCCTGAGTACTGAGCACCGATCACCCTGAGCCCTGAGCTCCCAGCACCCTGAGAACTGAGCACCCAGCACGCTGAGCACTGAGCACCCAGCACCCTGAGTACTGAGCACCCAGCACCCTGAGCACTGAATACCCAGCACCCTGAGTACTGAGCACCCAGCACCCTGAGCACTGAGCACCCAGCACCCTGAGCACTGAGCACTGAGCACCCTGAGCACTGAGTACTGAGCACCGAGCACCCAGAGAACTGAGCACCCAGCACCCGGAGTACTGAGCACCCAGCACCCTGAGTACTGAGCACCCAGCACCCCGAGCACTGAGCACCCAGCACCCTGAGCACTGAGAACCCTGCACCCCGAGCACTGAGCACCCAGCACCCTGAGTACTGAGCACTGAGCACCCAGCACCCCGAGCACTGAGCACCCAGCACCCTGAGCACTGAGAACCCAGCACCCGAGTACTGAGCACCCAGCACCCTGAGCACTGAGCACCCAGCACCCTGAGTACTGAACACCCAGCACCCCGAGTACTGAGCACCCAGCCCCTGAGTACTGAACACCCAGCACCCCGAGTACTGAGCACCCAGCACCCTGAGCACTGAGCACCGAGCACCCTGAGCACTGAGCACCCAGCACCCTGAGTACTGAGCACCGATCACCCTGAGCACTGAGCACCCAGAACCCCGAGCACTGAGCACCCAGCACCCTGAGTACTGAACACCCAGCACCCCGAGCACTGAGCACCCCGCACCCTGAGTAATGAGCACCCTGAGTACTGAGCACCGATCACCCTGAGCACTGAGCTCCCAGCACCCTGAGTACTGAGCACCCAGCACGCTGAGCACTGAGCACCCAGCACCCTGAGTACTGAGCACCCAGCACCCTGAGCACTGAGCACCCAGCACCCTGAGTACTGAGCACCCAGCACCCTGAGCACTGAGCACCCAGCACCCTGAGTACTGAGCACCCAGCACCCCGAGCACTGAGCACCCAGCACCCCGAGAATGAGCACCCAGCACCCCGAGTACTGAGCACCCAGCACCCTGAGCACTGAGCACCCAGCACCCTGAGTACTGAGCACCCAGCACCCTGAGTACTGAACACCCAGCACCCTGAGCACTGAGCACTGAGCACCCTGAGCACTGAGTACTGAGCACCGAGCACCCCGAGAACTGAGCACCCAGCACCCTGTGCACTGAGCACCCAGCACCCTGAGCACTGAGCACCCAGCACCCTGAGTACTGAGCACTGAGCACCCAGCACCCCGAGCACTGAGCACCCAGCACCCTGAGTACTGAGCACTGAGCACACAGCACCCCGAGCACTAAGCACCCAGCACCCTGAGCACTGAGCACCCTGCACCCCGAGCACTGAGCACCCAGCACCCTGAGTAATGAGCACTGAGCACCCAGCACCCCGAGCACTGAGCACCCAGCACCCTGAGCACTGAGCACCCAGCACCCGAGTACTGAGCACCCTGAGCACTGAGCACCCAGCACCCTGAGTACTGAACACCCAGCACCCCGAGTACTGAGTACCCAGCACCCTGAGTACTGAACACCCAGCAACCCGAGTACTGAGCACCCAGCACCCTGAGCACTGAGCACCGAGCACCCTGAGCACTGAGCACCCAGCACCCTGAGTACTGAGCACCGATCACCCTGAGCACTGAGCACCCAGAACCCCGAGCACTGAGCACCCAGCACCCTGAGTACTGAGCACCCAGCACCCCGAGCACTGAGCACCCAGCACCCTGAGTAATGAGCACACTGAGTACTGAGCACCCATCACCCTGAGCACTGAGCTCCCAGCACCCTGAGTACTGAGCACCCAGCACCCTGAGCACTGAGCACTGAGCACCCTGAGCACTGAGTACTGAGCACCGAGCACCCCGAGAACTGAGCACCCAGCACCCGGAGTACTGAGCACCCAGCACCCTGAGTACTGAGCACCCAGCACCCCGAGCACTGAGCACCCAGCACCCTGAGCACTGAGCACCCAGCACCCTGAGTACTGAGCACTGAGCACCCAGCACCCCGAGAACTGAGCACCCAGCACCCTGAGTACTGAGCACTGAGCACCCAGCACCCCGAGCACTGAGCACCCAGCACCCTGAGCACTGAGCACCCAGCACCCCGAGAACTGAGCACCCAGCACCCTGAGTACTGAGCACTGAGCACCCAGCACCCTGAGTACTGAGCACCCAGCACCCTGAGCACTGAGCACTGAGCACCCTGAGCACTGAGTACTGAGCACCGAGCACCCCGAGAACTGAGCACCCAGCACCCTGAGCACTGAGCACCCAGCACCCTGAGTACTGAGCACTGAGCACCCAGCACCCCGAGAACTGAGCACCCAGCACCCTGAGTACTGAGCACTGAGCACCCAGCACCCCGAGCACTGAGCACCCAGCACCCTGAGCACTGAGCACCCTGCACCCCGAGCACTGAGCACCCAGCACCCTGAGTACTGAGCACTGAGCACCCAGCACCCCGAGCACTGAGCACCCAGCACCCTGAGCACTGAGCACCCAGCACCCGAGTACTGAGCACCCAGCACCCTGAGCACTGAGCACCCAGCACCCTGAGTACTGAACACCCAGCACCCCGAGTACTGAGCACCCAGCACCCTGAGTACTGAACACCCAGCACCCTGAGTACTGAGCACCCAGCACCCTGAGCACTGAGCACCGAACACCCTGAGCACTGAGCACCCAGCACCCTGAGTACTGAGCACCGATCACCCTGAGCACTGAGCACCCAGAACCCCGAGCACTGAGCACCCAGCACCCTGAGTACTGCGCACCCAGCACCCCGAGCACTGAGCACCCTGCACCCTGAGTAATGAGCACCCTGAGTACTGAGCACCGATCACCCTGAGCACTGAGCTCCCAGCACCCTGAGTACTGAGCACCCAGCAGGCTGAGCACTGAGCACCCAGCACCCTGAGTACTGAGCACCCAGCACCCTGAGCACTGAGCACCCAGCACCCTGAGTACTGAGCACCCAGCACCCTGAGCACTGAGCACCCAGCACCCTGAGTACTGAGCACCCAGCACCCCGAGCACTGAGCACCCAGCACCCCGAGAATGAGCACCCAGCACCCCGAGTACTGAGCACCGAGCACCCTGAGCACTGAGCACCCAGCACCCTGAGTACTGAGCACCCAGCACCCTGAGCACTGAGCACCGAGCACACCGAGTACTGAGCACCCAGCACCCTGAGCACTGAGCACCCAGCACCCTGAGTACTGAGCACCCAGCACCCTGAGTACTGAACACCCAGCACCCTGAGCACTGAGCACTGAGCACCCTGAGCACTGAGTACTGAGCACCGAGCACCCCGAGAACTGAGCACCCAGCACCCTGAGCACTGAGCACCCAGCACCCTGAGTACTGAACACCCAACACCCCGAGTACTGAGCACCCAGCACCCTGAGTACTGAACCCCCAGCACCCTGAGTACTGAGCACCCAGCACCCTGAGTACTGAGCACCCAGCACCCTGAGCACTGAGCACCCAGCACCCTGAGTACTGAGCACCCAACACCCCAAGCACTGAGCACCCTGAGTACTGAGCACCCAGCACCCTGAGAACTGAGCACCCAGCACCCTGAGTAGTGAGCACCCAACGTACTGAGCACCGAGCACCCCGAGCACTGAGCACCCAGCACCCTAAGTACTGAGCACCGATCACCCCGAGCACTGAGCACCCAGCACCCTGAGTAGTGAGCACCCAACGTACTGAGCACCGATCACCCCCAGCACTGAGCACCCAGCACCCTGAGTACTGAGCTCCGAGCACCCCGAGCACTGAGCACCCAGGGCCCCGAGCACTGAGGACCCAGCACCCTGAGCACTTAGCACCCAACACCCTGAGTACTGAGCACCCAGCACCCCGAGCACTGAGCACCCAGCACCCTGAGCACTGAGCACCCAGCACCCTGAGCACTGATCATCCAGCACCCTGAGCACTGAGCACCCAGCACCCTGAGTACTGAGCACCCAGCACCCTGAGTACTGAGCACTGAGCACCCAGCACCCCGAGCACTGAGCACCCAGCGCCCTGAGTACTGAGCACTGAGCACACAGCACCCCGAGCACTAAGCACCCAGCACCCTGAGCACTGAGCACCCTGCACCCCGAGCACTGAGCACCCAGCACCCTGAGTAATGAGCACTGAGCACCCAGCACCCCGAGCACTGAGCACCCAGCACCCTGAGCACTGAGCACCCAGCACCCGAGTACTGAGCACCCTGAGAACTGAGCACCCAGCACCCTGAGTACTGAACACCCAGCACCCTGAGCACTGAGCACTGAGCACCCTGAGCACTGAGTACTGAGCACCGAGCACCCCGAGAACTGAGCACCCAGCACCCTGAGCACTGAGCACCCAGCACCCTGAGTACTGAGCACTGAGCACCCAGCACCCCGAGAACTGAGCACCCAGCACCCTGAGTACTGAGCACTGAGCACCCAGCACCCCGAGCACTGAGCACCCAGCACCCTGAGCACTGAGCACCCTGCACCCCGAGCACTGAGCACCCAGCACCCTGAGTACTGAGCACTGAGCACCCAGCACCCCGAGCACTGAGCACCCAGCACCCTGAGCACTGAGCACCCAGCACCCGAGTACTGAGCACCCAGCACCCTGAGCACTGAGCACCCAGCACCCTGAGTACTGAACACCCAGCACCCCGAGTACTGAGCACCCAGCACCCTGAGTACTGAACACCCAGCACCCTGAGTACTGAGCACCCAGCACCCTGAGCACTGAGCACCGAACACCCTGAGCACTGAGCACCCAGCACCCTGAGTACTGAGCACCGATCACCCTGAGCACTGAGCACCCAGAACCCCGAGCACTGAGCACCCAGCACCCTGAGTACTGCGCACCCAGCACCCCGAGCACTGAGCACCCAGCACCCTGAGTAATGAGCACCCTGAGTACTGAGCACCGATCACCCTGAGCACTGAGCTCCCAGCACCCTGAGTACTGAGCACCCAGCAGGCTGAGCACTGAGCACCCAGCACCCTGAGTACTGAGCACCCAGCACCCTGAGCACTGAGCACCCAGCACCCTGAGTACTGAGCACCCAGCACCCTGAGCACTGAGCACCCAGCACCCTGAGTACTGAGCACCCAGCACCCCGAGCACTGAGCACCCAGCACCCCGAGAATGAGCACCCAGCACCCCGAGTACTGAGCACCGAGCACCCTGAGCACTGAGCACCCAGCACCCTGAGTACTGAGCACCCAGCACCCTGAGCACTGAGCACCGAGCACCCCGAGTACTGAGCACCCAGCACCCTGAGCACTGAGCACCCAGCACCCTGAGTACTGAGCACCCAGCACCCTGAGTACTGAACACCCAGCACCCTGAGCACTGAGAACTGAGCACCCTGAGCACTGAGTACTGAGCACCGAGCACCCCGAGAACTGAGCACCCAGCACCCTGAGTACTGAGCACCAAGCACCCTGACTACTGAGCACCCAGCACCCTGAGCACTGAGCACCCAGCACCCTGAGTACTGAACACCCAGCACCCCGAGTACTGAGCACCCAGCACCCTGAGTACTGAACACCCAGCACCCTGAGTACTGAGCACCCAGCACCCTGAGTACTGAGCACCCAGCACCCTGAGCACTGAGCACCCAGCACCCTGAGTACTGAGCACCCAACACCCCAAGCACTGAGCACCCTGAGTACTGAGCACCCAGCACAATGAGTACTGAGCACCCAGCACCCTGAGAACTGAGCACCAAGCACCCTGAGTAGTGAGCACCCAACGTACTGAGCACCGAGCACCCCGAGCACTGAGCACCCAGCACCCTAAGTACTGAGCACCGATCACCCCGAGCACTGAGCACCCAGCACCCTGAGTAGTGAGCACCCAACGTACTGAGCACCGATCACCCCCAGCACTGAGCACCCAGCACCCTGAGTACTGAGCTCCGAGCACCCCGAGCACTGAGCACCCAGGGCCCCGAGCACTGAGGACCCAGCACCCTGAGCACTTAGCACCCAACACCCTGAGTACTGAGCACCCAGCACCCCGAGCACTGAGCACCCAGCACCCTGAGCACTGAGCACCCAGCACCCTGAGCACTGATCACCCAGCACCCTGAGCACTGAGCACCCAGCACCCTGAGTACTGAGCACCCAGCACCCTGAGTACTGAGCACTGAGCACCCAGCACCCCGAGCACTGAGCACCCAGCACCCTGAGTACTGAGCACTGAGCACACAGCACCCCGAGCACTAAGCACCCAGCACCCTGAGCACTGAGCACCCTGCACCCCGAGCACTGAGCACCCAGCACCCTGAGTAATGAGCACTGAGCACCCAGCACCCCGAGCACTGAGCACCCAGCACCCTGAGCACTGAGCACCCAGCACCCGAGTACTGAGCACCCTGAGCACTGAGCACCCAGCACCCTGAGTACTGAACACCCAGCACCCCGAGTACTGAATACCCAGCACCCTGAGTACTGAACACCCAGCACCCCGAGTACTGAGCACCCAGCACCCTGAGCACTGAGCACCGAGCACCCTGAGCACTGAGCACCCAGCACCCTGAGTACTGAGCACCGATCACCCTGAGCACTGAGCACCCAGAACCCCGAGCACTGAGCACCCAGCACCCTGAGTACTGAGCACCCAGCACCCCGAGCACTGAGCACCCAGCACCCTGAGTAATGAGCACACTGAGTACTGAGCACCCATCACCCTGAGCACTGAGCTCCCAGCACCCTGAGTACTGAGCACCCAGCACCCTGAGCACTGAGCACTGAGCACCCTGAGCACTGAGTACTGAGCACCGAGCACCCCGAGAACTGAGCACCCAGCACCCGGAGTACTGAGCACCCAGCACCCTGAGTACTGAGCACCCAGCACCCCGAGCACTGAGCACCCAGCACCCTGAGCACTGAGCACCCAGCACCCTGAGTACTGAGCACTGAGCACCCAGCACCCCGAGAACTGAGCACCCAGCACCCTGTGTACTGAGCACTGAGCACCCAGCACACCGAGCACTGAGCACCCAGCACCCTGAGCACTGAGCACCCAGCACCCCGAGAACTGAGCACCCAGCACCCTGAGTACTGAGCACTGAGCACCCAGCACCCTGAGTACTGAGCACCCAGCACCCTGAGCACTGAGCACTGAGCACCCTGAGCACTGAGAACTGAGCACCGAGCACCCCGAGAACTGAGCACCCAGCACCCTGAGCACTGAGCACCCAGCACCCTGAGTACTGAGCACTGAGCACCCAGCACCCCGAGAACTGAGCACCCAGCACCCTGAGTACTGAGCACTGAGCACCCAGCACCCCGAGCACTGAGCACACAGCACCCTGAGCACTGAGCACCCTGCACCCCGAGCACTGAGCACCCAGCACCCTGAGTACTGAGCACTGAGCACCCAGCACCCCGAGCACTGAGCACCCAGCACCCTGAGCACTGAGCACCCAGCACCCGAGTACTGAGCACCCAGCACCCTGAGCACTGAGCACCCAGCACCCTGAGTACTGAACACCCAGCACCCCGAGTACTGAGCACCCAGCACCCTGAGTACTGAACACCCAGCACCCTGAGTACTGAGCACCCAGCACCCTGAGCACTGAGCACCGAACACCCTGAGCACTGAGCACCCAGCACCCTGAGTACTGAGCACCGATCACCCTGAGCACTGAGCACCCAGAACCCCGAGCACTGAGCACCCAGCACCCTGAGTACTGCGCACCCAGCACCCCGAGCACTGAGCACCCAGCACCCTGAGTAATGAGCACCCTGAGTACTGAGCACCGATCACCCTGAGCACTGAGCTCCCAGCACCCTGAGTACTGAGCACCCAGCAGGCTGAGCACTGAGCAACCAGCACCCTGAGTACTGAGCACCCAGCACCCTGAGCACTGAGCACCCAGCACCCTGAGTACTGAGCACCCAGCACCCTGAGCACTGAGCACCCAGCACCCTGAGTACTGAGCACCCAGCACCCCGAGCACTGAGCACCCAGCACCCCGAGAATGAGCACCCAGCACCCCGAGTACTGAGCACCGAGCACCCTGAGCACTGAGCACCCAGCACCCTGAGTACTGAGCACCCAGCACCCTGAGCACTGAGCACCGAGCACCCCGAGTACTGAGCACCCAGCACCCTGAGCACTGAGCCCCCAGCACCCTGAGTACTGAGCACCCAGCACCCTGAGTACTGAACACCCAGCACCCTGAGCACTGAGCACTGAGCACCCTGAGCACTGAGTACTGAGCACCGAGCACCCCGAGAACTGAGCACCCAGCACCCTGAGTACTGAGCACCAAGCACCCTGACTACTGAGCACCCAGCACCCTGAGCACTGAGCACCCAGCACCCTGAGTACTGAACACCCAGCACCCCGAGTACTGAGCACCCAGCACCCTGAGTACTGAACACCCAGCACCCTGAGTACTGAGCACCCAGCACCCTGAGTACTGAGCACCCAGCACCCTGAGCACTGAGCACCCAGCACCCTGAGTACTGAGCACCCAACACCCCAAGCACTGAGCACCCTGAGTACTGAGCACCCAGCACAATGAGTACTGAGCACCCAGCACCCTGAGAACTGAGCACCCAGCACCCTGAGTAGTGAGCACCCAACGTACTGAGCACCGAGCACCCCGAGCACTGAGCACCCAGCACCCTAAGTACTGAGCACCGATCACCCCGAGCACTGAGCACCCAGCACCCTGAGTAGTGAGCACCCAACGTACTGAGCACCGAGCACCCCGAGCACTGAGCACCCAGCACCCTGAGTACAGAGCACCGATCACCCCCAGCACTGAGCACCCAGCACCCTGAGTACTGAGCTCCGAGCACCCCGAGCACTGAGCACCCAGGGCCCCGAGCACTGAGGACCCAGCACCCTGAGCACTTAGCACCCAACACCCTGAGTACTGAGCACCCAGCACCCCGAGCACTGAGCACCCAGCACCCTGAGCACTGAGCACCCAGCACCCTGAGCACTGATCACCCAGCACCCTGAGCACTGAGCACCCAGCACCCTGAGTACTGAGCACCCAGCACCCTGAGTACTGAGCACTGAGCACCCAGCACCCCGAGCACTGAGCACCCAGCACCCTGAGTACTGAGCACTGAGCACACAGCACCCCGAGCACTAAGCACCCAGCACCCTGAGCACTGAGCACCCTGCACCCCGAGCACTGAGCACCCAGCACCCTGAGTAATGAGCACTGAGCACCCAGCACCCCGAGCACTGAGCACCCAGCACCCTGAGCACTGAGCACCCAGCACCCGAGTACTGAGCACCCTGAGCACTGAGCACCCAGCACCCTGAGTACTGAACACCCAGCACCCCGAGTACTGAGTACCCAGCACCCTGAGTACTGAACACCCAGCACCCCGAGTACTGAGCACCCAGCACCCTGAGCACTGAGCACCGAGCACCCTGAGCACTGAGCACCCAGCACCCTGAGTACTGAGCACCGATCACCCTGAGCACTGAGCACCCAGAACCCCGAGCACTGAGCACCCAGCACCCTGAGTACTGAGCACCCAGCACCCCGAGCACTGAGCACCCAGCACCCTGAGTAATGAGCACACTGAGTACTGAGCACCCATCACCCTGAGCACTGAGCTCCCAGCACCCTGAGTACTGAGCACCCAGCACCCTGAGCACTGAGCACTGAGCACCCTGAGCACTGAGTACTGAGCACCGTGCACCCCGAGAACTGAGCACCCAGCACCCGGAGTACTGAGCACCCAGCACCCTGAGTACTGAGCACCCAGCACCCCGAGCACTGAGCACCCAGCACCCTGAGCACTGAGCACCCAGCACCCTGAGTACTGAGCACTGAGCACCCAGCACCCCGAGAACTGAGCACCCAGCACCCTGAGTACTGAGCACTGAGCACCCAGCACCCCGAGCACTGAGCACCCAGCACCCTGAGCACTGAGCACCCAGCACCCCGAGAACTGAGCACCCAGCACCCTGAGTACTGAGCACTGAGCACCCAGCACCCTGAGTACTGAGCACCCAGCACCCTGAGCACTGAGCACTGAGCACCCTGAGCACTGAGTACTGAGCACCGAGCACCCCGAGAACTGAGCACCCAGCACCCTGAGCACTGAGCACCCAGCACCCTGAGTACTGAGCACTGAGCACCCAGCACCCCGAGAACTGAGCACCCAGCACCCTGAGTACTGAGCACTGAGCACCCAGCACCCCGAGCACTGAGCACCCAGCACCCTGAGCACTGAGCACCCTGCACCCCGAGCACTGAGCACCCAGCACCCTGAGTACTGAGCACTGAGCACCCAGCACCCCGAGCACTGAGCACCCAGCACCCTGAGCACTGAGCACCGAACACCCTGAGTACTGAGCACCCAGCACCCTGAGCACTGAGCACCGAACACCCTGAGCACTGAGCACCCAGCACCCTGAGCACTGAGCACCGATCACCCCGAGCACTGAGCACCCAGCACCCTGAGTAGTGAGCACCCAACGTACTGAGCACCGATCACCCCCAGCACTGAGCACCCAGCACCCTGAGTACTGAGCTCCGAGCACCCCGAGCACTGAGCACCCAGGGCCCCGAGCACTGAGGACCCAGCACCCTGAGCACTTAGCACCCAACACCCTGAGTACTGAGCACCCAGCACCCCGAGCACTGAGCACCCAGCACCCTGAGCACTGAGCACCCAGCACCCTGAGCACTGATCACCCAGCACCCTGAGCACTGAGCACCCAGCACCCTGAGTACTGAGCACCCAGCACCCTGAGTACTGAGCACTGAGCACCCAGCACCCCGAGCACTGAGCACCCAGCACCCTGAGTACTGAGCACTGAGCACACAGCACCCCGAGCACTAAGCACCCAGCACCCTGAGCACTGAGCACCCTGCACCCCGAGCACTGAGCACCCAGCACCCTGAGTAATGAGCACTGAGCACCCAGCACCCCGAGCACTGAGCACCCAGCACCCTGAGCACTGAGCACCCAGCACCCGAGTACTGAGCACCCTGAGCACTGAGCACCCAGCACCCTGAGTACTGAACACCCAGCACCCCGAGTACTGAATACCCAGCACCCTGAGTACTGAACACCCAGCACCCCGAGTACTGAGCACCCAGCACCCTGAGCACTGAGCACCGAGCACCCTGAGCACTGAGCACCCAGCACCCTGAGTACTGAGCACCGATCACCCTGAGCACTGAGCACCCAGAACCCCGAGCACTGAGCACCCAGCACCCTGAGTACTGAGCACCCAGCACCCCGAGCACTGAGCACCCAGCACCCTGAGTAATGAGCACACTGAGTACTGAGCACCCATCACCCTGAGCACTGAGCTCCCAGCACCCTGAGTACTGAGCACCCAGCACCCTGAGCACTGAGCACTGAGCACCCTGAGCACTGAGTACTGAGCACCGAGCACCCCGAGAACTGAGCACCCAGCACCCGGAGTACTGAGCACCCAGCACCCTGAGTACTGAGCACCCAGCACCCCGAGCACTGAGCACCCAGCACCCTGAGCACTGAGCACCCAGCACCCTGAGTACTGAGCACTGAGCACCCAGCACCCCGAGAACTGAGCACCCAGCACCCTGTGTACTGAGCACTGAGCACCCAGCACACCGAGCACTGAGCACCCAGCACCCTGAGCACTGAGCACCCAGCACCCCGAGAACTGAGCACCCAGCACCCTGAGTACTGAGCACTGAGCACCCAGCACCCTGAGTACTGAGCACCCAGCACCCTGAGCACTGAGCACTGAGCACCCTGAGCACTGAGAACTGAGCACCGAGCACCCCGAGAACTGAGCACCCAGCACCCTGAGCACTGAGCACCCAGCACCCTGAGTACTGAGCACTGAGCACCCAGCACCCCGAGAACTGAGCACCCAGCACCCTGAGTACTGAGCACTGAGCACCCAGCACCCCGAGCACTGAGCACACAGCACCCTGAGCACTGAGCACCCTGCACCCCGAGCACTGAGCACCCAGCACCCTGAGTACTGAGCACTGAGCACCCAGCACCCCGAGCACTGAGCACCCAGCACCCTGAGCACTGAGCACCCAGCACCCGAGTACTGAGCACCCAGCACCCTGAGCACTGAGCACCCAGCACCCTGAGTACTGAACACCCAGCACCCCGAGTACTGAGCACCCAGCACCCTGAGTACTGAACACCCAGCACCCTGAGTACTGAGCACCCAGCACCCTGAGCACTGAGCACCGAACACCCTGAGCACTGAGCACCCAGCACCCTGAGTACTGAGCACCGATCACCCTGAGCACTGAGCACCCAGAACCCCGAGCACTGAGCACCCAGCACCCTGAGTACTGCGCACCCAGCACCCCGAGCACTGAGCACCCAGCACCCTGAGTAATGAGCACCCTGAGTACTGAGCACCGATCACCCTGAGCACTGAGCTCCCAGCACCCTGAGTACTGAGCACCCAGCAGGCTGAGCACTGAGCAACCAGCACCCTGAGTACTGAGCACCCAGCACCCTGAGCACTGAGCACCCAGCACCCTGAGTACTGAGCACCCAGCACCCTGAGCACTGAGCACCCAGCACCCTGAGTACTGAGCACCCAGCACCCCGAGCACTGAGCACCCAGCACCCCGAGAATGAGCACCCAGCACCCCGAGTACTGAGCACCGAGCACCCTGAGCACTGAGCACCCAGCACCCTGAGTACTGAGCACCCAGCACCCTGAGCACTGAGCACCGAGCACCCCGAGTACTGAGCACCCAGCACCCTGAGCACTGAGCCCCCAGCACCCTGAGTACTGAGCACCCAGCACCCTGAGTACTGAACACCCAGCACCCTGAGCACTGAGCACTGAGCACCCTGAGCACTGAGTACTGAGCACCGAGCACCCCGAGAACTGAGCACCCAGCACCCTGAGTACTGAGCACCAAGCACCCTGACTACTGAGCACCCAGCACCCTGAGCACTGAGCACCCAGCACCCTGAGTACTGAACACCCAGCACCCCGAGTACTGAGCACCCAGCACCCTGAGTACTGAACACCCAGCACCCTGAGTACTGAGCACCCAGCACCCTGAGTACTGAGCACCCAGCACCCTGAGCACTGAGCACCCAGCACCCTGAGTACTGAGCACCCAACACCCCAAGCACTGAGCACCCTGAGTACTGAGCACCCAGCACAATGAGTACTGAGCACCCAGCACCCTGAGAACTGAGCACCCAGCACCCTGAGTAGTGAGCACCCAACGTACTGAGCACCGAGCACCCCGAGCACTGAGCACCCAGCACCCTAAGTACTGAGCACCGATCACCCCGAGCACTGAGCACCCAGCACCCTGAGTAGTGAGCACCCAACGTACTGAGCACCGAGCACCCCGAGCACTGAGCACCCAGCACCCTGAGTACAGAGCACCGATCACCCCCAGCACTGAGCACCCAGCACCCTGAGTACTGAGCTCCGAGCACCCCGAGCACTGAGCACCCAGGGCCCCGAGCACTGAGGACCCAGCACCCTGAGCACTTAGCACCCAACACCCTGAGTACTGAGCACCCAGCACCCCGAGCACTGAGCACCCAGCACCCTGAGCACTGAGCACCCAGCACCCTGAGCACTGATCACCCAGCACCCTGAGCACTGAGCACCCAGCACCCTGAGTACTGAGCACCCAGCACCCTGAGTACTGAGCACTGAGCACCCAGCACCCCGAGCACTGAGCACCCAGCACCCTGAGTACTGAGCACTGAGCACACAGCACCCCGAGCACTAAGCACCCAGCACCCTGAGCACTGAGCACCCTGCACCCCGAGCACTGAGCACCCAGCACCCTGAGTAATGAGCACTGAGCACCCAGCACCCCGAGCACTGAGCACCCAGCACCCTGAGCACTGAGCACCCAGCACCCGAGTACTGAGCACCCTGAGCACTGAGCACCCAGCACCCTGAGTACTGAACACCCAGCACCCCGAGTACTGAGTACCCAGCACCCTGAGTACTGAACACCCAGCACCCCGAGTACTGAGCACCCAGCACCCTGAGCACTGAGCACCGAGCACCCTGAGCACTGAGCACCCAGCACCCTGAGTACTGAGCACCGATCACCCTGAGCACTGAGCACCCAGAACCCCGAGCACTGAGCACCCAGCACCCTGAGTACTGAGCACCCAGCACCCCGAGCACTGAGCACCCAGCACCCTGAGTAATGAGCACACTGAGTACTGAGCACCCATCACCCTGAGCACTGAGCTCCCAGCACCCTGAGTACTGAGCACCCAGCACCCTGAGCACTGAGCACTGAGCACCCTGAGCACTGAGTACTGAGCACCGTGCACCCCGAGAACTGAGCACCCAGCACCCGGAGTACTGAGCACCCAGCACCCTGAGTACTGAGCACCCAGCACCCCGAGCACTGAGCACCCAGCACCCTGAGCACTGAGCACCCAGCACCCTGAGTACTGAGCACTGAGCACCCAGCACCCCGAGAACTGAGCACCCAGCACCCTGAGTACTGAGCACTGAGCACCCAGCACCCCGAGCACTGAGCACCCAGCACCCTGAGCACTGAGCACCCAGCACCCCGAGAACTGAGCACCCAGCACCCTGAGTACTGAGCACTGAGCACCCAGCACCCTGAGTACTGAGCACCCAGCACCCTGAGCACTGAGCACTGAGCACCCTGAGCACTGAGTACTGAGCACCGAGCACCCCGAGAACTGAGCACCCAGCACCCTGAGCACTGAGCACCCAGCACCCTGAGTACTGAGCACTGAGCACCCAGCACCCCGAGAACTGAGCACCCAGCACCCTGAGTACTGAGCACTGAGCACCCAGCACCCCGAGCACTGAGCACCCAGCACCCTGAGCACTGAGCACCCTGCACCCCGAGCACTGAGCACCCAGCACCCTGAGTACTGAGCACTGAGCACCCAGCACCCCGAGCACTGAGCACCCAGCACCCTGAGCACTGAGCACCGAACACCCTGAGTACTGAGCACCCAGCACCCTGAGCACTGAGCACCGAACACCCTGAGCACTGAGCACCCAGCACCCTGAGCACTGAGCACCCAGCACCTGAGTACTGAGCACCCAGCACCCTGAGCACTGAGCACCCAGCACCCTGAGCACTGAGCACCGAACACCCTGAGCACTGAGCACCCAGCACCCTGAGTACTGAGCACCCAGCACCCTGAGTACTGAACACCCAGCACCCTGAGTACTGAGCACCCAGCACCCTGAGCACTGAGCACCGAACACCCTGAGCACTGAGCACCCAGCACCCTGAGCACTGAGCACCCAGCACCCTGAGTACTGAACACCCAGCACCCTGAGTACTGAGCACCCAGCACCCTGAGCACTGAGCACCCAGCACCCTGAGCACTGAGCACCCAGCACCCTGAGTACTGAACACCCAGCACCCTGAGTACTGAGCACCCAGCACCCTGAGCACTGAGCACCGAACACGCTGAGCACTGAGCACCCAGCACCCTGAGTACTGAGCACCGATCACCCTGAGCACTGAGCACCCAGAACCCCGAGCACTGAGCACCCAGCACCCTGAGTACTGCGCACCCAGCACCCCGAGCACTGAGCACCCAGCACCCTGAGTAATGAGCACCCTGAGTACTGAGCACCGATCACCCTGAGCACTGAGCTCCCAGCACCCTGAGTACTGAGCACCCAGCAGGCTGAGCACTGAGCACCCAGCACCCTGAGTACTGAGCACCCAGCACCCTGAGCACTGAGCACCCAGCACCCTGAGTACTGAGCACCCAGCACCCTGAGCACTGAGCACCCAGCACCCTGAGTACTGAGCACCCAGCACCCCGAGCACTGAGCACCCAGCACCCCGAGAATGAGCACCCAGCACCCCGAGTACTGAGCACCGAGCACCCTGAGCACTGAGCACCCAGCACCCTGAGTACTGAGCACCCAGCACCCTGAGCACTGAGCACCGAGCACCCTGAGTACTGAGCACCCAGCACCCTGAGCACTGAGCACCCAGCACCCTGAGTACTGAGCACCCAGCACCCTGAGTACTGAACACCCAGCACCCTGAGCACTGAGCACTGAGCACCCTGAGCACTGAGTACTGAGCACCGAGCACCCCGAGAACTGAGCACCCAGCACCCTGAGTACTGAGCACCAAGCACCCTGACTACTGAGCACCCAGCACGCTGAGCACTGAGCACCCAGCACCCTGAGTACTGAACACCCAGCACCCCGAGTACTGAGCACCCAGCACCCTGAGTACTGAACACCCAGCACCCTGAGTACTGAGCACCCAGCACCCTGAGTACTGAGCACCCAGCACCCTGAGCACTGAGCACCCAGCACCCTGAGTACTGAGCACCCAACACCCCAAGCACTGAGCACCCTGAGTACTGAGCACCCAGCACAATGAGTACTGAGCACCCAGCACCCTGAGAACTGAGCACCCAGCACCCTGAGTAGTGAGCACCCAACGTACTGAGCACCGAGCACCCCGAGCACTGAGCACCCAGCACCCTAAGTACTGAGCACCGATCACCCCGAGCACTGAGCACCCAGCACCCTGAGTAGTGAGCACCCAACGTACTGAGCACCGAGCACCCCGAGCACTGAGCACCCAGCACCCTGAGTACAGAGCACCGATCACCCCCAGCACTGAGCACCCAGCACCCTGAGTACTGAGCTCCGAGCACCCCGAGCACTGAGCACCCAGGGCCCCGAGCACTGAGGACCCAGCACCCTGAGCGCTTAGCACCCAACACCCTGAGTACTGAGCACCCAGCACCCCGAGCACTGAGCACCCAGCACCCTGAGCACTGAGCACCCTGCACCCTGAGCACTGATCACCCAGCACCCTGAGCACTGAGCACCCAGCACCCTGAGTACTGAGCACCCAGCACCCTGAGTACTGAGCACTCAGCACCCTGAGTACTGAGCACCGAGCACCCCGAGCACTGATCACCCAGCACCCTGAGCACTGAGCACCCTGAGGACTGAGCACCCAGCACCCTGAGCACTGAGCACCCAGCACACTGAGTACTGAGCACCGATCACCCTGAGCACTGAGCACCCAGAACCCCGAGCACTGAGCACCCAGCACCCTGAGTACTGAGCACCCAGCACCCTGAGCACTGAGCACCCAGCACCCTGAGTAATGAGCACCCTGAGTACTGAGCACCGATCACCCTGAGCACTGAGCTCCCAGCACCCTGAGAACTGAGCACCCAGCACGCTGAGCACTGAGCACCCAGCACCCTGAGTACTGAGCACCCAGCACCCTGAGCACTGAACACCCAGCACCCTGAGTACTGAGCACCCAGCACCCTGAGCACTGAGCACCCAGCACCCTGAGCACTGAGCACTGAGCACCCTGAGCACTGAGTACTGAGCACCGAGCACCCAGAGAACTGAGCACCCAGCACCCGGAGTACTGAGCACCCAGCACCCTGAGTACTGAGCACCCAGCACCCCGAGCACTGAGCACCCAGCACCCTGAGCACTGAGCACCCTGCACCCCGAGCACTGAGCACCCAGCACCCTGAGTACTGAGCACTGAGCACCCAGCACCCCGAGCACTGAGCACCCAGCACCCTGAGCACTGAGCACCCAGCACCCGAGTACTGAGCACCCAGCACCCTGAGCACTGAGCACCCAGCACCCTGAGTACTGAACACCCAGCACCCCGAGTACTGAGCACCCAGCACCCTGAGTACTGAACACCCAGCACCCCGAGTACTGAGCACCCAGCACCCTGAGCACTGAGCACCGAGCACCCTGAGCACTGAGCACCCAGCACCCTGAGTACTGAGCACCGATCACCCTGAGCACTGAGCACCCAGAACCCCGAGCACTGAGCACCCAGCACCCTGAGTACTGAGCACCCAGCACCCCGAGCACTGAGCACCCAGCACCCTGAGCACTGAGCACCCAGCACCCTGAGTACTGAACACCCAGCACCCTGAGTACTGAACACCCAGCACCCTGAGCACTGAGCACTGAGCACCCTGAGCACTGAGTACTGAGCACCGAGCACCCCGAGAACTGAGCACCCAGCACCCTGAGTACTGAGCACCAAGCACCCTGACTACTGAGCACCCAGCACCCTGAGCACTGAGCACCCAGCACCCTGAGTACTGAACACCCAGCACCCCGAGTACTGAGCACCCAGCACCCTGAGTACTGAACACCCAGCACCCTGAGTACTGAGCACCCAGCACCCTGAGTACTGAGCACCCAGCACCCTGAGCACTGAGCACCCAGCACCCTGAGTACTGAGCACCCAACACCCCAAGCACTGAGCACCCTGAGTACTGAGCACCCAGCACCCTGAGTACTGAGCACCCAGCACCCTGAGAACTGACCACCCAGCACCCTGAGTAGTGAGCACCCAACGTACTGAGCACCGAGCACCCCGAGCACTGAGCACCCAGCACCCTAAGTACTGAGCACCGATCACCCCGAGCACTGAGCACCCAGCACCCTGAGTAGTGAGCACTCAACGTACTGAGCACCGAGCACCCCGAGCACTGAGCACCCAGCACCCTGAGTACAGAGCACCGATCACCCCCAGCACTGAGCACCCAGCACCCTGAGTACTGAGCTCCTAGCACCCCGAGCACTGAGCACCCAGGGCCCCGAGCACTGAGGACCCAGCACCCTGAGCACTTAGCACCCAACACCCTGAGTACTGAGCACCCAGCACCCCGAGCACTGAGCACCCAGCACCCTGAGCACTGAGCACCCAGCACCCTGAGCACTGATCACCCAGCACCCTGAGCACTGAGCACCCAGCACCCTGAGTACTGAGCACCCAGCACCCTGAGTACTGAGCACTCAGCACCCTGAGTACTGAGCACCGAGCACCCCGAGCACTGAGCACCCAGCACCCTGAGCACTGAGCACCCTGAGGACTGAGCACCCAGCACCCTGAGCACTGAGCACCCAGCACACTGAGTACTGAGCACCGATCACCCTGAGCACTGAGCACCCAGAACCCCGAGCACTGAGCACCCAGCACCCTGAGTACTGAGCACCCAGCACCCTGAGCACTGAGCACCCAGCACCCTGAGTAATGAGCACCCTGAGTACTGAGCACCGATCACCCTGAGCACTGAGCTCCCAGCACCCTGAGAACTGAGCACCCAGCACGCTGAGCACTGAGCACCCAGCACCCTGAGTACTGAGCACCCAGCACCCTGAGCACTGAACACCCAGCACCCTGAGTACTGAGCACCCAGCACCCTGAGCACTGAGCACCCAGCACCCTGAGCACTGAGCACTGAGCACCCTGAGCACTGAGTACTGAGCACCGAGCACCCAGAGAACTGAGCACCCAGCACCCGGAGTACTGAGCACCCAGCACCCTGAGTACTGAGCACCCAGCACCCCGAGCACTGAGCACCCAGCACCCTGAGCACTGAGCACCCTGCACCCTGAGCACTGAGCACCCAGCACCCTGAGTACTGAGCACTGAGCACCCAGCACCCCGAGCACTGAGCACCTAGCACCCTGAGCACTGAGCACCCAGCACCCGAGTACTGAGCACCCAGCACCCCGAGCACTGAGCACCCAGCACCCTGAGTACTGAACACCCAGCACCCCGAGTACTGAGCACCCAGCACCCTGAGTACTGAACACCCAGCACCCCGAGTACTGAGCACCCAGCACCCTGAGCACTGAGCACCGAGCACCCTGAGCACTGAGCACCCAGCACCCTGAGTACTGAGCACCGATCACCCTGAGCACTGAGCACCCAGAACCCCGAGCACTGAGCACCCAGCACCCTGAGTACTGAGCACCCAGCACCCCGAGCACTGAGCACCCAGAACCCTGAGTAATGAGCACCCTGAGTACTGAGCACCGATCACCCTGAGCACTGAGCTCCCAGCACCCTGAGTACTGAGCACCCAGCACGCTGAGCACTGAGCACCCAGCACCCTGAGTACTGAGCACCCAGCACCCTGAGCACTGAGCACCCAGCACCCTGAGTACTGAGCACCCAGCACCCTGAGCACTGAGCACCCAGCACCCTGAGTACTGAGCACCCAGCACCCCGAGCACTGAGCACCCAGCACCCCGAGAATGAGCACCCAGCACCCCGAGTACTGAGCACCCAGCACCCTGAGCACTGAGCACCCAGCACCCTGAGTACTGAGCACCCAGCACCCTGAGTACTGAACACCCAGCACCCTGAGCACTGAGCACTGAGCACCCTGAGCACTGAGTACTGAGCACCAAGCACCCCGAGAACTGAGCACCCAGCACCCTGAGTACTGAGCACCCAGCACCCTGACTACTGAGCACCCAGCACCCTGAGCACTGAGCACCCAGCACCCTGAGTACTGAACACCCAGCACCCCGAGTACTGAGCACCCAGCACCCTGAGTACTGAACACCCAGCACCCTGAGTACTGAGCACCCAGCACCCTGAGTACTGAGCACCCAGCACCCTGAGCACTGAGCACCCAGCACCCTGAGTACTGAGCACCCAACACCCCAAGCACTGAGCACCCTGAGTACTGAGCACCCAGCACCCTGAGTACTGAACACCCAGCACCCTGAGAACTGAGCACCCAGCACCCTGAGTTGTGAGCACCCAACGTACTGAGCACCGAGCACCCCGAGCACTGAGCACCCAGCACCCTGAGTACTGAGCACCGATCACCCCGAGCACTGAGCAGCAAGCACCCTGAGTAGTGAGCACCCAACGTACTGAGCACCGAGCACCCCGAGCACTGAGCACCCAGCACCCTGAGTACTGAGCACCGATCACCCCCAGCACTGAGCACCCAGCACCCTGAGTACTGAGCTCTGAGCACCCCGAGCACTGAGCACCCAGCGCCCCGAGCACTGAGCACCCAGCACCCTGAGCACTTAGCACCCAGCACCCTGAGTACTGAGCACCCAGCACCCCGAGCACTGAGCACCCAGCACCCTGAGCACTGAGCACCCAGCACCCTGAGCACTGATCACCCAGCACCCTGAGCACTGAGCACCCAGCACCCTGAGTACTGAGCACCCAGCAACCTGAGTTCTGAGCACTCAGCACCCTGAGTACTGAGCACCGAGCACCCCGAGCACTGAGCACCCAGCACCCTGAGCACTGAGCACCCTGAGGACTGAGCACCCAGCACCCTGAGCACTGAGCACCCAGCACCCTGAGTACTGAACACCGATCACCCTGAGCACTGAGCACCCAGAACCCCGAGCACTGAGCACCCAGCACCCTGAGTACTGAGCACCCAGCACCCTGAGCACTGAGCACCCAGCACCCTGAGTAATGAGCACCCTGAGTACTGAGCACCGATCACCCTGAGCACTGAGCTCACAGCACCCTGAGAACTGAGCACCCAGCACGCTGAGCACTGAGCACCCAGCACCCTGAGTACTGAGCACCCAGCACCCTGAGCACTGAACACCCAGCACCCTGAGTACTGAGCACCCAGCACCCTGAGCACTGAGCACCCAGCACCCTGAGTACTGAGCACCCAGCACCAAGAGCACTGAGCACCCAGCACCCCGAGAATGAGCACCCAGCAGCCCGAGTACTGAGCAACGAGCACCCTGAGCACTGAGCACCCAGCACCCTGAGTACTGAACACCCAGAACCCTGAGCACTGAGCACTGAGCATTCTGAGCACTGAGTACTGAGCACCGAGCACCCCGAGAACTGAGCACCCAGCACCCGGAGTACTGAGCACCCAGCACCCTGAGTACTGAGCACCCAGCACCCCGAGCACTGAACACCCAGCACCCTGAGCACTGAGCACCCAGCACCCTGAGTACTGAGCACTGAGCACCCAGCACCCCGAGCACTGAGCACCCAGCACCCTGAGTACTGAGCACTGAGCACCCAGCACCCCGAGCACTGAGCACCCAGCACCCTGAGCACTGAGCACACTGCACCCCGAGCACTGAGCACCCAGCACCCTGAGTACTGAGCACTGAGCACCTAGCACCCCGAGCACTGAGCACCCAGCACCCTGAGTACTGAGGACTGAGCACCCAGCACCCCGAGCACTGAGCACCCAGCACCCTGAGCACTGAGCACCCAGCACCCGAGTACTGAGCACCCAGCACCCTGAGCACTGAGCACCCAGCACCCTGAGTACTGAGCACCCAGCACCCCGAGTACTGAGCACCAAGCACCCTGAGTACTGAACACCCAGCACCCTGAGCACTGAGCACTGAGCACACTGAGCACTGAGTACTGAGCACCGAGCACCCCGAGAACTGAGCACCCAGCACCCTGAGCAGTGAGCACCCAGCTCCCTGAGTACTGAACACCCAGCACGCTGAGTACTGAGGACCCAGCACCCCGAGCACTGAGCCCCCAGCACCCTGAGTACTGAGCACTGAGCACCCAGCATCCCGAGCACTGAGCACCCAGCATCCTGAGTACTGAGCACTGAGCACCCAGCACCCCGAGCATTGAGCACCCAGCACCCTGAGCACTGAGCACCCAGCAGCCGAATACTGAGCACCCAGCACCCTGAGTACTGAGCACCCAGCACCCTGAGTACTGAGCACCCAGCACCCCGAGTAGTGAGCACCCAGCACCCTGAGTACTGAGCACCCAGCACCCCGAGCACTGAGCACCCAGCACCCTGAGTAGTGAGCACCCAACGTATTGAGCACCGAGCACCCCGAGCACTGAGCACCCAGCACCCTGAGTACTGAGCACCGAGCACCCCGAGCACTGAGCACCCAGCACCCTGAGTACTGAGCTCCGAGCACCCCGAGCACTGAGCACCCAGCACCCCGATCACCGAGCACCCTGAGCACTGAGCACCCAGCACCCTGAGGACTGAGCACCCAGCACCCTGAGCAATGAGCACCCTGAGCACTGAGCACCCAGCACCCAGAGCACTGAGCACCCAGCACCCTGAGCACTGAGCACCCAGCACCCTGAGTACTGAGCACCCAGCACCCTGAGTACTGAGCACCCAGACCCCGAGCACTGAGCACCCAGCACCCCTAGCACTGTGCACCCAGCACCCTGAGTACTGAGAACCCAGCACCCTGAGTACTGAGCACCCAGCACCCTGAGCACTGAGCACCCAGCAGCCCGAGCACTGAGCACCCAGCATCCTGAGCACTGAGTACTGAGCACCCAGCACCCTGAGCACTGAGCACCCAGCACCCTGAGCACTGAGCACCCAGCACCCCGAGTACTGAGCACCCAGCACCCTGAGCACTGAGCACCCAGCACCCTGAGTACTGAGCACTGAGCACCCAGCACCCCGAGAACTGAGCACCCAGCACCCTGAGCACTGAGCACCCAGCTCCCTGAGTACTGAACACCCAGCACGCTGAGTACTGAGCACCAAGCACCCCGAGCACTGAGCACCCAGCACCCTGAGTACTGAGCACTGAGCACCCAGCATCCCGAGCACTGAGCACCCAGCACCCTGAGTACTGAGCACTGAGCACCCAGCACCCCGAGCACTGAGCACCCAGCACCCTGAGCACTGAGCACCCAGCAGCCGAGTACTGAGCACCCAGCACCCTGAGTACTGAGCACCCAGCACCCTGAGTACTGAGCATCCAGCACCCTGAGCACTGAGCATCCAGCACCCCGAGCACTGAGCACCCAGCACCCCGAGCACTGAGCACCCAGCACCCCGAGCACTGAGCACCCAGCACCCTGAGTACTGAGCACCCAGCACCCTGAGTACTGAGCACCCAGCACCCTGAGCACTGAGCACCCAGCACCCTGAGTACTGAGCACCCAACACCCCAAGCACAGAGCACCCTGAGTACTGAGCACCCAGCACCGCAAGCACTGAGCACCCTGAGTACTGAGCACCCAGCACCCTGAGTACTGAGCACCCAGCACCCTGAGGACGGAGCACCCAACACCCCAAGCACTGAGCACCCTGAGTACTGAGCACCCAGCACCCCAAGCACTGAGCCCCCTGAGTACTGAGCACCCAGCACCCTGAGTACTGAGCACCCAGCACCCTGAGGATTGAGCACCCAGCACCCCGAGCACTGAGCAACCAGCACTCTGAGCACTGAGCACCCTGAGTACTGAGCCCCCAGCACCCTGAGCACTGAGCACCGAGAACCCTGAGCACTGAGCACCCAGCACCCTGAGTACTGATCACCGATCACCCTGAGCACTGAGCACCCAGAACCCCGAGCACTGAGCACCCAGCACCCTGAGTACTGAGCACCCAGCACCACGAGCACTGAGCACCCAGCACCCTGAGTAATGAGCACCCTGAGTACTGAGCACCGATCACCCTGAGCACTGAGCTCCCAGCACCCTGAGTACTGAGCACCCAGCACGCTGAGCACTGAGCACCCAGCACCCTGAGTACTGAGCACCCAGCACCCTGAGCACTGAGCACCCAGCACCCTGTGAACTGAGCACCCAGCACCCTGAGCACTGAGCACCCAGCACCCTGAGTACTGAGCACCCAGCACCCCGAGCACTGAGCACCCAGCACCCCGAGAATGAGCACCCAGCACCCCGAGTACTGAGCACCGAGCACCCTGAGCACTGAGCACCCAGCACCCTGAGTACTGAGCACCCAGCACCCTGAGCACTGACCACCGAGCACCCCGAGTACTGAGCACCCAGCACCCTGAGCACTGAGCACCCAGCACCCTGAGTACTGAGCACCCAGCACCCTGAGTACTGAACACCCAGCACCCTGAGCACTGAGCACTGAGCACCCTGAGCACTGAGTACTGAGCACCGAGCACCCCGAGAACTGAGCACCCAGCACCCGGAGTACTGAGCACCCAGCACCCTGAGTACTGAGCACCCAGCACCCTGAGAACTGAGCACCCAGCACCCTGAGTTGTGAGCACCCAACGTACTGAGCACCGAGCACCCCGAGCACTGAGCACCCAGCACCCTGAGTACTGAGCACCGATCACCCCGAGCACTGAGCACCCAGCACCCAGAGTAGTGAGCACCCAACGTACTGAGCACCGAGCACCCCGAGCACTGAGCACCCAGCACCCTGAGTACTGAGCACCGATCACCCCCAGCACTGAGCACCCAGCACCCTGAGTACTGAGCTCCGAGCACCCCGAGCACTGAGCACCCAGCGCCCCGAGCACTGAGCACCCAGCACACTGAGCACTTAGCACCCAGCACCCTGAGTACTGAGCACCCAGCACCCCGAGCACTGAGCACCCAGCACCCTGAGCACTGAGCACCCAGCACCCTGAGCACTGATCACCCAGCACCCTGAGCACTGAGCACCCAGCACCCTGAGTACTGAGCACCCAGCAACCTGAGTACTGAGCACTCAGCCCCCTGAGTACTGAGCACCGAGCACCCCGAGCACTGTGCACCCAGCACCCTGAGCACTGAGCACCCTGAGGACTGAGCACCCAGCACCCTGAGCACTGAGCACCCAGCACCCTGAGTACTGAACACCGATCACCCTGAGCACTGAGCACCCAGAACCCCGAGCACTGAGCACCCAGCACCCTGAGTACTGAGCACCCAGCACCCTGAGCACTGAGCACCCAGCACCCTGAGTAATGAGCACCCTGAGTACTGAGCACCGATCACCCTGAGCACTGAGCTCACAGCACCCTGAGAACTGAGCACCCAGCACGCTGAGCACTGAGCACCCAGCACCCTGAGTACTGAGCACCCAGCACCCTGAGCACTGAACACCCAGCACCCTGAGTACTGAGCACCCAGCACCCTGAGCACTGAGCACCCAGCACCCTGAGTACTGAGCACCCAGCACCAAGAGCACTGAGCACCCAGCACCCCGAGAATGAGCACCCAGCAGCCCGAGTACTGAGCAACGAGCACCCTGAGCACTGAGCACCCAGCACCCTGAGTACTGTTCACCCAGCACCCTGAGCACTGAGCACCGAGCACCCCGAGTACTGAGCACCCAGCAACCTGAGCACTGAGCACCCAGCACCCTGAGTACTGAGCACCCAGCACCCTGAGTACTGAACACCCAGCACCCTGAGCTCTGAGCACTGAGCACCCTGAGCACTGAGTACTGAGCACCGAGCTCCCCGAGAACTGAACACCCAGCACCCGGAGTACTGAGCACCCAGCACCCTGAGTACTGAGCACCCAGCACCCCGAGCACTGAACACCCAGCACCCTGAGCACTGAGCACCCAGCACCCTGAGTACTGAGCACTGAGCACCCAGCACCCCGAGCACTGAGCACCCAGCACCCTGAGTACTGAGCACTGAGCACCCAGCACCCCGAGCACTGAGCACCCAGCACCCTGAGCACTGAGCACACTGCACCCCGAGCACTGAGCACCCAGCACCCTGAGTACTGAGCACTGAGCACCCAGCACCCCGAGCACTGAGCACCCAGCACCCTGAGTACTGAGGACTGAGCACCCAGCACCCCGAGCACTGAGCACCCAGCACCCTGAGCACTGAGCACCCAGCACCCGAGTACTGAGCACCCAGCACCCTGAGCACTGAGCACCCAGCACCCTGAGTACTGAGCACCCAGCACCCCGAGTACTGAGCACCAAGCACCCTGAGTACTGAACACCCAGCACCCTGAGCACTGAGCACTGAGCACCCTGAGCACTGAGTACTGAGCACCGAGCACCCCGAGAACTGAGCACCCATCACCCTGAGCAGTGAGCACCCAGCTCCCTGAGTACTGAACACCCAGCACGCTGAGTACTGAGGACCCAGCACCCCGAGCACTGAGCCCCCAGCACCCTGAGTACTGAGCACTGAGCACCCAGCATCCCGAGCACTGAGCACCCAGCATCCTGAGTACTGAGCACTGAGCACCCAGCACCCCGAGCACTGAGCACCCAGCACCCTGAGCACTCAGCACCCAGCAGCTGAATACTGAGCACGCAGCACCCTGAGTACTGAGCACCCAGCACCCTGAGTACTGAACACCCAGCACCCCGAGTAGTGAGCACCCAGCACCCTGAGTACTGAGCACCCAGCACCCCGAGCACTGAGCACCCAGCACCCTGAGTAGTGAGCACCCAACGTATTGAGCACCGAGCACCCCGAGCACTGAGCACCCAGCACCCTGAGTACTGAGCACCGAGCACCCCGAGCACTGAGCACCCAGCACCCTGAGTACTGAGCTCCGAGCACCCCGAGCACTGAGCACCCAGCGCCCCGATCACCGAGCACCCTGAGCACTGAGCACCCAGCACCCTGAGTACTGAGCACCCAGCACCCTGAGCAATGAGCACCCTGAGCACTGAGCACCCAGCACCCAGAGCACTGAGCACCCAGCACCCTGAGCACTGAGCACCCAGCAACCTGAGTACTGAGCACCCAGCACCCTGAGTACTGAGCACCCAGACCCTGAGCACTGAGCACCCAGCACCCCTAGCACTGTGCACCCAGCACCCTGAGTACTGAGAACCCAGCACCCTGAGTACTGAGCACCCAGCACCCTGAGCACTGAGCACCCAGCAGCCCGAGCACTGAGCACCCAGCATCCTGAGCACTGAGTACTGAGCACCCAGCACCCTGAGCACTGAGCACCCAGCACCCTGAGCACTGAGCACCCAGCACCCCGAGTACTGAGCACCCAGCACCCTGAGCACTGAGCACCCAGCACCCTGAGTACTGAGCACTGAGCACCCAGCACCCCGAGAACTGAGCACCCAGCACCCTGAGCACTGAGCACCCAGCTCCCTGAGTACTGAACACCCAGCACGCTGAGTACTGAGCACCCAGCACCCCGAGCACTGAGCACCCAGCACCCTGAGTACTGAGCACTGAGCACCCAGCATCCCGAGCACTGAGCACCCAGCACCCTGAGTACTGAGCACTGAGCACCCAGCACCCCGAGCACTGAGCACCCAGCACCCTGAGCACTGAGCACCCAGCAGCCGAGTACTGAGCACCCAGCACCCTGAGTACTGAGCACCCAGCACCCTGAGTACTGAGCATCCAGCACCCTGAGCACTGAGCATCCAGCACCCCGAGCACTGAGCACCCAGCACCCCGAGCACTGAGCACCCAGCACCCCGAGCACTGAGCACCCAGCACCCTGAGTACTGAGCACCCAGCACCCTGAGTACTGAGCACCCAGCACCCTGAGCACTGAGCACCCAGCACCCTGAGTACTGAGCACCCAACACCCCAAGCACAGAGCACCCTGAGTACTGAGCACCCAGCACCGCAAGCACTGAGCACCCTGAGTACTGAGCACACAGCACCCTGAGTACTGAGCACCCAGCACCCTGAGGACGGAGCACCCAACACCCCAAGCACTGAGCACCCTGAGTACTGAGCACCCAGCACCCTGAGGAATGAGCATCCAGCACCCCGAGCACTGAGCAACCAGCACCCTGAGCACTGAGCACCCTGAGTAATGAGCCCCCAGCACCCTGAGCACTCAGCACCGAGCACCCTGAGCACTGAGCACCCAGCACCCTGAGTACTGAGCACCGATCACCCTGAGCACTGAGCACCCAGAACCCCGAGCACTGAGCACCCAGCACCCTGAGTACTGAGCACCCAGCACCCCGAGCACTGAGCACCCAGCACCCTGAGTAATGAGCACCCTGAGTACTGAGCACCGATCACCCTGAGCACTGAGCTCCCAGCACCCTGAGTACTGAGCACCCAGCACGCTGAGCACTGAGCACCCAGCACCCTGAGTACTGAGCACATTGAGCACTGAGCACCCAGCACCCCGAGACTGAGCACCCAGCACCCCGAGTACTGAGCACCCAGCACCCTGAGCACTGAGCATCCAGCACCCTGAGCACTGAGCACCCAGCACCCCGAGCACTGAGCACCCAGCACCCTGAGCACTGAGCATCCAGCACCCTGAGCACTGAGCATCCAGCACCCCGAGCACTGAGCACCCAGCACCCCGAGCACTGAGCACCCAGCACCCTGAGTACTGAGCACCCAGCACCCTGAGTACTGAGCACCCAGCACCCTGAGCACTGAGCACCCAGCACCCTGAGTACTGAGCACCCAAAACCCCAAGCACAGAGAACCCTGAGTACTGAGCACCCAGCACCCCAAGCACTGAGCACCCTGAGTACTGATCACCAAGCACCCTGAGTACTGAGCAGCCAGCACCCTGAGGACTGAGCACCCAACACCCCAAGCACTGAGCACCCTGAGTACTGAGTACCCAGCACCCCAAGCACTGAGCACCCTGAGTACTGAGCACCCAGCACCCTGAGTACTGAGCACCCAGCACCCTGAGGAATGAGCACCCAGCACCCCGAGCACTGAGCAACCAGCACCCTGAGCACTGAGCACCCTGAGTACTGAGCACCCAGCACCCTGAGCACTGAGCACCGAGCACCATGAGCACTGAGCACCCAGCACCCTGAGTACTGAGCACCGATCACACTGAGCACTGAGCACCCAGAACCCCGAGCACTGAGCACCCAGCACCCTGAGTACTGAGCACCCTGAGTACTGAGCACCGATCACCCTGAGCACTGAGCTCACAGCACCCTGAGTACTGAGCACCCAGCACGCTGAGCACTGAGCACCCAGCACCCTGAGCACTGAGCACCCTGAGTACTGAGCACCTATCACCCTGAGCACTGAGCTCCCAGCACCCTGAGTACTGAGCACCCAGCACGCTGAGCACTGAGCACCCAGCACCCTGAGTACTGAGCACCCAGCACCCTGAGCACTGAGCACCCAGAACCCTGAGTACTGAGCACCCAGCACCCTGAGCACTGAGCACCCAGCACCCCGAGAATGAGCACCCAGCACCCCGAGTACTGAGCACCGAGCACCCTGATCACTGAGCACCCAGCACCCTGAGTACTGAGCACCCAGCACCCTGAGCACTGAGCACCGAGCACCCCGAGTACTGAGCACCCAGCACCCTGAGCACTGAGCACCCAGCACCCTGAGTACTGAGCACCCAGCACCCTGAGTACTGAACACCCAGCACCTTGAGCACTGAGCACTGAGCACCCTGAGCACTGAGTACTGAGCACCGAGCACCCCGAGAACTGAGCACCCAGCACCCTGTGTACTGAGCACCCAGCACCCTGACTACTGAGCACCCAGCACCCTGAGCACTGAGCACCCAGCACCCTGAGTACTGAACACCCAGCACCCCGAGTACTGAGCACCCAGCACCCTGAGTACTGAACACCCAGCACCCTGAGTACTGAGCACCCAGCACCCTGAGTACTGAGCACCCAGCACCCTGAGCACTGAGCCCCCAGCACCCTGAGTACTGAGCACCCAGCACCCTGAGAACTGAGCACCCAGCACCCTGAGTAGTGAGCACCCAACATACTGAGCACCGAGCACCCCGAGCACTGAGCACCCAGCACCCTGAGTACTGAGCACCGATCACCCCGAGCACTGAGCACCCAGCACCCTGAGTAGTGAGCACCCAACGTACTGAGCACCGAGCACCCCGAGCACTGAGCACCCAGCACCCTGAGTACTGAGCACGGATCACCCCCAGCACTGAGCACCCAGCACGCTGAGTACTGAGCTCCGAGCACCCCGAGCACTGAGCACCCAGCGCCCCGAGCACTGAGCACCCAGCACCCTGAGCACTTAGCACCCAGCACCCTGAGTACTGAGCACCCAGCACCCCGAGCACTGAGCACCCAGCACCCTCAGCACTGAGCACTCAGCACCCTGAGCACTGATCACCCAGCACCCTGAGCACTGAGCACCCAGCACCCAGAGTACTGAGCACCCAGCACCCTGAGTACTGAGCACTCAGCACCCTGAGTACTGAGCACCGAGCACCCCGAGCACTGAGCACCCTGAGGACTGAGCACCCAGCACCCTGAGCACTGAGCACCCAGCACCCTGAGTACTGAGCACCGATCACCCTGAGCACTGAGCACCCAGAACCCCGAGCACTGAGCACCCAGCACCCTGAGTACTGAGCACCCAGCACCCTGAGCACTGAGCACCCAGCACCCTGAGTAATGAGCACCCTGAGTACTGAGCACTGATCACCCTGAGCACTGAGCTCCCAGCACCCTGAGAACTGAGCACCCAGCACGCTGAGCACTGAGCACCCAGCACCCTGAGTACTGAGCACCCAGCACCCTGAGCACTGAACACCCAGCACCCTGAGTACTGAGCACCCAGCACCCTGAGCACTTAGCACCCAGCACCCTGAGTACTGAGCACCCAGCACCAAGAGCACTGAGCACCCAGCACCCCGAGAATGAGCACCCAGCACCCCGAGTACTGAGCACCGAGCACCCTGAGCACTGAGCACCCAGCACCCTGAGTACTGTTCACCCAGCACCCTGAGCACTGAGCACCGAGCACCCCGAGTACTGAGTACCCAGCACCCTGAGCACCCAGCACCCCGAGAACTGAGCACCCAGCACCC
Organism: Microtus oregoni; assembly: GCF_018167655.1. Classification (NCBI taxonomy): domain Eukaryota; kingdom Metazoa; phylum Chordata; class Mammalia; order Rodentia; family Cricetidae; genus Microtus; species Microtus oregoni. The sequence continues at coordinate 5,709,379 of NW_024544151.1, read as the reverse complement.
GGAGTACTGAGCACCCAGCACCCCGAGCACTGAACACCCAGCACCCTGAGCACTGAGCACCCAGCACCCTGAGTACTGAGCACTGAGCACCCAGCACCCCGAGCACTGAGCACCCAGCACCCTGAGTACTGAGCACCCTGAGTACTGAGCACTGATCACCCTGAGCACTGAGCACCGAGCACCCCGAGCACTGAGCACCCAGCACCCCGAGCACTGAGCACCCAGCACCCTGAGCACTGAGCACACTGCACCCCGAGCACTAAGCACCCAGCACCCTGAGTACTGAGCACTGAGCACCCAGCACCCCGAGCACTTTGCACCCAGCACCCTGAGTACTGAGCACTGAGCACCCAGCACCCCGAGCACTGAGCACCCAGCACCCTGAGCACTGAGCACCCAGCACCCGAGTACTGAGCACCCAGCACCCTGAGCACTGAGCACCCAGCATCCTGAGTACTGAGCACCCAGCACCCCGAGTACTGAGCACCCAGCACCCTGAGTACTGAACACCCAGCACCCTGAGCACTGAGCACTGAGCACCCTGAGCACTGAGTACTGAGCACCGAGCACCCCGAGAACTGAGCACCCAGCACCCTGAACACTGAGCACCCAGCTCCCTGAGTACTGAACACCCAGCACGCTGAGTACTGAGGACCCAGCACCCCGAGCACTGAACACCCAGCACCCTGAGTACTGAGCACTGAGCACCCAGCACCCCGAGCACTGAGCACCCAGCACCCTGAGCACTGAGCACCCAGCAGCCGAGTACTGAGCACCCAGCACCCTGATTACTGAGCACCCAGCACCCTGAGTACTGAGCACCCAGCACCCCGTGTAGTGAGCACCCAGCACCCTGAGTACTGAGCACCCAGCACCCCGAGCACTGAGCACCCAGCACCCTGAGTAGTGAGCACACAACGTATTGAGCACCGAGCACCCCGAGCACTGAGCACCCAGCACCCTGAGTACTGAGCACCGAGCACCCCGAGAACTGAGCACCCAGCACCCTGAGTACTGAGCTCCGAGCACCCCGAGCACTGAGCACCCAGCGCCCCGATCACCGAGCACCCTGAGCACTGAGCACCCAGCACCCTGAGTACTGAGCACCCAGCACCCTGAGCAATGAGCACCCTGAGCACAGAGCACCCAGCACCCAGAGCACTGAGCACCCAGCACCCTGAGCACTGAGCACCCAGCACCCTGAGTACTGAGCACCCAGCACCCTGAGTACTGAGCACCCAGACCCCGAGCACTGAGCACCCAGCACCCCTAGCACTGTGCACCCAGCACCCTGAGTACTGAGAACCCAGCACCCTGAGTACTGAGCACCCAGCACCCTGAGCACTGAGCACCCAGCACCCCGAGTACTGAGCACCCAGCACCCTGAGCACTGAGCACCCAGCACCCTGAGCTCTGAGTACTGAGCACCCAGCACTCTGAGCACTGAGCACCCAGCACCCTGAGCACTGAGCACCCAGCACCCCGAGTACTGAGCACCCAGCACCCTGAGCACTGAGCACCCAGCACCCTGAGTACTGAGCACTGAGCACACAGCACCCCGAGAACTGAGCACCCAGCACCCTGAGCACTGAGCACCCAGCTCCCTGAGTACTGAACACCCAGCACGCTGAGTACTGAGCACCCAGCACCCCGAGCACTGAGCACCCAGCACCCTGAGTACTGAGCACTGAGCACCCAGCATCCCGAGCACTGAGCACCCAGCACCCTGAGTACTGAGCACTGAGCACCCAGCACCCCGAGCACTGAGCACCCAGCACCCTGAGCACTGAGCACCCTGCAGCCGAGAACTGAGCACCCAGCACCCTGAGTACTGAGCACCCAGCACCCTGAGTTCTGAGCATCCAGCACCCTGAGCACTGAACACGCAGCACCCTGAGTACTGAGCACCTCGAGCACTGAGCACCCAGCACCCCGAGCACTGAGCACCCAGCACCCTGAGCACTGAGCACCCAGCCCCCTGAGCACTGAGCATCCAGCACCCTGAGCACTGAGCATCCAGCACCCCGAGCACTGAGCACCCAGCACCCCGAGCACTGAGCACCCAGCACCCCGAGCACTGAGCACCCAGCACCCTGAGTACTGAGCACCCAGCACCCTGAGTACTGAGCACCCAGCACCCTGAGCACTGAGCACCCAGCACACTGAGTACTGAGCACCCAACACCCCAAGCACAGAGCACCCTGAGGACTGAGCACCCAGCACCGCAAGCACTGAGCACCGAGCACCATGAGCACTGAGCACCCAGCACCCTGAGCACTGAGCACCCAGCACCCTGAGTAATGAGCACCCTGAGTACTGAGCACCGATCACCCTGAGCACTGAGCTCCCAGCACCCTGAGAACTGAGCACCCAGCACGCTGAGCACTGAGCACCCAGCACCCTGAGTACTGAGCACCCAGCACCCTGAGCACTGAACACCCAGCACCCTGAGGAATGAGCACCCAGCACCCCGAGCACTGAGCAACCAGCACCCTGAGCACTGAGCACCCTGAGTACTGAGCACCCAGCACCCTGAGCACTGAGCACCGAGCACCATGAGCACTGAGCACCCAGCACCCTGAGTACTGAGCACCGATCACACTGAGCACTGAGCACCCAGAACCCCGAGCACTGAGCACCCAGCACCCTGATTACTGAGCACCCAGCACCCTGAGCACTGAGCACCCAGCACCCTGAGTACTGAGCACCCTGAGTACTGAGCACCGATCACCCTGAGCACTGAGCTCCCAGCACCCTGAGTACTGAGCTCCCAGCACGCTGAGCACTGAGCACCCAGCACCCTGAGTACTGAGCACCCAGCACCCTGAGCACTGAGCACCCAGCACCCCGAGAATGAGCACCCAGCACCCCGAGTACTGAGCACCGAGCACCCTGAGCACTGAGCACCCAGCACCCTGAGTACTGAGCACCCAGCACCCTGAGCACTGAGGACCGAGCACCCCGAGTACTGAGCACCCAGCACCCTGAGCACTGAGCACCCAGCACCCTGAGTACTGAGCACCCAGCACCCTGAGTACTGAACACCCAGCACCCTGAGCACTGAGCACTGAGCACCCTGAGCACTGAGTACTGAGCACCGAGCACCCCGAGAACTGAGCACCCAGCACCCTGAGTACTGAGCACCCAGCACCCTGACTACTGAGCACCCAGCACCCTGAGCACTGAGCACCCAGCACCCTGAGTACTGAACACCCAGCACCCCGAGTACTGAGCACCCAGCACCCTGAGTACTGAACACCCAGCACCCTGAGTACTGAGCACCCAGCACCCTGAGTACTGAGCACCCAGCACCCTGAGCACTGAGCCCCCAGCACCCTGAGTACTGAGCACCCAGCACCCTGAGAACTGAGCACCCAGCACCCTGAGTAGTGAGCACCCAACATACTGAGCACCGAGCACCCCGAGCACTGAGCACCCAGCACCCTGAGTACTGAGCACCGATCACCCCGAGCACTGAGCACCCAGCACCCTGAGTAGTGAGCACCCAACGTACTGAGCACCGAGCACCCCGAGCACTGAGCACCCAGCACCCTGAGTACTGAGCACCGAGCACCCCCAGCACTGAGCACCCAGCACCCTGAGTACTGAGCTCCGAGCACCCCGAGCACTGAGCACCCAGCGCCCCGAGCACTGAGCACCCAGCACCCTGAGCACTTAGCACCCAGCACCCTGAGTACTGAGCACCCAGCACCCCGAGCACTGAGCACCCAGCACCCTCAGCACTGAGCACCCAGCACCCTGAGCACTGATCACCCAGCACCCTGAGCACTGAGCACCCAGCACCCAGAGTACTGAGCACCCAGCACCCTGAGTACTGAGCACCGAGCACCCCGAGCACTGAGCCCCCAGCACCCTGAGTAGTGAGCACCCAAAGTATTGAGCACCGAGCACCCCGAGCACTGAGCACCCAGCACCCTGACTACTGAGCACCGATCACCCCGAGCACTGAGCACACAGCACCCTGAGTACTGAGCTCCGAGCACCCCGAGTACTGAGAACCCAGCACCCTGAGCACTGAGCACCCAGCACCCTGAGCACTGAGCACCCAGCACCCTGAGTACTGAGCACCCAGCACCAAGAGCACTGAGCACCCAGCACCCTGAGCACTGAGCACTCAGCACCCTGAGCACTGAGCACCCAGCACCCTGAGTACTGAGCACTGAGCACCCAGCACCCCGAGCACTGAGCACCCAGCACCCTGAGTACTGAGCACTGAGCACCCAGCACCCCGAGCACTGAGCACCCAGCACCCTGAGTACTGAGCACACAGCACCCTGAGCACTGAGCACCCAGCACCCTGAGTACTGAGCACTCAGCACCCTGAGTACTGAGCACCGAGCACCCCGAGCACTGAGCACCCAGCACCCTGAGCACTGAGCACCCAGAACCCAAAGCACTGAGCACCCAGCACCCTGAGTACTGAGCACCGATCACCCCGAGCACTGAGCACCCAGCACCCTGAGTAGAGAGCACCCAACGTACTGAGCACCGAGCACCCCGAGCACTGAGCACCCAGCACCCTGAGTACTGAGCACCGATCACCCCGAGCACTGAGCACCCAGCACCCTGAGTACTGAGCTCCAAGCACCCCGAGCACTGAGCACCCAGCGCCCCGAGCACTGAGCACCCAGCACCCTAAGCACTTAGCACCAAACACCCTGAGCACTGAGCACCCAGAACCCCGAGCACTGAGCACCCAGCACCCTGAGCCCTGAGCACCCAGCACCCTGAGCACTGATCACCCAGCACCCTGAGCACTGAGCACCCAGCACCCTGAGCACTGATCACCCGGCACCCTGAGCACTGAGCACCCAGCACCCTTAGTAGTGAGCACCCAACGTACTGAGCACCGAGCACCCAGAGCACTGAGCACCCAGCACCCTGAGTACTGATCACCGAGCACCCCGAGCACTGAGCACCCAGCACCCTGGGTACTGAGCTCCGAGCACCCCGAGCACTGAGCACCCAGCGCCCCGAGCACCGAGCACCCTGAGCACTGAGCACCCAGCACCCTGAGTACTGAGCACACAGCACCCTGAGCAATGAGCACCCTGAGTACTGAGCACCCAGCACCTTGAGCACTGAGCACCGAGCACCCCGAGCACTGAGCACCCAGCACCCGGAGTACTGAGCACACAACACCCTGAGTACTAAGCACCAAACACCCTCAGTACTGAGCACCCAGCACCCTGAGCAACGAACACACAGCACCCTGAGTACTGAGCACCTCGAGCACTGAGCACCCAGCACCCTGAGTACTGAGCACCGAGCACCCCGAGCACTGAGCACCCAGCACCGCGAGCACTGAGCACATAGCACCCCGAGCACTGGGCACAGAGCACCCTGAGTACTGAGCACCCAGCACCCTGAGTACTGTGCACCCAGCACCCTGAGCACTGAGTACCCAGCACCCTGAGCACTGAGCACCCAGCACCCTGAGCACTGAGCACACAGCACCCTGAGCACTGAGCACCCAGCACCCTGAGTACTGAGCACTGAGCACCGAGCACCCCTAGCACTGAGCACCCAGCACCCTGAGTACTGAGCACTGAGCACCCCGAGCACTGAGCACCCAGCACCCTGAGTACTGAGCTCCGAGCACCCAGAGCACTGAGCACCCAGCGCCCCGAGCACCGAGCACCCTGAGCACTGAGCACCCAGCACCCTGAGTACTGAGCAGCCAGCACCCTGAGCAATGAGCACCCAGAGTACTGAGCACCCAGCACCTTGAGCACTGAGCACCGAGCACCCCGAGCACTGAGCACCCAGCACCCTGAGTACTGAGCACCCAGCACCCTGAGCACTGAACACACAGCACCCTGAGTACTGAGCACCTCGAGCACTGAGCACCCAGCACCCCGAGCACTGAACACCCAGCACCGCGAGCACTGAGCACCCAGAACCCCGAGCACTGAGAACCCAGCACCCTGAGTACTGAGCACCCAGCACCCTGAGTACTGAGCACCCAGCACCCTGAGCACTGAGTACCCAGCACCCTGAGCACTGAGCACCCAGCACCCTGAGCACTGAGCACACAGCACCCTGAGCACTGAGCACCCAGCACCCTGAGTACTGAGCACTCAGCACCCTGAGTACTGAGCACCGAGCACCCCGAGCACTGAGCACCCAGCACCCTGAGCACTGAGCACCCAGAACCCAAAGCACTGAGCACCCAGCACCCTGAGTACTGAGCACCGATCACCCCGAGCACTGAGCACCCAGCACCCTGAGTAGTGAGCACCCAACGTACTGAGCACCGAGCACCCCGAGCACTGAGCACCCAGCACCCTGAGTACTGAGCACCGATCACCCCGAGCACTGAGCACCCAGCACCCTGAGTACTGAGCTCCAAGCACCCCGAGCACTGAGCACCCAGCGCCCCGAGCACTGAGCACCCAGCACCCAAAGCACTTAGCACCAAACACCCTGAGCACTGAGCACCCAGAACCCCGAGCACTGAGCACCCAGCACCCTGAGCCCTGAGCACCCAGCACCCTGAGCACTGATCACCCAGCACCCTGAGCACTGAGCACCCAGCACCCTGAGTACTGAGCACCCAGCACCCTGAGTACTGAGCACTCAGCACCCTGAGTACTGAGCACCGAGCACCCCGAGCACTGAGCACCCAGCACCCTGAGCACTGAGCACCCTGAGGACTGAGCACCCAGCACCCTGAGCACTGAGCACACAGCACCCTGAGTACTGTGCACCGATCACCCTGAGCACTGAGCACCCAGAACCCCGAGCACTGAGCACCCAGCACCCTGAGTACTGAGCACCCAGCATCCACAGCACTGAGCACCCAGCACCCTGAGTACTGAGCACCCTGAGTACTGAGCACCGATCACCCTGAGCACTGAGCTCCCAGCACCCTTAGTACTGAGCAACCAGCACCCTGAGCACTGAGCACCCAGCACCCTGAGTACTGAGCACCCAGCACCCCGAGCACTGAGCACCCAGCACCCTGAGTACTGAGCACTGAGCACCCTGAATACTGAGCTCCCAGCACCCTGAGCACTGAGTACCCAGCACCCCGAGCACTGAGCACCCAGCACCCTGAGCACTGAGCACCCAGCACCCTGAGCACTGAGCACCCAGCACCCTGAGTACTGAGCACTGAGCACCCTGAATACTGAGCTCCCAGCACCCTGAGCACTGAGTACCCAGCACCCCGAGCACTGAGCACCCAGCACCCTGAGTACTGAGCACTGAGCACCCAGCACCCCGAGCACTGAGCACCCAGCACCCTGAGCACTGAGCAGCCAGCACCCGAGTACTGAGCACCCAGCACCCTGAGTACTGAGCACCCAGCACCCTGTGTACTGAGCACCCAGCACCCCGAGTACTGAGCACCTAGCACACTGAGTACTGAGCACCCAGCACCCTGAGCACTGAGCACCCAGCACCCCGAGCACTGAGAACCCAGCACCCTGAGTACTGAGCACCCAGCACCCTGAGCACTGAGCATCCAGCACCCTGAGCACTGAGCAAACAGCACCCTGAGCACTGAGCAACCAGCACCCTTAGTAGTGAGCACCCAACGTACCGAGCACTGAGCACCCAGAGCACTGAGCACCCAGCACCCTGAGCACTCAGCACCCAGAACCCAAAGCACTGAGCACCCAGCACCCTGAGTACTGAGCACCGATCACCCCGAGCACTGAGCACCCAGCACCCTGAGTAGAGAGCACCCAACGTACTGAGCACCGAGCACCCTGAGCACTGAGCACCCAGCACCCTGAGTACTGAGCACCGAGCACACCGAGCACTGAGCACCCAGCAACCCGAGCACTGAGCACCCAGCACCCTGAGCACTGAGCACCCAGCACCCTGAGTACTGAGCACCCAGCACCCTGAGTACTGAGCACCCAGCACCCTGAGCACTGAGTACCCAGCACCCTGAGCACTGAGCACCCAGCACCCTGAGGACTGAGCACCCAGCACCCTGAGCTCTGAGCACCCAGCACTCTGAGTACTGAGCACTGAGCACCCAGCACCCCGAGCACTGAGCACCCAGCACCCTGAGTACTAAGCACCCAGCACCCTGAGTACTGAGCACCCAGCACCCTGAGTACTGAGCACCCAGCGTAATGAGCACCGAGCACCCCGAGCACTGAGCACCCAGCACCCTGAGTACTGAGCACCCAGCACCCCGAGCACTGAGCACCAAGCACCCTGAGTACTGAGCACTGAGCACCCTGAGTACTGAGCACCCAGCACCCTGAGTACTGAGCACTCAGCACCCTGAGTACTGAGCACCGAGCACCCCGAGCACTGAGCACCCAGCACCCTGAGCATTGAGCACCCAGAACCCAAAGCACTGAGCACCCAGCACCCTGAGTACTGAGCACCGATCACCCCGAGCACTGAGCACCCAGCACCCTGAGTAGAGAGCACCCAACGTACTGAGCACCGAGCACCCCGAGCACTGAGCACTGAGCACCCAGCACCCCGAGCACTGAGCACCCAGCACCCTAAGCACTTAGCACCAAACACCCTGAGCACTGAGCACCCAGAACCCCGAGCACTGAGCACCCAGCACCCTGAGCCCTGAGCACCCAGCACCCTGAGCACTGATCACCCAGCACCCTGAGCACTGAGCACCCAGCACCCTGAGCACTGATCACCCGGCACCCTGAGCACTGAGCACCCAGCACCCTTAGTAGTGAGCACCCAACGTACTGAGCACCGAGCACCCAGAGCACTGAGCACCCAGCACCCTGAGTACTGATCACCGAGCACCCCGAGCACTGAGCACCCAGCACCCTGGGTACTGAGCTCCGAGCACCCCGAGCACTGAGCACCCAGCGCCCCGAGCACCGAGCACCCTGAGCACTGAGCACCCAGCACCCTGAGTACTGAGCACCCAGCACCCTGAGCACTGAGTACCCAGCACCCTGAGCACTGAGCACCCAGCACCCTGAGCACTGAGCACACAGCACCCTGAGCACTGAGCACCCAGCACCCTGAGTACTGAGCACTCAGCACCCTGAGTACTGAGCACCGAGCACCCCGAGCACTGAGCACCCAGCACCCTGAGCACTGAGCACCCAGAACCCAAAGCACTGAGCACCCAGCACCCTGAGTACTGAGCACCGATCACCCCGAGCACTGAGCACCCAGCACCCTGAGTAGTGAGCACCCAACGTACTGAGCACCGAGCACCCCGAGCACTGAGCACCCAGCACCCTGAGTACTGAGCACCGATCACCCCGAGCACTGAGCACCCAGCACCCTGAGTACTGAGCTCCAAGCACCCCGAGCACTGAGCACCCAGCGCCCCGAGCACTGAGCACCCAGCACCCAAAGCACTTAGCACCAAACACCCTGAGCACTGAGCACCCAGAACCCCGAGCACTGAGCACCCAGCACCCTGAGCCCTGAGCACCCAGCACCCTGAGCACTGATCACCCAGCACCCTGAGCACTGAGCACCCAGCACCCTGAGTACTGAGCACCCAGCACCCTGAGTACTGAGCACTCAGCACCCTGAGTACTGAGCACCGAGCACCCCGAGCACTGAGCACCCAGCACCCTGAGCACTGAGCACCCTGAGGACTGAGCACCCAGCACCCTGAGCACTGAGCACACAGCACCCTGAGTACTGTGCACCGATCACCCTGAGCACTGAGCACCCAGAACCCCGAGCACTGAGCACCCAGCACCCTGAGTACTGAGCACCCAGCATCCACAGCACTGAGCACCCAGCACCCTGAGTACTGAGCACCCTGAGTACTGAGCACCGATCACCCTGAGCACTGAGCTCCCAGCACCCTTAGTACTGAGCAACCAGCACCCTGAGCACTGAGCACCCAGCACCCTGAGTACTGAGCACCCAGCACCCCGAGCACTGAGCACCCAGCACCCTGAGTACTGAGCACTGAGCACCCTGAATACTGAGCTCCCAGCACCCTGAGCACTGAGTACCCAGCACCCCGAGCACTGAGCACCCAGCACCCTGAGCACTGAGCACCCAGCACCCTGAGCACTGAGCACCCAGCACCCTGAGTACTGAGCACTGAGCACCCTGAATACTGAGCTCCCAGCACCCTGAGCACTGAGTACCCAGCACCCCGAGCACTGAGCACCCAGCACCCTGAGTACTGAGCACTGAGCACCCAGCACCCCGAGCACTGAGCACCCAGCACCCTGAGCACTGAGCAGCCAGCACCCGAGTACTGAGCACCCAGCACCCTGAGTACTGAGCACCCAGCACCCTGTGTACTGAGCACCCAGCACCCCGAGTACTGAGCACCTAGCACACTGAGTACTGAGCACCCAGCACCCTGAGCACTGAGCACCCAGCACCCCGAGCACTGAGAACCCAGCACCCTGAGTACTGAGCACCCAGCACCCTGAGCACTGAGCATCCAGCACCCTGAGCACTGAGCAAACAGCACCCTGAGCACTGAGCAACCAGCACCCTTAGTAGTGAGCACCCAACGTACCGAGCACTGAGCACCCAGAGCACTGAGCACCCAGCACCCTGAGCACTCAGCACCCAGAACCCAAAGCACTGAGCACCCAGCACCCTGAGTACTGAGCACCGATCACCCCGAGCACTGAGCACCCAGCACCCTGAGTAGAGAGCACCCAACGTACTGAGCACCGAGCACCCTGAGCACTGAGCACCCAGCACCCTGAGTACTGAGCACCGAGCACACCGAGCACTGAGCACCCAGCAACCCGAGCACTGAGCACCCAGCACCCTGAGCACTGAGCACCCAGCACCCTGAGTACTGAGCACCCAGCACCCTGAGTACTGAGCACCCAGCACCCTGAGCACTGAGTACCCAGCACCCTGAGCACTGAGCACCCAGCACCCTGAGGACTGAGCACCCAGCACCCTGAGCTCTGAGCACCCAGCACTCTGAGTACTGAGCACTGAGCACCCAGCACCCCGAGCACTGAGCACCCAGCACCCTGAGTACTAAGCACCCAGCACCCTGAGTACTGAGCACCCAGCACCCTGAGTACTGAGCACCCAGCGTAATGAGCACCGAGCACCCCGAGCACTGAGCACCCAGCACCCTGAGTACTGAGCACCCAGCACCCCGAGCACTGAGCACCAAGCACCCTGAGTACTGAGCACTGAGCACCCTGAGTACTGAGCACCCAGCACCCTGAGTACTGAGCACTCAGCACCCTGAGTACTGAGCACCGAGCACCCCGAGCACTGAGCACCCAGCACCCTGAGCATTGAGCACCCAGAACCCAAAGCACTGAGCACCCAGCACCCTGAGTACTGAGCACCGATCACCCCGAGCACTGAGCACCCAGCACCCTGAGTAGAGAGCACCCAACGTACTGAGCACCGAGCACCCCGAGCACTGAGCACCCAGCACCCTGAGTACTGAGCACCGATCACCCCGAGCACTGAGCACCCAGCACCCTGAGTACTGAGCTCCAAGCACCCCGAGCACTGAGCACCCAGCGCCCCGAGCACTGAGCACCCAGCACCCTAAGCACTTAGCACCAAACACCCTGAGCACTGAGCACCCAGAACCCCGAGCACTGAGCACCCAGCACCCTGAGCCCTGAGCACCCAGCACCCTGAGCACTGATCACCCAGCACCCTGAGCACTGAGCACCCAGCACCCTGAGCACTGATCACCCGGCACCCTGAGCACTGAGCACCCAGCACCCTTAGTAGTGAGCACCCAACGTACTGAGCACCGAGCACCCAGAGCACTGAGCACCCAGCACCCTGAGTACTGATCACCGAGCACCCCGAGCACTGAGCACCCAGCACCCTGGGTACTGAGCTCCGAGCACCCCGAGCACTGAGCACCCAGCGCCCCGAGCACCGAGCACCCTGAGCACTGAGCACCCAGCACCCTGAGTACTGAGCACACAGCACCCTGAGCAATGAGCACCCTGAGTACTGAGCACCCAGCACCTTGAGCACTGAGCACCGAGCACCCCGAGCACTGAGCACCCAGCACCCGGAGTACTGAGCACACAACACCCTGAGTACTAAGCACCAAACACCCTCAGTACTGAGCACCCAGCACCCTGAGCAACGAACACACAGCACCCTGAGTACTGAGCACCTCGAGCACTGAGCACCCAGCACCCTGAGTACTGAGCACCGAGCACCCCGAGCACTGAGCACCCAGCACCCTGAGCACTGAGCACATAGCACCCCGAGCACTGGGCACAGAGCACCCTGAGTACTGAGCACCCAGCACCCTGAGTACTGTGCACCCAGCACCCTGAGCACTGAGTACCCAGCACCCTGAGCACTGAGCACCCAGCACCCTGAGCACTGAGCACACAGCACCCTGAGCACTGAGCACCCAGCACCCTGAGTACTGAGCACTGAGCACCGAGCACCCCTAGCACTGAGCACCCAGCACCCTGAGTACTGAGCACTGAGCACCCCGAGCACTGAGCACCCAGCACCCTGAGTACTGAGCTCCGAGCACCCAGAGCACTGAGCACCCAGCGCCCCGAGCACCGAGCACCCTGAGCACTGAGCACCCAGCACCCTGAGTACTGAGCAGCCAGCACCCTGAGCAATGAGCACCCAGAGTACTGAGCACCCAGCACCTTGAGCACTGAGCACCGAGCACCCCGAGCACTGAGCACCCAGCACCCTGAGTACTGAGCACCCAGCACCCTGAGCACTGAACACACAGCACCCTGAGTACTGAGCACCTCGAGCACTGAGCACCCAGCACCCCGAGCACTGAACACCCAGCACCCTGAGCACTGAGCACCCTGAGGACTGAGCACCCAGCACCCTGAGCACTGAGCACACAGCACCCTGAGTACTGTGCACCGATCACCCTGAGCACTGAGCACCCAGAACCCCGAGCACTGAGCACCCAGCACCCTGAGTACTGAGCACCCAGCATCCAGAGCACTGAGCACCCAGCACCCTGAGTACTGAGCACCCTGAGTACTGAGCACCGATCACCCTGAGCACTGAGCTCCCAGCACCCTTAGTACTGAGCAACCAGCACCCTGAGCACTGAGCACCCAGCACCCTGAGTACTGAGCACCCAGCACCCCGAGCACTGAGCACCCAGCACCCTGAGTACTGAGCACTGAGCACCCTGAATACTGAGCTCCCAGCACCCTGAGCACTGAGTACCCAGCACCCCGAGCACTGAGCACCCAGCACCCTGAGCACTGAGCACCCAGCACCCTGAGCACTGAGCACCCAGCACCCTGAGTACTGAGCACTGAGCACCCTGAATACTGAGCTCCCAGCACCCTGAGCACTGAGTACCCAGCACCCCGAGCACTGAGCACCCAGCACCCTGAGTACTGAGCACTGAGCACCCAGCACCCCGAGCACTGAGCACCCAGCACCCTGAGCACTGAGCAGCCAGCACCCGAGTACTGAGCACCCAGCACCCTGAGTACTGAGCACCCAGCACCCTGTGTACTGAGCACTCAGCACCCCGAGTACTGAGCACCTAGCACACTGAGTACTGAGCACCCAGCACCCTGAGCACTGAGCACCCAGCACCCCGAGCACTGAGCACCCAGCACCCTGAGTACTGAGCACCCAGCACCCTGAGCACTGAGCACCCAGCACCCTGAGCACTGAGCAAACAGCACCCTGAGCACTGAGCAACCAGCACCCTTAGTAGTGAGCACCCAACGTACCGAGCACTGAGCACCCAGAGCACTGAGCACCCAGCATCCTGAGTACTGAGCACCGAGCACCCCGAGCACTGAGCACCCAGCACCCTGGGTACTGAGCTCTGAGCACCCCGAGCACTGAGCACCCAGCGCCCCAAGCACCGAGCACCCTGAGCACTGAGCACCCAGCACCCTTATTACTGAGCACCCAGCACCCTGAGCAATGAGCACCCTGAGTACTGAGCACCCAGCACCTTGAGCACTGAGCACCGAGCACCGCTAGCACTGAGCACCCAGCACCCGGAGTACTGAGCACCCAGCACCCTGAGTGCTGAGCACCGAGCACCCCGAGCACTGAGCACCCAGCACCCTGAGCAGTGAGCACATAGCACCCTGAGTACTGAGCACCCAGCACCCTGAGCACTGAGCACCCAGCACCCTGAGTACTGAGCACCCAGCACCCTGAGTACTGAGCACCCCGAGTACTGAGCACCCAGCACCCCGAGCACTGAGCAACCAGCACCCTGAGCACTGAGCACCCAGCACCCGAAGCACTGAGCACCCAGCAGCCTGAGTACGGAGTACTGAGCACCCTGAGTACTGAGCACCCAGCACCCTGAGCACAGAGCACCCAGCACCCTGAGTACTGAGCACCGAGCACCCCGAGCACTGAGCACCCAGCACCCTGAGTACTGAGCACCCAGCACCCTGAGTACTGAGCACCCAGCACCCTGAGCACTGAGCACAAAGCACGCTGAGTATTGAGCACTGAGCACCCTGAGTACTGAGCACCGAGGACCCTGAGCACTGAGCACCCAGCACGCTGAGTACAGAGCACTGAGCACCCTGAGTACTGAGCACCGAGCACACTGAGTACTGAGCACCCAGCACCGCAAACACTGAGCACCGAGCACCCTGAGAACTGAGCACCGAGCACCCTGAGTACTGAGCACCCAGCACCATGAGTACTGAGCACCGAGCACCCAGAGTACTGAGCAACCTGAGTACTGAGCACCCAGCACCCCGAGAATGAGCACCCAGCACCATGAGTACTGAGCACCGAGCACCCTGAGTACTGAGCACCCAGCACCCTGAGTACTGAGCACCCAGCACCATGAGTTCTGAGCACCCAGCACCCTGAGCACTGAGCACACTGAGTACTGAGCACCCTGAGCACTGAGGACCCAGCACCCTGAGTACTGAGCACCCAGCACCCTGAGCACTGAGGACCCAGCACCCCGAGCACTGAGCACCCAGCACCCTGAGCACTGAGCACCCAGCACCCTGAGCACTGAGGACCCAGCACCCCGAGCACTGAGCACCCAGCACACTGAGTACTGAGCACTGAGCACCCAGCACCCTGAGTGCTGAGCACCCAGCAACCCGAGCACTGAGCACCCAGCACCCCGAGCACTGAGCACTGAGCACCCTGAGTACTGAGCACTGAGCACCCTTAGTACTGAGCACTGAGGACCCTGAGTACTGAGCACACAGCACCCTGAGCACTGAGCACGGAGCACCCCGAGGACTGAGCACCCAGCACCGTGAGCACTGAGCACCCAGCACCTTGAGTACTGAGCACCGAGCACCCCGAGCACTGAGCACCCAGCACCCTAAGTACTGACCACCCAGCACCCTGAGCACTGAGCACCCAGCACCCCGAGCACTGAGCACCCAGCACCCTGAGTACTGAGCACCCAGCACCCTGAGTGCTGAGCACCGAGCACCCCGAGCACTGAGCACCCAGCACCCTGAGCACTGAGCACATAGCACCCTGAGTACTGAGCACCCAGCACCCTGAGCACTGAGCACCCAGCACCCTGAGTACTGAGCACCCAGCACCCTGAGTACTGAGCACCCAGCACCCTGAGTACTGAGCACCCAGCACCCTGAGTACTGAGCACCCAGCACCCTGAGTACTGAGCACCCCGAGTACTGAGCACCCAGCACCCCGAGCACTGAGCAACCAGCACCCTGAGCACTGAGCACCCAGCTCCCGAAGCACTGAGCACCCAGCAGCCTGAGTACTGAGTACTGAGCACCCTGAGTACTGAGCACCCAGCACCCTGAGCACAGAGCACCCAGCACCCTGAGTACTGAGCACCGAGCACCCCGAGCACTGAGCACCCAGCACCGTGAGTACTGAGCACCCAGCACCCTGAGTACTGAGCACCCAGCACCCTGAGCACTGAGCCCAAAGCACGCTGAGTACTGAGCACTGAGCACGCTGAGTACTGAGCACCGAGGACCCTGAGCACTGAGCACCCAGCACGCTGAGGACAGAGCACTGAGCACCCTGAGTACTGAGCACCGAGCACACTGAGTACTGAGCACCCAGCACCCTGAGCACTGGGCAGCCAGCACACTGAGCACTGAGCACCCAGCACCCCGAGCACTGAGCACCCAGCACCCTGAGCACAGAGCACCCAGCACCCCGAGTACTGAGCACCCAGGACCCTGAGTACTGAGCACCGAGCACCCCGAGCACTGAGAACCCAGCACCCTGAGTACTGAGCACCCAGCACCCAGAGCACTGAGCACCCAGCACCCCGAGCACTGAACACCCAGCACCCCGAGCACTGAGCACCCAGCACCCTGAGTACTGAGAACCGAGCACCCTGAGTACTGAGCACCCAGCACGCTGAGCACTGAGCACCCAGCACCCCGAGTACTGAGCAAACAGCACCCCAAACACTGAGCACCCAGCACCCCGAGAATGAGCACCCAGCACCCTGAGTACTGAGCACCCAGCACCCTGAGTACTGAGCACCCAGCACCCCGAGCACGGAGCACCCAGGACCCCGAGCACTGAGTACTGAGCACCCAGCACCCTGAGTACTGAGCACCGAGCTCCCCGATCACTGAGCTCCCTGAGTACTGAGCACCCAGCACCCCGATCACAGAGCACCCAGCAACCTCAGCACTGAGCATTCAGCACCCCGAGCACTGAGCACCCAGCACCCCGAGCACTGAGCACCCAGCACCCTGAGTACTGAGCACCCAGCACCCGGAGTACTGAGCAACCCGAGCACTGAGCACCCAGCAACCTGAGTACTGAGAACCCTGAGGACTGAGCACCGATCACCCTGAGCACTGAGCACCCAGCACCCTGAGTACTGAGCAGCGAGCACCCTGAGCACTGAGCACCCAGCACCCTGAGTACTGAGCAGCGAGGACCCTGAGCACTGAGCACCCAGCACCCTGAGTACTGAGCAGCGAGCACCCTGAGTACTGAGCACCCAGCACCCTGAGTACTGAGCACCCAGCACCCTGAGTACTGAGCACCGAGCACCCAGAGTACTGAGCACCCAGCACCCTGAGCACTGAGAACCCAGCACCCCGAGCACTGAGCACGCAGCACCCTGAGTACTGAGCACCCAGCACCCCGATCACAGAGCACCCAGCACCCTCAGCACTGAGCACCCAGCACCCTGAGTACTGAGCACCCTGAGTACTGAGCACCGATCACCCTGAGCACTGAGCAACCAGCACCCTGAGTACTGAGCACCCAGCACCCCGAGCACTGAGCACCCAGCACCCTGAGTACTGAGCACCCAGTACCCTGAGCACTGAGCACCCAGCACCCTGAGTACTGAGCAGCGAGCACCCTGAGTACTGAGCACCCAGCACCCTGAGCACTGAACACCCAACACCCCGAGCACTGAACACCCAGCACCCTGAGCACTGAGCACCCAGCACCCTGAGTACTGAGCACCCAGCACCCTGAGCACTGAGCACCCAGCACCCTGAGTACTGAGCACCCAACGTACTGAGCACCGAGCACCCGAGCACTGAGCACCCAGCACCCTGAGAACTGAGCACCCAGCACCCTGAGTACTGAGCACCCAGTACCCCGAGCACTGAGCACCCAGCACCCCGAGCACTGAGCACTGAGCACCCTGAGTACTGAGCACTGACCAAACTTAGAACTGAGCACCGAGCACCCTGAGTACTGAGCACCCAGCACCCTGAGCACTGAGCACGGAGCACCCCGAGGACTGAGCACCCAGCACCGTGAGCACTGAGCAGAGAGCACCTTGAGTACTGAGCACCCAGCACCCTAAGTACTGAGCACCCAGCACCCTGAGTACTGAGCACTGAGCACCCTGAGCACTGAGCACCCAGCACACCGAGCACTGAGAACCCAGCACCCTGAGTACTGTGCACCCAGCACCCTGAGTACTGAGCACCGAGCACCCTGAGCACTGAGCACCCAGCACCCTGAGCACTGAGCACCCTGAGGACTGAGCACCCAGCACCCTGAGTACTGAGCACCCAGCACCCTGGGTACTGAGCACCCAGCATCCTGAGTACTGAGCACTGATCACCAAGAGCACTGAGCACCCAGCACCCCGAGCACTGAGCACCCAGCACCCTGAGTACTGAGCACCCTGAGTACTGAGCACCCAGCACCCCGAGCACTGAGCACCCAGCACCCTGAGTACTGAGCACCCTGAGTACTGAGCACCCAGCACCCTGAGTACTGAGCACCCTGAGTACTGAGCACCCAGCACCCTGAGCACTGAGCACCCAGCACCCTGAGTACTGAGCACCCAGCACCCTGAGCACTGAGCACCCAGCACCCTGAGTACTGAGCACCCAGCACCCTGAGTACTTAGCACCCAGCACCCTGAGTACTGAGCACCCAGCACCCCGAGTACTGAGCACCGAGCACCCCGATCACTGAGCACCCAGCACCCTGAGTACTGAGCACCCAGCACCCTGAGCACTGAGCACCCAGCACCCTGAGTACTGAGCACCCAGCACCCTGAGTACTGAGCAACCAGCACCCTGTGCATTGAGCACCCAGCACCCTGAGCACTGAGCACTGAGCACCCAGCACCCCGAGCACTGAGCACCCAGGACCCCGAACACTGAGCACCCAGCACCCTGAGCACTGAGCACCCAGCACCCTGAGCACTGAGCACCCAGCACCCTGAGTACTGAGTACCCAGCACCCTGAGCACTGAGCTCCCAGCACCCTGAGTACTGATCACCGAGCACCCCGAGCACTGAGCACCCAGCACCCTGAGTACTGAGCACCCAGCACCCTGAGTACTGAGCACCCAGCACCCTGAGTACTGAGCACCCAGCACCCTTAGCACTGAGCACAAAGCACGCTGAGTACTGAGCACTGAGGACGCTGAGTACTGAGCACCGGGGACCCTGAGCACTGAGCACCCAGCACGCTGAGTACTGAGCACTGAGCACCCTGAGTACTGAGCACCGAGCATGCTGAGTACTGAGCACCCAGCACCCTGAGCACTGAGCACCCATCACCCTCAGCACTGAGCACCCAGCACCCCGAGCACTGAGCACCCAGCACCCTGAGCACTGAGCACCCAGCACGCTGAGTACTGAGCACTGAGCACCCCGAGTACTGAGCACCCAGCACCCCGAGCACTGAGCACCCAGCACCCTGAGTACTGAGAACAGATCACCCTGAGTACTGAGCACCCAGCACCCTGAGTACTGAGCCCCCAGCACCCTGAGTACTGAGCACCCAGCACCCCGAGCACTGAGCACCCAGCACCCTGAGTACTGAGAACAGATCACCCTGAGTACTGAGCACCCAGCACCCTGAGTACTGAGCCCCCAGCAACCTGAGTACTGAGCACCCAGCACCCCGAGCACTGAGCACCCAGCACCCCGAGAATAAGCACCCAGCACCCTGAGTAATGAGAACCGAGCACCCTGATTACTGAGCAACCAGCACCCCGCGCACTGAGCACCAAGCACCCCGAGAATGAGCACCTAGCACCCTGAGTACTGAGCACCGAGCACCCTGAGTACTGAGCACCCAGCACCATGAGTACTGAGCACCCAGCACCCTGAGTACTGAGCACCCAGTACCCTGAGCACTGAGCACCCAGCACCCTGAGTACTGAGCAGCGAGCACCCTGAGTACTGAGCACCCAGCACCCTGAGCACTGAACACCCAACACCCCGAGCACTGAACACCCAGCACCCTGAGCACTGAGCACCCAGCACCCTGAGTACTGAGCACCCAGCACCCTGAGCACTGAGCACCCAGCACCCTGAGTACTGAGCACCCAACGTACTGAGCACCGAGCACCCGAGCACTGAGCACCCAGCACCCTGAGAACTGAGCACCCAGCACCCTGAGTACTGAGCACCCAGCACCCCGAGCACTGAGCACCCAGCACCCCGAGCACTGAGCACTGAGCACCCTGAGTACTGAGCACTGACCAAACTTAGAACTGAGCACCGAGCACCCTGAGTACTGAGCACCCAGCACCCTGAGCACTGAGCACGGAGCACCCCGAGGACTGAGCACCCAGCACCGTGAGCACTGAGCAGAGAGCACCTTGAGTACTGAGCACCCAGCACCCTAAGTACTGAGCACCCAGCACCCTGAGTACTGAGCACTGAGCACCCTGAGCACTGAGCACCCAGCACACCGAGCACTGAGAACCCAGCACCCTGAGTACTGTGCACCCAGCACCCTGAGTACTGAGCACCGAGCACCCTGAGCACTGAGCACCCAGCACCCTGAGCACTGAGCACCCTGAGGACTGAGCACCCAGCACCCTGAGTACTGAGCACCCAGCACCCTGGGTACTGAGCACCCAGCATCCTGAGTACTGAGCACTGATCACCAAGAGCACTGAGCACCCAGCACCCCGAGCACTGAGCACCCAGCACCCTGAGTACTGAGCACCCTGAGTACTGAGCACCCAGCACCCCGAGCACTGAGCACCCAGCACCCTGAGTACTGAGCACCCTGAGTACTGAGCACCCAGCACCCTGAGTACTGAGCACCCTGAGTACTGAGCACCCAGCACCCTGAGCACTGAGCACCCAGCACCCTGAGTACTGAGCACCCAGCACCCTGAGCACTGAGCACCCAGCACCCTGAGTACTGAGCACCCAGCACCCTGAGTACTTAGCATCCAGCACCCTGAGTACTGAGCACCCAGCACCCCGAGTACTGAGCACCGAGCACCCCGATCACTGAGCACCCAGCACCCTGAGTACTGAGCACCCAGCACCCTGAGCACTGAGCACCCAGCACCCTGAGTACTGAGCACCCAGCACCCTGAGTACTGAGCAACCAGCACCCTGTCCATTGAACACCCAGCACCCTGAGCACTGAGCACTGAGCACCCAGCACCCCGAGCACTGAGCACCCAGGACCCCGAACACTGAGCACCCAGCACCCTGAGCACTGAGCACCCAGCACCCTGAGCACTGAGCACCCAGCACCCTGAGTACTGAGTACCCAGCACCCTGAGCACTGAGCTCCCAGCACCCTGAGTACTGATCACCGAGCACCCCGAGCACTGAGCACCCAGCACCCTGAGTACTGAGCACCCAGCACCCTGAGTACTGAGCACCCAGCACCCTGAGTACTGAGCACCCAGCACCCTTAGCACTGAGCACAAAGCACGCTGAGTACTGAGCACTGAGGACGCTGAGTACTGAGCACCGGGGACCCTGAGCACTGAGCACCCAGCACGCTGAGTACTGAGCACTGAGCACCCTGAGTACTGAGCACCGAGCATGCTGAGTACTGAGCACCCAGCACCCTGAGCACTGAGCACCCATCACACTCAGCACTGAGCTCCCAGCACCCCGAGCACTGAGCACCCAGCACCCTGAGCACTGAGCACCCAGCACGCTGAGTACTGAGCACTGAGCACCCCGAGTACTGAGCACCCAGCACCCCGAGCACTGAGCACCCAGCACCCTGAGTACTGAGAACAGATCACCCTGAGTACTGAGCACCCAGCACCCTGAGTACTGAGCCCCCAGCACCCTGAGTACTGAGCACCCAGCACCCCGAGCACTGAGCACCCAGCACCCTGAGTACTGAGAACAGATCACCCTGAGTACTGAGCACCCAGCACCCTGAGTACTGAGCCCCCAGCAACCTGAGTACTGAGCACCCAGCACCCCGAGCACTGAGCACCCAGCACCCCGAGAATAAGCACCCAGCACCCTGAGTAATGAGAACCGAGCACCCTGATTACTGAGCACCAAGCACCCCGAGAATGAGCACCTAGCACCCTGAGTACTGAGCACCGAGCACCCTGAGTACTGAGCAGCCAGCACCCTGAGTACTGAGCACCCAGCACCCTGAGTACTGAGCACCCAGTACCCTGAGCACTGAGCACCCAGCACCCTGAGTACTGAGCAGCGAGCACCCTGAGTACTGAGCACCCAGCACCCTGAGCACTGAGCACCCAACACCCCGAGCACTGAGCACCCAGCACCCTGAGCACTGAGCACCCAGCACCCTGAGTACTGAGCACCCAGCACCCTGAGCACTGAGCACCCAGCACCCTGAGTACTGAGCACACAACGTACTGAGCACCGAGCACCCGAGCACTGAGCACCCAGCACCCTGAGAACTGAGCAGCCAGCACCTTGAGTACTGAGCATCGAGCACCCCGAGCACTGAGCACCCAGCACCCTAAGTACTGAGCACTGAGCACCCTGAGTACTGAGCACTGACCACCCTGAGCACTGAGCACCCAGCACCCTGAGTACTGAGCACCCAGCACCCTGAGTACTGAGCACCCAGCACCCTGAGTACTGAGCACCGAGCACCCTGAGCACTGAGCACCCAGCACCCTGAGCACTGAGCACCCTGAGGACTGAGCACCCAGCACCCTGAGTATTGAGCACCCAGCACCCTGAGTACTGAGCACCCAGCATCCTGAGTACTGAGCACCGATCACCAAGAGCACTGAGCACCCAGCACCCCGAGCACTGAGCACCCAGCACCCCGAGCACGGAGCACCCAGGACCCCGAGCACTGAGTACTGAGCACCCAGCACCCTGAGTACTGAGCACCGAGCTCCCCGATCACTGAGCTCCCTGAGTACTGAGCACCCAGCACCCCGATCACAGAGCACCCAGCAACCTCAGCACTGAGCATTCAGCACCCCGAGCACTGAGCACCCAGCACCCCGAGCACTGAGCACCCAGCACCCTGAGTACTGAGCACCCAGCACCCGGAGTACTGAGCAACCCGAGCACTGAGCACCCAGCAACCTGAGTACTGAGAACCCTGAGGACTGAGCACCGATCACCCTGAGCACTGAGCACCCAGCACCCTGAGTACTGAGCAGCGAGCACCCTGAGCACTGAGCACCCAGCACCCAGAGTACTGAGCAGCGAGCACCCTGAGCACTGAGCACCCAGCACCCTGAGTACTGAGCAGCGAGCACCCTGAGTACTGAGCACCCAGCACCCTGAGTACTGAGCACCCAGCAATCTGAGTACTGAGCACCGAGCACCCAGAGTACTGAGCACCCAGCACCCTGAGCACTGAGAACCCAGCACCCCGAGCACTGAGCACGCAGCACCCTGATTACTGAGCACCCAGCACCCTGGGTACTGTGCACCCAGCATCCTGAGTACTGAGCACTGATCACCAAGAGCACTGAGCACCCAGCACCCCGAGCACTGAGCACCCAGCACCCTGAGTACTGAGCACCCTGAGTACTGAGCACCCAGCACCCCGAGCACTGAGCACCCAGCACCCTGAGTACTGAGCACCCTGAGTACTGAGCACCCAGCACCCTGAGTACTGAGCACCCTGAGTACTGAGCACCCAGCACCCTGAGCACTGAGCACCCAGCCCCCTGAGTACTGAGCACCCAGCACCCTGAGCACTGAGCACCCAGCACCCTGAGTACTGAGCACCCAGCACCCTGAGTACTTAGCACCCAGCACCCTGAGTACTGAGCACCCAGCACCCCGAGTACTGAGCACCGAGCACCCCGAGCACTGAGCACCCAGCACCCTGAGTACTGAGCACCCAGCACCCTGAGCACTGAGCACCCAGCACCCTGAGTACTGAGCACCCAGCACCCTGAGTACTGAGCAACCAGCACCCTGTGCATTGAGCACCCAGCACCCTGAGCACTGAGCACTGAGCACCCAGCACCCCGAGCACTGAGCACCCAGGACCCCGAACACTGAGCACCCAGCACCCTGAGCACTGAGCACCCAGCACCCTGAGCACTGAGCACCCAGCACCCTGAGTACTGAGTACCCAGCACCCTGAGCACTGAGCTCCCAGCACCCTGAGTACTGATCACCGAGCACCCCGAGCACTGAGCACCCAGCACCCTGCGTACTGAGCACCCAGCACCCTGAGTACTGAGCACCCAGCACCCTGAGTACTGAGCACCCAGCACCCTTAGCACTGAGCACAAAGCACGCTGAGTACTGAGCACTGAGGACGCTGAGTACTGAGCACCGGGGACCCTGAGCACTGAGCACCCAGCACGCTGAGTACTGAGCACTGAGCACCCTGAGTACTGAGCACCGAGCATGCTGAGTACTGAGCACCCAGCACCCTGAGCACTGAGCACCCATCACCCTCAGCACTGAGCACTCAGCACCCCGAGCTCTGAGCACCCAGCACCCTGAGCACTGAGCACCCAGCACGCTGAGTACTGAGCACTGAGCACCCCGAGTACTGAGCACCCAGCACCCCGAGCACTGAGCACCCAGCACCCTGAGTACTGAGAACAGATCACCCTGAGTACTGAGCACCCAGCACCCTGAGTACTGAGCCCCCAGCACCCTGAGTACTGAGCACCCAGCACCCCGAGCACTGAGCACCCAGCACCCTGAGTACTGAGAACAGATCACCCTGAGTACTGAGCACCCAGCACCCTGAGTACTGAGCCCCCAGCAACCTGAGTACTGAGCACCCAGCACCCCGAGCACTGAGCACCCAGCACCCCGAGAATAAGCACCCAGCACCCTGAGTAATGAGAACCGAGCACCCTGATTACTGAGCAACCAGCACCCCGCGCACTGAGCACCAAGCACCCCGAGAATGAGCACCTAGCACCCTGAGTACTGAGCACCCAGCACCCTGAGTACTGAGCACCCAGCACCCTGAGTACTGAGCACCCAGCACCCTGAGTACTGAGCACCCAGTACCCTGAGCACTGAGCACCCAGCACCCTGAGTACTGAGCAGCGAGCACCCTGAGTACTGAGCACCCAGCACCCTGAGCACTGAGCACCCAACACCCCGAGCACTGAGCACCCAGCACCCTGAGCACTGAGCACCCAGCACCCTGAGTACTGAGCACCCAGCACCCTGAGCACTGAGCACCCAGCACCCTGAGTACTGAGCACACAACGTACTGAGCACCGAGCACCCGAGCACTGAGCACCCAGCACCCTGAGAACTGAGCAGCCAGCACCTTGAGTACTGAGCATCGAGCACCCCGAGCACTGAGCACCCAGCACCCTAAGTACTGAGCACTGAGCACCCTGAGTACTGAGCACTGACCACCCTGAGCACTGAGCACCCAGCACCCTGAGTACTGAGCACCCAGCACCCTGAGTACTGAGCACCCAGCACCCTGAGTACTGAGCACCGAGCACCCTGAGCACTGAGCACCCAGCACCCTGAGCACTGAGCACCCTGAGGACTGAGCACCCAGCACCCTGAGTATTGAGCACCCAGCACCCTGAGTACTGAGCACCCAGCATCCTGAGTACTGAGCACCGATCACCAAGAGCACTGAGCACCCAGCACCCCGAGCACTGAGCACCCAGCACCCTGAGCACGGAGCACCCAGGACCCCGAGCACTGAGTACTGAGCACCCAGCACCCTGAGTACTGAGCACCGAGCTCCCCGATCACTGAGCTCCCTGAGTACTGAGCACCCAGCACCCCGATCACAGAGCACCCAGCAACCTCAGCACTGAGCATTCAGCACCCCGAGCACTGAGCACCCAGCACCCCGAGCACTGAGCACCCAGCACCCTGAGTACTGAGCACCCAGCGCCCGGAGTACTGAGCAACCCGAGCACTGAGCACCCAGCAACCTGAGTACTGAGAACCCTGAGGACTGAGCACCGATCACCCTGAGCACTGAGCACCCAGCACCCTGAGTACTGAGCAGCGAGCACCCTGAGCACTGAGCACCCAGCACCCTGAGTACTGAGCAGCGAGCACCCTGAGCACTGAGCACCCAGCACCCTGAGTACTGAGCAGCGAGCACCCTGAGTACTGAGCACCCAGCACCCTGATTACTGAGCACCCAGCACCCTGAGTACTGAGCACCGAGCACCCAGAGTACTGAGCACCCAGCAGCCTGAGCACTGAGAACCCAGCACCCCGAGCACTGAGCACGCAGCACCCTGAGTACTGAGCACCCAGCACCCCGATGACAGAGCACCCAGCACCCTCAGCACTGAGCACCCAGCACCCTGAGTACTGAGCACCCTGAGTACTGAGCACCTATCACCCTGAGCACTGAGCAACCAGCACCCTGAGTACTGAGCACCCAGCACCCCGAGCACTGAGCACCCAGCACCCTGAGTACTGAGCACCCAGTACCCTGAGCACTGAGCACCCAGCACCCTGAGTACTGAGCAGCGAGCACCCTGAGTACTGAGCACCCAGCACCCTGAGCACTGAACACCCAACACCCCGAGCACTGAGCACCCAGCACCCTGAGCACTGAGCACCCAGCACCCTGAGTACTGAGCACCCAGCACCCTGAGCACTGAGCACCCAGCACCCTGAGTACTGAGCACCCAACGTACTGAGCACCGAGCACCCGAGCACTGAGCACCCAGCACCCTGAGAACTGAGCACCCAGCACCCTGAGTACTGACCACCCAGCACCCCGAGCACTGAGCACCCAGCACCCCGAGCACTGAGCACTGAGCACCCTGAGTACTGAGCACTGACCAAACTTAGAACTGAGCACCGAGCACCCTGAGTACTGAGCACCCAGCACCCTGAGCACTGAGCACGGAGCACCCCGAGGACTGAGCACCCAGCACCGTGAGCACTGAGCAGAGAGCACCTTGAGTACTGAGCACCCAGCACCCTAAGTACTGAGCACCCAGCACCCTGAGTACTGAGCACTGAGCACCCTGAGCACTGAGCACCCAGCACACCGAGCACTGAGAACCCAGCACCCTGAGTACTGTGCACCCAGCACCCTGAGTACTGAGCACCGAGCACCCTGAGCACTGAGCACCCAGCACCCTGAGCACTGAGCACCCTGAGGACTGAGCACCCAGCACCCTGAGTACTGAGCACCCAGCACCCTGGGTACTGAGCACCCAGCATCCTGAGTACTGAGCACTGATCACCAAGAGCACTGAGCCCCCAGCACCCCGAGCACTGAGCACCCAGCACCCTGAGTACTGAGCACCCTGAGTACTGAGCACCCAGCACCCCGAGCACTGAGCACCCAGCACCCTGAGTACTGAGCACCCTGAGTACTGAGCACCCAGCACCCTGAGTACTGAGCACCCTGAGTACTGAGCACCCAGCACCCTGAGCACTGAGCACCCAGCACCCTGAGTACTGAGCACCCAGCACCCTGAGCACTGAGCACCCAGCACCCTGAGTACTGAGCACCCAGCACCCTGAGTACTGAGCACCCAGCACCCTGAGCACTGAACACCCAACACCCCGAGCACTGAACACCCAGCACCCTGAGCACTGAGCACCCAGCACCCTGAGTACTGAGCACCCAGCACCCTGAGCACTGAGCACCCAGCACCCTGAGTACTGAGCACCCAACGTACTGAGCACCGAGCACCCGAGCACTGAGCACCCAGCACCCTGAGAACTGAGCACCCAGCACCCTGAGTACTGAGCACCCAGCACCCCGAGCACTGAGCACCCAGCACCCCGAGCACTGAGCACTGAGCACCCTGAGTACTGAGCACTGACCAAACTTAGAACTGAGCACCGAGCACCCTGAGTACTGAGCACCCAGCACCCTGAGCACTGAGCACGGAGCACCCCGAGGACTGAGCACCCAGCACCGTGAGCACTGAGCACCCAGCAGCCTGAGTACTAAGCACCCAGCATCCTGAGTACTAAGCAGCCAGCACCCTGAGTACTGAGCACCCAGCACCCTGAGTACTGAGCACCCAGCGTACTGAGCACCGAGCACCCCGAGCACTGAGCACCCAGCACCCTGAGTACTGAGCACCCAGCACCCTGAGCACTGAGCACCCAGCTCCCTGAGTACTGAGCACTGAGCACCCTGAGTACTGAGCACCCAGCACCCTGAGTACTGAGCACCCAGCACCCTGAGTACTGAGCACCCAGCGTACTGAGCACCGAGCACCCAGCACCCTGAGTACTGAGCACCCAGCACCCTGAGCACTGAGCACCCAGCACCCTGAGTACTGAGCACTGAGCACCCAGCACCCCGAGCACCGAGCACCCTGAGTACTGAGCACCCAGCACCCTGAGCAGTGAGCAACCAGCACCCTGAGCACTGAGCACCCAGCACCCTGAGCACAGAGCACCCAGCACCCTGAGTACTGAGCACCAAGCACCCCGAGCACTGAGCACCCAGCACCCCGAGCAGTGAGCACCCAGCACCCTGAGTACTGAGCACTGAGCACCCAGCACCCCGAGCACTGAGCACCCAGCACCCTGTGTACTGAGCACTGAGTACCCAGTACCCCGAGCACTGAGACCCAGCACCCTGAGTACTGAGCACTGAGCACCGATCACCCTGAGCACTGAGCACCCAGCACCCTGGGTACTGTGCACCCAGCATCCTGAGTACTGAGCACTGATCACCAAGAGCACTGAGCACCCAGAACCCCGATCACAGAGCACCCAGCACCCTGAGTACTGAGCACCCTGAGTACTGAGCACCCAGCACCCTGAGCACTGAGCACCCAGCACCCTGAGTACTGAGCACCCTGAGTACTGAGCACCCAGCACCCTGAGTACTGAGCACCCTGAGTACTGAGCACCCAGCACCCTGAGCACTGAGCACCCAGCACCCTGAGTACTGAGCACCCAGCACCCCGAGTACTGAGCACCGAGCACCCCGAGCACTGAGCACCCAGCACCCTGAGTACTGAGCACCCAGCACCCTGAGCACTGAGCACCCAGCACCCTGAGTACTGAGCACCCAGCACCCTGAGTACTGAGCAACCAGCACCCTGTGCATTGAGCACCCAGCACCCTGAGCACTGAGCACTGAGCACCCAGCACCCCGAGCACTGAGCACCCAGGACCCCGAACACTGAGCACCCAGCACCCTGAGCACTGAGCACCCAGCACCCTGAGCACTGAGCACCCAGCACCCTGAGTACTGAGTACCCAGCACCCTGAGCACTGAGCTCCCAGCACCCTGAGTACTGATCACCGAGCACCCCGAGCACTGAGCACCCAGCACCCTGCGTACTGAGCACCCAGCACCCTGAGTACTGAGCACCCAGCACCCTGAGTACTGAGCACCCAGCACCCTTAGCACTGAGCACAAAGCACGCTGAGTACTGAGCACTGAGGACGCTGAGTACTGAGCACCGGGGACCCTGAGCACTGAGCACCCAACACAATGAGTACTGAGCACTGAGCACCCTGAGTACTGAGCACCGAGCATGCTGAGTACTGAGCACCCAGCACCCTGAGCACTGAGCACCCATCACCCTCAGCACTGAGCACTCAGCACCCCGAGCTCTGAGCACCCAGCACCCTGAGCACTGAGCACCCAGCACGCTGAGTACTGAGCACTGAGCACCCCGAGTACTGACCACCCAGCACCCCGAGCACTGAGCACCCAGCACGCTGAGTACTGAGAACAGATCACCCTGAGTACTGAGCACCCAGCACCCTGAGTACTGAGCCCCCAGCACCCTGAGTACTGAGCACCCAGCACCCCGAGCACTGAGCACCCAGCACCCTGAGTACTGAGAACAGATCACCCTGAGTACTGAGCACCCAGCACCCTGAGTACTGAGCCCCCAGCAACCTGAGTACTGAGCACCCAGCACCCCGAGCACTGAGCACCCAGCACCCCGAGAATAAGCACCCAGCACCCTGAGTAATGAGAACCGAGCACCCTGATTACTGAGCAACCAGCACCCCGCGCACTGAGCACCAAGCACCCCGAGAATGAGCACCTAGCACCCTGAGTACTGAGCACCCAGCACCCTGAGTACTGAGCACCCAGCACCCTGAGTACTGAGCACCCAGCACCCTGAGTACTGAGCACCCAGTACCCTGAGCACTGAGCACCCAGCACCCTGAGTACTGAGCAGCGAGCACCCTGAGTACTGAGCACCCAGCACCCTGAGCACTGAGCACCCAACACCCCGAGCACTGAGCACCCAGCACCCTGAGCACTGAGCACCCAGCACCCTGAGTACTGAGCACCCAGCACCCTGAGCACTGAGCACCCAGCACCCTGAGTACTGAGCACACAACGTACTGAGCACCGAGCACCCGAGCACTGAGCACCCAGCACCCTGAGAACTGAGCAGCCAGCACCTTGAGTACTGAGCATCGAGCACCCCGAGCACTGAGCACCCAGCACCCTAAGTACTGAGCACTGAGCACCCTGAGTACTGAGCACTGACCACCCTGAGCACTGAGCACCCAGCACCCTGAGTACTGAGCACCCAGCACCCTGAGTACTGAGCACCCAGCACCCTGAGTACTGAGCACCGAGCACCCTGAGCACTGAGCACCCAGCACCCTGAGCACTGAGCACCCTGAGGACTGAGCACCCAGCACCCTGAGTATTGAGCACCCAGCACCCTGAGTACTGAGCACCCAGCATCCTGAGTACTGAGCACCGATCACCAAGAGCACTGAGCACCCAGCACCCTGAGCACTGAGCACCCAGCACCCTGAGCACGGAGCACCCAGGACCCCGAGCACTGAGTACTGAGCACCCAGCACCCTGAGTACTGAGCACCGAGCTCCCCGATCACTGAGCTCCCTGAGTACTGAGCACCCAGCACACCGATCACAGAGCACCCAGCAACCTCAGCACTGAGCATTCAGCACCCCGAGCACTGAGCACCCAGCACCCCGAGCACTGAGCACCCAGCACCCTGAGTACTGAGCACCCAGCGCCCGGAGTACTGAGCAACCCGAGCACTGAGCACCCAGCAACCTGAGTACTGAGAACCCTGAGGACTGAGCACCGATCACCCTGAGCACTGAGCACCCAGCACCCTGAGTACTGAGCAGCGAGCACCCTGAGCACTGAGCACCCAGCACCCTGAGTACTGAGCAGCGAGCACCCTGAGCACTGAGCACCCAGCACCCTGAGTACTGAGCAGCGAGCACCCTGAGTACTGAGCACCCAGCACCCTGAGTACTGAGCACCCAGCACCCTGAGTACTGAGCACCGAGCACCCAGAGTACTGAGCACCCAGCAGCCTGAGCACTGAGAACCCAGCACCCCGAGCACTGAGCACGCAGCACCCTGAGTACTGAGCACCCAGCACCCCGATGACAGAGCACCCAGCACCCTCAGCACTGAGCACCCAGCACCCTGAGTACTGAGCACCCTGAGTACTGAGCACCTATCACCCTGAGCACTGAGCAACCAGCACCCTGAGTACTGAGCACCCAGCACCCCGAGCACTGAGCACCCAGCACCCTGAGTACTGAGCACCCAGTACCCTGAGCACTGAGCACCCAGCACCCTGAGTACTGAGCAGCGAGCACCCTGAGTACTGAGCACCCAGCACCCTGAGCACTGAACACCCAACACCCCGAGCACTGAGCACCCAGCACCCTGAGCACTGAGCACCCAGCACCCTGAGTACTGAGCACCCAGCACCCTGAGCACTGAGCACCCAGCACCCTGAGTACTGAGCACCCAACGTACTGAGCACCGAGCACCCGAGCACTGAGCACCCAGCACCCTGAGAACTGAGCACCCAGCACCCTGAGTACTGACCACCCAGCACCCCGAGCACTGAGCACCCAGCACCCCGAGCACTGAGCACTGAGCACCCTGAGTACTGAGCACTGACCAAACTTAGAACTGAGCACCGAGCACCCTGAGTACTGAGCACCCAGCACCCTGAGCACTGAGCACGGAGCACCCCGAGGACTGAGCACCCAGCACCGTGAGCACTGAGCAGAGAGCACCTTGAGTACTGAGCACCCAGCACCCTAAGTACTGAGCACCCAGCACCCTGAGTACTGAGCACTGAGCACCCTGAGCACTGAGCACCCAGCACACCGAGCACTGAGAACCCAGCACCCTGAGTACTGTGCACCCAGCACCCTGAGTACTGAGCACCGAGCACCCTGAGCACTGAGCACCCAGCACCCTGAGCACTGAGCACCCTGAGGACTGAGCACCCAGCACCCTGAGTACTGAGCACCCAGCACCCTGGGTACTGAGCACCCAGCATCCTGAGTACTGAGCACTGATCACCAAGAGCACTGAGCCCCCAGCACCCCGAGCACTGAGCACCCAGCACCCTGAGTACTGAGCACCCTGAGTACTGAGCACCCAGCACCCCGAGCACTGAGCACCCAGCACCCTGAGTACTGAGCACCCTGAGTACTGAGCACCCAGCACCCTGAGTACTGAGCACCCTGAGTACTGAGCACCCAGCACCCTGAGCACTGAGCACCCAGCACCCTGAGTACTGAGCACCCAGCACCCTGAGCACTGAGCACCCAGCACCCTGAGTACTGAGCACCCAGCACCCTGAGTACTGAGCACCCAGCACCCTGAGCACTGAACACCCAACACCCCGAGCACTGAACACCCAGCACCCTGAGCACTGAGCACCCAGCACCCTGAGTACTGAGCACCCAGCACCCTGAGCACTGAGCACCCAGCACCCTGAGTACTGAGCACCCAACGTACTGAGCACCGAGCACCCGAGCACTGAGCACCCAGCACCCTGAGAACTGAGCACCCAGCACCCTGAGTACTGAGCACCCAGCACCCCGAGCACTGAGCACCCAGCACCCCGAACACTGAGCACTGAGCACCCTGAGTACTGAGCACTGACCAAACTTAGAACTGAGCACCGAGCACCCTGAGTACTGAGCACCCAGCACCCTGAGCACTGAGCACGGAGCACCCCGAGGACTGAGCACCCAGCACCGTGAGCACTGAGCACCCAGCAGCCTGAGTACTAAGCACCCAGCATCCTGAGTACTAAGCAGCCAGCACCCTGAGTACTGAGCACCCAGCACCCTGAGTACTGAGCACCCAGCGTACTGAGCACCGAGCACCCCGAGCACTGAACACCCAGCACCCTGAGTACTGAGCACCCAGCACCCTGAGCACTGAGCACCCAGCTCCCTGAGTACTGAGCACTGAGCACCCTGAGTACTGAGCACCCAGCACCCTGAGTACTGAGCACCCAGCACCCTGAGTACTGAGCACCCAGCGTACTGAGCACCGAGCACCCAGCACCCTGAGTACTGAGCACCCAGCACCCTGAGCACTGAGCACCCAGCACCCTGAGTACTGAGCACTGAGCACCCAGCACCCCGAGCACCGAGCACCCTGAGTACTGAGCACCCAGCACCCTGAGCAGTGAGGAACCAGCACCCTGAGCACTGAGCACCCAGCACCCTGAGCACAGAGCACCCAGCACCCTGAGTACTGAGCACCAAGCACCCCGAGCACTGAGCACCCAGCACCCCGAGCAGTGAGCACCCAGCACCCTGAGTACTGAGCACTGAGCACCCAGCACCCCGAGCACTGAGCACCCAGCACCCTGTGTACTGAGCACTGAGTACCCAGTACCCCGAGCACTGAGACCCAGCACCCTGAGTACTGAGCACTGAGCACCGATCACCCTGAGCACTGAGCACCCAGCACCCTGAGTACTGAGCAGCGAGCACCATGAGCACTGAGCACCCAGCACCCTGAGTACTGAGCAACGAGCACCCCGAGTACTGAGCACCCAGCACCCTGAGCACTGAGAACCCAGCACCCCGAGCACTGAGCACGCAGCACCCTGAGTACTGAGCACCCAGAACCCCGATCACAGAGCACCCAGCACCCTCAGCACTGAGCACCCAGCACCCTGAGTACTGAGCACCCTGAGTACTGAGCACCGATCACCCTGAGCACTGAGCAACCAGCACCCTGAGTACTGAGCACCCAGCACCCCGAGCACTGAGCACCCAGCACCCTGAGTACTGAGCACCCAGTACCCTGAGCACTGAGCACCCAGCACCCTGAGTACTGAGCAGCGAGCACCCTGAGTACTGAGCACCCAGCACCCTGAGCACTGAGCACCCAACACCCCGAGCACTGAGCACCCAGCACCCTGAGCACTGAGCACCCAGCACCCCGAGCACTAAGCACTGAGCACCCTGAGTACTGAGCACTGACCACCCTTAGAACTGAGCACCGAGCACCCTGAGTACTGAGCACCCAGCACCCTGAGCACTGAGCACGGAGCACCCCGAGGACTGAGCACCCAGCACCGTGAGCACTGAGCAGCCAGCACCTTGAGTACTGAGCATCGTGCACCCCGAGCACTGAGCACCCAGCACCCTAAGTACTGAGCACCCAGCACCCTGAGTACTGAGCACTGAGCACCCTGAGCACTGAGCACCCAGCACCCGAGTACTGAGCACCCAGCACCCCGAGCACTGAGCACCCAGCACGCTGAGTACTGAGCTCCGAGCACCCCGAGCACTGAGCACCCAGCGCCCCGAGCACTGAGCACCCAGAAACCTGAGCACTGAGCACCCAGCACCCTGAGCACTGAGCACCCAGCACCCCGAGCACTGAGCACCCAGCACCCCGAGCACTGAGCACCTAGCACCCTGAGTACTGAGCACCCAGCACCCTGAGTACTGAGCACCCAGCACCCTGAGCACTGAGCACCCAGCACCCTGAGTACTGAGCACCCAACACCCCAAGCACTGAGCACCCTGAGTACTGAGCACCCAGCACCCCAAGCACTGCGCACCCTGAGTACTGAGCACCCAACACCCTGAGTACTGAGCACCCAGCACCCCAAGCACTGAGCACCCTGAGTACTAAGCACCCAGTACCCTGAGCAATGAACACACAGCACCCTGAATACTGAGCACCCCGAGCACTGAGCACCCAGCATACTGAGAACTGAGCACCCAGCACCCTGAGTACTGAGGACCCAGCACCCTGAGCACTGAGCACCCAGCACCCTGAGTACTGAGCATCCAGCACCCCGAGCACTGAGCACCCAGCACCCTGAGTACTGAGCACTGAGCACCCAGCACCCCGAGCACTGAGCACCCAGCACTCTGTGTACTGAGCACTGAGTACCCAGCACCCCGAGCACTGAGCACCCAGCACCCTGAGCACTGAGCACCCTGAGTACTGAGCACCCAGCACCCTGAGCAATGAGCACCCAGCACCCCGAGCACTGAGCACCCAGCACCCAGAGCACTGAGCACTGAGCACCCTGAGTACTGAGCACCCAGCACCCCGAGCACTGAGCACCGAGCACCCTGAGCACTGAGCACACAGCACCCTGAGTACTAAGCACCCAGCACCCTGAATACTAAGCACCCAGCACCCTGAGTACTGAGCACCCAGCACCCTGAGTACTGAGCACCCAGTACCCTGAGTACTGAGCACCCAGCGTACTGAGCACCGAGCACCCCGAGCACTGAGCACCCAGCACCCTGAGTACTGAGCACCCAGCACCCTGAGCACTGAGCACCCAGCACCCTGAGTACTGAGCACCGATCACCCTGAGCACTGAGCACCCAGCACCCTGAGTACTGAGCAGCGAGCACCATGAGCACTGAGCACCCAGCACCCTGAGTACTGAGCAGCGAGCACCCTGAGCACTGAGCACCCAGGACCCTGAGTACTGAGCACCCAGCACCCTGAGTACTGTGCACCCAGCACCCTGAGTACTGAGCAACGAGCACCCCGAGTACTGAGCACCCAGCACCCTGAGCACTGAGAAACCAGCACCCCGAGCACTGAGCACGCAGTACCCTGAGTACTGAGCACCCAGCACCCCGATCACAGAGCACCCAGCACCCTCAGCACTGAGCACCCAGCACCCTGAGTACTGAGCACCCTGAGTACTGAGCACCGATCACCCTGAGCACTGAGCAACCAGCACCCTGAGTACTGAGCACCCAGCACCCCGAGCACTGAGCACCCAGCACCCTGAGTACTGAGCACCCAGTACCCTGAGCACTGAGCACCCAGCACCCTGAGTACTGAGCAGCGAGCACCCTGAGTACTGAGCACCCAGCACCCTGAGCACTGAGCACCCAACACCCCGAGCACTGAGCACCCAGCACCCTGAGCACTGAGCACCCAGCACCCCGAGCACTGAGCACTGAGCACCCTGAGTACTGAGCACCGAGCACCCCGAGCACTGAGCACCCAGCACCCTGAGTACTGAGCACCCAGCACCCTGAGCACTGAGCACGGAGCACCCCGAGGACTGAGCACCCACCACCGTGAGCACTGAGCAGCCAGCACCTTGAGTACTGAGCATCGAGCACCCCGAGCACTGAGCACCTAGCACCCTGAGTACTGAGCACCCAGCACCCTGAGTAATGAGCACCCAGCACCCTGAGCACTGAGCACCCAGCACCCTGAGTACTGAGCACCCAACACCCCAAGCACTGAGCACCCTGAGTACTGAGCACCCAGCACCCCAAGCACTGAGCACCCTGAGTACTGAGCACCCAACACCCTGAGTACTGAGCACCCAGCACCCCAAGCACTGAGCACCCTGAGTACTGAGCACCCAGTACCCTGAGCACTGAACACACAGCACCCTGAATACTGAGCACCCCGAGCACTGAGCACCCAGCATACTGAGAACTGAGCACCCAGCACCCTGAGTACTGAGCACCCAGCACCCTGAGCACTGAGCACGCAGCACCCTGATTACTGAGCATCCAGCACCCCGAGCACTGAGCACCCAGCACCCTGAGTACTGAGCACTGAGCACCCTGCACCCCGAGCACTGAGCACCCAGCACCCTGTGTACTGAGCACTGAGTACCCAGCACCCCGAGCACTGAGCACCCAGCACGCTGAGCACTGAGCACCCTGAGTACTGAGCACCCAGCACCCTGAGCAATGAGCACCCAGCACCCCGAGCACTGCGCACCCAGCACCCAGAGCACTGAGCACTGAGCACCCTGAGTACTGAGCAGCCAGCACCCCGAGCACTGAGCACCGAGCACCCTGAGCACTGAGCACCCAGCAGCCTGAGTACTAAGCACCCAGCACGCTGAGTACT
This sequence comes from Microtus oregoni, assembly GCF_018167655.1. Classification (NCBI taxonomy): domain Eukaryota; kingdom Metazoa; phylum Chordata; class Mammalia; order Rodentia; family Cricetidae; genus Microtus; species Microtus oregoni. Next base: position 5,672,779 of record NW_024544151.1, on the reverse strand, counting down.
AAGCAGCCAGCACCCTGAGTACTGAGCACCCAGCACCCTGAGTACTGAGCACCCAGCGTACTGAGCACCGAGCACCCCGAGCACTGAGCACCCAGCACCCTGAGTACTGAGCACCCAGCACCCTGAGCACTGAGCACCCAGCTCCCTGAGTACTGAGCACTGAGCACCCTGTGTACTGAGCACCCAGCACCCTGAGTACTGAGCACCCAGCGTACTGAGCACCAAGCACCCAGCACCCTGAGTACTGAGCACCCAGCACCCTGAGCACTGAGCACCCAGCACCCTGAGTACTGAGCACTGAGCACCCAGCACCCCGAGCACCGAGCACCCTGAGTACTGAGCACCCAGCACCCTGAGCAGTGAGCAACCAGCACCCTGAGCACTGAGCACCCAGCACCCTGAGCACAGAGCACCCAGCACCCTGAGTACTGAACACCAAGCACCCCGAGCACTGAGCACCCAGCACCCCGAGCAGTGAGCACCCAGCACCCTGAGTACTGAGCACTGAGCACCCAGCACCCCGAGCACTGAGCACCCAGCACCCTGTGTACTGAGCACTGAGTACCCAGTACCCCGAGCACTGAGACCCAGCACCCTGAGTACTGAGCACTGAGCACCGATCACCCTGAGCACTGAGCACCCAGCACCCTGAGTACTGAGCAGCGAGCACCATGAGCACTGAGCACCCAGCACCCTGAGTACTGAGCAACGAGCACCCCGAGTACTGAGCACCCAGCACCCTGAGCACTGAGAACCCAGCACCCCGAGCACTGAGCACGCAGCACCCTGAGTACTGAGCACCCAGAACCCCGATCACAGAGCACCCAGCACCCTCAGCACTGAGCACCCAGCACCCTGAGTACTGAGCAACCTGAGTACTGAGCACCGATCACCCTGAGCACTGAGCAACCAGCACCCTGAGTACTGAGCACCCAGCACCCCGAGCACTGAGCACCCAGCACCCTGAGTACTGAGCACCCAGTACCCTGAGCACTGAGCACCCAGCACCCTGAGTACTGCGCAGCGAGCACCCTGAGTACTGAGCACCCAGCACCCTGAGCACTGAGCACCCAACACCCCTAGCACTGAGCACCCAGCACCCTGAGCACTGAGCACCCAGCACCCCGAGCACTAAGCACTGAGCACCCTGAGTACTGAGCACTGACCACCCTTAGAACTGAGCACCGAGCACCCTGAGTACTGAGCACCCAGCACCCTGAGCACTGAGCACGGAGCACCCCGAGGACTGAGCACCCAGCACCGTGAGCACTGAGCAGCCAGCACCTTGAGTACTGAGCATCGTGCACCCCGAGCACTGAGCACCCAGCACCCTAAGTACTGAGCACCCAGCACCCTGAGTACTGAGCACTGAGCACCCTGAGCACTGAGCACCCAGCACCCTGAGTACTGAGCACCCAGCACCCTGAGTACTGAGCACCCAGCACCCCGAGTACTGAGCACCCAGCACCCTGAGCACTGAGCACCCAGCACCCTGAGCACTGAGCACCCAGCACCCCGAGTACTGAGCACCCAGTACCCTGAGCACTGAGCACCCAGCACCCTGAGCACTGAGCACCCAGCACCCTGAGCACTGAGCACCAAGCACCCTGAGTAGTGAGCACCCAACGTACTGAGCACCGAGCACCCCGAGCACTGAGCACCCAGCACCCTGAGTACTGAGCACCCAGCACCCCGAGCACTGAGCACCCAGCACGCTGAGTACTGAGCTCCGAGCACCCCGAGCACTGAGCACCCAGCGCCCCGAGCACTGAGCACCCAGAAACCTGAGCACTGAGCACCCAGCACCCTGAGCACTGAGCACCCAGCACCCCGCGCACTGAGCACCCAGCACCCCGAGCACTGAGCACCTACCACCCTGAGTACTGAGCACCCAGCACCCTGAGTACTGAGCACCCAGCACCCTGAGCACTGAGCACCCAGCACCCTGAGTACTGAGCACCCAACACCCCAAGCACTGAGCACCCTGAGTACTGAGCACCCAGCACCCCAAGCACTGCGCACCCTGAGTACTGAGCACCCAACACCCTGAGTACTGAGCACCCAGCACCCCAAGCACTGAGCACCCTGAGTACTAAGCACCCAGTACCCTGAGCACTGAACACACAGCACCCTGAATACTGAGCACCCCGAGCACTGAGCACCCAGCATACTGAGAACTGAGCACCCAGCACCCTGAGTACTGAGCACCCAGCACCCTGAGCACTGAGCACCCAGCACCCTGAGTACTGAGCATCCAGCACCCCGAGCACTGAGCACCCAGCACCCTGAGTACTGAGCACTGAGCACCCAGCACCCCGAGCACTGAGCACCCAGGACCCTGTGTACTGAGCACTGAGTACCCAGCACCCCGAGCACTGAGCACCCAGCACCCTGAGCACTGAGCACCCTGAGTACTGAGCACCCAGCACCCTGAGCAATGAGAACCCAGCACCCCGAGCACTGAGCACCCAGCACCCAGAGCACTGAGCACTGAGCACCCTGAGTACTGAGCACCCAGCACCCCGAGCACTGAGCACCGAGCACCCTGAGCACTGAGCACACAGCACCCTGAGTACTAAGCACCCAGCACCCTGAATACTAAGCACCCAGCACCCTGAGTACTGAGCACCCAGCACCCTGAGTACTGAGCACCCAGTACCCTGAGTACTGAGCACCCAGCGTACTGAGCACCGAGCACCCCGAGCACTGAGCACCCAGCACCCTGAGTACTGAGCACCCAGCACCCTGAGCACTGAGCACCCAGCACCCTGAGTACTGAGCACCGATCACCCTGAGCACTGAGCACCCAGCACCCTGAGTACTGAGCAGCGAGCACCATGAGCACTGAGCACCCAGCACCCTGAGTACTGAGCAGCGAGCACCCTGAGCACTGAGCACCCAGGACCCTGAGTACTGAGCACCCAGCACCCTGAGTACTGTGCACCCAGCACCCTGAGTACTGAGCAACGAGCACCCCGAGTACTGAGCACCCAGCACCCTGAGCACTGAGAACCCAGCACCCCGAGCACTGAGCACGCAGTACCCTGAGTACTGAGCACCTAGCACCCCGATCACAGAGCACCCAGCACCCTCAGCACTGAGCACCCAGCACCCTGAGTACTGAGCACCCTGAGTACTGAGCACCGATCACACTGAGCACTGAGCAACCAGCACCCTGAGAACTGAGCACCCAGCACCCCGAGCACTGAGCACCCAGCACCCTGAGTACTGAGCACCCAGTACCCTGAGCACTGAGCACCCAGCACCCTGAGTACTGAGCAGCGAGCACCCTGAGTACTGAGCACCCAGCACCCTGAGCACTGAGCACCCAACACCCCGAGCACTGAGCACCCAGCACCCTGAGCACTGAGCACCCAGCACCCCGAGCACTGAGCACTGAGCACCCTGAGTACTGAGCACTGACCACCCTTAGAACTGAGCACCGAGCACCCTGAGTACTGAGCACCCAGCACCCTGAGCACTGAGCACGGAGCACCCCGAGGACTGAGCACCCAGCACCGTGAGCACTGAGCAGCCAGCACCTTGAGTACTGAGCATCGAGTACCCCGAGCACTGAGCACCCAGCACCCTAAGTACTGAGCACCCAGCACCCTGAGTACTGAGCACTGAGCACCCTGAGCACTGAGAACCCAACACCCTGAGTACTGAGCACCCAGCACCCTGATTACTGAGCACAGAGCACCCTGAGCACTGAGCACCCAGCACCCTGAGCACTGAGCACCCTGAGGACTGAGCACCCAGCACCCTGAGTACTGAGCACCCAGCACCCTGAGTACTGAGCACCCAGCATCCTGAGTACTGAGCACCGATCAACAAGAGCACTGAGCACCCAGCACCCCGAGCACTGAGCACCCAGCACCCTGAGTACTGAGCACCCTGAGTACTGAGCACCCAGCACCCCGAGCACTGAGCACCCAGCACCCTGAGTACTGAGCACCCTGAGTACTGAGCACCCAGCACCCTGAGTACTGAGCACCCTGAGTACTGAGCACCCAGCACCCTGAGCACTGAGCACCCAGCACCCTGAGTACTGAGCACCCAGCACCCTGAGCACTGAGCACCCAGCACCCTGAGTACTGAGCACCCAGCACCCTGAGTACTTAGCACCCAGCACCCTGAGTACTGAGCACCCAGCACCCCGAGTACTGAGCACCGAGCACCCCGAGCACTGAGCACCCAGCACCCAGAGTACTGATCACCCAGCACCAAGAGTACTGAGCACCGAGCACCCCGAGCACTGAGCACCCAGCACCCTGAGTACTGAGCACCCAGCACCCTGAGCACTGAGCACCCAGCACCCTGAGTACTGTGCACCCAGCACCCTGAGTACTGAGCACCCAGCACCCTGAGAACTGAGCACCCAGCACGGTGAGTAGTGAGCACCCAACGTACTGAGCACCGAGCACCCCGAGCACTGAGCACCCAGCACCCTGAGTACTGAGCTCCGAGCATCCCGAGCACTGAGCACCCAGCGCCCCGAGCACTGAGCACCCAGAACCCTGAGCACTGAGCACCCAGCACCCGGAGCACTGAGCACAAAGCACCCTGAGCACTGAGCACCCAGCACCACGAGCACAGAGCACCCAGCACCATGAGTTCTGAGCACCCAGCACCCTGAGTACTGAGCACCCAGAACCCTGAGAACTGAGCACCCAGTACCCTGAGTACTGAGCACCCAACACCCCAAGCAATGAGCACCCTGAGTACTGAGCACCCAGCACCCCAAGCACTGAGCACCCTGAGTACTGAGCACCCAGCACCCTGAGTACTGAGCACCCAGCATCCCAAGCACTGAGCACCCTGAGTACTGAGCACCCAGTACCCTGAGCACTGAACACACAGCACCCTGAGTACTGAGCACCCTGAGCACTGAGCACCCAGCATACTGAGTACTGAGCACCCAGCACCCTGAGTACTGAGCACCCAGCACCCTGAGCACTGAGCACCCAGCACCCTGAGTACTCAGCATCCAGCAACCCGAGCACTGAGCAACCAGCACCCTGAGTACTGAGCACCCAGCACCCCGAGCACTGAGCACCCAGCACCCTGTGTACTGAGGACTGAGTACCCAGCACCCCGAGCACTGAGCACCCAGCAACCTGAGCACTGAGCTCCCTGAGTACTGAGCACCCAGCACCCTGAGCAATGAGCACCCAGCACCCCGAGCACAGAGCACCCAGCACCCAGAGCACTGAGCACTGAGCACCCTGAGTACTGAGCACCCAGCACCCCGAGCACTGAGCACCCAGCACCCTGAGTACTGAGCACCCAGCACCCTGAGCACTGAGCACCCAGCACCCTGAGTACTGAGCACCGAGCACCCTGAGTACTGAGCACCCAGCACCCTGAGTACTGAGCACCCAGCAACCTGAGTACTGAGCACCCAGCGTACTGAGCACCGAGCACCCAGCACCCTGAGTACTGAGCACCCAACACCCTGATCACTGAGTACCCAGCACCCTGAGTACTGAGCACTGAGCACCCCGAGTACTGAGCACCGAAAACCCCGAGCACTAAGCACCCAGCACCCCGAGCACCGAGCACCCTGAGTACTGAGCACCCAGCACCCTGAGCACTGAGCACGCAGCACCCTGAGCACTGAGCACCCTTAGTACTGAGCACTGAGCACCCTGAGTACTGAGCACTGAGCACCCTGAGTACTGAGCACCCAGCACCCTGAGTACTGAGCACCCAGCACCCTGAGCAATGATCACCCTGAGTACTGAGCACCCAGCACCCGGAGTACTGAGCACCCAGCACCCTGAGTACTAAGCACCGAGCACCCTGAGTACTGAGCACCCAGCACCCTGAGCACTAAACACACAGCACCCTGAGTACTGAGCACCCCGAGCACTGAGCACCCAGCACCCTGAGTACTGAGCACCGAGCACCCCGAGCACTGAGCACCCAGCACCCCGAGCCCTGAGCACCCAGCACCCTGAGTACTGAGCACCCAGCACCCTGAGTACTGAGCACTGAGCACCCAGCACCCGGAGTACTGAGCACCCAGCACCCTGAGTACTAAGCACCGAGCACCCTGAGTACTGAGCACCCAGCACCGTGAGCACTGAGCACCCAGCACCCTGAGCACTGAGCACCCAGCACCCTGAGTACTGAGCACTGAGCACCCAGCACCCCGAGCACTGAGCCCCCAGCACCCTGAGTACTGAGCACTGAGCAACCAGCACCCCGAGCACTGAGCACCCAGCACCCTGAGCCCTGAGCACCCAGCACCCGAGTACTGAGCACCCATCACCCTGAGTACTGAGCACCCAGCTCCCTGAGTACTGAGCACCCACCACCCCGAGTACTGAGCACCCAGCTCCCTGAGTACTGAGCACCCACCACCCCGAGTACTGAGCACCCAGCTCCCTGAGTACTGAGCACCCAGCACCCTGAGCACTGAGCACCCAGCACCCTGAGCACTGAGCACCCAGCACCCTGAGTACTGAGCACCCAGCACCCTGAGTACTAAGCACCGAGCACCCTGAGCACTGAGCACCCAGCACCCTGAGCAGTGAGCAACCAGCACCCTGAGTACTGAGCACCCAGCACCCCGAGAACTGAGCACCCAGCATCCTGAGTACTGAGCACCCAGCACCCTGAGCACTGAGCACCGAGCACCCTGAGCACTGAGCACCCAGCACCCTGAGGACTGAGCACCCAGCACCCCGAGCACTGAGCACCCAGCACCCTGAGCACTGAGCACCCTGAGTACTGAGCACTGAGCACCCTGAGTACTGAGCACTGAGCACCCTGAGTATTGAGCACCCAGCACCCTGAGTACTGAGCACCCAGCACCCCGAGCACTGAGTACCCAGCACCCTGAGCATTGAGCACCCAGCACCCTGAGCACTGAGCACCCAGCACCCTGAGCACTGAGCACCCAGCACCCTGAGTACTGAGCACTGAGCACCCAGCAACCCGAGCACTGAGAACCCAGTACTCTGAGCACTGAGCGCCCAGCACCCGAGTACTGATCACCCAGCACCCTGAGTACTGAGCACACAGCACCCTGAGTACTGAGCAGCCAGCACCCCGAGTACTGAGCACCCAGCACCCTGAGCACTGAGCACCCAGCACCCTGAGCACTGAGCACCCAGCACCCCGAGCACTGCGCACCCAGCACCCTGAGTACTGAGCACCCAGCACCCTGAGCACTGAGCACCCAGCACCCTGAGCACTGAGCACCCAGCACCCTGAGTAGTGAGCACCCAACGTACTGAGCACCGAGCACCCCGAGCACTGAGCCCCCAGCACCCTGAGTACTCAGCACCCAGCACCCCGAGCACTGAGCACCCAGCACCCTGAGTACTGAGCTCCGAGCACCCCGAGCACTGAGCACCCAGCGCCCCGAGCACTGAGCACCCAGAAACCTGAGCACTGAGCACCCAGCACCCTGAGCACTGAGCACCCAGCACCCTGAGCACTGAGCACCCAGCACCCTGAGGACTGAGCACCCAGCACCCCGAGCACTGAGCACCCAGCACCCTGAGCACTGAGCACCCTGAGTACTGAGCACTGAGCACCCTGAGTACTGAGCACTGAGCACCCTGAGTACTGAGCACACAGCACCCTGAGTACTGAGCACCCAGAACCCCGAGCACTGAGTACCCAGCACCCTGAGCACTGAGCACCCAGCACCCTGAGCACTGAGCACCCAGCACCCTGAGCACTGAGCACCCAGCACCCTGAGCACTGAGCGCCCATCACCCTGAGTACTGAGCACTGAGCACCCAGCACCCCGAGCACTGAGCACCCAGTACTCTGAGCACTGAGCAACCAGCACCCGAGTACTGATCACCCAGCACCCTGGGTACTGAGCACCCAGCACCCTGAGTACTGAGCACCCAGCACCCCGAGTACTGAGCACCCAGCACCCTGAGCACTGAGCACCCAGCACCCTGAACACTGAGCACCCAGCACCCCGAGCACTGCGCACCCAGCACCCTGAGTACTGAGCACCCAGCACCATGATCACTGAGCACCCAGCACCCTGAGCACTGAGCACCCAGCACCCTGAGCACTGAGCACCCAGCACCCTGAGTAGTGAGCACCCAACGTACTGAGCACCGAGCACCCCGAGAACTGAGCACCCAGCACCCTGAGTACTCAGCACCCAGCACGCCGAGCACTGAGCACCCAGCACCCTGAGTACTGAGCTAAGAGCACCCCGAGCACTGAGCACCCAGCGCCCCGAGCACTGAGCACCCAGAAACCTGAGCACTGAGCAACCAGCACCCTGAGCACAGAGCACCCAGCACCCCGAGCACTGAGCACCCAGCACCCCGAGCACTGAGCACCTAGCACCCTGAGTAATGAGCACCCAGCACCCTGAGTACTGAGCACCCAGCACCCTGAGCACTGAGCACCCAGAACCCTGAGTACTGAGCACCCAACACCCCAAGCACTGAGCACCCTGAGTACTGAGCACCCAGCACCCCAAGCACTGAGCACCCTGAGTACTGAGCACCCAACACCCTGAGTACTGCGCACCCAGCACCCCAAGCACTGAGCACCCTGAGTACTGAGCACCCAGTACCCTGAGCACTGAACACACAGCACCCTGAGTACTGAGCACCCCGAGCACTGAGCACCCAGCATACTGAGTACTGAGCACCCAGCACCCTGAGTACTGAGCACCCAGAACCCTGAGCACTGAGCACCCAGCACCCTGAGTACTGAGCATCCAGCACCCCGAGCACTGAGCACCCAGCACCCTGAGTACTGAGCACTGAGCACCCAGCACCCCGAGCAATGAGCACCCAGCACCCTGTGTACTGAGCACTGAGTACCCAGCACCCCGAGCACTGAGCACCCAGCATCCTGAGCACTGAGCACCCTGAGTACTGAGCACCCAGCACCCTGAGCAATGAGCACCCAGCACCCCGAGCACTGAGCACCCAGCACCCAGAGCACTGAGCACTGAGCACCCTGAGTACTGAGCACTAAGCACCCCGAGCACTGAGCACCGAGCACCCTGAGCACTGAGCACCCAGCACCCTGAGTACTAAGCACCCAGCACCCTGAGTACTAAGCACCCAGCACCCTGAGTACTGAGCACCCAGCACCCTGAGTACTGAGCACCCAGTACCCTGAGTACTGAGTACCCAGCGTACTGAGCACCGAGCACCCCGAGCACTGAGCACCCAGCACCCTGAGTACTGAGCACCCAGCACCCTGAGCACTGAGCACCCAGCACCCTGAGTACTGAGCACCGAACACCCTGAGTACTGAGCACCCAGCACCATGAGTACTGAGCACCCAGCACCCTGAGTACTGAGCACCCAGCGTACTGAGCACCGAGCACCCAGCACCCTGAGTACTGAGCACGCAGCACCCTGAGCACTGAGCACCCAGCACCCTGAGTACTGAGCACTGAACACCCAGCACCCCGAGCACCGAGCACCCTGAGTACTGAGCACCCAGCACCCTGAGCACTGAGCAACCAGCACCCTGAGCACTGAGCACCCAGCACCCTGAGCACTGAGCACCCAGCACCCTGAGTACTGAGAACCGAGCACCCCGAGCACTGAGCACCCAGCACCCTGATCACTGAGCACCCTTAGTACTGAGCACTGAGCACCCTGAGTACTGAGCACTGAGCACTCTGAGTACTGAGAACCCAGCACCCTGAGAACTGAGCACCCAGCACCCTGAGCAATGATCACCCTGAGTACTGAGCACCCAGCACATTGAGCACTGAGCACAGAGCACCCCGAGCACTGAGCACCCAGCACCCGGAGTACTGAGCACCCAGCACCCTGAGTACTAAGCACCGAGCACCCTGAGTACTGAGTACCCAGCACCCTGAGCACTGAACACACAGCACCCTGAGTACTGAGCACCCCGAGCACTGAGCACCCAGCACCCTGAGTACTGAGCAACGAGCACCCCGAGCACTGAGCACCCAGCACCCCGAGCACTGAGCACCCAGCACCCTGAGAATTGAGCACCAAGCACCCTGAGCACTGAGCACCCAGCACCCTGAGTACTGAGCACCCAGCACCCTGAGCACTGAGCACCCAGCACCCTGAGCACTGAGCACCCAGAACCCTGAGTACTGAGCACCCAGCACCCCGATTACTAAGCACCGAGCACCCTGAGCACTGAGCACCCAGCACCCTGAGCACTGAGCACCCAGCACCCTGAGTACTGAGCACCCAGCACCCTGAGCAATGAGCACCGAGCAACCTGAGCACTGAGCACCCAGCACCCTGAGGACTGAGCACCCAGCACCCCGAGCACTGAGCACCCAGCACCCTGAGCACTGAGCACCCTGAGTACTGAGCACTGAGCACCCTGAGTACTGAGCACTGAGCACCCTGAGTACTGAGCACCCAGCACCCTGAGTACTGAGCACCCAGCACCCCGAGCACTGAGTACCCAGCACCCTGAGCACTGAGCACCCAGCACCCTGAGTACTGAGCACTGTGCACCCAGCACCCCGAGCACTGAGCACCCCGCACCCTGAGCACTGAGCACTGAGCACCCAGCACCCCGAGCACTGAGCACCCAGCACCCGAGTACTGATCACCCAGCACCCTGAGTACTGGGCACCCAGCACCCTGAGTACTGAGCACCCAGCACCCCGAGTACTGAGCACCCAGCACCCTGAGCACTGAGAACCCAGCACCCTGAGCACTGAGCACCCAGCACCCCGAGCACTGCGCACCCAGCACCCTGAGTACTGAGCACCCAGCACCCTGAGCACTGAGCAGCCAGCACGGTGAGTAGTGAGCACCCAACGTACTGAGCACCGAGCACCCTGAGCACTGAGCACCCAGCGTACTGAGCACCGAGCTCCCCGAGCACTGAGCACCCAGCACCCTGAGTACTGAGCACCCAGCACCCTGAGCACTGAGCACCCAGCACCCTGAGTACTGAGCACCGAGCACCCTGAGTACTGAGCACCCAGCACCCTGAGTACTGAGCACACAGCACACCGAGCACTGAGCACCGAGCACCCTGAGCACTGAGCAGCCAGCACCCTGAGTACTAAGCACCCAGCACCCTGAGTACTAAGCACCCAGCACCCTGAGTACTGAGCACACAGCACCCTGAGTACTGAGCACCCAGCACCCTGAGTACTGAGCACCCAGCGTACTGAGCACCGAGCACCCCGAGCACTGAGCACCCAGCACCCTGAGTACTGAGCACCCAGCACCCTGAGCACTGAGCACCCAGCACCCTGAGTACTGAGCACCGAGCACCCTGAGTACTGAGCGCCCAGCACCCTGAGTACTGAGCACCCAGCAACCTGAGTACTGAGCACCCAGCGTACTGAGCACCGAGCACCCAGCACCCTGAGTACTGAGCACCCAGCACCCTGATCACTGAGCACCCAGCACCCTGAGTACTGAGCACTGAGCACCCCGAGTACTGAGCACCGAAATCCCCGAGCACTGAGCACCCAGCACACCGAGCACCGAGCACCATGAGTACTGAGCACCCAGCACCCTGAGCACTGAGCAACCAGCACCCTGAGCACTGAGCTCCCAGCACCATGAGCACTGAGCACCCAGCACCCTGAGTACTGAGCACCGAGCACCCCGAACACTGAGCACCCAGCACCCTGAGCACTGAGCACCCTTAGTACTGAGTACTGAGCACCCTGAGTACTGAGCACTGAGCACCCTGAGTACTGAGCACCCAGCACCCTGAGTACTGAGCACCCAGCACCCTGAGCAATGATCACCCTGAGTACTGAGCACCCAGCACCTTGAGCACTGAGCACCGAGCACCCCGAGCACTGAGCACCCAGCACCCGGAGTACTGAGCACCCAGCACCCTGAGTACTAAGCACCGAGCACCCTGAGTACTGAGCACCCAGCACCCTGAGCACTGAACACACAGCACCCTGAGTACTGAGCACCCCGAGCACTGAACACCCAGCACCCTGAGTACTGAGCACCGAGCACCCCGAGCACTGAGCACCCAGCACCCCGAGCACTGAGCACCCAGCACCCTGAGTACTGAGCACCCAGCACCCTGAGTACTGAGCACTGAGCACCCAGCACCCGGAGTACTGAGCACCCAGCACCCTGAGTACTAAGCACTGAGCACCCTGAGTACTGAGCACCCAGCACCCTGAGCACTGAGCACCCAGCTCCCGGAGCACTGAGCACCCAGCACCCTGAGTACTGAGCACTGAGCACCCAGCACCCCGAGCACTGAGCCCACAGCACCCTGAGTACTGAGCACTGAGCACCCAGCACCCCGAGCACTGAGCACCCAGCAACCTGAGCACTGAGCACCCAGCACCCGAGTACTGAGCACCCAGCACCCTGAGTACTGAGCACCCAGCTCCCTGAGTACTGAGCACCCAGCACCCCGAGAACTGAGCACCCAGCACCCTGAGTACTGAGCACCCAGCACCCTGAGCACTGAGCACCCAGCACCCAGAGCACTGAGCACCAAGCACCCTGTGTACTGAGCACCCAGCACCCTGAGTACTAATCACCGAGCACCCTGAGCACTGAGCACCCAGCACCCTGAGCACTGAGCACCCAGCACCCTGAGTACTGAGCACCCAGCACCCCGAGCACTGAGCACCCAGCACCCTGAGTACTGAGCACCCAGCACACTGAGCACTGAGCACCGAGCACCCTGAGCACTGAGCACCCAGCACCCTGAGGACTGAGCACCCAGCACCCCGAGCACTGAGCACCCAGCACCCTGAGCACTGAGCACCCTGAGTACTGATCACTGAGCACCCTGAGTACTGAGCACCCAGCACCCTGAGTACTGAGCACCCAGCACCCCGAGCACTGAGTACCCAGCACCCTGAGCACTGAGCACCCAGCACCCTGAGCACTGAGCACCCAGCACCCTGAGCACTGAGCACCCAGCACCCTGAGCACTGAGCACACAGCACCCTGAGTACTGAGCACTGTGCACCCAGCACCAAGAGCACTGAGCACCCAGCACCCTGAGTACTGAGCACTGAGCACCCAGCACCCCGAGCACTGAGCACCCAGCACTCTGAGCACTGAGCACCCAGCACCCGAGTACTGATCACCCAGCACCCTGAGTACTGAGCACCCAGCACCCTGAGTACTGAGCACCCAGCACCCCGAGTTCTGAGCACCCAGCACCCTGAGCACTGAGCACCCAGCACCCTGAGCACTGAGCACCCAGCACCCCGAGCACTGCGCACCCAGCACCCTGAGTACTGAGCACCCAGCACCCTGAGCACTGAGCACCCAGCACCCTGAGCACTCAGCACCCAGCACCCTGAGCACTGAGCACCCAGCACCCTGAGTAGTGAGCACCCAACGTACTGAGCACCAAGCACCCCGAGCACTGAGCACCCAGCACCCTGAGTACTGAGCACCGAGCACCCCGAGCACTGAGCATCCAGCACACTGAGTACTGAGCTCCGAGCACCCCGAGCACTGAGTACCCAGCGCCCCGAGCACTGAGCACCCAGAACCCTGAGCACTGAGCACCCAGCACCCTGAGCACTGAGCACCCAGCACCCCGAGCACTGAGCACCCAGCACCCCGAGCACTGAGCACTGAGCACCCTGAGTACTGAGCACCCAGCACCCTGAGCAATGAGCACCCAGCACCCCGAGCACAGAGCACCCAGCACCCAGAGCACTGAGCACTGAGCACCCTGAGTACTGAGCACCCAGCACCCCGAGCACTGAGCACCGAGCACCCTGAGCACTGAGCAGCCAGCACCCTGAGTACTAAGCACCCAGCACCCTGAGTACTAAGCACCCAGCACCCTGAGTACTGAGCACACAGCACCCTGAGTACTGAGCACCCAGCACCCTGAGTACTGTGCACCCAGCGTACTGAGCACCGAGCACCCCGAGCACTGAGCACCCAGCACCCTGAGTACTGAGCACCCAGCACCCGGAGCACTGAGCACCCAGCACCCTGAGTACTGAGCACCGAGCACCCTGAGTACTGAGCACCCAGCACCCTGAGTACTGAGTACCCAGCAACCTGAGTACTGAGCACCCAGCGTACTGAGCACCGAGCACCCAGCACCCTGAGTACTGAGCACCCAGCACCCTGAGCACTGAGCACCCAGCACCCTGAGTACTGAGCACTGAGCACCCCGAGTACTGAGCACCGGAAACCCTGAGTACTGAGCACCCAGCACCCTGAGCACTGAGCAACCAGCACCCTGAGCACTGAGCACCCAGCACCATGAGCACTGAGCACCCAGCACCCTGAGTACTGAGCACCGAGCACCCCGAACACTGAGCACCCAGCACCCTGAGCACTGAGCACCCTTAGTACTGAGCACTGAGCACCCTGAGTACTGAGCACTGAGCACCTTGAGTACTGAGCACCCAGCACCCTGAGTACTGAGCACCCAGCACCCTGAGCAATGATCACCCTGAGTACTGAGCACCCAGCACCTTGAGCACTGAGCACTGAGCACCCCGAGCACTGAGCACCCAGCACCCGGAGTACTGAGCACCCAGCACCCTGAGTACTAAGCACCGAGCACCCTGAGTACTGAGCACCCAGCACCCTGAGCACTGAACACACAGCACCCTGAGTACTGAGCACCCCGAGCACTGAGCACCCAGCACCCTGAGTACTGAGCACCGAGCACCCCGAGCACTGAGCACCCAGCACCCCGAGCACTGAGCACCCAGCACCCTGAGTACTGAGCACCCAGCACCCTGAGTACTGAGCACTGAGCACCCAGCACCCTGAGCACTGAGCACCCAGCACCCTGAGCACTGAGCACCCAGCACCCTGAGTACTGAGCACTGAGCACCCAGCACCCCGAGCTCTGAGCCCCCAGCACCCTGAGTACTGAGCACTGAGCACCCAGCACACCAAGCACTGAGCACCCAGCACCCTGAGCACTGAGCACCCAGCACCCGAGTACTGAGCACCCAGCACCCTGAGTACTAAGCACCGAGCACCCTGAGCACTGAGCACCCAGCACCCTGAGCACTGAGCACCCAGCACCCTGAGTACTGAGCACCCAGCACACCGAGCACTGAGCACCCAGCACCCTGAGTACTGAGCACCCAGCACCCTGAGCACTGAGCACCGAGCACCCCGAGCACTGAGCACCCAGCACCCGGAGTACTGAGCACCCAGCACCCTGAGTACTAAGCACCGAGCACCCTGAGTACTGAGCACCCAGCACCCTGAGCACTGAACACACAGCACCCTGAGTACTGAGCACCCCGAGCACTGAGCACCCAGCACCCTGAGTACTGAGCACCGAGCACCCCGAGCACTGAGCACCCAGCACCCCGAGCACTGAGCACCCAGCACCCTGAGTACTGAGCACCCAGCACCCTGAGTACTGAGCACTGAGCACCCAGCACCCGGAGTACTGAGCACCCAGCACCCTGAGTACTAAGCACTGAGCACCCTGAGTACTGAGCACCCAGCACCCTGAGCACTGAGCACCCAGCTCCCGGAGCACTGAGCACCCAGCACCCTGAGTACTGAGCACTGAGCACCCAGCACCCCGAGCACTGAGCCCACAGCACCCTGAGTACTGAGCACTGAGCACCCAGCACCCCGAGCACTGAGCACCCAGCAACCTGAGCACTGAGCACCCAGCACCCGAGTACTGAGCACCCAGCACCCTGAGTACTGAGCACCCAGCTCCCTGAGTACTGAGCACCCAGCACCCCGAGAACTGAGCACCCAGCACCCTGAGTACTGAGCACCCAGCACCCTGAGCACTGAGCACCCAGCACCCAGAGCACTGAGCACCAAGCACCCTGTGTACTGAGCACCCAGCACCCTGAGTACTAATCACCGAGCACCCTGAGCACTGAGCACCCAGCACCCTGAGCACTGAGCACCCAGCACCCTGAGTACTGAGCACCCAGCACCCCGAGCACTGAGCACCCAGCACCCTGAGTACTGAGCACCCAGCACACTGAGCACTGAGCACCGAGCACCCTGAGCACTGAGCACCCAGCACCCTGAGGACTGAGCACCCAGCACCCCGAGCACTGAGCACCCAGCACCCTGAGCACTGAGCACCCTGAGTACTGATCACTGAGCACCCTGAGTACTGAGCACCCAGCACCCTGAGTACTGAGCACCCAGCACCCCGAGCACTGAGTACCCAGCACCCTGAGCACTGAGCACCCAGCACCCTGAGCACTGAGCACCCAGCACCCTGAGCACTGAGCACCCAGCACCCTGAGCACTGAGCACACAGCACCCTGAGTACTGAGCACTGTGCACCCAGCACCAAGAGCACTGAGCACCCAGCACCCTGAGTACTGAGCACTGAGCACCCAGCACCCCGAGCACTGAGCACCCAGCACTCTGAGCACTGAGCACCCAGCACCCGAGTACTGATCACCCAGCACCCTGAGTACTGAGCACCCAGCACCCTGAGTACTGAGCACCCAGCACCCCGAGTTCTGAGCACCCAGCACCCTGAGCACTGAGCACCCAGCACCCTGAGCACTGAGCACCCAGCACCCCGAGCACTGCGCACCCAGCACCCTGAGTACTGAGCACCCAGCACCCTGAGCACTGAGCACCCAGCACCCTGAGCACTCAGCACCCAGCACCCTGAGCACTGAGCACCCAGCACCCTGAGTAGTGAGCACCCAACGTACTGAGCACCAAGCACCCCGAGCACTGAGCACCCAGCACCCTGAGTACTGAGCACCGAGCACCCCGAGGACTGAGCATCCAGCACACTGAGTACTGAGCTCCGAGCACCCCGAGCACTGAGTACCCAGCGCCCCGAGCACTGAGCACCCAGAACCCTGAGCACTGAGCACCCAGCACCCTGAGCACTGAGCACCCAGCACCCCGAGCACTGAGCACCCAGCACCCCGAGCACTGAGCACTGAGCACCCTGAGTACTGAGCACCCAGCACCCTGAGCAATGAGCACCCAGCACCCCGAGCACAGAGCACCCAGCACCCAGAGCACTGAGCACTGAGCACCCTGAGTACTGAGCACCCAGCACCCCGAGCACTGAGCACCGAGCACCCTGAGCACTGAGCAGCCAGCACCCTGAGTACTAAGCACCCAGCACCCTGAGTACTAAGCACCCAGCACCCTGAGTACTGAGCACACAGCACCCTGAGTACTGAGCACCCAGCACCCTGAGTACTGTGCACCCAGCGTACTGAGCACCGAGCACCCCGAGCACTGAGCACCCAGCACCCTGAGTACTGAGCACCCAGCACCCGGAGCACTGAGCACCCAGCACCCTGAGTACTGAGCACCGAGCACCCTGAGTACTGAGCACCCAGCACCCTGAGTACTGAGTACCCAGCAACCTGAGTACTGAGCACCCAGCGTACTGAGCACCGAGCACCCAGCACCCTGAGTACTGAGCACCCAGCACCCTGAGCACTGAGCACCCAGCACCCTGAGTACTGAGCACTGAGCACCCCGAGTACTGAGCACCGGAAACCCTGAGTACTGAGCACCCAGCACCCTGAGCACTGAGCAACCAGCACCCTGAGCACTGAGCACCCAGCACCATGAGCACTGAGCACCCAGCACCCTGAGTACTGAGCACCGAGCACCCCGAACACTGAGCACCCAGCACCCTGAGCACTGAGCACCCTTAGTACTGAGCACTGAGCACCCTGAGTACTGAGCACTGAGCACCTTGAGTACTGAGCACCCAGCACCCTGAGTACTGAGCACCCAGCACCCTGAGCAATGATCACCCTGAGTACTGAGCACCCAGCACCTTGAGCACTGAGCACTGAGCACCCCGAGCACTGAGCACCCAGCACCCGGAGTACTGAGCACCCAGCACCCTGAGTACTAAGCACCGAGCACCCTGAGTACTGAGCACCCAGCACCCTGAGCACTGAACACACAGCACCCTGAGTACTGAGCACCCCGAGCACTGAGCACCCAGCACCCTGAGTACTGAGCACCGAGCACCCCGAGCACTGAGCACCCAGCACCCCGAGCACTGAGCACCCAGCACCCTGAGTACTGAGCACCCAGCACCCTGAGTACTGAGCACTGAGCACCCAGCACCCTGAGCACTGAGCACCCAGCACCCTGAGCACTGAGCACCCAGCACCCTGAGTACTGAGCACTGAGCACCCAGCACCCCGAGCTCTGAGCCCCCAGCACCCTGAGTACTGAGCACTGAGCACCCAGCACACCAAGCACTGAGCACCCAGCACCCTGAGCACTGAGCACCCAGCACCCGAGTACTGAGCACCCAGCACCCTGAGTACTAAGCACCGAGCACCCTGAGCACTGAGCACCCAGCACCCTGAGCACTGAGCACCCAGCACCCTGAGTACTGAGCACCCAGCACACCGAGCACTGAGCACCCAGCACCCTGAGTACTGAGCACCCAGCACCCTGAGCACTGAGCACCGAGCACCCTGAGCACTGAGCACCCAGCACCCTGAGGACTGAGCACCCAGCACCCCGAGCACTGAGCACCCAGCACCCTGAGCACTGATTACCCTGAGTACTGAGCACTGAGCGCCCTGAGTACTGAGCACTGAGCACCCTGAGTACTGAGCACCCAGCACCCTGAGTACTGAGCACCCAGCACCCCGAGCACTGAGTACCCAGCACCCTGAGCACTGAGCACCCAGCACCCTGAGCACTGAGCACCCAGCACCCTGAGCACTGAGCACCCAGCACCCTGAGCACTGAGCACCCAGCACGCTGAGTACTGAGCACTGTGCACCCAGCACCAAGAGCACTGAGCACCCAGCACCCTGAGTACTGAGCACTGAGCACCCAGCACCCCAAGCACTGAGCACCCAGCACTCTGAGCACTGAGCACCCAGCACATGAGTACTGATCACCCAGCACCCTGAGTACTGAGCACCCAGCACCCTGAGTACTGAGCACCCAGCACCCTGAGTACTGAGCACCCAGCACCCCGAGTACTGAGCACCCAGCACCCTGAGCACCCAGCACCCTGAGCACTGAGCACCCATCACCCCGAGCACTGCGCACCCAGCACCCTGAGTACTGAGCACCCAGCACCCTGAGCACTGAGCAGCCAGCACCCTGAGCACTCAGCACCCAGCACCCTGAGCACTGAGCACCCAGCACCCTGAGTAGTGAGCACCCAACGTACTGAGAACCGAGCACCCCGAGCACTGAGCACCCAGCACCCTGAGTACTGAGCACCGAGCACCCCGAGCACTGAGCACCCAGCACACTGAGTACTGAGCTCCGAGCTCCCCGAGCATTGAGCACCCAGCACCCTGAGTACTCAGCACCGAGCTCCCCGAGCATTGAGCACCCAGCACCCTGAGTACTGAGCTCCGAGCACCCCGAGCACTGAGCACCCAGCGCCCCGAGCACTGAGCACCCAGAAACCTGAGCACTGAGCACCCAGCACCCTGAGCACTGAGCACCCAGCACCCCGAGCACTGAGCACCCAGCACCCCGAACACTGAGCACCTAGCACCCTGAGTAATGAGCACCCAGCACCCTGAGTACTGAGCACCCAGCACCCTGAGCACTGAGCACCCAGCACCCTGAATACTGAGCACCCAAAACCCCAAGCACTGAGCACCCAGCACCCCGAACACTGAGCACCTAGCACCCTGAGTACTGATCACCCAGCACCCTGAGTACTGAGCACCCAGCACCCTGAGCACTGAGCACCCAGCACCCTGAGCACTGAGCACCCAGCACCCCGAGCACTGCGCACCCAGCACCCTGAGTACTGAGCACCCAGCACCCTGAGCACTGAGCACCCAGCACCCTGAGCACTCAGTACCCAGCACCCTGAGCACTGAGCACCCAGCACCCTGAGTAGTGAGCACCCAACGTACTGAGCACCGAGCACCCCAAGCACTGAGCATCCAGCACCCTGAGTACTGAGCACCGAGCACCCCGAGCACTGAGCACCCAGCACACTGAGTACTGAGCTCCGAGCACCCCGAGCACTGAGTACCCAGCGCCCCGAGCACTGAGCACCCAGAACCCTGAGCACTGAGCACCCAGCACCCTGAGCACTGAGCACCCAGCACCCCGAGCACAGAGCACCCAGCACCCCGAGCACTGAGCACTGAGCACCCTGAGAACTGAGCACCCAGCACCCTGAGCAATGAGCACCCAGCACCCCGAGCATAGAGCACCCAGCACCCAGAGCACTGAGAACTGAGCACCCTGAGTACTGAGCACCCAGCACCCCGAGCACTGAGCACCGAGCACCCTGAGCACTGAGCAGCCAGCACCCTGAGTACTAAGCACCCAGCACCCTGAGTACTAAGCACCCAGCAACCTGAGTACTGAGCACACAGCACCCTGAGTACTGAGCACCCAGCACCCTGAGTACTGAGCACCCAGCGTACTGAGCACCGAGCACCCCGAGCACTGAGCACCCAGGACCCTGAGTACTGAGCACCCAGCACCCTGAGCACTGAGCACCCAGCACCCTGAGTACTGAGTACCGAGCACCCTGAGTACTGAGCACCCAGCACCCTGAGTACTGAGTACCCAGCAACCTGAGTACTGAGCACCCAGCGTACTGAGCACCGAGCACCCAGCACCCTGAGTACTGAGCACCCAGCACCCTGAGCACTGAGCACCCAGCACCCTGAGTACTGAGCACTGAGCACCCGGAGTACTGAGCACCGAAAACCCTGAGTACTGAGCACCCAGCACCCTGAGCACTGAGCAACCAGCACCCTGAGCACTGAGCACCCAGCACCATGAGCACTGAGCACCCAGCACCCTGAGTACTGAGCACCGAGCACATCGAACACTGAGCACCCAGCACCCTGAGCACTGAGCACCCTTAGTACCGAGCACTGAGCACCCTGAGTACTGAGCACTGAGCACCCTGAGTACTGAGCACCCAGCACCCTGAGTACTGAGCACCCAGCACCCTGAGCAATGATCACCCTGTGTACTGAGCACCCAGCACCTTGAGCACTGAGCACTGAGCACCCCGAGCACTGAGCACCCAGCACCCGGAGTACTGAGCACCCAGCACCCTGAGTACTCAGCACCGAGCACCCTGAGTACTGAGCACCCAGCACCCTGAGCACTGAACACACAGCACCCTTAGTACTGAGCACCCTGAACACTGAGCACCCAGCACCCTGAGTACTGAGCACCGAGCACCCCGAGCACTGAGCACCCAGCACCCCGAGCACTGAGCACCCAGCACCCTGAGTACTGAGCACCCAGCACCCTGAGTACTGAGCACTGAGCACCCAGCACCCGGAGTACTGAGCACCCAGCACCCTGAGTACTAAGCACCGAGCACCCTGAGTACTGAGCACCCAGCACCCTGAGCACTGAGCACCCAGCACCCTGAGCACTGAGCACCCAGCACCCTGAGCACTGAGCACCCAGCACCCTGAGTACTGAGCACTGAGCACCCAGCACCCCGAGCACTGAGCCCCCAGCACCCTGAGTACTGAGCCCTGAGCACCCAGCACCCCAAGCACTGAGCACCCAGCACCCTGAGCACTGAGCACCCAGCACCCGAGTACTGAGCACCCAGCACCCTGAGTACTGAGCACCCAGCTCCCTGAGTACTGAGCACCCAGCACCCCGAGAACTGAGCACCCAGCACCCTGAGTACTGAGCACCCAGCACCCTGAGCACTGAGCACCCAGCACCCTGAGCACTGAGCACCCAGCACCCTGAGCACTGAGCACCCAGCACCCTGAGTACTGAGCACCCAGCACCCTGAGTACTAAGCACCGAGCACCCTGAGCA
Organism: Microtus oregoni; assembly: GCF_018167655.1. Lineage (NCBI taxonomy): Eukaryota > Metazoa > Chordata > Mammalia > Rodentia > Cricetidae > Microtus > Microtus oregoni. The sequence goes on along the minus strand of NW_024544151.1, from coordinate 5,651,108 downwards.
CTGAGCACCCAGCACCCTGAGCACTGAGCACCCAGCACCCTGAGTACTGAGCACCCAGCACCCCGAGCACTGAGCACCCAGCACCCTGAGTACTGAGCACCCAGCACCCTGAGCACTGAGCACCGAGCACCCTGAGTACTGAGCACCCAGCACCCTGAGTACTGAGCACCCAGCACCCTGAGCAATGATCACCCTGAGTACTGAGCACCCAGCACCTTGAGCACTGAGCACTGAGCACCCCGAGCACTGAGCACCCAGCACCCGGAGTACTGAGCACCCAGCACCCTGAGTACTAAGCACCGAGCACCCTGAGTACTGAGCACCCAGCACCCTGAGCACTGAACACACAGCACCCTGAGTACTGAGCACCCTGAGCACTGAGCACCCAGCACCCTGAGTACTGAGCACCGAGCACCCCGAGCACTGAGCACCCAGCACCCCGAGCACTGAGCACCCAGCACCCTGAGTACGGAGCACCCAGCACCCTGAGTACTGAGCACTGAGCACCCAGCACCCGGAGTACTGAGCACAAGGCACCCTGAGTACTAAGCACCGAGCACCCTGAGTACTGAGCACCCAGCACCCTGAGCACTGAGCACCCAGGACCCTGAGCACTGAGCACCCAGCACCCTGAGCACTGAGCACCCAGCACCCTGAGTACTGAGCACTGAGCACCCAGCACCCCGAGCACTGAGCCCCCAGCACCCTGAGTACTGAGCCCTGAGCACCCAGCACCCCAAGCACTGAGCACCCAGCACCCTGAGCACTGAGCACCCAGCACCCGAGTACTGAGCACCCAGCACCCTGAGTACTAAGCACCGAGCACCCTGAGCACTGAGCACCCAGCACCCTGAGCACTGAGCACCCAGCACCCTGAGTACTGAGCACCCAGCACCCCGAGCACTGAGCACCCAGCACCCTGAGTACTGAGCACCCAGCACCCTGAGCACTGAGCACCGAGCACCCTGAGCACTGAGCACCCAGCACCCTGAGGACTGAGCACCCAGCACCCCGAGCACTGAGCACCCAGCACCCTGAGCACTGAGCACACTGAGTCCTGAGCACTGAGCACCCTGAGTACTGAGCACTGAGCACCCTGAGTACTGAGCACCCAGCACCCCGAGCACTGAGCACCCAGCACCCTGAGCACTGAGCACACTGAGTCCTGAGCACTGAGCACCCTGAGTACTGAGCACCCAGCACCCTGAGTACTGAGCACCCAGCACCCCGAGCACTGAGTACCCAGCACCCTGAGCACTGAGCACCCAGCACCCTGAGCACTGAGCACCCAGCCCCCTGAGCACTGAGCACCCAGCACCCTGAGCACTGAGCACCCAGCACCCTGAGTACTGAGCACTGTGCACCCAGAACCAAGAGCACTGAGCACCCAGCACCCTGAGTACTGAGCACTGAGCACCCAGCACCCCAAGCACTGAGCACCCAGCACTCTGAGCACTGAGCACCCAGCACCCGAGTACTGATCACCCAGCACCCTGAGTACTGAGCACCCAGCACCCTGAGTACTGAGCACCCAGCACCCCGAGTACTGAGCACCCAGCACCCTGAGCACTGAGCACCCAGCACCCTGAGCACTGAGCACCCAGCACCCCGAGCACTGCGCACCCAGCACCCTGAGTACTGAGCACCCAGCACCCTGAGCACTGAGCACCCAGCACCCTGAGCACTCAGCACCCAGCACCCTGAGCACTGAGCACCCAGCACCCTGAGTAGTGAGCACCCAACGTACTGAGCACCGAGCACCCCGAGCACTGAGCACCCAGCACCCTGAGTACTGAGCACCGAGCACCCCGAGCACTGAGCACCCAGCACACTGAGTACTGAGCTCCGAGCACCCCGAGCACTGAGTACCCAGCGCCCCGAGCACTGAGCACCCAGAACCCTGAGCACTGAGCACCCAGCACCCTGAGCACTGAGCACCCAGCACCCCGAGCACTGAGCACCCAGCACCCCGAGCACTGAGCACTGAGCACCCTGAGTACTGAGAACCCAGCACCCTGAGCAATGAGCACCCAGCACCCCGAGCAAAGAGCACCCAGCACCCAGAGCACTGAGCACTGACCACCCTGAGTACTGAGTACCCAGCACCCCGAGCACTGAGCACCGAGCACCCTGAGCACTGAGCAGCCAGCACCCTGAGTACTAAGCACCCAGCACCCTGAGTACTAAGCACCCAGCACCCTGAGTACTGAGCACACAGCACCCTGAGTACTGAGCACCCAGCACCCTGAGTACTGAGCACCAAGCGTACTGAGCACCGAGCACCCTGAGCACTGAGCACCCAGCACCCTGAGTACTGAGCACCCAGCACCCTGAGCACTGAGCACCCAGCACCCTGAGTACTGAGCACCGAGCACCCTGAGTACTGAGCTCCCAGCACCCTGAGTACTGAGTACCCAGCAACCTGAGTATTGAGCACCCAGCGTACTGAGCACCGAGCACCCAGCACCCTGAGTACTGAGCACCCAGCACCCTGAGCACTGAGCAACCAGCACCCTGAGCACTGAGCACCCAGCACCATGAGCACTGAGCACCCAGCACCCTGAGTACTGAGCACCGAGCACCCCGAATACTGAGCACCCAGCACCCTGAGCACTGAGCACCCTTAGTACTGAGCACTGAGCACCCTGAGTACTGAGCACTGAGCACCCTGAGTACTGAGCACCCAGCACCCTGAGTACTGAGCACCCAGCACCTTGAGCACTGAGCACTGAGCACCCCGAGCACTGAGCACCCAGCACCCGGAGTACTGAGCACCCAGCACCCTGAGCACTGAGCACCCAGCACCCTGAGCACTGAGCACCGAGCACCCCGAGCACTGCGCACCCAGCACCCTGAGTACTGTGCACCCAGCACCCTGAGCACTGTGCACCCAGCACCCTGAGCACTGAGCACAGAGCACCCTGAGCACTGAGCACCCAGCACGGTGAGTAGTGAGCACCCAACGTACTGAGCACCGAGCACCATGAGCACTGAGCACCCAGCACCCTGAGTACTGAGCTCTGAGCATCCCGAGCACTGAGCACCCAGTGCCCCGAGCACTGAGCACCCAGAACCCTGAGCACTGAGCACCCAGCACTCGGAGCACTGAGCACAAAGCACCCCGAGCACTGAGCACCCAGCACCCCGAGCACAGAGCACACAGCACCCTGAGTACTGAGCACCCTGAGCACTGAGCACCCAGCATACTGAGTACTGAGCACCCAGCACCCTGAGTACTGAGCACTGAGCACCCAGCACCCCGAGCACTGAGCACCCAGCACACTGTGTACTGAGGACTGAGTACCCAGCACCCCGAGCACTGAGCACCCAAAAACCTGAGCACTGAGCACCCTGAGTACTGAGCACCCAGCACCCTGAGCAATGAGCACCCAGCACCCCGAGCACACAGCACCCAGCACCCAGAGCACTGAGCACTGAGCACCCTGAGTACTGAGCACCCAGCAGCCCGAGCACTGAGCACCCAGCAACCTGAGCACTGAGCATCCTGAGTACTGCGCACCCAGCACACTAAGCAATGAGCAACCAGCACCCCGAGCACAGAGCACCCAGCACCCAGAGCACTGAGCACTGAGCACCCTGAGTACTGAGCACCCAGCACCCCGAGCACTGAGCACCCAGCACCCTGAGTACTGAGCACCGAGCACCCTGAGTACTGAGCACCCAGCAACCTGAGCACTCAGCATCCTGAGTACTGAGCACCCAGCACCCTAAGCAATGAGCACCCAGCACCCCGAGCACAGAGCACCCAGCACCCAGAGCACTGAGCACTGAGCACCCTGAGTACTGAGCACCCAGCACCCCGAGCACTGAGCCCCCAGCACCCTGAGTACTGAGCACCGAGCACCCTGAGTACTGAGCACCCAGCACCCTGAGTACTGAGCACCCAGCAACCTGAGTACTGAGCACCCAGTGTACTGAGCACCGAGCACCCAGCACCCTGAGTACTGAGCACCCAGCACCCTGATCACTGAGCACCCAGCACCCTGAGTACTAAGCACTGAGCACCCCGAGTACTGAGCACCGAAAACCCCGAGCACTGAGCACCCTGCACCCCGAGCACCGAGCACCCTGAGTACTGAGCACCCAGCACCCTGAGCACTGAGCAACCAGCACCCTGAGCACTGAGCACCCAGCACCCTGAGCACTGAGCACCCAGCACCCTAAGTACTGAGCACCGAGCACCCCGAGCACTGAGCACCCAGCACCCTGAGCACTGAGCACCCTTAGTACTGAGCACTGAGCACCCTGAGTACTGAGCACTGAGCACCCTGAGTACTGAGCACCCAGCACCCTGAGTACTGAGTACCCAGCACCCTGAGCAATGATCACCCTGAGTACTGAGCACCCAGCACCTTGAGCACTGAGCACCGAGCACCCCGAGAACTGAGCACCCAGCACCCTGAGTACTGTGCACCGAGCACCCCGAGCACTGAGCACCCAGCACCCCGAGCACTGAGCACCCAGCACCCTGAGTACTGAGCACTGAGCACCCAGCAACCGGAGTACTGAGCACCCAGCACCCTGAGTACTAAGCACCGAGCACCCTGAGTAATGAGCACCCAGCACCCTGAGTACTGTGCACCAAGCACCCCGAGCACTGAGCACCCAGCACCCCGAGCACTGAGCAACCAGCACCCTGAGTACTGAGCACTGAGCACCCAGCACCCGGAGTACTGAGCACCCAGCACCCTGAGTACTAAGCACCGAGCACCCTGAGTACTGAGCACCCAGCACCCTGAGCACTGAGCACAAAGCACCCTGAGCACTGAGCACCCAGGACCCTGAGCAATGAGCACCCAGCACCCTGAGTACTGAGCACTGAGCACCGAGCACCCCGAGCACTGAGCCCCCAGCACCCTGAGTACTGAGCACTGAGCACCCAGCACCCCGAGCACTGAGCACCCAGCACCCTGAGCACTGAGCACCCAGCACCCGAGTACTGAGCACCCAGCACCCTGAGCACTGAGCACCCAGCACCCTGAGCACTGAGCACCCAGCACCCTGAGTACTGAGCACCCAGCACCCTGAGTACTAAGCACCGAGCACCCTGAGAACTGAGCACCCAGCACCCTGAGCACTGAGCACCCAGCACCCTGAGTACTGAGCACCCAGCACCCCGAGCACTGAGCACCCAGCACCCTGAGTACTGAGCACCCAGCACCCTGAGCACTGAGCACCCAGCACCCTGAGGACTGAGCACACAGCACCCCGAGCACTGAGCACCTAGCACCCTGAGCACTGAGCACCCTGAGTACTGAGCACTGAGCACCCTGAGTACTGAGCACTGAGCACCCTGAGTACTGAGCACCCAGTACCCTGAGTACTGAGCACCCAGCACCCTGAGCACTGAGCACCCAGCACCCTGAGCACTGAGCACCCAGCACCCTGAGCACTGAGCACCCAGCACCCTGAGCACTGAGCACCCAGCACCCTGAGCACTGAGCACCCAGCACCCTGAGTACTGATCACTGTGCACCCAGCACCAAGAGCACTGAGCACCCAGCACCCTGAGTACTGAGCACTGAGCACCCAGCACCCCGAGCACTGAGCAACCAGTACTCTGAGCACTGAGCACCCAGCACCCGAGTACTGATCACCCAGCACCCTGAGTACTGAGCACCCAGCACCCTGAGTACTGAGCACCCAGCACCCCGAGTACTGAGCACCCAGCACCCTGAGCACTGAGCACCCAGCACCCTGAGCACTGAGCACCCAGCACCCTGAGTACTGTCCACCCAGCACCCTGAGTACTGTGCACCCAGCACCCTGAGCACTGAGCACCCAGCACCCTGAGCACTGAGCACCCAGCACCCTGAGCACTGAGCAACCAGCACCCTGAGTAGTGAGCACCCAACGTACTGAGCACCGAGCACCCCGAGCACTGAGCACCCAGCACCCTGAGTACTGAGCACCCAGCACCCCGAGCACTGAGCACCCAGCACCCTGAGTACTGAGCTCCGAACACCCCGAGCACTGAGCACCCAGCGCCCCGAGCACTGAGCACCCAGAAACCTGAGCACTGAGCCCCCAGCACCCTGAGTACTGAGCACCGAGCACCCTGAGTACTGAGCACCCAGCACCCTGAGTACTGAGCACCCAGCAACCTGAGTACTGAGCACCCAGTGTACTGAGCACCGAGCACCCAGCACCCTGAGTACTGAGCACCCAGCACCCTGATCACTGAGCACCCAGCACCCTGAGTACTGAGCACTGAGCACCCCGAGTACTGAGCACCGAAAACCCCGAGCACTGAGCACCCTGCACCCCGAGCACCGAGCACCCTGAGTACTGAGCACCCAGCACCCTGAGCACTGAGCAACCAGCACCCTGAGCACTGAGCACCCAGCAACCTGAGCACTGAGCACCCAGCACCCTAAGTACTGAGCACCGAGCACCCCGAGCACTGAGCACCCAGCACCCTGAGCACTGAGCACCCTTAGTACTGAGCACTGAGCACCCTGAGTACTGAGCACTGAGCACCCTGAGTACTGAGCACCCAGCACCCTGAGTACTGAGTACCCAGCACCCTGAGCAATGATCACCCTGAGTACTGAGCACCCAGCACCTTGAGCACTGAGCACCGAGCACCCCGAGCACTGAGCACCCAGCACCCTGAGTACTGTGCACCGAGCACCCCGAGCACTGAGCACCCAGCACCCCGAGCACTGAGCACCCAGCACCCTGAGTACTGAGCACTGAGCACCCAGCACCCGGAGTACTGAGCACCCAGCACCCTGAGTACTAAGCACCGAGCACCCTGAGTAATGAGCACCCAGCACCCTGAGTACTGTGCACCAAGCACCCCGAGCACTGAGCACCCAGCACCCTGAGTACTGTGCACCGAGCACCCCGAGCACTGAGCACCCAGCACCCCGAGCACTGAGCAACCAGCACCCTTAGTACTGAGCACTGAGCACCCAGCACCCGGAGTACTGAGCACCCAGCACCCTGAGTACTAAGCACCGAGCACCCTGAGTACTGAGCACCCAGCACCCTGAGCACTGAGCACCCAGCACCCTGAGCACTGAGCACCCAGGACCCTGAGCAATGAGCACCCAGCACCCTGAGTACTGAGCACTGAGCACCCAGCACCCCGAGCACTGAGCCCCCAGCACCCTGAGTACTGAGCACTGAGCACCCAGCACCCCGAGCACTGAGCACCCAGCACCCTGAGCACTGAGCACCCAGCACCCGAGTACTGAGCACCCAGCACCCTGAGTACTGAGCACACAGCTCACTGAGTACTGAGCACCCAGCACCCCGAGTACTGAGCACTCAGCACCCTGAGTACTGAGCACCCAGCACCCTGAGCACTGAGCACCCAGCACCCTGAGCACTGAGCACCCAGCACCCTGAGTACTGAGCACCCAGCACCCTGAGTACTAAGCACCGAGCACCCTGAGAACTGAGCACCCAGCACCCTGAGCACTGAGCACCCAGCACCCTGAGTACTGAGCACCCAGCACCCCGAGCACTGAGCACCCAGCACCCTGAGTACTGAGCACCCAGCACCCTGAGCACTGAGCACCCAGCACCCTGAGTACTGAGCACCCAGCACCCCGAGTACTGAGCACCCAGCACCCTGAGCACTGAGCACCCAGCACCCTGAGCACTGAGCACCCAGCACCCTGAGCACTGTCCACCCAGCACCCTGAGTACTGTGCACCCAGCACCCTGAGCACTGAGCACCCAGCACCCTGAGCACTGAGCACCCAGCACCCTGAGCACTGAGCACCCAGCACCCTGAGTAGTGAGCACCCAACGTACTGAGCACCGAGCACCCCGAGCACTGAGCACCCAGCACCCTGAGTACTGAGAACCCAGCACCCCGAGCACTGAGCACCCAGCACCCTGAGTACTGAGCTCCGAACACCCCGAGCACTGAGCACCCAGCGCCCCGAGCACTGAGCACCCAGAAACCTGAGCACTGAGCACCCAGCACCCTGAGTACTGAGCACCCAACACCACAAGCACTGAGCACCCTGAGTACTGAGCACCCAGCACCCCAAGCACTGAGCACCCTGAGTACTGAGCACCCAACACCCTGAGTACTGAGCACGCAGCACCCCAAGCACTGAGCACCCTGAGTACTGAGCACCCAGTACCCTGAGCACTGAACACACAGCACCCTGGATACTGAGCACCCCGAGCACTGAGCACCCAGCATATTGAGAACTGAGCACGCAGCACCCTGAGTACTGAGCACCCAGCACCCTGAGCACTGAGCACCCAGCACCCTGAGTACTGTGCACCCAGCACCCTGAGCACTGAGCACAGAGCACCCTGAGCACTGAGCACCCAGCACGGTGAGTAGTGAGCACCCAACGTACTGAGCACCGAGCACCATGAGCACTGAGCACCCAGCACCCTGAGTACTGAGCTCTGAGCATCCCGAGCACTGAGCACCCAGTGCCCCGAGCACTGAGCACCCAGAACCCTGAGCACTGAGCACCCAGCACTCGGAGCACTGAGCACAAAGCACCCCGAGCACTGAGCACCCAGCACCCCGAGCACAGAGCACACAGCACCCTGAGTACTGAGCACCCTGAGCACTGAGCACCCAGCATACTGAGTACTGAGCACCCAGCACCCTGAGTACTGAGCACTGAGCACCCAGCACCCCGAGCACTGAGCACCCAGCACACTGTGTACTGAGGACTGAGTATCCAGCACCCCGAGCACTGAGCACCCAAAAACCTGAGCACTGAGCACCCTGAGTACTGAGCACCCAGCACCCTGAGCAATGAGCACCCAGCACCCCGAGCACAGAGCACCCAGCACCCAGAGCACTGAGCACTGAGCACCCTGAGTACTGAGCACCCAGCAGCCCGAGCACTGAGCACCCAGCAACCTGAGCACTGAGCATCCTGAGTACTGAGCACCCAGCACACTAAGCAATGAGCAACCAGCACCCCGAGCACAGAGCACCCAGCACCCAGAGCACTGAGCACTGAGCACCCTGAGTACTGAGCACCCAGCACCCCGAGCACTGAGCACCCAGCACCCTGAGTACTGAGCACCGAGCACCCTGAGTACTGAGCACCCAGCAACCTGAGCACTCAGCATCCTGAGTACTGAGCACCCAGCACCCTAAGCAATGAGCACCCAGCACCCCGAGCACAGAGCACCCAGCACCCAGAGCACTGAGCACTGAGCACCCTGAGTACTGAGCACCCAGCACCCCGAGCACTGAGCCCCCAGCACCCTGAGTACTGAGCACCGAGCACCCTGAGTACTGAGCACCCAGCACCCTGAGTACTGAGCACCCAGCAACCTGAGTACTGAGCACCCAGTGTACTGAGCACCGAGCACCCAGCACCCTGAGTACTGAGCACCCAGCACCCTGATCACTGAGCACCCAGCACCCTGAGTACTGAGCACTGAGCACCCCGAGTACTGAGCACCGAAAACCCCGAGCACTGAGCACCCTGCACCCCGAGCACCGAGCACCCTGAGTACTGAGCACCCAGCACCCTGAGCACTGAGCAACCAGCACCCTGAGCACTGAGCACCCAGCACCCTGAGCACTGAGCACCCAGCACCCTAAGTACTGAGCACCGAGCACCCCGAGCACTGAGAACCCAGCACCCTGAGCACTGAGCACCCTTAGTACTGAGCACTGAGCACCCTGAGTACTGAGCACTGAGCACCCTGAGTACTGAGCACCCAGCACCCTGAGTACTGAGTACCCAGCACCCTGAGCAATGATCACCCTGAGTACTGAGCACCCAGCACCTTGAGCACTGAGCACCGAGCACCCCGAGCACTGAGCACCCAGCACCCTGAGTACTGTGCACCGAGCACCCCGAGCACTGAGCACCCAGCACCCCGAGCACTGAGCACCCAGCACCCTGAGTACTGAGCACTGAGCACCCAGCACCCGGAGTACTGAGCACCCAGCACCCTGAGTACTAAGCACCGAGCACCCTGAGTAATGAGCACCCAGCACCCTGAGTACTGTGCACCAAGCACCCCGAGCACTGAGCACCCAGCACCCTGAGTACTGTGCACCGAGCACCCCGAGCACTGAGCACCCAGCACCCCGAGCACTGAGCAACCAGCACCCTGAGTACTGAGCACTGAGCACCCAGCAACCGGAGTACTGAGCACCCAGCACCGTGAGTACTAAGCACCGAGCACCCTGAGTACTGAGCACCCAGCACCCTGAGCACTGAGCACCCAGCACCCTGAGCACTGAGCACCCAGGACCCTGAGCAATGAGCACCCAGCACCCTGAGTACTGAGCACTGAGCACCAAGCACCCCGAGCACTGAGCCCCCAGCACCCTGAGTACTGAGCACTGAGCACCCAGCACCCCGAGCACTGAGCACCCAGCACCCTGAGCACTGAGCACCCAGCACCCGAGTACTGAGCACCCAGCACCCTGAGTACTGAGCACCCAGCTCACTGAGTACTGAGCACCCAGCACCCCGAGTACTGAGCACTCAGCACCCTGAGTACTGAGCACCCAGCACCCTGAGCACTGAGCACCCAGCACCCTGAGCACTGAGCACCCAGCACCCTGAGTACTGAGCACCCAGCACCCTGAGTACTAAGCACCGAGCACCCTGAGAACTGAGCACCCAGCACCCTGAGCACTGAGCACCCAGCACCCTGAGTACTGAGCACCCAGCACCCCGAGCACTGAGCACCAAGCACCCTGAGTACTGAGCACACAGCACCCTGAGCACTGAGCACCCAGCACCCTGAGGACTGAGCACCCAGCACCCCGAGCACTGAGCACCTAGCACCCTGAGCACTGAGCACCCTGAGTACTGAGCACTGAGCACCCTGAGTACTGAGCACCCAGTACCCTGAGTTCTGAGCACCCAGCGCCCTGAGCACTGAGCACCCAGCACCCTGAGCACTGAGCACCCAGCACCCTGAGCACTGAGCACCCAGCACCCTGAGCACTGAGCACCCAGCACCCTGAGCACTGAGCACCCAGCACCCTGAGTACTGATCACTGTGCACCCAGCACCAAGAGCACTGAGCACCCAGCACCCTGAGTACTGAGCACTGAGCACCCAGCACCCCAAGCACTGAGCACCCAGTACTCTGAGCACTGAGCACCCAGCACCCGAGTACTGATCACCCAGCACCCTGAGTACTGAGCACCCAGCACCCTGAGTACTGAGCACCCAGCACCCCGAGTACTGAGCACCCAGCACCCTGAGCACTGAGCACCCAGCACCCTGAGCACTGAGCACCCAGCACCCTGAGCACTGTCCACCCAGGACCCTGAGTACTGTGCACCCAGCACCCTGAGCACTGAGCACCCAGCACCCTGAGCACTGAGCACCCAGTACCCTGAGCACTGAGCACCCAGCACCCTGAGTAGTGAGCACCCAACGTACTGAGCACCGAGCACCCCGAGCACTGAGCACCCAGCACCCTGAGTACTGAGCACCCAGCACCCCGAGCACTGAGCACCCAGCACCCTGAGTACTGAGCTCCGAACACCCCGAGCACTGAGCACCCAGCGCCCCGAGCACTGAGCACCCAGAAACCTGAGCACTGAGCCCCCAGCACCCTGAGTACTGAGCACCGAGCACCCTGAGTACTGAGCACCCAGCACCCTGAGTACTGAGCACCCAGCAACCTGAGTACTGAACACCCAGTGTACTGAGCACCGAGCACCCAGCACCCTGAGTACTGAGCACCCAGCACCCTGATCACTGAGCACCCAGCACCCTGAGTACTGAGCACTGAGCACCCCGAGTACTGAGCACCGAAAACCCCGAGCACTGAGCACCCTGCACCCCGAGCACCGAGCACCCTGAGTACTGAGCACCCAGCACCCTGAGCACTGAGCAACCAGCACCCTGAGCACTGAGAACCCAGCACCCTGAGCACTGAGCACCCAGCACCCTAAGTACTGAGCACCGAGCACCCCGAGCACTGAGCACCCAGCACCCTGAGCACTGAGCACCCTTAGTACTGAGCACTGAGCACCCTGAGTACTGAGCACTGAGCACCCTGAGTACTGAGCACCCAGCACCCTGAGTACTGAGTACCCAGCACCCTGAGCAATGATCACCCTGAGTACTGAGCACCCAGCACCTTGAGCACTGAGCACCGAGCACCCCGAGCACTGAGCACCCAGCACCCTGAGTACTGTGCACCGAGCACCCCGAGCACTGAGCACCCAGCACCCCGAGCACTGAGCACCCAGCACCCTGAGTACTGAGCACTGAGCACCCAGCACCCGGAGTACTGAGCACGCAGCACCCTGAGTACTAAGCACCGAGCACCCTGAGTAATGAGCACCCAGCACCCTGAGTACTGTGCACCAAGCACCCCGAGCACTGAGCACCCAGCACCCTGAGTACTGTGCACCGAGCACCCCGAGCACTGAGCACCCAGCACCCCGAGCACTGAGCAACCAGCACCCTGAGTACTGAGCACTGAGCACCCAGCACCCGGAGTACTGAGCACCCAGCACCCTGAGTACTAAGCACCGAGCACCCTGAGTACTGAGCACCCAGCACCCTGAGCACTGAGCACCCAGCACCCTGAGCACTGAGCACCCAGGACCCTGAGCAATGAGCACCCAGCACCCTGAGTACTGAGCACTGAGCACCCAGCACCCCGAGCACTGAGCCCCCAGCACCCTGAGTACTGAGCACTGAGCACCCAGCACCCCGAGCACTGAGCACCCAGCACCCTGAGCACTGAGCACCCAGCACCCGAGTACTGAGCACCCAGCACCCTGAGTACTGAGCACCCAGCTCACTGAGTACTGAGCACCCAGCACCCCGAGTACTGAGCACTCAGCACCCTGAGTACTGAACACCCAGCACCCTGAGCACTGAGCACCCAGCACCCTGAGCACTGAGCACCCAGCACCCTGAGTACTGAGCACCCAGCACCCTGAGTACTAAGCACCGAGCACCCTGAGAACTGAGCACCCAGCACCCTGAGCACTGAGCACCCAGCACCCTGAGTACTGAGCACCCAGCACCCCGAGCACTGAGCACCCAGCACCCTGAGTACTGAGCACCCAGCACCCTGAGCACTGAGCACCCAGCACCCTGAGTACTGAGCACCCAGCACCCCGAGTACTGAGCACCCAGCACCCTGAGCACTGAGCACCCAGCACCCTGAGCACTGAGCACCCAGCACCCTGAGCACTGTCCACCCAGCACCCTGAGCACTGAGCACCCAGCACCCTGAGCACTGAGCACCCAGCACCCTGAGCACTGAGCACCCAGCACCCTGAGCACTGAGCACCCAGCACCCTGAGTAGTGAGCACCCAACGTACTGAGCACCGAGCACCCCGAGCACTGAGCACCCAGCACCCTGAGTACTGAGCACCCAGCACCCCGAGCACTGAGCACCCAGCACCCTGAGTACTGAGCTCCGAACACCCCGAGCACTGAGCACCCAGCGCCCTGAGCACTGAGCACCCAGAAACCTGAGCACTGAGCACCCAGCACCCTGAGTACTGAGCACCCAACACCACAAGCACTGAGCACCCTGAGTACTGAGCACCCAGCACCCCAAGCACTGAGCACCCTGAGTACTGAGCACCCAACACCCTGAGTACTGAGCACGCAGCACCCCAAGCACTGAGCACCCTGAGTACTGAGCACCCAGTACCCTGAGCACTGAACACACAGCACCCTGGATACTGAGCACCCCGAGCACTGAGCACCCAGCATATTGAGAACTGAGCACCCAGCACCCTGAGTACTGAGCACCCAGCACCCTGAGCACTGAGCACCCAGCACCCTGAGTACTGAGCATCCAGCACCCCGAGCACTGAGCACCCAGCACCCTGAGTACTGAGCACTGAGCACCCCGCAACCCGAGCACTGAGCACCCAGCACCCTGTGTACTGAGCACTGAGTACCCAGCACCCCGAGCACTGAGCACCCAGCACCCTGAGCACTGAGCACCCTGAGTACTGAGCACCCAGCACCCTGAGCAATGAGCACCCAGCACCCCGAGCACTGAGCACCCAGCACCCAGAGCACTGAGCACTGAGCACCCTGAGTACTGAGCACCCAGCACCCCGAGCACTGAGCACCGAGCACCCTGAGCACTGAGCACCCAGCACCCTGAGTACTAAGCACCCAGCACCCTGAGTACTAAGCAGCCAGCACCCTGAATACTGAGCACCCAGCACCCTGAGTACTGAGCACCCAGCGTACTGAGCACCGAGCACCCCGAGCACTGAGCACCCAGCACCCTGAGTACTGAGCACCCAGCACCCTGAGCACTGAGCACCCAGCACCCTGAGTACTGAGCACCGAGCACCCTGAGTACTGAGCACCCAGCACCCTGAGTACTGAGCACCCAGCACCCTGAGTACTGAGCACCCAGCATACTGAGCACCGAGCACCCAGCACCCTGAGTACTGAGCACCCAGCACCCTGAGCACTGAGCACACAGCACCCTGAGTACTGAGCACTGAGCACCCAGCACCCCGAGCACCGAGCACCCTGAGTACTGAGCACCCAGCACCCTGAGCACTGAGCAACCAGCACCCTGAGCACTGAGCACCCAGCACCCTGAGCACAGAGCACCCAGCACCCTGAGTACTGAGCACCAAGCACCCCGAGCACTGAGCACCCAGCACGCCGAGCAGTGAGCACCCAGCACCCTGAGTACTGAGAACTGAACACCCAGCACCCCGAGCACTGAGCACCCAGCACCCTGTGTACTGAGCACTGAGTACCCAGTACCCCGAGCACTGAGACCCAGCACCCTGAGCACTGAGCACCCAGCACCCTGAGTACTGAGCAGCGAGCACCATGAGCACTGAGCACCCAGCACCCTGAGTACTGAGCAACGAGCACCCCGAGTACTGAGCACCCAGCACCCTGAGCACTGAGAACCCAGCACCCCGAGCACTGAGCACGCAGCACCCTGAGTACTGAGCACCCAGCACCCCGATCACAGAGCACCCAGCACCCTGAGCACTGAGCACCCAGCACCCTGACTACTGAGCACCCTGAGTACTGAGCACCGATCACCCTGAGCACTGAGCAACCAGCACCCTGAGTACTGAGCACCCAGCACACCGAGCACTGAGCACCCAGCACCCTGAGTACTGAGCACCCAGTACCCTGAGCACTGAGCACCCAGCACCCTGAGTACTGAGCAGCGAGCACCCTGAGTACTGAGCACCCAGAACCCTGAGCACTGAGCACCCAACACCCCGAGCACTGAGCACCCAGCACCCTGAGCACTGAGCACCCAGCACCCCGAGCACTGAGCACTGAGCACCCTGAGTACTGAGCACTGACCACCCTTAGAACTGAGCACCGAGCACCCTGAGTACTGAGCACCCAGCACCCTGAGCACTGAGCACGGAGCACCCCGAGGACTGAGCACCCAGCACCGTGAGCACTGAGCAGCCAGCACCTTGAGTACTGAGCATCGAGCACCCCGAGCACTGAGCACCCAGCACCCTAAGTACTGAGCACCCAGCACCCTGAGTACTGAGCACTGAGCACCCTGAGCACTGAGCACCAAGCACCCTGAGTACTGAGCACCCAGCACCCTTAGTACTGAGCACCCAGCACCCCGAGTACTGAGCACCCAGCACCCTGAGCACTGAGCACCCAGCACCCTGAGCACTGAGCACCCAGCAACCTGAGTACTGAGCACCCAGCACCCTGAGCACTGAGCACCCATCACCCTGAGCACTGAGCACCCAGCACCCTGAGCACTGAGCACCAAGCACCCTGAGTAGTGAGCACCCAACGTACTGAGCACCGAGCACGCCGAGCACTGAGCACCCAGCACCCTGAGTACTGAGCACCCAGCACCCCGAGCACTGAGCACCCAGCATGCTGAGTACTGAGCTCCTAGCACCCCGAGCACTGAGCACCCAGCGCCCCGAGCACTGAGCACCCAGAAACCTGAGCACTGAGCACCCAGCACCCTGAGCACTGAGCACCCAGCACCCCGAGCACTGTGCACCCAGCACCCCGAGCACTGAGCACCTGGCACCCTGAGTACTGAGCACCCAGCATCCTGAGTACTGAGCACCCAGCACCCTGAGCACTGAGCACACAGCACCCTGAGTACTGAGCACCCAACACCCCAAGCACTGAGCACCCTGAGTACTGAGCACCCAGCACCCCAAGCACTGCGCACCCTGAGTACTGAGCACCCAACACCCTGAGTACTGAGCACCCAGCACCCCAAGCACTGAGCACCCTGAGTACTGAGCACCCAGTACCCTGAGCACTGAACACACAGCACCCTGAAAACTGAGCACCCCGAGCACTGAGCACCCAGCATACTGAGAACTGAGCACCCAGCACCCTGAGTACTGAGCACCCAGCACCCTGAGCACTGAGCACCCAGCACCCTGAGTACTGAGCATCCAGCACCCCGAGCACTGAGCACCCAGCACCCTGAGTACTGAGCATCCAGCACCCTGAGCACTGAGCACCCAGCACCCTGAGTACTGAGCACTGAGCACCCAGCACCCTGAGCACTGAGCACCCTGAGTACTGAGCACCCAGCACCCTGAGCAATGAGCACCCAGCACCCCGAGCACTGAGCACCCAGCACCCAGAGCACTGAGCACTGAGCACCCTGAGTACTGAGCCCCCAGCACCCCGAGCACTGAGCACCGAGCACCCTGAGCACTGAGCACCCAGCACCCTGAGTACTAAGCACCCAGCACCCTGAATACTAAGCACCCAGCACCCTGAGTACTGAGCACCCAGCACCCTGAGTACTGAGCACCCAGTACCCTGAGTACTGAGCACCCAGCTTACTGAGCACCGAGCACCCCGAGCACTGAGCACCCAGCACCCTGAGTACTGAGCACCCAGCACACTGAGCACTGAGCACCCAGCACCCTGAGTTCTGAGCACCGATCACCCTGAGCACTGAGCACCCAGCACCCTGAGTACTGAGCAGCGAGCACCCTGAGCACTGAGCACCCAGGACCCTGAGTACTGAGCAACGAGCACCCCGAGTACTGAGCACCCAGCACACTGAGCACTGAGAACCCAGCACCCCGAGCACTGAGCACGCAGCACCCTGAGTACTGAGCACCCAGCACCCCGATCACAGGGCACCCAGCACCCTCAGCACTGAGCACCCAGCACCCTGAGTACTGAGCACCCTGAGTACTGAGCACCGATCACCCTGAGCACTGAGCAACCAGCACCCTGAGTACTGAGAACCCAGCACCCCGAGCACTGAGCACCCAGCACCCTGAGTACTGAGCACCCAGTACCCTGAGCACTGAGCACCCAGCACCCTGAGTACTGAGCAGCGAGCACCCTGAGTACTGAGCACCCAGCACCCTGAGCACTGAGCACCCAACACCCCGAGCACTGAGCACCCAGCACCCTGAGCACTGAGCACCCAGCACCCCGAGCACTGAGCACTGAGCACCCTGAGTACTGAGCACTGACCACCCTTAGAACTGAGCACCGAGCACCCTGAGTACTGAGCACCCAGCACCCTGAGCACTGAGCACGGAGCACCCCGATGACTGAGCACCCAGCACCGTGAGCACTGAGCAGCCAGCACCTTGAGTACTGTGCACCGATCAACAAGAGCACTGAGCACCCAGCACCCTGAGCACTGAGCACCCAGCACCCTGAGTAGTGAGCACCCTGAGTACTGAGCACCCAGCACCCCAAGCACTGAGCACCCAGCACCCTGAGTAATGAGCACCCTGAGTACTGAGCACCCAGCACCCTGAGTACTGAGCACCCTGAGTACTGAGCACCCAGCACCCTGAGCACTGAGCACCCAGCACCCTGAGTACTGAGCACCCAGCACCCTGAGCACTGAGCACCCAGCACCCTGAGCACTGAGCACCCAGCACCCTGAGTACTTAGCACCCAGCACCCTGAGTACTGAGCACCCAGCACCCCGAGTACTGAGCACCGAGCACCCCGAGCACTGAGCACCCAGCACCCAGAGTACTGATCACCCAGCACCAAGAGTACTGAGCACCGAGCACCCCGAGCACTGAGCACCCAGCACCCTGAGTACTGAGCACCCAGCACCCTGAGTACTAAGCACCGAGCACCCTGAGTACTGAGCACCCAGCACCCTGAGCACTAAACACACAGCACCCAGAGTACTGAGCACCCCGAGCACTGAGCACCCAGCACCCTGAGTACTGAGCACCGAGCACCCCGAGCACTGAGCACCCAGCACCCCGAGCACTGAGCACCCAGCACCCTGAGTACTGAGCACCCAGCACCCTGAGTACTGAGCACTGAGCACCCAGCACCCGGAGTACTGAGCACCCAGCACCCTGAGTAATAAGCACCGAGCACCCTGAGTACTGAGTACCCAGCACCCTGAGCACTGAGCACCCAGCACCCTGAGCACTGAGCACCCAGCACCCTGAGCACTGAGCACCCAGCACCCTGAGTACTTAGCACTGAGCACCCAGCACCCCGAGCACTGAGCCCCCAGCACCCTGAGTACTGAGCACTGAGCACCCAGCACCCCGAGCACTGAGCACCCAGCACCCTGAGCACTGAGCACCCAGCACCCGAGTACTGAGCACCCATCACCCTGAGTACTGAGCACCCAGCTCCCTGAGTACTGAGCACCCACCACCCCGAGTACTGAGCACCCAGCACCCTGAGTACTGAGCACCCAGCACCCTGAGCACTGAGCACCCAGCACCCTGAGCACTGAGCACCCAGCACCCTGAGTACTGAGCACCCAGCACCCTGAGTACTAAGCACCGAGCACCCTGAGCACTGAGCACCCAGCACCCTGAGCAGTGAGCAACCAGCACCCTGAGTACTGAGCACCCAGCACCACGAGAACTGAGGACCCAGCACCCTGAGTACTGAGCACCCAGCACCCTGAGCACTGAGCACCGAGCACCCTGAGCACTGAGCACCCAGCACCCTGAGGACTGAGCACCCAGCACCCCGAGCACTGAGCACCCAGCACCCTGAGCACTGAGCACCCTGAGTACTGAGCACTGAGCACCCTGAGTACTGAGCACTGAGCACCCTGAGTACTGAGCACCCAGCACCCTGAGTACTGAGCACCCAGCACCCCGAGCACTGAGTACCCAGCACCCTGAGCACTGAGCACCCAGCACCCTGAGCACTGAGCACCCAGCACCCTGAGCACTGAGCACCCAGCACCCTGAGTACTGAGCACTGAGCACCCAGCACCCCGAGCACTGAGCACCCAGTACTCTGAGCACTGAGCACCCAGCACCCGAGTACTGATCACCCAGCACCCTGAGTACTGAGCACTCAGCACCCTGAGTACTGAGCACCCAGCACCCCGAGTACTGAGCACCCAGCACCCTGAGCACTGAGCACCCAGCACCCTGAGCACTGAGCACCCAGCACCCCGAGCACTGCGCACCCAGCACCCTGAGTACTGAGCACCCAGCACCCTGAGCACTGAGCACCCAGCACCCTGAGCACTGAGCACCCAGCACCCTGAGTAGTGAGCAACAAACATACTGATCACCGAGCACCCCGAGCACTGAGCACCCAGCACCCTGAGTACTCAGCACCCAGCACCCCGAGCACTGAGCACCCAGCACCCTGAGTACTGAGCTCTGAGCACCCCGAGCACTGAGCACCCAGCGCCCCGAGCACTGAGCACCCAGAAACCTGAGCACTGAGCACCCAGGACCCTGAGCACTGAGCACCCAGCACCCTGAGCACTGAGCACCCAGCACCCTGAGGACTGAGCACCCAGCACCCCGAGCACTGAGCACCCTGAGTACTGAGCACTGAGCACCCTGAGTACTGAGCACTGAGCACCCTGAGTACTGAGCACCCAGCACCCTGAGTACTGAGCACCCAGAACCCCGAACACTGAGTACCCAGCACCCTGAGCACTGAGCACCCAGCGCCCTGAGCACTGAGCACCCAGCACCCTGAGCACTGAGCACCCAGCACCCTGAGCACTGAGCACCCATCACCCTGAGTACTGAGCACTGAGCACCAAGCACCCCGAGCACTGAGCACTCAGTACTCTGAGCACTGAGCACCCAGCACCCGAGTACTGATCACCCAGCACCCTGGGTACTGAGCACCCAGCACCCTGAGTACTGAGCACCCAGCACCCCGAGTACTGAGCACCCAGCACCCTGAGCACTGAGCACCCAGCACCCTGAGCACTGAGCACCCAGCACCCCGAGCACTGCGCACCCAGCACCCTGAGTACTGAGCACCCAGCACCATGAGCACTGAGCACCCAGCACCCTGAGTACTGAGCACCCTGAGTACTGAGCACCGATCACCCTGAGCACTGAGCAACCAGCACCCTGAGTACTGAGAACCCAGCACCCCGAGCACTGAGCACCCAGCACCCTGAGTACTGAGCACCCAGTACCCTGAGCACTGAGCACCGAGCACCCTGAGCACTGAGCACCCAGCACCCTGAGCACTGAGCACCCTGAGGACTGAGCACCCAGCACCCTGAGTACTGAGCACCCAGCACCCTGAGTACTGAGCACCCAGCATCCTGAGTACTGAGCACCGATCAACAAGAGCACTGAGCACCCAGCACCCCGAGCACTGAGAACCCAGCACCCTGAGTAGTGAGCACCCTGAGTACTGAGCACCCAGCACCCCGAGCACTGAGCACCCAGCACCCTGAGTAATGAGCACCCTGAGTACTGAGCACCCAGCACCCTGAGTACTGAGCACCCTGAGTACTGAGCACCCAGCACCCTGAGCACTGAGCACCCAGCACCCTGAGTACTGAGCACCCAGCACCCTGAGCACTGAGCACCCAGCACCCTGAGTACTGAGCACCCAGCACCCTGAGTACTTAGCACCCAGCACCCTGAGTACTGAGCACCCAGCACCCCGAGTACTGAGCACCGAGCACCCCGAGCACTGAGCACCCAGCACCCAGAGTACTGATCACCCATCACCAAGAGTACTGAGCACCGAGCACCCCGAGCACTGAGCACCCAGCACCCTGAGTACTGAGCACCCAGCACCCTGAGCACTGAGCACCCAGCACCCTGAGTACTGTGCACCCAGCACCCTGAGTACTGAGCACCCAGCACCCTGAGAACTGAGCACCCAGCACGGTGAGTAGTGAGCACCCAACGTACTGAGCACCGAGCACCCCGAGCACTGAGCACCCAGCACCCTGAGTACTGAGCTCCGAGCATCCCGAGCACTGAGCACCCAGCGCCCCGAGCACTGAGCACACAGAACCCTGAGCACCCAGCACCCGGAGCACTGAGCAGAAAGCACCCCGAGCACTGAGCACCCAGCACCACGAGCACAGAGCACCCAGCACCCTGAGTTCTGAGCACCCAGCACCCTGAGTACTGAGCACCCAGAACCCTGAGAACTGAGCACCCAGCACCCTGAGTACTGAGCACCCAACACACCAAGCAATGAGAACCCTGAGTACTGAGCACCCAGCACCCCAAGCACTGAGCACCCTGAGTACTGAGCACCCAGCACCCTGAGTACTGAGCACCCAGCATCCCAAGCACTGAGCACCCTGAGTACTGAGCACCCAGTACCCTGAGCACTGAACACACAGCACCCTGAGTACTGAGCACCCTGAGCACTGAGCACCCAGCATACTGAGTACTGAGCACCCAGCACCCTGAGTACTGAGCACCCAGCACCCTGAGCACTGAGCACCCAGCACCCTGAGTACTCAGCATCCAGCAACCCGAGCACTGAGCAACCAGCACCCTGAGTACTGAGCACCCAGCACCCCGAGCACTGAGCACCCAGCACCCTATGTACTGAGGACTGAGTACCCAGCACCCTGAGCACTGAGCACCCAGCAACCTGAGCACTGAGCTCCCTGAGTACTGAGCACCCAGCACCCTGAGCAATGAGCACCCAGCACCCCGAGCACAGAGCACCCAGCACCCAGAGCACTGAGCACTGAGCACCCTGAGTACTGAGCACCCAGCACCCCGAGCACTGAGCACCCAGCACCCTGAGTACTGAGCACCCAGCACCCTGAGCACTGAGCACCCAGCACCCTGAGTACTGAGCACCGAGCACCCTGAGTACTGAGCACCAAACACCCTGAGTACTGAGCACCCAGCAACCTGAGTACTGAGCACCCAGCGTACTGAGCACCGAGCACCCAGCACCCTGAGTACTGAGCACCCAGCACCCTGATCACTGAGTACCCAGCACCCTGAGTACTGAGCACTGAGCACCCCGAGTACTGAGCACCGAAAACCCCGAGCACTAAGCACCCAGCACCCCGAGCACCGAGCACCCTGAGTACTGAGCACCCAGCACCCTGAGCACTGAGCACCCAGCACCCTGAGCACTGAGCACCCTTAGTACTGAGCACTGAGCACCCTGAGTACTGAGCACTGCGCACCCTGAGTACTGAGCACCCAGCACCCTGAGTACTGAGCACCCAGCACCCTGAGCAATGATCACCCTGAGTACTGAGCACCCAGCACCTTGAGCACTGAGCACCGAGCACCCCGAGCACTGAGCACCCAGCGCCCGGAGTACTGAGCACCCAGCACCCTGAGTACTAAGCACCGAGCACCCTGAGTACTGAGCACCCAGCACCCTGAGCACTAAACACACAGCACCCAGAGTACTGAGCACCCCGAGCACTGAGCACCCAGCACCCTGAGTAATGAGCACCGAGCACCCCGAGCACTGAGCACCCAGCACCCCGAGCACTGAGCACCCAGCACCCTGAGTACTGAGCACCCAGCACCCTGAGTACTGAGCACTGAGCACCCAGCACCCGGAGTACTGAGCACCCAGCACCCTGAGTACTAAGCACCGAGCACCCTGAGTACTGAGCACCCAGCACCCTGAGCACTGAGCACCCAGCACCCTGAGCACTGAGCACCCAGCACCCTGAGCACTGAGCACCCAGCACCCTGAGTACTGAGCACCCAGCACCCTGAGCAATGAGCACCCAGCACCCCGAGCACAGAGCAGCCAGCACCCAGAGCACTGAGCACCCAGCACCCGAGTACTGAGCACCCAGCACCCTGAGTATTGAGCACCCAGCACCCTGAGTAGTGAGCACCCAGCACCCTGAGCACTGAGCACCCCGAGCACTGAGCACCCAGCACCCTGAGCACTGAGCACCCAGCACCCCGAGCACTGAGCACCCAGCACCCTGAGTAGTGAGCACCCAACGTACTGAGCACCGAGCACCCCGAGCACTGAGCACCCAGCACCCTGAGTACTGAGCACCGATCACCCCGAGCACTGAGCACCCAGCACCCTGAGTACTGAGCTCCGAGCACCCCGAGCACTGAGCACCCAGCGCTCCGAGCACTGAGCACCCAGCACCCTGAGCACTGAGCACCCAGCACCCTGAGTACTGAGCACCCAGCACCCTGAGTACTGAACACCCAGCATCCTGAGCACTGAGCACTGAGCACCCTGAGCACTGAGTACTGAGCACTGAGCAACCTGAGCACTGAGCACCCAGCAACCCGAGTACTGAGCACCCAGCACCCCGAGCACTGAGCACCCAGCGCCCTGAGCACTGAGCACCCAGCGCCCTGAGCACTGAGCACTGAGCACATTGAGCACTGAGCACCCAGCACACCGAGTACTGAGCACTGAGCACCCTGAGTACTGAGCACCAAGCACCCTAAGTACTGAGCACTGAGCACCCTGAGTACTGAGCACCCAGCACCCTGAGCACTTTGCACCCAGCACCCTGAGTACTGAGCACACAGCACCCTGAGTACTGAACACCCAGCACCCTGAGCACTGAGCACTGAGCACCCTGAGCACTGAGTACTGAGCACTGAGCAACCTGAGCACTGAGCACCCAGCACCCCGAGCACTGAGCACCCAGCGCCCTGAGCACTGAGCACCCAGCACCCCGAGCACTGAGCACTGAGCACCCTGAGCACTGAGCACCCAGCACCCTGAGCACTGAGCACGCAGCACCCTGAGTAGTGAGCACCCAACGTACTGAGCATCGAGCACCCTGAGCACTGAGCACCCAGCACCCTGAGTACTGAGCACCGAGCACCCCGAGCACTGAGCAGCCAGCACCCTGCGTACTGAGCTCCGAGCACCCCGAGCACTGAGCACCCAGCGCCCCGAGCACCGAGCACCCTGAGCACTGAGCACCCAGCACCCTGAGTACTTAGCACCCAGCACCCTGAGCAATGAGCACCCTGAGGTCTGAGCACCCAGCACCCTGAGCACTGAGCACACAGCACCCTGAGCACTGAGCACCCAGCACCCTGAGTACTGAGCACTGAGCACCCAGCACCCCGAGCACTGAGCACCCAGCACCCTGAGCACTGAGCACCAGCACCCGAGTACTGAGCACCCAGCACCCTGAGTACTGAGCACCCAGCACCCTGAGTACTGAGCACACAGCACCCCGAGTACTGAGCACCAAGCACCCTGAGTACTGAGCATCCAGCACCCTGAGCACTGAGCACCCAGCACCCCGAGCACTGAGCACCCAGCACCCTGAGTACTGAGCACCCAGCACCCTGAGCACTGAGCTCCCAGCACCCAGAGCACTGAGCACCCAGCACCCTGAGCACTGAGCACCCAGCAACCTGAGTAGTGAGCACCCAACGTACTGAGCACCGAGCACCCCGAGCACTGAGCACCCAGCACCCTGAGCACTGAGCACCCAGCACCCTGAGCACTGAGCACCCACCACCCGAGTACTGAGCACCCAGCACCCTGAGTACTGAGCACCCAGCACCCTGAGTACTGAGCACCCAGCACCCCGAGTACTGAGCACCCAGCACCCTGAGTACTGAGCACCCAGCACCCTGAGCACTGAGCACCCAGCACCCTGAGCACTGAGCACCCAGCACCCTGAGTACTGAGCACCCAGCACCCTGAGCACTGAGCACCCAGCACCCTGAGTACTGAGCACCCAGCACCCCTAGCACTGAGCACCCAGCACCCCAAGCACTGAGCACCCAGCACCCTGAGTACTGAGCACCCAGCACCCTGAGCACTGAGCACCCAGCACCCTGAGCACTGAGCACCCAGCACCCTGAGCACTGAGCACCCAGCACCCTGAGTACTGAGCTCCGAGCACCCCGAGCACTGAGCACCCAGCGCCCCGAGCACCGAGCACCCTGAGCACTGAGCACCCAGCACCCTGACTACTGAGCACCCAGCATCCTGAGTACTGAACACCCAGCACCCTGAGCACTGAGCACTGAGCACCCTGAGCACTGAGTACTGAGCACTGAGCACCCTGAGCACTGAGCACCCAGCACCCCGAGCACTGAGCACTGAGCACCCTGAGCACTGAGCACCCAGCACCCCGTGTACTGAGCACTGAGCACCCTGAGCACTGAGCACCCAGCACCCCGAGTACTGAGCACTGAGCACCCTGAGTACTGAGCACCCAGCACCCTGAGCACTGAGTACCCAGCATCCTGAGCACTGAGCACCCAGCACCCTGAGCACTGAGCACCCAGCACCCTGAGCACTGAGCACCCAGCACCCTGAGTATTGAGCACTGAGCACCGAGCACCCCGAGCACTGAGCACCCAGCACCCTGAGTACTGAGCACTGAGCACCCAGCACACCGAGCACTGAGCACCCAGCACCCTGAGCACTGAGCACCCAGCACCCTGAGTACTGAGCACCGAGCACCCTGAGTACTGAGCACCCAGCACCCTGAGTACTGAGCACCCAGCACCATGAGTACTGAGCACCCAGCAACCTGAGCACTGAGCACCCAGCACCCCGAGCACTGAGCACCCAGCATCCTGAGTACTGAGCACCCAGCACCCTGAGCACTGAATACAAAGCACCCTGAGTACTGAGCATCTCGAGCACTGAGCACCCAGCACCGCGAGCACTGAGCACATAGCACCCCGAGCACTGAGCACCCAGCACCCTGAGTACTGAGCACCCAGCACCCTGAGTACTGAGCACCCAGCACCCTGAGCACTGAGTACCCAGCACCTGAGCACTGAGCACCCAGCACCCTGAGCACTGAGCACACAGCACCCTGAGCACTGAGCACCCAGCACCCTGAGTACTGAGCACTGAGCACCCAGCACCCGAGCACTGAGCACCCAGCACCCTGAGTACTGAGCACCGAGCACCCCGAGTACTGAGCACCCAGCACCCTGAGTACTGAGCTCCGAGCACCCCGAGCACTGAGCACCTAGCACCCTGAGTACTGAGCACATAGCACCCTAAGCAATGAGCACCCTGAGTACTGAGCACCCAGCACCTTGAGCACTGAGCACCGAGCACCCCGAGCACTAAGCACCCAGCACCCGGAGTACTGAGCACCCAGCACCCTGAGTACTAAGCACCGAGCACCCTGAGTACTGAGCACCCAGCACCCTGAGCACTGAACACACAGCACCCTGAGTACTGAGCACCTCGAGCACTGAGCACCCAGCACCCTGAGTACTGAGCACCGAGCACCGCGAGCACTGAGCACCCAGCACCGCGAGCACTGAGCACCCAGCACCCTGAGTACTGAGCACCCAGCACCCCGAGCACTGATCACCCAGCACCCTGAGTACTGAGCACCCAGCACCCTGAGCACTGAGCACCCAGCACCCTGAGTACTGAGCACCCAGCACCCTGAGTACTGAGCAACCAGCACCCTGAGCACTGAGCACTGAGCACCCAGCACCCTGAGCACTGATCACCCTGAGCACTGAGCACCCAGCACACCGAGCACTGAGCACCCAGCACCCTGAGTACTGAGCTCCCAGCACCCCGAGCACTGAGCACCCAGTACCCTGAGTACTGAGCACCCTGAGTACTGAGCACCGATCACCCTGAGCACTGAGCTCCCAGCACCCTGAGTACTGAGCACCCAGCACCCTGAGCACTGAGCACCCAGCACCCTGAGTACTGAGCACCCAGCACCCTGAGCACTGAGCACCCAGCACCCTGAGTACTGAGCACCCAGCACCCTGAGCACTGAGCACCCAGCACCCTGAGCACTGAGTACCCAGCACCCTGAGCACTGAGCACCCAGCACCCTGAGTACTGAGCACCCAGCACCCTGAGTACTGAGCACCCAGCACCCTGAGCACTGAGCACCGAGCACCCCGAGTACTGAGCACCCAGCCCCCTGAGTACTGAGCACCCAGCACCCTGAGTACTGAACACCCAGCACCCTGAGCACTGAGCACTGAGCACCCTGAGCACTGAGTACTGAGCACCGAGCACCCCGAGCACTGAGCACCCAGCACCCGGAGTACTGAGCACCCAGCACCCTGAGTACTAAGCACCGAGCACCCTGAGTACTGAGCACCCAGCACCCTGAACACTGAACATACAGCACCCTGAGTACTGAGCACCTCGAGCACTGAGCACCCAGCACCCTGAGTACTGAGCACCAAGCACCCCGAGCACTGAGCACCCAGCACCCCGAGCACTGAGCACCCAGCACCCCGAGCACTGATCACCCAGCACCCTGAGCACTGAGCACCCAGCACCCTGAGTACTGAGCACCCAGTACCCTGAGCACTGAGTACCCAGCACCCTGAGCACTGAGCACCCAGCACCCTGAGCACTGCGCACCCAGCACCCTGAGCACTGAGCACCCAGCACCCTGAGTACTGAGCACTGAGCACCTAGTACCCCGAGTACTGACCACCCAGCACCCTGAGTACTGAGCACTGAGCACCCAGCACCCGAGCACTGAGCACCCAGCACCCTGAGCACTGAGCACCCAGCACCCGAGAACTGAGCACCCAGCACCCTGAGTACTGAGCACCCAGCACCCTGAGTACTGAGCACCCAGCACCCTGAGTACTGAGCACCCAGCACCCCGAGTACTGAGCACCCAACACCCTGAGTACTGAGCACCCAGCACCCTGAGCACTGAGCACCCAGCACCCCGAGCACTGAGCACCCAGCACCCTGAGTACTGAGCACCCAGCACCCTGAGCACTGAGCACCCAGCACCCTGAGCACTGAGCACCAAGCACCCTGAGCACTGAGCACACAGCACCCTGAGTACTGAGCACCCAGGACCCTGAGTACTGAGCACTGAGCACGCAGCACCCTGAGCACTGAGCACCCAGCACCCTGAGTACTGAGCACTGAGCACAAAGCACCCCGAGCACTGAGCACCCAGCACCCTGAGTACTGAGCACCCAGCTCCCTGAGCACTGAGCACCCAGCACCCTGAGTACTGAGCACCCAGCACCCTGAGTACTGAGCAACCAGCACCCTGAGCACTGAGCACTGAGCACCCAGCACCCTGAGCACTGAGCACGCAGCACCCCGAGCACTGAGCACCCAGTACCCCGAGCACTGAGCACCCAGCACCCTGAGCACTGATCACCCTGTGGACTGAACACCCAGCACCCTGAGCACTGAGCACCCAGCCCCCTGAGTACTGAGCACCCAGCACCCTGAGCACTGAGCACCCTGCACCCTGAGTACTGAGCACCCAGCACCCCGAGCACTGAGCTCCCAGCACCCCGAGAATGAGCACCCAGCACCCCGAGTACTGAGCACCGAGCACCCTGAGCACTGAGTACCCAGCACCCTGAGCACTGAGCACCCAGCACCCTGAGTACTGAGCACCCAGCACCCTGAGTACTGAGCACCCAGCACCCTGAGCACTGAGCACCGAGCACCCCGAGTACTGAGCACCCAGCCCCCTGAGTACTGAGCACCCAGCACCCTGAGTACTGAACACCCAGCACCCTGAGCACTGAGCACTGAGCACCCTGAGCACTGAGTACTGAGCACCGAGCACCCCGAGCACTGAGCACCCAGCACCCGGAGTACTGAGCACCCAGCACCCTGAGTACTAAGCACCGAGCACCCTGAGTACTGAGCACCCAGCACCCTGAACACTGAACATACAGCACCCTGAGTACTGAGCACCTCGAGCACTGAGCACCCAGCACCCTGAGTACTGAGCACCGAGCACCCCGAGCACTGAGCACCCAGCACCCCGAGCACTGAGCACCCAGCACCCCGAGCACTGTGCACCCAGCACCCTGAGCACTGAGCACCCAGCACCCTGAGTACTGAGCACCCAGTACCCTGAGCACAGAGTACCCAGCACCCTGAGCACTGAGCACCCAGCACCCTGAGCACTGAGCACCCAGCACCCTGAGCACTGAGCACCCAGCACCCTGAGTACTGAGCACTGAGCACCTAGTACCCCGAGTACTGAGCACCCCGCACCCTGAGTACTGAGCACTGAGCACCCAGCACCCCGAGCACTGAGCACCCAGCACCCTGAGCACTGAGCACCCAGCACCCGAGTACTGAGCACCCAGCACCCTGAGTACTGAGCACCCAGCACCCTGAGTACTGAGCACCCAGCACCCTGAGTACTGAGCACCCAGCACCCCGAGTACTGAGCACCCAACACCCTGAGTACTGAGCACCCAGCACCCTGAACACTGAACATACAGCACCCTGAGTACTGAGCACCTCGAGCACTGAGCACCCAGCACCCTGAGTACTGAGCACCGAGCACCCCGAGCACTGAGCACCCAGCACCCCGAGCACTGAGCACCCAGCACCCCGAGCACTGTGCACCCAGCACCCTGAGCACTGAGCACCCAGCACCCTGAGTACTGAGCACCCAGTACCCTGAGCACAGAGTACCCAGCACCCTGAGCACTGAGCACCCAGCACCCTGAGCACTGAGCACCCAGCACCCTGAGCACTGAGCACCCAGCACCCTGAGTACTGAGCACTGAGCACCTAGTACCCCGAGTACTGAGCACCCCGCACCCTGAGTACTGAGCACTGAGCACCCAGCACCCCGAGCACTGAGCACCCAGCACCCTGAGCACTGAGCACCCAGCACCCGAGTACTGAGCACCCAGCACCCTGAGTACTGAGCACCCAGCACCCTGAGTACTGAGCACCCAGCACCCTCAGCACTGAGCACCCAGCACCCCGAGCACTGAGCACCCAGCACCCTGAGTACTGAGCACCCAGCACCCTGAGCACTGAGCACCCAGCACCCTGAGCACTGAGCACCCAGCACCCTGAGCACTGAGCACACAGCACCCTGAGTACTGAGCACCCAGGACCCTGAGTACTGAGCACTGAGCACGCAGCACCCTGAGCACTGAGCACCCAGCACCCTGAGTACTGAGCACTGAGCACCCAGCACCCCGAGCACTGAGCACCCAGCACCCTGAGCACTGAGCACCCAGCACCCGAGTACTGAGCACCCAGCACAATGAGTACTGAGCACCCAGCACCCTGAATACTGAGCACCCAGCACCCCGAGTACTGAGCACCCAGCACCCTGAGTACTGAGCACCCAGCACCCTGAGCACTGAGCACCCAGCACCCTTAGCACTGAGCACCCAGCACCCTGAGTACTGAGCACCCAGCACCCTGAGCACTGAGCACCCAGCACCCTGAGCACTGAGCACCCAGCACCCTGAGCACTGAGCACCCAGCACCCTGAGTAGTGAGCACCCAACGTACTGAGCACCGAGCACTCCGAGCACTGAGCACCCAGCACTCTGAGCACTGAGCACCCAGCACCCTGAGCACTGAGCACCCAGTACCCGAGTACTGAGCACCCAGCACCCTGAGTATTGAGCACCCAGCACCCTGAGTACTGAGCACCCAGCACCCTGAGCACTGAGCACCCAGCACCCTGAGCACTGAGCACCCAGCACCCTGAGTACTGAGCACCCAGCACCCTGAGCACTGAGCACCCAGCACCCCGAGCACTGAGCACCCAGCACCCTGAGTACTGAGCACCCAGCACCCTGAGCACTGAGCACCCAGCACCCTGAGCACTGAGCACCCAGCACCCTGAGCACTGAGCACACAGCACCCTGAGTACTGAGCACCCAGGACCCTGAGTACTGAGCACTGAGCACGCAGCACCCTGAGCACTGAGCACCCAGCACCCTGAGTACTGAGCACTGAGCACCCAGCACCCCGAGCACTGAGCACCCAGCACCCTGAGCACTGAGCACCCAGCACCCGAGTACTGAGCACCCAGCACAATGAGTACTGAGCACCCAGCACCCTGAATACTGAGCACCCAGCACCCCGAGTACTGAGCACCCAGCACCCTGAGTACTGAGCACCCAGCACCCTGAGCACTGAGCACCCAGCACCCTTAGCACTGAGCACCCAGCACCCTGAGTACTGAGCACCCAGCACCCTGAGCACTGAGCACCCAGCACCCTGAGCACTGAGCACCCAGCACCCTGAGCACTGAGCACCCAGCACCCTGAGTAGTGAGCACCCAACGTACTGAGCACCGAGCACTCCGAGCACTGAGCACCCAGCACTCTGAGCACTGAGCACCCAGCACCCTGAGCACTGAGCACCCAGTACCCGAGTACTGAGCACCCAGCACCCTGAGTATTGAGCACCCAGCACCCTGAGTACTGAGCACCCAGCACCCTGAGCACTGAGCACCCAGCACCCTGAGCACTGAGCACCCAGCACCCTGAGCACTGAGCACCCAGCACCCTGAGTAGTGAGCACCCAACGTACTGAGCACCGAGCACGCCGAGCACTGAGCACCCAGCACCCTGAGCACTGAGCACCCAGCACCCTGAGCACTGAGCACCCAGCACCCTGAGTAGTGAGCACCCAACGTACTGAGCACCGAGCACCCCGAGCACTGAGCACCCAGCACCCTGAGTACTGAGCACCGATCACCCCGAGCACTGAGCACCCAGCACCCTGAGTACTGAGCTCCGAGCACCCCGAGAACTGAGCACCCAGCGCTCCGAGCACTGAGCACCCAGCACCCTGAGCACTGAGCACCCAGCACCCCGAGTACTGAGCACCCAGCACCCCGAGCACTGAGCACCCAGCGCCCTGAGCACTGAGCACCCAGCACCCCGAGCACTGAGCACTGAGCACCCTGAGCACTGAGCACATAGCACACCGAGTACTGAGCACTGAGCACCCTGAGTACTGAGCACCCAGCACCCTGAGCACTTTGCACCCAGCACCCTGAGTACTGAGCACACAGCACCCTGAGTACTGTACACCCAGCACCCTGAGCACTGAGCACTGAGCACCCTGAGCACTGAGTACTGAGCACTGAGAAACCTGAGCACTGAGCACCCAGCACCCCGAGTACTGAGCACCCAGCACCCCGAGCACTGAGCACCCAGCGCCCTGAGCACTGAGCACCCAGCACCCCGAGCACTGAGCACTGAGCACTCTGAGCACTGAGCACCCAGCACACCGAGTACTGAGCACTGAGCACCCTGAGTACTGATCACCAAGCACCCTAAGTACTGAGCACTGAGCACCCTGAGTACTGAGCACCCAGCACCCTGAGCACTGAGCACCCAGCACCCTGAGCACTGAGCACGCAGCACACTGAGCACTGAGCACCCAGCACCCTGAGTACTGAGCACCCAGCACCCTGAGCACTGAGCACCCAGCACCCTGAGCACTGAGCACGCAGCACCCTGAGTAGTGAGCACCCAACGTACTGAGCATCGAGCACCCTGAGCACTGAGCACCCAGCACCCTGAGTACTGAGCACCGAGCACCCCAAGCACTGAGCAGCCAGCACCCTGCGTACTGAGCTCCGAGCACCCCGAGCCCTGAGCACCCAGACCCCCGAGCACCGAGCACCCTGAGCACTGAGCACCCAGCACCCTGAGTACTTAGCACCCAGCACCCTGAGCAATGAGCACCCTGAGTACTGAGCACCCAGCACCCTGAGCACTGAGCACACAGCACCCTGAGCACTGAGCACCCAGCACCCTGAGTACTGAGCACTGAGCACCCAGCACCCCGAGCACTGAGCACCCAGCACCCTGAGCACTGAGCACCGGCACCCGAGTACTGAGCACCCAGCACCCTGAGTACTGAGCACCCAGCACCCTGAGTACTGAGCACACAGCACCCCGAGTACTGAGCACCCAGCACCCTGAGTACTGAGCATCCAGCACACTGAGCACTGAGCACCCAGCACCCCGAGCACTGAGCACCCAGCACCCTGAGTACTGAGCACCCAGCACCCTGAGCACTGAGCACCCAGCACCCTGAGCACTGAGCACCCAGAACCCTGAGCACTGAGCACCCAGCACCCTGAGTAGTGAGCACCCAAAGTACTGACCACCGAGCACCCCGAGCACTGAGCACCCAGCACCCTGAGCACTGAGCACCCAGCACACCGAGCACTGAGCACCCAGCACCCTGAGCACTGAGCACCCAGCACCCTGAGCACTGAGCACCCTGCACCCTGAGTATTGAGCACTGAGCACCGAGCACCCCGAGCACTGAGCACCCAGCACCCTGAGGACTGAGCACTGAGCACACAGCACACCGAGCACTGAGCACCCAGCACCCTGAGCACTGAGCACCCAGCACCCTGAGTACTGAGCACCGAGCACCCTGAGTACTGAGCACCCAGCACCCTGAGTACTGAGCACCCAGCACCCTGAGTACTGAGCACCCAGCAACCTGAGCACTGAGCACCCAGCACCCCGAGCACTGAGCACCCAGCATCCTGAGTACTGAGCACCCAGCACCCTGAGCACTGAGCACCCAGCACCCTGAGCACTGAGCACCCAGCACCCTGAGCACTGAGCACCCAGCACCCTGAGTAGTGAGCACCCAACGTACTGAGCACCGAGCACCCCGAGCACTGAGCACCCAGCACCCTGAGCACTGAGCACCCAGCACCCTGAGCACTGAGCACCCAGCACCCTGAGTAGTGAGCACCCAACGTACTGAGCACCGAGCACCCCGAGCACTGAGCACCCAGCACCCTGAGTACTGAGCACCGATCACCCCGAGCACTGAGCACCCAGCACCCTGAGTACTGAGCTCCGAGCACCCCGAGAACTGAGCACCCAGCGCTCCGAGCACTGAGCACCCAGCACCCTGAGCACTGAGCACCCAGCACCCCGAGTACTGAGCACCCAGCACCCCGAGCACTGAGCACCCAGCGCCCTGAGCACTGAGCACCCAGCACCCCGAGCACTGAGCACTGAGCACCCTGAGCACTGAGCACCCAGCACACCAAGTACTGAGCACTGAGCACCCTGAGTACTGAGCACCCAGCACCCTGAGCACTTTGCACCCAGCACCCTGAGTACTGAGCACACAGCACCCTGAGTACTGAACACCCAGCACCCTGTGCACTGAGCACTGAGCACCCTGAGCACTGAGTACTGAGCACTGAGCAACCTGAGCACTGAGCACCCAGCACCCCGAGTACTGAGCACCCAGCACCCCGAGCACTGAGCACCCAGCGCCCTGAGCACTGAGCACCCAGCACCCCGAGCACTGAGCACTGAGCACCCTGCGCACTGAGCACCCAGCACACCGAGTACTGAGCACTGAGCACCCTGAGTACTGATCACCAAGCACCCTAAGTACTGAGCACTGAGCACCCTGAGTACTGAGCACCCAGCACCCTGAGCACTGAGCACCCAGCACCCTGAGCACTGAGCACGCAGCACACTGAGCACTGAGCACCCAGCACCCTGAGTACTGAGCACCCAGCACCCTGAGCACTGAGCACCCAGCACCCTGAGTACTGAGCACCCAGCACCCTGAGCACTGAGCACCCAGCACCCTGAGCACTGAGCACGCAGCACCCTGAGTAGTGAGCACCCAACGTACTGAGCATCGAGCACCCTGAGCACTGAGCACCCAGCACCCTGAGTACTGAGCACCGAGCACCCCAAGCACTGAGCAGCCAGCACCCTGCGTACTGAGCTCCGAGCACCCCGAGCCCTGAGCACCCAGACCCCCGAGCACCGAGCACCCTGAGCACTGAGCACCCAGCACCCTGAGTACTTAGCACCCAGCACCCTGAGCAATGAGCACCCTGAGTACTGAGCACCCAGCACCCTGAGCACTGAGCACACAGCACCCTGAGCACTGAGCACCCAGCACCCTGAGTACTGAGCACTGAGCACCCAGCACCCCGAGCACTGAGCACCCAGCACCCTGAGCACTGAGCACCGGCACCCGAGTACTGAGCACCCAGCACCCTGAGTACTGAGCACCCAGCACCCTGAGTACTGAGCACACAGCACCCCGAGTACTGAGCACCCAGCACCCTGAGTACTGAGCATCCAGCACACTGAGCACTGAGCACCCAGCACCCCGAGCACTGAGCACCCAGCACCCTGAGTACTGAGCACCCAGCACCCTGAGCACTGAGCACCCAGCACCCTGAGCACTGAGCACCCAGAACCCTGAGCACTGAGCACCCAGCACCCTGAGTAGTGAGCACCCAACGTACTGAGCACCGATCACCCCGAGCACTGAGCACCCAGCACCCTGAGCACTGAGCACCCAGCACCCTGAGCACTGAGCACCCAGCACCCTGAGCACTGAGCACCCAGCACCCTGAGCACTGAGCACCCTGCACCCTGAGTATTGAGCACTGAGCACCGAGCACCCCGAGCACTGAGCACCCAGCACCCTGAGGACTGAGCACTGAGCACCCAGCACACCGAGCACTGAGCACCCAGCACCCTGAGCACTGAGCACCCAGCACCCTGAGTACTGAGCACCGAGCACCCTGAGTACTGAGCACCCAGCACCCTGAGTACTGAGCACCCAGCACCCTGAGTACTGAGCACCCAGCAACCTGAGCACTGAGCACCCAGCACCCCGAGCACTGAGCACCCAGCATCCTGAGTACTGAGCACCCAGCACCCTGAGCACTGAGCACCCAGCACCCTGAGCACTGAGCACCCAGCACCCTGAGCACTGAGCACCCAGCACCCTAAGTAGTGAGCACCCAACGTACTGAGCACCCAGCACCCTGAGCACTGAGCACCCAGCACCCTGAGTACTGAGCACCGAGCACCCCGAGCACTGAGCACCCAGCACCCTGAGTACTGAGCTCCGAGCACCCTGTGCACTGAGCACCCAGCGCCCCGAGCACCGAGCACCCTGAGCACTGAGCACCCAGCACCCTGAGTACTGAGCATACAGCACCCTGAGCAATGAGCACCCTGAGTACTGAGCACCCAGCACCTTGAGCACTGAGCACCTAGCACACCGAGCACTGAGCATCCAGCACCCGGAGTACTGAGCACCCAGCACCCTGAGTACTAAGCACCTAGCACCCTGAGTACTGAGCACCCAGCACCCTGAGCACTGAATACAAAGCACCCTGAGTACTGAGCACCTCGAGCACTGAGCACCC
Source organism: Microtus oregoni (assembly GCF_018167655.1). Classification (NCBI taxonomy): domain Eukaryota; kingdom Metazoa; phylum Chordata; class Mammalia; order Rodentia; family Cricetidae; genus Microtus; species Microtus oregoni. Next base: position 5,615,062 of record NW_024544151.1, on the reverse strand, counting down.
AGCACCGCGAGCACTGAGCACATAGCACCCCGAGCACTGAGCACCCAGCACCCTGAGTACTGAGCACCCAGCACCCTGAGTACTGAGCACCCAGCACCCTGAGCACTGAGTACCCAGCACCTGAGCACTGAGCACCCAGCACCCTGAGCACTGAGCACACAGCACCCTGAGCACTGAGCACCCAGCACCCTGAGTACTGAGCACTGAGCACCCAGCACGCGAGCACTGAGCACCCAGCACCCTGAGTACTGAGCACCGAGCACCCCGAGTACTGAGCACCCAGCACCCTGAGTACTGAGCTCCGAGCACCCCGAGCACTGAGCACCGAGCACCCTGAGTACTGAGCACATAGCACCCTAAGCAATGAGCACCCTGAGTACTGAGCACCCAGCACCTTGAGCACTGAGCACCGAGCACCCCGAGCACTGAGCACCCAGCACCCGGAGTACTGAGCACCCAGCACCCTGAGTACTAAGCACCGAGCACCCTGAGTACTGAGCACCCAGCACCCTGAGCACTGAACACACAGCACCCTGAGTACTGAGCACCTCGAGCACTGAGCACCCAGCACCCTGAGTACTGAGCACCGAGCACCCCGAGCACTGAGCACCCAGCACCGCGAGCACTGAGCACCCAGCACCCTGAGTACTGAGCACCCAGCACCCTGAGCACTGATCACCCAGCACCCTGAGTACTGAGCACCCAGCACCCTGAGCACTGAGCAACCAGCACCCTGAGCACTGAGCACTGAGCACCCAGCACCCTGAGCACTGAGCACCCAGCACCCTGAGCACTGAGCACCCTGTGGACTGAACACCCAGCACCCTGAGCACTGAGCACCCAGCACCCTGAGTACTGAGCACTGATCACCCTGAGCACTGAGCACCCAGCACCCCGAGCACTGAGCACCCAGCACCCTGAGTACTGAGCTCCCAGCACCCCGAGCACTGAGCACCCAGTACCCTGAGTACTGAGTACCCTGAGTACTGAGCACCGATCACCCTGAGCACTGAGCTCCCAGCACCCTGAGTACTGAGCACCCAGCACCCTGAGCACTGAGCACCCAGCACCCTGAGTACTGAGCACCCAGCACCCTGAGCACTGAGCACCCAGCACCCTGAGTACTGAGCACCCAGCACCCTGAGCACTGAGCACCCAGCACCCTGAGTACTGAGCACCCAGCACCCCGAGCACTGAGCTCCCAGCACCCCGAGAATGAGCACCAAGCACCCCGAGTACTGAGCACCGAGCACCCTGAGCACTGAGTACCCAGCACCCTGAGCACTGAGCACCCAGCACCCTGAGTACTGAGCACCCAGCACCCTGAGTACTGAGCACCCAGCACCCTGAGCACTGAGCACCGAGCACCCCGAGTACTGAGCACCCAGCCCCCTGAGTACTGAGCACCCAGCACCCTGAGTACTGAACACTCAGCACCCTGAGCACTGAGCACTGAGCACCCTGAGCACTGAGTACTGAGCACCGAGCACCCCGAGCACTGAGCACCCAGCACCCGGAGTACTGAGCACCCAGCACCCTGAGTACTAAGCACCGAGCACCCTGAGTACTGAGCACCCAGCACCCTGTACACTGAACATACAGCACCCTGAGTACTGAGCACCTCGAGCACTGAGCACCCAGCACCCTGAGTACTGAGCACCGAGCACCCCGAGCACTGAGCACCCAGCACCCCGAGCACTGAGCACCCAGCACCCCGAGCACTGAGCACCCAGCACCCTGAGCACTGAGCACCCAGCACCCTGAGTACTGAGCACCCAGTACCCTGAGCACTGAGTACCCAGCACCCTGAGCACTGAGCACCTAGCACCCTGTGTACTGAGCACTGACCACCTAGCACCCCGAGTACTGAGCACCCAGCACCCTGTGTACCGAGCACTGACCACCTAGCACCCCGAGTACTGAGCACCCAGCACCCTGAGCACTGAGCACCCAGCACCCCGAGCACTGAGCACCCAGCACCCTGAGTACTGAGCACCCAGCACCCGAGTACTGAGCACCCAGCACCCTGAGTACTGAGCACCCAGCACCCTGAGTACTGAGCACCCAGCACCCTGAGTACTGAGCACCCAGTACCCCGAGTACTGAGCACCCAACACCCTGAGTACTGAGCACCCAGCACCCTGAGTACTGAGCACCCAGCACCCTGAGCACTGAGCACCCAGCACCCTGAGTACTGAGCACCCAGCACCCTGAGCACTGAGCACCCAGCACCCTGAGCACTGAGTACCCAGGACCCTGAGTACTGAGCACTGAACACGCAGCACCCTGAGTACTGAGCACCCAGGACCCTGAGTACTGAGCACCCAGCACCCCGAGCACTGAGCACCCAGCACCCTGAGTACTGAGCACCCAGCACCCTGATCACTGAGCACCCAGAACCCCGAGCACTGAGCACCCAGCACCCTGAGTACTGAGCACCCAGCACCCGAGTACTGAGCACCCAGCACCCTGAGTACTGAGCACCCAGCACCCTGAGTACTGAGCACCCAGCACCCTGAGTACTGAGCACCCAGTACCCCGAGTACTGAGCACCCAGCACCCTGAGCACTGAGCACCCAGCACCCCGAGCACTGAGCACCCAGCACCCTGAGTACTGAGCACCCAGCACCCGAGTACTGAGCACCCAGCACCCTGAGTACTGAGCACCCAGCACCCTGAGTACTGAGCACCCAGCACCCTGAGTACTGAGCACCCAGTACCCCGAGTACTGAGCACCCAACACCCTGAGCACTGAGCACGCAGCACCCTGAGTACTGAGCACCCAGCACCCTGAGCACTGAGCACCCAGCACCCCGAGCACTGAGCACCCAGCACCCTGAGTACTGAGCACCCAGCACCCTGATCACTGAGCACCCAGAACCCTGAGTAGTGAGCACCCAACGTACTGAGCACCGAGCACCCTGAGCACTGAGCACCCAGAACCCTGAGCACCGAGCACCCCGAGCACTGAGCACCGAGCACCCCGAGCACTGAGCACCCAGCACCCTGATCACTGATCACCCAGCACCCTGAGCACTGAGCACCCAGCACCCGAGTACTGATCACCCAGCACCCTGAGTACTGAGCACCCAGCACCCTGAGTACTGAGCACCCAGCACCCTGAGCACTGAGCACCCAGCACCCTGAGCACTGAGCACCCAGCACCCTGAGCACTGAGCACGCAGCACCCTGAGTAGTGAGCACCCAACGTACTGAGCACCGAGCACCCCGAGCACTGAGCACCCAGCACCCTGAGTACTGAGCACCGATCACCCCGAGCACTGAGCACCCAGCACCCTGAGTACTGAGCTCCGAGCACCCCGAGCACTGAGCACCCAGCGCCCCGAGCACTGAGCACCCAGCACCCTGAGCACTGAGCACCCAGCACCCTGAGTACTGAGCACCCAGCACCCTGAGTACTGAACACCCAGCACCCTGAGCACTGAGCACTGAGCACCCTGAGCACTGAGTACTGAGCACTGAGCAACCTGAGCACTGAGCACCCAGCACCCCGAGTACTGAGCACCCAGCACGCCGAGCACTGAGCACCCAGCGCCCTGAGCACTGAGCACCCAGCACCCCGAGCACTGAGCACTGAGCACCCTGAGCACTGAGCACCCAGCACACCGAGTACTGAGCACTGAGCACCCTGAGTACTGAGCACCAAGCACCCTAAGTACTGAGCACTGAGCACCCTGAGTACTGAGCACACAGCACCCTGAGCACTGAGTACCCAGCACCCTGAGTACTGAGCACTGAGAACCCTGATTACTGAGCACGGAGCACTCTGAGTACTGAGCACCCAGCACCCTGATCACTGAGCACCCAGCACCCTGAGCACTGAGCACCCAGCACCTTGAGTACTGAGCACCGAGCACCCTGAGCACTGAGCACCCAGCACCCTGAGTACTGAGCACCCAGCACCCTGAGCACTGAGCACCCAGCACCCTGAGCACTGAGCACCCAGCAGCCCGAGCACTGATCACCCAGCACCCTGAGTACTGAGCACCCAGCACCCTGAGCACTGAGCACCCAGCACCCTGAGTACTGAGCACCCAGCACCCTGAGTACTGAGCAACCAGCACCCTGAGCACTGAGCACTGAGCACCCAGCACCCTGAGCACTGAGCACTGAACACCCAGCACCCCGAGCACTGAGCACCCAGCACCCCGAGCACTGAGCACCCAGCACCCTGAGCACTGAGCACCCTGTGGACTGAACACCCAGCACCCTGAGCACTGAGCACCCAGCACCCTGAGTACTGAGCACCGATCACCCTGAGCACTGAGCACCCAGCACCCCGAGCACTGAGCACCCAGCACCCTGAGTACTGAGCTCCCAGCACCCCGAGTACTGAGCACCCAGCACCCTGAGCACTGAGCACCCAGCACCCTGAGTACTGAGCACCCAGCACCCTGAGCACTGAGCACCCAGCACCATGAGTACTGCGCACCCAGGACCCCGAGCACTGAGCACCCAGCACCCCAAGAATGAGCACCCAGCACCCCGAGTACTGAGCACCGAGCACCCTGAGCACTGAGTACCAAGCACCCTGAGCACTGAGCACCCAGCACCCTGAGTACTGAGCACCCAGCACCCTGAGTACTGAGCACCCAGCACCCTGAGCACTGAGCACCGAGCACCCCGAGTACTGAGCACCCAGCAACCTGAGTACTGAGCACCCAGCACCCTGAGTACTGAACACCCAGCACCCTGAGCACTGAGCACTGAGCACCCTGAGCACTGAGTACTGAGCACGGAGCACCCCGAGCACTGAGCACCCAGCACCCGGAGTACTGAGCACCCAGCACCCTGAGTACTAAGCACCGAGCACCCTGAGTACTGAGCACCCAGCACCCTGAACACTGAACATACAGCACCCTTAGTACTGAGCACCTCGAGCACTGAGCACCCAGCACCCTGAGTACTGAGCACCGAGCACCCCGAGCACTGAGCACCCAGCACCCCGAGCACTGAGCACCCAGCACCCCGAGCACTGAGCACCCAGCACCCTGAGCACTGAGCATCCAGCACCCTGAGTACTGAGCACCCAGTACCCTGAGCACTGAGTACCCAGCACCCTGAGCACTGAGCACCCAGCGCCCCGAGCACCGAGCACCCTGAGCACTGAGCACCCAGCACCCTGACTACTGAGCACCCAGCACCCTGAGTACTGAACACCCAGCATCCTGAGCACTGAGCACTGAGCACCCTGAGCACTGAGTACTGAGCACTGAGCACCCTGAGCACTGAGCACCCAGCACCCCGAGTACTGAGCACCCAGCACCCCGAGCACTGAGCACCCAGCACCCCGAGCACTGAGCACCCAGCACCCCGAGCACTGAGCACCCAGCACCCCGAGTACTGAGCACTGAGCACCCTGAGTACTGAGCACCCAGCACCCTGAGCACTGAGCACCCAGCACCCCGAGTACTGAGCACTGAGCACCCTGAGTACTGAGCACCCAGCACCCTGAGCACTGAGTACCCAGCACCCTGAGCACTGAGCACCCAGCACCCTGAGCACTGAGCACCCAGCACCCTGAGCACTGAGCACCCAGCACCCTGAGTATTGAGCACTGAGCACCGAGCACCCCGAGCACTGAGCACCCAGCACCCTGAGTACTGAGCACTGAGCACCCAGCACACCGAGCACTGAGCACCCAGCACCCTGAGCACTGAGCACCCAGCACCCTGAGTACTGAGCACCGAGCACCCTGAGTACTGAGCACCCAGCACCCTGAGTACTGAGCACCCAGCACCCTGAGTACTGAGCACCCAGCAACCTGAGCACTGAGCACCCAGCACCCTGAGCACTGAGCACCCAGCATCCTGAGTACTGAGCACCCAGCACCCTGAGCACTGAGCACCCAGCACCCTGAGCACTGAGCACCCAGCACCCTGAGCACTGAGCACCCAGCACCCTGAGTAGTGAGCACCCAACGTACTGAGCACCGAGCACCCCGAGCACTGAGCACCCAGCACCCTGAGTACTGAGCTCCGAGCACCCTGAGCACTGAGCACCCAGCGCCCCGAGCACCGAGCACCCTGAGCACTGAGCACCCAGCACCCTGAGTACTGAGCATACAGCACCCTGAGCAATGAGCACCCTGAGTACTGAGCACCCAGCACCTTGAGCACTGAGCACCCAGCACCGCGAGCACTGAGCACATAGCACCCCGAGCACTGAGCACCCAGTACCCTGAGCACTGAGCACCCAGCACCCTGAGTACTGAGCACCCAGCACCCTGAGCACTGAGTACCCAGCACCTGAGCACTGAGCACCCAGCACCCCGAGCACTGAGCACCCAGCACCCTGAGTACTGAGCTCCCAGCACCCCGAGCACTGAGCACCCAGTACCCTGAGTACTGAGCACCCAGAGTACTGAGCACCGATCACCCTGAGCACTGAGCTCCCAGCACCCTGAGTACTGAGCACCCAGCACCCTGAGCACTGAGCACCCAGCACCCTGAGTACTGAGCACCCAGCACCGTGAGCACTGAGCACCCAGCACCCTGAGTACTGAGCACCCAGCACCCTGAGCACTGAGCACCCAGCACCCTGAGTACTGAGCACCCAGCACCCCGAGCACTGAGCTCCCAGCACCCCGAGAATGAGCACCCAGCACCCCGAGTACTGAGCACCGAGCACCCTGAGCACTGAGTACCCAGCACCCTGAGCACTGAGCACCCAGCACCCTGAGTACTGAGCACCCAGCACCCTGAGTACTGAGCACCCAGCACCCTGAGTACTGAACACCCAGCACCCTGAGCACTGAGCACTGAGCACCCTGAGAACTGAGTACTGAGCACCGAGCACCCCGAGCACTGAGCACCCAGCACCCGGAGTACTGAGCACCCAGCACCCTGAGTACTAAGCACCGAGCACCCTGAGTACTGAGCACCCAGCACCCTGTACACTGAACATACAGCACCCTGAGTACTGAGCACCTCGAGCACTGAGCACCCAGCACCCTGAGTACTGAGCACCGAGCACCCCGAGCACTGAGCACCCAGCACCCCGAGCACTGAGCACCCAGCACCCCGAGCACTGAGCACCCAGCACCCTGAGCACTGAGCACCCAGCACCCTGAGTACTGAGCACCCAGTACCCTGAGCACTGAGTACCCAGCACCCTGAGCACTGAGCACCTAGCACCCTGTGTACTGAGCACTGACCACCTAGCACCCCGAGTACTGAGCACCCAGCACCCTGTGTACTGAGCACTGACCACCTAGCACCCCGAGTACTGAGCACCCAGCACCCTGAGCACTGAGCACCCAGCACCCCGAGCACTGAGCACCCAGCACCCTGAGTACTGAGCACCCAGCACCCGAGTACTGAGCACCCAGCACCCTGAGTACTGAGCACCCAGCACCCTGAGTACTGAGCACCCAGCACCCTGAGTACTGAGCACCCAGCACCCTGAGTACTGAGCTCCCTGCACCCCGAGAATGAGCACCCAGCACCCCGAGTACTGAGCACCGAGCACCCTGAGCACTGAGTACCCAGCACCCTGAGCACTGAGCACCCAGCACACTGAGTACTGAGCACCCAGCACCCTGAGTACTGAGCACCCAGCACCCTGAGCACTGAGCACCGAGCACCCCGAGTACTGAGCACCCAGCCCCCTGAGTACTGAGCACCCAGCACCCTGAGTACTGAACACCCAGCACCCTGAGCACTGAGCACTGAGCACCCTGAGCACTGAGTACTGAGCACCGAGCACCCCGAGCACTGAGCACCCAGCACCCAGAGTACTGAGCACCCAGCACCCTGAGTACTAAGCACCGAGCACCCTGAGTACTGAGCACCCAGCACCCTGTACACTGAACATACAGCACCCTGAGTACTGAGCACCTCGAGCACTGAGCACCCAGCACCCTGAGTACTGAGCACCGAGCACCCCGAGCACTGAGCACCCAGCACCCCGAGCACTGAGCACCCAGCACCCCGAGCACTGAGCACCCAGCACCCTGAGCACTGAGCACCCAGCACCCTGAGTACTGAGCACCCAGTACCCTGAGCACTGAGTACCCAGCACCCTGAGCACTGAGCACCTAGCACCCTGTGTACTGAGCACTGACCAACTAGCACCCCGAGTACTGAGCACCCAGCACCCTGTGTACCGAGCACTGACCACCTAGCACCCCGAGTACTGAGCACCCAGCACCCTGAGCACTGAGCACCCAGCACCCTGAGCACTGAGCACCCAGCACCCTGAGTACTGAGCACCCAGCACCCGAGTACTGAGCACCCAGCACCCTGAGTACTGAGCACCCAGCACCCTGAGTACTGAGCACCCAGCACCCTGAGTACTGAGCACCCAGTACCCCGAGTACTGAGCACCCAACACCCTGAGTACTGAGCACCCAGCACCCTGAGTACTGAGCACCCAGCACCCTGAGCACTGAGCACCCAGCACCCTGAGTACTGAGCACCCAGCACCCTGAGCACTGAGCACCCAGCACCCTGAGCACTGAGTAGCCAGGACCCTGAGTACTGAGCACTGAGCACGCAGCACCCTGAGTACTGAGCACCCAGGACCCTGAGTACTGAGCACCCAGCACCCAGCTCCCTGAGCACTGAGCACCCAGCACCCTGAGTACTGAGCACCCAGCACCCGAGTACTGAGCACCCAGCACCCTGAGCACTGAGCACCCATCACCCGAGTACTGAGCACCCAGCACAATGAGTACTGAGCACCCAGCACCCTGAATACTGAGCACTCAGCACCCCGAGTACTGAGCACCCAGCACCCTGAGTACTGAGCACCCAGCACCCTGAGCACTGAGCACCCAGCACCCCGAGCACTGAGCACCCAGCACCCTGAGTACTGAGCACCCAGCACCCTGATCTCTGAGCACCCAGAACCCTGAGTAGTGAGCACCCAACGTACTGAGCACCGAGCACCCTGAGCACTGAGCACCCAGAACCCTGAGCACCGAGCACCCCGAGCACTGAGCACCGAGCACCCCGAGCACTGAGCACCCAGCACCCTGATCACTGATCACCCAGCACCCTGAGCACTGAGCACCCAGCACCCGAGTACTGAGCACCCAGCACCCTGAGTACTGAGCACCCAGCACCCTGAGTACTGAGCACCCAGCACCCTGAGCACTGAGCACCCAGCACCCTGAGCACTGAGCACCCAGCACCCTGAGCACTGAGCACGCAGCACCCTGAGTAGTGAGCACCCAACGTACTGAGCACCGAGCACCCCGAGCACTGAGCACCCAGCACCCTGAGTACTGAGCACCGATCACCCCGAGCACTGAGCACCCAGCACCCTGAGTACTGAGCTCCGAGCACCCCGAGCACTGAGCACCCAGCGCCCCGAGCACTGAGCACCCAGCACCCTGAGCACTGAGCACCCAGCACCCTGAGTACTGAGCACCCAGCACCCTGAGTACTGAACACCCAGCACCCTGAGCACTGAGCACTGAGCACCCTGAGCACTGAGTACTGAGCACTGAGCAACCTGAGCACTGAGCACCCAGCACCCCGAGTACTGAGCACCCAGCACGCCGAGCACTGAGCACCCAGCGCCCTGAGCACTGAGCACCCAGCACCCCGAGCACTGAGCACTGAGCACCCTGAGCACTGAGCACCCAGCACACCGAGTACTGAGCACTGAGCACCCTGAGTACTGAGCACCAAGCACCCTAAGTACTGAGCACTGAGCACCCTGAGTACTGAGCACACAGCACCCTGAGCACTGAGTACCCAGCACCCTGAGTACTGAGCACTGAGAACCCTGATTACTGAGCACGGAGCACCCTGAGTACTGAGCACCCAGCACCCTGATCACTGAGCACCCAGCACCCTGAGCACTGAGCACCCAGCACCTTGAGTACTGAGCACCGAGCACCCCGAGCACTGAGCACCCAGCACCCTGAGTACTGAGCACCCAGCACCCTGAGCACTGAGCACCCAGCACCCTGAGCACTGAGCACCCAGCAGGGCGAGCACTGATCACCCAGCACCCTGAGTACTGAGCACCCAGCACCCTGAGCACTGAGCACCCAGCACCCTGAGTACTGAGCACCCAGCACCCTGAGTACTGAGCAACCAGCACCCTGAGCACTGAGCACTGAGCACCCAGCACCCTGAGCACTGAGCACTGAAAACCCAGCACCCAGAGCACTGAGCACCCAGCACCCCGAGCACTGAGCACCCAGCACCCTGAGCACTGAGCACCCTGTGGACTGAACACCCAGCACCCTGAGTACTGAGCACCCAGCACCCTGAGCACTGAGCACCCAGCAACATGAGTACTGCGCACCCAGCACCCCGAGCACTGAGCACCCAGCACCCCAAGAATGAGCACCCAGCACCCCGAGTACTGAGCACCGAGCACCCTGAGCACTGAGTACCAAGCACCCTGAGCACTGAGCACCCAGCACCCTGAGTACTGAGCACCCAGCACCCTGAGTACTGAGCACCCAGCACCCTGAGCACTGAGCACCGAGCACCCCGAGTACTGAGCACCCAGCAACCTGAGTACTGAGCACCCAGCACCCTGAGTACTGAACACCCAGCACCCTGAGCACTGAGCACTGAGCACCCTGAGCACTGAGTACTGAGCACGGAGCACCCCGAGCACTGAGCACCCAGCACCCGGAGTACTGAGCACCCAGCACCCTGAGTACTAAGCACCGAGCACCCTGAGTACTGAGCACCCAGCACCCTGAACACTGAACATACAGCACCCTGAGTACTGAGCACCTCGAGCACTGAGCACCCAGCACCCTGAGTACTGAGCACCGAGCACCCCGAGCACTGAGCACCCAGCACCCCGAGCACTGAGCACCCAGCACCCCGAGCACTGAGCACCCAGCACCCTGAGCACTGAGCACCCAGCACCCTGAGTACTGAGCACCCAGTACCCTGAGCACTGAGTACCCAGCACCCTGAGCACTGAGCACCCAGCGCCCCGAGCACCGAGCACCCTGAGCACTGAGCACCCAGCACCCTGACTACTGAGCACCCAGCACCCTGAGTACTGAACACCCAGCATCCTGAGCACTGAGCACTGAGCACCCTGAGCACTGAGTACTGAGCACTGAGCACCCTGAGCACTGAGCACCCAGCACCCCGAGTACTGAGCACCCAGCACCCCGAGCACTGAGCACCCAGCACCCCGAGCACTGAGCACCCAGCACCCCGAGCACTGAGCACCCAGCACCCTGAGCACTGAGCACCGGCACCCGAGTACTGAGCACCCAGCACCCTGAGTACTGAGCACCCAGCACCCTGAGTACTGAGCACACAGCACCCCGAGTACTGAGCACCCAGCACCCTGAGTACTGAGCATCCAGCACACTGAGCACTGAGCACCCAGCACCCCGAGCACTGAGCACCCAGCACCCTGAGTACTGAGCACCCAGCACCCTGAGCACTGAGCACCCAGCACCCTGAGCACTGAGCACCCAGAACCCTGAGCACTGAGCACCCAGCACCCTGAGTAGTGAGCACCCAACGTACTGAGCACCGAGCACCCCGAGCACTGAGCACCCAGCACCCTGAGCACTGAGCACCCAGCACCCTGAGCACTGAGCACCCAGCACCCTGAGCACTGAGCACCCAGCACCCTGAGCACTGAGCACCCTGCACCCTGAGTATTGAGCACTGAGCACCGAGCACCCCGAGCACTGAGCACCCAGCACCCTGAGGACTGAGCACTGAGCACCCAGCACACCGAGCACTGAGCACCCAGCACCCTGAGCACTGAGCACCCAGCACCCTGAGTACTGAGCACCGAGCACCCTGAGTACTGAGCACCCAGCACCCTGAGTACTGAGCACCCAGCACCCTGAGTACTGAGCACCCAGCAACCTGAGCACTGAGCACCCAGCACCCCGAGCACTGAGCACCCAGCATCCTGAGTACTGAGCACCCAGCACCCTGAGCACTGAGCACCCAGCACCCTGAGCACTGAGCACCCAGCACCCTGAGCACTGAGCACCCAGCACCCTAAGTAGTGAGCACCCAACGTACTGAGCACCCAGCACCCTGAGCACTGAGCACCCAGCACCCTGAGTACTGAGCACCGAGCACCCCGAGCACTGAGCACCCAGCACCCTGAGTACTGAGCTCCGAGCACCCTGTGCACTGAGCATCCAGCGCCCCGAGCACCGAGCACCCTGAGCACTGAGCACCCAGCACCCTGAGTACTGAGCATACAGCACCCTGAGCAATGAGCACCCTGAGTACTGAGCACCCAGCACCTTGAGCACTGAGCACCTAGCACCCCGAGCACTGAGCACCCAGCACCCGGAGTACTGAGCACCCAGCACCCTGAGTACTAAGCAACTAGCACCCTGAGTACTGAGCACCCAGCACCCTGAGCACTGAATACAAAGCACCCTGAGTACTGAGCACCTCGAGCACTGAGCACCCAGCACCGCGAGCACTGAGCACATAGCACCCCGAGCACTGAGCACCCAGCACCCTGAGTACTGAGCACCCAGCACCCTGAGTACTGAGCACCCAGCACCCTGAGCACTGAGTACCCAGCACCTGAGCACTGAGCACCCAGCACCCTGAGCACTGAGCACACAGCACCCTGAGCACTGAGCACCCAGCACCCTGAGTACTGAGCACTGAGCACCCAGCACGCGAGCACTGAGCACCCAGCACCCTGAGTACTGAGCACCGAGCACCCCGAGTACTGAGCACCCAGCACCCTGAGTACTGAGCTCCGAGCACCCCGAGCACTGAGCACCGAGCACCCTGAGTACTGAGCACATAGCACCCTAAGCAATGAGCACCCTGAGTACTGAGCACCCAGCACCTTGAGCACTGAGCACCGAGCACCCCGAGCACTGAGCACCCAGCACCCGGAGTACTGAGCACCCAGCACCCTGAGTACTAAGCACCGAGCACCCTGAGTACTGAGCACCCAGCACCCTGAGCACTGAACACACAGCACCCTGAGTACTGAGCACCTCGAGCACTGAGCACCCAGCACCCTGAGTACTGAGCACCGAGCACCCCGAGCACTGAGCACCCAGCACCGCGAGCACTGAGCACCCAGCACCCTGAGTACTGAGCACCCAGCACCCCGAGCACTGATCACCCAGCACCCTGAGTACTGAGCACCCAGCACCCTGAGCACTGAGCAACCAGCACCCTGAGCACTGAGCACCCAGCACCCTGATCACTGAGCACCCAGCACCCTGAGCACTGAGCACCCAGCACCTTGAGTACTGAGCACCGAGCACCCCGAGCACTGAGCACCCAGCACCCTGAGTACTGAGCACCCAGCACCCTGAGCACTGAGCACCCAGCACCCTGAGCACTGAGCACCCAGCAGGGCGAGCACTGATCACCCAGCACCCTGAGTACTGAGCACCCAGCACCCTGAGCACTGAGCACCCAGCACCCTGAGTACTGAGCACCCAGCACCCTGAGTACTGAGCAACCAGCACCCTGAGCACTGAGCACTGAGCACCCAGCACCCTGAGCACTGAGCACTGAACACCCAGCACCCAGAGCACTGAGCACCCAGCACCCCGAGCACTGAGCACCCAGCACCCTGAGCACTGAGCACCCTGTGGACTGAACACCCAGCACCCTGAGCACTGAGCACCCAGCACCCTGAGTACTGAGCACCGATCACCCTGAGCACTGAGTACCCAGCACCCCGAGCACTGAGCACCCAGCACCCCAAGAATGAGCACCCAGCACCCCGAGTACTGAGCACCGAGCACCCTGAGCACTGAGTACCAAGCACCCTGAGCACTGAGCACCCAGCACCCTGAGTACTGAGCACGGAGCACCCTGAGTACTGAGCACCCAGCACCCTGAGCACTGAGCACCGAGCACCCCGAGTACTGAGCACCCAGCAACCTGAGTACTGAGCACCCAGCACCCTGAGTACTGAACACCCAGCACCCTGAGCACTGAGCACTGAGCACCCTGAGCACTGAGTACTGAGCACGGAGCACCCCGAGCACTGAGCACCCAGCACCCGGAGTACTGAGCACCCAGCACCCTGAGTACTAAGCACCGAGCACCCTGAGTACTGAGCACCCAGCACCCTGAACACTGAACATACAGCACCCTGAGTACTGAGCACCTCGAGCACTGAGCACCCAGCACCCTGAGCACTGAGCACCCAGCACCCTGAGTACTGAGCACCCAGCACCCTGAGCACTGAGCACCCAGCAACATGAGTACTGCGCACCCAGCACCCCGAGCACTGAGCACCCAGCACCCCAAGAATGAGCACCCAGCACCCCGAGTACTGAGCACCGAGCACCCTGAGCACTGAGTACCAAGCACCCTGAGCACTGAGCACCCAGCACCCTGAGTACTGAGCACCCAGCACCCTGAGTACTGAGCACCCAGCACCCTGAGCACTGAGCACCGAGCACCCCGAGTACTGAGCACCCAGCAACCTGAGTACTGAGCACCCAGCACCCTGAGTACTGAACACCCAGCACCCTGAGCACTGAGCACTGAGCACCCTGAGCACTGAGTACTGAGCACGGAGCACCCCGAGCACTGAGCACCCAGCACCCGGAGTACTGAGCACCCAGCACCCTGAGTACTAAGCACCGAGCACCCTGAGTACTGAGCACCCAGCACCCTGAACACTGAACATACAGCACCCTGAGTACTGAGCACCTCGAGCACTGAGCACCCAGCACCCTGAGTACTGAGCACCGAGCACCCCGAGCACTGAGCACCCAGCACCCCGAGCACTGAGCACCCAGCACCCCGAGCACTGAGCACCCAGCACCCTGAGCACTGAGCACCCAGCACCCTGAGTACTGAGCACCCAGTACCCTGAGCACTGAGTACCCAGCACCCTGAGCACTGAGCACCCAGCGCCCCGAGCACCGAGCACCCTGAGCACTGAGCACCCAGCACCCTGACTACTGAGCACCCAGCACCCTGAGTACTGAACACCCAGCATCCTGAGCACTGAGCACTGAGCACCCTGAGCACTGAGTACTGAGCACTGAGCACCCTGAGCACTGAGCACCCAGCACCCCGAGTACTGAGCACCCAGCACCCCGAGCACTGAGCACCCAGCACCCCGAGCACTGAGCACCCAGCACCCCGAGCACTGAGCACCCAGCACCCTGAGCACTGAGCACCGGCACCCGAGTACTGAGCACCCAGCACCCTGAGTACTGAGCACCCAGCACCCTGAGTACTGAGCACACAGCACCCCGAGTACTGAGCACCCAGCACCCTGAGTACTGAGCATCCAGCACACTGAGCACTGAGCACCCAGCACCCCGAGCACTGAGCACCCAGCACCCTGAGTACTGAGCACCCAGCACCCTGAGCACTGAGCACCCAGCACCCTGAGCACTGAGCACCCAGAACCCTGAGCACTGAGCACCCAGCACCCTGAGTAGTGAGCACCCAACGTACTGAGCACCGAGCACCCCGAGCACTGAGCACCCAGCACCCTGAGCACTGAGCACCCAGCACCCTGAGCACTGAGCACCCAGCACCCTGAGCACTGAGCACCCAGCACCCTGAGCACTGAGCACCCTGCACCCTGAGTATTGAGCACTGAGCACCGAGCACCCCGAGCACTGAGCACCCAGCACCCTGAGGACTGAGCACTGAGCACCCAGCACACCGAGCACTGAGCACCCAGCACCCTGAGCACTGAGCACCCAGCACCCTGAGTACTGAGCACCGAGCACCCTGAGTACTGAGCACCCAGCACCCTGAGTACTGAGCACCCAGCACCCTGAGTACTGAGCACCCAGCAACCTGAGCACTGAGCACCCAGCACCCCGAGCACTGAGCACCCAGCATCCTGAGTACTGAGCACCCAGCACCCTGAGCACTGAGCACCCAGCACCCTGAGCACTGAGCACCCAGCACCCTGAGCACTGAGCACCCAGCACCCTAAGTAGTGAGCACCCAACGTACTGAGCACCCAGCACCCTGAGCACTGAGCACCCAGCACCCTGAGTACTGAGCACCGAGCACCCCGAGCACTGAGCACCCAGCACCCTGAGTACTGAGCTCCGAGCACCCTGTGCACTGAGCACCCAGCGCCCCGAGCACCGAGCACCCTGAGCACTGAGCACCCAGCACCCTGAGTACTGAGCATACAGCACCCTGAGCAATGAGCACCCTGAGTACTGAGCACCCAGCACCTTGAGCACTGAGCACCTAGCACCCCGAGCACTGAGCACCCAGCACCCGGAGTACTGAGCACCCAGCACCCTGAGTACTAAGCAACTAGCACCCTGAGTACTGAGCACCCAGCACCCTGAGCACTGAATACAAAGCACCCTGAGTACTGAGCACCTCGAGCACTGAGCACCCAGCACCGCGAGCACTGAGCACATAGCACCCCGAGCACTGAGCACCCAGCACCCTGAGTACTGAGCACCCAGCACCCTGAGTACTGAGCACCCAGCACCCTGAGCACTGAGTACCCAGCACCTGAGCACTGAGCACCCAGCACCCTGAGCACTGAGCACACAGCACCCTGAGCACTGAGCACCCAGCACCCTGAGTACTGAGCACTGAGCACCCAGCACGCGAGCACTGAGCACCCAGCACCCTGAGTACTGAGCACCGAGCACCCCGAGTACTGAGCACCCAGCACCCTGAGTACTGAGCTCCGAGCACCCCGAGCACTGAGCACCGAGCACCCTGAGTACTGAGCACATAGCACCCTAAGCAATGAGCACCCTGAGTACTGAGCACCCAGCACCTTGAGCACTGAGCACCGAGCACCCCGAGCACTGAGCACCCAGCACCCGGAGTACTGAGCACCCAGCACCCTGAGTACTAAGCACCGAGCACCCTGAGTACTGAGCACCCAGCACCCTGAGCACTGAACACACAGCACCCTGAGTACTGAGCACCTCGAGCACTGAGCACCCAGCACCCTGAGTACTGAGCACCGAGCACCCCGAGCACTGAGCACCCAGCACCGCGAGCACTGAGCACCCAGCACCCTGAGTACTGAGCACCCAGCACCCCGAGCACTGATCACCCAGCACCCTGAGTACTGAGCACCCAGCACCCTGAGCACTGAGCAACCAGCACCCTGAGCACTGAGCACCCAGCACCCTGATCACTGAGCACCCAGCACCCTGAGCACTGAGCACCCAGCACCTTGAGTACTGAGCACCGAGCACCCCGAGCACTGAGCACCCAGCACCCTGAGTACTGAGCACCCAGCACCCTGAGCACTGAGCACCCAGCACCCTGAGCACTGAGCACCCAGCAGGGCGAGCACTGATCACCCAGCACCCTGAGTACTGAGCACCCAGCACCCTGAGCACTGAGCACCCAGCACCCTGAGTACTGAGCACCCAGCACCCTGAGTACTGAGCAACCAGCACCCTGAGCACTGAGCACTGAGCACCCAGCACCCTGAGCACTGAGCACTGAACACCCAGCACCCAGAGCACTGAGCACCCAGCACCCCGAGCACTGAGCACCCAGCACCCTGAGCACTGAGCACCCTGTGGACTGAACACCCAGCACCCTGAGCACTGAGCACCCAGCACCCTGAGTACTGAGCACCGATCACCCTGAGCACTGAGTACCCAGCACCCCGAGCACTGAGCACCCAGCACCCTGAGTACTGACCTCCCAGCACCCCGAGTACTGAGCACCCAGCACCCTGAGCACTGAGCACCCAGCACCCTGAGTACTGAGCACCCAGCACCCTGAGCACTGAGCACCCAGCAACATGAGTACTGTGCACCCAGCACCCCGAGCACTGAGCACCCAGCACCCCAAGAATGAGCACCCAGCACCCCGAGTACTGAGCACCGAGCACCCTGAGCACTGAGTACCAAGCACCCTGAGCACTGAGCACCCAGCACCCTGAGTACTGAGCACGGAGCACCCTGAGTACTGAGCACCCAGCACCCTGAGCACTGAGCACCGAGCACCCCGAGTACTGAGCACCCAGCAACCTGAGTACTGAGCACCCAGCACCCTGAGTACTGAACACCCAGCACCCTGAGCACTGAGCACTGAGCACCCTGAGCACTGAGTACTGAGCACGGAGCACCCCGAGCACTGAGCACCCAGCACCCGGAGTACTGAGCACCCAGCACCCTGAGTACTAAGCACCGAGCACCCTGAGTACTGAGCACCCAGCACCCTGAACACTGAACATACAGCACCCTGAGTACTGAGCACCTCGAGCACTGAGCACCCAGCACCCTGAGTACTGAGCACCGAGCACTCCGAGCACTGAGCACCCAGCACCCGAGCACTGAGCACCCAGCACCCCGAGCACTGAGCACCCAGCACCCTGAGCACTGAGCACCCAGCACCCTGAGTACTGAGCACCCAGTACCCTGAGCACTGAGTACCCAGCACCCTGAGCACTGAGCACCCAGCGCCCCGAGCACCGAGCACCCTGAGCACTGAGCACCCAGCACCCTGACTACTGAGCACCCAGCACCCTGAGTACTGAACACCCAGCATCCTGAGCACTGAGCACTGAGCACCCTGAGCACTGAGTACTGAGCACTGAGCACCCTGAGCACTGAGCACCCAGCACCCCGAGTACTGAGCACCCAGCACCCCGAGCACTGAGCACCCAGCACCCCGAGCACTGAGCACCCAGCACCCCGAGCACTGAGCACCCAGCACCCTGAGCACTGAGCACCGGCACCCGAGTACTGAGCACCCAGCACCCTGAGTACTGAGTACCCAGCACCCTGAGTACTGAGCACACAGCACCCCGAGTACTGAGCACCCAGCACCCTGAGTACTGAGCATCCAGCACACTGAGCACTGAGCACCCAGCACCCCGAGCACTGAGCACCCAGCACCCTGAGTACTGAGCACCCAGCACCCTGAGCACTGAGCACCCAGCACCCTGAGCACTGAGCACCCAGAACCCTGAGCACTGAGCACCCAGCACCCTGAGTAGTGAGCACCCAACGTACTGAGCACCGAGCACCCCGAGCACTGAGCACCCAGCACCCTGAGCACTGAGCACCCAGCACCCTGAGCACTGAGCACCCAGCACCCTGAGCACTGAGCACCCAGCACCCTGAGCACTGAGCACCCTGCACCCTGAGTATTGAGCACTGAGCACCGAGCACCCCGAGCACTGAGCACCCAGCACCCTGAGGACTGAGCACTGAGCAACCAGCACACCGAGCACTGAGCACCCAGCACCCTGAGCACTGAGCACCCAGCACCCTGAGTACTGAGCACCGAGCACCCTGAGTACTGAGCACCCAGCACCCTGAGTACTGAGCACCCAGCACCCTGAGTACTGAGCACCCAGCAACCTGAGCACTGAGCACCCAGCACCCCGAGCACTGAGCACCCAGCATCCTGAGTACTGAGCACCCAGCACCCTGAGCACTGAGCACCCAGCACCCTGAGCACTGAGCACCCAGCACCCTGAGCACTGAGCACCCAGCACCCTAAGTAGTGAGCACCCAACGTACTGAGCACCCAGCACCCTGAGCACTGAGCACCCAGCACCCTGAGTACTGAGCACCGAGCACCCCGAGCACTGAGCACCCAGCACCCTGAGTACTGAGCTCCGAGCACCCTGTGCACTGAGCACCCAGCGCCCCGAGCACCGAGCACCCTGAGCACTGAGCACCCAGCACCCTGAGTACTGAGCATACAGCACCCTGAGCAATGAGCACCCTGAGTACTGAGCACCCAGCACCTTGAGCACTGAGCACCTAGCACCCCGAGCACTGAGCACCCAGCACCCGGAGTACTGAGCACCCAGCACCCTGAGTACTAAGCAACTAGCACCCTGAGTACTGAGCACCCAGCACCCTGAGCACTGAATACAAAGCACCCTGAGTACTGAGCACCTCGAGCACTGAGCACCCAGCACCGCGAGCACTGAGCACATAGCACCCCGAGCACTGAGCACCCAGCACCCTGAGTACTGAGCACCCAGCACCCTGAGTACTGAGCACCCAGCACCCTGAGCACTGAGTACCCAGCACCTGAGCACTGAGCACCCAGCACCCTGAGCACTGAGCACACAGCACCCTGAGCACTGAGCACCCAGCACCCTGAGTACTGAGCACTGAGCACCCAGCACGCGAGCACTGAGCACCCAGCACCCTGAGTACTGACCACCGAGCACCCCGAGTACTGAGCACCCAGCACCCTGAGTACTGAGCTCCGAGCACCCCGAGCACTGAGCACCGAGCACCCTGAGTACTGAGCACATAGCACCCTAAGCAATGAGCACCCTGAGTACTGAGCACCCAGCACCTTGAGCACTGAGCACCGAGCACCCCGAGCACTGAGCACCCAGCACCCGGAGTACTGAGCACCCAGCACCCTGAGTACTAAGCACCGAGCACCCTGAGTACTGAGCACCCAGCACCCTGAGCACTGAACACACAGCACCCTGAGTACTGAGCACCTCGAGCACTGAGCACCCAGCACCCTGAGTACTGAGCACCGAGCACCCCGAGCACTGAGCACCCAGCACCGCGAGCACTGAGCACCCAGCACCCTGAGTACTGAGCACCCAGCACCCCGAGCACTGATCACCCAGCACCCTGAGTACTGAGCACCCAGCACCCTGAGCACTGAGCAACCAGCACCCTGAGCACTGAGCACCCAGCACCCTGATCACTGAGCACCCAGCACCCTGAGCACTGAGCACCCAGCACCTTGAGTACTGAGCACCGAGCACCCCGAGCACTGAGCACCCAGCACCCTGAGTACTGAGCACCCAGCACCCTGAGCACTGAGCACCCAGCACCCTGAGCACTGAGCACCCAGCAGGGCGAGCACTGATCACCCAGCACCCTGAGTACTGAGCACCCAGCACCCTGAGCACTGAGCACCCAGCACCCTGAGTACTGAGCACCCAGCACCCTGAGTACTGAGCAACCAGCACCCTGAGCACTGAGCACTGAGCACCCAGCACCCTGAGCACTGAGCACTGAACACCCAGCACCCAGAGCACTGAGCACCCAGCACCCCGAGCACTGAGCACCCAGCACCCTGAGCACTGAGCACCCTGTGGACTGAACACCCAGCACCCTGAGCACTGAGCACCCAGCACCCTGAGTACTGAGCACCGATCACCCTGAGCACTGAGTACCCAGCACCCCGAGCACTGAGCACCCAGCACCCTGAGTACTGACCTCCCAGCACCCCGAGTACTGAGCACCCAGCACCCTGAGCACTGAGCACCCAGCACCCTGAGTACTGAGCACCGAGCACCCCGAGCACTGAGCACCCAGCACCCTGAGTACTGAGCTCCGAGCACCCTGTGCACTGAGCACCCAGCGCCCCGAGCACCGAGCACCCTGAGCACTGAGCACCCAGCACCCTGAGTACTGAGCATACAGCACCCTGAGCAATGAGCACCCTGAGTACTGAGCACCCAGCACCTTGAGCACTGAGCACCTAGCACCCCGAGCACTGAGCACCCAGCACCCGGAGTACTGAGCACCCAGCACCCTGAGTACTAAGCAACTAGCACCCTGAGTACTGAGCACCCAGCACCCTGAGCACTGAATACAAAGCACCCTGAGTACTGAGCACCTCGAGCACTGAGCACCCAGCACCGCGAGCACTGAGCACATAGCACCCCGAGCACTGAGCACCCAGCACCCTGAGTACTGAGCACCCAGCACCCTGAGTACTGAGCACCCAGCACCCTGAGCACTGAGTACCCAGCACCTGAGCACTGAGCACCCAGCACCCTGAGCACTGAGCACACAGCACCCTGAGCACTGAGCACCCAGCACCCTGAGTACTGAGCACTGAGCACCCAGCACGCGAGCACTGAGCACCCAGCACCCTGAGTACTGAGCACCGAGCACCCCGAGTACTGAGCACCCAGCACCCTGAGTACTGAGCTCCGAGCACCCCGAGCACTGAGCACCGAGCACCCTGAGTACTGAGCACATAGCACCCTAAGCAATGAGCACCCTGAGTACTGAGCACCCAGCACCTTGAGCACTGAGCACCGAGCACCCCGAGCACTGAGCACCCAGCACCCGGAGTACTGAGCACCCAGCACCCTGAGTACTAAGCACCGAGCACCCTGAGTACTGAGCACCCAGCACCCTGAGCACTGAACACACAGCACCCTGAGTACTGAGCACCTCGAGCACTGAGCACCCAGCACCCTGAGTACTGAGCACCGAGCACCCCGAGCACTGAGCACCCAGCACCGCGAGCACTGAGCACCCAGCACCCTGAGTACTGAGCACCCAGCACCCCGAGCACTGATCACCCAGCACCCTGAGTACTGAGCACCCAGCACCCTGAGCACTGAGCAACCAGCACCCTGAGCACTGAGCACCCAGCACCCTGATCACTGAGCACCCAGCACCCTGAGCACTGAGCACCCAGCACCTTGAGTACTGAGCACCGAGCACCCCGAGCACTGAGCACCCAGCACCCTGAGTACTGAGCACCCAGCACCCTGAGCACTGAGCACCCAGCACCCTGAGCACTGAGCACCCAGCAGGGCGAGCACTGATCACCCAGCACCCTGAGTACTGAGCACCCAGCACCCTGAGCACTGAGCACCCAGCACCCTGAGTACTGAGCACCCAGCACCCTGAGTACTGAGCAACCAGCACCCTGAGCACTGAGCACTGAGCACCCAGCACCCTGAGCACTGAGCACTGAACACCCAGCACCCAGAGCACTGAGCACCCAGCACCCCGAGCACTGAGCACCCAGCACCCTGAGCACTGAGCACCCTGTGGACTGAACACCCAGCACCCTGAGCACTGAGCACCCAGCACCCTGAGTACTGAGCACCGATCACCCTGAGCACTGAGTACCCAGCACCCCGAGCACTGAGCACCCAGCACCCTGAGTACTGACCTCCCAGCACCCCGAGTACTGAGCACCCAGCACCCTGAGCACTGAGCACCCAGCACCCTGAGTACTGAGCACCCAGCACCCTGAGCACTGAGCACCCAGCAACATGAGTACTGCGCACCCAGCACCCCGAGCACTGAGCACCCAGCACCCCAAGAATGAGCACCCAGCACCCCGAGTACTGAGCACCGAGCACCCTGAGCACTGAGTACCAAGCACCCTGAGCACTGAGCACCCAGCACCCTGAGTACTGAGCACGGAGCACCCTGAGTACTGAGCACCCAGCACCCTGAGCACTGAGCACCGAGCACCCCGAGTACTGAGCACCCAGCAACCTGAGTACTGAGCACCCAGCACCCTGAGTACTGAACACCCAGCACCCTGAGCACTGAGCACTGAGCACCCTGAGCACTGAGTACTGAGCACGGAGCACCCCGAGCACTGAGCACCCAGCACCCGGAGTACTGAGCACCCAGCACCCTGAGTACTAAGCACCGAGCACCCTGAGTACTGAGCACCCAGCACCCTGAACACTGAACATACAGCACCCTGAGTACTGAGCACCTCGAGCACTGAGCACCCAGCACCCTGAGTACTGAGCACCGAGCACTCCGAGCACTGAGCACCCAGCACCCCGAGCACTGAGCACCCAGCACCCCGAGCACTGAGCACCCAGCACCCTGAGCACTGAGCACCCAGCACCCTGAGTACTGAGCACCCAGTACCCTGAGCACTGAGTACCCAGCACCCTGAGCACTGAGCACCCAGCGCCCCGAGCACCGAGCACCCTGAGCACTGAGCACCCAGCACCCTGACTACTGAGCACCCAGCACCCTGAGTACTGAACACCCAGCATCCTGAGCACTGAGCACTGAGCACCCTGAGCACTGAGTACTGAGCACTGAGCACCCTGAGCACTGAGCACCCAGCACCCCGAGTACTGAGCACCCAGCACCCCGAGCACTGAGCACCCAGCACCCCGAGCACTGAGCACCCAGCACCCCGAGCACTGAGCACCCAGCACCCTGAGCACTGAGCACCGGCACCCGAGTACTGAGCACCCAGCACCCTGAGTACTGAGCACCCAGCACCCTGAGTACTGAGCACACAGCACCCCGAGTACTGAGCACCCAGCACCCTGAGTACTGAGCATCCAGCACACTGAGCACTGAGCACCCAGCACCCCGAGCACTGAGCACCCAGCACCCTGAGTACTGAGCACCCAGCACCCTGAGCACTGAGCACCCAGCACCCTGAGCACTGAGCACCCAGAACCCTGAGCACTGAGCACCCAGCACCCTGAGTAGTGAGCACCCAACGTACTGAGCACCGAGCACCCCGAGCACTGAGCACCCAGCACCCTGAGCACTGAGCACCCAGCACCCTGAGCACTGAGCACCCAGCACCCTGAGCACTGAGCACCCAGCACCCTGAGCACTGAGCACCCTGCACCCTGAGTATTGAGCACTGAGCACCGAGCACCCCGAGCACTGAGCACCCAGCACCCTGAGGACTGAGCACTGAGCAACCAGCACACCGAGCACTGAGCACCCAGCACCCTGAGCACTGAGCACCCAGCACCCTGAGTACTGAGCACCGAGCACCCTGAGTACTGAGCACCCAGCACCCTGAGTACTGAGCACCCAGCACCCTGAGTACTGAGCACCCAGCAACCTGAGCACTGAGCACCCAGCACCCCGAGCACTGAGCACCCAGCATCCTGAGTACTGAGCACCCAGCACCCTGAGCACTGAGCACCCAGCACCCTGAGCACTGAGCACCCAGCACCCTGAGCACTGAGCACCCAGCACCCTAAGTAGTGAGCACCCAACGTACTGAGCACCCAGCACCCTGAGCACTGAGCACCCAGCACCCTGAGTACTGAGCACCGAGCACCCCGAGCACTGAGCACCCAGCACCCTGAGTACTGAGCTCCGAGCACCCTGTGCACTGAGCACCCAGCGCCCCGAGCACCGAGCACCCTGAGCACTGAGCACCCAGCACCCTGAGTACTGAGCATACAGCACCCTGAGCAATGAGCACCCTGAGTACTGAGCACCCAGCACCTTGAGCACTGAGCACCTAGCACCCCGAGCACTGAGCACCCAGCACCCGGAGTACTGAGCACCCAGCACCCTGAGTACTAAGCAACTAGCACCCTGAGTACTGAGCACCCAGCACCCTGAGCACTGAATACAAAGCACCCTGAGTACTGAGCACCTCGAGCACTGAGCACCCAGCACCGCGAGCACTGAGCACATAGCACCCCGAGCACTGAGCACCCAGCACCCTGAGTACTGAGCACCCAGCACCCTGAGTACTGAGCACCCAGCACCCTGAGCACTGAGTACCCAGCACCTGAGCACTGAGCACCCAGCACCCTGAGCACTGAGCACACAGCACCCTGAGCACTGAGCACCCAGCACCCTGAGTACTGAGCACTGAGCACCCAGCACGCGAGCACTGAGCACCCAGCACCCTGAGTACTGAGCACCGAGCACCCCGAGTACTGAGCACCCAGCACCCTGAGTACTGAGCTCCGAGCACCCCGAGCACTGAGCACCGAGCACCCTGAGTACTGAGCACATAGCACCCTAAGCAATGAGCACCCTGAGTACTGAGCACCCAGCACCTTGAGCACTGAGCACCGAGCACCCCGAGCACTGAGCACCCAGCACCCGGAGTACTGAGCACCCAGCACCCTGAGTACTAAGCACCGAGCACCCTGAGTACTGAGCACCCAGCACCCTGAGCACTGAACACACAGCACCCTGAGTACTGAGCACCTCGAGCACTGAGCACCCAGCACCCTGAGTACTGAGCACCGAGCACCCCGAGCACTGAGCACCCAGCACCGCGAGCACTGAGCACCCAGCACCCTGAGTACTGAGCACCCAGCACCCCGAGCACTGATCACCCAGCACCCTGAGTACTGAGCACCCAGCACCCTGAGCACTGAGCACCCAGCACCCCGAGCACTGAGCACCCAGCACCCCGAGCACTGAGCACCCAGCACCCTGAGCACTGAGCACCCAGCACCCTGAGTACTGAGCACCCAGTACCCTGAGCACTGAGTACCCAGCACCCTGAGCACTGAGCACCCAGCGCCCCGAGCACCGAGCACCCTGAGCACTGAGCACCCAGCACCCTGACTACTGAGCACCCAGCACCCTGAGTACTGAACACCCAGCATCCTGAGCACTGAGCACTGAGCACCCTGAGCACTGAGTACTGAGCACTGAGCACCCTGAGCACTGAGCACCCAGCACCCCGAGTACTGAGCACCCAGCACCCCGAGCACTGAGCACCCAGCACCCCGAGCACTGAGC
The DNA here is from genome assembly GCF_018167655.1 of Microtus oregoni. Classification (NCBI taxonomy): domain Eukaryota; kingdom Metazoa; phylum Chordata; class Mammalia; order Rodentia; family Cricetidae; genus Microtus; species Microtus oregoni. The sequence goes on along the minus strand of NW_024544151.1, from coordinate 5,588,931 downwards.
ACCCAGCACCCCGAGCACTGAGCACCCAGCACCCTGAGCACTGAGCACCGGCACCCGAGTACTGAGCACCCAGCACCCTGAGTACTGAGCACCCAGCACCCTGAGTACTGAGCACACAGCACCCCGAGTACTGAGCACCCAGCACCCTGAGTACTGAGCATCCAGCACACTGAGCACTGAGCACCCAGCACCCCGAGCACTGAGCACCCAGCACCCTGAGTACTGAGCACCCAGCACCCTGAGCACTGAGCACCCAGCACCCTGAGCACTGAGCACCCAGAACCCTGAGCACTGAGCACCCAGCACCCTGAGTAGTGAGCACCCAACGTACTGAGCACCGAGCACCCCGAGCACTGAGCACCCAGCACCCTGAGCACTGAGCACCCAGCACCCTGAGCACTGAGCACCCAGCACCCTGAGCACTGAGCACCCAGCACCCTGAGCACTGAGCACCCTGCACCCTGAGTATTGAGCACTGAGCACCGAGCACCCCGAGCACTGAGCACCCAGCACCCTGAGGACTGAGCACTGAGCAACCAGCACACCGAGCACTGAGCACCCAGCACCCTGAGCACTGAGCACCCAGCACCCTGAGTACTGAGCACCGAGCACCCTGAGTACTGAGCACCCAGCACCCTGAGTACTGAGCACCCAGCACCCTGAGTACTGAGCACCCAGCAACCTGAGCACTGAGCACCCAGCACCCCGAGCACTGAGCACCCAGCATCCTGAGTACTGAGCACCCAGCACCCTGAGCACTGAGCACCCAGCACCCTGAGCACTGAGCACCCAGCACCCTGAGCACTGAGCACCCAGCACCCTAAGTAGTGAGCACCCAACGTACTGAGCACCCAGCACCCTGAGCACTGAGCACCCAGCACCCTGAGTACTGAGCACCGAGCACCCCGAGCACTGAGCACCCAGCACCCTGAGTACTGAGCTCCGAGCACCCTGTGCACTGAGCACCCAGCGCCCCGAGCACCGAGCACCCTGAGCACTGAGCACCCAGCACCCTGAGTACTGAGCATACAGCACCCTGAGCAATGAGCACCCTGAGTACTGAGCACCCAGCACCTTGAGCACTGAGCACCTAGCACCCCGAGCACTGAGCACCCAGCACCCGGAGTACTGAGCACCCAGCACCCTGAGTACTAAGCAACTAGCACCCTGAGTACTGAGCACCCAGCACCCTGAGCACTGAATACAAAGCACCCTGAGTACTGAGCACCTCGAGCACTGAGCACCCAGCACCGCGAGCACTGAGCACATAGCACCCCGAGCACTGAGCACCCAGCACCCTGAGTACTGAGCACCCAGCACCCTGAGTACTGAGCACCCAGCACCCTGAGCACTGAGTACCCAGCACCTGAGCACTGAGCACCCAGCACCCTGAGCACTGAGCACACAGCACCCTGAGCACTGAGCACCCAGCACCCTGAGTACTGAGCACTGAGCACCCAGCACGCGAGCACTGAGCACCCAGCACCCTGAGTACTGAGCACCGAGCACCCCGAGTACTGAGCACCCAGCACCCTGAGTACTGAGCTCCGAGCACCCCGAGCACTGAGCACCGAGCACCCTGAGTACTGAGCACATAGCACCCTAAGCAATGAGCACCCTGAGTACTGAGCACCCAGCTCCTTGAGCACTGAGCACCGAGCACCCCGAGCACTGAGCACCCAGCACCCGGAGTACTGAGCACCCAGCACCCTGAGTACTAAGCACCGAGCACCCTGAGTACTGAGCACCCAGCACCCTGAGCACTGAACACACAGCACCCTGAGTACTGAGCACCTCGAGCACTGAGCACCCAGCACCCTGAGTACTGAGCACCGAGCACCCCGAGCACTGAGCACCCAGCACCGCGAGCACTGAGCACCCAGCACCCTGAGTACTGAGCACCCAGCACCCCGAGCACTGATCACCCAGCACCCTGAGTACTGAGCACCCAGCACCCTGAGCACTGAGCAACCAGCACCCTGAGCACTGAGCACTGTGCACCCAGCACCCTGAGCACTGAGCACCCAGCACGCCGAGCACTGAGCACCCAGCACCCCGAGCACTGAGCACCCATCACCCTGAGCACTGAGCACCCTGTGGACTGAACACCCAGCACCCTGAGCACTGAGCACCCAGCACCCTGAGTACTGAGCACTGATCACCCTGAGCACTGAGCACCCACCACCCCGAGCACTGAGCACCCAGCACCCTGAGTACTGAGCTCCCAGCACCCCGAGCACTGAGCACCCAGTACCCTGAGTACTGAGCACCTCGAGCACTGAGCACCCAGCACCCTGAGTACTGAGCACCGAGCACCCCGAGCACTGAGCACCCAGCACCGCGAGCACTGAGCACCCAGCACCCTGAGTACTGAGCACCCAGCACCCCGAGCACTGATCACCCAGCACCCTGAGTACTGAGCACCCAGCACCCTGAGCACAGAGCACCCAGCACCCTGAGTACTGAGCACCCAGCACCCTGAGTACTGAGCAACCAGCACCCTGAGCACTGAGCACTGAGCACCCAGCACCCTGAGCACTGAGCACCCAGCACCCCGAGCACTGAGCACCCAGCACCCCGAGCACTGAGCACCCAGCACACTGATCACCCAGCACCCTGAGTACTGAGCACCCAGCACCCTGAGCACTGAGCACCCAGCACCCTGAGTACTGAGCACTGATCACCCTGAGCACTGAGCACCCAGCACCCCGAGCACTGAGCACCCAGCACCCTGAGTACTGAGCTCCCAGCACCCCGAGCACTGAGCACCCAGTACCCTGAGTACTGAGCACCCTGAGTACTGAGCACCGATCACCCTGAGCACTGAGCTCCCAGCACCCTGAGTACTGAGCACCCAGCACCCTGAGCACTGAGCACCCAGCACCCTGAGTACTGAGCACCCAGCACCCTGAGCACTGAGCACACAGCACCCTGAGTACTGAGCACCCAGCACCCTGAGTACTGAGCACTGAGCACCCAGCACCCCGAGCACTGAGCACACAGCACCCTGAGCACTGAGCACCCAGCACCCTGAGCACTGTGCACCCAGCACCCTGAGTACTGATCACTGACCACCTAGCACCCCGAGTACTGAGCACCCAGCACCCTGAGTACTGAGCACTGAGCACCCAGCACCCCGAGCACTGAGCACCCAGCACCCTGAGCACTGAGCACCCAGCACCCGAGTACTGAGCACCCAGCACCCTGAGTACTGAGCACCCAGCACCCTGAGTACTGAGCACCCAGTACCCCGAGTACTGAGCACCCAACACCCTGAGTACTGAGCACCCAGCACCCTGAGCACTGAGCACCCAGCACCCTGAGCACTGAGCACCCAGCACCCTGAGTACTGAGCACCCAGCACCCTGAGCACTGAGCACCCAGCACCCTGAGCACTGAGCACACAGCACCCTGAGTACTGAGCACCCAGGACCCTGAGTACTGAGCACTGAGCACGCAGCACCCTGAGCACTGAGCACCCAGCACCCTGAGTACTGAGCACTGAGCACCCAGCACCTTGAGCACTGAGCACCCAGCACACTGAGCACTGAGCACCCAGCACCCTGAGCACTGAGCACCCAGCACCCTGAGCACTGAGCACCCAGCACCGGAGTACTGAGCACCCAGCACCCTGAGTACTGAGCACACAGCACCCTGAGTACTGAGCACCCAGCACCCTGAGCACTGAGCACCCAGCACCCTGAGCACTGAGCACCCAGCACCCTGAGCACTGAGCACCCAGCACCCTGAGTAGTGAGCACCCAACGTACTGAGCACCGAGCACCCCGAGCACTGAGCACCCAGCACCCTGAGTACTGAGCACCGATCACCCCGAGCACTGAGCACCCAGCACCCTGAGTACTGAGCTCCGAGCACCCCGAGCACTGAGCACCCAGCGCCCCGAGCACTGAGCACCCAGCACCCTGAGCACTGAGCACCCAGCACCCTGAGTACTGAGCACCCAGCACCCTGAGTACTGAACACCCAGCACCCTGAGCACTGAGCACTGAGCACCCTGAGCACTGAGTACTGAGCACTGAGCAACCTGAGCACTGAGCACCCAGCACCCCGAGTACTGAGCACCCAGCACGCCGAGCACTGAGCACCCAGCGCCCTGAGCACTGAGCACCCAGCACCCCGAGCACTGAGCACTGAGCACCCTGAGCACTGAGCACCCAGCACACCGAGTACTGAGCACTGAGCACCCTGAGTACTGAGCACCAAGCACCCTAAGTACTGAGCACTGAGCACCCTGAGTACTGAGCACACAGCACCCTGAGCACTGAGTACCCAGCACCCTGAGTACTGAGCACTGAGAACCCTGAGTATTGAGCACCGAGCACCCTGAGTACTGAGCACCCAGCACCCTGATCACTGAGCACCCAGCACCCTGAGCACTGAGCACCCAGCACCTTGAGTACTGAGCACCGAGCACCCCGAGCACTGAGCACCCAGCACCCTGAGTACTGAGCACCCAGCACCCTGAGCACTGAGCACCCAGCACCCTGAGCACTGAGCACCCAGCAGCCCGAGCACTGATCACCCAGCACCCTGAGTACTGAGCACCCAGCACCCTGAGCACTGAGCACCCAGCACCCTGAGTACTGAGCACCCAGCATCCTGAGTACTGAGAAACCAGCACCCTGAGCACTGAGCACTGAGCACCCAGCACCCTGAGCACTGAGCACTGAACACCCAGCACCCCGAGCACTGAGCACCCAGCACCCCGAGCACTGAGCACCCAGCACCCTGAGCACTGAGCACCCTGTGGACTGAACACCCAGCACCCTGAGCACTGAGCACCCAGCACCCTGAGTACTGAGCACCGATCACCCTTAGCACTGAGCACCCAGCACCCCGAGCACTGAGCACCCAGCACCCTGAGTACTGAGCTCCCAGCACCCCGAGTACTGAGCACCCAGCACCCTGAGCACTGAGAACCCAGCACCCTGAGTACTGAGCACCCAGCACCCTGAGCACTGAGCACCCAGCACCCTGAGTACTGCGCACCCAGCACCCCGAGCACTGAGCACCCAGCACCCCAAGAATGAGCACCCAGGACACCGAGTACTGAGCACCGAGCACCCTGAGCACTGAGTACCCAGCACCCTGAGCACAGATCACCCAGCACCCTGAGTACTGAGCAACCAGCACCCTGAGTACTGAGCACCCAGCACCCTGAGCACTGAGCACCGAGCACCCCGAGTACTGAGCACCCATCAACCTGAGTACTGAACACCCAGCACCCTGTGCACTGAGCACTTAGCACCCTGAGCACTGAGTACTGAGCACCGAGCACCCCGAGCACTGAGCACCCAGCACCCGGAGTACTGAGCACCCAGCACCCTGAGTACTAAGCACCGAGCACCCTGAGTACTGAGCACCCAGCACCCTGAACACTGAACATACAGCACCCTGAGTACTGAGCACCTCGAGCACTGAGCACCCAGCACCCTGAGTACTGAGCACCGAGCACCCCGAGCACTGAGCACCCAGCACCCCGAGCACTGAGCACCCAGCACCCCGAGCACTGAGCACCCAGCACCCTGAGCACTGAGCACCCAGCACCCTGAGTACTGAGCACCCAGCACCCTGAGCACTGAGTACCCAGCACCCTGAGCACTGAGCACCCAGCACCCTGAGCACTGAGCACCCGGCACCCTGAGCACTGAGCACCCAGCACCCTGAGTACTGAGCACTGAGCACCCAGCACCCCAAGTACTGAGCACCCAGCACCCTGAGTACTGAGCACTGAGCACCCAGCAACCCGAGCACTGAGCACCCAGCACCCTGAGCACTGAGCACCCAGCACCCGAGTACTGGGCACCCAGCACCCTGAGTACTGAGCACCCAGCACCCTGAGTACTGAGCACAATGCACCCCGAGTGCTGGGCAACCAACACCCTGAGTACTGAGCACCCAGCACCCTGAGCACTGAGCACCCAGCACCCCGAGCACTGAGCACCCAGCACCCTGAGTACTGAGCACCCAGCACCCTGAGCACTGAGCACCCAGCACCCTGAGCACGGAGCACCCAGCACCATGAGCACTGAGCACGCAGCACCCTGAGTAGTGAGCACCCAACGTACTGAGCATCGAGCACCCTGAGCACTGAGCACCCAGCACCCTGAGTACTGAGCACCGAGCACCCCGAGCACTGAGCACCCAGCACCCTGAGTACTGAGCTCGGAGCACCCCGAGCACTGAGCACCCAGCGCCCCGAGCACTGAGCACCCTGAGCACTGAGCACCCAGCACCCTGAGTACTGAGCACCCAGCACCCTGAGCAATGAGCACCCTGAGGACTGAGCACCCAGCACCCTGAGCACTGAGCACACAGCACCCTGAGCACTGAGCACCCAGCACCCTGAGTACTGAGCACTGAGCACGCAGCACCCCGAGCACTGAGCACCCAGCACCCTGAGTACTGAGCACTGAGCACCCAGCACCCCGAGCACTGAGCACCCAGCACCCTGAGCACTGAGCACCCAGCACCCGATTACTGAGCACCCAGCACCCTGAGTACTGAGCACCCAGCACCCTGAGCATTGAGCACCCAGCACCCTGAGTACTGAGCACCGAGCACCCCGAGCACTGAGCACCCAGCACCCTGAGTACTGAGCTCCGAGCACCCCGAGCACTGAGCACCCAGCGCCCCGAGCACCGAGCACCCTGAGCACTGAGCACCCAGCACCCTGAGTACTGAGCACCCAGCACCCTGAGTACTGAACACCCAGCACCCTGAGCACTGAGCACACTCAGCACTGAGTACTGAGCTCCGAGCACCCCGAGCACTGAGCACCCAGCGCCCCGAGCACCGAGCACCCTGAGCACTGAGCACCCAGCACCCCGAGCACTGAGCACCCAGTACCCTGAGTACTGAGCACCCTGAGTACTGAGCACCGATCACCCTGAGCACTGAGCTCCCAGCACCCTGAGTACTGAGCACCCAGCACCCTGAGCACTGAGCACCCAGGACCCTGAGTACTGAGCACCCAGCATCCTGATCACTGAGCACCCAGCACCCTGAGTACTGAGCACCCAGCACCCTGAACACTGAGCACCCAGCACCCTGAGTACTGCGCACCCAGCACCCCGAGCACTGAGCACCCAGCACCCCAAGAATGAGCACCCAGCACCCCGAGTACTGAGCACCGAGCACCCTGAGCACTGAGTACCCAGCACCCTGAGCACTGAGCACCCAGCACCCTGAGTACTGAGCACCCAGCACACTGAGTACTGAGCACCCAGCACACTGAGCACTGAGCACCGAGCACCCCGAGTACTGAGCACCCAGCACCCTGAGTACTGAGCTCCCAGCACCCTGAGTACTGAACACCCAGCACTCTGAGCACTGAGCACTGAGCACCCTGAGCACTGAGTACTGAGCACTGAGCACCCCGAGCACTGAGCACCCAGCACCCGGAGTACTGAGCACCCAGCACCCTGAGTACTAAGCACCGAGCACCCTGAGTACTGAGCACCCAGCACCCTGAACACTGAACATACAGCACCCTGAGTACTGAGCACCTCGAGCACTGAGCACGCAGCACCCTGAGTACTGAGCACCGAGCACCCAGAGCACTGAGCACCCAGCACCCCGAGCACTGAGCACCCAGCACCCCGAGCACTGAGCACCCAGCACCCTGAGCACTGAGCACCCAGCACCCTGAGTACTGAGCACCCAGCACCCTGAGCACTGAGTACCCAGCACCCTGAGCACTGAGCACCCAGCACCCTGAGCACTGAGCACCCGGCACCCTGAGCACTGAGCACCCAGCACCCTGAGTACTGAGCACTGAGCACCCAGCACCCCGAGTACTGAGCACCCAGCACCCTGAGTACTGAGCACTGAGCACCCAGCACCCCGAGCACTGAGCACCCAGCACCCTGAGCACTGAGCACCCAGCACCCGAGTACTGGGCACCCAGCACCCTGAGTACTGAGCACCCAGCACCCTGAGTACTGAGCACAAAGCCCCCCGAGTGCTGGGCAACCAACACCCTGAGTACTGAGCACCCAGCACCCTGAGCACTGAGCACCCAGCACCCCGAGCACTGAGCACCCAGCACCCTGAGTACTGAGCACCCAGCACCCTGAGCACTGAGCACCCAGCACCCTGAGCACTGAGCACCCAGCACCCTGAGCACTGAGCACGCAGCACCCTGAGTAGTGAGCACCCAACGTACTGAGCATGGAGCACCCTGAGCACTGAGCACCCAGCACCCTGAGTACTGAGCACCGAGCACCCCGAGCACTGAGCAGCCAGCACCCTGAGTACTGAGCTCCGAGCACCCCGAGCACTGAGCACCCAGCGCCCCGAGCACCGAGCACCCTGAGCACTGAGCACTCAGCACCCTGAGTACTGAGCACCCAGCACCCTGAGCAATGAGCACCCTGAGGACTGAGCACCCAGCACCCTGAGCACTGAGCACACAGCACCCTGAGCACTGAGCACCCAGCACCCTGAGTACTGAGCACTGAGCACGCAGCACCCCGAGCACTGAGCAGCCAGCACCCTGAGTACTGAGCACCCAGCACCCCGAGCACTGAGCACCCAGCACCCAGAGCACTGAGCACCCAGCACCCGAGTACTGAGCACCCAGCACGCTGAGCACTGAGCACCCAGCACCCTGAGTACTGAGCACCCAGCACCCTGAGTACTGAGCACCCAGCACCCAGAGCACTGAGCACCCAGCACCCTGAGTACTGAGCACCCAGCACCCTGAGTACTGAGCACACAGCACCCCGAGTACTGAGCACCCAGCACCCTGAGTACTGAGCACCCAGCACGCTGAGCACTGAGCACCCAGCACCCCGTGCACTGAGCACCCAGCACCCTGAGTACTGAGCACCCAGCACCCTGAGCACTGAGCACCCAGCACCCTGAGCACTGAGCACCCAGCACCCTGAGTACTGAGCACCCAGCACCCTGAGTATTGTGCACCCAACGTACTGAGCACAGAGCACCCCGAACACTGAGCACCCAGCACCCTGAGCACTGAGCACCCAGCACCCTGTGCACTGAGCACCCAGCACCCGAGTACTGAGCACCCAGCACCCTGAGTACTGAGCACCCAGCACCCTGAGTACTGAGCACCCAGCACCCCGAGTAATGAGCACCCAGCACCCTGAGTACTGAGCAGCCAGCACCCTGAGCACTGAGCACCTAGCACCCCGAGCACTGCGCACCCAGCACCCTGAGCACTGAGCACCCAGCACCCTGAGCACTGAGCACCCAGCACCCTGAGCACTGAGCACCCAGGACCCTGAGTAGTGAGCACTCAACGTACTGAGCACCGAGCACCCCGAGCACTGAGCACCCAGCACCCTGAGTACTGAGCACCGAGCACCCCGAGCACTGAGCACCCAGCACCCTGAGTACTGAGCTCCGAGCACCCCGAGCACTGAGCACCCAGCGCCCTGAGTACTGAGCACCCAGCACCCTGAGTACTGAACACCCAGCACCCTGAGCACTGAGCACTGAGCACACTCAGCACTGAGTACTGAGCACTGAGCACCCTGAGCACTGAGCAACCAGCACCCTGAGTACTGAGCAACCAGCACCCTGAGCACTGAGAACCCAGCACCCTGAGTACTGAGCACCCAGCACCCTGAGTACTGAACACCCAGCACCCAGAGCACTGAGCACTGAGCACACTCAGCAGTGAGTACTGAGCACTGAGCACCCTGAGCACTGAGTACCCAGCACCCTGAGTACTGAGCAACCAGCACCCTGAGCACTGAGCACTGAGCACCCAGGACCCTGAGAAATGAGCACTGAACACCCAGCACCCCGAGCACTGAGCACCCAGCACCCCGAGCACTGAGCACCCAGCACCCTGAGTACTGAGCACTGAGCACCCAGCACCCTGAGCACTGAGCACCCGGCACCCTGAGCACTGAGCACCCAGCACCCTGAGTACTGAGCACCCAGCACCCTGAGCACTGAGTACCCAGCACCCTGAGCACTGAGCACCCAGCACCCTGAGCACTGAGCACCCGGCACCCTGAGCACTGAGCACCCAGCACCCTGAGTACTGAGCACTGAGCACCCAGCACCCCGAGTACTGAGCACCCAGCACCCTGAGTACTGAGCACTGAGCACCCAGCACCCCGAGCACTGAGCACCCAGCACCCTGAGCACTGAGCACCCAGCACCCGAGTACTGGGCACCCAGCACCCTGAGTACTGAGCACCCAGCACCCTGAGTACTGAGCACAAAGCACCCCGAGTGCTGGGCAACCAACACCCTGAGTACTGAGCACCCAGCACCCTGAGCACTAAGCACCCAGCACCCCGTGCACTGAGCACCCAGCACCCTGAGTACTGAGAACCCAGCACCCTGAGCACTGAGCACCCAGCACCCTGAGCACTGAGCACCCAGCACCCTGAGCACTGAGCACGCAGCACCCTGAGTAGTGAGCACCCAACGTACTGAGCATCGAGCACCCTGAGCACTGAGCACCCAGCACCCTGAGTACTGAGCACCGAGCACCCCGAGCACTGAGCACCCAGCACCCTGAGTACTGAGCTCCGTGCACCCCGAGCACTGAGCACCCAGCGCCCCGAGCACCGAGCACCCTGAGCACTGAGCACCCAGCACCCTGAGTACTGAGCACCCAGCACCCTGAGCAATGAGCACCCTGAGGACTGAGCACCCAGCACCCTGAGCACTGAGCACACAGCACCCTGAGCACTGAGCACCCAGCACCCTGAGTAATGAGCACTGAGCACGCAGCACCCCGAGCACTGAGCACCCAGCACCCTGAATACTGAGCACTGAGCACCCAGCACCCCGAGCACTGAGCACCCAGCACCCAGAGCACTGAGCACGCAGCACCTGAGTACTGAGCACCCAGCACCCTGAGTACTGAGCACCCAGCACCCTGAGTACTGAGCACCCAGCACCCCGAGCACTGAGCACCCAGCACCCTGAGTACTGAGCACCCAGCACCCTGAGCACTGAGCACCCAGCACCCTGAGCACGGAGCACCCAGCACCCTGAGCACTGAGCACGCAGCACCCTGAGTAGTGAGCACCCAACGTACTGAGCATCGAGCACCCTGAGCACTGAGCACCCAGCACCCTGAGTACTGAGCACAGAGCACCCCGAGCACTGAGCACCCAGCAACCTGAGTACTGAGCTCCGAGCACCCCGAGCACTGAGCACAAAGCGCCCCGAGCACTGAGCACCCTGAGCACTGAGCACCCAGCACCCTGAGTACTGAGCACCCAGCACCCTGAGCAATGAGCACCCTGAGGACTGAGCACCCAGCACCCTGAGCACTGAGCACACAGCACCCTGAGCACTGAGCACCCAGCACCCTGAGTACTGAGCACCCAGCACACTGAGTACTGAGCACCCAGCACACTGAGCACTGAGCACCGAGCACCCCGAGTACTGAGCACCCAGCACCCTGAGTACTGAGCTCCCAGCACCCTGAGTACTGAACACCCAGCACCCTGAGCACTGAGCACTGAGCACCCTGAGCACTGAGTACTGAGCACTGAGCACCCCGAGCACTGAGCACCCAGCACCCGGAGTACTGAGCACCCAGCACCCTGAGTACTAAGCACCGAGCACCCTGAGTACTGAGCACCCAGCACCCTGAACACTGAACATACAGCACCCTGAGTACTGAGCACCTCGAGCACTGAGCACCCAGCACCCTGAGTACTGAGCACCGAGCACCCAGAGCACTGAGCACCCAGCACCCCGAGCACTGAGCACCCAGCACCCCGAGCACTGAGCACCCAGCACCCTGAGCACTGAGCACCCAGCACCCTGAGTACTGAGCACCCAGCACCCTGAGCACTGAGTACCCAGCACACTGAGCACTGAGCACCCAGCACCCTGAGCACTGAGCACCCGGCACCCTGAGCACTGAGCACCCAGCACCCTGAGTACTGAGCACTGAGCACCCAGCACCCCGAGTACTGAGCACCCAGCACCCTGAGTACTGAGCACTGAGCACCCAGCACCCCGAGCACTGAGCACCCAGCACCCTGAGCACTGAGCACCCAGCACCCGAGTACTGGGCACCCAGCACCCTGAGTACTGAGCACCCAGCACCCTGAGTACTGAGCACAAAGCACCCCGAGTGCTGGGCAACCAACACCCTGAGTACTGATCACCCAGCACCCTGAGCACTGAGCACCCAGCACCCCGAGCACTGAGCACCCAGCACCCTGAGTACTGAGCACCCAGCACCCTGAGCACTGAGCACCCAGCACCCTGCGCACTGAGCACCCAGCACCCTGAGCACTGAGCACGCAGCACCCTGAGTAGTGAGCACCCAACGTACTGAGCATCGAGCACCCTGAGCACTGAGCACCCAGCACCCTGAGTACTGAGCACCGAGCACCCCGAGCACTGAGCAGCCAGCACCCTGAGTACTGAGCTCCGAGCACCCCGAGCACTGAGCACCCAGCGCCCCGAGCACCGAGCACCCTGAGCACTGAGCACTCAGCACCCTGAGTACTGAGCACCCAGCACCCTGAGCAATGAGCACCCTGAGGACTGAGCACCCAGCACCCTGAGCACTGAGCACACAGCACCCTGAGCACTGAGCACCCAGCACCCTGAGTACTGAGCACTGAGCACGCAGCACCCCGAGCACTGAGCAACCAGCACCCTGAGTACTGAGCACCCAGCACCCCGAGCACTGAGCACCCAGCACCCAGAGCACTGAGCACCCAGCACCCGAGTACTGAGCACCCAGCACCCTGAGTACTGAGCACCCAGCACCCTGAGTACTGAGCACACAGCACCCCGAGTACTGAGCACCCAGCACCCTGAGTACTGAGCACCCAGCACGCTGAGCACTGAGCACCCAGCACCCCGTGCACTGAGCACCCAGCACCCTGAGTACTGAGCACCCAGCACCCTGAGCACTGAGCACCCAGCACCCTGAGCACTGAGCACCCAGCACCCTGAGCACTGAGCACCCAGCACCCTGAGTAGTGTGCACCCAACGTACTGAGCACAGAGCACCCCGAGCACTGAGCACCCAGCACCCTGAGCACTGAGCACCCAGCACCCTGTGCACTGAGCACCCAGCACCCGAGTACTGAGCACCCAGCACCCTGAGTACTGAGCACCCAGCACCCTGAGTACTGAGCACCCAGCACCCCGAGTAATGAGCACCCAGCACCCTGAGTACTGAGCAGCCAGCACCCTGAGCACTGAGCACCTAGCACCCCGAGCACTGCGCACCCAGCACCCTGAGCACTGAGCACCCAGCACCCTGAGCACTGAGCACCCAGCACCCTGAGCACTGAGCACCCAGGACCCTGAGAAGTGAGCACTCAACGTACTGAGCACCGAGCACCCCGAGCACTGAGCACCCAGCACCCTGAGTACTGAGCACCGAGCACCCCGAGCACTGAACACCCAGCACCCTGAGCACTGAGCACTGAGCACACTCAGCACTGAGTACTGAGCACTGAGCACCCTGAGCACTGAGCAACCAGCACCCTGAGTACTGAGCAACCAGCACCCTGAGCACTGAGCACCCAGCACCCTGAGTCCTGAGCACCCAGCACCCTGAGTACTGAACACCCAGCACCCAGAGCACTGAGCACTGAGCACACTCAGCAGTGAGTACTGAGCACTGAGCACCCTGAGCACTGAGTACCCAGCACCCTGAGTACTGAGCAACCAGCACCATGAGCACTGAGCACTGAGCACCCAGCACCCTGAGCAATGAGCACTGAACACCCAGCACCCCGAGCACTGAGCACCCAGCACCCCGAGCACTGAGCACCCAGCACCCTGAGTACTGAGCACCCTGAGTACTGAGCACCGATCACCCTGAGCACTGAGCTCCCAGCTCCCTGAGTACTGAGCACCCAGCACCCTGAGCACTGAGCACACAGCACCCTGAGTACTGAGCACCCAGCACCCTGAGCACTGAGCACCCAGCACCCTGAGTACTGAGCACCCAGCACCCTGAGCACTGAGCACCCAGCACCCTGAGTACTGCGCACCCAGCACCCCGAGCACTGAGCACCCAGCACCCCAAGAATGAGCACCCAGCACCCTGAGCACTGAGCACTGAGCACCCTGAGCACTGAGTACTGAGCACTGAGCACCCCGAGCACTGAGCACCCAGCACCCGGAGTACTGAGCACCCAGCACCCTGAGTACTAAGCACCGAGCACCCTGAGTACTGAGCACCCAGCACCCTGAACACTGAACATACAGCACCCTGAGTACTTAGCACCTCGAGCACTGAGCACCCAGCACCCTGAGTACTGAGCACCGAGCACCCAGAGCACTGAGCACCCAGCACCCCGAGCACTGAGCACCCAGCACCCCGAGCACTGAGCACCCAGCACCCTGAGCACTGAGCACCCAGCACCCTGAGCACTGAGCACCCGGCACCCTGAGCACTGAGCACCCAGCACCCTGAGTACTGAGCACTGAGCACCCAGCACCCCGAGTACTGAGCACCCAGCACCCTGAGTACAGAGCACTGAGCACCCAGCACCCCGAGCACTGAGCACCCAGCACCCTGAGCACTGAGCACCCAGCACCCGAGTACTGGGCACCCAGCACCCTGAGTACTGAGCACCCAGCACCCTGAGTACTGAGCACAAAGCACCCCGAGTGCTGGGCAACCAACACCCTGAGTACTGAGCACCCAGCACCCTGAGCACTGAGCACCCAGCACCCCGAGCACTGAGCACCCAGCACCCTGAGTACTGAGCACCCAGCAACCTGAGCACTGAGCACCCAGCACCCTGAGCACTGAGCACCCAGCACCCTGAGCACTGAGCACGCAGCACCCTGAGTAGTGAGCACCCAACGTACTGAGCATCGAGCACCCTGAGCACTGAGCACCCAGCACCCTGAGTACTGAGCACCGAGCACCCCGAGCACTGAGCAGGCAGCACCCTGAGTACTGAGCTCCGAGCACCCCGAGCACTGAGCACCCAGCGCCCCGAGCACCGAGCACCCTGAGCACTGAGCACTCAGCACCCTGAGTACTGAGCACCCAGCACTCTGAGCAATGAGCACCCTGAGGACTGAGCACCCAGCACCCTGAGCACTGAGCACACAGCACCCTGAGCACTGAGCACCCAGCACCCTGAGTACTGAGCACTGAGCACGCAGCACCCCGAGCACTGAGCACCCAGCACCCTGAGTACTGAGCACCCAGCACCCCGAGCACTGAGCACCCAGCACCCAGAGCACTGAGCACCCAGCACCCGAGTACTGAGCACCCAGCACCCTGAGTACTGAGCACCCAGCACCCTGAGTACTGAGCACACAGCACCCCGAGTACTGAGCACCCAGCACCCTGAGTACTGAGCACCCAGCACGCTGAGCACTGAGCACCCAGCACCCCGTGCACTGAGCACCCAGCACCCTGAGTACTGAGCACTTAGCACCCTGAGCACTGAGCACCCAGCACCCTGAGCACTGAGCACCCAGCACCCTGAGCACTGAGCACCCAGCACCCTGAGTAGTGTGCACCCAACGTACTGAGCACAGAGCACCCCGAGCACTGAGCACCCAGCACCCTGAGCACTGAGCACCCAGCACCCTGTGCACTGAGCACCCAGCACCCGAGTACTGAGCACCCAGCACCCTGAGTACTGAGCACCCAGCACCCTGAGTACTGAGCACCCAGCACCCCGAGTAATGAGCACCCAGCACCCTGAGTACTGAGCAGCCAGCACCCTGAGCACTGAGCACCTAGCACCCCGAGCACTGCGCACCCAGCACCCTGAGCACTGAGCACCCAGCACCCTGAGCACTGAGCACCCAGCACCCTGAGCACTGAGCACCCAGGACCCTGAGTAGTGAGCACTCAACGTACTGAGCACCGAGCACCCCGAGCACTGAGCACCCAGCACCCTGAGTACTGAGCACCGAGCACCCCGAGCACTGAGCACCCAGCACCCTGAGTACTGAGCTCCGAGCACCCCGAGCACTGAGCACCCAGCGCCCTGAGTACTGAGCACCCAGCACCCTGAGTACTGAACACCCAGCACCCTGAGCACTGAGCACTGAGCACACTCAGCACTGAGTACTGAGCACTGAGCACCCTGAGCACTGAGCAACCAGCACCCTGAGTACTGAGCAACCAGCACCCTGAGCACTGAGCACCCAGCACCCTGAGTACTGAGCACCAAGCACCCTGAGTACTGAACACCCAGCACCCAGAGCACTGAGCACTGAGCACACTCAGCAGTGAGTACTGAGCACTGAGCACCCTGAGCACTGAGTACCCAGCACCCTGAGTACTGAGCAACCAGCACCCTGAGCACTGAGCACTGAGCACCCAGCACCCTGAGCAATGAGCACTGAACACCCAGCACCCCGAGCACTGAGCACCCAGCACCCCGAGCACTGAGCACCCAGCACCCTGAGTACTGAGCACCCTGAGTACTGAGCACCGATCACCCTGAGCACTGAGCTCCCAGCTCCCTGAGTACTGAGCACCCAGCACCCTGAGCACTGAGCACACAGCACCCTGAGTACTGAGCACCGAGCACCCTGAGCACTGAGCACCCAGCACCCTGAGTACTGAGCACCCAGCACCCTGAGCACTGAGCACCCAGCACCCTGAGTACTGCGCACCCAGCACCCCGAGCACTGAGCACCCAGCACCCCAAGAATGAGCACCCAGCACCCCGAGTACTGAGCACCGAGCACCCTGAGCACTGAGTACCCAGCACCCTGAGCACTGAGCACCCAGCACCCTGAGCACTGAGCACCCAGCACCCTGAGTACTGAGCACCCAGCACCCTGAGCACTGAGTACCCAGCACCCTGAGCACTGAGCACCCAGCACCCTGAGCACTGAGCACCCGGCACCCTGAGCACTGAGCACCCAGCACCCTGAGTACTGAGCACTGAGCACCCAGCACCCCGAGTACTGAGCACCCAGCACCCTGAGTACTGAGCACTGAGCACCCAGCACCCTGAGCACTGAGCACCCAGCACCCTGAGCACTGAGCACGCAGCACCCTGAGTAGTGAGCACCCAACGTACTGAGCATCGAGCACCCTGAGCACTGAGCACCCAGCACCCTGAGTACTGAGCACCGAGCACCCCGAGCACTGAGCACCCAGCACCCTGAGTACTGAGCTCCGTGCACCCCGAGCACTGAGCACCCAGCGCCCCGAGCACCGAGCACCCTGAGCACTGAGCACCCAGCACCCTGAGTACTGAGCACCCAGCACCCTGAGCAATGAGCACCCTGAGGACTGAGCACCCAGCACCCTGAGCACTGAGCACACAGCACCCTGAGCACTGAGCACCCAGCACCCTGAGTAATGAGCACTGAGCACGCAGCACCCCGAGCACTGAACACCCAGTACCCTGAATACTGAGCACTGAGCACCCAGCACCCCGAGCACTGAGCACCCAGCACCCAGAGCACTGAGCACGCAGCACCTGAGTACTGAGCACCCAGCACCCTGAGTACTGAGCACCCAGCACCCTGAGTACTGAGCACCCAGCACCCCGAGCACTGAGCACCCAGCACCCTGAGTACTGAGCACCCAGCACCCTGAGCACTGAGCACCCAGCACCCTGAGCACGGAGCACCCAGCACCCTGAGCACTGAGCACGCAGCACCCTGAGTAGTGAGCACCCAACGTACTGAGCATCGAGCACCCTGAGCACTGAGCACCCAGCACCCTGAGTACTGAGCACCGAGCACCCCGAGCACTGAGCACCCAGCACCCTGAGTACTGAGCTCCGAGCACCCCGAGCACTGAGCACAAAGCGCCCCGAGCACTGAGCACCCTGAGCACTGAGCACCCAGCACCCTGAGTACTGAGCACCCATCACCCTGAGCAATGAGCACCCTGAGGACTGAGCACCCAGCACCCTGAGCACTGAGCACACAGCACCCTGAGCACTGAGCACCCAGCACCCTGAGTACTGAGCAGTGAGCACGCAGCACCCCGAGCACTGAGCACCCAGCACCCTGAGTATTGAGCACTGAGCACCCAGCACACCGAGCACTGAGCACCCAGCACCCTGAGCACTGAGCACCCAGCACCCGAGTACTGAGCACCCAGCACCCTGAGTACTGAGCACCCAGCACCCTGAGTACTGAGCACACAGCACCCCGAGTACTGAGCACCCAGCACCCTGAGTACTGAGCACCCAGCACCCTGAGCACTGAGCACCCAGCACCCCGAGCACTGAGCACCCAGCACCCTGAGTACTGAGCACCCAGCACCCTGAGCACTGAGCACCCAGCACCCTGAGCACTGAGCACCCAGCACCCTGAGCACTGAGCACCCAGCACCCCGAGCACTGAGCACCCAGCACCCCGAGTACTGATCACCCAGCACCCTGAGTACTGAGCAGGCAGCACCCTGAGCACTGAGCACCTAGCACCCCGAGCACTGAGCACCCAGCACCCTGAGTACTGAGCACCCAGCACCCTGAGCACTGAGCACCCAGCACCCTGAGTACTGAGCACCGAGCACCCCGAGCACTGAGCACCCAGCACCCTGAGTACTGAGCTCCGAGCACCCCGAGCACTGAGCACCCAGCGCCCCGAGCACCGAGCACCCTGAGCACTGAGCACCCAGCACCCTGAGTACTGAGCACCCAGCACCCTGAGTACTGAACACCCAGCACCCTGAGCACTGAGCACACTCAGCACTGAGTACTGAGCTCCGAGCACCCCGAGCACTGAGCACCCAGCGCCCCGAGCACCGAGCACCCTGAGCACTGAGCACCCAGCACCCCGAGCACTGAGCACCCAGTACCCTGAGTACTGAGCACCCTGAGTACTGAGCACCGATCACCCTGAGCACTGAGCTCCCAGCACCCTGAGTACTGAGCACCCAGCACCCTGAGCACTGAGCACCCAGGACCCTGAGTACTGAGCACCCAGCATCCTGATCACTGAGCACCCAGCACCCTGAGTACTGAGCACCCAGCACCCTGAACACTGAGCACCCAGCACCCTGAGAACTGCGCACCCAGCACCCCGAGCACTGAGCACCCAGCACCCCAAGAATGAGCCCCCAGCACCCCGAGTACTGAGCACCGAGCAACCTGAGCACTGAGTACCCAGCACCCTGAGCACCGAGCACCCTGAGCACTGAGCACCCAGCACCCCGAGTACTGAGCTCCGAGCACCCCGAGCACTGAGCACCCAGCGCCCCGAGCACCGAGCACCCTGAGCACTGAGCACTCAGCACCCTGAGTACTGAGCACCCAGCACCCTGAGCAATGAGCACCCTGAGGACTGAGCACCCAGCACCCTGAGCACTGAGCACACAGCACCCTGAGCACTGAGCACCCAGCACCCTGAGTACTGAGCACTGAGCACGCAGCACCCCGAGCACTGAGCACCCAGCACCCTGAGTACTGAGCACCCAGCACCCCGAGCACTGAGCACCCAGCAACCTGAGTACTGAGCACACAGCACCCCGAGTACTGAGCACCCAGCACCCTGAGTACTGAGCACCCAGCACGCTGAGCACTGAGCACCCAGCACCCCGTGCACTGAGCACCCAGCACCCTGAGTACTGAGCACCCAGCACCCTGAGCACTGAGCACCCAGCACCCTGAGCACTGAGCACCCAGCACCCTGAGCACTGAGCACCCAGCACCCTGAGTAGTGTGCACCCAACGTACTGAGCACCGAGCACCCCGAGCACTGAGCACCCAGCACCATGAGCACTGAGCACCCAGCACCCTGTGCACTGAGCACCCAGCACCCGAGTACTGAGCACCCAGCACCCTGAGTACTGAGCACCCAGCACCCTGAGTACTGAGCACCCAGCACCCCGAGTAATGAGCACCCAGCACCCTGAGTACTGAGCAGCCAGCACCCTGAGCACTGAGCACCTAGCACCCCGAGCACTGCGCACCCAGCACCCTGAGCACTGAGCACCCAGCACCCTGAGCACTGAGCACCCAGCACCCTGAGCACTGAGCACCCAGGACCCTGAGTAGTGAGCACTCAACGTACTGAGCACCGAGCACCCCGAGCACTGAGCACCCAGCACCCTGAGTACTGAGCACCGAGCACCCCGAGCACTGAGCACCCAGCACCCTGAGTACTGAGCTCCGAGCACCCCGAGCACTGAGCACCCAGCGCCCTGAGTACTGAGCACCCAGCACCCTGAGTACTGAACACCCAGCACCCTGAGCACTGAGCACTGAGCACACTCAGCACTGAGTACTGAGCACTGAGCACCCTGAGCACTGAGCACCCAGCACCCTGAGTACTGAGCAACCAGCACCCTGAGCACTGAGCAACCAGCACCCTGAGCACTGAGCACTGAGCAGCCAGCACCCCGAGCAATGAGCACTGAACACCCAGCACCCCGAGCACTGAGCACCCAGCACCCCGAGCACTGAGCACCCAGCAACCTGAGTACTGAGCACCATGAGTACTGAGCACCGATCACCCTGAGCACTGAGCTCCCAGCTCCCTGAGTACTGAGCACCCAGCACCCTGAGCACTGAGCACCCAGCACCCTGAGTACTGAGCACCCAGCACCCTGAGCACTGAGCACCCAGCACCCTGAGTACTGAGCACCCAGCACCCTGAGCACTGAACACCCAGCACCCTGAGTACTGCGCACCCAGCACCCCGAGCACTGAGCACCCAGCACCCCAAGAATGAGCACCCAGCACCCCGAGTACTGAGCACCGAGCACCCTGAGCACTGAGTACCCAGCACCCTGAGCACTGAGCACCCAGCACCCTGAGCACTGAGCACCCAGCACCCTGAGTACTGAGCACCCAGCACCCTGAGCACTGAGTACCCAGCACCCTGAGCACTGAGCACCCAGCACCCTGAGCACTGAGCACCCGGCACCCTGAGCACTGAGCACCCAGCACCCTGAGTACTGAGCACCCAGCACCCTGAGCACTGAGTACCCAGCACCCTGAGCACTGAGCACCCAGCACCCTGAGCACTGAGCACCCGGCACCCTGAGCACTGAGCACCCAGCACCCTGAGTACTGCGCACCCAGCACCCCGAGCACTGAGCACCCAGCACCCCAAGAATGAGCACCCAGCACCCCGAGTACTGAGCACCGAGCACCTTGAGCACTGAGTACCCAGCACCCTGAGCACTGAGCACCCAGCACCCTGAGCACTGAAAACCCAGCACCCTGAGTACTGAGCACCCAGCACCCTGAGCACTGAGCACCCAGCACCCTGAGCACTGAGCACCCAGCACCCTGAGCACTGAGCACCCGGCACCCTGAGCACTGAGCACCCAGCACCCTGAGTACTGAGCACCCAGCACCCTGAGCACTGAGTACCCAGCACCCTGAGCACTGAGCACCCAGCACCCTGAGCACTGAGCACCCGGCACCCCGAGCACTGAGCACCCAGCACCCTGAGTACTGAGCACTGAGCACCCAGCACCCCGAGTACTGAGCACCCAGCACCCTGAGTACTGAGCACTGAGCACCCAGCACCCCGAGCACTGAGCACCCAGCACCCTGAGCACTGAGCACCCAGCACCCGAGTACTGGGCACCCAGCACCCTGAGTACTGAGCACCCAGCACCCTGAGTACTGAGCACAAAGCACCCCGAGTGCTGGGCAACCAACACCCTGAGTACTGAGCACCCAGCACCCTGAGCACTAAGCACCCAGCACCCCGTGCACTGAGCACCCAGCACCCTGAGTACTGAGAACCCAGCACCCTGAGCACTGAGCACCCAGCACCCTGAGCACTGAGCACCCAGCACCCTGAGCACTGAGCACGCAGCACCCTGAGTAGTGAGCACCCAACGTACTGAGCATCGAGCACCCTGAGCACTGAGCACCCAGCACCCTGAGTACTGAGCACCGAGCACCCCGAGCACTGAGCACCCAGCAACCTGAGTACTGAGCTCCGTGCACCCCGAGCACTGAGCACCCAGCGCCCCGAGCACCGAGCACCCTGAGCACTGAGCACCCAGCACCCTGAGTACTGAGCACCCAGCACCCTGAGCAATGAGCACCCTGAGGACTGAGCACCCAGCACCCTGAGCACTGAGCACACAGCACCCTGAGCACTGAGCACCCAGCACCCTGAGTAATGAGCACTGAGCACGCAGCACCCCGAGCACTGAGCACCCAGCACCCTGAGTACTGAGCCCTGAGCACCCAGCACCCCGAGCACTGAGCACCCAGCACGCAGAGCACTGAGCACGCAGCACCTGAGTACTGAGCACCCAGCACCCTGAGTACTGAGCACCCAGCACCCTGAGTACTGAGCACACAGCACCCCGAGTACTGAGCACACAGCACCCTGAGTACTGAGCACCCAGAACCCTGAGCACTGAGCACCCAGCACCCCGAGCACTGAGCACCCAGCACCCTGAGTACTGAGCACCCAGCACCCTGAGCACTGAGCACCCAGCACCCTGAGCACTGAGCACCCAGCACCCTGAGCACTGAGCACCCAGCACCCTGAGTAGTGTGCACCCAACGTACTGAGCACCGAGCACCCCGAGCACTGAGCACCCAGCACCCTGAGCACTGAGCACCCAGCACCCTGAGCACTGAGCACCCAGCACCCGAGTACTGAGCACCCAGCACCCTGAGTACTGAGCACCCAGCACCCTGAGTACTGAGCACCCAGCACCCCGAGTACTGAGCACCCAGCACCCTGAGTACTAAGCAGCCAGCACCCTGAGCACTGAGCACCCAGCACCCCGAGCACTGCGCACCCAGCACCCTGAGAACTGAGCACCCAGCACCCTGAGCACTGAGCACCCAGCACCCTGAGCACTGAGCACCCAGCACCCTGAGCACTGAGCACCCAGGACCCTGAGTAGTGAGCACTCAACGTACTGAGCACCGAGCACCCCGAGCACTGAGCACCCAGCACCCTGAGTACAGAGCACCGAGCACCCCGAGCACTGAGCACCCAGCACCCTGAGTACTGAGCTCCGAGCACCCCGAGCACTGAGCACCCAGCGCCCCGAGCACCGAGCACCCTGAGCACTGAGCACCCAGCACCCTGAGTACTGAGCACCCAGCACCCTGAGTACTGAACACCCAGCACCCTGAGCACTGAGCACTGAGCACACTCAGCACTGAGTACTGAGCACTGAGCACCCTGAGCACTGAGCACCCAGTACCCTGAGTACTGAGCAACCAGCACCCTGAGCACTGAGCACTGAGCACCCAGCACCCTGAGCAATGAGCACTGAACACCCAGCACCCCGAGCACTGAGCACCCAGCACCCTGAGTACTGAGCACCCAGCACCCTGAGTACTAAGCACCGAGCACCCTGAGAACTGAGCACCCAGCACCCTGAGCACTGAGCACCCAGCACCCTGAGTACTGAGCACCCAGCACCCCGAGCACTGAGCACCCAGCACCCTGAGTACTGAGCACCCAGCACCCTGAGCACTGAGCACCCAGCACCCTGAGTACTGAGCACCCAGCACCCCGAGTACTGAGCACCCAGCACCCTGAGCACTGAGCACCCAGCACCCTGAGCACTGAGCACCCAGCACCCTGAGCACTGTCCACCCAGCACCCTGAGTACTGTGCACCCAGCACCCTGAGCACTGAGCACCCAGCACCCTGAGCACTGAGCACCCAGCACCCTGAGCACTGAGCACCCAGCACCCTGAGTAGTGAGCACCCAACGTACTGAGCACCGAGCACCCCGAGCACTGAGCACCCAGCACCCTGAGTACTGAGAACCCAGCACCCCGAGCACTGAGCACCCAGCACCCTGAGTACTGAGCTCCGAACACCCCGAGCACTGAGCACCCAGCGCCCCGAGCACTGAGCACCCAGAACCCTGAGCACTGAGCACCCAGCACCCTGAGTACTGAGCACCCAACACCACAAGCACTGAGCACCCTGAGTACTGAGCACCCAGCACCCCAAGCACTGAGCACCCTGAGTACTGAGCACCCAACACCCTGAGTACTGAGCACGCAGCACCCCAAGCACTGAGCACCCTGAGTACTGAGCACCCAGTACCCTGAGCACTGAACACACAGCACCCTGGATACTGAGCACCCCGAGCACTGAGCACCCAGCATATTGAGAACTGAGCACCCAGCACCCTGAGTACTGAGCACCCAGCACCCTGAGCACTGAGCACCCAGCACCCTGAGTACTGTGCACCCAGCACCCTGAGCACTGAGCACAGAGCACCCTGAGCACTGAGCACCCAGCACGGTGAGTAGTGAGCACCCAACGTACTGAGCACCGAGCACCATGAGCACTGAGCACCCAGCACCCTGAGTACTGAGCTCTGAGCATCCCGAGCACTGAGCACCCAGTGCCCCGAGCACTGAGCACCCAGAACCCTGAGCACTGAGCACCCAGCACTCGGAGCACTGAGCACAAAGCACCCCGAGCACTGAGCACCCAGCACCCCGAGCACAGAGCACACAGCACCCTGAGTACTGAGCACCCTGAGCACTGAGCACCCAGCATACTGAGTACTGAGCACCCAGCACCCTGAGTACTGAGCACTGAGCACCCAGCACCCCGAGCACTGAGCACCCAGCACACTGTGTACTGAGGACTGAGTATCCAGCACCCCGAGCACTGAGCACCCAAAAACCTGAGCACTGAGCACCCTGAGTACTGAGCACCCAGCACCCTGAGCAATGAGCACCCAGCACCCCGAGCACAGAGCACCCAGCACCCAGAGCACTGAGCACTGAGCACCCTGAGTACTGAGCACCCAGCAGCCCGAGCACTGAGCACCCAGCAACCTGAGCACTGAGCATCCTGAGTACTGAGCACCCAGCACACTAAGCAATGAGCAACCAGCACCCCGAGCACAGAGCACCCAGCACCCAGAGCACTGAGCACTGAGCACCCTGAGTACTGAGCACCCAGCACCCCGAGCACTGAGCACCCAGCACCCTGAGTACTGAGCACCGAGCACCCTGAGTACTGAGCACCCAGCAACCTGAGCACTCAGCATCCTGAGTACTGAGCACCCAGCACCCTAAGCAATGAGCACCCAGCACCCCGAGCACAGAGCACCCAGCACCCAGAGCACTGAGCACTGAGCACCCTGAGTACTGAGCACCCAGCACCCCGAGCACTGAGCCCCCAGCACCCTGAGTACTGAGCACCGAGCACCCTGAGTACTGAGCACCCAGCACCCTGAGTACTGAGCACCCAGCAACCTGAGTACTGAGCACCCAGTGTACTGAGCACCGAGCACCCAGCACCCTGAGTACTGAGCACCCAGCACCCTGATCACTGAGCACCCAGCACCCTGAGTACTGAGCACTGAGCACCCCGAGTACTGAGCACCGAAAACCCCGAGCACTGAGCACCCTGCACCCCGAGCACCGAGCACCCTGAGTACTGAGCACCCAGCACCCTGAGCACTGAGCAACCAGCACCCTGAGCACTGAGCACCCAGCACCCTGAGCACTGAGCACCCAGCACCCTAAGTACTGAGCACCGAGCACCCCGAGCACTGAGCACCCAGCACCCTGAGCACTGAGCACCCTTAGTACTGAGCACTGAGCACCCTGAGTACTGAGCACTGAGCACCCTGAGTACTGAGCACCCAGCACCCTGAGTACTGAGTACCCAGCACCCTGAGCAATGATCACCCTGAGTACTGAGCACCCAGCACCTTGAGCACTGAGCACCGAGCACCCCGAGCACTGAGCACCCAGCACCCTGAGTACTGTGCACCGAGCACCCCGAGCACTGAGCACCCAGCACCCCGAGCACTGAGCACCCAGCACCCTGAGTACTGAGAACTGAACACCCAGCACCCGGAGTACTGAGCACCCAGCACCCTGAGTACTAAGCACCGAGCACCCTGAGTAATGAGCACCCAGCACCCTGAGTACTGTACACCAAGCACCCCGAGCACTGAGCACCCAGCACCCTGAGTACTGTGCACCGAGCACCCCGAGCACTGAGCACCCAGCACCCCGAGCACTGAGCAACCAGCACCCTGAGTACTGAGCACTGAGCACCCAGCACCCGGAGTACTGAGCACACAGCACCCTGAGTACTAAGCACCCAGCACCCTGAGCACTGAGCACCCAGCACCCTGAGCACTGAGCACCCAGGACCCTGAGCAATGAGCACCCAGCACCCTGAGTACTGAGCACTGAGCACCCAGCACCCCGAGCACTGAGCCCCCAGCACCCTGAGTACTGAGCACTGAGCACCCAGCACCCCGAGCACTGAGCACCCAGCACCCTGAGCACTGAGCACCCAGCACCCGAGTACTGAGCACCCAGCACCCTGAGTACTGAGCACCCAGCTCACTGAGTACTGAGCACCCAGCACCCCGAGTACTGAGCACTCAGCACCCTGAGTACTGAGCACCCAGCACCCTGAGCACTGAGCACCCAGCACCCTGAGCACTGAGCACCCAGCACCCTGAGTACTGAGCACCCAGCACCCTGAGTACTAAGCACCGAGCACACTGAGAACTGAGCACCCAGCACCCTGAGCACTGAGCACCCAGCACCCTGAGTACTGAGCACCCAGCACCCCGAGCACTGAGCACCCAGCACCCTGAGTACTGAGCACCCAGCACCCTGAGTACTGAGCACCCAGCACCCCGAGCACTGAGCACCCAGCACCCTGAGTACTGAGCACCCAGCACCCTGAGCACTGAGCACCCAGCACCCTGAGTACTGAGCACCCAGCACCCGAGTACTGAGCACCCAGCACCCTGAGCACTGAGCACCCAGCACCCTGAGTACTGAGCACCCAGCACCCCGAGCACTGAGCACCCAGCACCCTGAGTACTGAGCACCCAGCACCCTGAGCACTGAGCACCCAGCACCCTGAGTACTGAGCACCCAGCACCCGAGTACTGAGCACCCAGCACCCTGAGTACTGAGCACCCAGCTCACTGAGTACTGAGCACCCAGCACCCCGAGTACTGACCACTCAGCACCCTGAGTACTGAGCACCCAGCACCCTGAGCACTGAGCACCCAGCACCCTGAGCACTGAGCACCCAGCACCCTGAGTACTGAGCACCCAGCACCCTGAGTACTAAGCACCGAGCACCCTGAGAACTGAGCACCCAGCACCCTGAGCACTGAGCACCCAGCACCCTGAGTACTGAGCACCCAGCACCCCGAGCACTGAGCACCCAGCACCCTGAGTACTGAGCACCCAGCACCCTGAGCACTGAGCACCCAGCACCCTGAGGACTGAGCACCCAGCACCCTGAGTACTAAGCACCGAGCACCCTGAGAACTGAGCACCCAGCACCCTGAGCACTGAGCACCCAGCACCCTGAGTACTGAGGACCCAGCACCCCGAGCACTGAGCACCCAGCACCCTGAGTACTGAGCACCCAGCACCCTGAGCACTGAGCACCCAGCACCCCGAGCACTGAGCACCTAGCACCCTGAGCACTGAGCACCCTGAGTACTGAGCACTGAGCACCCTGAGTACTGAGCACTGAGCACCCTGAGTACTGAGCACCCAGTACCCTGAGTACTGAGCACCCAGCGCCCTGAGCACTGAGCACCCAGCACCCTGAGCACTGAGCACCCAGCACCCTGAGCACTGAGCACCCAGCACCCTGAGCACTGAGCACCCAGCACCCTGAGCACTGAGCACCCAGCACCCTGAGTACTGATCACTGTGCACCCAGCACCAAGAGCACTGAGCAGCCAGCACCCTGAGTACTGAGCACTGAGCACCCAGCACCCCGAGCACTGAGCACCCAGTACTCTGAGCACTGAGCACCCAGCACCCGAGTACTGATCACCCAGCACCCTGAGTACTGAGCACCCAGCACCCTGAGTACTGAGCACCCAGCACCCCGAGTACTGAGCACCCAGCACCCTGAGCACTGAGCACCCAGCACCCTGAGCACTGAGCACCCAGCACCCTGAGCACTGTCCACCCAGCACCCTGAGTACTGTGCACCCAGCACCCTGAGCACTGAGCACCCAGCACCCTGAGCACTGAGCACCCAGTACCCTGAGCACTGAGCACCCAGCACCCTGAGTAGTGAGCACCCAACGTACTGAGCACCGAGCACCCCGAGCACTGAGCACCCAGCACCCTGAGTACTGAGCACCCAGCACCCCGAGCACTGAGCACCCAGCACCCTGAGTACTGAGCTCCGAACACCCCGAGCACTGAGCACCCAGCGCCCCGAGCACTGAGCACCCAGAAACCTGAGCACTGAGCCCCCAGCACCCTGAGTACTGAGCACCGAGCACCCTGAGTACTGAGCACCCAGCACCCTGAGTACTGAGCACCCAGCAACCTGAGTACTGAGCACCCAGTGTACTGAGCACCGAGCACCCAGCACCCTGAGTACTGAGCACCCAGCACCCTGATCACTGTGCACCCAGCACCCTGAGTACTGAGCACTGAGCACCCCGAGTACTGAGCACCGAAAACCCCGAGCACTGAGCACCCTGCACCCCGAGCACCGAGCACCCTGAGTACTGAGCACCCAGCACCCTGAGCACTGAGCAACCAGCACCCTGAGCACTGAGAACCCAGCACCCTGAGCACTGA